>NC_089491.1:342311759-343569949 GCF_036850765.1 Saccopteryx bilineata | reverse complement strand
GTCTACAATAACTCAGTGGGCTTTCCTTTATATGTTAGGTTCTTCTTTTCCCTAGCTGCCTTGAGGATTCTTTCATTGTCACTGATTTATGACGATTTTATTATGATGTGCCTTGGAGTAGTTCTATTTGGGTTGAGGTAATTCGGCATTCTATTTGCTTCTTGGATTTGAGGATTAACTCTTTCCACAGGCTTGGGAAGTTCTCATCAATTATTTGTTTGAATAGACTCTCCATTCCCTTCACCCTCTCTTCTTCTGATATACCCATTATTCTTAAATTGTTCTTTCTGATGGAGTCAGACAATTCTTATAGAGCTCTCAATTTTAAAAATTTGGAGTCTCTTCTTCTTTCTGTAGCATCTCTATTTGCCTGTTGTTGATTATCATTGATTCTCTCCTCTATCTGTCCTGTTCTATTAGCTAAACTTGCTACCTTATTTTTCAGTTCATGTATTGAGTTTGTCTTCTGTGTTTTTAAAGTTTTAGTCTCCTTAGTGAAGTATTAATTTTGTTCATGATCTTTTTTTTTGTTTGTTTGTTTTTTGAGCTCGTTGAATTGCCTATCAGTGTTTTCTCACATCTCATTTATTTTCAGAACTTCAATTTTGAATTCTCTATCATTTAACTCCAAGGTTTAATGTGATTGAGATCGCTTTCTGGAGAGTTTTCATTTTCTTTCTGAACTACATCTCTTTCTTATGTAGCCATGCTATTTATTTCCTTCTTCCTTGATGGCATTTGAGAGTGGTCTTGTTAAGAAATCTAACAAAAAACAACTAAAATAATTTAAAATTTTTTAAGAGAAATTAAAAAAAATAATGAAAAGAGAACACCTACAAAGCGCAACCCCCCAAATCAAAAACAAACAAAACAACCACAGACAAAATTTTATATATATAAAACTACATATATATATATATGTATATACATGAAAGATGAAATTCAAAAGGAAAAAAAAGAAGGAAGTTCAGTTTTGAGAGGTTTTCCTATTTTCTTCTAGTAGATGGCACTGGATTACAAGTTGCAGGTCAGCAAAGTTCCTGGGCTGACCTCCCTGGCCATGTTGCTGCCATAAGGATGGAGGCGGGGCTGCGGTTAGGATGATGGGCGGGGTGTGTTGTGAGGGCTTCATAGCTTGGCTTTTTGCCTTCAGCAATGGCAAACTCCTGTCTCTGGCGCTCCTCCCTTGTCTCAACAGAGCAGGGGACCAGATGCCGGGCACCTCTTTCTTCTGGGGAGAAAGTGGTCCTGGAGAACTAGTTGTGTGGTATGTCTGTCACTCTCTGTACTCCCCGGGGAGGGAGGCAGGACCTGGGATGCTGGGAGCTGCACTTTGCTCTCCTCTGTATACCCAGTGTGGGCTGCGGGCAGACTGCGGGAACACCAGCTGGGACCCAGGCACAGTTTATTATCTCCCCCACTGCCCTTCCATCTCACCCCCCCTGCAGAAGGAGACCCCATCAGTCCAGGTTGCTCCCCTCTCTGGAGCCCCCAGAGTGCCTCTCCTCCTCCAGCCCCTTCTCAGCCCTTCCCATCTGTGGGTGATTCCACCTTTGAACCTTTCAGGCGCGCTGTTGAGCCCAGCTGCGGTTCCTTGAGGGCTGTTCAATTTGTTGAAATTTCCAGAGGAGAGCTCAAGGGTATCTCCCACGCAGCCCTTACTATGACGTCACCCTCTACAGTAATTATTTCTATTTGCATACATGTCCTTTCTCAGATAGATGTGTATTTTTTCCTTAATATCTTTTGATGAACATGATTTAAATTTTTTATTTTAAAAATGTGCTTTTCAAGAAGAGAATATTTTTTTGTCCTCTAAGAAAGCTTTGCCGACTCCAAGGTCATGAAGATAATTTGCTGTGCTTTCTTTTGGAAGATTTTAACATCATTGAGAACGGTGACCCATCTCATATTCATTTTATGTATATATATATGTATGTATGTATCATGAGAAAGGTAGGGAGAATTGAACTGACAACATCTTATACTCATTTTTGTTCATGGCAAGAGTCAGCAACCTTTTTGGTGAAGGGTCAAATGGTAACTATTTGGGGGTTTCTGTTGCAGCTACTCAGTTCGGCCACTGTGTTGATAACGCAGCTGGTGATGCTGTGACCGTGAGTGGGCGTGGCTGTGTTCCGATAAGCTTTGTGTATGGATACAGAAATCTGAATTTCTCATGATTTTCGTATGTCACAAAATATTATTTTGAAATTTTTTTCAACCACTTAAAACTGTAAATGTCATTGGCAGACTTGTGGGCCATTAAGAACAAGCAGAGGCCAGGGGTTGCCCACTTCCGGTTTAAGGAATGAGAGAAGGATTGAAATTCATTATTTTTCCACATGGATACTGTTTTTTGAGCATAGTTTGTTGACGTGACAATATTCTTTCTCTTTGTGCTACTTCAGAGTTTGATCTAGGGATTACAATATGTGTCTTGACCTTACCATAGTCTACCTGCAAAAATGTCTATTGACCACATGTTTTCCTAATAAATGCCCTTGATTAGGGGAAGGACTCTTCCAAATGATTTTAATTTACCAAGAGTTGTTATCAGGAACAGATATTGGATCATATTATCAAATGTTTCTTAAACATCTATAGAGATGATCATGTGATTTTTCTGTTTTTCAGTGTTGAAGATACTAAACTACATTGACGTACTTTTGAATGTTAAACTGACTAGATGTTCCTGAGATAAACCCCACTTGGTCACAGTGCACTATCCTTATTGGATGTTGCATTTTGATATACTGGAATTCTAACAGGATTATTAAAGCATGTTCATGTTCATAGGGGATATTGGTCTGAATGTTTTCTTTCTTCTTCTTCTTTTTTCTTTTTTTTTTTGGTAATATCTTTGTCTCATTTGAGTATCACAGTAGCGCTGGTCTCGGGATGAGGAGTTATTCCCTATTTTTCAGGTTTCCCTCTGCAAACTGCTTTAACCACATCTTACAACTCTTGATATGTTATATTTTCATCTTCATTCTGTTAAAATCCCTTTGTAATTTTTTTTTATTTTTTTTTTTATTTTTTATTTTTTTTGTATTTTTCTGAAGCTAGAAACGGGGAGAGACAGTTATACAGACTCCTGCATGTGCCCTACCGGGATCCACCGGGCACGCCCACCAGGGGGCAATGCTCTGCCCCTCCGGGGCGTCGCTCTGTTGCGACCAGAACCACTCTAGTGCCTGAGGCAGAGGCCAAGGAGCCATCCCCAGGGCCTGGGCCATCTCTGCTCCAATGGAGCCTCGCTGCGGGAGGGGAAGAGAGAGACAGAGAGGAAGGAGAAGGGGAGGGGTAGAGAAGCAGATGGGCGCTTCTCCTGTGTGCCCTGACCGGGAATCGAACTCGAGACTTCTGCACGCCAGGCCGACCCTCTACCACTGAGCCAACCGGCCAGGGCTGTAATTTTTCTTTTGATTTGTTTCTTTGCCCGAGGAGGTTTTAGAAGATTGTTATTTCCTTTCCAAATATTTGGGAATTTTCCCAGAGCTCTTTCTCTTATTGATTTCTAATTTAGTTCCTTTGTGGTCAGAGAACATGCTTTGTACAACTTGCATTCTTTAAATTTATTGCTACTGATAAGCCCAAATTCTGTAGTCCATCCTGGGACGTGGTCCATGTGTACTCACTCTATAAGAATGTATATACTGCTGCTACTGGGTGAACTATTCTATTATGTCTTCTATGGCCTCACTAATTTTATTATTTTGTTGTTGAGTTGTTCAATCAATTAGTGACAGATGTTGAAATCTCTGACTAGTGAATTTGTCTATTTCTCTTTGTCATTTTTTGCTTCAGTATTTTATAGTTCTGTTTTTGTTTTGAATGCCTATATACTTATGATTGCTATGTCTTCTTGATCGATTGGCCCTTTTGCCATTAGATTATGACCTTTGTTCTCTCAGACGATATTCTTGGCCCTGAAACTTCCTTTGTCTGATGTTCATATTGAAGCTCCAGCTTTATTTGGATTTCTGTCAGCCCTGGTATACCTTTTCCATTCTTTCACTTTTACCTCCTGCGTCTTTATGTTTAAGGGAGCATTTCTGGTAGGTAGCATACAGTTGTTTTTGTTTTTGCTATTTGTAATTCAGTATTACAATCCATGCTTTTTAACTGGAGCATTTAGATTATGTAGATTTGAAGTGAATATCAATCTGATTACCTTTGTGTCTGTCGTTTTGCTAGTTGTTTAATATTGATCCCATCTGTTCTTTGCTCTTTTTTCCTTAACATCTTCTTGTGTGTTAATTGGACATATGTATAATGTTGCCATTGTCTCTCTTTGTTGGCTTGTTTGCTATACCCCAGTGTTTGTTATTTTAGTGGTGCATTTGCATGTCAGCTATAACCCCATGCTACCTTCAGGTGCTAGTATACCACCTGACACAGGTTAGGAAACCCTCACAATGGAGAGTTATTTACCGGTTTACCTGTGCCCCGTCTTGCTGTTGTTGTGATGCATTTTACCTTTGTGTATGGTACTTTCCATGGTTTTAGTTACCTAAAAATATGAGATGTTTTAGTCCAGAAAATAGGAGATGGTGAATTCCAGAAATACACAATTCCTGATTTAGAAATCATGCACCATTGTGCTTAGTGTGATGAGGTCTCGTGCTGTCCCACCCTGTCCCACCCCGGGTGCGAGCCATCCCTTTGTCTGGTGTCTCCGCGCTGTATAGACAACCAGCCCTTGGTCACTTAGTAGCTGTCTCGGTTATCAGACTGACTGTCATGATGTGCTTGTGTGCAGGTTACCCTTCATTTTACTTAATACTGTCCCCAAAGAACAGAGTAGTGATGCTGCCAATTCAGATACGTGCAAAAAAAAAGCCATGAAGTGCTTCCTGTCAGTGTAAAGGAATGTATGTATAGGGGAAAAAAATACCTTATATGTAGATGGTTTGATACTATCAGCCGGTTCAGGCAGCGCTTGCTGGTCTTGGAATTGAGTGCCTAAGGATAAGGGGCATCTCCTGTGACTGATACTCACACCTTCTTTGAGTCACTTCCCTTTAACACCTTCTCAGGCGGGGTTGTAGTTTATTAAACGAAGCTAAATTAAAATTTCTATTAAAAATGGACTAGAGAAAAAGACTATAGGGTCATCAAAAAATAAATAAATAAAACAATACGGGACACACACTAACATGTATTACTGTGGGTGACTGTTGCTCCCAGATGATTGATTTTGATGACAGTTCTAACTTAGGATTCTAACTTGTTTATTTGTAAGGCTGGTGACGGCCTGTGGCCTCACCAGTGTACTGTACTGGCGGGCCCACCCTGGGTCAGGATGCAGTGAGAATTGGTGATGCTCTGTGCTGGGAGTTTATTATAAACGTGCTGAAACTTGGTATTTTACAAGAGGGGAGTTCACTATATGTGGGACTAAGCTCTGGTGCTCAGTCTTGATGACAGAATCCTGACCTATATAGAGGAATCCCAGAAATCCTCAAGCCAGAATTATTATTCCCCAACATGACCTGTTCTGGTGTTTCAAGGTTATTTCCTAACCTCCCTCTATCAGTAAAAGAGAAAAAAATGTACCAAATGCTCTACTTGAGGAGGGAGGAAGGGGACACTGTTTTGTTCGGGGTTCTGGGAACTAAGAGGAGAGGTGAGCACATGAGGTTTGTGAGCAGGGAGGGTGGCGCTGCGCTGTGGCTACTGCTGGCACAGAGGTACTCGGTCGAGTCCCCGCTCTGCATGCTGGATAGTCAGGGTGGAGGAGGAGCCCTGCGGTCTCTGAGCAGAGAATCGAGTCTTCAGCATCCCCGATGTGTCCACAGCTTCCTTGCCTAGGAAGTACATCAGAAACTTTGGGCCCTGCCCCAGCGTCTGTTGGTACCAGTAAAAGACAGTGTGTCCAGAAATTGAATCACACCTGAGAGCAACATCCTGTCCTCTCTCAGTGACTATGTGCCTGGGAGACTCCAGTATCGCCTCTGTGACCTGTGGAGACAGAAGTTGGGGATAGAATGAGGACTAACAATTATAATTCACACACACACACACACACACACACACACACACACACACAGAGAGAAACTTCTTGGACTTCTGAGGACTCACCTGTGTCCAGGAGACAGAGGGTCACCCAGCAAAGGAGCATGATGCCCATGGCAGAATCAGGACAAGAATGGGAGGTTCACCAGGTCGGGGTTCTTGTGAGCATGCGTAGAGGAGGAGGGGTCATCCTTTGTCCAGTTCAGTGACATCACAGAGCCTGACACTAACTAACGAATGAATTATATTTAAGATGCCAGCATTTCTGAGATGCACCATTTTGCTCAGTACTGTTAACAAGGAAAATAAATTATTGTCACTCACAATGAGAAATGTTAAAAGATGAAAAGTTGTGAGACACAGAATGAATGAAGAAGAGTGTTTTGAATGTGGATTTAAACATACATGGACCCTGGTGGACTGCTGGGTTCTCACCCCTCCGAGCTCTGGTGCCCGTGTTCTGTCCCCCGGGTCCCACTCTCCCTCTCTGGCCAGTCTCCTCCCGTCCCTCGTTCTTTTCATGTTGTCAGCTGGGCATTGCCACCTGGATTCCACAGCACGTCAACGTTGAGGTCTAAAGTGCTGACATTGTCTTCTTCTCTGTGAACTCCCCTATTTCTGGCCTCATTCCTGCGTTTGCCTGGCCCTGCCCATGCTTTGGGCAGCAGTGAGGGGGCCGGATGGGAGAATTGTCACCTCTTTGCCCTGAAAGCAGCTTGAATTTACCATTGAAAGCCCTGAGGGATGGAACGGTGCCTCTGGTGGGCACTGATCAAAGTGGTTTGGGTTCTTCTATTAACTTGGGAGGGAAAAAACCAAAAGCAATTCCCCTTGAGGACTTCATTAATCTGTACACTGACTTTTGTCCTCAATTCCTGATCCTGATGCCTCCTGTGTTTCTAAGGTACTTCTAAAATAAATAAGTGTCCTCAAGCTGCAAAGGGGGTGGAGGCTCGGACCTCTTGCTCCAGCTCCAGCTTAGAATAGTCCCCTTCCTTTGACAAGAAAGATAAGTGAGCTCCCTCTAGTGCCTGCATTTTCACACTCAGTAGAAACCAGCTCCACTTCCACAGGCTCTGAAATGCTCTGCTTTTGTTCTGAGTCAGGTAGCAGTGGTCTTACAGTGTTGATGGTGACATTGTCCCAGGGTTTATGAACAGGTCACAGCTTTCCCAAATAAGGTTTTCACAAGTGAGCAGGGAGAGCTGCTGTCATCTGTCGGGTAGATGTTCTCATGCCCGTCTTTTCAGGGTTTGACTCTTTGAAATAAGGAATCTATTTTTGGTCTTTGCCGCCTAAGGAGAGGAAGCCGCATTAGGTGTTCAGGCACTGATCTGAATCGTTCAGGCAAAACTGGGCCTTTAGACTATTCCTGTATCGTCCTAGATAATGCTGTTCTTTCTACCCAGGAAGATGCCCGCAGCTCTTCAAGGACCAATGCATGGTTGCTCTCCATCGGTGGAGACTCTGCCTTTGCTAACCACAAAGAAGGGAAGGCACATTGTCCTGCAGCACAGCCAGGGTGTGGGAGTGGGGGTCAGGACACCCTCAACTCCATGCTTTTAGCATTGCCCACTGATACACAGAAGGGGACGTTCCTAGTACAGCCCAGGGTCTCAGGCCCATGGCCTCTATGTTAGCCAAGGTGTGTTCGTGCCTTGGAAACCCCTTCCTAACAGAGAAGTCATTGTGTTTCCTTCTCCACCACCTTTGAGTCCCAGTGCTTGACATCCTGCTCCTGATCGTTGGCAGTGATTAGGTGCCAATGGAGAAGGAAGAAAGCAACCCTTCAGTTGAGAAGGCCGGTGGGCAGATGGGAAGCTGCAGCCCTGCAGGGAGGCTTGGGATGCAGTGACAGAGCCCACACTAGGTAATTCTCAGGCATCTCAGGAGACAAAAGCAATGGAAGTTCCCAGCTGAAGACACGGGCAACCCAGGTACCCACCTGTGGGAGACTGGACAGGCGCATGTGGTACACAGTGGAATACTGCCCAGTGAGAGTGAGAATAAGCCAGTGATGGATGTAGAATGAGTACATTTAAAACATGTTAATTTTTGAGAAAAAAATGAATCAAACAGAAGTATTTGCTATGTGGTTCCATGTATATGAGGTTCAAGAATAGACAAAATGATGGTGATAAAGATCAGTAGAACGGTCAGCCACGGGAAATAAATCCACTGGGAAGGAGCGTTGGGAGATTCTCATGGGTGATACAACTGTTCTTGATCTGATATGGGTCATGGGTGACTATGGAGTATGCACTTGTCCAACTCTCCCACACTGTTCATGTATTAATTCAGGTGCGCTATTAATTATACCTTAAGACAGTCTTACTAAAACACAAACAAGTTGCATAAAAGATGGAAGTCCTATACAATGTCGTGTGTGTATTCCGTATAGTCCAACTTAGAAACGGGCCCTACGCAAACCAGAGGAGGCAGGAGCACGCACATACATAAAATACTGAGAAGGTGAGAAGTGCTCGGTGACTGAAATACACAGCACCCACATTTGGCATCAAATCAGCCACACTGGCAAGTTTGCCAACAAACAGCTGAGGATCAGATCGGCGGTTGAGGGAGAGCTGTAGCCAAGCAAACACTTCAACAACAACAACAAATTCTCAAAGGCTGGTGAGATCATCCCATGAAGCCATAATGTGACAACTGGGCCATCCATCGGTTTCAGCACTTTGTCTTCCAAGTAGACTTTCAACAGACTGGCCAGTCAGTGAATGGAGCTTTTGCCAAACAAGCAGCTGGCTCTTGTCTCGGGGATCCAGTTCTGAGAGAGCCAGCACCCTGCCTTGCCGACGCACAAGAATGTTTGTGTGCACAGCCGGGGCTCGGAGTTTGTACCTCCCAGGAAACCCAACTATGCACCTTACAGTATTAAAGTTAGTGGGTCCAAGCTAAGGATCCTTGATTAGGGGTGCAGGATTCCACCTGTACAAAGACAGGGGCTGGAAGAGAATAAAATTATCACCCAGTATCATTTTGTAAATTTTTACAAAAAAAACTTTGAAGGAGCTCGTGAATTTTAATCTAAGTCAAAGGAATGTTGAGAATTGGGTTCTTTCTCCCGTTACCCTCTATAACCTCCGAAGTCTCAAAGCGCTGCGCTGGGACCACGGGTCGAGACTAGTTTTGGAGCCTCCCTTTGACAGTTCCGCAGTTGGCCATCTCTGGGTCTAATGCTGTTCTCTGATGCATCTACCAGCATGTCCCCTGAGTGGTTTGCTTCCTGGTGTCTTACATAAGTCCATTATTGAGAAAGCTTTTCCTCCAGAGAATTCCTGCTTGGTATTCAGTGGTTTTGATGCCCGGGGCAACTGTATGTAAGAGTTTTGGACTTGGACAATCTCAGGTCACTCAGGGGCTTTTAAAGCTGTTTCCAGCTTTGTTCTCCTCCATGGAGAAGACAATGAAATATAAATTTGATGTTGTATGCCACTGTGCCTCTGCTTCATTCAGTTACCAGAATGTTTAAATTGAGTGAATAATAGTAAGTGCTGTTTGCATTTACACACACACACACACACACACACACAAACACACACATGCATACATGGGCACAGCCCAGGATGCGGGACCTCAGTTCACACAGAAGGCCACACTCACTGAGGTCCCTCAGACTGACACCCCCTTGCTGGGGAGTCTGGTGACAGCTACAGTAAGGACAGTGTTTCCTCTTGGGGAGACAGGGGCCTCTGGAAGGAGTGTCCCTCACGCTGTGGCTGCCCTTTTTGTGTAGAGAGGATGTGGGTGTGCGCTGCTGTGTCGTCGCCGCTGGCGCAGAAGTACACTGAGGTCTGGCTGGTGCTGGCCGAGTCCAGCGTCAAGGGGAAATGCTTATTCTTGGATCGGGAGACTCTATACCCTTCCGGAACATCCCCTTTGGCTGTGCTGCCTTCACTGCTTGAATAATAGATCAGCCTCAGGCCCTGTCCCCGGTCTTGTCGATACCAGTACATTGAGTAGTGGTTCGTATCCTGGGAACACTCCAGGGTCATCTTCTTCCCTGTTTGTATAATGTGGTGTCTTGGGGTCTGGGTGACTGCGGCCTCCGCGGGGCCTGCAGAAGAGGCAGATGGAGGTAAAGATCAGCCTGGAAGGGTGACTGGCTCTTTAAAGTGGGAGGAGTGCTTGGAGCTGGGGCTCTGCAGAGCCAGGGCAGCGGTCCCCAGCCGCACGTGGAGCTCACCTGCCGCAAGGAGACAGAGGGTCAGGCTACAGAGGTTGTGGCCCATGGCCGGGTCAGGGCGAGATGGGGCTGTCCCAGCTAAACGCTCTGACCCACGGGACTGAGAGGAGCTTCAGAGGCCCTTCTCCAGTGGACAGACCAGTCTGTCTGCCTGGGATATCCCTTTCCCCACCCCAGCAGATGCTTTTTGGCCCAAAGAGCCTTCTGACTTGGCTCTGAATCAACAACCCCTCTCAGAGAGGGAGCTCAGTGTGGCCCACGGGGAGAAGAGGCGTGGCTGCCACAGGCTGAGTTCAGAGAGCACGCCAGCCCTGGTTCCCACGTTCCTCTGAGACTGCTGCCTCTCTGTCTGCACCTGCCCCTGCCACCAAGGCTGCCCAACCTGAACCTTCAACCACGGATTTCCTTACCCTTCAGAGGGAACGCCCACCTCTTCCACCACCTTAGGTAGCCCAGCACCAACTGAAAGTTTCTTCAGCATCTGTCTAAGGTTGGATCCCTGCCAAGTGTTTCTTAACCCTTTTCCATTCTCCCAGATTCTCTCCCCAGAATCCCTTAGATGTGGGTGGCATGACAGTGCCATCTGGTGGCCAGCAACTGGAGTTTCATCCTTGTTTCTACTGCAAGGGCCCAGGGAATGCTGGGTAGTGTCTGCATGGTCAGCGAGGAGAATATTCTGGAAATGGTATTCTGTTCATTGTACGCTCAGCGTCCTTAAGCCCTCATGCCAACACTGATTCTAACCCTGACTCTGTTCCTTTGAGTTATCATGCTTAATATCGCCCCTTGTTCTACGTAACTACAGCTATATTATCTGAGCTCCTCTAGTCTGGGGTCAGCTTCTCGTACACTGTCTCTGAAAGGGAGAGAAGGGGGATGGGAGAAAATAGTGTTTCGTCTAAAACAGGAAGGAAAACACAAGTTGAAGCATGATGAGTCTCTTTCCTCTCCATTACTAAAAAAAAAAAAAAAGCAAAGTGAAAAAAAGAAAAAAGACAATCGATGTTATCTCCAAAATATAGATCAGCAAAGGGCGGGAAAGATAATGAGGTGACCTAGAAGATGGGGGACAAATATATATGGATGCCTGGAGCTGAGATCAGAAAGGACAGTGTACCCTAAATGAGTGACTTGTACCATGTGCACCTGTTGATTTGAGCATCAGGGAAGGGAGGGGTGATTTTGGGAAAAACAGAGGTGTTCTGGCAGAGAAGGAAACCTTGGTGCAAAATAGTGTCATAAAGAAGTGGAATCTGCTAGGATCATGGGTGGGAAGGGGGCAGAATGGGAGACAAGGTCTGGGAAGGAAGACCCTGGGTGACATACTAGGGACAGGAAATTCCCTTCTGGGTCCCGGCTGTCCTCGCTCCCAGGAGACACGGGCACCAGAGCATGGAGTGCTTTGCCGGTGCCACAATTAAGATAAGACCAGGAAAACTCCCTTCCAAGGATGCTCATCCTCTGGGGAAATAAACTTGGTGTCCTGAGCCACCACAATTTTTGAGTGGATTTGGAGGGACAGTTGCTCCCCTTACCAGCTGTGCAAGGCCCGGGGCACCTGTATCATGGCCGAGTCTATGACATCAGTCCCAGTCTTGGGGCATTGAGTTATCCCTGAGGACACCCGGAAACCCAGGATCCATAATCCCATCCCCTCGACCAGGGCTTTAGATGTCACAGGTAAATGCAGCTGTACTCACAAACAGGAGTGTAGTTACTTATAACAAATAATACATAACAGCACAACTCAGCAAATAAATAAAAAGAAATAAGGCATTATTGTCAAGAAAATATCTCGTCGTCTTGAGCTAAAGAATTCAAGGAAGTTAAGGTTAGGACGCCAAGTAACGCACTGTCTCCAGAAATCAGATTGCCTCATGGACTCAAGATGAAACCGGAGAATGGCGAGCATGTGCGTTAGTGTAGCGCTCAGGACAGGCGCAGTGGGGGAACAAAAGCAAAATAAAGCGGGTTGATCCGACCAGGCAGACGAAGGGTCAAGGTCTCACTGTATGACCATTGGGTGTATCAGTGAACAAACACTGTGAAGACCTTGACTTCAAACAGGGAGCCAGGTTGGAGAATATGGATGTTGCGGAAAGTTTCTGATGTGACAGAAGAGGCTATCGAGGAAGAATACGCCAGAGGAGATCTTCACAGCCTTCTCGGAGCCACCCACACTTGCAGAGGGGAAGGTGACTTTCACAGAAGGAAAGCTATGTTGGGGACAGCAGCCTCACGGTCCTATGGAAAACTGTTCATGTCCGGGACACACAGTCTGTGTCTTGCAGCGCTGAGCTGCCTTGGGGACTCCTAGACCCCAACATTTCTAGCCACAACATTCCAGGCAATCATTTGTGATCTCTTTCTACCAAAAAGAGAGCTGACATCCAAATCGACTTCTTTCTGTTGGGGAGTGGAGAGCGAAGAAGGGCCCCTTTAGGGTCTCTTGTAGCTGCAAGGAGAGAGGCAGGTTTGTGAGCAGGGCGGAGGTGGTGGTGCCACGCTGTGGTTACTGCTGGCACAGAGGTACACGGCCGAGTCCCCCGGCTCTGCACGCTGGATAGTCAGGTTGGAGGAGGTGCCCTTCGGTCTCTGAGCAGAGAATCGAGTGTTAGGCATCCCTGATGTGTCCACGGGATCCTTGCCTTGGAAGTACATCAGAAACTTTGGGCCCTGTTCCAGCATCTGTTGGTACCAGTAAAGAACAGTGTGTCCAGAAATTGGATCACAACTGAGAACCACATCCCATCCCTTCTCTCTGACTCTGTGCCTGGGAGACTGAGAGACTTCAGTGTCTGTGTGACCTGTGGGGACAGAAGTTGGGGATAGAATGAGGAAAAATAGTTGTAATTGTCACACACACACAAAGTGAAACTGCTTGGACTTCTGAGGACTCACCTGTCCCCAGGAGACAGAGGGTCACCCAGCAGAGGAGCCTGATGCCCATGGCAGGGTCAGCACAGGAATCACCAGGTCGGGATCCTTGAGAGCATGTGCAGAGGAGGAGGGACATCTTTGTCTCCACAGTGCAGTTTCCATGGTGACATCACTGTAGATCACCCACCCTCTGCGACAGGTGGTGTACACTACAGCCCACTTGGATGACTAATCTAAGTAGGTACAAGCTCCTCTTCCAACAAAATCAGTGCTCGGCTGTCACTCTGGACTCCCGGCCCGTCTGGATGTGAGGTCTCACCCTCTGCATCTCACTCACTGGTCACTCCCGTCTGCCGGGCATTACACTAAGACATGTCACTAGCACCATCAATAAAAGATGCCAGAGGGTGAATTCGGGATGTCCTGCGAGCATCTCTGTTTCTGTCAACTGACCTATTCAGAGGTACAAGATAAAATGACGCTCTGGGAAAAGGTCTGACTGGGAAGCTCCTCTTTCGTTGGCAGGTCACGACCCACTGCCCTCTCTCTGTTCATGAACCGCCAGGTAGTGTTATGTCTCCATGGCCCGTAGCAAAGCCCCATGTCCTTCGGAGTCACCATGCATTTAAAGACAAGATTTCTTACACCTTCTTTATGAAAGAAGGCTCAGCTCCATTGACCTAAGACACTAGGGTGTAATATTATATACCAGGGGTCTGGATGGATCTGGTTTACCGACAATGGCCCATCCTGGAGGCATCAGGTTCATGCTGATGACAAGGAAGGCTAGAGTTGGGGAAGCTCCTTTTCAGCCATTGGGGCAGCTGCAGAGGACAGACAGACAGACAGACAGATGGCAACAGTGGAGATGAATGTGCTTGAGGCTCTGGGCCCGGTCCAGGCCATGCAGACACTGCCCTGGAGGTAGATCTCCGCTCACAACAAGGTTCACCCTGCAGACACGGTACACTGGGATCCCCAGGGAGTAGGGGTTTGCACAGGGCTCCGTCGAGTCGTGGTGCCCGGCCTTCCTTGCCTTTTTGTGCAAAGAGGAGGCAGCCGTGTGGCACTGTGGAGTCACTGCTGGCGCAGAAGTACACAGATGTCTGGGAGGGGGTAGCTGACTCCAGCGTGAGGGGGAAGTCCTCTGCCTTTGATCTGTTGACACTGTAGCCATTAGGGACATCTCCTTTGTTGATGACCCCAACACCGAACGAGTTATAGATAAGCACTAGCCCATGGCTCCGGTCTTGGCGATACCAGTACATGTAGTTGTGGTTCATGTCCTGGGCACATGTCAATGTCACTTTATGTCCTGATTTCATAATCTGGGTTTTTGTGGTCTGAGTGATGCCAGCGGTCACCAGACCTGAGGAGGAGAAAAGCAAACAAATGCTGCAGCCTCCACGGCAAAGCTGAGTGCTGGGACCCTGACATGGTTGTCAGTGGAGGGGACCCAGCCCCAGACTCACCTGCCTGCAGGAGACCCAAGGCCACACAGCACAGGAGGCCACCACTCATGGCCGGGGCTGGGCGGGCGGAGCGTGCCTCTGGGGCTGCGTGCTGACAGAAGGGAACAGGGCTCTCCAGGAACTCATTCTGACATGTCACTCTCACTGCCTGGACCCCAGAGCTGACTTGTCACCAGGAGGGAGCCACACCCCTCCCCCCAGAGCGTCAAATCAAAAGTCAGCGTACAAGTGGACAGTTCAGAGTGAGAAGAATGCTTGGAGCTGAGGTGACACAGTGTTACAAGTCATCCTGAACCTTTGTGTAAATGGTGTGTAACTTTAGGTCTATTTTATTCCTGTCATTATAGATCTTCACTAATTAATACTCCGGTGTTTGTGTATCTGCATCTTTCTGTACTTTTGAATCTGAGAGAAAATCCTGATGGATTTCTGATGCCTTTTTTTTCTGACTCTTGGGTCCCAAATAGTCCCTCAAGCACCTTTGCTACTGTGTCTACGTGTCCATCATCCCATCCACGTCCATCCACCCACAGTGTTCTCCTGGCCTCTGGTGGCTAGACCTCAGGCACAGGATTATTTTTATGTGAGGAATAGCTTTGCTCCATTTCTTATCAAATGCTGCCAGAACACTGGCTCCCGTGTTTGGGGTGAGACAGTGGCCACTGATCTGGCTCACGCCCGTGTGACCTGTCTTTGTGGCTTCCCAGCTCTACAGGTGGCCTCCAGGCACCGAGGATCGTAGCTGTGTGAGGGACACAGGCAAAGGTGACTGGCTCCAGGGTGAGTGAGTAAAAAATGCTCTGTTTTCATTTGAGGCATCATTTCATGGGGACTATCTCCTTGTGAAGAATTGCTGCATTAATTACATGAGTATCATGGTTCTTAGACCACCTGTAGCGAACGTGCACACAGCCCCGCGCTTAGGAGGACCCCTTCCCTGCTTCAGTGATCTGTGGTCAGGACCATCGGGTGCCGAGTTGAACCACGATCCCTGCAAATGGTGCAGCCGGCTTCAAGTACGTGACTCTGAATTTCAGATCTGCGACGGCCTCCCGAGGGGCTGGTTCTCACATGTCAGGGGCTGAGTGACTCGACCTCTCGGGGCCTGGGAGAGAAGGACACAGAGTCTAAAGTCAGACTTGGAGGAGGCGCCTGATGTTGGAACCGCAGTGACAAGCCTGGACCTGGGGCCTGGACAGCCCACACATGGGTTTCATGTCTGTACCCGGGACTTCTCTGGTCCTGGACACAGAGGGCACAAAGCCTAGGACACTGGTGCCCAGGCAAAGCCCAAACTGAAGGGGGACTTTCTAGCTCAAGCGTCCTGTGTTATAATTTGGACACTTGAGACCAAGGTGAAGGGGGGGAACTCTTTTCCCAACGTAAGATGTTCCAGCTGGTGACGTCTCTAGTGCCCGTGGTCTGCTCAGCCCCGCACACAATGTGGGAGGGGCACTCGGGCTCTGTGTGTGTATTTGATGGGAACTGAACACCATTTCCCTGGAAATGGTGGACTTTTGTCAGAATATCGTTACAAAGAAATTAAATGAATGGGTGCGGGACAAAAGAAATGAGTGAAAAATAAGTAAATACGTTGTATCGAAATAGCTTTGCCAGCTACAAAGACCTTTTGATGATCATTTCATAGCTGGGTTTCAAGGCAAAGTGTGTCCATATCTACCTCTGCACATAGCCTCCCCCTCAACAGTTCCTATCAGAGATTAACAAAGGGAATCCAGATACCTAGATTTCCATTATGTCCTATTTCATCCTCATTCCACCTCTGTACAGCCCTGGAAGATGGTGCGATGGTCCGTTTAGTGTGTCCACTGGACTGAGCCGTGGCGTGTGCAGGTAATCTGTTCGAACATCATTCTGGGTGTCCCTGCGAGGGTGTTTTCAGATGAGATTACCATTAACTCGGGAGACTTGACAACTTAGACCTTAAAACTCTCAAAGGACCCAAGCAGACTTATTTTTATTTTCTGTGTTTATGTGACATAATACTCTGTGCAAAATATGGGAGCAGAAATGATTGAGCAAAAGGAACAAAGGAATAATAATACTCTTGTTCACTTCCCTCGAGGGGATTGTGTCTGTGTGCAGGAGACTGCCTTCTCTTGGCAAGTGTCCCATTCCTTCTGCCAAGCAGCTGGGAAGACACACCTGGGAAGCCTTCTTCCCCCACAGCCTCCGTCAAAGATAGCACGTGGCCCGGGTCCAGATGTTGGCTACCGTGCGGAAAATAGTGACTTTCTCAGTTGTCACAATGAAGGGTCAGTGGGTATCCATTGCCTTGAAGCCGAATGCTCCTCAAAGCTGTCTGGGAAGAGGTTGTGACCATCACAGGTGCTGCATGGTGCTATCTGGCCCACTCACCTGGACCTGGAAAAGGGAAGCCAGATGTGGGGACAGGGCTGGGGGTGGAGGCAGCAACCCCAAGAGTCGAGGAACAGACTTGTTTGCTTTCTTGCTCCACCAGTTATGCCACATGAGACCCGGGAACCTTACTTCCCATCAGATATATAAACGGGCAAAATAAGGACTTATGAGTGGCATGATTTCTGTGAGTGCTAAAAACCTAGCACATCTCTCAGCAGCAGGAAGAGCGCCTGGGAGAAAGGCAGTCGGCTGTGCCCTCCTGCGCCTGTCTGGCTGGCTGCCACCCTCACAGTCACTTCCTGCGCCGGGGCGGGCGCGTTTTTGTACAGGGGGCTGTCGGTCGTTCAGGGCTGTGTCAGGGCTGCTGGCGCAGAGATACACGGCCGAGTCCGTCAGCTCCAGGGAGCTCATGCTCAGCTTCGAGCTGTCGTTACGAAGAAACTGCTTCACGGAGAACCGCTCAGGGAAGTTTCCCTTTGCACTCTCCTCCTCATTGTAGTACTGGACGAGGAACTGGGGGCCCTGGCCCCGGGCCTGCTGGTACCAGTACACAGAGCGGTGACCAGAGATTAAGGAACAGTGCAGGGTCGCTGACTGGTTCCTTGCTTTGATCAGGTGTTTGGGGCTCTGGGTGACTGCAGAGTCCACTGGGCCTGTTGGGAGGAGACAGACAGAGGCTGGGGGCCGAGGACAGGGAAGTCCCCCCTGCAGCCACCACCAGCAGGCTCGTGTCTCAGGGATGGCGAACACCTGTCAGAGGCTTAGACAGGGTGTCCGGGGCTCACCTGCTCCCAGGAGACAAAGGGGCACCCAGCCGAGGAGCCTGGGGCCCATGGCAGTATCCCGAGACGACACCTAGCTCGGGGCGGGGTGTCATGGGGTGAGCGGTCTGAAATCCTGGACCTCCCAGCTCCCTGATAGGAGCAGATGCCTGTGACGTCACTGCTCTGATGGAGATCGCCATGTAGGCTGCCTCTGGGCCCACTGTCCCCCTGTCCTGAACAGCCCCTGCAGGGGTGGCTGCAGGTTGAGCACTGTCCCCATATGTTCACAGTATACCTTATTAACCTCTGCCTGCCCCAGCCTGATACTAATTATGCAGCCCTTGCCATCCCAAGCCCTACACCACCCCCAAGGCCCCTGTGGGCTCAGGGAGCCTGCCCCCTGGGCACATACTGAGGATCACGGCACATGTCCAGTTTCTGGCAGTGAGGAGTCCATGTGAGCTCCACATATGTTCCCAGGACCCACTCAGTGGCCTCAAACTGCTTCCCCCATGCAAACAGGAAGCCCAGAGTTCCCTTAGGCTGTGCTTGCCTAGGCCACCCCCTCAGCCCTCTCAGGGTTGCTTGCAGAACTGACGGTCCACAGCGCCTCCCAGTGGTGGGCTACCCACAGTCTCCTGGATTCACAGCTGTCTATATTAGGAGAACAAATTCTCCCCACCCATCACCCCTGCGGGCCCCCACCCCACCCTCACACTCACTGACTCTGCTGTTATCCCAGCCTGGCTGATTCAGGATTGATTTTCAATTACCGCCCTTTGTTTTGGAGGATAAGAATATATGAAACAACATTTCGACTAATGAATACTGGATGAAGTAATCGCCATCACTATGCTAAGAAGGGAGAGACGGGCCAGAATAACATTGGCCATTAAGATACACAGTCTGCCGGTCCCACATGGACCCTGCCTGGAACCACTGCAGTCCACAGCCCCTCCTGTGTCAGATCCACGTAGCTCCCAATCTGTATTTAATTATCACCACCCTTTAAATAGTGCATTTTCATAAAGAGGGCTTGTACATTTTACCTACTTGTTTCTGAGATTATACGGTCTTGAGATACACACCCTGCGAGCTCTAGTTAAGATGGACCCAGTTGGGCTGACATCTGCCGTCATTACCCAGATGCTCTGCTCACTGGCAGGATGACTTTAATATATACCCACACGCGCATGCACACACACACACACACACACACACACACCCTTTAAGTGGCAAGAAGGCCAAAGTTCTATTACTGAGCACAGCAATTTTTAAATCTGCTGTTCAGGTTCATGTAGAAGAAACACCTTCAATGTTGACTGGTGATGTCTCTAATGACGTGGTTGGTGGAGTGTGAGGGAGAATTTTGTACAGGCTCAGGGACTGGGTAAATGCCACTGTGACATAGTTTTCTCTGTCCCAGGCAGAACAGGGCCCATGTCACTTGGATTCAGCCAGGGCGCTTTATAGCCTGGTCATCTGGCCTGGTTATGAGGACACTGCTGCTCAGAATACCACACAGTTTGCAGAAAGCCCCGTGTTCCCCCCAGGGACTCCCTGCTGCATTTCAGATAGGAGGGGACCTAGGGAAGGAAAATAGTGGAGTGACTAATAACATTCCATGGCTCTCTAGAAGCGGTCATTCATTTATTCATTTCACGAGTATCAAAGTGCATTAATCGTAACTTAGTTTTTCCTATGAAAGTAAAGGAAGGGGGGAATGTTGTTTGTTGTTTTGAAGAGAATTATGCCCCCCCCAATTTATATGGTGAAGTCCTAACCCCCGATGTGCATGCACCTGGAGACAGAGCTTTTAGGGAGCTTAAAATAAGTGAGGAGATAAGGTGGGGACCCTAATCTGTTAGGACGGGTGGCCCTCTCATCAGAGGGGGAGACCCCAGAGAGCTTTCTGTCTGTCCGTCCAAGCACAAAGGAAAGACCGTATGAGCACGCAGGGGGCCATCGGCCATCTGCAAACCAGGACTAGAACCTTCCCCAGAAACCAGCCCTAGCCCCTTACTCTCGGGGGTCCAGCCTCCAGCCGTGGGGAAATGAACGTCTGCTGTGGAAGAAGCCCTGTGGGTGGCATTTTGTTACAGCTGCCAGAGCAGAAGAGTCAGTGCTTTAGTTCTGTGAAGGGTCAGGGTCAGAGGCAACTGAGAAGGCCCGGCTGAGCCTGTCCTCACAAGGTGAGCAGTCTCCGTGCTGTGCGGGGAGAAGGGAGGGCCTTCCGGGCCACGTGAGGAGCAGGCGCGGATGCAGAGGATGTGAAAGCCATCCGCCATCCCTGTCTCAGGAAGTGCTGCGCAGAGCTGAGGGGTCAGAGACCGAGGCTCACCCTGAGGCTGCCTAGATGCGCTGCTCTGAAGGTCACTGAACTTGGGCAGTGATGCTTATTTGGGGGGGAGGTGGAGCACCACTGCCTGTTTATAGTCAGGGGGGACATTCCTTCCTCTGAGTTTGAGGGGGTACTTGACTGTCCCCCAAGAAGGCACAATTGGGATAAGTAGTCAAGAAGGAAGAAGTCAGAACCAACTGCGGGTTCTCACAACGTGGTGTGGTGATGGCCTCTCCCGGCACCGCCCCGGGGGTGGCCGCGCTCTAAGGCCTTGCTCTATACCTCCCGGGTGTGGAGACTTTGGAAGAGGGGAGAAAAGTGACAGTGTTACAAATAACCACGTCTTGCAGTTCTATCTCTGTTTTCAATCATCTTGGATCATATTTTCTTCCCTAGACTTTCCCTGAATCTCAATTTCTTCCTCTGAAATTATAAAGCAAATGATTATCTTCTGTGATTCTGTTTTCTCGAGTATACATTTACCTTTTTTTTTTTTTTTTTTTTTTACAGAGACAGAGAGTGAGTCAGAGAGAGGGATAGACAGGGACAGACAGACAGGAACGGAGAGAGATGAGAAGCATCAATCATTAGTTTTTTCATTGCATGTTGCAACATCTTAGTTGTTCATTGATTGCTTTCTCATATGTGCCTTGACCGCGGGCCTTCAGCAGACCGATTAGCCCCTTGCTGGAGCCAGCGACCTTGGGTTCAAGCTGGTGGGCTTTTGCTCAAATCAGATGAGCTCGCACTCAAGCTGGCGACCTCGGGGTCTCGAACCTGGGTCCTCTGCATCCCAGTCTGATGCTCTATCCACGCACCACCGCCTGGTCAGGCTCTCGAGTATACATTTAACTAATAATTTTGATCCTCAAATGAACTGCCCCCACTCCAAAATAAGAGGCACCAGGTATCCAGCCCTTCCTCTGCCCTGTCCACCAGAGCGGCAGGCGAGGAAGGTGACCAGTGAACGTGAGGAGGGAGCATCGGCCTCTGAGCACACCTTCCTGTCCTCTGTTGTCCCGGAAGAGCCGAGGCTGCACTCCCCGGGGCCCCACCTCGCTCTGAGTTCCCCCCACCGCCCCGGGTTCTCACAGACAACCCAGCAGCTCTGAGGTTGCTCCGCGCTGCACTGGGAAGTTTGAGCACAGCACACAGGTGACACCGCAGGGCTGTGTCAAGGCTGCTGGCGCAGAGATACACGGCCGAGTCCCCCAGCCCCAGCGAGCTCATGGTCAGCTCCGAGCTGTAGTTGCTAAGAAACTGCTGCACCAAGAACCGCTCAGGGAAGTTTCCTTTTTCTCTCTCCTCCCCGTTGTAATACTCTATGAGGAACTGGAGTCCCTGGCTCCGGGCCTGCTGGTACCAGTACACAGAGCGGTGCCCAGAGAGAAAGGAACATCTCAGTGTCACCTTCTGTCCTCTGGTTTTTATCAGGTGTCTTGGAGTTTGGGTGACTCCAGAATGCACCGGGCCTGTGAGGGAGGGAGACAGGAGCTAGAGAAGGAGCAGGGGAGGGGCCCGATGGGGCCTTGGAGTCAGGCGCTGTCAGGCTTACACCAGAGATGCCCCACCTGGGCCGAGCACATACCTGCTCCCAGGAGATAAAGGGCCACACAGCAGAGGAGCCTGGAGCCCATGGCGGGGTGGGGCAGAGCTGGGCCGGAGTCTCCCTGCTCAGAGCTCTGGTCCTCTGAGAGCTGACATTCTGGGCACTCTTCTCTGATTAGAGGGCAGGTAGTGATGTCACTGCTCTGATGTCATTGCCTCTGCTGGGTCTCAGCGGATGCAGGTACCCTGCTTTGTCCTGCAAAGCCTCTTGCATGACCTGTGGGGCTGGACGGGGCTGGTGTAGGCGGCCCTGTCTTTATGCAGACCCTGTCTCTGTGCCCAGGGCATGCAGGCTGCCTGCTCCCAACTTTGCGCCCTTTACTTAACATTGTGAGCTCAGAAAGCCTCCCTAACCACTGCACAGTAGGAATTCATGGCTCCCGGCTGGGGCAGCACCTGCAAATTAGTGTGTACACTATTGAGCCTTTTAGTAGATAAAAGCACAAGCAAGCCTATTCCTTAACCCTCTGGGTCCCAGGCAGCTAGCTCTGTCCCCATGTGCTGCCCCAGAAACCTTTGGAGAGTGTCAGCTCTACAGTGCCCCCGTGTGGCGTGTTCAGGCAGTAACTGAGATTTTGCCTTGGCCAAGATGCAAGAAGACAAAAATCCTGGGATGTGTTTAAATTACAAAAGATTTTTACCATTTGCACTGTTTTTCTTTTTTAAACTAGAGGTAGACACATACTTCTAGTTGATTTTGGATTTATATTGTGAGAGAAAACAAGAGGTCATGAGATGGACTGCAGATGGACTCCCCAAGGATTTTTGATGATTAGGAACGAACAGAAGCTGTTTTATCTTTGCGGAAGCCGACAGCTTGCCCCAGGCAGATAATTTAGTATTGCCGCAGCCAGTGAGGCGACAGGCAGTGTTCTGGTCTGAGATGTCTGTCTCGGGCCTCACGGGAAATGCTGAACCGAGCCTGGGTTCCCCACAGCTTCCTGGCTGGCCCCCGGGGATTTCTGCACAGCAGGAGGCGACTCTGCACGGCTGTGTCTCTGCTGCTGGCACAGAGGTACACGGCGGAGTCTTCCGGCTGCAGCGCGTCCATGTGCAGGTGTAACTGAGAGCTGTCTGTGCTATTGGGTGTGAAGCGGCTCGGGACAGTCATGTTGTCAACGAGTTCCTTATAGTTGTAGGTAAACATGAGCTCCAGTGGCTTCTGAGCGCTCTGTTTGTACCAATACATAGCACTGTGGCCCAGGTGTTGTTCACACTCCAGAGACTTCTTACTCCTCATCCCCGTTACCAGGTGTTTTGGTTTCTGAGTAACTCCGGAGTCCATGCGGACTGTTGGGGAAAAGGGGCAAAATTCAGACAAAGCCCAGGAGGAAGGGTGTTGCTGCAGCCACAGGGGAATGGCTTGGAGTCCAAGGGCAGCCCATTTGCACCCGACACTCACCTGCTCCCAGGAGACAGAAAGCCACACAGCAGAGCAGCCTGCAGCCCATGGTGGGGCCAGGACTGAGTGACACCATCTCACTAGGACATGCTGTCCTGAAGGGGGGTGCTGGGCTCTGGTGTCCTTGGTCTTGGTTGGTGGTTCTACCTATGATGTCACTGTCAGGCCCCAGGGGATGGTCCTTCCTCCCCTTTGGTGCCTCATGTAGATTCTGTTGCTCACATATCAGAGTCAGGAAAACAGTCCAGGTTTATACTGTTCAGACCAAGAATCCCTTCCTATTACTTCGTTACTTTCTACACACACACACACACACACACACACACACACACACACACACACACACACACACACACACACACGTGTCTCCATCAGAGGGGCTGTGGTTTCTCCCCAACACCTCCTTCCTCATGGCTCCAGGGGACGGTGGGTGGGGACGGGGGGCAGAGGTTCCTGCTTGGGCCTCTGATCAGGGCCCAGCGCTGTGTCACTGGCCCCACAGAGGTAGAGGCTGCTGTCTGCAGGGTGTGCCCGCGCCACCGTCAGAGCTGAGAATGTCAGGTTTGGATGGCTGATGGGGAATGTGGTCTCATTAAAGCCTTCTTCGTATGTTGAAGAGATGCCCTGGTTAGATGTTGCCATCAGTGTGAGGCCCTGTCCGGGGAACTGACGATACCAAAACACAACTGTGGCCTGGAAGTCCACAGCCCTGCACTGGATGGTCACGGGGGTCCCACGCGCACGGATGGCCCTGCGTGGGTGCTGGGAGATGACACCGGCAAGCCCGGAACCTGCAGGAACAGAGGTGAGACACTTGAGGAGATCACAGGACCCGTCTTTTGTGGCCACAGATGGGGACTCACAGCCTCTCCCCTCACTTTCCCCTGGAGCCCAGAGTCCTGTGTTTTTAGTGAAATCTTTCGATCAGACGCCTGGGATCAGAGCCCTCACCCTGTTGCTCCTGATTGGTGACTTCTCCCTCTACCATTTCCACTCCAGACAGATGTCCCCAATCACTGTGGTCAGCATAAAACTCCCCACTCTCTGGCCACCACTTCACACATGACAACACGCACACACCCTTGGCCCAGCCACTCAGAGGAGGAGGCTCGTACCGGGCCCCAGGAGCAGCAGAAGCAGTAGCATCCTCAGGCGCTGGCCTCACCACCCTGCTCTCAGGACAGGGGGACCCTGCTCCACACCCATCACTGCTCCACCCCTAGGGTGGGTGACAGGGTATGTAATCCCACTGTGCTCTCTGCTGCCACCTGATGGTCGTCGGTGCCAATGCCACCAGTTCCATTGGTTTTTGTTCCTGTCAGAGAACCACCCACTCCCTGCTGAACGGGGCCTTGGAAATGTCCTAATCCCACTCCTAATTTTACGGAAGACACAGAGACCTAGATCATTGAAAGATTTCAAGCGAGAGTTTTACACTCATATTAGAAAAGGTGCGTATGTTTGTGTAGTAAATAGTATTAAGGCAGCTCTGGGTCTGCTTCCTGAATTGTGTAGGCCTGCACCCTGGCAGGGTAGCTCGGTTGGTTAGAGCATCCTCCTGAAGCACAGAACTTGTCGGTTTGATCCCCTGTCAGGGCACATATAGGAGCAGATGTTCCTGTCTCTCTCTTGCTCTCTCCCTTCCTCTCTCTAAAATCAATAATATAAACACTTTGAAAAATATCTTGTGTTTTTCACAATGTCCAGTGTCCAAATAATAGACAGTTGACCCGCCCATGATATTTATTCCTGAAGGCACAGCTTTAGCTGACCACAGCATTACATATTTTTATAAAGATTGTTAGACTCCATCATGCTCATGAAAATGGACATGCATCATAGGTCTCTCCTCGGCAGATGCCCTGGGCTCAGTAGACAGAATTTGCAGGCTGCAGGGTGAGTTTTTGGGGCACTGAGCTTTAAGTCGCTCATCGATCTCCTCTGTTTAATCAACAATGTCTTCATTCTGAAAGTAGATCAAAAACTTCAGCTCTTCTACCGGCCTCTGATGATACCAGTAAATATAACTGTGTCCTGTTATGGGGACATAGTCCATCATTGCTTTCTTTGCTTTTCCTTTAACCAAATGTCCAGGACTCTGGGTGACCACAGTGTCCACGGAGCCTGTGGAGGATGAGACAGAGAGTGGGGACCACACCCAGGAGGCAGCCTGGTACTGCAGGTGCAGGAGAGCATCCTGACCCTGGAACCCGAGTTCCCAGGGGGACCCTACCTGCTCCCCAGACACAAAGGGTCACACAGCAGAGAAGCGCCAGGCACATGGTTGGATCAGGAAAAAAACAATGACAAAGAGGCTACACTCATCCACAGCCTCCTTGTGACAGGTCACGGTCACTTCCCATAGACGTCAGGGTCCCCAAGTGCACGAGAATGACACATTGCAGGGAAGTGGGAGGCAGAGGGAGCTGGTAACAACCAGGAGTGTGAATGTCAAGTGACTTTTATATTCTTGGTCCCTTTCTCTGCTCTTTCACTAGTTTTTTTTTTTATAATATCACTTCTGCATCATTTATTTATTTGTTTGTTTAGCCTGTCAAATTGGTGCCACCCTCTTCCGTCCCCCATGACAGAATGAGTGCTACAGCTTGGGGCATTGCTCATAGCCCTTACTATACGTATAGAATCATGTAGGGGCTCCTTACACTAACAGCTTAAATGTTGAATATACCAGATAATATTTATGACAATTATGCAGTGCATGTAGGGAAACAATAACGTGAGTACTCTTTCCTGAACTGATTGGCTTAGGAAATAGGTGATCGCTGAGACTGTCAGCCTCTGTGTGATTCCTTCCGGTTACATTGTTTGTTCTTCTGTATTCCTGGGAACCATAACCCTAAACTTTCTATTCTCATTCACTTGTTTTTTGATTACTGTCTTTAGCACTTGGATAAAAATCTGTAAAGTATAGATTGTGTCATTTGGCATGTCTTTGAAATCTATCTAAGGGTGTCCTAAGTAGGTCAAAAATATTTTTAATATTTATAGACCTCCAGGGTTTTCTGTAAACTGCCCTTTGCCCTGATTTCTTTTTGGTTGATTAGCTATTGTTTCTTTGTAGCAGTTCCTTATAGATTCCAGATAACAATCCTGTACTAAACGGAGTAGTGTGTGTTGCTCACATAACAGAGTCAGGAAAACAGTCCAGGCTTAGAGGAGCCCCAGGAGCAGCAGAAGCAGTGGGATCCTCATGTGCTGGTCTCACCACCCTGCTCTCAGGACAGGGGGACCCTGCTCTACACCCATCACTGCTCCACCCCTAGGGTGGGTGACAGGGTACATAATCCACCAGTGCTTTCTGCTGCCACCCGGTGGTCACCTGTGCCAATGCTGCAGGATCCATTGCTCTTTGTCCCTATCAGAGAACCACCCACTCCCTGCTGAAGGGGGCCTTGGAAATGTCCTAATCAGACTCCTAATTTTACAGAAGACACACGGACCCTAGATAATTGAAAGGCCTTAAACAAGTGTTTTAGACTCATATAAGAAAAGGAGCATATGTTTGTGTGGTAAATGGCATTACGGCCAGTTCTTGACTTCTGTGTCTACCCTCAAAGTTACCTAGTGTAACTTCTGACTGTTGGTTTTTCTATTTTGTAATGCAAACACCTGGCTTAAATTTGTACTTCTGAAGGCCATCTCCAAAAACCTATTGCCCGACACAGGGACTAGATAAAGAGCCGGGCAGCAAGCTGTTTCCCTCTCTCCCCTGCCCCCACCCCTGCCCCCAGCCCTCACCTCCAGGCTCCTTTGTTCTAGAGATCTTAGGTTGGTTTCAGTAACTGACCACTCTGGGCCACTTGCTTTTTCTCTCCCTGTGCTTCAAATTCCTGTTCTTGAGTTTTAAATTCAACAATATGGAGTGAGCCCATGAAACCCTAGGCCCCCAGTCTCTAACCCAATAAAAGCCAGAGCTCTGGCTTGGGCATGCTCTGCCTGTCTGACTGCAACTGTACTTTGTGACCTCAGGTGTGCCATGTAATTTTCAGGGTACAGCAGCAGCCGCTTTGGGTGGCCCGTGGAGGTAGAAAAAAGGGGACAAGTCTGGGGACTTAGCACAGGAAAGCTCTGCCACCTGGTGGGAAAGCAGGGCTTGGGACATCTTTATGCACGGGGAGGAGGTGGCCGTGCTTCAGTGTGTCTCTACTGCTAGCACAGAGGTACAGCGCCGTCTGGTTCTTCTGGGTTGATGTCACGGTGAGAGGGAAGAATGCCTTCTTCTCCCGGGAGGCGCGGAAGCCTGCAGCTGTGTCTTCCGCCTGCACAACTTTTACAACTTGGGAGAAGAAGAGCCGTCTCAGACCTTGTCCTGGGTCCTGTCGGTACCAGTGCATGGAGTCATAATCAAAGTCCTGTTCACATTCCAAGGTCACCTCTCGTCCTTCCTCACTGAGCACGTAATTTGGGGTCTGCATCACTCCTCCACCATCCACTGTGCCTATGAGAGAAAGAGAAAGGCTATGAAGACATGCCCAAGAGGGTCCCCCTTGAAATGACCATGCATTCATCTGCCTTTGGATTTCCTGCTGTTACGGGGGTCGGGGAGGCTTAGATCTGGAGCATGGTCCCTTCTGGATGGGAACTTGCTTCCTGAACCCAGGACTCACCTGCTTCCAGGAGACAAAGGGCCATGCAGCAGAGGACCTGGTTGCTCATAGTGGGAAGGGGGTCCCCTTGTGGCACCAAGCACTTGCAGGATGAGAACTGAGGCAAGGAACTTAGCTCTGGGAAGCCCTTGGCTCTGTGAGTAGAATTTGCCAGAAGGCTAGAATGGATAGTGGAAAGGGAATCTGGAGATCTTCAAGATGGGCTCCCTAATTTTACAGATGAGACAGAGCTGAAACCCAAATTATTTGCACCCCCTACCTTCTTGGCCTCCCTATCAAAACTCTGCATTCCATCTGGCCTGCATGATGGAATGGATTTCTGAGAGTCCTCATGGCTGAGTGGGCGGGCACCCAGCAGAGAGTCTCACTCTGATTGGCCCGTTGGCTTGACCTTCCCAGTTGTGGTAATATTTGATCACTGCAGCAGCCCTGAAGACATTCCAGTCTGTCACACAAGAACATAGCCTTCATCTCTGATCCCATCGTTGCCATGGAGAATGCTCTGCTCTAGATCCATCTTGCATTTGCACCCCACACCCCAGTTTCATTCGAGAACCTAGTTTTCCTCTTATCATTTTAGTTCTCTTGATCAAAGTTAGTCAACCTTTTTTATATCTACCGCCCACTTTTGTATCTCTGTTAGTAGTAAAATTTTCTAACCACCCACAGGTTCCACAGTAATGGTGATTTATAAAGTAGGGAAGTAACTTTATTTTATAAAATCTATAAAGCAGAGTTACAGCAAGTTAAAAGCATATAATAATAATTACATACCAAGTACTTTATGTCAGATTTTCACTAAGTTTGGCAGAATAAATCTTTATAAAACAACTTACTATAGTTAAGTCTATCTTTTTATTTATACTTTAGTTGCTCCAGCTACCAGCCCACCATGAAAGCTGGAGCGCCCCCTAGTGGCTGGGAGGGACCAGGTTGACTACCACTGTCTTAGATGTTTCTCTGCATCAGTGCCCTATCAGAACTTGCAGTTGTGTGTTCCTTGGCTTTCATTTCTTTCTTGAGTTCAATCAAAAAGATTTTTTTTGTTGTTGGTGTTGTTTCTCCCCATTTTTGTTCATAATTCTTGAATCTCTGGTTAGGTTGGTCATCTTATCTTCAACTGCTTGCTGGAATATATGTGTTTGGAGTGTGGGCTTGAATTTTTCTATTGACACATGACTGTTCTTTGGAGGAGCTGAGGAGCTAGTGGAAGGTGGTGTTTCCCTCTGCCCTCTGGATTTTATGTTTCTTTTGTTCATTTTCATGATGTTGGGGAGTTTACAATATATAGTATGCAGTTTAATGGGATCTTTTCCCATCGGTCTAGTGAAGTCCAGACACTTGAGTAAGTGTTGTCTGCATGGGACTGAGGGGTTGAGTCCTCTTATTTCATGGTCTCTTTTGTTTTACATCCACCAGCTCCTCTAGAGCAGAGAGGGGAGAGACCCGAGTATGTGAAATAAGTTCAGAAAACCAAACTCCGGAACCCTGTCAGAGTCACGAGGTCTATGCCCCGTCCCGGTGAGGGTGGACGTGCTTGGTCTGAGTGTACTTGCAGTGACTCTGCGTCCGTCTGCCTTTGGAGCTCCTGAGACTGCTTTCATCCGAGCACAGGGAAAGAACCACTCTCTCTAGGTACCCAACAACCGTGAGTGGTGAGATTTAAAAAAAAATTCAATGGGGTAACAAAAAAGTTGAGATATGTTTCTCACGAGCAATATTTGGGGGATAGGCCTGTCTCCTCAATTGCAGACAAATGTATCCAACCCTATTTTCCCCATCACTGGGATGTCCTGTCACAGGAGGTTTTAGGTCTGACATCTGTACACACCTGCTCACGCCCCAGGCAAGATGACCAGAATTGTTCCAGAAAGAGTAAGTGGCTGTACACCGCAGGCAAAAAAGCACAACAATCTGAGTCACACAGACCTGGGTTTTTATCTTCTCTCTCTCTCTCTCTCTCTCTCTCTCTGTTTGAGAAAGAAAACTAAACCCCTGGCACCAAACTTCCTTATACTGAAAATGAAGAAAACATTTCCTTTGCTTGCTTACCTTGATTTTTCAATAAAATTCTCTATTTAAAGCATGCAGTGTGAACTTGAAATAGAGTATGAAATGAAGGAAGGAGAACTGTTGGTCAATAAATATTTAACCCGACAGATCGTGTGGAGTGTGCAAACATTTTTACCTCCTGCGGGTGACTGAGTCTCAGTTCCTGAGCTCGGGCTGGGAGGGTCTGTGCACTTTCTACAGCCCTCCCCCATTCCCACCCTCTCCTGGCACAATGTCTCCCAGCTGCTTTGTCAGCTTATCAGACACCCTGTCCCCTCCCCCAGCAGGGCTGCCACTGTGTCTGTCTGGGGCGGGGCCAGGGGGAGTTTCTGCCCTGGGAGGCTGTGGCTCTGAACTGGTGTGGATAAGGAGCTGGCGCAGAAATAGACTGCGGAGTCGCCAGGCTCCACCGCCTGGATCTTGAAGACGTTGGGTCCCTCTTTGGGAAATTCAGCACAAAAGCGTTCTGCTGGCATACCTGACTTGTCCAAAATTTCTGCTTCCCGGAGGTAAATCATGAATTTCAGCCCTTCCTCTGGGAGCTGCCGATACCAGTAAACATAAGTGTGGCCTTTCACCGGGTTGCATGTCAGCGTTGCCTCCTGTCCTCTTGCCATGACCAGGTGTCTTGGGTTCTGGGTGACGCTGGCGCTGGTGGGACCTCAGAGGAGAAGAAATGGGTGAGACAGAGTCCTCATCGCAGAGGAAGGTTGTAGCTTACAATGATGCAAATAGTCCAAGGCAAGCCCAAATAGCCTTGACATTTCCTGTGTTCATTTAAAAATTCACATCAATTCTGCTTGTTGCTCCATCATGCAAATCATTTGTTTTACATAAATGCCAATACCTTTCAGAAAATCTCTGGGCAACACGGAGGTCCAGAGCGTGTTGTGGACACAGCTAAGGAGCCCAATGAGGCTGATCCCTGCACTCACCTGCCCCCAGGAGCCAGATGAACACCCAGCAGCGGAGTGTGCCACCCATAACCAAGCTCGGCACCAGGGGAGAGACAGGCAGGCAGCCCAGGAGCCAGACCTCACAGCTGCCTCCCAGGAGGCGGGTCTTCCTGTGACGTCACCATTCCCAGTGGATCCTGTTCTCTTCAGAAGCGATCTCGTGCATTCCTTGAATGGTACATCTTGTTTTCCTAACTATACAAACAACCTGGCTTAGTAGGTGTTAGCATGGGGGCTTCTGTTGCGCAGGGGAAGCTGGGAGAGAGGAGCACCTTTATTCCTGGTTCTTAGTTTATGAACGATTCATATTCGCCACGTCCCTCTCCACGTTGTCTAACTTTTGCTTCTTTATTTTCCTTTCATCTGGCTCATATTATTTTTCATTGTTTATGTTGCTGAGTGGAGGTAGTTACCAGATGTGACCTCAGGGTTTACAGGGATCTGACGGCCAGGATGGTGGGGGAAATGAGAGGCAGGAAATGATCAGACTCACTCTCCTTCTTTCCACCTTCATCTCAGCTAAGCAATCATTTCAGCATCTTGAAGAACCTTATGTTATGGTTTATAATATATTTTTTCTCATCTCTTGCTATTCTGTTTGCATGTTTAATGTAAGTACCTGTTTCAGAGAACAAACATGAGAATAAGTACAAACTCTCCCTCTCCCCTCATGTCCTTGATTCTATCTATCAATATCTTCCTGTAGTATTCTCTGTAATCGTGGCTGGGTTACTGATATTTAAGGGATCTTCCTTCCTTTCATTCTTCTGTTCTTCTTTCCTATCCTGTAGCATCAAATAAAATCACGTGAGCTCTGGCTGAAAAGCTCAGTTGTTTAGAGCATTGTCCCAATGTACCAAGGTTTGCGGTTTCAATGCCTGGTCAGGGCACACACAAGAATCAACCAATGAATGCATAAATAAGTGGAACAACAAATTGATGTTTCTCTCTCTGTCTCTTTCTCTCTCTAAAATCAATAAATGGAAAATAAAATAATATGGACACCCACTTGTTCTAGGCAGGGTGAAAGAAGATTTAAAGGAGAACAAGGCACAGCCCCCCCCCCCATGAGCATGAACAGGCCCCCTGGAGGAGGTGTAACTTGTACATCTAGAACCCTCCAGGCTCTGGGTAATAAATAAGATCATGTTAACCTTTAGTGACATGATCTGAGTAATGGCCCAAGGCCTTGGCTTATTAACAGCAGGATCCTGAGGCCTCCCTCAAAGGCTCTCATGATTTGGGGGAGAATTCAGTAGGCTTCACCAAATGTATACTTCAATCAAAATGCAGCTGCCGTCCACGCTTGGAGCTATTTTTCCTGGAGATGCGCCAAATTACTCACAAATGCTTCTGATGAAAATGTCATCATCAGGCACCCATGCGTAGCCCAAAGGGACTTTTCCTGGATGCGGTTAGAGCCACTAATCCTCAGGCTACCAGGGCCATGTTGTAGGTGAGCTCACTGCTTAGGTTTCAAAGGCACTCTGCTCGTGTGCAATCTAACCAAGCACCTTCGAAGGGTTCCATCAGCTTCTGGCTGTGTACTAGCCTTCCGTCTGCAGGCTCAAACCCAGTCAAAGGGGTCAGATAAGGTCAGATGTGGTGCCAACCATTTTTAGTCTCTCCTGTTCATTACTGCATGCTCCAAAGCAAACCTCTCTCTAGACTTTGCTAGATCAAACATGGTAATGAGGAGCTAACAGATTGAAGCGTCAAAGCGTGTGTTAGAATCTACAATGGTCAAATAGATTATTGTCCAAACTGGGACACTTTAATATGTGTAAGAGGGTGCTATTAGTAATAAGGAGGACAGTCCTTCTTTTGTAATTTCCATCCTCCCTCAAAGTGTCCTCCTACATGTCCTCCTTTTTGATATTAAAAGACTAACTTGTAAATGTCCGTATTCGATTGATGCAGAGTCAATCCATTGCATGTGATGTGACGTATTTGTATCTAAATGAGTATTTTTTTCTTACAATTACTACAAAAAATTAATAGTCATGTAAGCATAATTACAATATAAAATATTACAAATGTTTTTATTATTCATTTATCATATTATAATGTATTATTGTTGCAATGAATAAAATGTTTCTTTTATTTACAATATTGTTTTCTTCAATTTATTTTTGTCCTCCTTTTCATTGTAAAGAAAGTTGGTCACCTTATTAGTAATTATGCCAGGACAACAGCCCTGAGCCAGGGTGGTCATGATCAACCCAAGCCTTTGATAGCCTTACATGGATAACTTTCTGACATGTTCCCTTACTGCCACCTGGTGGCAGAGGGGGGGATTGTAGGAAATAAATAGATACCATTTTCTTTGATAAGATCCAATTCCACCTCAGTGTCAATGTTGAAACGTTCAGGAATGCTCCAGAACAGGCATCCCCAAACTACGGCCCATGGGCCACATGCAGCCTCCTGAGGCCATTTATCAGGCCCCCCGCCACACTTCCGGAAGGGGCACCTCTTTCATTGGTGGTCAGTGAGAGGAGCACTGTATGTGGCGGCCCTCCAACAATCTGAGGAACAGTGAACTGGCCTCCTGTGTAAAAAGTTTGGGGACCCATGTTCTAGAACGTCCCTTCCCACCAGACGTTCTCCGGATTGGTATTATCTGCATGTACAGTGATGCTCAGTTATGGCCAGAGGGCCATGGCCTGTTCTCCACAGCAACCCCTGGTGGTCGTACAAGTGGGGAAAACAAAGATCTATCCCGAGTCAGAGAATCAGTCATGTTGGAACTTGGAGACCAAATCGTGCAAATCTCTTATTTTAAAAATGAGAACCCTCCTGAGTCCCCAAGAGGTGAGAGCAGATGCTAATGTCTGACAGCAAGAAAACAAAAGCAACAAAAAGAAACCCACAAATAAAACAACAACAACAGAAGCAGAGTTGATTAGAAGCAGGTTTCCTGACTTTGATTCTAGGGTCTGTACCTGTGGAGCCTGCAAGAGAGACAGAGGAGAGGGAGAGCTGAGTGTTAGACATTGCACAGGAAAGCCCAGTTTCCCGGGGCAGCTCTACGGGGACTTGAGGTTGGGTTTCCTGGAATAGTCCCTGCATCGGGGTTCCTTATCAACATGTTTTCTCCCTTCCCCTGGACAGGGTTGTGGTATCCGCACCCTCACAGGCATCCCCATTTAATCCCTGCCCTCAAGGGGCTGCCTGTCTCGTGACGATGCATACCTGGGCTCAGAGGATGCTAACACACCTGTAGTAGTCAGCATCCAGTTCTTCTGCAAAGAACTCATGGCCTCCGATGGGTACATCGATGATGAAAGAGTTTGCAGGGATATCTGTTTGAGATACAATCAGTAGGAATTCCTTAGTGTTTGAGTAGCAGCAACCTCAGATATCTGGCCTCTGTACTTGAAAAGTATTTAGGGCAGGGGCTATGTTTATAAACTAGCCCTGAAGTCACAGACGGCCTGACGCTGCATTACTCTGTAGGAATTTCAGAGGCGTGCCCATCACAGTCATGGAAGGGATCATTTATGGTCTCACTCTCTTCCTGGTGACAGCTGGAGACAGACACCACAAGCAACCGGCTCCTTCCTTCTGTGGTAGGAAGATGAGGAGGGGCCTTTTCAATGTCTTCCTGGAGCCTGAGGGAGAAGAAGAAGCCAGCGAGAGAGCTGGCACCCTGGAGGGGGCTGACCCAGCCTCACTGTACCAGTAGCATCGCACACAGACATATGGACCAGAGTTCCCCACCTCTGCGGGCTGGACCTTCAGGGTGAAATGGGTTCGGTTTGGTCTTCCAGCTGAGAATCGTTCGTGGGCCCCCCTCCCCCTGCACACTTGGCTTCTGTGTCTTGGTATGGGAAAGAAATCAGAAATTCCATGTCTAGCTGGAGATTTTGTCAATACCGGTAAACAAAAATATGAGATCAGAAATGGGATCCCATCTCTGTGACCTTGTGGCTGGAAGGCTGGCTGACTCCAGGGTCTGCGTGTCCTGTGGGAGAAGACAGAAACCACACAGAGTGAAGGGTAGCAAGGGGAAGCCTTCCACCCAAATTCCCATGCACTCCCGAGCTCAGCTGCCCCCGGGAGCCAGAGGATCACCCGGCCGAGGAGCCCGGTGTCCGTGGCATGGTCAGCGGCGGGACGAGTCTTCCCCAGCGATGGTTCCTGATGCACAGCAGGAAAGAGTGTCCTTGGCCCTGCAAGGTAGGACCTGGTCGTGACATCACGTGCCTGGCAACACCCACAGCCCCAGGGCTCCTTCTACAGGAGAGGGAGAATCCTTGCTCCATGTGCTTGGCTGCATGTTTATTTTGTCACATGAAGAATGTCAACAGGCTGCAATCCATGCGAGGATTCTTAGGGAAGTTTAAGGAAAACAGAAGAGGAGGTGGAACAGGGAAAAAGAGTAAGGAACAGAAAGAGTAAGAAGAAAATGGTTGCTCAGTGAATAGAGCATTATCGCGGCACACCTAATCCGTGGGTTCGGTCTGAGTCAAAGCACATATGAAAAGGATTCAGTGAGCGTACAACTAAATGGAACAACTAAGTGGAACAATGAGTTGATGCTTCTCTCTCCCAAATCAATAAAAAAATTTAAAAATAAAAAAAAAATAGTTGAGGCCTACACTAGGGTTGCAATCTCAAGCTAAGTGGCTGGTGGTGCAGAAACAGAAACAAAAGGGATCACCCCACTTTAACAGAGGTACTTTGAACTCTGTCTGCTCTATGCAGTAGAGTCACCTCCCTAGGTGGAATTAGTACCGTAATGCCTCCTTTCACTTACGTTTGATGTTCAATGAATTGTTTCTCATTACAGTTTGGATCACACACCTGAGGGTTTTTCCACATTGTCTGCCTCAAGTTTCAATTGGGCAATAGGTATTTTTGTCACTGTGAACACATTCGTCTCTCTCTTCCCTGAGCCCCGCAGACACTAATTAGTGACTTTGTAAGGTCTAAAGTTGTCACACTTAAAGTTGATGTGCTTTTTGCATTACCTAGATTTAATATCTTCAAAAGAAACTTACCAGAGTCTTCATTTGATCTGACATTATTTTAAAAACTAAGGATTTAACTGCCTCTTTAATTCTTTCTCTTTTCTGAGTTTCCCTGGATCCAGCAAATGTGTTACTCATCCTTTATTCCTCACTTGTGGTGCACTGTGTTCTGACCCCTAATTAGAGAATGACTCTCTGTGAAAACCTTGATTCATAAGTTCAAAGTCACAGGCCCAAAGCTCCCATGTTGTTCAAAATAATTTCACCCTCTTGGCTAATGTTGAGTTTTCCAAGAGCGTGTTTTTGAGTATAAAAGGGTATTTTTTTTTCTCTGTTTTCTGGAGTTGTAACCAATCTAACACGAGAGAAAGTCAAGTTGGTCCTTCTCCCTGCCACTCGGGGGCTGAAATCTGAATCTACAACCTTCTACCTACTGTGAGATCTAAGAATGGAGAAGGCAGTTAACAACAAGGAAGAAGTAGGGGCCAAGGAGGTGGAAAAAAGAGATGAGTTGTCAAATCAGCCTGTGATGGTTCCAGGACTTCATTCCACCTTGTTCTGCAGAAACTCCTGAGTTCTTGTTGTTGGTTCCATGAGATAGACAGTTATCCTTACCACAGATCCCCCTTCGGCATAAGCTGGCTCTCATTAGCTTTCATGACTTCCTTTCAGCCTCCTCCACCACCTGCTTCCTCGTGCAGGCCCAGGATGAGTTTGTGCACGAAGGTTGGCTAATCTTTAACACTGTGGATCACTGCTGGCACAGAAGTACGTGGCTGAGTCTTGCAGCTCCGTGCCCTTGATCTCCAGGCTGCAGGGTGCGTCTTCAGGACACTCGGCTGAAAATCTCTCCTTGGGCATCTCTGTTTGTGAGACTTTTTTGAACTGAAAGGAAACCAAGAACTTGAACTCTTTTGCCAGGATCTGTTGGTACCAGTAAACATAGTCGTGTCCCTCTTCTGGGACACAATACATGTTCACATGCTGTCCTTTCCCTTTGAAAAGATTCCATCAGGTGCCCTGGAATCTGGGCGACTTCTGAATCGAGGGAGCCTGTGAGGAAAGCAGACGGAAGTTGGAGACTTAGTCCATGAGGGACTCTGAGGACATGGACGATAGGCTCAGGGCAGGGAGCTGACAGTTTCAGAACAGGGACTTGCCTGCACCCAGGAGGCCAAGGACCATGGGGCAGATGAGTACGGTGCACATGGTAGACTGAGGAAAAGAAGAGGGTCAGGTGACTCAGGCTTCCTCAGCCCCTGTAAGCAGCTACTCTGTGACGTGGTCCTTTCATAGAATCTGCCAGTCTTTAAATGAAGGCACTTTTATCTTGTCACAGAGGAATCACTCCCATTGGTGCCATCTTCAGCTTTGTTCACGGCATTCTTTCATTCTGGATATTCCTGTGAAACTATTCTCCTAAACACTAACATTATCACTTACAAGAACCAAACCTTGCATTCGTTTCTCTGCTTGCATGATCTCTTGGAAGCACTTGACCATGTCCACGATCCTGAAGTCCTGGCATTTCTCTTTCCCTCAGCTCCTTCCCACCCTTCGCAGGTAGGTGGCATGTTTCCTATCTAGTCTTCTTTTCTTTATTTTTTAAATGCACTTTCCAGAACCTAAGTCCATCTATTAAATTTAGAATCCTGCTCTGAACAAGTAAAAAAATAAAAATAGAACTTTTGAAACAACTATAATCAACTCATTGGAAAAGTCAACCCATGTCTGTAATTCTTCTGTGGGGCCATGTCCACACACAGTGAGGGGGGGACAGAAAATGGAGAATTTACTGAGTTGAGGAGACACAGGCTAAAAGAGGGAAGAGAGGAGCTAGAATTTGTGAAGAATACGATCAGAGAGGAGGAAGCTACACCCCCCTCCCCCCCCACACACACACCTTCAAAAGGACCAGAATGAATTTTTGTCTCAATAACATCTGTGTCGGCTGTTTAAAGAACATTCGAGAAGGACCACACAAAAGTTTACCCAGTGTCCACGGAATGGCCACGCTTTAGTCATGGGACAGAATTAGGCTAGAGCAGGAGTAGAGAAATTACAGCCCAGAGGGGGCCACCTGTTGATGTAAGTAGTTTTTTTTTTGGGGGGGGGAGAGGGGGTGAGAAACATTTCCAGAATGTCAGCATAAAGAGCTTTGCACACCCTCTTTCTACAGAGAAAAAACAAACTGCTGAACATTTAGAAACAGCCACTTAAAGCCTCTGACAACGGTCTCAAAAGCAAACAGTAAATGGAGAAACACTTAGTCAAGAAAATCCACTAAATCTCAGTACCGGCAGCCAGAGTCTGGCCTCTGAGCACCACCAGGGGCCCAGCTCCCTGTGGACGTGTCAGGAACATCCAACTGGTCCCTTGCCCCAGGAGGGGCAGCACTTTTCATCCCCACTGGCTCCATGTTATAGAAACTCCGTTCCTGGCCAACGCAGCCCGATGTCTTGTTCCTTCTTCACCCAGCGCCCACACATAGGGCAACCCTCTATTCCAGAGACAATAGACTAAGAACAATTGCCCCATTCTGGCTGACTTATAGGGTAGAGATTTTCATGCCGAGAGGCACAAGTCAAGAAAACCAGGGCAGACCTACCAGTCCACGCAGGGACCCGCTCCGAGAGCAGGGGAATCGCTCCAAGAGAGGTGGGCCACCGTCCCTGCCCAGGGCTCCGGAGCCATGGTCCAGAGTGCTGCCCATGGGGAGAGGCAGGCCCCGGGCATAGCGCGACCTGGACTTCAGGACCCGCCAGACCTTGCTGACCTTTTCTTACAACTATAGTGCAACCGCATCCTCTTTTCCTTTCTTCTTTGCTTCCTTTCTTCCCTCCACCCAGGGCTCAGATCTGCGTTGGGGGCTGGTTCAAGCTCCCCCAGCCTCCACGGTTTCCTTCCCATTTTCTCTCACAGGCATTTTCTAACCCACGCTTGGCCTCTACTTCTTGGAGGGCACGAACTAACGCATGCAGACTGACTTCTAGGAATTTTAATGATCCCCTGATTTTAATGTATCTTCCGAAGCCCCACATCTGAGCCACTTAATGGTTCATAGATCTACATCAAACAAAGCAGCTCATCGCATTGGGAATAAAACACATTTTGGGCAATACGTGTCTTCAGATCTAGGGCGAGTTTTCAGCAGTTCTGTCCTTATCCTGACTTGATAGCCCTGGCCGGTTGGCTCAGTGGTAGAGCATCGGCCTGGCGTGCCGGAGTCCTGGGTTCGATTCCCAGCCAGGGCACACAGGAGAAGTGCCCATCTGCTTCTCCACCCCTCCCCCTCTCCTTCCTCTCTGTCTCTCTCTTCCCCTCCCGCAGCCAAGGCTCCATTGGAGCAAAAGTTTGCCAAGGCGCTGAGGATGGCTCTGTGGCCTCTGCCTCAGGCTCTAGAATGGCTCTGATTGTGGCAGAGCTACACCCCACATGGGCAGAGCATCGCCCTCTTGTGGGCATGCCGGGTGGATCCCGGTCGGGTGCATGCGGGAGTCTTTCTGCATGTGGTAGTCTGTCTGACTGTCTTCCTATTTCCAAGTTTGGGAAAATACACACACACACACACACACACACACACACCACACACACACACACAAAGAAACCCGTGTTGTATCCTCAGCATGCCTATGGGGCAGGTTCTTCTCCTCAGGGGAGAGGTTTCATGGGAACGGCCTGCCTCTTGCCCGGGCCTGCCCTTTAACCTATTGCTAAGTCTCCAACTTAGATTAAAAAAACAAAAAACTTTTTAAATGTTCCTATTTTCCTACTGAAGGGAACAGAATGGGTGATTGATGTGATTCTGGGAAAACAGCACAAACTCAGTGTCAGGAGAATGGAACCACTTGTCCACTGTTGGCATAATGTCGGTGGTGTTTGTGGATTTATCTCCTTCCATCTGCGAAGGAGATAGGACAGCTGTAAACCCACTTCCTCTTGCTGTTGTGGGGGAACGGGAGGGAGGGCTCTTGGATCTGGAAGCAGGTTGATGAGCAGAGGGAGGTGCGGGTCGAGCTCTGTGCCCCTGCTGCTGGCACAGAGGTATAGTGCGGAGTCCCCCAAGCCCGGGGAACGGATGCCCAGGGTACTGAAGGACACGTTGGCCCGGCTGGGCTGGAAGTTGTCTGAGGTGTCTGTTTCGTTGTTAAATTCCTGGTCGTAGTAGTGGAACAGCAGCTTGGGGGCTTGGCTCAGCTTCTGTTGGTACCAGTACATGGTGTCATGATTCAGGTCCTGAGAACAATTCATAGCTACTGGGTTTCCCATCCTGGTCACCTGGTATCTTGGGTTCTGAGTGACCATGGCACCCACGTGACCTGCAGAAAAAGAGGAAACATTTAAAGAGGAATTGAGAGGGAGACCGATGTTGTGGCCGTTAAAGAAAGGCACAGAACTGAGCATGTGGTAGCTCTACCCAGAAATGTCCTCCTGTCCCTGACGCACCTGCTCCAAGGAGACAGAGGGCCACACAGTGGAGAAGCCTGGGCCCCATGGCGGGACCAGAGCGGGAATGGAGCACCCGTCTGTTCCAGACTCTGCTTCCTGCGGTGAGGGGTGGGAGCTCCAAGAGTCCCTGGTCCCTGATAGGAGGTCTGCCTGTGATGACTGTGTCACTGTTGACATCATCAGGGCAGGGGTCACGTCGTGTGATATTGAACCCAAGTTCCTTCTAGGCAGGGGCACATGGGCTCGGCTGGATCAGGTATGAGGCAGATGTGATGTTTCCTTCTTTGTCCTTCTTCCTGGACCTGCCCTTGGTTCACCCAGACCTCTCCATCTCACTCCTCGTGACTTACATCCTGCAAAGCAGTTCAGAGGTCCCTGGGCATGTCGTAAACCTAGTGAGATCATTTCTTTGTTTTGTTATCCACGTCCTCCATGGAGGAAAGGTGCCCCACCCCAATTCAGAAGGCAAGCTCTGGGCCTCCTCTACCTAGATCCACTGTTCCGAGTGTGTGAAGGAAATTTCTGCAACGTGGGGCTGTCCGTGACACCACCATGTCTCCTTGTGGCCAGTAGAAAAGTGTCTAGAGAGTCACAATTCCTTTCTGATCAGAGCAGCGAGGCAGGCAAGAGTCCCACTGTGCTTTACACCAAGGAGGCACACACACTTAAAACCGGAAAAGAGGCCCTCGCCGGGTGGCTCAGTGAATAAAATATCGACTCATTGTGCCAGAGGTCGCAGGTTCGACTCTCAGTCAGGGCACTTAGAGAAGCAATTGATGGGTACACAACTAAATGAACAGCGAAGTGAAACAATGAGCTCCTCTCTCTCTCTCTCTCTCTTTCTCTCTTCCGTCCTCTTCCTTTAAATACAAAAATTAAAAAACAAAACAAAACAACAGAAGTGATAGATTGAGCTCTGGGCAAGGAGCCCTAGAACTCTCCAGATCACACCTGTCTCACAAGTACTCTTGTAGTTCAAGAGTTAATCCTGGCTCATCCCCTCTTCTCCTCCTGCGAGGTGAAACTCCGGAAGACGTCTGCTCAGGGCCCAGGGTTGCGAGGAGGGGGAGAGGGTGTGGTTTTGCACAGGAGGGACCTGGCTCTGAAGCACTGTGTCGGGGCTGCTGGCACAGAAATACACCCCAAAGTCCTGGGGCCGTGCAGGCTGCACCTTCAGGTTAGAGAAGGTCCCCTCAGTCCGCTCAGCTGAGAAGCGATCATCGGGCATCCCTGACTTGTCCATCACCTCCTCTCTTAGGAAGCGAAACAGAAATGCCATTCTTCCCTGACATCGCGTCGGTACCAGAAAAGAGTCTCATGTCCAGAAATTGGGTCACATCTCAGAGTCACGGACCCGTCCTTCTCCATGTCCCGGTGGCTGGGGGACTGAGTGACTCCAGCTGATACGTGTCCTCTGAGAAGAGACAGGAACGTGGAGTTCATGGCCACAGTAGCTTGGGCAAAGGCAACGTGGAGAAGTTCAAATTTCTAAGGACTCACTTGCTCCCAGGAGACAAAGGGACACTAAGCTCAGAAGCCTGCAAGCCATGACAGGGTTCAGATAAAAAGAAGAACTCTTCCAGGTGGTGGGACGGGTAAGGATGAGTGAAAATGAAAGCAAATCCCTGTCCCCTTGCCTTCATAGGATGACATCACCATGGCAGCCAACGCCTGTCCTCTCAGGAGCGCCCTCTAGGGAAGGAGAAGCACAGAAGAAATCTTGCAGTTTCTCTGAGGTTTGTTGCTTAAGGGATGGTGAAGGGACCGAGGCCAATAACACAGACCTGTGTCTGTGTTTAAATAGGTCTTATCCTCCTGCCTGTTCATGAAAAACTTGACCAAAGCAAACAGTGCCATTTACTTTCCTGCTTAGGATGATCAGGTCAATAGGTTATCGTCCTTTTAACAGACACCCAATAAATGTTTTTATTTAATTATGTTAATTAATTAAGATGGTACCTTGGGCTCTATGTTTTGATGAACCAGGCTGCTTCCTAGGATGAATGACATGGTGTGCAGACAGCAGCAACCAGTGGTGGCCACACTGAGCAGGCAGACGCCTCCCCCCCCCCACCCAGTTAGGTTAGGAACAGAAAGCGTCCACATATTTATGAGGAGTTCAAAAACATCCAAACAACAGCACAGCTGGATCGACCCTGTTTCTCTTTTTCCTGTTTTTGGCACGTGTGTTTTTAAAAATAAAAAAGTAAGACGTTACGTGTAAACTGAAATTATGAGTATGAGAAGTGAATGTCTAGGAATGTAAAATGGTACAGTCCTGCTGGAAAAAACAACTGGGCTGTGTCCTTAAATAATAAGAAGACGCTTCCCATCCAGCCCAGTAATCTCACCCCAGGAGATAAATTTATCCTAGAGAAATGAGAAGTCCTGTCCACACGGAATCCCGCATACAAACGTTTACACAGAGTCACCTAACTTGTGATAATCAAAAACTAAAACAATCTAAATGTCTTGCAATTGGTGAGTGGCTAAACTGACGTGGGGACATCCATGCACGGATGCTACTCAGCACTAATAATAATAATAATAATAATAATAATAAAAAGAATTACTGATAAAGGTAGCAACTCTGACTAATCTCTAGGGCAATATGCTGAGTGGAAAAAAAAATCTCAAAAGATCACCTACTGTATGTGTCTGATTAGAAAATGTTCTCAAAATGACATTATACATTTGGAGAATAGATTAGTGGTCCCCAGAGTTTAGTGATGGTGTGTGTGTGTGTGTGTGTGTGTGTGGTTGGGGTGATTTTGTGTTGCTGCAATAGTTCTGCATCTTGATTGTGTCTCAATGTGCGATAGAAAAATGACCTAGAACTGCTCACACTCTTGGTGCCAATGTCAGCTTCCCGGTCTTGATATTTCAGTACAATTATGGAAGATGTAACCATTGGTGGAAACTGGATGAAGGGTACATGGGACCCTCTTGTTCCACTTTGCAACTGCCAGTGAATTGACAACTATTTTAAAATGAAAAGTTAATAATAAAAAAAGAAACCTCTGAAAATGTGAATAAAAGAGTGTTTTGTGACAATTAGGAAGACAGTTATGGCAAACTTATGAAGAGAAAGGTTAGGAGAGGTGGGAGAGGACTGAGCAGATCTGAGGCTGTAGCCAGGGCACCATTTATCCCTCCTGTGGGAGCCAAGGCAGAGGGCACCAGCAGTCATTCACGGAAATAAGCCAGCTCGGACACCGATCCAGACACGATCCAGGCACGGTGGCTGCACAGTTTGAAGCTTACTTAATCACTTGAAAGCCCAACGGGTGACATGAACCCTCAGCTTTAAACCCAAGCACCCTCTGTGAGCGTTTGGGAGGAATGCCAGGAGCCAGCCTTCATACCGGAAGTTTCCTAATGTGATATTTCCAGTGCATTCCGTTCTTGTCTTCCCTAGGGACAGCTAGAACACCAACCTTGCACCATGCTCTGATTGAGGGGAGCCCTGGGAAGACAACCAGGGGTGGAGGTGGGGGTCAAGAAGGGGAAGCAGAAGGTTTCTGTGCAGGGAGGGGGGACTCTGCAGCCCTGTGGCTAAGATGCTGGCACAGAGGTACACGGCCGAGTCCCCGGGTTCCGTGGACTGGATCGTCAGAGTGGAGAATGACTTCCTGTGCATCTGGGCTGAGAACTGCTCCTTGGGCATCCCTGCCGGAGCTTGACTGAGGAAAGAAATGATTAACTCCGGTCTCTGCCCTGAGGTCTGTCTGTACCAGTAAAGGTTGTCATGTCCATGAATTGACTCACAACTCACAGTTACTTCTTGTCCTGTCTTTGTCACCTTGTACCTGGGTGTCTGGGTGACTCCAGCATCTGTAGGCTCTGTGGAAGCTGGCAGAGTTTGGGAACAGACTAAGGAACAAAAATGAAATCAGAACTGGGAATATCTAAAAATGCAGATTCTTGATTTCTGGGGACTCACCTACACACAGCAGAGGAGCCTGGTGGCCATGGCGAGGCGGAGGCCCTTGTGGGCATGAACACAGGTGCAGGGGTTCAAGTTCCTCAGGTCTCCTCAGGGTGGGGAGTATCTTGGCAGTGACACTAATCTCTGATGCTGCTCATAATACCTCCTCCCAAAGGTGAGCGTTAATTCTCTACAGAAGATAGAATAAAACAGGTTATAACTCTCCTGGATGTGGCCCCAGCAGCAGGGGCTCTTGCTGGTGAGAAGTTCCAGTTGTCCCGCTGACCATTACCACCCCTTCCTGCTCTGACCTTTCCCCTCTCTTGTCTTCATATCAGAGAATTTTCTTTCTTTTCTCTTTTTTTCTTGCTTCCTTTCTCTCTTTCTCTCTCTCTCTTTCTCTTCCCTCTTTCTTTCTTCCTTCCTTTCTCTCTCTCTCTTTCTCTTCCCTCTTTCTTTCTTTCTTTCTTTCTCTCTCTTTCTTTCCTTCTTTCCCCTTCCTTCCTTCCTTCCTTCCTTCCTTCCTTCCTTCCTTCCTTCCTTCCTTCCTCCCTCCCTCCCTCCTTCCAACCCTGCCTCCCTCCCTCCCTTCCTTCTTTCCTTTTTAAAGATTTCCTATGACCTACAGGAATTTTGGGGAGTGATATAATACAAATTACCTTGGTGATAAGTGAGACAAATTTATATAAAACATAACTTGCCATTCTTCCTATAATCCCTCTTTGTTGAATTACCATTAAGAAGAATTTGATCTATTACCTTTCATAGATTTCTTCTGTCTTGTATGAATTTTTAGTAAAAAAAATGGCATCGGTAAAAGACAAATGTTTTTGTTCTATCCAAGTCGAAGCATCCTTGATGCATTATCTTGTGATTTCTAAAATCTGACAAAATATATAAAGAGTTGTACAAGTCAGTAGGTGTTTCTCTAGATTTATTTGCCGGTGTCCTTTATTCATGTACGTTTATTCCCATAAACGGGATAATATATATATTTGAACTTCATTATTTAGTTATTGAATGTTTTCAAAGTTTCTGATATTTAATACAAAGACACCAACACACCAAGGTCAGAGGAAATAGATTCTTTAAATATAAGCAAAGTATCCTATTAACCTGCACATTTACCCGTGCACACGTGGCAGGCCAATGCAATGCTCTTCAATGCATTTCAGAGAACTTCTATTAGTGACGAGGCTGCATCCTAATCATTGCAGAAATGCTCTCGGTTGCTTCAGACGCTCCTCTTTGCCATCCACACACACTAAGAGGGAGCTGGATTTAACCAGGGTTGACATTATGGTATTTTAAAAATAATTTTATTGATTGATTTTTAGAGAAAGGGGAAGGAAGGGTGTTGGACAGAGAGAAAAAAACATCAATTTGTTGTTCTACTTATTTCTGCATTCATTGGTTAGTTCTTGTAAGTGTCCTGACTAGGGATCGAACTCACAACCTTGGTATATTGGGACAATGCTCTAAGCTACTGAGCTACCCAACAAAGGTGACATTATGGTTCTAAACCTTGAACCTGGTTTAGCCAATGTGAGCAGTAAGACCATAAACGTGTAAAAGCTGTTTTGCTACATCAAGTGGGGTTCAGAGGCTAGAACCATCGTTGGAGGAAGGTGCTGATTTAGTGAGAAGGAGAGAAAGGGGAAGTAGGTAGGGGAACGGAATGACTAAAATAAAACTTTTGGAAGGAGATTCTGTTGTTAATTCCATGACATGGAAATCATGGATGTGCATCTTAAAAAGATTGGAGGCATAAAGATAAATAAATAACTCATCAAGAAAGTGGGGTGATCAAGAAGCTGAGAAACCAAACCCATAGATCCCTGTCCACATGGTGATGATGTCCCAGTGACGGAAGGATCAGTAGTGGGGAGAAGAGTGACTGAGGGGAGACCAGGCGGTGAAGAAGTCAGGGCAGCCGCAGAGGGGAGCATCCTAACACCACGTGTGTGAAGGGCTGGGCATCAAAGCCGGGGGGAGGACAGTGATCTGGACACAGCAGGGAGGACTCAAGAGGGCAGAGAATGCTCTGAAACCGGACTCTTATATTCAATGATATCTTGGGGCATAAACACAGTAGAAATTTTATTCTGTTTTTATCTTTAAGGTCAGGGCTCCTGAATGGTCAAAAGTTGGACAATGAGACGTGGAAGCTGGCTGTATGACAGCACCCAGGAAAACGTGCATGAGGGGGAGAGGGAGGATTCTGTCATCAGCTCAGAGTGAGAGGAGCGTGGAAGGCTGAGGAGCCACCATCAGAAGCTCGTACCCTTCCGACGGGGAGGGCAAGGCAGAAAGGTGGGAAGGTACACAGCATGGGAAATTAAGGCTTATCTACCAGGGTTGGTGAGTGCAGAGCCCACGGACAATTTGTAAGGGATTGCTGACACTTGTTTCCTGCATTCTTTCTATTCAAGGTTTTCTCGGTTGATTCTTTATCATGTCTGTCCTAGTCATGCCCCAACCAGGCATTTCTCTTGGTGTGAGAGGAGCAGAAAGACTCAGGACGTCGGGGGGCGGGGGGGAGAGACAAGAAGGGGAAGCGGAGGGTTCCTGCACGGGGAGGGGGGACTCTGCAGCGCTGTGGCTAAGATGCTGGCACAGAGGTACACGGCCGAGTCCCCGGGTTCCGTGGACTGGATCGTCAGAGTGGAGAATGACTCGTTGGGCATCTGGGCTGAGAACCGCTCCTTGGGCATCCCTGCCGGAGCTTGACTGAGGAAATAAATGATTAACTCCAGACCCTGCCCTGAGGTCTGTCTGTACCAGTAAAGGTTGTCATGTCCAGAAATTGGCTCACAACTCACAGTTACTTCTTGTCCTGCCTTTGACACCTTGTACCTGGGTGTCTGGGTGATTCCAGCATCCGTAGGCTCTGTGGAAGCTGGCAGAGTTTGGGAACAGACTAAGGAACAAAAATGAAATCAGAACTGGGAATATCTAAAATTGCAGATTCTTGGTTTCTGGGGACTCACCTACACCCAGGAGACAAAGGGTCACACAGCAGAGGAGCCTGGTGGCCATGGCGAGGTGGAGGCCCTTGTGGGCATGAACACAGGTGCAGGGGTTCAAGTTCCTCTGGTCTCCACAGGGTGGGGAGTATCTTGGCAGTGACACTAATCTCTGATGATGCTCATAGGACCTCCTCCCAAAGGTGAGTGTTAATTCTCTACAGAAGATCGACTAAAACAGGTGATAACTCTCCTGGATGTGGCCCCAGCAGCAGGGGCTCTTGCTGGTGAGAAGTTCCAGTTGTCCCGCTGACCATTACCCCCCCTTCCTGCTCTGACCTTTCCCCTCTCTTGTCTTCATATCGGAGAATTTTCCGCCTTTCTCTCTCCCTTTCTTCCTTATTTCCTCCCTCCCTTCCTCCCTCCCTCCCTCTCATTCCTCTCTCTCTCTCTTTCTTTCTTTCTTTCTTTCTTTCTTTCTTTCTTTCTTTCTTTCTTTCTTTCTTTCTTTCTTTCTTTCTTTCTTTGTCTCCTTCCTTCCTTCCTTCCTTCCTTCCTTCCTTCCTTCCTTCCTTCCTTCCTTCCTTCCTCCTTCATTCCTTCCTTCTTTATTTCTTTCTAAAGATCTCCTATGACCTACAGGAATTTTGGTGAGTAATATATTATAAATTACCTTGTAATAAGCGAGACAAATTTATATAAAAATCACCTGCCATCTTTCTTCCAATCCCTCTTTGTTGAATTACCAGTAAGAAGAACTTGATCTATCACCTTTCATAGATTTCTTCTGCTTCCTATGAATTTATAGTAAAAAATGGCATCGGTAAAATACAAATGCTTTTGTTTTTATCCAAGTTGAAGTATCCTCGATGCATTGTCTTGTGTTTTCTAAAATCTGACAAAGTATATAAAGAGTTCTATAAGTCAGTAGGTGTAAATCTATCTCTAATGTCTGCTTTCTTTATTCATATACATGTTTTCATATAAACGGGATCATATACATATTTTGAGCCTTGTTATTTAGTTATTGAATAAATACAACTTTTTTGTTATTTAATAGAAAGACACCATACACCAAGTCAGAATAAATAGATTCTTTAAATGTAAGCAAAGTATCCTATCGACCAGTACATTTACCTGTGCACACCTGGGTTGCCAATGCAATGCTCTTCAATGCATGTCAGAGAACGTGTATTTGTGATGAGGCTGCATCCTAATCATTGTGGAAACATCTCATTTGCTTTCAGAACTCCTCTTTGCCATTCATATGTGCCCAGAGGGAGCTGGATTTAACCAAGGTTATTAATATGGTCTTTAAAAAATTATTGATTGATTTTTACAGAAATAAGGAGAAATGAGTGTAGAGAGAGAGAGAGAGAGAGAAAGAAACATCTAGTTGTTGTTTTACTTATTTATGCATTCATTGGTTAGTTCTTGTACCTGCCATGCCAGAGAATCGAACCAGCAACCTTGATATATTGTGACAACACTCTAAGCAACTGAGCTACCCAACCATGATAAGAGTATGGTTCTAACCCTTGAACTGGGTTTAGCCAATGTGAGCAGTAAGACCATAAACGTGTAAAAGCTGTTTGTTACGTCAACTGGGGTTCAGAGACTAGAACCATCGTTGGAGGAAAGTGCTGAGTTAGTGAAACAGAACGAAGGGGGAAGCAGGTAGGGGAACGAAATGACTAAAATGGAAATTTTGGAAGAAGATTCTGTTGTTCCTTTTGTGGCCTAGAAATCATGGACATGCATCTGAAAAAGATTGGAGGCATAAAAATAAATAAATAACACATCAAGAAAGTGGGGCAATCACAGGCTGAGAAGCCAAACCCACAGATCCCTGTCCACGTGGTGATGATGTCCCCAGTGACGGCAGGATCAGTAGTGGGGAGAGGAGTGACTGAGGGGAGACCAGGCGGTGAAGAAGTCAGGGCAGCCGCAGAGGGGAGCATCCTAACGCCACGTGTGTGAAGGGCTGGGCATCAAAGCCGGGGGGAGGACAGTGATCTGGACACAGCAGGGAGGACCCAAGCGGGCGGAGCACGCTCTGAAACCGGACTCTTATATTCGATGATATCTTATCATTTCTGTCCTTGTCATGCCCCAAACCAACACATGTCTCTTGGTGTGAGAAGAGCAGGAAAGACTCAGAAGTCAGGAGGCTGGGGCGAGAAGGGGAAGCGGAGGGTTCCTGCACGGGGAGGGGGGACTCTGCAGCGCTGTGGCTAAGCTGCTGGCACAGAGGTACACAGCCGAGTCCCCAGGTTCCGTGGACTGGATCGTCAGAGTGGAGAATGACTCGTTGTGCATCTGGGCTGAGAACCGCTCCTTGGGCATCCCTGAATTGTCTAATGGCATCTGACTACTGAAGCTAATCAGAAATGCCAGTCCCTGCACCAAGGTCTGCCTGTACCAGTAAAGGTAGGTATGGCCTGGAATTGGCTCACAACTCAGAGTTACCTCTTGTCCCATCTTGGTCACCATGTGCCTGGGTGTCTGGGTGACGCCAGCATCTGTGAGCTCTGAGGAAGGAGACAGAGTTTGGGAACAGGGTAAGGAACAGAAGTGGAATCTGACCTCGGACTATCCGAAAATGCAGATTCTTGGTTTCTGGGGACTCACCGACACCCAGGAGACAAAGAGTCACACAGCAGAGGAGCCTGGTGGCCATGGAAGGGTGGGGCAGGAGGAGGCTTCATCCAGAGGTGGCCCTTGTGGGCGTGAACAGAGAGACAGGGCTTCTAGTCCTCCGGTCTCTACAAGTTGGGGAGTGTCTTGGCAGTGACATTGTTCTCTGTCACTGCTCGTAGGACCTCCTCCCCAGGGTGGACATCAGTCCTCTACAAAAGGGGGATAGGTCATAAATTCTCTGCGACGTGGTTGACTCAAAGGCGCTAAGCACCTTCATCACTGTCACCTGCCCCAACCCTATGCTCCCAACATGCCTTCTCTGCTGCATCACATGTGAACTGCCGCTAGATATTTATTTCCCTGTGGATGTGCTGTTGGTCCTGCAAGTTCTAGACACCAATTAAATACTCCTAAGTCTCAAGTCCTTCATATTCCTTCCAAGACACATAAAATCAAAACAGTTTCTTGCTGAGTTGGGACTTTATCCTGGATCCCACCATGTAGGAATTTGACTTGGCCACCATACTCTTTATGAAGAGGCATAAACAGACGTCCTGGGAAGAGGGAGTTGGATTTAACTGGGATTGATGTTATGACGTTAAACCTTGAACCTGGTTTGGACAATGTGAGAATTAAGAACATGGGGCTTCGCATGCTGTAACTGTCAGGTGCGTGGCTGAGGGTCAGTGGCTAGAAGCACTGTAGGAGGAAGGAGCTGAGTTAGTGAGATGGAGAGGAAGGAGGAACGGACGGAAGGAAGGGAGGGTTGACTTGGAAATTTGGGAAAGTGCTCCTTTGTAGTTCATCTCGTGGCCTAGAACCATGGCCGTGCATCTGGGAAAGACTGGAAGTAAGAAAGTCATTGTCAGTGAGGAGGTCAAAAAAACTGAGAAGTCAAACCCACATAAATTGTCCATGTGATGATGACGTCCCCAGTGATGGCAGGATCAACAGTGGGGAGAAGAGTGAATGAGCAGAGACCTGAGGGTAAAGGAGTCAGGGCAGCCACAATGTATAATACTCTAACGCCACGTGTGTGAAGGGCTGGGGGTCAAAGCAGGGAGAGAACAATGGTCTGAACTCAGCAAGGAGGACCCAGGAGGACAGAGAACGCACTGAAGTTTGATATAGAAACAGATCATGTCTTTGGCATAAACACAGTCAAGATTTTATTCTTCACTGTTTTTAATTTAAAAGCTCGGGTTTCTGAATGGGAAAACGTGGGACAATGACTAGTGGGAAGCTGGCTATAGGACAGAGCTCAGGGAAATCTGGATTGCCTGGGACGTAAAACACAGGCCTCCTTTCTGCCCGTTGCCATGGAAAAGAGTCATCATAACCACCCAGAGTTGCATGTTAACCAAGAAGAAGGACTTGTGTACGTCCATATTTTGTGGTTAGCACAGAGACGTACTGCTGAAGCCCCTGAACTGAGGAGCACAGGACAATTCTATAAAGCAGATAGTTTTCAGGCCAGGTGGTGTGATCTGAGGGACCCGTTTCCCTGTGGGTCTGCCTCTGGTTCCTGTAGAACCTAAAACATAAAACTGTTGCCACCATCTTGTTTTTCAAAAAGATCAGTGTTCCTCCCCTGTTACCAGGTACCTAGGTGTTGGAGGCAGAATGATGCCTTCCCCAGGATATCTGTATCTAATCCAGGACATTGTGGATGTGTTATCCTCTATAGCAGGTGAGAACTGAGGTCCCAAATGAAACTGAGGTGGCTAATCAGCGGATTACTATGTAGAAGGAGGAGGAAGAAGAGTCAGAGGGATGTAGTGTGAGAAAAGGCTCAAGCTGGTCATTGTAGGCTTCGAAGATGGAAGGGGCCACGACCCGAGGACTGAGGGTGTCCCTTTGAAGGTAAAAAAGGAAGAGAAGAGATGGTCCCCTAGAGTCTCCAAAGGGAACACAGCACTGCCGACACCTTTACTTTGACCTAGTTGGATCCACATCGGACTTCTTATCTCCTGAACTGTAAAAGAACGCATTTGTGTTGTTTCAAGCCACAAAGTTTGTGGTAACTTGTTAGTGCAGCAATAGGAGTCTAATACATTCATTACAGGATCTGTGGGACTCAATGACCACTGGTGAAAGAGGCAGAAGTTAGAGACAGTATATGATACAGAGGGAGACAGGCACACTGTCACATGAAAAGAATTTGGAACGTGGCCAAGGGAAGCTCAAAAAAAAACCGTCTCTCCCCAGACCTCATAAGCTTCCAACAGATTCGTGGGAGCATCAGGTAGCTGGCAAATTCAGAACTACAAGGTGGTATCATCCTGCTAACAGCAAACGTTCTTGGGGAGAAATTCTGTTGTGCTGGTGCATCCCAGGCCTTCCTGAGAAGTGGATTTGTTGCTAGTGTCTCTGTGATTGTCAACTCCATGGGGCCAGGGTCCCTCTGATGTGGTCACCGGCAGCACTGGCATTCCCACCCCTACCCCCCACGTACCCTCTGTAGAACAACAGAGCAGGTGGGCTGGCCTGGCCCAACCCAGCCCACCACAATAGTGAGAAGCCTTGGTATCTAATTCCTTCATTCTCACCATCATCCAAAGGAGCTGCAACTCCCTCTATCTGAGTCCCCACCCCAGGGTTTCCCTCAATCCTCATCCTCCTGGGCAGACCTTCCCTACAGATAACAATGAGGCCACAGTGCCCCCTACTGGCCAGTGGGCAGAAACAGCACAAACATGCTCTCTTGGGAAGACCTTAGGGACCAGCTCTGACCTAGATACAATGTTGAGCTGTGCTGGTTACACTGCAGAATTAGACCACTCTGGGGAAAGTAGAATCGGTTTTGAGCTAAGATTTGGGACCAGTTGCCTGGATACCCATTGGTGTGTATTCCTTTGAAGTTGAAAAGGGACTGACTAAAATAGCTGAAATCATCGCCATTATCATTGCAATGTCATTATTACCAACATATTTCCGCAAGACAGGGGAATATGTGTTTTCCAAACACATGTGATCTATTGAGACTTCGATGCGGGAAATTGGCTAAGAAAGGCTTAGGGGGCTTGAGGGAGGAGGATGTCAATGAAAATCCTTTCGATGGTAAAAGCAACCCCAGAGGGAGAGCCTGCAGTTTGCTGCTCTTCTAGAATCACCATCCGTGTTATTATTCAATTTGGTATAGATGTTTGGTGTTTGTGTATTTTTTTTTATAAGAGGAAAAGCATCGTGAGCCCCGGAAGGCTGAGTCTGTGTGATAGATAAGTCCATTTCAGTTTTGCATCCTTGAATTGTTACCTTCAGAAGTGCTTCAGATCCCCGAGTTATAATTATTTGCAAACGTGTTCAGCCCTGATGTTGCAAGAAATAATTCACGTCCTCCCTTCAATGTGCACCACTGCGTGTCTCTGCGGGCCCACTCCTTTCCCATGCACAGGGAATAAGAGACGGCCTGTGTTCAGAGCGGCTGTGGGCAGAACAGAGCAAGGAGAGCTCTGCTGTTTTGTGCACGGGAAGGAAGTGTCCCCATGACGCTGTGGCTAAGCTGCTAGCGCAGAGATACAGGGCCGAGTCCCCTGGCTCTGCAGGCTGGATCTTGAGAGTGGAGTGTGCTCCCTTGGGCCTCGCTGCAGAAAATCGACTCTTGGGCAACTGGGAATCATCCACGGCGTCTTTATTCTCAAAGCGAATCAGAAGCCCCAGGCCCTGTCCCTGAGTCTGCCGGTACCAGTAAAGGGTTTGGTGGCCAGAAATGGGATCGCACCACAAAGTCGCGGCCTGACTTCTGGCTATGATCCTATGTCTGGGTGACTGAGTGACCCGACCTTCTGTGAGTTCTGCTGTGCGAGGAAAGACAAAGGAAATAGGAAATGTTTGGGATAATCACTGGAAAGATAACATGCAAAGATCTTGGTGTTCTTAGAACTCACCTGTCCCCAGGAGAGAGAGGGTCACCCAGCAGAGGAGCCTGGAGCCCATGGCAACCTCAGGACAAGAGAAGGAGTGATCACAGTCTCTCTGAAGCCACAGCTTTCCGGAAGCACCCCTCCTTCCTGCATATCAGACTTGTATCAACCAGGAAGTCCTGTCAAGGGCCTCATTTTCATTTTCCCTTAAGAAGTTAATTCCCTTTGAAGTTAATTTCCCTGAATAAAAGCTCAGCCCACTGTATTTGCATTTCAGAGGGCTTTGTGTCTGGAATACCTGTGAGTCAGGCTAAAGGAATCCTGGTCTGCCTTTGATACCAGAACTGCACTTAGCACATAATTGTGCCAGACTAGAGATTTGTCCCAGAGTTGATAGGGAACTAAAATCACTTGAGGCTATATATTTTTTTATTAAGTGCCTTATTTCATTGTATAAAATCTCTGCAAGACATGCATTATTGGTTTACAAATGCAAAAACTCAGACAAATATTTTCGGAGCCACCAGACCAAGGCAGGTCAGAATATGGACAGAGAAGGCCCAACAGCTGTTCTGTGTCCTCGTGAGCATATCACCTCTCAAGTGGACAGGCGATCGGCTGTGTAGCCACACCCATGATGTGCGGCCTCCCCGTCCCCGCTTAGGTGCTCCTAAGGTGGGGGACATGGTGCTCTTACATCTTACAGGTCACAGCCCATGATGCACCATGAGATTCTAGGGGAATGGTGACTCCGGAGTCATGGTGATGTGGGTTTGACAGCTAGAAATATATGGAGCCTCTGGGAGCTACAGATCCTGTCTATACCATGGTGTACTGAGCTCTTCCTGCTCTGAACACAGTGTCAACTGTGCAGTAAAACTCTCAACGGAATGTCCACAGTCCAGTCACAGGGCCGGGGTTTCTCCCCTGTGCTGGGAATTGCAAGGTTCTGGCTGAGCTGGGAGAACATTCAGGAATGCTCAGGCTGAGTTCAGCAGGGCAGGAAGTGTGAGAAAAGAGGCAGAAACATCCATGGGATGTGGCTAAGCCTCCCTCGCCCCGACATCCCTGCTGGGACAGGAAGGTTTGAGTACAGACAAGCACGGGTCCTGCAGGGCTGTGTCTAAGCTGCTGGCGCAGAGATACACGGCCGAGTCCCCCAGCTGCACCTTGCTCATGGCCAGCTCTGAGCTGTAGTCATCGAACTGCTGAACTAAGAAGCGATCTGGAATGTTTCCTCTATTTCCCTCCATCTTTTCGTAATACTCAATGAGGAACTGGGGGCCCTGCCCCTGGGCCTGCTGGTACCAGTATACTCTGCTGTGTCCAGTTACATAATGGCATTTCAGAACAGCCTCCCCGCCGCGGCCTTTGATGAGGTGTTTTGGGGACTGAGAGACTCTGGCAGCCACCGACCCTGTGGAGGAAGGAGACCAAAGCTGGAGACCAGCACAGTCAAGAGATGTCCCGCTGCCGTTGAGAACTTGGGTTCAAGACTGGTCCCACCTGAGCTCAGGACTCACCTGACCACAAGAGACAGAGGGCCACACAGCAGAGTAGCCGAGTGCCCCTGAGAGACCCAGGCAGAACAGGACTGCCCATGTCCCTGTTCAGGGCTCCGGTCTTTGGGATAAGACAGTGGAGGTGTTGCTGCTCCCTCTGCTCTGTGTGGAGGCGTGCCTGTGATGTCACGGTTCTGAGTCACTGTCCTTGTAGCTCCTGCAGGCACCCTGCTCCCAGGACAGGCTCTGCTGGACCAGGCATTCTCTGTCCCTCTGTCTATCTTCCTACCAGCAGGTGCAGCTGGGCTGAGAAGGGTTTGCGGTAGGTGGCCCTCCCCACAGCTCCTTGCTCTTCACCTGCCTGGATCACAAAGGCTGCTCCACTGAAGCCCCATCACGCTCCCCACCAAACAGAGGCTTCAAGAGAGCTGGTAACTCCAGGCAGGGCCAAGTGCATGGCTCCCAGCTCTGACAAACCGACCTGCATGTGGGTTAATGTGAGAAGCTCTGATCAGAGGACTTCTGAGTCATCAGATAATCTCTCTGATGCAGGGACCTAGCCAAGACTCTCTCACTTAACCCTCCCTTTCCCCCAGGGCACCACTGGGGTCACTGCACGGATCTACAGCGCCCTCAAGCGGCCTCTTGTGCAGTAGTGCTATTGACATTGCTCAAACTGGCTGGATTCCCTCTAAATTGGGCGCCAGGATACTGCACAGCTACTCCTGCTTTATGTTTACTGGTCTCTAGCTCACTCTTCGCATGTGTTAGTGAGGGTCACATGACACCTTTTTCTAAAAAGAGAATAACAATTCTAAATCTTACCAATAAGTGTTCTAGGAAAGAAGATACCATCCAGTCTTTACATATCAATGTTCTCAAGTTTTTTGCATAGATACCCAAGAGAGGATTGCTGGGTCATATGGTAGTTCTATTCTTAATTTTTTGAGGAGCCACCATACTCTCTTCTATAAGTGGCTGCACCAGTTTACATTCCCACCAATAGTGAATGAGGGTTCCTTTTTCTCCACAGCCTCTCCAACACTTGTTATTATCTGATTTATTAATAATAGCCAATCTAACAAGTGTGAGGTGGTATCTCAGTGTAGTTTCAATTTGCATTTCTCTAACAACTAGTGGAGATGAGCATCTGTTCATTTCTGTATGTCTTTTTGGGAGAAGTGTCTGTTCAGGTCCTCTCCCCATTTTTTCATTGGATTGTTTGCTTGTTGTTGAGCTTTGTGAGTTCTTTATATATTTTGGATATTAATCCCTTATAGGAGCTAGTATTTGTAAATATCACCTCCCATTTTGTTGGCTGCCTTTTTGTTTTGTTGTTGGTTTCTTTTGCTGTGAAGAAGCTTTTTAGTTGAATATACTCCCATTCATTTATTTTTGTTTGACTTCCCTTGCCTTTGGGGTCAAATTCACAAAATGATCTCTACAGCCAAAGTCCATAAGTACCTATGTTTTCTTTTATGTGATTTACTGTTTCAGGCCTTATATTTAGGTTTTTGATCCATTTTGAATTAATGTTTATGCATGGGACCAAGGTATAGTCAAGTTTTATTCCTTTGCTTGTGGCTTTCCAACTTTGCCAGCACCATTTATTAAAGAGGCTTTCTTTTCTCCATTGTGTGCTTTTGGCTCCTTTGTCAAAGATGATTTATCCATATATATGTGGTTTTACTTCTGGGTTCTTGATTCTGTTCCATTGGTCTGTCTGTTTTTCTGCCAATACCATGCTGTTTTTATTATCATGGCTCTGTAGTATAATTTGAAGTCAGGCAGTGTGATATCTCCAGCTTTATTCTTTTATCTCAGGATTACTTTGGTTATTCAGGGGTTTTTATGGTTCCATACAAACTTGATGATTTTTTGTTCTATTTCTTTAAAAAACGACAGTGGGATTTTAATGGACATTGCATTAAATTTGTATATTGCTTTGGATAATATAGTCATTTTAACTATGTTGATTTTTCCAATCCATGAACATGGAATATTTTTTCATTTCATTGTCTTTTCAATTTCTTTCAATAATGCTTTGTAGTTTTCAGTATATAGGTCCTTCACATCCTTTGTTAAGTTTACTACTAGGTGTCTTTTTCTTGCTGTTGCAATTGTAAAAAAATTGTTTTATTTTATTTTATTTTATTTTCTAAAGTTTCATGTTGGTGTATAGGAAAGCTGCAGACTTTTGTATGTTGATTTTGTATCTATCCTGAGAATTTACTGTATTGGTTTATTGTTTCTAATAATCTTTCTGTAGAATCATTGGGGTTTTCAATATACAGGATCATGACATCTGCAAAAAGTGATACTTTTCCTTCTTCTTTCCTGATCTGGATGCCTTTTATTTTTTTCTCTTGCCTAATTTCTCTGGCTAAAACTTCCAGAACTATGTTGATAAAAGTGGAGACAAAGGGCAGCCTTGTCTCATTCCTGATTTTAGAGGAAAAGTCTTTGTTTTTTCACAATTTAGTATGATATTAGCTGATGGTTTGTCATATGTGGCCTTTTTTATGTTCAGGTACTTTCCTTCTGTACCTGTTTTATTGAGTGCTTTAAACATAAAGGGATGTTGTATCCTATCAAATGTCTTTCCTGCATCTATTGATAGGATCATATGAGTTTTTTCTTTGTTTTGTTGACATGGTGTATTACATTAATTGATTTACATATGTTGAATCATCCTTGTGCTCCTAGAGTGAATCCCACTTGATCATGATGTATTATTTTTTTACTGTATTGTTGTATTCGATTTGCTAGTATTTTGTTTAGGAATTTTGGGTCTGTATTCATTAGAGATATTGGTATTTAGTTATCTTTTTTTGTGTTATTTTGTGCCAGGTTTTGGTATCAGGATTATGTTGTCCTCATAAAATGTGTTAGGGAGTATTGCTTCTTCTATTTTTTGGAAGACCTTGAGAAGGATATTACCAAGTCTTCTCCGAATGTTTGGTAGAGTTCACGAGTATAGCCATCTGGTCTTGGACTTTTGTTTTGGGGGAGGTTTCTGATAGTTATTTCTATTTCCTCCTTGCTTATGGGTCTATTTAAGCTTTCTACTTCTTCATGATTCAGTCTAGGAAAATTGTATAGTTCTAGGAACTTTCCCATTTCTTCTAGATTGTTCAATTGGGTGACATATAATCTTTCATAGTATTCTAGTATGATCTTCTATATATCTATGATGTCTGTGGTAATTTTTACTCTCAAATTTCAATTTTGTTTATATGAGTCATTTCTCTTCTTTTCCTTAGTTAGTCTAGCCAGGGGTTTTTCAATTTTATTGATCTTTTCAAAGAACCATTCACTTAAAGTCTACTTTTATCCTTGCAGCTTAGGTGTGTCTCTTGAAGGTATTGTATTATTGCATTTTGCTTTTTTATCCAATTTGCTACTCTGTGCCTCTTTATTGGTGAGTTCAGTCCATTTACATTTAGGGAAATTATTGATGCTTAAGAATTTCCTACAGCCATTATATATTTTGTTTTCTGGTAGCTCTGTGTCTCCTTTGGTTCTCTTTTGTGTTTCTGTCAGTTGTTTTTAATTGATAGTATTTCATACTTCTTTCCTGTTTCTTATATATATTTTTTAAGCTGTATGTTTCAGTATTGGGTTTCTTTTTCATGGATGTTTACTAAGGTTATTAAGAGAAAAATTATCATATATACAAGAGTCCTTTGTCGTATGAGTGCTTCTGCACTCCATCCTCCTTTGCTACTGCAGATCTTTAATCTCTGCCCTTTTATGATATTATTGTCACAAATTATCCTTGTTTTTATTGTAACATTGTTGGAGAATTTATTTGTAGTTTTGTTTTGTTCTTTTATCTGATAGAATAAATCCCCTTGAGTATTTCTTGCAGTGGGAGTTTTCTGGTGATAAATGTCCTCAGCTTCTGTACGTCTGGAAAAGTTTTTATTTCTCCTTCATATTAGAAGGATAGCTTTGATGGATATAGTATTCTTGGCTGGTAATTCCTCTCTTTCAGAACTTTGAATGTTTGGGTTCACTCCCTCTGGCTTGTAGTTTCTGCTGAGAAGTCTAGTGTTAACTCAGTGGGCTTTCCTTTATATGTTAGGTTCTTCTTTTCCCTAGCTGCCTTGAGGATTCTTTCATTGTCACTGATTTATGACGATTTTATTATGATGTGCCTTGGAGTAGTTCTATTTGGGTTGAGGTAATTCAGCATTCTATTTGCTTCTTGGATTTGAAGATTAACTCTTTCCACAGGCTTGGGAAGTTCTCATCAATAATTTGTTTGAATAGACTCTCCATTCCCTTCACCCTCTCTTCTTCTGATGTACCCATTATTCTTAAATTGTTCTTTCTGATGGAGTCAGACAATTCTTATAGAGCTCTCTTTTATTTTTTTCATTTGGAGTCTCTTCTTCTTTCTGTAGCATCTCCATTTGCCTGTTGTTGATTATCATTGATTCTCTCCTCTATCTGTCCTGTTCTATTAGCTAAACTTGCTACCTTATTTTTCAGTACATGTATTGAGTTTGTCATCCCTGTTTTAAAGTTTCAGTCTCCTTAGTGAAGTATTAATTTTATTCATGATCTTATTTTTGCTTTTTAGTTTTTTCAGCTCGCTGAATTGCCTATTAGTGTTTTCTCATATCTCGTTAATTTTCAGAACTTAAATTTTGAATTCTCTACCATTTAACTCCAAGGTTTAATGTGATTGAGATTGCTTTCTGGAGATTTTTCATTTTCTTTCTGAACTACATCTCTTTCTTATGTAGCCATGCTATTTATTTCCTTCTTCCTTGATGGCATTTGAGAGTGGTCTTGTTAAGAAATCTAACAAAAAACAACTAAAATAATTAAAAATTTTAAAAGAGAAATTAAAAAAAATAATGCAAAGAGAAAACCCACAAAGCACAACCCTCCAAATCAAAAACAAACAAAACAACCACAGACAAAATTTTATATATATATATATATGTATGTATATGTATATGTATATACATGAAAGATGAAATTCAAAGGGAAAAAAAGAATGAATTTCAGTTTTGAGAGGTTTTTCTATTTTCTTCTAGTAGATGGCACTGGATTACAAGTTGCAGGTCAGCAAAGTTCCTCCCCTGACCTCCGTGGCCATGTTGCTGCCTTAAGGATGGAGGCGGGGCTGCGTTCAGGATGATGGGTGGGGGTGTGTTGTGAGGGCTTTATAGCTTTTACAGCTTTTCTCCTTCAGCAATGGCGAACTCCTGTCTCTGGGGCTCCTCTCTTGTCTCAACAGAGCAGGGGACCAGACACGGGGCACCTCTTTCTTCTGGGGAGAGAGTGGTCCTGGAGAACTAGTTGTGTCGTATGTCTGTCACTCTCTGTACTCCCCGGGGAGGGAGGCAGGACCTGGGAAGCTGGTGGCTGCACTTTGCTTTCCTCTGTATACCCAGTGTGGGCTGCGGGCAGATTGCGGGAACACCAGCTAGGACCCTGGCACAGTTTACTATCTCCCCCCACTGCCCTTCCATCTCACCCCCACCCCCGCAAAAGGAGACCCCATCATTCCAGGTTGCTCCCCTCTCTGGAGCCCCTAGAGTGCCTCTCCTCCTCCAGCCCCTTCTCAGCCCTTCCCACCTTTGGTTGATTCCACCTTAGAACCTTTCAGGCCCGCTGTTGAGCCCAGCTGTCGTTCCTTCCTTCACTGCTGCCTGAGGGCTTTTCAATTTGTTGAAATTTCCAGAGGAGAGATCAAGAGTATCTCCCATGCTGCCCTTACTATGACATCACCCTCTACAGTAATTATTTCTATTTGCATACATGTCCTTTCTCAGATAGATATGTATTTTTTCCTTAATATCTTTTGATGAACATGATTTAAATTTTTTTGTTTTAAAAATGTGCTTTTCAAAGAACAGAATATTTTTTTGTCCTCTAAGAAAGCTTTGCCAACTGCAAGGTCATGAAGATAATTTACTGTGCTTTCTTTCCTAAGATTTTATAGATCATTGAGAATGTTGACCCATCTCATATTCATTTTATGTATGTATATATGTATGTATGTATTATGAGAAAGGTAGGGAGAATTGAACTGACAACCTCTTATACTCATTTTTGTTCATGGCAAGAGTCAGCAAACCTTTTTGGTGAAGGGTCAAATGGTAACTATTTGGGGGTTTCTGTCGCAGCTAATCAGTTCGGCCACTGTGTTGATAACGCAGCTGGTGATGCTGTGACCGTGAGTGGGCGTGGCTGTGTTCCGATAAGCTTTGTGTATGGATACAGAAATCTGAATTTCGTATGATTTTCGTATGTCACAAAATATTATTTTGAAATTTTTTTCAACCACTTAAAACTGTGAACGTCATTGGTTGACTTGTGGGCCATTAAGAACAAGCAGAGGCCACGGCTTGCCCACTTCTGGTTTAAGGAATGAGAGAAGGATTGAAATTCATTATTTTTCCACATGGATACAGTTATTTGAGCATTGTTTGTTGACGTAACAGTATTCTCCCTCTTTGTGCTACTTCAGAGTTTGATCTAGGGATTACAATATGTGTCTTGACCTTACCATAGTCTACCTGCAAAAATGTCTATTGACCACACGTTTTCCTAATAAATGCCCTTGATTAGGGGAAGGACTTTTCCAAATGATTTTAATTTACCAAGACCTCTTATCAGGAACAGATATTGGATTGTATCATCAAATGTTTCTTGAGCATCTGTAGAGATGATCAGATGATTTTTCTGTTTTTTAGTGTTTTAGATGTTAAACTACATTGACGTATTTTTGAATGTTAAACTGACTAGATCGGTGTTTCTCAACATGGGGCCCATGCCCCACAGGGGGGCAATTCGATAGTTAAGGGGGGCAATTTGAAAATGGACTTGACACGACGTTAACTCTTTAGCCCCGGGCCATTTAAATGCAATGCTAGATATCGGTGCCAAATTTAACAAAAAACGCAATTCTTAAATAATTGCGGTAAATAATTATTAAGTATAATTTCATTTGACGAGACAAAATATCAACTGGGTGATTGGCGTCGTCAAGTAAACTTCATCCTGGGTTCACCGCGGAGCGTGCCGTGCCATCTGCCGCGGGGAACCCCGAACGTTTTAAAAACTCACTAAACAATGCAGTTATTCTCACCTAATTGGCCCATCGCAACTTCTGTAGTGTTTCACATCATTCAGTTGGTGTTAATTTGAAATAAGTATCAGTCAAAACTGTTGTAAAAGCTAGTTGATTCAATAAATATACATATATATATTGTATAGATATAATTGGTAAGTATTTGATTTTATTTTTATCAGTATTAAACTCTATTAAGTACTTCTTGCATCGGGGCTAGAAAGCACTAATATTTTATAAATATTATTGAGGCTATAATAGTGCATGCACGACAATTTTAATTTTAGAAGCATAACTTTCCAGAAAATTTTGTCAAGTGGAAAAAATATAGATACCTTTTGATTTGCAGTGGTAGTGTAGTAAATGTGTTATATACATTTAAATACATATGAATTTTTAGTATAGGTTTACTCTGTCACATTGAATATATTTTAACACATATTTTAATATTAGTTTTTAATTGATCTTATTTTTATTTCTTATAGCCCATAGTAAAATGAGTGGTGCAAGCAAGAAAAAAACTCGTCAATATTCGGAGGAATATTTAAAATTTGGGTTCATACCCGCTGTTCACAATGAGCGGATTCCTTTTTGTCTTTTATGCCAGCAATGCTTGACCAACGAATCAATGAAACGAGGTCGTCTTGAGGTGCATTTGAAGGCAAAACATAGTGCTCATATTAATTCAGATTTGAGTTACTTTAAAACTTTAAAGAAAAATTTTGAAAAAAGAACATTAAAGTCTCTATTTACTGCTCATACTTCAACTAATAATCGTGTTCTTGAGGCTAGTTATCAAATTTCTTTATTCATTGCTAAAACTGGAGAAAATCACACTATAGGAGAGAATTTAATAAAACTGTCAATATCAGCATTTCTTAAAACGGTTCTTGAAAAAGATGACAAAGATGTAAAAGCTATGCCACTCAGTAATAATTCTGTTAGCAGAAGAATAGAAGAAATGAGTGAGGATATTGAAAAGCAACTTATTGAAAAGCTGAAAACAAGAAAATTATCCTTGCAAATGGATGAATCAACTTTGAGAGACAGTGAGGCAGTATTGATAACTTACGTAAGATATATTAATAAAGGACATTTTGCTGAAGAAATGTTGTTCTGTAAAAGATTAGAAAGCACCACTACCTCCAAAGATATATATATAATAAGCTAAAAAACTACTTAGATGTCAATGATATACCAATGAAAAATATTACATCTTGTGCTGCAGATGTTGCTCCCAATATGATGGGCAAGAAAAATGGCTGCTTAAAATTGATGAAAGATGCGAATCCAGAAATGATTCTTGTGCATTGTGTTATTCATAGGGAAAACTTGGTAGCTAAAAACATCACGCCTGTTCTGAATGAAGTATTACATACAGTAATAAAGTGTGTTAATGCTATTAAAGCTAGTGCCAAATGTGAGCGTCTTTTCAAGCTATTTTGTGAAGAACAAAATGAAGACCATGTGAGACTTTTACTTCATACTGAAGTAAGATGGCTATCTAAAGGAAACTGTTTGAAAAGATTTATGGAACTGTTTGATACTCTTAGTGATTTTTTAAGCGACAAACCTGAAATGAAGTATCTGTTAACAATAGATGGTAAAGCATTTGTGAGTTATTTAGCAGATATCTTTGAAAAACTAAATATATTAAATAAGCAACTTCAAGGAACAAATAACACTCTTGTCGATGCAAAAGCAAAGATATTTGGTTTCATTACCAATATTGAGTTATGTCAGAAACATATTAACAACAAAAACTTTAAACACTTTCATTGGCTCCAAAAATGTGAAGTAACTGATACCACTTTACTTGTTATTGTCAATCATTTGAATATTCTATCGGCTGATTTAAAAGAAAGATTTTCTGATTTAAAACAAATTGATTTCCCAACATGGATGATGCAGCCAATGTTAGTGCATTTGTCTGATATATCAAATATGCAGTATCAAGAAGAACTCACAGAATTGCAAAATGATGAGTCAGTTAAAGCTTTATTTAATATCAAAAGAGCGATGGCATGGCTTTGTGAGGAAACAGAAATCAAATACCCAAATTCAACCAAATGTGCAAGAAAACTATTGCTACCGTTTCCATCTTCATTTTTAGCTGAATGTGGATTAGTGCTGTAAATGATTTACTGGTAAAAAGAAAAGAAATCAGCTAGATATAAAACAATGTGGAGACTTGAGACTAAAGCTAACCAAATTGGAACCTAATATAAAATCTCTGTGCAGCAAGCATCAAGCGCAAGGATCACACTAAATTAAAATAATAAAGTAATATAGAAAAATCTGTATTAAAATTATTTGGAATTTAAATTTCTGTTTTTCATGAAATGTTTTGAAATTTTACTTACTGTGTTTTGTTAACAATTTCATAGTGATTTCTTCCTAGAACCTATCATTTATGTTTATTAAGTGAACAAATCAATTTTTTAATGTTAAAAATTATGTATGTTACATGGGGAGGCATAAAAATTTTAGAATGGTTAAGGTGGGGCATGGCACAAAAAAGGTTGGGAAACACTGATTTAGAGAGAAGAAATTGAGATTTGGGGAAAGTCTGTGGAAGAAAATAAGATTAAAGATGGTTGAGAATAGAGTTAGAACTGCATGATTTTTTTTTAAGAGACTGTTATTTGTAACATGTTGATGTAAAATCATCCTCTTTGCAGACCTTCCTGTCCTCTGTTGTCCCGGAAAAGGCTGCCCTCCCTGGGGCCCCAAGTCACGGGGAGTCTCCCCCGCCATCCCCAGGTTCTCACAGACCGGCAGCTGCAAGGCTGCTCCACGCTGGGCGGGGGAGTTTGTGCTCAGCTCCCTGGTGACACTGCAGGGCTGTGCCAGGGTTGCTGGTGCAGAGATACACGGCCAAGTCTGTCACCCCCAGCGAGCTCACGGCCAACTCAGAGCGGTGGTCGCTGAACTGCCGCACTGAGAACCGATCGGGCATGTTCCCCTTTGCTCCCTCTTTCAGGTTCAAATACTGGACGAGGAGCTGGGGGCCCTGGCCCCGGGCCTGCTGGTACCAGAACACAGAGCGGTGGCCAGAGATTAAGGAACAGTTCAGGGTCACTGACTGGTTCCTTGCTTTGATCAGGTGTTTGGGGCTCTGGGTGACTGCAGAGTCCCCTGGGCCTGTTGGGAGGAGACAGACAGAGGCTGGGCGCCAAGGACAGGAAAGTCCCCCCTGCGGCCACCACCGGCAGGCTCGTGTCTCAGGGATGGCGGATGCCTGTCAGAGGCTTAGACAGGGTGTCCAGGGCTCACCTGCTCCCAGGAGACAAAGGGCCACCCAGCAGAGGAGCCTGGGGCCCATGGCAGTATCCCCAGACGACTCCTAGCTCGGGGCGGGGTGTCCTGGGGTGAGCGGTCTGAAATGCTGGACCTCCCAGCTCCCTGATAGGAGCAGATGCCTGTGACGTCACTGTTTTGATGGATTCGCCATGTAGGCTGCCTCTGGGCCACTTTCCCCCTGTCCTGCACAGCCCCCTACAGGGGTGGCTGCAGGTTGAGCACTGTCCCCATATGTTCACAGTGTACCTTATTCTCCTCTGCCTGCCCCAGCCTGACACTAATTATGCAGCCCTTGCCATCCCAAGCCCTACACCACCCCCAAGGCCCCTGTGGGCTCAGGGAGCCTGCCCCCTGGGCACATACTGAGGATCACGGCACATGTCCACTTCCTGGCAGTGAGGAGTCTGTGTCAGCTCCACATACGTTCCCAGGACCCACTCAGTGACCTCAAACTGCTTCCCCCATGCAAACAGGAAGCCCAGAGTTCCCTTAGGCTGTGCTTGCCTAGGCCACCCCCTCAGCCCTCTCAGGGTTGCTTGCAGAACTGACGGTCCACAGCGCATCCAAGTCGTGGGCTACCCACAATCTCCTGGATTCACAGCTGTCTATATTAGGAGAACAGATTCTCCCCACCCATCACCCCTGCAGGCCCCCACCCCACCCTCACACTCACTGACTCTGCTGTTATCCCAGCCTGGCTGATTCAGGATTGATTTTCAATTATCGCCCTTTGTTTTGGAGGATAAGAATATATGAAACAACATTTCGACTAATGAATACTGGATGAAGTAATTGCCATCACTATGCTAAGAAGGGAGAGACGGGCCAGAATAACATTGGCCATTAAGATACACAGTCTGCCGGTCCCACATGGACCCAGCCTGGAACCACTGCAGTCCACAGCCCCTCCTGTGTCAGATCCACATAGCTCCCAATCTGTATTTAAGTATCACCACCCTTTAAATAGTGCATTTTCATAAAGAGGGCTTGTACATTTTACCTATTTGTTTCTGAGATTATACAGTCTTGAGATACACACCCTGCGAGCTCTAGTTAAGGTGGACCCAGTTGGGCTGACATCTGCCGTCATTACCCAGATGCTCTGCTCAATGGCAGCATGACTTTAATACATGCCCACAGGAGAGAAACTACTTCAACTGGGCGTGTCTCTACGGGAAGACGCATGTGTCTCATCCACCCTTCCTGTGCCCAGTATCCTGACAGCAAGACATAGTGATGCCTCCTGCTACCCAGGTGAGGCGCCATTCCTTTAAAACCCCTGTGGAAGAATGCAAGTTTTATCCCTTTAAATATATAAAAATATTTCTTTTCTGTGGATGATCTTGAGCCTAGATACAGACTGTGGAATTTTCACGATACGTCAAATCCTATTTTGCTAACACTTGGGCCCTTTGGGGTCTGAGGAAACATTCTGCCCTATAAACTTTTCTACACTGTATGATTAACTCCTGAAAGACCTCATGAGAGGTATTTGTATACTGGGTTTTTTTCTTTCAGTTGATGACACGGTGTTCATTGTTATGAACATGGTCTTCTTCCACTGTTGTCTGAAACGTAATGTTTCTATTAAAGGATATCTTAGCGCCCTCTAGTGGAACAGTACTAGAGTAGGCAGGATACAGGCCCCTCCACGGTATTGGAAGGCCTAATCCAGTGGTCCTCAACCTTTTCTGAGCCATGGACCGGTCTAATGTCAGAAAATATTTTCACGGACCGGCCTTTAGGGTGGGACGGATAAATGTGTCACGTGACCAAGACAAGCGTCAAGAGTGAGTCTTAGACGGATGTAACAGAGGGAATCTGGTCATTTTTTAAAAATAAAACATCGTTCAGACTTAAATATCTATATAAATAAAACAGAAATAATGTAAATTATTTATTCTTTCTCTGCAGACTGGTACCAAATGGCCCATGGAACCGGTACCAGTCTGCGGCCCAGGGGTTGGGGACCACTGGCCTAATCCTCACAATGGTGAATGCTTAGATTGCAAAAGGGAACTCGGGTTGTGGATGCAGTTGAGGTTGTTAATCAGCTGACCAGAGCAGGGTAAGAGTATCCTGGATGGTCCAAGTGGGCCCAATCTCATCACATGGGTCTTTAAAGTGGCAAACCCTGCCGAGCTGTGTTTAGAAGGCTTTGTGAGCAGGGAAGAAGGGCCAGAGAGATGGAACATCGCTTGTGAGGGCTGAGTCACTGCGCTGCTTGCATGTGCCATTCGTGTGCAGAGAATGTGGCTGCATGGACCCACGGTTGGTGCAGCGGGACTCAGCTCTCCAGAGTCCCGACTTTCTCAGTCTTTGCTCTCCATGACGTGGCAGGTGGAATTCTGAGAACGGCCCGGTGGACCATGCCAGTGTATAACCCCCACCTTTTCTGAGCGTAAGTGGAATTTAGGAATATGGTGAGATATCTATTACCCCTGGATTACGTTCCTTTTTTGGCAAAAGGGAATAGACCCAGGTAGATCTGTTCTAATCCTATGAGCCTTTAAGAGCACAGTCTCTCCAGCCGGTCACAGAAGGGGAGGTCAGAGAGCTTTCTGCAGAAGAAGAATGTTATGAGCGTTTCTGGCTTTGAAGGTGAAGGGGGCCCGGAAAGAGACTGCAAGGAACTCAGGGAGGCTGGTTGGGGACAGCCACCAAAGAAACAGGGTCTAAGTCTTCCATCGCAAGGAACTGGGTCCTGCCAACAATAAGAGTGAGGCAGGGGGCTGGGCTTCAGCAGAGAATGTAGCCCCATGACACCTTGAGTTTAGCCTAACGAGACACCGAGCAGAGAACCCAGCCCCACCATCCCGGACTTCTGACATGCAAAACTGTGAGATCACAACTTGCTGTTGTTTTAATCCCACTCTGGGTAAGCCTGAGCCCACGTGCTGTCTGCAAACTTTCCCCTCCCCTCTGACCTCTGCCCTCTGCATCCTCTTTGGTTCATGCTCAGCCCTCCCCATCTGAGGAAGTCCCACGACAATACCTATTTTCCTGTATAATATGACCAGTCATCGAGAGACTCCATTGCAAAACCCTGGAGTTATTTTTGAAAGTAGGGACTTTTTTTTTTCTTTACTCGATCAAAATGCAATTTCATCAAAATTTTCCCACATCTGTAACTGAAAAATGAAGTGTGCCTTAGAAAATATAAACACTGGGTTAACGCCCTGTCACCTCGTGAAACATCAACCATCAAAAGACTGATTACAAGAGACAGATGTCTGAGATGGGCCAAGAATGGGGAAGAGAAGTGGGGGGTATTAAGGTCAAGGCAGGGCGGCTTGAGCACAGTCTTGTGCAGAATCTCTGCCTGACTGGGGTCAGGAATCTTGAGGACAGAGTCCCCTCACCCCTTGGTTCGCCTGTTTTGTGCAGAGAGGATGTGGCCGTGTGGCACTGTGGATACACTGCTGGCACAGAGGTACACAGATGTCTGGGTGGTGCTGGCAGACTCCAGCGTCAGGGGAAAATGACTCAGTTTATTTCGGGACACACGGTAGCCCTCTGGGACATCTCCTTTTTCAGTGGCGTTGGCACCAGTGGAGTAGTAGATCAGTCGTAGTCCAGACCCCGGGTCTTGGCGGTACCAGTACATTGCAAAATGATTCAAGTTCTGTGAACACTGCAGCGTTAATTCCTTTCCTGTCCCCAAGACCCTGTGTCTTGGGAACTGTGTGACCACAGTGTCCTGAAGGCCTGCGGGGGGAATAAAAGGATGATCAAATAAAGACAGAGCCCGGGGAGGGGACATGGATGCCACAGCCCCTGAAGAAAGGTTTTGCTGTAAGAGCCAAGAGGGCAGTGACAGGGTCCCTCACCTGCTCCCAGGACGCACCTACTCTGAAGAGACAAATGACAACACAGCACAGGAGCCTGCCTCTCATGGCAGCGTCGGACATGGACACCAAACGCCGTCGTCTGGGACAGTGATGAATTTAGTTTCTGACACCAGCACCTGTCACCTGCTTCCTGGACAGAGGGCGACCACGCCCTCTTCCCTAGCTACTTCAGAAGAGAACAGAAAGCCTGTCAGCCCTGGGGGAGCCCGGAGCCCATGGAGAGAAGGGAGAAGGACCGGGTCTCCCTCCAGCTCTTTGTGTGTGTGTGTGTGACAGAGACAGAGAGAGAGAGACAGACAGACAGGAAGGGAGAGAGATGAAAAGCATCAATTCTTTGTTGTGGCACCTTATTTGTTCATTGATTGATTTCTCATATGCTCCTTGACCAGGGGGCTACAGCAGACTGAATGACGCCTTGCTCAAGCCAGCGACCTTGGGCTCAAGCTGGTGAGCTACACTCAAACCAGATAAGCCTGCGCTCAAGCTGGTGACCTTGGGGCTTAGAACCTGGGTCCTCCAGGTCCCAGTCCAATGCTCTATCCACTGCACCACTACCTGGTCAGGCTCCCTCTAGCTCTTGCCTGCCTGCAACGTCACTGTCTCTGCCCTTTGCCCTTCATCCCATTCCTGCGTACGTGGAGTCTTCTCTTCCCTTCCCTTCCCTTCCCTTCCCTTCCCTTCCCTTCCCTTCCCTTCCCTTCCCTTCCCTTCCCTTCCCTTCCCTTCCCTTCCCTTCCCTTCCTTTCCCTTAGCAGAGCGCTGGCCAGCTTCTGGCTTCCATGGACCATTCCGATTGGGAGAAACCGCTGTTCTGTTGGGTCGATGCATGCTATTCCTTTGTTTTTTATGACCTGTGTGACATTACCCAACATGTGCCATTGCCACTAGGGTAGTAGTTAAGAGAGAGAATGCCTGCATGGGAACACTGGTCCTATCACTTACTGTTGTCTGAGGCAAGTAAGTGAACTGTTTTGTGGCTCCATTTTACGAGCTGTAATTTGTGTGAATAAAAGGACGGACCATATAGAGTCGCTGTGAGGGTTAAGTCAGTGCAGATGTTCACTGGCTGGAATCACCATACATAGTAATCACACATTGAGGTTGAGTTTTCAAATTGGTAAACTAGTCATACTGCTGCTGGTATCACCGCTACTAATATCTTTTATTATCAAGACTAATTTTTGTGCCGGGGATAATGCTAGGCAGTCTGCATACATTTTCTTTACTAAATAAAACCTCCGGGAGCCAGATATTACTGAGTCCCTTTTAAAAGTTAGGAAGTTATCTTTAGAGAGGTTAAGGAGCTTGGCAATACTAGAACGTGACCAGATAAGTCTAATTCATGTTCTCTCGAATATTAAAATAATAATACCATGGTGAGGAGATTGAGCCATATGAAGGCTCTGACTGGCTGGGCTCTCTGGAAGCCTCAAGACAGAGGTTTCAGCTGTGAGCCCGGCACTAGCCTCTTCTCGGGAGACTTAGGGCCCCCTGGATGACACCTGCACTTCTGTCCATTGCCTATTCGAGGTCACAGGTGCAGATGGAGACCAACATCTATCTCTAGGATTCGGCACATTCACGTGAGAAGAAGCTTCGGTGTGTGGAATAGCTTCCCAGCGGTCAGGGAAGTCTCCAGAGATCCAAGGAGCTGTTGGAGGGTTTTCTTTGTAACCACAGTTTCTGGCTCAGGTAGATTTAGTTAAAATTCCATTGATTAGGAAGTGAAGTACTGAAAGCAATTAGTTTTGGTCCTTCTCTTATTCCAAATGGTGGGAAGAGGGATGGGGCTTGGGACTTGGAGACGCTGAGTGTGAATGAAGTATCTAGTTGTACGTGAGGAAGGAACTGTTGACCAGGCAGAGACAGCCTGTGAACAGGCAGAGACAGCCTGTGACCAGGTGAGACAGACTGTGACCAGGTAGGGATAGCCTATGGAGAAAGCCAAAGGAACCTTTCCTGCTTCCCAGCTACCAAAGGCTTTCTTGCAGGGAGTCATAAGGCATCTGTCCAATCATATCACACTTACCTTGAAGGACACGGTTGGGCATGCCTCAGCTGGACATTGCACGGGAGAGGTCAGCCCCGACTGAGGGCTCAGCATGCCCCAGCTTGGAGGGACTGACCCGGGGTTAGTTTCCCGCTCCGAGTGTGGCTCAGACCGCGCTGGCCCCTCAGGGCTGAGGGGTCTGGGAAGATTCACAGTGGCTTTGGTGATTTAGGTTTATGAAGGTGGAACGGCCTCACCTCTGTGACTCCCCTTTTAGTGCAGGTAGCAGGTGCCCTTGGAGCGGTGTGTATGACCTTGGGCTCAGAGGTATGGCGATGTCCATGAGGGGCTGATCGACACCAGTGTGGGAGGGAAATGTTCCTTTCTAATTCTGGAGATGAGGAATCAGAGGGCAGCTGTCCTTTCTCCGTGCTATTCACATTATAGGAATCATGGACCAACTGTAGCCCCCTTCCCGGGTCTTGACCTTACCAGCACATTTTGCCATGGCCCATGTTTGAGAACAGTCCAGGGTGATCATCTCTCCTGTCCCTGTAATTCTACATCTTGGGGTCTGGGGACATCAGCATCCATGAGGCCTGAAGGAAGGAGACAGAAATTGTCAAGGCGTCTGGGATGGCCTCCATGCTGGCTCCGGATGCTGACCCTGAGCAGGGGACAGCTCCTTTCTGGTTTTAGAGAATCTGCATCTTGACTTACCTTTATTCAGAAGGTAAAGGGCCACGAAGCAGAGGGACCTGGCACCACGGGCACAGTTAGGGTGAGAAGGGCGTCTCCCAGCTCTGGGGAGGTCACTGTGTGACGACACAGCCCCTGCGACTTGTCTGGGCCCCGAAGCCATCCTGGTGGCTCCATGCGGTCATGTCCATCCCTTCACTCATCAAAGGACTAAGATTTCTGTTCCAGTCTCACATCCAAAGTGAGTGAGAGACTTGGCTTAGTTATCTTGACTCAATTCTCTGCTCTCTTTACAACACATTAAATCGCTGCTGTTTTCTGAGCTGTGAAGGTGAGGCCCACAGAGCTTTGGGAGGCTGTCATGGGAGGATCTGACCTAATTAGGAAGGCTGGGAAGGGAAGGAACGTCTGAGGGGCATGCTGAAGGATGAACTAGAAAGAACTCTGCAGAGCTGAGAGAGAACATTCAAAGGACCAGCCCAGAGAACAGAGCAACCCGATCAGACAGGGCCCAGGAGAGCAGGTTCCGAGGGTCCAACGAGGCAACCCATTTTAGACAACACATGTGAAGGGCTTGAAGCAGGGACTGACATTCACTGCATTCTCAGAAAATGTACCGTGACGATCCTGTGGCAATTACACAGCTTTCTGGGTCTTAATTCTCACCGACGTGGCATTCTGATTCTACCGACTTCCTCAATTTAGGTTCCATTCATCCGTCTTTTAACTGCACCGTCAACCGCGCAGGAACGGAACACTCAAGTCAGCAGCCCTTTCCGACAGGTGCTCACTTGGCTTGTATCAGCGAAATGTTTTGGGGCGGTGCGGCAGTAAATGGGACCCATCCCAAGCACCATCTTCTCTCCTCTCTGTTCCTCACTTCGTCTCAGCAGAAAGTCTTGGGCTTTGATTCTGAGTCTCAAAGATCAATCCCAGGAGTCCCGTTCTCTCCATTTATTTAAACACAGATTCAGAGACACAGAGACCAGACTGATGGTTGCCAGAGGGGGGAGAGGGCTGGATGAAGATGGTGAGGGGACTGAGAAGCACAGGTCAGTAGGTCAGTAGTTACACAATAGTCACAGGGATGTCACGTACAGCCCAGGGAATACAGCCAGTAATATCGTCATAACTATGTGAGGGGCCAGGTGGGCACTGGGAATGTCGGGGGAACACTTTATAAAGTATTTGATTTTCTAACCATTATGCTGTACAACCTGCAATTAATACAAAATAATATTGAATATACTCTGTAATTGTAAAAGAAGAAGAAGGAGGAGGAGGAGGAGGAGGAGGAGAGGGAGGAGGAGGAGGAGAAGAGACAAAGAGGGTCACTTAGCACGAGAGCAGGTTCAGTCTAGCGTGTGGTTTCAGAGTCACCCCATGGCTGGGCATAAGCCCCAGGTTTCCGTGAGCTCACACTGAGGCTCGCACAGCATTGAACTCGTCAGAGCTCTCGGGACCCCCCACTCCACAGCCAGGAGCCTCTGTGCCTTCTGAGCAGATAACTCTCCCCGTGTGCCCGCCTTTCTGTGTGGAGAGCAGGTGGCCGAGGAACACTGTGTAAGTAACTGCTGGCGCAGAAGTAAACAGCTGTCTGGTTCAGGCTGGCGGTGTTTAGAGAGAGGGGGAATTTGTCTTTCTCCTTTCGAGAGACACTGTACCCATCGGAGACCTCTCCCTTGCTAATGTCTTTCACATTGATGGAATAGTAGATCAGCCGTAGCCCCAGCCCTGGGTCTTGCCGATACCAGTACATGGAGTCATGACCCTTATTCTGAGAACATTTCAGGACAATGCTGTTCCCTGTGCTTGTGATCTTATTCCCTGGGTTCTGGAAGACACCAGTATCCATGGACCCTGTGAGGAAACAAAACAGAAACTGGAGGCAGAGTCCGGGAAGGGTCCTCTTGCTGCAGTCTCAAGAGAGAAGCATCAGCCAGGACCTGGGGAACCTAAGGCAGGATTTCCTGTCTGTTTCCCAAACTCACCTGTTCCCAGGAGACACAAGGCTGCCCAGCTGAGGAGGATGGAGCGCATGGCAGGGAGAGGCAGGAAGGAGGCGTTTCCAGCTCTCAATGGTGGGGGAAATAGGCATGGAAATAGGAAATGGTGAGGGTTCAGTCAGTGATTGACATTGTCCCTCCCAACTTTCTAAGCCTCAGAGGAAGATGCAGCCACACCCCCTGCCTCAAGATCTAAACTTGTTTTTTCCTTTATTGCTCCGGTAGGAGGTGCTCAGGTGTACTTATCATCTGTCTTGTTGGGGGAGGCTGAAATCCTTACTCCCTTCTCTTCCCTCCCTGGTTCTCCTCTGCCACCTGTTAGCAAGCAGGCTCTCTCCTTCCCGGGGCTCACTTGTTCAGCTGTTCCCAGAAGCACCATTCTCCTAGTTGAAAAGGCTCTCAAAAACATTCAGTCTTTTCAAAGAAGGGGAATCCAGTCTCTTTGTAGGATTGTGACACTAACATTTCTATCCTTTCTGCATTTATTCATTTTCCCCCTAACTCAGATCTAGGTAACCTATACAAGTTGAATATATTCACCATAAAGCTTGAAAGGTGTTTCTTTTTCTTTTTTGAAAGAAGGTCAGCACTACTAACTTTGTTCCAAATTGCCACTGTTCTCCTAATGGCCACTGCTTTCTTGGTCAACATTTCCTGTGTGAAGATCATTTCTGAAGATATTGGCTCATTTCACGAAATTCTTCACTTGATGTGGGTATTTCTAAGAAATACTTAATACCTTCACTCATATTTTGAGATAATTGAAAATAGTTGAATGAAGAGGTAATTTTAGCAGCCCTGGCCAGTTGGCTCAGCAGTAGAGTGTCGGCCTGGTGTGTGGATGTCCTGGATTCAATTCCCAGCCAGGGCACACAGGAGAAGCGCCCATCTGCTTCTCTACCCTCCCCCTCTCCTTCCTCTCTGTCTCTCTCTTCCCCTCCTACAGCCTAGGCTCCATTGGAGCAAAGTTGGCCCGGGCACTGAGGATGCCTCCATGGCCTCCACCTCAGGTGCTAGAGTGGCTCTGGCCACAATGGAGCAATACCCAGATGGGCAGAGCATCGCCCCCTGGTGGTCATGCTGTGTGAATCCTGGTGAGGTGCATGTGGGAGTCTGCCTGACTGCCTCCTTGCTTCTAACTTTGGAAAAATACACACGTACACAAAAAAGGAGGTCATTTTAGCATAACATCAATTATTGCTGCTATGAAGAAGGAAGTGTTCAATATTTCAATGCAACAAATAACAAATATAACACAGCTACCATCATAGCATGAAACCCTGTCTGGTGTAATTAACCAGTGGTTATGGACACACCACATGTTCTGCACTAGTTGATCCTGCTATGTATCACATTGGAAAAGTTATTAAAATCGTTTTCCTTTCGATTATGAAAATTTCTAATATATGCACATTAGATATAACAGTCTAATGAGCCCCCTCTGCCTTAGCTTTGATAATGACCAATTCTGGCCTCTCTTGTGTATTCTCTGTCTCCTCGTCTCCCTCCTGTGTTATTCTGCATAGTTGATGCTTTATTTAGGAGTACCCAAACATGTTTTATAGCCACTGTATGCATTGTATATGACACACACCTGAGCCTCTCCCTTCTAACCTCTCCTTTTGGGTAAGGTTCTTCATTAACAACACCAATAGAGATGGGGAATTTGTTCCAGTAAATTGCTTATCTGAGGTATTTATTAATACAAACAGAATCATTGTAATGAAGATGATCATTTGGGATTTGTCCTTAAGGGGGAAGGGGGAGATATCATTGTCCTAATCTGCATGTTTTCAAGTCAACTTCTGTTTTGCTGCCCCCTGCTGGAGACAGTGATTTGAGTGGAAGAGAGATTTGGGGGCTGAATAGAAACCATGACTTGGGGGTCACAGTGGTTGAGAGAACAAGGACTCAGGTCCCAGGGGACTCCTGCAGGAGAAGTTTGTAGATGCAGAACATGGAGAGGAGAAGCAGAAATCGCTCTGGGAGCAGAATGTAGGCCAGAGCAGGAGAGAGACTATTATCAGAGGGACAGATGGAGAAGACACACAATCAGATAGTAAAGGAATTGAAAAAAAAATTCCAATTTCTTGACAATTATGAGAGGCCTTGGCACATGGGTCAATATTCTCTCTACTCTGGGAGAATAGGACTCATGGCTCTCAAATCTGATTTATGGGCCACATCTCCTATCTCATTGGAGAATTATTGATCTGTCAATACCCTATGACACCAAAGTTGCCAGATGAGAAACGACTGTTTGTTACTAGTTATTGCTTTCTGTGTCATTAGAAATTTTTTCCTACAGGATTTGTATTTTTCAGTTTCATACTTAGCTCTAAGTTTCATCTCATATTGATTTTTATTTGAGCTCTGAGATACCAGTAAAGTTTATTTCTTCCCATGTGATTATTCAGTTGTTCTGGCATCATTTGTTGGGAAAATTGCTGTTTTAACCCTTTGAGTAGTGAGTTTTTTGTTAACCCTTTGAATGAGGACATATATGAACATTCGTACTACTTAAAGGGTTAAGGCATTAAAATTTATAGTCCATAATCATGATCTAGCTTTCCATTTTAATATTTTCTTTCATTTCCCTTTGCCGTGTTTTGTAGTTTTTCATTGAACATCTTTTGCTAAATTTATTCCTCATTGATACTATTGTATATGCTATTTTATCCTAAAAGTTAATTTTTCCATTGTTTGTAACTAAAGTGAGACACTTGATTTTTTTTTCTATTGACCTTGAATCCTTGCTAAATTCACTAATTATTTCTACTTGTGGTTCATTGATTCCTTGGTGTTTTCTATATAAACAATTATGTCATCTAAATCAGTGGTCCCCACCCCCGGGCCACGAACCGGCCGTGGGCCATTTGGTATTGGTCCGCAAAGAACGAATAAATAACTTACATTATTCCCGTTTTATTTATATTTAAGTCTGAATGATGCTTTATTTTTAAAAACTGACCAGATTCCCTCTGTTACATCTGTCTAAGACTTACTCTTTTTTTTAAAATTTATTTTATTTTATTTATTCATTTTTAGAGAGGGGAGAGAGGGAGGGAGAGAGAGACAGAGACAGAGAGACGAGAGAGAGACAGAGAGAGAGAAGGAGGGAGGAGCTGGAAGCATCAACTCCCATATGTGCCTTGACGCTTGTCTCAGTCACATGATACATTTATCAGTCCCACCCTAAAGGCAGGTCCGTGAAAATATTTTCTGACATTAAACCGGTTCGTGGCCCAAAAAAGGTTGGGGACCACTGATCTAAATATAGTGATAATTTTATTTCTTATTTTACAATATTCAGGCCTTTTTTTTGGCATATCATACTGAGTAAGATCTCCAATATAATGTTGACAAAAATAATGTCATATAAGAGGAAATGTCTTAATTATAAGAAGAAAATGTTCAATATTCACTACTAAATAGGATGTCAGTTGTACATTTTTCACTGCTACCCTCCATCAGATTAAGAAAATGCTTTTCTGTTAACAGTTTGCAGAGAGTGTTTATTTTAAATGTGCACTGGAGTCTACATCCACATGAGGTAGTCGAATAACTGTTCTTCATCGTGATGAAATATGTTGAGTTTTGAATGCTAGCCCATTGTTTCTCCTACAGTAATCCTACAGGTTTGATGTATTATCACTATATATGGATATACACACACATACACACACGCATAGGTACAGATACACATTTGCATTTGATTTGATAATGTTGGGAAGAATTTTTCTCATCTGTGCTCATACAGGATACTTTTCTGTTATAGTTTTGTCAGATGTTGGCATCAGGGTTTTGCTGGCTCCACGTGGTGAGTTGTGAAGAATTCCCTTCTCACGTATGTAAAGTTAGCATTTTCCCCCTTAAATATTTAATAAAATTCACCAGGAAAGAAAGTTACGTCTGTTGTTTTCTCTGAGCAGGTGTTTTTGATAAATAATTGAATTTCCTTCATTTGAGAATTTTTACATTTCTAATTTTATCTTAAATCAGTGGGTAAGTTGTGTTTTTCAAATCAGTTTATTTCATCTAAGTTGTCGAATTTATTGGCAATACTTATTTTTGACATTCTGTCATCATCTGTTGTGTCTACAGAGATATCTTTTTTATCACCAATATGTCTTTTTCCTTTTTCCTTGATTGCTATGGGTTAATCACTTTTATCAACTGATCAAATTATGACGATGTTTTCCTCTAAATCCTTGAACATATTTTTATGATAGCCACTCAAAAACCTTGTCTGAAATTTTCAACATCTGTATTATTTCAGGGTTGGTTTTTTTTTTTTTTTTTTTTCTGAAGCTGGAAACAGGGAGAGACAGTCAGACAGACTCCCGCATGCGCCCGACCGGGATCCACCCGGCACGCCCACCATGGGGCGTCGCTCTGCCCACCAGGGGGCGATGCTCTGCCCATCCTGGGCGTCGCCATGTTGCGACCAGAGCCACTCTAGCGCCTGAGGCAGAGGCCACAGAGCCATCCCCAGCGCCCGGGCCATCTTTGCTCCAATGGAGCCTTGGCTGCGGGAGGGGAAGGGAGAGACAGGGAGGAAAGCGCGGCGGAGGGGTGGAGAAGCAAATGGGCGCTTCTCCTGTGTGCCCTGGCCGGGAATCGAACCCCGGTCCTCCGCACGCTAGGCCGACGCTCTACCGCTGACAGGGTTGGTTTTTATTGCCAATTTTATTTTAATGTACAGGTCTTATTTTCCATGTCTATTACTTTTTCATTATGTGATTGAAATTGTGGCTGCTACTACATTGTTGAGAGTCTAGTTTTGTTCCTATTTGGAGTATACACTTTTTTGCCTTTACAGGTATTGATCGACTTACGACCTATGCACCTTACGACTATTTGACTTTACGACCACAATCGCTAGTCACAACTGATCCATGTCTGGCAGCGCAAGCGTTGCCCAGTGGGGCGTATGCCAGTGCGGACCAGCTTCTGGCAGCACTACCATCTCCACGTGCACCATTTCAACTATTATTCCAGACTCGGTACAGCACTTTGTGTTTTGTGTCTTGGGTATTTTTCATCAAACTCCTCCCAAGATGTCTACCAAGAGGAAATTGTCTTTGTCTTTGACTTCAAGATTTTTATAACATCATTTCACAGCACTGTACATAGAGCCTACAAACTTACGACCAAATCATGTTACAACCGGTCTGTCGGAACCAATCGTGTTCGTAAGTCGAGTCACTAGCTGTATTTAGAGAGTGCCAAAGTATTTCTCCCTAGAAGGAAGTTAATTAACGGACAGATCAGCAGGACCTTTTGGAGGCTTGTTGAGCTTTCTTAGGACAGTTCTGGGGCAGGTGGGGGGGGGGCTCCGACTCTAAGCTCATCTCCGGAGGGTGTGACCATGGGTACCATGTACATTGCCGGGAGTTCAGTGAGGACTGTCCACTCAGGCTGGTCAGAATTCAAATGTCCTCCCGTTAGCACTATAAGAGTATATAAGAGTATAACATAATCTCTCTCTGTCTCTCCTCTCTCAAATTCTTGGTTGAACTTATTTTTCTTAAATTGTCTTCTGCATTTTTATGGGAAACACTGATGGTGTTCTGAGAGAAAGTGGGGGAGGGAGAGAGAGATCAGAATCTCTTTCTAGGGCTGGCCGGTTGGCAACAGTCTAGCAAACTGGATAAGGCCCGAGGAGGTGGCTTATGCCCTCTTCAGTGGGATGTTAGACTCACTCCTACAGCAATTCTAAGGAGCCCTCTGGTGGTATTTCAATACATAGAGGAACACAGCCATGTCGTATTTCATTTTCAGTGGGATGTTAGACTCACTCCTACAGCAGTTCTAAGGAGCCCTCTGGTGGTATTTCAATACATAGAGTAGCACAGCCATGTCGTATTCCATGTCTCAGTCGTCGTGATTTTGGGTCTCCACTCCCATAACCCTGTACATACAGCTATCTGCACAAGCATTTTCAATGCTGGCCGGAAATCGAAGGAACACTGGGTGTTTATTCCTGTAGGAGTGAGTGAGGAAACTGTGCATCGTTTAGAAGCAACAGACTAGATGCATGTACAGAAAAAAAAATGAAGTGTTTCACTCACTCTGAACTGAGTGGAAAACCTAAGAGATAATTACATGCACGCTAAAGTAAGACTTACATCACTCTAGGTGCATACACACGTGGCCAGAGGGGCGTCCTTTCTGGCTGGATCACAACTGGGCTGCTGTTCCACTGCGATTTCAAACCCAGGTTAGAAAGAATGGGGCTGGCCCCGATGATGACGACAGAATTAGTGAACTTTCTAGACTATTTATCTCTGTCCTGAGGACTGGAGGAGAAGAGAAAGACAGACCCCGGCGGGAGGAAAACATGAAACAGACAAAATAAGAGAAGGAACCGTGAGAATGGGAGGGGCAGCCTGGGATCCGAGTCCCTTTCCCCCCACGTGGCCTAAGCTACCTCCCGTGAACTCCTGCTACAGCCGGGCACATCAGCTGCTTCCTGAGCTCGTCCGGGTGGGTTTGTGCAGTTAGAGCAGCTGACATTTCAGCGCTGTGGACTGGCAGCTGGCGCAGAAGTACACGGCTGAGTCCCTGGGCTCAGGTGACAGGATTTCCAGGCTGCAGGGTGCGATTTGAGGACACTGAGCTGAGAACCGCTCCTTGACCAAATCGATCTGGTCAAAAATTAGTTCGTTCTGGAAGTAAATCAGAAACTTAAATTTGTTTTTCTGGACCTGTTGATACCAGTACACAACAGGGTGTCCTGTTTTGGGGATGCAATCCATTCTGGCTTTCCGTCCTTTGCCAATGACCAGATGTCCTGGAGTCTGAGTGACTTGGGCATCACCAGAGCCTGTAAGAGAGGGAAACAGAGGCAATCGCGAAGCCCAGGAGGGACCCAGACAAGGGGGTCGGCCAACCCCCTTGGGGGGCAGGGTTGTTCTTTGGTGCTGAGGATTCACCGGCTAGCAGGAGACCAAGGGCTACGCAGCAGAGCAGGCTAGCGTCCATGTTGGCATCGTAGTAGCAAAGCAATGAGACTCCTTTACCCTGCCCACCCTCCGTCAGCAACCTTCCTGTGGTGCCATCTCTCTGAAGACTCCGAACTGTCGTGTTACTGCTTCCTGTTACTGGGCGGAACCACCTCTTGGAATCAGAAGGAAAGCTTTGACCCTAGCTCAGTAAACAGAACTAGCTTGTGTTTTATTCATCTAAAATATGTATTTAAAAACAAATTATATCTATTTTTAACTAGCAGAAACAATAGACCCATATTTTAGAAACTTAGAAAACAATGATAAAATAAAACACCATCTATTACTGGCAAAGATGATCACTGCTAACACCCCAATGATATTCTTTCCAGATCTTTCCTTCCTTCTCTCTCTCTCAGATAGGTAGGTAGATAGAAAATATGCCACTAGCATTTGTCTGAACAATGTCTTTTATCATTAACTTGAATATCAGCCTCAAACTCAGAACTGGGCTTTGCTTCTGGCAATTAATTACCTAATTATCTTTTATGGTAATAGATTCCTGCTGTTATTGTTGTTTTAATGAGTCTGAGACCAGCTGCTGCTTTATAGGATATTTTACATTCTTTATATTTTGGGTGTTCATTATCTTGTTTGCTTTATCAGTGTTTATTTTAAATAACTTCTCTTTGTCTTTCTTGATTCTTCTCTCCATCACCCTTTATTTTAAGCAGTGTACTTTTTTCTTCATGATCTATATTTGCTTATTTTCTTCTTCCTCCGCCCCATTTTCAGCCCAATGAATAATGTTAACAGCTGACGGAGTTTTTTTTTTTCATTTTGTTTCTTCAGTGAGGTTATTTTCTCCACTTTAAAATGTCACTATTGAATATATACACAAGAATTTGATAACATACCAATACCTTGAGAGCTTGAACAAATACACCCTGTTTAGGAAGCAGCATGTTGCCAGAGTCTTTGAAACTTCTTGTTTCTTTTCCCAGAGCTCATGGCCCTTGTCCCCTGTTCCTTAACTCTAGTCTTCATTTATCTTTCTAGGCTTCTCATTTGCATTTGAATCCACACCACAGGGTTACAACTAAACAGAACTGTGTGTGGTTTTGTCTGCCTTACACAGTATCCAAAGGGAGGGTGCTGTGCGTGTTTCAGCAGCATAACCTCTCCCTCAAAATGATAAAGTCCAGTGTGTGTGAAACTGACATCCAAACATCAATGCATTTCGCGTTGGTTTGTTAGTGTTCGCTCTGGGTGTGATTTCTTTGCAGTAATGTACCCTCACGTGTTTGTCCATTCTTTGGTTGGTGGACTTTTGAGTATTTCCTAGGCTTTCGCTGTTACAAGAAAATGTGACACTGAATATCCTTGTCCACATGCCCAGCTTTATAGATCATATAAGAGCTTCTCTAGAGTAGAAAATTTGGATATGGGGACACAACTTTTTTTTATTTTTATGCCAAGTTCTGCAGAATCCACCTCCCTAGTCCAGCTTCACTACATCTCAATGTCATGTGTGTATGTCCAACTGTCTACTTCCAGTGGGTGCCTGGTGTCCCTGAGATGGTTCGAATGCTGCTGTCCTGTAAAGCCAGCAGCCACGGCCACTATCACAGCAGCCCGGTCCATGCAGGTTCGCATTGGATTCGTACAGTCGGTAAAGAAACAACGGAGCCACAAACTGGTGGGCCATAGTCTTTAATTCTAGCTTGTACCTGGCGGGCAAGTAAAAAACACACACTGGGCTCCAAAACCCACTCACATTCAGTGCTCACAAAGCCACTGACTTATCTGAGTTTCCTAGAATCAAAGGTTTCTAGCTCACCAGCCTTATTCTCCTCAGTTCCCCATCTCCGTCCTTCTCCAGCGTCAAACTGCACAAACTGGCCTCTCACTCAATACTCTGCCATCTTGGCTGCTTTTCCTGGCCACATGGCCTCTTTCTGCTCTCCGCTCTGCTCTCTCCTCTAATGATAATCTCAGGAACCAAGAGAGCAAGCTCCCGCTCCGTCCCCATTTTATAGTGTAGAAATCCAAACTCTTAATCCAATATACAAAATAGGGAAGTCTCTAATACAAAGTCACTTCTCTGAGGCATGATTGGATTGTACCACCCCACATCAAAAAAGGGTGGGAAAGGCTTAACCCCAAAACCAAGCCCCAGGCTACAAGGATTCTGCCTGCCCACAGAGACACACATTAATATCACCTGGGCAACGGCCTCCACGTGGGCAGCGCCACTTTAACAAAGTGAGCATAATACATATTTTATCTGCCCAACATGTCCCAAATGCAAATCGCAGCTGCCAACAAGTTCCCATATCCCTTGAGGCTGTGGTCTTTGTAAGGAACCAAAGTCACAGTTCCAAATACCTAATACCACACAACCGCAGCGTGGTGTTGCTCACTTGTCCACTGATGATGTCCCCACTCCTGCTCTCTCTCTCTCTCTCTCTCTCTCTCTCTCTCTTCTCTCAATCAACAGCCAATATCTAGAGGTGGATTAAGGTTGGTTGAGGCCCTGGATACAGAAGAAAATGTGGGGCCCCTTAAAAAAGAGAGAGAGACAGGGAAAATAAAAATACACATTAACCAAATTTTTAAATAAATAAAAATATTTTGTACTATTAATGTTAAAATTGCACATATGAAACCAAACTTGGTGTCATTAGAAAAAAGTTGGGGTTTTGCCAGGCCCTTCAGAAGTCGGGGCCCAGCACCTGCTGCGCCTGCCGTTAAATCCACCTCTACCAATACGAAGACCAGAAGCTCAGCTTATTCAAAAATGCCATTCTGTCTATTCTCTCTAATTTGTTCAGTTGGATTTAATGCATCTCAGCTGATCATCTTTCTTCTCTGGGTTAATCCGACCCCCCCACAAAGTGTCCCTCTCTTTTATATGCCTCTGCAGAAGTCTGTCCTTTGTCCAGATGCCCTGCCCACCACCAGGCCCATCTGGTGAAGCTCAGACGTGATCTTCTCTTAGCTTCCTCTGATCTGGCCATGGGCCAGGCACATCCCTCCTGGAACTCCGAAAGCACTTCTGATTATAGTATTATACTGCATTCTGTGGCTATATATGACATGACAGTGAATTCTGTTATATATAGTTCATTCTATTATAATTACTATCTTCCTAAATGGTTAGCTCCTTGGAGAACAGATCCACTTTCTATTCAGCTTTGTATTCTTCTTGTTTAGAAACGTGACAGGACATACAGTAAACTCTCAAGAGAGGACAGAGGTAAGTGTGCAAAGAGTGACTGAAGGGCTAGAAGCACAGATATGAGTTTGGCCTCTGGGTTCATCGTCGTGAGAGCTTGACCAAGAACTGGAAGTGTTTAGGGAAGCACTAAACACTTCCCTAAACACTTCTCTTCTACTAAAATAGAGACCGCGGCGGAGTCTGCGGGCTGCAGCAGGTTTGTGCACAGCTGGGCGGGACCACGGGCGGCAGAAGGCTTGTGCACAGCTGGACGGGGCCACGGGCTGCAGCAGGTTTGTGCACAACTGGATAATGGTCATGGCCTGCTGTGGAGCAGCCCCAGAGCAGACGTACAAGGCTGTTCTGTTGATGTGGGCCAACTTGACAGTGAGAGGAAACAGCCCCTTCTCTTCTCGGGAGACATTGTAGCCTTCGGGTATGTCTCCTCTCTGCACGTCTTTCTCCACCGTGGAGTAATAGATCAGCATCAGGCCTTGTCCCAGGTCCTGCCGGTACCAGTACATGGCATTGTACCTCAGATTCTGTGCACACTGCAGGGTCACATCCTGTCCAGCCCCAGCGAGGCGGAATGGCGGCATCTGGTAGATTTCAGCACTGGTGGGTCCTGTGGAGTAAGGATGCAAAGGCTGGGGACAGTGCCCGGAAGCAATGCCAGACAGGGTCTGCACACCCAGGACAGGGATTTATTGACTGGGTGGGTGTTGGACTCACCTGCTCCCAGGAGACAAAAGGCCACATAGCAGAGGACCTGGCTACCCATGGTGGGAATACGGTCTGTGTGAGTTTGTGTCTGTGGGATCTCGGGTGCCCCCTGTCTCAACACACAGAATTTGTCACAGCTAGGAGATGACTCTCACAGCTGGTGTTGTCCACGAGGAGGTTAAGATTCAGAGAGATCAAGTTAGTTTCCTTCTGTCTACAGAGTTCTTTACATCCGTTCCAAATGGACAAGCGCTCGCAAGGCGAGACCGAATCCCCCATTTCCTGGTCAGCGTCACACTCAGAATGCCATGGCCCGTACACCAGCTGTGAAGAGCACTGGGAAGAGACATAGCTACAGTTCTCAGAGTCTATTGCCCGCCTGTCAGCTGCTGTCTCCTACTGATGCTGTTAAGTAAGGAAACAAGAAGGGGTTCTGGTGGTTTGTTGTTATAGAAGAAGGCCAATTCTTCCCGCCCTCTGCACTGATCATAATTGATACAGTAGAGGTGGCGTGGAGGCTTCCCCGGTAATTTCATCGACAGCAATGGGCCCCTGGCCCCGCTCCCCTGGTGGTGGTGGATTCCAGCAGGGATTTAGACAACCCCTGGCTTTCAGTCCTGACGCTGCCGTTTAGCAGCTCTGTCACCTTGAGCAAGTCTCTGAATCTGTTTGATTTTATTTCTTGCCTGTGAAATGGGTATAATAAGTATCAGCTTATTTGTTTTACAAATACTAAATGTAGAACAGTTCTTAACACGGAATAGTCACCACGGTCGTGTTTGCCATTATTCGTTTCTGGACCTTGTGTTCTAATGCACAGGATTTAGAAAGTTAACACTATGTCCTGGAAAATTAGACGTTTACTGACCTCTAGGATTGGACCAGCTAAGTAAAATGTCATTTCCCAGCATTGTGTTGAAATGTATACAAAGAGATGAATTCATTAAAGAGTGCTGTTATTTTGGTGGGTAAGTAATTTGTTTTCTTTTTAGGCTTGAGATCATCTGTGATAAGACACATGCCAGATGAGATTTGTGTTGGAAATACCTTGCTTAGAAAATGTTGAACTGTTGCTGCCCCCTCGTGGAGAAAGTGGGGACAGAGAGAGGAAGTGATGTAATGATCTGGAATGCAGTTCATAGGCAGGCGCAGCAGTCTGGGCAGAACGTTGAGTGAGAATGCTTTCTGACAGCTCGCTCCCCTGTGCTGGGGTCAGAGCTTTGGGTTGTCAATCCCAGCTGGACTCATTCTTCAACCAGGGGTTCTTAACTTTGTGGGTCCCATGGACCCCTGTGGCAAAGTGGTGAATCCTAAGGCCCCCTTCTCAGAAGAATATTTTAAACCCATTAAACAGAATTAAACCCATTAAACCCATTAAACAGAATACATAGTACTACAAAGGAAATCAAGTATTGTGAAATGCGGTTAGCAAAATACTTTCAAAGAAATTTATGGTATATTAGTGTGATTATCTATAAAATTAATTTGATAAAATCAATCCTGGTGACTCTGCAAACAGCCATGATTTCAAAGTAGCGGTGAGAGGAAATGACATTTACTTGGGGGACTGTGAGGAGAAAGTACCTGCGACTTTCATACCGACTGTAATGTATGCCGAGATCTCTGATTCCTGTGACTGACTTTGTCGCAAGTACTAAACCTTTTGGAGAGAGGGCGATATTCCATTTTCTAACGGCCATGCTGTTTACAAGGCTGCAAAAGAGGTCAAGATGTTACTGAAATGCACACATAAAATGGACACTTTTTTTTTTTTTTTTTTTTACAGAGGCAGAGATAGACAGGGACAGACAGACAGGAATGGACAGAGATGAGAAGCATCAATCATTTGTTTTTCGTTGCGTGTTGCAACTTCTTAGTTGTTCATTGATTGCTTTCTCATATGTGCCTTGACCGCGGGCCTTCAGCAGACCGAGTAACCCCTTGCTGGAGCCAGCGACCTTGGGTCCAAGCTGGTGGGCTTTTTGCTCAAACCAGATGAGCCCGCGCTCAAGCTGGCAACCCGGGGGTCTCGAACCTGGGTCCTTCCGCATCCCAGTCCGACGCTCTATCCAGTGCGCCACCACCTGGTCAGGCAAAATGGGCACTTCTTATTGCATGTATGTTATTACATTGCTTTTAAAAGTTGCATTAGAAAAAGTAAATAAAATGACTAAGAGTTGCGTGACGGTAGCATTCAGAGGGAGGGGGTGGCTGAGTTTCCGCTAAGTTTCTGGCACAGGACAGCTGGGAGTACATCCTGAAACCCTCCAGGTGGCTCTGGGTCTGGTTCCAGGTGACCAGCGTCCAAATAATAGACAGTTCACCTGCCAATTTTCCTTATTCCTATAGGCACACCTTTGGCTGATCACAGCATTACATATGTTTATAGAGATTGTTAAACTCCGTCATGCTTATGAAAATGAAAAGGTCTCTTGGGTCTCTCCTCTGCAGATGTCCTAGGAACTGGAGAATCTGGGGCCCCTTCGCACACTCTGACTTCCTCCTTGGCTTTGGGCCCCATCAGCTGTAGTCAGCACCCCTTCCTGCTCCCCTGGAGTTGGCAGTTACACTTTCTTCCTTCTGTTCATACCCTTTCAAGTCGGGTCTCTGAGCGCTCCTACCCACCTGATACACCACTTCTTTCCTGGGCTGGGTCCACGTGCATTTGTGTTCTAAGAAAAGCTGGCGTTCAGCACTGTGGACTGGCTGCTGGTGCAGAAATAGAAAGCCGAGTCCCTGGGCTCAGTAGACAGAATTTTCAGGCTGCAGGGTAAGTTTTTGGGACATTGAGCTTTAAGTCACTCATTGATCTCTTCTGTTTTATCAAGAATGTCTTTGTTCTGAAGATAGACCAAAAACTTGAGCTCTTCTCGCAGCTTCTGACGATACCAGAAAACATGAGTATGTCCTTTTATGGGGACACAGTTCATCGTTGCTTTCTGTGCTTTTCCTTTGACCAGATGTCCAGGACTCTGGGTGACCGCAGTGTCCACGGAACCTGTGGAGGTGGAGACAGAGAGTGGGGACCACACCCAGGAGGCAGCCTGGTACTGCAGGTGCAGGAGAGCATCCTGACCCTGGAACCCGAGTTCCCAGGGGGACCCTACCTGCTCCCCAGACACAAAGGGCCACACAGCAGAGAAGCGCTAGGCACATGGTTGGCTCAGGAAAAAGGCAGTGACTGGTGGCCACACTCATCGCAGCCTCCTTGTGACAGGACACGGTCTCCTCCCATAGGCCTCACGGTCCCCAAGTGCATGAGACTGACACATTACAGGGGAAGTGGGAGGCAGGGGGAGCTGGTGACAACCAAGAGTGTGAATGTCAAGTGGCTTTTATATTCCTTGTCCCTTTCTCTGCTCTTTCACTGGTTTTGTTATAAAATCACTTACATATCATTTATTTATTTGCATGGTCAACCTGTCAAATTGGCGACTCCCTCCTCCTTTCCCCCTCAGACAATGAGTCCTACAGCTTGGGGAATCATGCATAGCCCTTACTATGTATGTAAAACCATGCAGCAGCTCCTTGCACTAACAACTTAAATGATCAATATACCAGATAATATTTATGACAATCACCAGTGCATGTAGGCAAACAATAACATGAGTTCTCTTTCCTGAACCAATCGGACTAGGAACTAGGTGATCACTGAGACTGTGAGCCTCTGTGTGATTCCTTCAGGCTTCATTGCTCCTTTTTCTCTATTCCCAGAAACCTCTAACCTTAACGTTCTATTCTCATTCACTTGTTTTTTGACTACGGTAGGCTTTAGCGCTTAAGTAAAAATCTGTCAAGTATATATCAAGTCATGTGGCATGTCTTTGAAATTTATCTAAGGGAATCATTGTGTTCATTTTTTTCTGACGTTTTCAGTTTTTATTCAACACTATATGAAATTAAAATATCGATGCTTATAATTTAAGGTAATTGATTTTGACTAATATGTGGCATTCCATTCAATTACCCAGTAGAATTTATTATTCATTCATGAATTGGTATATACCGCTTTTTTTCCTACGTGTTTATTGTACTAAGAACAGGACTGCAGTTTTGTATATATCTTTGCAAACCTCAAGGCAGCACTGTCCCTACACCTGGAGCGTAACGATACCCACAAGGTCACACAGTCAACTGTACATAATTTACAAAATGCTTTCCAAATTAACCAAGCCTACGAAGTGGTCAACAGTTCTTGGGTGTCGGAACATGCTCCACCTCTAGAACTCAAGTGCTGTTGAATGTGTTTTTAATTTCTTTCCTATTTTTTTAGTTAAAACAGACCTCACTGTGCTTTCAGTCTGCATTTTTCTGATGACGAAGGCAGTAAAATGTATTTTTAAAAAATTTTTTATATTTATTCATTTTAGAAAGGAGAGAGGGGGGGAGAAAGAAGGTGGGGAGGAGCAGGAAGCATCAACTCCCATATGTGCCTTGACCAGGCAAGCCCAGGGTTTCGAACAGGCAACCTCAGCATTTCCAGGTCGACGCTTTATCCACTGCGCCACCACAGGTCAGGCCAGTAAAATGTATTTTTAATATTTATAGGAACCACAGGGTTTTCTATAAATGGCCCTTTGCCCTGGTTTCTTGTTGGTCGATCAGCTATTACTTCTTGTGGCAGTTCTTTAGAGATTCCGGATAACAAACCTGTATCAAACCAAGTGGTGTGTGTTGCTCACATATCAGAGTAAGGAAAACAGTCCAGGTTTATACTTTTCAGATCAAGAATCCCTTCTGTTACTTGGCCACTTTCTGCACACACACACACAAGCGCACACACACAGCTGTCTCCCTCAGAGGGGCTGTGGTTTCTCCCCAACACCTCCTTCCTTACGGCTCCAGGGGACAGTGGGTGGGGACGGGGGGCAGAGGTTCTTGCTTGGGCCTCTGATCAGGGCCCAGCGCTGTGTCACTGGCCCCACAGAGGTAGAGGCTGCTGTCTGCAGGGTGCGCCTGCGCCACCGTCAGAGCTGAGAATGTCAGGTTTGGATGGCTGATGGGGAACATGGTCTCATTAAAGCCCTGTTCATAAGTCACAGAGGTGCCCATGTTAGATGTTGCCATCAGTGTGAGGCCCTGTTGAGGGAACTGACGATACCAAATTACAACTGTGGCCTGGAAGTCCACTGCCCGGCACTGGATGGTCACGGGGGTCCCACGCGCACGGATGGCCCTGCGTGGGTGCTGGGAGACGACACCGGCGAGCCCGGAGCCTGCAGAAACAGAGGTGAGACACGTGAGGACGCCCCAGGATCCATCCCTCGTGGCCACAGGTGGGGACTCACAGCCTCTCCCCTCACTTTCCCTCGGAGCCCAGAGTCCTATGTTTTTAGTGAAATCTTCCTGTCAGACCCCCGGATTCACAGCCCCCCTCCTGTAGCTCCTGATTGGTGACTTCTTCCTCCACCATTTCCACTCCAGACAGATGTCCCCAATCACTGTGGTCAGCATAAAACATCCCCACTCTCTGGCCACCATTTCACACATGACTACACGCACACACCCTTGGCCCAGCCACTCAGAGGAGGAGGCTCGTACCAGACTCCAGGAGCAGCAGAAGCAGTAGCATCCTCAGGAGCTGGCCTCACCACCCTGCTCTCAGGACAGGGGGACCCTGCTCCACACCCATCACTGCTCCACCCCTAGGGTGGGTGACAGGGTATATAATCCCACTCTGCTCTCTGCTGCCACCTGGTGGTCACCTGTGCCAATGCTGCGGGATCCATTGCTCTTTGTCCCTATCAGAGAACCACCCACTCCCTGCTGAATGGGGTCTTGGTAATGTCCTAATCAGACTCCTAATTTTATAGAGGACACACGGAGACCTAGATCATTGAAAGGTCTTAAACGAGTGTTTTACACTCATATTAGAAAAGGCCATGTTTGTGTATTGAATGACATTAAGGTGGCTCTGGGTCTGGTTCCAGTAATGTGTAGGACCACACCCTGGCAGGGTAGCTCGGTTGGTTAGAGCATCGTCCTGAAGCACAAAGGTTGCCAGTTCGATCCCCTGTCAGGGCACATAGAGAAACAGATGTTCCTGTCTTTGTTCTGCTCTCTCCTTTCCTCTCTCTAAAATTAATAAAATAAACATTAGGCCCTGGCCAGTTGGCTCAGGGGTAGAGTGTCAGCCAGGCATGTGGAAGTCCCAGGTTCGATTTCCTGCCAGGGCACACAGGAGAAGCGCCCATCTGCTTCTCCACGCCTCCCCCTCTCCTTTCTCTTTCTCTCTCTTCCCTTCCCGCAGCCAAAACTCCATTTGAGCAAAGTTGGCCGGGCGCTGAGGATGACTCCATGGCCTCTGCCTCAGGCGCTAGAATGGCTCCAGTTGTAGCAAAGCGTCGCCCCCTGGTGGGCATGCTGGGTGGATCCTGGTCAGGCACATGTGGGAGTCTATCTGCCTCCCCAGTTTTCACTTCAGAAAAATACAATAAATAAATAAATAAATAAATAAATAAATACAGAAAATAAAATTAAAATTAAAAAATTATGTTGAGCCAGATGTCCAGCATCCAAATTATAGACAGTTGACCCACCCATTATCTTTATTCCTGAAGGTACAGCTTTGGCTGACCACAGCAGTACATATTTTTATAAAGATTGTTAGAACTCTGTCACGCTCATGAAAATGAACATGCATCATAGGTCTCTCCTCTTCAGATGCCCTGGAAACTGGGGAGTCCGAGCCGCCTCACACAGTTCGTCTCCTTTCCTGGCTCTGCCCCATCTGCTGTAGTCAGCACCCCTTCCTGCTCGCCTGGAGCTGCTGGTTACACATTCTTCCTTCTGTTTATGCTCTTTCAAGTCGGGTCTCTGAGCGCTCCTACCCACCTGACACACCACTTCTTTCCTGAGCTGGGTCTGCACCGAGTTTGTGTTCTAAGAAAAGTGGGCGTTCAGCACTGTGGACTGGCTGCTGGCGCAGAAATAGACAGCCGAGTCCCTGGGCTCAGTAGACAGAATTTCCAGGCCGCAGGGTGAGTGTTTGGGACACTGAGCTTTAATTCGCTCATTGATCTCTTCTGCTTTTTCAAGAATTTCTTCGTTCTGAAAGTAGACCAAAAACTTGAGCTCTTCTTCCACTTTCTGACGATACCAGAATACACGAGTATGTCCTGTTATGGGGACACAGTCCATCTTTGCTTTCTGTGCTTTTCCTTTGACCAGATGTCCAGGACTCTGGGTGACCACAGTGTCCACGGAGCCTGTGGAGGATGAGACAGAGAGTGGGGACCACACCCAGGAGGCAGCCTGGTACTGCAGGTGCAGGAGAGCATCCTGACCCTGGGACCCGAGTTCCCAGGGGGACCCTACCTGCTCCCCAGACACAAAGGGCCACACAGCAGAGAAGCACTAGGCACATGGTTGGCTCAAGAAAAAGGCAGTGACTGGTGGCCACACTCATCTGCAGCCTCCTTGTGACAGGTCACAGTCACTTCCCATAGGCGTCAGGGTCCCCAGGTGCACGAGACTGACACATTGCAGGGGAAGTGGGAGGCAGGGGGAGCTGGTAACAACCAGGAGTGTGAATGTCAAGTGGTATCTTCCTTGTCCCTTTCTCTGCTCTTTCACTGTTTTTGTTATAAAAATCACTTACACATCATTTATTTATTTGTTTATTTAACCTGTCAAATTGGCGCCACCCTCTTCCGTCCCCCATCACAGAATGAGTGCTACAGCTTGGGCCATCGCTCATAGCCCTTACGTATAGAATCATGTAGCGGCTCCTTACACTAACAACTTAAATGTGGAATATACCAGATAATATTTATGACAATTATGCAGTGCATAAAGAGAAACAATAACGTGAGTACTCTTTCCTGAAACGCTCGGCTTAGGAAATAGGTGATCGATGAGACTGTCAGCCTCTGTGTGATTCCTTCAGGTTTCATTGTTTGTTCTTCTCTATTCCTGGGAACCATAACTCTAAAGTTTCTATTCTCATTAACTTGTTTTTTGATTACTGGCTTTAGCACTTGGATAAAAATCTGTAAAGTATATATCATGTCATTTGGCATGTCTTTGAAATCTATCTAAAGGGTTCATTCCGTTCATTTTTTTTCTCATGTTTTCATCTTTTATTCCACACTGTGTGAAATTAAAATATTGATGCATATAATTTAAGGTAAGTGATTTTGACTAATATGTAGCATTTTATTCTCTCATTCAGTAGAGGTTTTCATCTATTCATGAATGGTATATAGTGCTTTTTTTCTACGTGTTTATTGTACTACAAACAGGACTGCATTTTTGTATATTTCTTTGCATACATAAATGTAAGATTTTCTGTCCAGTTGGCATTATAACCATCGCTTAGGGTCACACTGTGAACTTTATATAATTTACAAAATGCTTTCCAAATTAACCAAGCCAAGAAACTCGTCAGCAGTTCATGGGTGTTGTGAGATGTTCCACCTCTAGCACTCAGTTGGTGTTGAATGTGTTTTTAATTTCTTTCCCATTTATTTGGTTAAAATGAATCTGATTGTGGTTTCAGTCTGCATTTTCCTGAAGACTAAGTAGGTCAAAAATATTTTTAATATTTATAGACTTCCAGGGTGTTCTGTAAACTGCCCTTTGCCCTGATTTCTTTTTGGTTGATTAGCTATTGTTTCTTTGTAGCAGTTCCTTATAGATTCCAGATATCAATCCTGTATTAAAAGGAGTAGTGTGTGTTGCTCACATAACAGAGTCAGGAAAACAGTCCAGGCTTAGAGGAGCCCCAGGAGCAGCAGAAGCAGTGGGATCCTCATGTGCTGGTCTCCCCACCCTGCTCTCAGGACAGGGGGACCCTGCTCTACACCCATCACTGCTCCACCCCTAGGGTGGGTGACAGAGTACATAATCCGCCAGTGCTTTCTGCTGCCACCTGGTGGTCACCTGTGCCAATGCTGCGGGATTCATTGCTCTTTGTCCCTATCAGAGAACCACCCACTCCCTGCTGAAGGGGGCCTTGGAAATGTCCTAATCAGACTCCTAGTTTTACAGAAGACACACGGACCCTAGATATTTGAAAGGCCTTAAATGAGTGTTTTAGAATCATATAAGAAAAGGGGCATATGTTTGTGTGGTAAATGGCATTATGGCCAGTTCTTGACTTCTGTGTCTACCCTCAAAGTTACCTAGTGTAACTTCTGACTGTTGGTTTTTCTATTTTGTAATGCAAATACCTGGCTTAAATTTGTACTTCTGGAGGCCATCTCCAAAAACCTATTCCCTGACACAGGGACTAGATAAAGAGCCGGGCAGCAAGCTGTTTCCCTCTCTCCCCTGCCCCCACCTCCAGGCGCCTTTGTTCTAGAGATCTTAGGTTGGTTTCAGTAACTGACCACTCTGGGCCACTTGCTTTTTCTCTCCCTGTGCTTCAAATTCCTGTTCTTGAGTTTTAAATTCAATAATATGGAGTGAGCCCATGAAACCCTAGGCCCCCAGTCTCTAACCCAATAAAAGCCAGAGCTCTGGCTTGGGCATGCTCTGCCTGTCTGCCTGCAACTGTACTTTGTGAACTCAGGTGTGCCGTGTAATTTTCAGGGTACAGCAGCAGCCACTTTGGGTGGCCCGTGGAGGTAAAAGAAAGGGGACAAGTCTGGGGACTTAGCACAGGAAAGCTCTGCCACCTGGTGGGAAAGCAGGGCTTGGGACATCTTTATGCACAGGGAGGAGGTGGCCGTGCTTCACTGTGTCTCTACTGCTAGCACAGAGGTACAGCGCCGTCTGGTTCTTCTGGGTTGATGTCACGGTGAGAGGGAAGAATGCCTTCTTCTCCCGGGAGGCGCGGTAGCCTGCAGCTGCGTCTTCCGCCTGCACATCTTTTACAACTTGGGAGAAGAAGAGCCGTCTCAGACCTTGTCCTGGGTCCTGTCGGTACCAGTACATGGAGTCATAATCAAAGTCCTGTTCACATTCCAAGGTCACCTCTCGTCCTTCCTCACTGAGCATGTAATTTGGGGTCTGCATCACTCCACCATCCACTGTGCCTATGAGAGAAAGAGAAAGGCTATGGAGACATGCCCATGAGGGTCCCCCTTAAAATGACCGTGCACTCACCTGCCTTTGGATTTCCTGCTGTTACAGGGGTCGGGGAGGCTTAGATCTGGAGCATGGTCCCTTCCGGATGGGAATTTGCTTCCTGAACCCAGGACTCACCTGCTCCCAGGAGACAAAGGGCCATGCAGCAGAGGACCTGGTTGCTCATAGTGGGAAGGGGGTCCCCTTATGGCACCATGCACTTGCAGGATGACAACTGAGGCAAGGAACTTAGCTCTGGGAAGCCCTTGGCTCTGTGTGTGGAAGTTGTCAGAAGCTAGAATGGATAGTGGAAAGGGATCCTGGAGATCTTCAAGATGGGCTCCCTAATTTTGCAGATGAGACGGAGCTGAGACCCAAATTATTTGCACCCTCTACCTTCTTGGGCCTCCCTCTCAACACTCTGCATTCCATCTGGCCTGCATGATGGAATGGACTTTCTAGAGTCCTCTTGGCTGAGTGGGCGGGCACCCAGCAGAGAGTCTCACTCTGATTGGCCCGTTGGCTTTGACCTTCCCAGTTGTGGTAATATTTGATCACTGCAGCAGCCCTGAAGACCTTCCAGTGTGTCACACAAGAACATAGACTTCATCTCTGATCCCATTGTTACCATGGAGACTGCTCTGCTCTAGATCTATCCTGAATTTGCACCTCACACCCCAGTTTCATTCGAGAACCTTCTCCCTGTGGCTGGTTTTCCTCTTATCATTCTTGTTCTCTTGATCACGGGTAGTCCACCTTCTTATACCTACCGCCCACTTTTGTATCTCTGTTGGTAGTAAAATTTTCTGACTGCCCACTGGTTCCACTGTAATGATGATTTATAAAGTAGGGAAGTAACTTTACTTTATAAAATCTATAAAGCCGAGTTACAGCAAGTTAAAACATATAATAGTAATTACTTACCAAGTACTTTATATCGAATTTTTGCTGTTTGGCAGAACAAATCTTTATAAAACAACTTACTATAGTTAAATCTATCTTTTTATTTACACTTTGTTTGCTCCGCTACCACCCACCATGAAAGCTGGAGCGCCCCCTAGTGGGCGGTAGGGACCAGGTTGACTACCACTGTCTTAGATGTTTCTCTGCATCAGTGCCCTATCAGAACTTGCAGTTGTGTGTTCCTTGGCTTTCATTTCTTTCTTGAGTTCAATCAAAAAGATTTTTTTGTTGTTGGTGTTGTTTCTCCCTGTTTTCCCCATTTCTGTTCATAATTCTTGCATCTCTGGTCAGGTTGGTCATCTTATCTTCAACTGCTTGCTGGAATATATGTGTTTGGAGTGTAGGCTTAAATTTTTCTATTGACACGTGACTGTTCTTTGGAGGAGCTGAGGAGCTAGTGGAAGGTGGTGTTTCCCTCTGCCCTCTGGATTTTATGTTCCTTTTGTTCATTTTCATGATGTTGGGGAGTTTACAATATACAGTACTCAGTTTAATGGGATCTTTTCCCATCGGTCTAGTGAAGTCCAGACACTTGAGTATGTGTTATCTTCATGGGACTGAGGGGATGAGTCCTCTTATTTCATGGTCTCTTTTGTTTTACATCCACCTGCTCCTCTAGAGCAGAGAGGGGAGGGACCCGAGGATGTGAAATAAGTTCAGAAAATCAAACTCTGGAACTGTGGCAGAGTCACGAGGTCTATGCCCCGTCCCGGTGAGGGTGGACGTGCTTGGTCTGAGTGTACTTGCAGTGACTCTGCGTCCGTCTGCCTTTGGAGCTCCTGAGACTGCTTTCATCCGAGCACAGGGAAAGAACCAATCTCTCTAGGTACCCAACAACCGTGAGTGGTGAGATTTAAAAAAAAATTCAATGGGATAACAAAAAAGTTGAGATATGTTTCTCACGAGCAATATTTGGGGGATAGGCCTGTCTCCTCAATTGCAGACAAATGTATCCAACCCTATTTTCCCCATCACTGGGATATCCTGTCACAGGAGGTTTTAGTTCTGACATCTGTACACACCTGCTGGGGCCCCAGGCAGGATGACCAGAATTGTTCTATTAAGAGTAAGTGGCTGTACACCGTGGGAGAAAAAGCACAACCATCCGAGTCACACAGACCTGGGTTTTTATCTTCTCTCTCTCTTTCTCTCTCTGTTTGAGAAAGAAAAATAAACCCCTGGCACCATACTTCCTTATATGAAAATGAAGAAAACATTTCCTTTGCTTGCTTACCTTGCTTTTTCAATAAAATTCTCTATTTAAAGCATGCAGTGTGAACTTGAAATAGAGTATGAAATGAAGGAAGGAGAACTGTTGGTCAATAAATATTTAACCCGACAGACCGTGTGGAGTGTACAAACATTTTTACCTCCTGCGGGTGACTGAGTCTCAGTTCCTGAGCTCGGGCTGGGAGGGTCTGTGCACTTTCTACACCCTCCCCCATTCCCACACTCTCTTGGCACAATGCTTCCCAGCTGGTTTGTCAGCTTAGCAGAGACCCTGTCCCCTCCCCCAGCTGGGCTGCCCCTGTGTCTGTCTGGGGCGGGGCCAGGGGGAGTTTCTGAGGCTGTGGCTCTGAACTGGTGTGGATAAGAAGCTGGTGCAGAAATAGACTGCGGAGTCGCCCAGCTCCACCGCCTGGATCTTGAAGACGTTGGGTCCCTCTTTGGGAAATTCAGCAGAAAAGCGTTCTGCTGGCATCCCTGACTTGTCCAAAATTTCTGCTTCCTGGAGGTAAATCATGAATTTCAGCCCTTCCTCTGGGAGCTGCCGATACCAGTAAACATAAATGTGGCCTTTCACCGGGTTGCATGTCAGCGTTGCCTCCTGTCCTCTTGCCATGACCAGGTGTCTTGGGTTCTGGGTGACGCTGGCGCTGGTGGGACCTCAGAGGAGAAGAAATGGGTGAGACAGAGTCCTCATCGCAGAGGAAGGTTGTAGCTTACAATGAAGCAAATAGTCCAAGGCAAGCCCAAATAGCCTTGACATTTCCTGTGTTCATTTAAAAATTCACATCAATTCTGCTAGTTGCTCCATCATGCAAATCATTTGTTTTATATAAATGCCAATACTTTTCAGAAAATCTCTGGGCAACACGGAGGTCCAGAGCGTGTTGTGGACACAGCTAAGGAGCCCAATGAGGCTGATCCCTGCACTCACCTGCCCCCAGGAGCCAGATGAACACCCAGCAGCGGAGTGTGCCGCCCATCACCGAGCTGGGCACCAGGGGAGAGACAGGCAGGCAGCCCAGGAGCCAGACCTCACAGCTGCCTCCCAGGAGGCGGGTCTTCCTGTGACGTCACCATTCCCAGTGAATCCTATTCTCTTCAGAAGCGATCTCGTGCATTCCTTGAATGGTACATCTTGTTTTCCTAACTATACAAACAACCTGGCTTAGTAGGTGTTAGCATGGGGGCTTCTGTTGCGCAGGGGAAGCTGGGAGAGAGGAGCACCTTTATTCCTGGTTCTTAGTTTATGAACGATTCATATTTGCCACGTCCCTCTCCACGTTGTCTAACTTTTGCTTCTTTATTCTCCTTTCATCTGGCCCATTTTATTTTCATTGTTTATGTTGCTGAGTGGAGGTAGTTACCAGATGTGACATCTGGGTTTACAGGGACCTGGCGGCCAGGATGGTGAGGGAAAATGAGAGGCAGGAAATGATCAGACTCACTTTCCTTCTTTCCACCTTCATCTCAGCTAAGCAATCATTTCAGCATCTTGAAGAACCTTATGTTATGGTTTATAATATATTTTTTCTCATCTCTTGCTATTCTGTTTGCATGTTTAATGTAATAAATAATAACCTGTTTCAGAGAACAAACATGAGAAAAAGTACAAACTCTCCCTCTCCCCTCATGTCATTGATTCTATCTATCAATATCTTCCTGTAGTATTCTCTGTAATCGTGGCTGGGTTACTGATATTTTATGGATCTTCCTTCCTTTCATTCTTCTGTTCTTCTCTCCTATCCTGTGGCATCAAATAAAATCACGTGAGCTCTGGCTGAATAGCTCAGTTGTTTAGAGCACTGTCCCAATGTACCAAGGTTTACGGGTTCACTGCCTGGTCAGGGCACACACAAGAATCAACCAATGAATGCATAAATAAGTGGAACGAAAAATTGATGTTTCTCTCTCTGTCTCTTTCTCTCTCTAAAATCAATAAATGGAAAATAAAATAATATGGACACCAACTTGTTCTAGGCAGAGTGAAAAGAAGATTTAAAGGGGAACAAGGCACAGTCCCCCCCCCACCCATGAGCATGGACAGGCCCCCTGGAGGAGGTGTAACTTGTACATCTAGAACCCTCCAGTCTCTGGGTAATAAATAAGATCATGTTAACCTTTAGTGACATGATCTGAGTAATGGCCCAAGGCCTTGGCTTATTAACAGCAGGATCCTGAGGCCTCCCTCAAAGGCTCTCATGATTTTGGGGAGAATTCAGTAGGCTTCACCAAATGTATACTTCAATCAAAATGCAGCTGCCGTCCACGCTTGGAGCTATTTTTCCTGGAGATGCTCCAAATTACTCACAAATGCTTCTGATGAAAATGTCATCATCGGGCACCCACGCGTAGCCCAAAGGGACTTTTCCTGGATGCGGTTAGAGCCACTAATCCTCAGGCTACCAGGGCCATGTTGGAGGTGAGCTCACTGCTTAGGTTTCAAAGGCACTCTGCTCGTGTGCAGTCTAACCGAGCACCTTGTGAAGGGTTCCATCAGCTTTTGGCTGGGTACGAGCCTTCTGTCTGCAGGCTCAAACCCAGTCAAAGGGGTCAGATAAGGTCAGATGCGGTGCCAACCATCTTTACTCTCTCCTATTCATTACTGCATGCTCCAAAGCAAACCTCCCTCTAGACTTTGCTAGATCAAATGGGGTAATGAGGAGCAAAATCTCATGATTTTGATATTAAAAGACTAACTTGTAACTGTCCGTATTCGATTGATGCAGAGTTAATCCATTGCATGTGATGTGACGTATTTGTATCTAAATGAGTACTTTTTTTACAATTACTATAAAAAATTAATAGGTTTGTAATCATAATTTCAATATAAAATATTACAAATGTTTTTATTATGCATTTATCATATTATAATGTATTATTGTTGCAATGAATAAAATGTTTCTTTCACTTACGAAATTGTTTTCTTCAATTTATGATTGTCCTCCTTTTCATTGTAAAATAAGTTGGTCACCTTATTAGTAATTATGCCGGGACAACAAGTTTGAGCCGGGGTGGCCATGATGAACCCAAGCCTTTGATAGCCTTACATGGATAACTTTCTGACATGTTTCCTTACTGCCACCTGGTGGCAGTGAGGGGGGATTGTAGGAAATAAATAGCATTTTCTTTGATAAGATCCCATTCCACGTCAGTGTCAATGTTGAAACGTTCAGAAATGCTCTAGAACAGGCATCCCCAAACTACGACCCACGGGCCACATGCGGCCCCCTGAGGCCATTTATCAGGCCCCACCGCACTTCCGGAAGGGGCACCTCTTTCATTGGTGGTCAGTGAGAGGAGCACTGTATGTGGCAGCCCTCCAACAATCTGAGGGACAGTGAACTGGCCCCCTGTGTAAAAATTTTGGGGACCCCTGCTCTTTGAACGTCCCTTCCCACCAGAAGTTCTCCGGATTGGTATAATCTGCATGCACAGTGATGCTCAGTTATGGCCAGAGGGCTATGGCCTGTTCTCCACAGCAACCCCTGGTGGTCGTACAAGTGAGGAAAACAAAGATCTATCCTGAGTCAGAGAATCAGTCATGTTGGCCCTTGGAGACCAAATCTCTTAATTTATCAAGTCTCTTATTTTAAAAATGAGAACACTTCTGAGTCCCTGAGAGGTGAGAGCAGATGCTAATGTCTGAGAGCAAGAAAAAACAAAAACAAAAAGAAACCCACAAATAAAACAACAACAACAGAAGCATAGTTGATTAGAAGCAGGTTTCCTGACTTTGATTCTAGGGTCTGTAGCTGTGGAGCCTGCAAGAGAGACAGAGGAGAGGGAGAGCTGAGTGTTAGACATTGCACAGGAAAGCCCAGGTTCCCGGGGCAGCTGTACGGGGACTTGAGGTTGGGTTTCCTGGAATAGTCCCTGCATCGGGGCTCCTTATCAACATGTTTTCTCCCTTCCCCTGGACAGGGTTGTGGTATCCCCACCCTCACAGGCATCCCCATTTAATCCCTGCCCTCAAGGGGCTGCTTGTCTCATGACGATGCATACCTGGGCTCAGAGGATGCTAACACACCTATAGTAGTCAGCATCCAGTTCTTCTGCAAAGAACTCGTGGCCTCTGATGCATACATCGATGGGGAAAGAGTTTGCAGGGATATCTGTTTGAGATACAATCAGTAGGATTTCCTTAGTGTTTGAGTAAGAGCAACCTCAGATATGTGGCCTCTGTACTAGAAAAGTATTTAGGGCAGGGGCTCTGTTTATAAACTAGCCCTGAAGTCACAGACGGCCCGATGCTGCATTACTCTGTAGGAATTTCAGAGGCATGCCCATCACGGTCATGGAAGGGATAATTTATGGTCTCACTCTCTTCCTGGTGACAGCTGGAGACAGACACCACAAGCAACCGGCTCCTTCCTTCTGTGGTAGGAAGATGAGGAGGGGCCTTTTCAATGTCGTCCTGGAGCCTGAGGGAGAAGAAGAAGCCAGCGAGAGAGCTGGCACCCTGGAGGGGACTGACCCAGCCTCACTGTACCAGTAGCATCGCAGCATATACATATGGACCTAAGTCCCCCATCTCTGCGGGCTGGACCTTCAGGATGAAATAGGTTCCATTTGGTCTTCCAGCTGAGAATCGTTCGTGGGCCCCCCTCCCCCTGCACACTTGGCTTCTGTGTCTTGGTATTGGGAAGAAATCAGAAATTCCATGTCCAGCTGGAGATTTTGTCGATACTGGTAAACAAAAATATGAGACCAGAAATGGGATCCCATCTCTGTGACCTCGTGGCTGGAAGGCTGGCTGACTCCAGGGTCTGCGTGTCCTGTGGGAGAAGACAGAAACCACACAGAGTGAAGGGTAGCAGGGGAAGCCTTCCACCCAAATTCCCATGCACGCCCGAGCTCAGCTGCCCCCGGGAGCCAGAGGATCACCCGGCCGAGGAGCCCGGTGTCCGTGGCATGGTCAGCGGCTGGACAAGGCTTCCCCAGTGATGGTTCCTGATGCACAGCAGCAAAGAGTGTCCTTGGCTGCAAGGTAGGACCTGGTCGTGACATCACGTGCCTGGCAACACCCACAGCCCCAGGGCTCCTTCTACAGGAGAGGGAGAATCCTTGCTCCATGTGCTTGGCTGCATGTTTGTCACATGAAGAATGTCAACAGGCTCCAATCCATGCGAGGGTTCTTAGGGAAGTTTAAGGAAAACAGAAGAGGAGGTGGAAAAGGGAAAAAGAGTAAGGAACAGAAAGAGCAAGAAGAAAATGGTTGCCCTGGCTAGATGTCTCAGTGAATAGAGCATTATCCCGGCACACCTAATTCGTGGGTTTGGTCTGAGTCAAAGCACATATGAGAAGCAATCAGTGAGTGCACAACTAAATGGAATAACTAAGTGGAACAATGAGTTGATGCTTCTCTCTCCCAAATCAATAAAAAAATTTTAAAAAAAAGAAGAAAACTGTTGAGGACTACACTAGCATTGCAATCTAAAGCTGAGAGGCTGGTGATGCAGAAACAGAAACAAAAGGGATCACCCCATTTTAACAGATACTTTGAACTTTGTGTCTGCTCTATGCAATAGAGTCACCTCCCTAGGTGGAATTAGTACGGTAATGCCTCCTTTCACTTACATTTGAAGTTGAATGAATTGTTCCTCATTACAGTTTGGATCACACACCTGAGGGTTTTTCCACATTGTCTGCCTCAAGTTTCAATTGGGCAATAGGTATTTTTGTCACTGTGAACACATTCATCTGTCTCTTTCCTGAGTCCCATAGACACTAATTAGTGGCTTTGTAAGGTCTAAAGATGTCACACTTAAAGTTGACGTGCTTTTTGCATTACCTAGATTTAATATCTTCAAAAGAAACTTACCACAGTCTTCACATGATCTGACATTATTTTAAAAACTAAGGATTTAACTGCCTCTTTAATTCTTTCTTTTTTCTGAGGCTCCCTGGGTCCAGCAAATGTGTTACTCATCCTTCATTCCTCACTTGTGGTAGACTGGGTGTTCTGACCCCTAAATAGAGAATGCCTCTCTGTGAAAACCTTGATTCATAAGTTCAAAGTCACAGGCCCAAAGCTCCCATGTTGTTCAAAATAATTTCACCCTCTTGGCTAATGTTGAGTTTTCCAAGAGCGTGTTTTTGAGTATAGAAGGGTATTTTTTTCTCTGTTTTCTGGAGTTGTAACCAATCTAACACGAGAGAAAGTCAAGTTGGTCCTTCTCCCTGCCACTCGAGAGCTGAAATCTGAATCTACAACCTTCTACCTACTGTGAGATCTAAGAAATGGAGAAGGCAGTTAACAACAAGGAAGAAGATGGGGCCAAGAAGGTGGAAAAAAGAGATGAGTTGTCAAATCAGTCGACTGATGGTTCCAGGACTTCATTCCTCCTTGTTCTGCAGAAACTCCTGAGTTCTTGTTGTTGGTTCCCTGAGATAGACAGTTAGCCTTACCATAGATCCCCCTTCGGCATAAGCTGGCTCTCATTAGCTCTCGTGACTACCTTTCAGCCTCCTCCACCACCTGCTTCCTCGTGCGGGCCCAGGATGAGTTTGTGCACGGAGGTTGGCTAATCTTTAACACTGTGGATCACTGCTGGCACAGAAGTACGTGGCTGAGTCTTGCAGCTCCGTGCCCTTGATCTCCAGGCTGCAGGGTGCGTCTTCAGGACACTCGGCTGAAAATCTCTCCTAGGGCATCTCTATTTGCCTGACTTTATTGAACTGAAAGAAAACCAAGAACTTGAACTCTTTTGCCAGGATCTGTTGGTACCAGTAAACATAATCGCGTCCCTCTTCTGGGACACAATACATGTCCACATGCTGTCCTTTCCCTTTGATCAGGTGCCCTGGAGTCTGGGTGACTTCTGCATCGAGGGAGCCTGTGAGGAAAGCAGACGGAAGTCGGAGACTTAGTCCATGAGGGACTCTGAGGACATGGACGATAGGCTCAGGGCAGGGAGCTGACAGTTTCAGAACAGGGACTTGCCTGCACCCAGGAGGCCAAGGACCATGGGGCAGATGAGTACGGTGCACACGGTAGACTGAGGAAAAGAACAGGGTCAGGTGACTCAGGCTTCCTCAGCCCCTGTAAGCAGCTACTCTGTGACGTGGAAGAGAGAGACAGAGAGGAAGGAGAGGGGGGAGGGGTGGAGAAGCAGATGGGCGCTTCTCCTGTGTGCCCTGGCCGGGAATCGAACCTGGGACTTCTGCACGCCAGGCTGACGCTCTACCACTGAGCCAACCAGCCAGGGCCATAATTTTTCTTTTGATTTGTTTCTTTGCCTGAGGAGGTTTTAGAAGATTGTTATTTCCTTTCCAAATATTTAGGAATTTTCCCAGAGCTCTTTCTCTTATTGATTTCTAATTTAGTTCCTTTGTGGTCAGAGAACATGCTTTGTACAACTTGCATTCTTTAAATTTATTGCTACTGATAAGCCCAAATTCTGTAGTCCATCCTGGGACGTGGTCCATGTGTACTCACTCTATAAGAATGTATATTCTGCTCCTACTGGGTGAACTATTCTATTATGTTTTCTATGGCCTCACTAATTTTATTATTTTGTTGTTGAGTTGTTCAATCAATTAGTGACAGATGTTGAAATCTCTGACTAGTGAATTTGTCTATTTCTCTTTGCCATTTTTTGCTTCAGTATTTTATAGTTCTGTTTTTGTTTTGAATGCCTATATACTTATGATTGCTATGTCTTCTTGATCGATTGGCCTTTTTGCCGTTGGATTATGACCTTTGTTCTCTCAGACGATATTCTTGGCTCTGAAACTTCCTTTGTCTGATGTTCATATTGAAGCTCCAGCTTTATTTGGATTTGTGTTAGCCCTGGTATACCTTTTCCATTCTTTCACTTTTACCTCCTGCGTCTTTATGTTTAAGGGAGCATTTCTGATAGGTAGCATACAGTTGTTTTTGTTTTTGCTTTTTGTAATTCACTATTACAATCCATGCTTTTTTATTGGAGCATTTAGATTATGTAGATTTGAAGTGAATATCTGATTACCTTTGTGTCTGTCGTTTTGCTAGTTGTTTAATATCGATCCCATCTGTTCTTTGCTCTTTTTCCCTTAACATCTTCTTGTGTGTTAATTGGACATATTTATAATGTTGCCATTGTCTCTCTTTGTTGGCTTGTTTGCTATAACCGGTGTTTGTTATTTTAGTGGTGCATTTGCATGTCAGCTATAACCCATGCTACCTTCAGGTGCTAGTATACCACCTGACACAGGTTAGGAAACTCTCACAGTGGAGAGTTATTTACCTGTCTACCTGTGCCCTGTCTTGCTGTTGTTGTGATGCATTTTACCTTTATGTACGGTACTCCACCCTTATCTGCAGGTTCACTTTCCATGGTTTTAGTTACCTAAAAATAGGAGATGTTTTAGTCCACAAAATAGGAAATGGTGAATTCCAGAAATACACAATTCCTGATTTAGAAATCATGCACCATTCTGCGTAGTGTGATGAGGTCTCGTGTTGTCCCACCCTGTCCCACCCCGGGTGCGAGCCATCCCTTTGTCTGGTGTCTCCGCGCTGTATAGACAACCAGCCCTTGGTCACTTAGTAGCTGTCTCGGTTATCAGACTGACTGTCATGATGTGCTTGTGTGCAGGTTACCCTTCATTTTACTTAATAGTGTCCCCAAAGAACAGAGTGTGACACTGCCACTTCAGATACGTGCAAAAAAAAAAAAAGCCATGAAGTGCTTCCTGTCAGTGTATAGGAATGTATGTATAGGGGGAAAAACACCTTATATGTAGATGGTTTGATACTATCAGCTGGTTCAGGCAGCCCTTGCTGGTCTTGGAATTGAGTGCCTGAGGATAAGGGGCATCTCCTGTGACTGATACTCACACCTTCTTTGAGTCACTTCCTTTAACACCTTCTCAGGTGGGGTTGTAGTTTATTAAGCCAAGCTAAATTAAAATTTCTATTAAAAATGGACTAGGGAAAAAGACTATAGGGTCATCAAAAAATAAATAAATAAAACAATACGGGACACACACTAACATGCATTATTGTGGGTGACTGTTGCTCCCGGATGATTGATTTTGATGACAGTTCTAACTTAGGTATCTAACTTATTTTTTTGTAAGGCTGGTGGCGGCCTGTGGCCTCTCCAGTGTCGTACTGGCGGGCCCACACTGGGGCAGGATGCAATGTGAATCAGTGACACTCTGTGCTGGGAGTTTATTATAAACATGCTGAAACTTGATATTTTACTAGAGGAGAGTTCACTACACGTGGGACTAAGCTCCGGAGCTCGGTCTCCATGATAGAATCCTGGCCTCTATAGAGGAATCCCAGAAATCCACAAGCCAGAATTATTGTTCCCCAACATGACCTGTTCTGGTGTTTCAAGGTTATTTCCTAACCTCCCTCCATCAGTAAAAGAGAAAAAAATGTACCAAATGCACCTAGTCCCCTTGAGGAAGGAGGAAGGGGACACTCTTTTGTTCGGGGTTCTGGAAACTAAGAGGAGAGTTGAGCACATGAGGTTTGTGAGCAGGGAGGGTGGCGCTGCGCTGTGGCTACTGCTGGCACAGAGTTACTCGGTCGAGTCCCCGCTCTGCACACCGGATAGGGTGGAGGAGGAGCCCTGCAGTCTCTGAGCAGAGAATGGAGTCTTCAGCATCCCCGATGTGTCCACAGCTTCCTTGCCTTGGAAGTACATCAGAAACTTTGGGCCCTGCCCCAACGTCTGTGGGTACCAGTAAAGGACAGTGTGTCCAGAAATTGGATCATACCTGAGAGCCACATTCTGTCCTCTCTCTGTGACTATGTGCCTGGGAGGCTCCAGTGTCGTCTGTGTGACCTGTGGAGACAGAAGTTGCAGATAGAATGAGGAATAACAATTATAATTCTCACACACACACACAGACACACACACACACACACACACTGAAACTGCTTGGACTTCTGAGGACTCACCTGTGTCCAGGAGACAGAAGGTCACCCAGCAGAGGAGCCTGATGCCTATGGCAGAGTCAGGACAAGAATGGGAGGTTCACCAGGTCGGGGTCCTTGTGAGCATGTGTAGAGGAAGGAAGGACATCCTTTGTCCGCACAAGGGAGTTTCTACAGTGACATCACAGACCCTGACACTAACTAATGAATGAATTATATCTAAGATTCCAGCATTTCTGAGATGCACCATTCAGCTCAGTACTGTTAACAAAGAAAAATAAATTGTCACTCACAATGAGAAATGTTAAAAGATGAAAAGTTGTGAGACACAGAATAAATGAAGAAGAGTGTTTTGAACGTGGATTTAAACATACATGGACCCTGGTGGACTGCTGGGTTCTCACCCCACCGATTTCCGGTGCCCGTGTTCTGTCCCCCGGGTCCCACTCTCCCTCTCTGGCCAGTCTCCTCCCGTCCCTCGTTCTTTTCATGTTGTCAGCTGGGCTTTGCCACCTGGATTCCACAGCACCTCAACGTTGAGGTCTAAAGTGCTGACATTGTCATCTTCTCTGTGAAATTTCTGTTTCTGGCCTCATTCCTGCGTTTGCCTGGCCCTGCCCATGCTTTGGGCAGCAGTGAGGGGGCCGGATGGGAGAATTGTCACCTCTTTGCCCTGAAAGCAGCTTGAATTTACCGTTCAAAGCCCTGAGGGATGGAACGGTGCCTCTGGTGGGCACTGATCGAAGTGGTTTGGGTTCTTCTATTATCTTGGGAGGGAAAAAACAAAAAGCAATTTCCCTTGAGGACTTCATTAATCTGTACACTGACTTGTGTCCTCAATTCCTGATCCTGATGCCTCCTGTGTTCCTAAGGTACTTCTAAAATAAATAGTGTCCTCAAGCTGCAAAGGGAGTAGAGGCTCAGTCCTCTTGCTCCAGCTCCAGCTTAGAATAGTCCCCTTCCTTTGACAAGAAATATAAGTGAGCTCCCTCTAGTGCCTGCATTTTCACACTCAGTAGAAACCAGCTCCATTTCCACAGGCTCTGAAATGCTCTGCTTTTGTTCTGAGTCAGGTAGTGGTGGTCTTACAGTGTTGATGGTGACATTGTCCCAGGGTTTATGAACAGGTCACAGCTTTCCCAAATAAGGTTTCACAAGTGAGCAGGGAGAGCTGCTGTCATCTGTCGGGTAGATGTTCTCATGCCCGTCTTTTCAGGGTTCGACTCTTTGAAATAAGGAAGCTATTTTTGGTCTTTGCTGCCTAAGGAGAGGAAGCTGCATTAGGCGTTCAGGGACTGATCTGAATCGTTCAGGCAAAACTGGGCCTTTGGGCTATTCCTGTATCGTCCTAGATGATTCGGTTCTTTCTACCCAGGAAGATGCCCGCAGCTCTTCAAGGACCAATGCATGGTTGCTCTCCATCGGTGGAGCCTCTGCCATTGCTAACCCCAAAGAAGGGAGGGCACATTGTCCTGCAGCACAGCCAGGGTGTGGGAGTGGGGGTCAGGACACCCTCAGCTCCATGCTTTTAGCATTGCCCACTGATACACAGAAGGGGACGTTCCTAGTACAGCCCAGGGTCTCAGGCCCATGGCCTCTATGTTAGCCAAGGGGTGTTTGTGCCTTGGAAGCCCCTTACCTAACAGAGAAGTCATTGTGTTTCCTTCTCCATCACCTTTGAGTCCCAGTGCTTGACATCCTGCTCCTGATTGTTGGCAGTGATTAGATGCCCAAGTTGCGGGTCTTCAGAATCCATGTGGTCTGTGCCCAATGGAGACGGAAGGGAGAGACCCTGCAGTCGAAGAAGCTTGAGGGCAGATGGGAAGCTGCAGCCCTGCAGGGAGGCTTGAGATGCAGTCACAGAGCCCACACTAGGTGATTCTCAGGCATCTCAGGAGACAAAAGAAATGGAAGTTCCCAGCTGAAGACAAAGGCAACCCAGGTACCCACCTGTGGGAGACTGGACAGGCACATGTGGTACACAGTGGAATACTGCCCAGTGAGAGCGAGAATAAGCCAGTGATGGAAGTAGCATGAGTACATTTAAAACATGTTAATTTTTGAGAAAAACATCAATCAAACAGAAGTATTTGCTATGTGGCTCCATGTATATGAGGTTCAAGAATAGACAAAATGATGGTGATAAAGATCAGTAGAACGGTCAGCCCCGGGAAATAAATCCACTGAGAAGGAGTGTTGGGAGATTCTCGTGGGTGATACAACTGTTCTTGATCTGATATGGGTCATGGGAGACTATGGAGTATGCACTTGTCAAACTCTCCCACGCTGTACATGTATTAATTCAGGTGCGCTATTAATTATACCTTAAGACAGTCTTACTAAACACAAATAAACAAGTTGCATAAAAGATGGAAGTCCTAGACAGTGTCGTGTGTGTATTCCGTATAGTCCAACTTAGAAACGGGTTCTATGCAAACCAGAGGAGGCAGGAGCACTCACATACATAAAATACTGAGAAGGTGAGAAGTGCTCGGTGACTGAAATACACAGCACCCACATTTGGCATCAAAATCAGCTACACTGACAAGTTTGCCAAGAAACAGCTGAGGATCAGATCGGCGGTTGAGGGAGAGCTGTAGCCAAGCAAACACTTCAACAACAACAACAAATTCTCAAAGGCTGGTGAGATCATCCCATGAAGCCATAATGTGACAACTGGGCCATCCATCGGTTTCACCATTTTGTCTTCCAAGTAGACTTTCAACAGACTGGCCAGTCGGTGAATGGAGCTTTTGCCAAACAAGCAGCTGGCTCTTGTCTCTGGGATCCGGTTCTGAGAGAGCCAGCACCCTGCCTTGCCGACGCACAAGGGAGTTTGTGGGCACAGCCGGGGCTCGGGGGGTTTGTACCTCCTAGGAAACCCAACTATGCACCTTACAGTATTGGAGTTAGTGGGTCCCAAGCTAAGGAGCCTTGATTTGGGGTGCAGGATTCCACCTGTACAAAGACAGGGGCTGGAAGAGAATAAAATTATCACCCAGTATCATTTTGTAAATTTTTACAAAAAAAAATTTGAAGGAGCTCGTGGATTTTAATCTAAGCCAAAGGGATGTTGAGAATTGGGTTCTTTCTCCCTTTACCCTCTATAACCTCCGAAGTCTCAAAGCGCTGCGCTGTGACCACGGGTCGAGACTTGTTTTGGAGCCTCCCTTTGACAGTTCCGCAGTTGACCATCTTTGGGTCTAATGCTGTTCTTTGATGCATCTATCAGCATGTCCCCTGAGTGGTTTGCTTCCTGGTGTCTTACATAAGTCCATTATTGAGAAAGCTTTTCCTCCAGAGAATTCCTGCTTGGTTTTGATGCCCGGGGCAACTGTATGTAAGAGTGTTGGACTTGGAGGATCTCAGGTCACTCGGGGGCTTTTAAAGCTGTTTCCAGCTTTGTTCTCCTCCATGGAGAAGACAATGAAATATAAATTTGATGTTGTATGCCACTGTGCCTCTGCTTCACTCAGTTACCAGAATGTTTCAAATTGAGTGAATAATAGAAAGTGCTGTTTGCATTTACACACACACACACACCACACACACACACACACACACACACCACATGCATACATGGGCACAGCCCAGGGTGCGGGACCTCAGTTTACAAGGAGGGCCACACTCACTGCGGTCCCTCAGACTGACACCCACTTTCTGGTGTCATTAAAGGCAGTTTTTCCTCTTAAGGAGACAGGGGCCTCTGGAAGGAGTGTCCCTCACGCTGTGGCTGCCCTTTTTGTGTAGAGAGGATGTGGGTATGCGCTGCTGTGTCGTCGCCGCTGGCGCAGAAGTACACTGAGGTCTGGCTGGTGCTGGCCGAGTCCAGCGTCAAGGGGAAATGCTTATTCTTGGATCGGGATACGCTGTACCCTTCCGGAACATCACCTTTGGCTGTGCTGCCTTCAGTGCTTGAATAATAGATCAGCCTCAGGCCCTGTCCCCGGTCTTGTCGATACCAGTACATTGAGTAGTGGTTCGTATCCTGGGAACACTCCAGGGTCATCTTCTTTCCTGTTTGTATAATGTGGTGTCTTGGCGTCTGGGTGACTGCGGCCTCCGAGGGGCCTGCAGAAGAGGCAGATGGAGGTAAAGATCAGCCTGGAAGAGTGACTGGCTCTTTAAAGTGGGGGGAGGGCTTGGAGCTGGGGCTCTGCAGAGCCAGGGCAGCGGTCCCCAGCTGCACGTGGAGCTCACCTGCCGCAAGGAGACAGAGGGTCAGGCAAAAGAGGTTGTGGCCCATGGCCTGGTCAGGGCGAGGTGGGGCTGTCTCAGCTAAACGCTCTGACCCACGGGACTGAGAGGGGCTTCAGAGGCCCTTCTCCAGTGGACAGACCGGTCTGTCTGCCTGGGATATCCCTGCCCCCACCCCAGCAGATGCTTTCTGGCCCAAAGAGCCTTCTGACTTGGCTCTGAATCAATAACCCCTCTCAGAGACGGAGCTCAGCGTGGCCCATGGGGAGAAGAGGCGTGGCTGCCACAGGCTGAGTTCAGAGAGCACGCCAGCCCTGGTTCCCACGTTCCTCTGAGACTGCTGCCTCTCTGTCTGCACCTGCCCCTGCCACCAAGGCTGCCCCGCCTGATCCTTCAACCACGGATTTCCTTACCCTTCAGAGGGACCGCCCACCTCTTCCGCCACCTTAGGTAGCCCAGCACCAACTGAAAGTTTCTTCAGCATCTGTCTAAGGTTGGATCCGTGCCCAAATGTTTCTTAACCCTTTTCCATTCTCCCAGATTCTCTCCCCAGAATCCCTTAGATGTGGGTGGCATGACAGTGCCATCTGGTGGCCAGCAACTGGAGTTTCATCCTTGTTTCTACTGCAAGGGCCCAGGGAATACTGGGTAGTGTCTGCATGGTCAGCAGGGAGAATATTCTGGAAATAGTATTCTGTTCATTGTATGCTCAGTGTCCTTAAGCCCTCATGCCAACACTGATTCTAACCCTGACTCTGTTCCTTTGAGTTATCATGCTTAATATCGCCCCCTCGTTCTACGTAACTACATTATCCGGCTCCTCTAGTCTGGGGTTAGCTTCTCTTACACTGTCTCTGAATGGGAGAGAAGGGGGATGGGAGAAAATAGTGTTTCGTCTAAAACAGGAAGGAAAACACAAGTTGAAGCATGATTAGTCTCTTTCATCTCCATTACTAAAAAAAAAAAGCAAAGTGAAAAAAGAAAAAAGACAATCGATGTTATCTCCAAAATATAGATCAGCAAAGGGCTGGGAAGATAATGAGGTGACCTTCAAGATGGGGGACAAATATATATGGATGCCTGGAGCTGAGATCAGAAAGGACAGTGTACCCTAAATGAGTGACTTGTACCATGTGCACCTGTTGATTTGAGCATCAGGGAAGGGAGGGATGATTTTGGGAAAAACAGAGGTGTTCTGGCAGAGAAGGAAACCTTGGTGCAAAATAGTGTCATAAAGAAGTGGAATCTGCTAGGATCATGGGTGGGAAGGGGGCAGCAATGGGAGACAAGGTCTGGGAAGGAAGCCCCTGGGTGACATACTAGGGACAGGAAATTCCCTTCTGGGTCCCGGCTGTCCTCGCTCCCAGGAGACACGGGCACCAGAGCATGGAGTGCTTTGCCGGTGCCACAATTAAGATAAGACCAGGAAAACTCCCTTCCAAGGATGCTCATCCTCTGGGGAAATAAACTTGGTGTCCTGAGCCACCACAATTTTTGAGTGGATTTGGAGGGACAGTTGCTCCCCTTACCAGCTGTGCAAGGCCCGGGGCACCTGTATCATGGCCGAGTCTATGACTTTCAGTCCCAGTCTTGGAGCATTGAGTTATCCCTGAGGACACCCGGAAACCCAGGATCCATAATCCCATCCCCTCGACCAGGGCTTTAGATGTCACAGGTAAATGCAGCTGTACCCACAAACAGGAGTGTAGTTACTTATAACAAATAATACATAACACAACTCAGCAAATAAATAAAAAGAAATAAGGTATCATTGTCAAGAAAATATCTCGTCGTCTTGAGCTAAAGAATTCAGGGAAGTTAAGGTTAGGACGCCAAGTAACGCACTGTCTCCAGAAATCAGATTGCCTCATGGACTCAAGATGAAACCGGAGAATGGCGAGCATGTGCGTTAGTGTAGCGCTCAGGACAGGCGCAGTGGGGGAACAAAAGCAAAATAAAGCGGGTTGATCCGACCAGGCAGACGAAGAGTGAAGTTCTCACTGTATGACCATTGGGTGTATCAGTGAACAAACACAGTGAAGACCTTGACTTCAAACAGGGAGCCAGGTTGGAGAATATGGATGTTGCGGAAAGTTTCTGATGTGACAGAAGAGGCTATCGAGGAAGAATACGCCAGAGGAGATCTTCACAGCCTTCCCAGAGCCACCCACACTTGCAGAGGGGAAGGTGACTTTCACAGAAGGAAAGCTATGTTGGGGACAGCAGCCTCACGGTCCTATGGAAAACTGTTCATGTCCGGGACACACAGTCTGTGTCTTGCAGCGCTGAGCTGCCTTGGGGACTCCTAGACCCCAACATTTCTAGCCACAACATTCCAGGCAATCATTTGTGATCTCTTTCTACCAAAAAGACAGCTGACATCCAAATCGACTTCTTTCTGTTGGGGAATGGAGAGCGAAGAAGGGCCCCTTTAGGGTCTCTTGTAGCTGCAAGGAGAGAGGCAGGTTTGTGAGCAGGGCGGGGGTGGTGGTGCCACGCTGTGGTTACTGCTGGCACAGAGGTACACGGCCGAGTCCCCCGGCTCTGCACGCTGGATAGTCAGGTTGGAGAAGGAGCCCTCCGGTCTCTGAGCAGAGAACCGAGTGTTAGGCATCCCTGATGTGTCCACGGGATCCTTGCCTTGGAAGTACATCAGAAACTTTGGGCCCTGTCCCAGCATCTGTTGGTACCAGTAAAGAACAGTGTGTCCAGAAATTGGATCACAACTGAGAACCACATCCCATCCCTTCTCTCTGACTCTGTGCCTGGGAGACTGAGAGACTTCAGTGTCTGTGTGACCTGTGGGGACAGAAGTTGGGGATAGAATGAGGAAAAATAGTTGTAATTGTCACACACACACAAAGTGAAACTGCTTGGACTTCTGAGGACTCACCTGTCCCCAGGAGACAGAGGGTCACCCAGCAGAGGAGCCTGATGCCCATGGCAGGGTCAGGACAGAAATCACCAGGTCGGGATCCTTGAGAGCATGTGCAGAGGAGGAGGGACATCTTTGTCTCCACAGTGCAGTTTCCATGGTGACATCACTGTAGATCACCCACCCTCTGCGACAGGTGGTGTACACTACAGCCCACTTGGATGACTAATCTAAGTAGGTACAAGCTCCTCTTCCAACAAAATCAGTGCTCGGCTGTCACTCTGGACTCCCGGCCCGTCTGGATGTGAGGTCTCACCCTCTGCATCTCACTCACCGGTCACTCCCGTCTGCTGGGCATTACACTAAGACATGTCACTAGCACCATCAATAAAAGATGCCAGAGGGTGAATTCGGGATGTCCTGCAAGCATCTCTGTTTCTGTCAACTGACCTATTCAGAGGTACAAGATAAAATGATGCTCTGGGAAAAGGTCTGACTTGGAAGCTCCTCTCTCGTTGGCAGGTCACGACCCACTGCCCTCTCTCTGTTCATGAACCGCCAGGTAGTGTTATGTCTCCATGGCCCGTAGCAAAGCCCCATGTCCTTCGGAGTGACCATGCATTTAAAAACAAGATTTCTATACCTTCCTAATGAAAGAAGGCTCAGCTCCATTGACCTAAGACACTAGGGTGTAATATTATATACCAGGGGTCTGGATGGATCTGGTTTACCGACAATGGCCCATCCTGGAGGCATCAGGTTCATGCTGATGACAAGGAAGGCTAGAGCTGGGGAAGCGCCTTCCCAGCCATTGGGGCAGCTGCAGAGGACAGACAGACAGACAGACAGACAGATGACAACAGTGGAGATGAATGTGCTTGAGGCTCTGGGCCCGGTCCAGGCCATGCAGACACTGCCCTGGAGGTAGATCTCTGCTCACACCAAGGTTCACCCTGCAGACACGGTACACTGGGATCCCCAGGGAGTAGGGGTTTGCACAGGGCTCCGTCTCGGGATACTGGGCCTCTCCTGCCTTTTTGTGCAAAGAGGAGGCAGCCGTGTGGCACTGTGGAGTCACTGCTGGCGCAGAAGTACACAGATGTCTGGGAGGGGGTAGCAGACTCCAGCGTGAGGGGGAAGTCCTCTGCCTTTGATCTGTTGACACTGTAGCCATCAGGGACATCTCCTTTGTTGATGATCCCAACACCGACTGAGTTATAGATCAGTACCAGCCCATGGCCCCGGTCTTGGCGATACCAGTACATGTAGTTGTGGTTCATGTCCTGGGCACATGTCAATATCACTTTATGTCCTGATTTCATAATCTGGGTTTTGGGGGTCTGAGTGATGCCAGTGGTCACCAGACCTGAGGAGGAGAAAAGCAAACAAATGCTGCAGCCTCCACGGCAAAGCTGAGTGCTGGGACCCTGACATGGTTGTCAGTGGAGGGGACCCAGCCCCAGACTCACCTGCCTGCAGGAGACCCAAGGCCACACAGCACAGGAGGCCACCACTCATGGCCGGGGCTGGGCAGGTGGAGTGTGCCTCTGGGGCTGCGTGCTGACAGAAGGGAACAGGGCTCTCCAGGAAGTCATTCTGACATGTCACTCTTGCTGCCCGGACCCCAGAACCGACTTGTCACCAGGAGGGAGCCACACCCCTCCCCCCAGAGCGTCAAATCAAAAGTCAGCGTACAAGTGGACAGCTTAGAGTGAGAGGAATGCTTGGAGCTGAGGTGACACAGTCTTACAGGTCATCCTGAACCTTTGTGTAAATGGTGTGTAACTTTAGGTCTATTTTATTCCTGTCATTATAGATCTTCACTAATAATACTCCGGTGTTTGTGTATCTGCATCTTTCTGTACTTTTGAATCTGAGAGGAAAATCCTGATGGATTTCTGATGCCTTTTTTTTCTGACTCATGGGTCCCAAATAGTCCCTCAAGCACCTTGGCTACTGTGTCTACGTGTCCATCATCCCGTCCACGTCCATTCACCCACAGTGTTCTCCTGGCCTCTGGTGGCCAGACCTCAGGCACAGGATTATTTATATCTGAGGAATAGTTTTGCTTCATTTCTTATCAAATGAGCCAGAACACTGGCTCCCGTGTTTGGGGTGAGACGGTGGCCACCGACCCGGCTCACGCCCGTGTGACCTTTCTTTGTGGCTTCCCAGCTCAGCAGGTGGCTTCCGGTCACCGAGGATCATGCTGTGTGAGGGACACGGGCAGAGGTGCCTGGCTCCAGGGTGAGGGAGTAAAAAATGCTCTGTTTTCATTTGAGGCGTCATTTCATGGAGACTATCTCCTTGTGAAGAATTGCTGCATTAATTACATGAGTATCATGGTTCTTAGACCACCTGTAGTGAACCTGCACACAGCCCCGCGCTTAGGAGGACCCCTTCCCTGCTTCAGTGATCTGTGGTCAGGACCATCGGGTGCCGAGTTGAACCACGATCCCTGCAAATGGTGCAGCCGGCTTCAAGTACGTGACTCTGAATTTCAGATCTGCGATGGCCTCCCGAGGGGCTGGTTCTCACATGTCAGGGGCTGAGTGACTCGACCTCTCGGGGCCTGGGAGAGAAGGACACAGAGTCTAAAGTCAGACTTGGAGGAGGCGCCTGATGTTGGAACCGCAGTGACAAGCCTTGACCTGGGGCCTGGCCAGCCCACACGTGGGTTTCATGTCTGTGCCCGGGACTTCTCTGGTCCTGGACACAGAGGGCACAAAGCCTAGGACACTGGTGCCCAGGCAAAGCCCAAACTGAAGGGGGACTTTCTAGCTCAAGGGTCCTGTGTTATAATTTGGACACCTGAGACCAAGGTAAAGGGGGGGACCCTTTTCCCAACGTAAGATGTTCCCACTGGTGACGTCTCTAGTGCCCGTGGTCTGCTCAGCCCCACACACAATGTGGGAGGGGCACTCAGGCTCTGTGTGTGTATTTGATGGGAACTGAACACCATTTCCTTGGAAATGGTGGACTTTTGTCAGAATATCATTACAAAGAAATTAAATGAATGGGTGCGGGAGAAAAGAAATGAGTGAAAAATAAGTAAATTCGTTGTATAGAAATAGCTTTGCCAGCTAGAAAGACTTTTTTTTTTACTGCTATAGAAATGATGAATTAAGCAGAAATTTTATTTCCAAGCTCTTCATAGATTGTTACAAACACAGAGTGTCCTTTTAAAAGTGTCTCAAATGAAATCAAAGACACATTATCAAAGTAAAATACCTATGACATTAAGAATTCTTTTAGGTTGTAAGATTCTCATATTACTTTGTCTTTACTCATTCACAAAGTTCTTTAAGTTACATTTTAAACATGTTTTAAAGACATGAAATAATGTAGTATTTTTTAAGTACAACCACAACTATAGAGGAGAGGACCTGAGGCAGATAGAGATCAGATCTGCTTCATACACAGAATGGGCAGATCTAACACAGGACACATTAATCTTTCCAAACCAGTTTGCTAAGAACCAGCTCCCATTTTTAGTGTTAAAAATAAAACAATCTTCTCACAAAAATCAAGGCATCATTTGATTAACAAAGCCTATTCTTCACCCAATTTTACACTGCTTTACCTTCATTTAGAAATTATAAATTCATGAGAAAAGACCAAAGTTTGTTATGGTATAAAAATCTTAGAAAAAAAAAGTTACAAATACTCAATTTTTTAATAGCAAAAACGTTTTCCTTCCCAAAATGTAAACATCCAGTAAATAAAACATACACAATATTCCAAATGTAGAAACACTAGTAATTCACTTATGAGAGAGGTGCATTTTTGTGTATTTGGTGCTAAGATTTTTGTCTTAAGTATAAAGCACTTCGCCAAATAAACCAGGCCATTATTATTTAAAAGTCTACTCCTTCACTCAGTTTCCTTATTTGAGTTGAAACTCATTAATTTCTGTAGAATGTTGGCTAAAGGACCAGGCCAAGGAAAGGTCTGAAACACCTAGAAGTCATTTGGTTAAAGTAAAACGTTTGCTTCAGAGTTGGAGGCCGTCAGTCAGTCATCACTTCGTGCCTGAAGGCATTCCTCAGAGAACTTCTTTCCAGTCCTCAGAGAAAAGCACAGGATCTGGGCTTCCGGAAGGGGTTGCTGCCCGCCGGGACGCCGACCAGCACGGCATCCTTGCAGGCGTTCTAAATGCAGTACTCTTGCAGCTCTGCGGCCGCCTGGGAGACCTTGATCCTCTCCACGCCGGCCTCCAGCTTGAGCTGCTCCACCAGGCGCTGCAGGGTGTTCACGCTGGCCCCGGAAGACATGGCGGTGACGCTGCACTTCTGGAAAGACCTTTTGATGATCATTTCATAGCTGGGTTTCAAGGCTAAGTGTGTCCATATCTACCTCTGCACGTAGCCTCCCCCTCAACAGTTCCTATCAGAGATTAACAAAGGGAATCCAGATACCTAGCTTTCCATTATGTCCTATTTCAACCTCATTGCACCTCTGTACAGCCCTGGAAGATGGTGCGATGGTCCGTTTAGTGTGTCCACTGGACTGAGCCGCGGCGTGTGCAGATAATCTGTTTGAACATCATTCTGGGTGTCCCTGCGAGGGTGTTTTCAGATGAGATTACCATTAACTCGGGAGACTTGACAACTTAGACCTTAAAACTCTCAAAGGACCCAAGCAGACTTATTTTTATTTTCTGTGTTTATGTGACATAATACTCTGTGCAAAATATGGGAGCAGAAATGATTGAGCAAAAGGAACAAAGGAGTAATAATACTCGTATTCACTTCCCTCGAGGGGATTGTGTCTGCGTGCAGGAGACTGCCTTCTCTTGGCAAGTGTCCCATTCCTTCTACCCAGCAGCTGGGAAGACACATCTGGGAAGCCTTCTGCCCCCACAGCCTCCGTCAAAGATAGCACGTGGCCTGGGTCCAGGTGATGGCTACCGTGCGGAAAATAGTGCCTTTCTCAGTCGTCACAATGAAGGGTCAGTGGGTATCCATTGCCTTGAAGCCGAATGCTCCTCAAAGCTGTCTGGGAAGAGGTTGTGACCATCACAGGTGCTGCGTGGTGCTATCTGGCCCGCTCACCTGGACCTGGAAAAGGGAAGCCAGATGTGGGGACAAGGCTGGGGGGGGGAGGCAGCAACCCCAGGAGTTGAGGAACAGACTTCTGTGCTTTCTTGCTCCACCAGTTACGGCACATGAGACCCGAGAACCTTATTTCCCATCAGATATCTAAATGGGTAAAATAACGACCTATGTGTGGCATGATTTCTGTGAGTGCTAAAAACCTAGCACATCTCTCAGCAGCAGGAAGAGCGCCAGGGAGAAAGGCAGTCGGCTGTGCCCGCCTGCACCTGTCTGGCTGGCTGCCACCCTCACAGTCACTTCCTGCGCCGGGGCGGGCGCGTTTTTGTACAGGGGGCTGTCAGTCGTTCAGGGCTGTGTCAGGGCTGCTGGCGCAGAGATACACGGCCGAGTCCGTCAGCTCCAGGGAGCTCATGCTCAGGTTCGAGCTGTCTTTACGAAGAAACTGCTGCACGGAGAACCGCTCAGGGAAATTTCCCTTTGCACTCTCCTCCTCATTGTAGTACTGGACGAGGAACTGGGGGCCCTGGCCCCGGGCCTGCTGGTACCAGAACACAGAGAGGTGGCCAGAGATTAAGGAACAGTGCAGGGTCGCTGACTGGTTCCTTGCTTTGATCAGGTGTTTGGGGCTCTGGGTGACTGCAGAGTCCACTGGGCCTGTTGGGAGGAGACAGACAGAGGCTGGGGCCGAGGACAGGGAAGTCCCCCCCTGGAGTCACCACGGCAGGCTGCTGTCTCAGGGATGGCGGACGCCTATCAGAGGCTTAGACAGGGTGTCCGGGGCTCACCTGCTCCCAGGAGACAAAGGGCCACACAGCAGAGAAGCCTGGGGCCCATGGCGGCATCCCAAGACGACTCCTAGCTCGGGGCGGGGTGTCCTGGGGTGAGTGGTCTGAAATGCTGGACCTCCCAGCTCCCTGATAGGAGCAGATGCCTGTGACGTCACTGCTCTGATGGAGATCTCCATGTAGGCTGCCTCTGGGCTCACTGTACCCCTGTCCTGCACAGCCCCCTGCAGGGGTGGCTGCAGGTTGAGCACTGTCCCCATATGTTCACTGTGTACCTTATTCTCCTCTGCCTGCCCCAGCCTGACACTAATTATGCAGCCCTTGCCATCCCAAGCCCTACACCACCCCCAAGGCCCCTGTGGGCTCAGGGAGCCTGCCCCCTAGGCACATACTGAGGATCACGGCACATGTCCAGTTCCTGGCAGTGAGGAGTCCATTTGAGCTCCACATATGTTCCCAGGACCCACTCAGTGGCCTCAAACTGCTTCCCCCATGCAAACAGGAAGCCCAGAGTTCCCTTAGGCTGTGCTTGCCTAGGCCACCCCCTCAGCCCTCTCAGGGTTGCTTGCAGAACTGACAGTCCACAGTGCCTCCCAGTGGTGGGCTACCCACAGTCTCCTGGATTCACAGCTGTCTATATTAGGAGAACAAATTGGCCCCACCCATCACCCCTGCGGGCCCCCACCCCACCCTCACACTCACTGACTCTGCTGTTATCCCAGCCTGGCTGATTCAGGATTGATTTTCAATTATCGCCCTTTGTTTTGGAGGATAAGAATATATGAAACAACATTTCGACTAATGAATACTGGATGAAGTAATTGCCATCACTATGCTAAGAAGGGAGAGACGGGCCAGAATAACATTGGCCATTAAGATACACAGTCTGCTGGTCCCACATGGACCCAGCCTGGAACCACTGCAGTCCACAGCCCCTCCTGTGTCAGATCCACATAGCTCCCAATCTGTATTTAAGTATCACCACCCTTTAAATAGTGCATTTTCATAAAGAGGGCTTGTACATTTTACCTATTTGTTTCTGAGATTATACAGTCTTGAGATACACACCCTGCGAGCTCTAGTTAAAGGTGGACCCAGTTGGGCTGACCTCTGCTGTCATTACCCAGATGCTCTGCTCACTGGCAGGATGACTTTAATACATGCCCACAGGAGAGAAACTACTTCAACTGGGCGTGTCTCTACGAGAAGACACATGCATGTGCGCTCGCGCACACGCGCGCAGGTGCACACACACACACACACACACACACACATTCTTTAAGTGGCAAGAAGGCCAAAGTTCTATTACTGAGCATAGCAATTTTTAAATCTGCTGTTCAGGTTCGTGTAGAAGAAACACCTTCAATGTTGACTGGTGATGTCTCTAATGACGTGGTTGGTGGAGTGTGAGGGAGAATTTTGTACAGGCTCAGGGACTGGGTAAATGCCACTGTGACATAGTTTTCTCTGTCCCAGGCAGAACAGGGCCCATTTCACTTGGATTCAGCCGGGGCGCTTTATAGCCTGGTCATCTGGCCTGGCTCTGAGGACACAGCTGCTCAGAATACCACACAGTTTGAAGAAAGCCCCGTGTTCCCCCCAGGGACTCCCTGCTGCATTTCAGATAGGAGGGGACCTAGGGAAGGAAAATAGTGGAGTGACTAATAACATTCCATGGCTCTCTAGAAGCGGTCATTCATTTATTCATTTCACGAGTATCAAAGTGCATTAATCGTAACTTAGTTTTTCCTATGAAAGTAAAGGAAGGGGGGAATGTTGTTCGTTGTTTTGAAGAGAATTATGCCCCCCCCCAATTTATATGGTGAAGTCCTAACCCCCGATGTGCATGCACCTGGAGACAGAGCTTTTAGGGAGCTTAAAATAAGTGAGGAGATAAGGTGGGGACCCTAATCTGTTAGGACGGGTGGCCTTCTCATCAGAGGGGGAGACCCCAGAGAGCTTTCTGTCTGTCCGTCCAAGAACAAAGGAAAGACCATATGAGCACGCAGGGGGCCATCGGCCATCTGCAAACCAGGACTAGAGCCTTCCCCAGAAACCAGCCCTAGCCCCTTCCTCTCGGGGGTCCAGCCTCCAGCCGTGGGGAAATGAACGTCTGCTGTGGAAGAAGCCCTGTGGGTGGCATTTTGTTACAGCTGCCAGAGCAGACGAGTCAGTGGTTTAGTGCTGTGAAGGGTCAGGGTCAGAGGCGAATGAAAAGGCCCGGCTGAGCCCATCCTCGCAAGGTGAGCAGTCTCCTTGCTGTGCGGGGAGAAGGGAGGGCCTTCCGGGCCAAGTGAGGAGCAGGCGCAGATGCAGAGGATGTGAAAGCCATCCGCCATCCCTGTCTCAGGAAGTGCTGCGCAGAGCTGAGGGTCAGAGACCGAGGCTCACCCTGAGGCTGCCTAGATGCGCTGCTCTGAAGGTCACTGAACTTGGGCAGTGATGCTTATTTGGGGGGGAGGTGGAGCACCACTGCCTGTTTATAGTCAGGGGGGACATTCCTTCCTCTGAGTTTGAGGGGGTACTTGACTGTCCCCCAAGAAGGCACAATTGGGATAAGTAGTCAAGAAGGAAGAAGGAAGAACCAACCGCGGGTTCTCACAACGTCGTGTGGTGATGGCCTCTCCCGGGACCGCCCCCGGGGTGGCCGCGCTCTAAGGCCTTGCTCTATACCTCCCGGGTGTGGAGACTTTGGAAGAGGGGAGAAGAGTGACAGTGTTACAAATAACCACTTCTTGCAGTTCTATCTCTGTTTTCAACCATCTTGGATCATATTTTCTTCCCCCGAAATGATATAAAGCAAATGATTATCTTCTGTGATTCTGTTTTCTCGAGTATACATTTAACTTTTTTTTTTTTTTTTTTTACAGAGACAGAGAGTGAGTCAGAGAGAGGGATAGACAGGGACAGACAGACAGGAACGGAGAGAGATGAGAAGCATCAATCATTAGTTTTTTCATTGCATGTTACAACACCTTAGTTGTTCATTGATTGCTTTCTCATATGTGCCTTGACCGCAGGCCTTCAGCAGACTGATTAGCCCCTTGCTGGAGCCAGCGACCTTGGGTTCAAGCTGGTGGGCTTTTGCTCAAATCAGATGAGCTCACACTCAAGCTGGCGACCTCGGGGTCTCGAACCTGGGTCCTCTGCATCCCAGTCTGATGCTCTATCCACGCACCACCGCCTGGTCAGGCTCTCGAGTATACATTTAACTAATAATTTTGATCCTCAAATGAACTGCCCCCACTCCAAAATAAGAGGCGCCAGGTATCCAGCCCTTCCTCTGCCCTGACCACCAGAGCGGCAGGCGGGGAAGGTGACCAGTGAACGTGAGGGGGGAGCATCGGCCTCTGAGCACACCTTCCTGTCCTCTGTTGTCCCGGAAGAGCCGAGGCTGCACTCCCCTGGGCCCCACCTCGCTCTGAGTTCCCCCCACCGCCCCGGGTTCTCACACACAACCCAGCAGCTCTGAGGTTGCTCCGCGCTGCACCGGGAGTTTGAGCACAGCACGCTGGTGACACCGCAGGGCTGTGTCAAGGCTGCTGGCACAGAGATACACGGCCGAGTCCGTCAGCCCCAGCGAGCGCATGGTCAGCTCCGAGCTGTAGTTGCCAAGAAACTGCTGCACCAAGAACCGCTCAGGGAAGTTTCCTTTTTCTCTCTCCTCCCCGTTGTAATACTCGATGAGGAACTGGAGTCCCTGGCTCCGGGCCTGCTGGTACCAGTACACAGAGAGGTGCCCAGAGAGAAAGGAACATCTCAGTGTCACCTTCTGTCCTCTGGTTTTTATCAGGTGTCTTGGAGTTTGGGTGACTCCAGAATGCACCGGGCCTGTGAGGGAGGGAGACAGGAGCTAGAGAAGGAGCAGGGGAGGGGCCCGATGGGGCCTTGGAGTCAGGCGCTGCCAGGCTTACACCAGAGATGCCCCACCTGGGCCGAGCACATACCTGCTCCCAGGAGATAAAGGGCCACACAGCAGAGGAGCCTGGAGCCCATGGCGGGGTGGGGCAGAGCTGGGCCGGAGTCTCCCTGCTCAGAGCTCTGGTCCTCTGAGAGCTGACATTCTGGGCACTCTTCTCTGATTAGAGGGCAGGTAGTGATGTCACTGCTCTGATGTCATTGCCTCTGCTGGGTCTCAGCGGATGCAGGTACCCTGCTTTGTCCTGCAAAGCCTCTTGCATGACCTGTGGGGCTGGACGGGGCTGGTGTAGGTGGCCCTGTCTTTATGCAGACCCTGTCTCTGTGCCCAGGGCATGCAGGCTGCCTGCTCCCAACTTTGCACCCTTTACTTAACATTGTGAGCTCAGAAAGCCTCCCTAACCACTGCACAGTAGGAATTCATGGCTCCCGGCTGGGACAGCACCTGCAAATTAGTGTGTACACTATTGAGCCTTTTAGTAGATAAAAGCACAAGCAAGCCTATTCCTTAACCCTCTGGGTCCCAGGCAGCTAGCTCTGTCCCCATGTGCTGCCCCAGAAACCTTTGGAGAGCGTCAGCTCTATAGTGCCCCCGTGTGGCGTGTTCAGGCAGTAACTGAGATTTTGCCTTGGCCAAGATGCAAGAAGACAAAAATCCTGGGATGTGTTTAAATTACAAAAGATTTTTTCCATTTGCACTATTTTTCTTTTTTAAACTAGAGGTAGACACACAGTTCTAGTTGATTTTGGATTTATATTGTGAGAGAAAACAAGAGGTCATGAGATGGACTGCAGATGGACCCCCCAAGGATTTTTGATGATTAGGAACGAACAGAAGCTGTTTTATCTTTGCGGAAGCCTACAGCTTACCCCAGGCAGATAATTTAGTGTTGCCGCAGCCAGTGAGGCGACAGGCAGTGTTCTGGTCTGAGATATCTGTCTCGGGCCTCACGGGAAATGCTGAACCGAGCCTGGGTTCCCCACAGCTTCCTGGCTGGCCCCCGGGGATTTCTGCACAGCAGGAGGCGACTCTGCACGGCTGTGTCTCTGCTGCTGGCACAGAGGTACACGGCGGAGATTTCCGGCTGCAGCGCGTCCATGTGCAGGTGTAACTGAGCGCTGTCTGTGCTATTGGGTGTGAAGCGGCTCGGGACAGTCATGTTGTCAACGAGTTCCTTATAGTTGTAGGTAAACATGAGCTCCAGTGGCTTCTGAGTGCTCTGTTTGTACCAATACATAGCACTGTGGCCCAGGTGTTGTTCACACTCCAGAGACTTCTTACTCCTCATCCCCGTTACCAGGTGTTTTGGTTTCTGAGTAACTCTGGAGTCCATGCGGACTGTTGGGGAAAAGGGGCAAAATTCAGACAAAGCCCAGGAGGAAGGGTGTTGCTGCAGCCACAGGGGAATGGCTTGGAGTCCAAGGGCATCCCATTTGCACCCAACACTCACCTGCTCCCAGGAGACAGAAAGCCACACAGCAGAGCAGCCTGCAGCCCATGGTGGGGCCAGGACTGAGTGACACCATCTCACTAGGACATGCTGTCCTGAAGGGGGGTGCTGGGCTCTGGTGTCCTTGGTCTCTTGGTTGGTGGTTCTACCTATGATGTCACTGTCAGGCCCCAGGGGATGGTCCTTCCTCCCCTTTGGTGCCTCATGTACATTCTGTTGCTCACATATCAGAGTCAGGAAAACAGTCCAGGTTAATACTTTCCTGACCAAGAATCCCTTCCTATTACTTGGCCACTTTCTACACACACACACACACACACACACACACACACACATACACACACACACACACACACACACACACAAACTTCTCCATCAGAGGGGCTGTGCTTTCTCCACAACACCTCCTTCCTCATGGCTCCAGGGGACGGTGGGTGGGGACGGGGGCAGAGGTTCCTGCTTGGGCCTCTGATCAGGGCCCAGCGCTGTGTCACTGGCCCCACAGAGGTAGAGGCTGCTGTCTGCAGGGTGCGCCCGCGCCACCGTCAGAGCTGAAAATGTCAGGTTTGGATGGCTGATGGGGAATGTGGTCTCATTAAAGCCTTCTTCGTATGTTGAAGAGATGCCCTGGTTAGATGTTGCCATCAGTGTGAGGCCCTGTCCGGGGAACTGACGATACCAAAACACAACTCCGGCCTGAAAGTCCACAGCCCTGCACTGGATGGTCACGGGGGTCCCACGCGCACGGATGGCCCTGCGTGGGTGCTGGGAGACGACACCGGCAAGCCCGGAACCTGCAGGAACAGAGGTGAGACACTTGAGGAGGCCCCAGGACCCGTCCCTCGTGGCCACAGATGGGGACTCACAGCCTCTCCCCTCACTTTCCCCCGGAGCCCAGAGTCCTGTGTTTTTAGTGAAATCTTTCGATCAGACACCTAGGATCACAGCCCTCACCCTGTTGCTCCTGACTGGTGACTTCTCCCTCTACCATTTCCACTCCAGACAGATGTCCCTAAATCACTGTGGTCAGCATAAAACATCCCCACTCTGTGGCCACCACTTCACACATGACAACACGCACACACCCTTGGCCCAGCCACTCAGAGGAGGAGGCTCGTACCGGGCCCCAGGAGCAACAGAAGCAGTAGCATCCTCATGTGCTGGCCTCACCACCCTGCTCTCAGGACAGGGGGACCCTGCTCCACACCCATCACTGCTCCACCCCTAGGGTGGGTGACAGGGTATGTAATCCCACTGTGCTCTCTGCTGCCACCTGATGGTCGTCAGTGCCAATGCCACCAGTTCCATTGGTTTTTGTTCCTGTCAGAGAACCACCCACTCCCTGCTGAAGGGGGCCTTGGAAATGTCCTAATCCCACTCCTAATTTTACAGAAGACACAGAGACCTAGATCATTGAAAAGTTTCAAGCGAGAGTTTTACACTCATATTAGAAAAGGTGCATATATTTGTGTAGTAAATAGTATTAAGACAGCTCTGGGTCTGCTTCCTGAATTGTGTAGGCCTGCACCCTGGCAGGGTAGCTCGGTTGGTCAGAGCATCGTCCTGAAGCACAGAACTTGTCGGTTTGATCCTTGTCAGGGCACATATAGGAGCAGATGTTCCTGTCTCTCTCTTGCTCTCTCCCTTTCTCTCTCTAAAACCAATAATATAAACATTTTGAAAAATACCTTGGGTCCGATGTCCAGTGTCGAAATATTAGACAGTTGACCTGCCCATTATCCTCACTCCTGAAGGCACAGCTTTGGCTGACCACAGCATTACATATTTTTATAAAGATTGTTAGACTCCGTCACGCTCATGAAAATGGACATGCATCATAGGTCTCTCCTTGGCACATGCCCTGGGCTCAGTAGACAGAATTTGCAGGCTGCAGGGTGAGTTTTTGGGGCACTGAGCTTTAAGTCGCTCATCGATCTCCTCTGTTTAATCAACAATGTCTTCATTCTGAAAATAGACCAAAAACTTCAGCTCTTCTCCCGGCCTCTGATGATACCAGTAAATATAACTGTGTCCTGTTATGGGGACATAGTCCATCATTGCTTTCTTTGCTTTTCCTTTAACCAAATGTCCAGGACTCTGGGTGACCACAGTGTCCACGGAGACTGTGGAGGATGAGACAGAGAGTGGGGACCACACCCAGGAGGCAGCCTGGTACTGCAGGTGCAGGAGAGCATCCTGACCCTGGAACCCGAGTTCCCAGGGGGACCCTACCTGCTCCCCAGACACAAAGGGCCTCATAACAGAGAAGCGCTAGCACATGGTTGGATCAGGAAAAAGACAATGACCGGTGGCTACACTCATCCACAGCCTCCTTGTGACAGGTCACGGTCACTTCCCATAGACGTCAGGGTCCCCAAGTGCACGAGAATGACACATTGCAGGGAAGTGGGAGGCAGAGGGAGCTGCTAACAACCAGGAGTGTGAATGTCAAGTGACTTTTATATTCTTGGTCCCTTTCTCTGCTCTTTCACTAGTTTTTTTTTTTATAATATCACTTCTGCATCATTTATTTATTTGTTTGTTTAGCCTGTCAAATTGGTGCCACCCTCTTCCGTCCCCCATGACAGAATGAGTGCTACAGCTTGCGGCATTGCTCATATCCCTTACTATATGTATAGAAGCATGTAGGGGCTCCTTACACTAACAGCTTAAATGTTGAATATACCAGATAATATTTATGACAATTATGCAGTGCATGAAGAAAAACAATAACGTAGTACTCTTTCCTGAACAGATTGGCTTAGGAAATAGGTGATTGCTGAGACTGTCAGCCTCTGTGTGATTCCTTCAGGTTTCATTGTTTGTTTTCCTCTATTCCTGGAAACCATAACCCGAAAGTTTCGATTCTCATTCACTTGTTTTTTGATTACTGTCTTTCCAACTTGGATAAAAATCTGTACAGTATAGATTGTGTCATTTGGCATGTCTTTGAAATCTATCTAAGGGTGTCCTAAGTAGGTCAAAAATATTTTTAATATTTATAGACCTCCAGGGTTCTGTAAACTGCCCTTTGCCCTGATTTCTTTTTGGTTGATTAGCTATTGTTTCTTTGAAGCAGTTCCTTATAGATTCCAGATAACAATCCTGTACTAAACGGAGTAGTGTGTGTTGCTCACATAACAGAGTCAGGAAAACAGTCCAGGCTCAGAGGAGACCCAGGACCAGCAGAAGCAGTGGGATCCTCATGTGCTGGTCTCACCACCCTGCTCTCAGGACAGGGGGACCCTGCTCTACACACATCACTGCTCCACCCCTAGGGTGGGTGAGAGAGTACATAATCCACCAGTGCTTTCTGCTGCCTCCTGGTGGTCACCTGTGCCAATGCAGCGGGATCCATTGCTCTTTGTCCCTATCAGAGAACCACCCACTTCCTGCTGAAGGGGGCCTTGGAAATGTCCTAATCAGACTCCTAATTTTACAGAAGACACACGGACCCTAGATATTTGAAAGGCCTTAAATGAGTGTTTTAGACTCATATAAGAAAAGGGGCATATGTTTGTGTAGTAAATGGCATTATGGCAAGTTCTTGACTTCTGTGCCTACCCTCAGAGTTACCTAGTGTAACTTCTGAGCCTTTGTTTTTCTATTTTGTAATGCAAATACCTGCCTTAAATTAGTACTTCTGGAGGCCATCTCCAAAAACCTATTGCCCGACACAGGGACTAGATAAAGAGCCCGGGAGCTAGCTCTTTCCTCTTCCCCTGCCCCCACCCCTGCCCCCAGTCCTAGCCCCCAGCCCTCACGTCCAGGCTCTTTTGTTCTAGAGATCGTGGGTTGGTTTTAATAACTGACCACGCTGGGCCACTTGCTTTTTCTCTCCCTGTGCTTCAAATTCCTGTTCTTGAGTTTTTTTTTTTTGTTTTGTTTTGTTTTTTTTTTTTCATTTTTCTGAAGCTGGAAACAGGGAGAGACAGTCAGACAGACTCCCGCATGCGCCCGACCGGGATCCACCTGGCACGCCCACCAGGGGCGACGCTCTGCCCACCAGGGGGCGATGATCTGCCCATCCTGGGTGTCGCCATGTTGCGACCAGAGCCACTCTAGCGCCTGAGGCAGAGGCCACAGAGCCATCCCCAGCGCCCGGGCCATCTTTGCTCCAATGGAGCCCTGGCTGCGGGAGGGGAAGAGAGAGACAGAGAGGAAAGCGCGGCGGAGGGGTGGAGAAGCAAATGGGCGCTTCTCCTGTGTGCCCTGGCCGGGAATCGAACCCGGGTCCTCCGCACGCTAGGCCGACGCTCTACCGCTGAGCCAACCGGCCAGGGCTGTTCTTGAGTTTTAAATTCAACAATATGGAGTGAGCCCATGAAATCCTAGGCCCCCTGTCTCTACCCCAATAAAAGCCAGAGCTCTGGCTTGGGCATGCTCTGCCTGTCTGTCTGCAACTGTACTTTGTGACCTCAGGTGTGCCATGTAATTTTCAGGGTATGGCACCAGCCGCTTGGGGTGGCCCGTGGAGGTAGAAGAAAGGGGACAAGTCTGGGGACTTAGCACAGGAAAGCTCTGCCACCTGGTGGGAAAGCAGGGCCTGGGACATCTTTATGCACAGGGAGGAGGTGGCCGTGCTTCACTGTGTCTCTACTGCTAGCACAGAGGTACAGCGCCGTCTGGTTCTTCTGGGTTGATGTCACGGTGAGAGGGAAGAATGCCTTCTTCTCCCGGGAGGCGCGGTAGCCTCCAGCTGTGTCTTCCACCTGCACATCTTTTACAACTTGGGAGAAGAAGAGCCGTCTCGAACCTTGCCCTGGGTTCTGTCGGTACCAGTGCATGGAGTCATAATCAAAGTCCTGTTCACATTCCAAGGTCACCTCTCGTCCTTCCTCACTGAGCACGTAATTTGGAGTCTGCATCACTCCACCATCCACTGTGCCTATGAGAGAAAGAGAAAGGCTATGGAGACATGCCCAAGAGGGTCCCCCTTGAAATGACCGTGCACTCACCTGCCTTTGGATTTCTTGTTGTTACGGGGGTCGGGGAGGCTTAGATCTGGAGCATGGTCCCTTCTGGATGGGAATTTGCTTCCTGAACCCAGGACTCACCTGCTTCCAGGAGACAAAGGGCCATGCAGCAGAGGACCTGGTTGCTCATAGTGGGAAGGGGGTCCCCTTGTGGCACCAAGCACTTGCAGGATGACAACTGAGGCAAGGAACTTAGCTCTGGGAAGCCCTTGGCTCTGTGTGTGGAATTTGACAGAAGCTGGAATGGATAGTGGAAAGGGATCCTGGAGATCTTCAAGATGGGCTCCCTAATTTTGCAGATGAGATTGAGCTGAGACCCAAATTATTTGCACCCCCTACCTTCTTGGCCTCCCTCTCAAAACTCTGCATTCCATCTGGCCTGCATGATGGAATGGACTTCCTAGAGTCCTCATGGCTGAGTGGGCGGGCACCGAGCAGAGAGTCTCACTCTGATTGGCCCGTTGGCTTTGACCTTCCCAGTTGTGGTAATATTTGATCACTGCAGCAGCCCTGAAGACATTCCAGTGTGTCACACAAGAACATAGACTTCATCTCTGATCCCATCATTGCCATGGAGACTGCTCTGCTCTAGATCCATCCTGCATTTGCACCCCACACCCCAGTTTCATTCTAGAACCTTCTCCCTGTGGCTGGTTTTTCTCTTTTCATTTTTGTTCTCTTGATCAAAGGTAGTCAACCTTTTTATACCTACCGCCCACTTTTGTATCTCTGTTAGTAGTAGAATTTTCTAACCGCCCACCGGTTCCACAGTAATGGTGATTTATAAAGTAGGGAAGTAACTTTACTTTACAAAATCTATAAAGCAGAGTTACAGCAAGTTAAAACATATAATAATAATTACATACCAAGTACTTTATGTCAGATTTTCACTAAATTTGGCAGAATAAATCTTTATAAAACAACTTACTATAGTTAAGTCTATCTTTTTATTTATACTTTAGTTGCTCCCCTACCGCCCACCATGAAAGCTGGAACGCCCCCTAGTGGCTGGTAGGGACCAGGTTGACTACCACTGTCTTAGATGTTTCTCTGCATCAGTGCCCTATCAGAACTTGCAGTTGTGTGTTCCTTGGCTTTCTTTTCTTTCCTGAGTACAATCAAAAAGATTTTTTTGTTGTTGGTGTTGTTTCTTCCTGTTTTCCCCATTTCTGTTCATAATTCTTGAATCTCTGGTTAGGTTGGTCATCTTATCTTCAACTGCTTGTTGGAATATATGTGTTTGGAGTACAGGCTTGAATTTTTCTGTTGACACGTGACTGTTCTTTGGAGGAACTAGTGGAAGGTGGTGTTTCCCTCTGACCTCTGAATTTTATGTTCCTTTTGTTCATTTTCATGATGTTGGGGAGTTTACAATATATACTACATAGTTTAATAGGATCTTTTCCCATCGGTCTAGTGAAGTCTAGACACTTGAGTATGTGTTATCTTCATGGGACTGAGGGGGTGAGTCCTCTTATTTCATGGTCTCTTTTGTTTTACATCCACGGGCTCCTCTAGAGCAGAGAGGTGAGGGACCCGAGTGTGTAAAATAAGTTCAGAAAATCAAACTGTGGAACCGTGGCAGAGTCACGAGGTCTATGCCCTGTCCCGGTGAGGGTGGGCTTGCTTGGTCTGAGTGTACTTGCAGTGACTCTGCGTCCATCTGCCTTTGAAGCTCCTGAGACTGCTTTCATCCGAGCACAGGGTACCACTCTCTCTAGGTACCCAACAACCACGAGTGGTGAGATTTAAAAAAAAATTCAATTGGATAACAAAAAAGTTGAGATATGTTTCTCACGAGCAATATTTGGGGGATAGGCCTGTCTCCTCAATTGCAGACAAATGTATCCAACCCTATTTTCCCCATCACTGGGATATCCTGTCACAGGAGGTTTCAGTTCTGACATCCGTACACACCTGCTCAGGCCCCAGGAAGATGACCAGAATTGTTCCAGAAAGAGTAAGTGGCTGTACACCGTGGGTGAAAAAGCACAACCACCTGAGTCACAGAGACCTGGGTTTTTATCTTCTCTCTCTCTCTCTGTTTGAGAAAGAAAACTAAACCCCTGGCACCATACTTCCTTATATGAAAATGAAGAAAACATTTCCTTTGCTTGCTTACCTTGCTTTTTCAATAAAATTCTCTATTTAAAGCATGCAGTGTGAACTTGAAATAGAGTATGAAGTGAAGGAAGGAGAACTGTTGGTCAATAAATATTTAACCCGACAGACCGTGTGGAGTGTGCAAACATTTTTACCTCCTGCGGGTGACAGAGTCTCAGTTCCTGAGCTCGGGCTGGGAGGGTCTGTGCACTTTCTACAGCCCTCCCCCATTCCCACCCTCTCTTGGCACAATGCCTTCCAGCTGGTTTGTCAGCTTATCAGACACCCTGTCCCCTCCCCCAGCAGGGCTTTGGCTGTGTCTGTCTGGGGCAGGGCCAGGGGGAGTTTCTGCCCTGGGAGGCTGTGGCTCTGAACTGGTGTGGATAAGGAGCTGGCGCAGAAATAGACTGCAGAGTCGCCCGGCTCCACCGCCTGGATCTTGAAGACGTTGGGTCCCTCTTTGGGAAATTCAGCAGAAAAGCGTTCTGCTGGCATCCCTGACTTGTCCAAAATTTCTGCTTCCCGGAGGTAAATCATGAATTTCAGCCCTTCCTCTGGGAGCTGCCGATACCAGTAAACATAAGTGTGGCCTTTCATCGGGTTGCATCTCAGCGTTGCCTCCTGTCCTCTTGCCATGACCAGGTGTCTTGGGTTCTGGGTGACGCTGGCGCTGGTGGGACCTCAGAGGAGAAGAAATGGGTGAGACAGAGTCCTCATCGCAGAGGAAGGTTGTAGCTTACAATGATGCAAATAGTCCAAGGCAAGCCCAAATAGCCTTGACATTTCCTGTGTTCATTTAAAAATTCACATCAATTCTGCTTGTTGCTCCATCATGCAAATCATTTGTTTTACATAAATGCCAATACCTTTCAGAAAATCTCTGGGCAACACGGAGGTCCAGAGCGTGTTGTGGACACAGCTAAGGAGCCCAATGAGGCTGATCCCTGCACTCACCTGCCCCCAGGAGCCAGATGAACACCCAGCAGCGGAGTGTGCCACCCATAACCAAGCTCGGCACCAGGGGAGAGACAGGCAGGCAGCCCAGGAGCCAGACCTCACAGCTGCCTCCCAGGAGGCGGGTCTTCCTGTGACGTCACCATTCCCAGTGGATCCTGTTCTCTTCAGAAGCGATCTCGTGCAGTCCTTGAATGGTACATCTTGTTTTCCTAACTATACAAACAACCTGGCTTAGTAGGTGTTAGCATGGGGGCTTCTGTTGCGCAGGGGAAGCTGGGAGAGAGGAGCACCTTTATTCCTGGTTCTTAGTTTATGAACGATTCATATTAGCCACGTCCCTTTCCACGTTGTCTAACTTTTGCTTCTTTATTTTCCTTTCATCTGGCTCATATTATTTTTCATTGTTTATGTTGCTGAGTGGAGGTAGTTACCAGATGTGACCTCAGGGTTTACAGGGATCTGACGGCCAGGATGGTGGGGGAAATGAGAGGCAGGAAATGATCAGACTCACTCTCCTTCTTTCCACCTTCATCTCAGCTAAGCAATCATTTCAGCATCTTGAAGAACCTTATGTTATGGTTTATAATATATTTTTTCTCATCTTTTGCTATTCTGTTTGCATGTTTAATGTAAGTACCTGTTTCAGAGAACAAACATGAGAATAAGTACAAACTCTCCCTCTCCCCTCATGTCCTTGTTTCTATCTATCAATATCTTCCTGTAGTATTCTCTGTAATCGTGGCTGGGTTACTGATATTTAAGGGATCTTCCTTCCTTTCATTCTTCTGTTCTTCTTTCCTATCCTGTAGCATCAAATAAAATCACGTGAGCTCTGGCTGAAAAGCTCAGTTGTTTAGAGCATTGTCCCAATGTACCAAGGTTTGCGGTTTCAATGCCTGGTCAGGGCACACACAAGAATCAACCAATGAATGCATAAATAAGTGGAACAACAAATTGATGTTTCTCTCTCTGTCTCTTTCTCTCTCTAAAATCAATAAATGGAAAATAAAATAATATGGACACCCACTTGTTCTAGGCAGGGTGAAAGAAGATTTAAAGGAGAACAAGGCACAGCCCCCCCCCCATGAGCATGAACAGGCCCCCTGGAGGAAGTGTAACTTGTACATCTAGAACCCTCCAGGCTCTGGGTAATAAATAAGATCATGTTAACCTTTAGTGACATGATCTGAGTAATGGCCCAAGGCCTTGGCTTATTAACAGCAGGATCCTGAGGCCTCCCTCAAAGGCTCTCATGATTTTGGGGAGAATTCAGTAGGCTTCACCAAATGTATACTTCAATCAAAATGCAGCTGCTGTCCACGCTTGGAGCTATTTTTCCTGGAGATGCGCCAAATTACTCACAAATGCTTCTGATGAAAATGTCATCATCAGGCACCCATGCGTAGCCCAAAGGGACTTTTCCTGGATGCGGTTAGAGCCACTAATCCTCAGGCTACCAGGGCCATGTTGGAGGTGAGCTCACTGCTTAGGTTTCAAAGGCACTCTGCTCGTGTGCAATCTAACCAAGCACCTTCGAAGGGTTCCATCAGCTTCTGGCTGGGTACCAGCCTTCCGTCTGCAGGCTCAAACCCAGTCAAAGGGGTCAGATAAGGTCAGATGTGGTGCCAACCATTTTTAGTCTCTCCTGTTCATTACTGCATGCTCCAAAGCAAACCTCTCTCTAGACTTTGCTAGATCAAACATGGTAATGAGGAGCTAACAGATTGAAGCGTCAAAGCGTGTGTTAGAATCTACAATGGTCAAATAGATTATTGTCCAAACTGGGACACTTTAATATGTGTAAGAGGGTGCTATTAGTAATAAGGAGGACAGTCCTTCTTTTGTAATTTCCATCCTCCCTCAAAGTGTCCTCCTACATGTCCTCCTTTTTGATATTAAAAGACTAACTTGTAAATGTCCGTATTCGATTGATGCAGAGTCAATCCATTGCATGTGATGTGACGTATTTGTATCTAAATGAGTATTTTTTTCTTACAATTACTACAAAAAATTAATAGGCATGTAAGCATAATTACAATATAAAATATTACAAATGTTTTTATTATTCATTTATCATATTATAATGTATTATTGTTGCAATGAATAAAATGTTTCTTTTATTTACAATATTGTTTTCTTCAATTTATTTTTGTCCTCCTTTTCATTGTAAAAAAAGTTGGTCACCTTATTAGTAATTATGCCAGGACAACAGCCCTGAGCCAGGGTGGTCATGATCAACCCAAGCCATTGATAGCCTTACATGGATAACTTTCTGACATGTTCCCTTACTGCCACCTGGTGGCAGAGGGGGGGATTGTAGGAAATAAATAGATACCATTTTCTTTGATAAGATCCAATTCCACCTCAGTGTCAATGTTGAAACGTTCAGGAATGCTCCAGAACAGGCATCCCCAAACTACGGCCCATGGGCCACATGCAGCCTCCTGAGGCCATTTATCAGGCCCCCCGCCACACTTCTGGAAGGGGCACCTCTTTCATTGGTGGTCAGTGAGAGGAGCACTGTATGTGGCGGCCCTCCAACAATCTGAGGGACAGTGAACTGGCCCCCTGTGTAAAAAGTTTGGGGACACCTGTTCTAGAACGTCCCTTCCCACCAGACGTTCTCCGGATTGGTATTATCTGCATGTACAGTGATGCTCAGTTATGGCCAGAGGGCCATGGCCTGTTCTCCACAGCAACCCCTGGTGGTCGTACAAGTGGGGAAAACAAAGATCTATCCCGAGTCAGAGAATCAGTCATGTTGGAACTTGGAGACCAAATCGTGCAAATTTCTTATTTTAAAAATGAGAACCCTCCTGAGTCCCCAAGAGGTGAGAGCAGATGCTAATGTCTGACAGCAAGAAAACAAAAGCAACAAAAAGAAACCCACAAATAAAACAACAACAACAGAAGCAGAGTTGATTAGAAGCAGGTTTCCTGACTTTGATTCTAGGGTCTGTACCTGTGGAGCCTGCAAGAGAGACAGAGGAGAGGGAGAGCTGAGTGTTAGACATTGCACAGGAAAGCCCAGTTTCCCGGGGCAGCTCTACGGGGACTTGAGGTTGGGTTTCCTGGAATAGTCCCTGCATCGGGGTTCCTTATCAACATGTTTTCTCCCTTCCCCTGGACAGGGTTGTGGTATCCGCACTCTCACAGGCATCCCCATTTAATCCCTGCCCTCAAGGGCTGCCTGTCTCGTGACGATGCATACCTGGGGTCAGAGGATGCTAACACACCTGTAGTAGTCAGCATCCAGTTCTTCTGCAAAGAACTCATGGCCTCCGATGGGTACATCGATGATGAAAGAGTTTGCAGGGATATCTGTTTGAGATACAATCAGTAGGAATTCCTTAGTGTTTGAGTAGCAGCAACCTCAGATATCTGGCCTCTGTACTTGAAAAGTATTTAGGGCAGGGGCTATGTTTATAAACTAGCCCTGAAGTCACAGACGGCCTGACGCTGCATTACTCTGTAGGAATTTCAGAGGCGTGCCCATCACAGTCATGGAAGGGATCATTTATGGTCTCACTCTCTTCCTGGTGACAGCTGGAGACAGACACCACAAGCAACCGGCTCCTTCCTTCTGTGGTAGGAAGATGAGGAGGGGCCTTTTCAATGTCTTCCTGGAGCCTGAGGGAGAAGAAGAAGCCAGCGAGAGAGCTGGCACCCTGGAGGGGGCTGACCCAGCCTCACTGTACCAGTAGCATCGCACACAGACATATGGACCAGAGTTCCCCACCTCTGCGGGCTGGACCTTCAGGGTGAAATGGGTTCGGTTTGGTCTTCCAGCTGAGAATCGTTCGTGGGCCCCCCTCCCCCTGCACACTTGGCTTCTGTGTCTTGGTATTGGAAAGAAATCAGAAATTCCATGTCCAGCTGGAGATTTTGTCAATACCGGTAAACAAAAATATGAGACCAGAAATGGGATCCCATCTCTGTGACCTTGTGGCTGGAAGGCTGGCTGACTCCAGGGTCTGCATGTCCTGTGGGAGAAGACAGAAACCACACAGAGTGAAGGGTAGCAGGGGAAGCCTTCCACCCAAATTCCCATGCACTCCCGAGCTCAGCTGCCCCCGGGAGCCAGAGGATCACCTGGCCGAGGAGCCCGGTGTCTGTGGCATGGTCAGCGGCAGGACGAGTCTTCCCCAGCGATGGTTCCTGATGCACAGCAGCAAAGAGTGTCCTTGGCCCTGCAAGGTAGGACCTGGTCGTGACATCACGTGCCTGGCAACACCCACAGCCCCAGGGCTCCTTCTACAGGAGAGGGAGAATCCTTGCTCCATGTGCTGGGCTGCATGTTTATTTTGTCACATGAAGAATGTCAACAGGCTGCAATCCATGCGAGGATTCTTAGGGAAGTTTAAGGAAAACAGAAGAGGAGGTGGAACAGGGAAAAAGAGTAAGGAACAGAAAGAGTAAGAAGAAAATGTTGCTCAGTGAATAGAGCATTATCGCGGCACACCTAATCCGTGGGTTCGGTCTGAGTCAAAGCACATATGAAAAGGATTCAGTGAGCGTACAACTAAATGGAACAACTAAGTGGAACAATGAGTTGATGCTTCTCTCTCCCAAATCAATAAAAAAATTTAAAAATAAAAAAAAAAATAGTTGAGGCCTACACTAGGGTTGAAATCTAAAGCTGAGTGGCTGGTGGTGCAGAAACAGAAACAAAAGGGATCACCCCACTTTAACAGAGGTACTTTGAACTCTGTCTGCTCTATGCAGTAGAGTCACCTCCCTAGGTGGAATTAGTACCGTAATGCCTCCTTTCACTTACGTTTGATGGTCAATGAATTGTTTCTCATTACAATTTGGATCACACACCTGAGGGTTTTTCCACATTGTCTGCCTCAAGTTTCAATTGGGCAATAGGTATTTTTGTCACTGTGAACACATTCGTCTCTCTCTTCCCTGAGCCCCGCAAACACTAATTAGTGACTTTGTAAGGTCTAAAGTTGTCACACTTAAAGTTGATGTGCTTTTTGCATTACCTAGATTTAATATCTTCAAAAGAAACTTACCAGAGTCTTCATTTGATCTGACATTATTTTAAAAACTAAGGATTTAACTGCCTCTTTAATTCTTTCTCTTTTTTGAGTTTCCCTGGATCCAGCAAATGTGTTACTCATCCTTTATTCCTCACTTGTGGTGCACTGTGTTCTGACCCCTAATTAGAGAATGACTCTCTGTGAAAACCTTGATTCATAAGTTCAAAGTCACAGGCCCAAAGCTCCCATGTTGTTCAAAATAATTTCACCCTCTTGGCTAACGTTGAGTTTTCCAAGAGCGTGTTTTTGAGTATAAAAGGGTATTTGTTTTTCTCTGTTTTCTGGAGTTGTAACCAATCTAACACGAGAGAAAGTCAAGTTGGTCCTTCTCCCTGCCACTCGGGGGCTGAAATCTGAATCTACAACCTTCTACCTACTGTGAGATCTAAGAATGGAGAAGGCAGTTAACAACAAGGAAGAAGTAGGGGCCAAGGAGGTGGAAAAAAGAGATGAGTTGTCAAATCAGCCTGTGATGGTTCCAGGACTTCATTCTACCTTGTTCTGCAGAAACTCCTGAGTTCTTGTTGTTGGTTCCATGAGATAGACAGTTATCCTTACCACAGATGCCCCTTCGGCATAAGCTGGCTCTCATTAGCTTTCATGACTTCCTTTCAGCCTCCTCCACCACCTGCTTCCTCGTGCAGGCCCAGGATGAGTTTGTGCACGAAGGTTGGCTAATCTTTAACACTGTGGATCACTGCTGGCACAGAAGTACGTGGCTGAGTCTTGCAGCTCCGTGCCCTTGATCTCCAGGCTGCAGGGTGCGTCTTCAGGACACTCGGCTGAAAATCTCTCCTTGGGCATCTGTTTGTGAGACTTTTTTGAACTGAAAGGAAACCAAGAACTTGAACTCTTTTGCCAGGATCTGTTGGTACCAGTAAACATAGTCGTGTCCCTCTTCTGGGACACAATACATGTTCACATGCTGTCCTTTCCCTTTGAAAAGATTCCATCAGGTGCCCTGGAGTCTGGGCGACTTCTGAATCGAGGGAACCTGTGAGGAAAGCAGACAGAAGTTGGAAACTTAGTCCATGAGGGACTCTGAGGACATGGACGATAGGCTCAGGGCAGGGAGCTGACAGTTTCAGAACAGGGACTTGCCTGCACCCAGGAGGCAAAGGACCATGGAGCAGATGAGTACGGTGCACATGGTAGACTGAGGAAAAGAACAGGGTCAGGTGACTCAGGCTTCCTCATCCCCTGTAAGCAGCTACTCTGTGACGTGGTGCTTTCATAGAATCTGCCAGTCTTTAAATGAAGGCACTTTTATCTTGTCGCAGAGGAATCACTCCCATTGGTGCCATCTTCAACTTTGTTCACGGCATTCTTTCATTCTGGATATTCCTGTGAAACTATTCTCCTAAACACTAACATTATCACTTACAAGAACCAAACCTTGCATTCATTTCTCTGCTTGCATGATCTCTTGGAAGCACTTGACCATGTCCACGATCCTGAAGTCCTGGCATTTCTCTTTCCCTCAGCTCCTTCCCACCCTTCGCAGGTAGGTGGCATGTTTCCTATCTAGTCTTCTTTTCTTTATTTTTGAAATGCACTTTCCAGAACCTAAGTCCATCTATTAAATTTAGAATCCTGCTCTGAACAAGTAAAAAAATAAAAATAGAACATTTGAAACAACTATAATCAACTCATTGGAAAAGTCAACCCATGTCTGTAATTCTTCTGTGGGGCCATGTCCACACACAGTGAGGGGGGGACAGAAAATGGAGAATTTACTGAGTTGAGGAGACAAAGGTTAAAAGAGGGAAGAGAGGAGCTAGAATTTGTGAAGAATACGACCAGAGAGGAGGAAGCTACACCCCCCTCCCCCCCCACACACACACCTTCAAAAGGACCAGAATGAATTTTTGTCTCAATAACATCTGTGTCGGCTGTTTAAAGAACATTCGAGAAGGACCACACAAAAGTTTACCCAGTGTCCACGGAATGGCCACGCTTTAGTCATGGGACAGAATTAGGCTAGAGCAGGAGTAGAGAAATTACAGCCCAGAGAGGGCCACCTGTTGATGTAAGTAGTTTTTTTTTTGTGGGGGTGAGAGGGGGTGAGAAACATTTCCAGAATGTCAGCATAAAGAGCTTTGCACACCCTCTTTCTACAGAGAAAAAACAAACTGCTGAACATTTAGAAACAGCCACTTAAAGCCTCTGACAACGGTCTCAAAAGCAAACAGTAAATGGAGAAACACTTAGTCAAGAAAATCCACTAAATCTCAGTACCGGCAGCCAGAGTCTGGCCTCTGAGCACCACCAGGGGCCCAGCTCCCTGTGGACGTGTCAGGAACATCCAACTGGTCCCTTGCCCCAGAAGGGGCAGCACTTTTCATCCCCACTGGCTCCATGGTATAGAAACTCCATTCCTGGCCAACGCAGCCCGATGTCTTGTTCCTTCTTCACCCAGCGCCCACACATAGGGCGACCCTCTATTCCAGAGACAATAGACTAAGAGCAGTTGTCCCCATTCTGGCTGACTTATAGGGTAGAGATTTTCATGCCGAGAGGCACAAGTCAAGAAAACCGGGGCAGACCTACCAGTCCACCCAGGGACCTGCTCCGAGAGCAGGGGAATCGCTCCAAGAGAGGTGGGCCACCGTCTCTGCCCAGGGCTCCGGAGCCTTGGTCCAGAGTGCTGCCCATGGGGAGAGGCAGGCCCCAGGCAGAGCGCGACCTGGACTTCAGGACCCGCCAGACCTTGCTGACCTTTTCTTACAACTGTAGTGCAACCGCATCCTCTTTTCCTTTCTTCTTTGCTTCTTTCCTCCTTTGCTTCCTTTCCTCCCTCCACCCAGGGGTCAGATCTGCGTTGGGGGCTGATTCAGGCTCCCCCAACCTCCAAGGTTTCCTTCCCATTTTCTCTCACAGGCATTTTCTAACCCACACTTGGCCTCTACTTCTTGGAGGGCACGAACTAACGCATGCAGACTGACGTCTAGGAATTTTAATGATCCCCTGATTTTAATGTATCTTCCAAAGCCCCACATCTGAGCCACTTAATGGTTCATAGATCTACATCAAACAAAGCAGCTCATCGCATTGGGAATAAAACACGTTTTGGGCAATACGTGTCTTCAAATCTAGGGCGAGTTTTCAGCAGTTCTGTCCTTATCCTGACTTGATAGCCCTGGCCGATTGGCTCAGTGGTAGAGCATCGGCCTGGCGTGCCGGAGTCCCGGGTTCGATTCCCAGCCAGGGCACACAGGAGAAGTGCCCATCTGCTTCTCCACCCCTCCCCCTCTCCTTCCTCTCTGTCTCTCTCTTCCCCTCCCGCAGCCAAGGCTCCATTGGAGCAAAAGTTTGCCAAGGCACTGAGGATGGCTCTGTGGCCTCTGCCTCAGGCTCTAGAATGGCTCTGATTGCGGCAGAGCTACACCCCACATGGGCAGAGCATCGCCCTCTTGTGGGCATGCCGGGTGGATCCCGGTCGGGTGCATGCGGGAGTCTTTCTGCATGCGGTAGTCTGTCTGACTGCCTCCCTATTTCCAACTTTGGGAAAATACACACACACACACACACACACACACACACACAAAGAAACCCGTGTTGTATCCTCAGCATGCCTATGGGGCAGGTTCTTCTCCTCAGGGGAGAGGTTTCATGGGAGCGGCCTGCCTCTTGCCCAGGCCTGCCCTTTAACCTATTGCTAAGTCTCCAACTTAGATTAAAAAAACAAAAAAACAAAAAACTTTTTAAATGTTCCTATTTTCCTACTGAAGGGAACAGAATGGGTGATTGATGTGATTCTGGGAAAACAGCACAAACTCAGTGTCAGGAGAATGGAACCACTTGTCCACTGTTGGCATAATGTCGGTGGTGTTTGTGGATTTATCTCCTTCCATCTGCGAAGGAGATAGGACAGCTGTAAACCCACTTCCTCTTGCTGTTGTGGGGAACGGGAGGGAGGGCTTTTGGATCTGGAAGCAGGTTGATGAGCAGAGGGAGGTGCGGGTCGAGCTCTGTGCCCTGCTGCTGGCACAGAGGGATAGTGCGGAGTACCCTAAGCCCGGGGAACGGATGCCCAGGGTACTGAAGGACACGTTGGCCCGGCTGGGCTGGAAGTTGTCTGAGGTGTCTGTTTCGTTGTTAAATTCCTGGTCGTAGTAGTGGAACAGCAGCTTGGGGGCTTGGCTCAGCTTCTGTTGGTACCAGTACATGGTGTCATGATTCAGGTCCTGAGAACAATTCATAGCTACTGGGTTTCCCATCCTGGTCACCTGGTATCTTGGGTTCTGAGTGACCATGGCACCCACGTGACCTGCAGAAAAAGAGGAAACATTTAAAGAGGAATTGAGAGGGAGACCGATGTTGTGGCCGTTAAAGAAAGGCACAGAACTGAGCATGTGGTAGCTCTACCCAGAAATGTCCTCCTGTCCCTGACGCACCTGCTCCAAGGAGACAGAGGGCCACACAGTGGAGAAGCCTGGGCCCCATGGCGGGACCAGAGCGGGAATGGAGCACCCGTCTGTTCCAGACTCTGCTTCCTGCGGTGAGGGGTGGGAGCTCCAAGAGTCCCTGGTCCCTGATAGGAGGTCTGCCTGTGATGACTGTGTCACTGTTGACATCATCAGGGCAGGGGTCACGTCGTGTGATATTGAGCCCAGGTTCCTTCTAGGCAGGGGCACATGGGCTCGGCTGGATCAGGTATGAGGCAGATGTGATGTTTCCTTCTTTGTCCTTCTTCCTGGACCTGCCCCGGGTTCACCCAGACCTCTCCATCTCACTCCTCGTGACTTACATCCTGCAAAGCAGTTCAGAGGTCCCTGGGCATGTCGTAAACCTAGTGAGATCATTTCTTTGTTTTGTTATCCACGTCCTCCATGGAGGAAAGGTGCCCCACCCTAATTCAGAAGGCAAGCCTTGGGCTTCCTCTACTTAGATCCACTGTTCCGAGTGTGCGAAGGATATTTCTGCAACGTGGGGCTGTCCAGGACACCACCATGCCTCCTTGTGGCCAGTAGAAAAGTGTCTAGAGAGTCACAATTCCTTTCTGATCAGAGCAGCGAGGCAGGCAAGAGTCCCACTGTGCTTTACACCAAGGAGGCACGCACACTTAAACCGGAAAAGAGGCCCTCGCCGGGTGGCTCAGTGAATAAAGCGTCGACTCATTGTGCCAGAGGTCGCAGGTTCGACTCCCAGTCAGGGCACTTAGAGAAGCAATTGATGGGTACACAACTAAATGAACAGCGAAGTGAAACAATGAGCTCCTCTCTCTCTCTCTCTCTCTCTCTCTTCCTTCCTCTCTCTTTCCATACAAAAATTAAAAAACAAAACAAAACAACAGAAGTGATGGATTGAGCTCTGGGCAAGGAGCCCTAGAAGTCTCCAGATCACACCTGTCTCACAAGTACTCTTGTAGTTCAAGAGTTAATCCTGGCTCGTCCCCTCTTCTCCTCCTGCGAGGTGAAACTCCTGAAGACGTCTGCACAGGGCCGTGGGTTGCGAGGAGGGGGAGAGGGTGTGGTTTTGCACAGGAGGGGCCTGGCTCTGAAGCACTGTGTTGGGGCTCCTGGCACAGAAATACACCCCGGAGTCCTCGGGCCGTGCAGGCTGCACCTTTAGGGTGGAGAAGGTCCCCTGAGTCCGCTCAGCTGAGAAGCGATCATCGGGCATCCCTGACTTGTCCATCACCTCCTCTCTTAGGAAGCAAAACAGAAATGCCATTCTTCCCTGACATCGCGTCGGTACCAGAAAAGAGTCTCATGTCCAGAAATTGGGTCACATCTCAGAGTCACGGACCCGTCCTTCTCCATGTCCCGGTGGCTGGGGGACTGAGTGACTCCAGCTGATACGTGTCCTCTGAGAAGAGACAGGAACGTGGAGTTCATGGCCACAGTAGCTTGGGCAAAGGCAACGTGGAGAAGTTCAAATTTTTAAGGACTCACTTGCTCCCAGGAGACTAAGGGACACTAAGCTGAGAAGCCTGCAAGCCATGACAGATAAAAATAAGAACTCTTCCAGGTGGTGGGACGGGTAAGGATGAGTGAAAATGAAAGCAAATCCCTGTCCCCTTGCCTTCATAGGATGACATCACCATGGCAGCCAACGCCTGTCCTCTCAGGAGCGCCCTCTAGGGAAGGAGAAGCACAGAAGAAATCTTGCAGTTTCTCTGAGGTTTGTTGCTTGAGGGATGGTGAAGGGACCGAGGCCAATAACACAGACCTGTGTCTGTGTTTAAATAGGTCTTATCCTCCTGCCTGTTCATGAAAAACTTGACCAAAGCAAACAGTGCTATTTACTTTCCTGCTTAGGATGATCAGGTCAATAGGTTATCGTCCTTTTAACAGACACCCAATAAATGTTTTTATTTAATTATGTTAATTAATTAAGATGGTACCTTGGGCTCTATGTTTTGATGAACCAGGCTGCTTCCTAGGATGAGTGACATGGTGTGCAGACAGCAGCAGCCAGTGGTGGCCACACTGAGCAGGCAGACGCCCCCCCCCCCAGTTAGGTTAGGAACAGAAAGCGTCCACATATTTATGAGGAGTTCAAAAACATCCAAACAACAGCACAGCTGGATCGACCCTGTTTCTCTTTTTCCTGTTTTTGGCACGTGTGTTTTTAAAAATAAAAAAGTAAGATGTTATGTGTAAACTGAAATTATGAGTATGAGAAGTGAATGTCTAGGAATGTAAAATGGTACAGCCCTGCTGGAAAAAACAACTGGGCAGCGTCCTTAAATAATAAGAAGACGCTTCCCATCCAGCCCAGTAATCTCACCCGGGAGATAAATTTATCCTAGAGAAACGAGAAGTCCTGTCCACACGGAATCCCGCATACAAACGTTTACGCAGAGTCACCTAACTTGTGATAATCAAAAACTAAAAGCAATCTAAATGTCTTGCAATTGGTGAGTGGCTAAACTGACGTGGGGACATCCATTCACGGATGCTACTCAGCACTAATAATAATAATAATAATAATAATAATAAAAAGAATTACTGATAAAGGTAGCAACTCAGACTAATCTCTAGGGCAATATGCTGAGTGGAAAAAAATCTCAAAAGATCACCTACTGTATGTGTCTGATTAGAAAATGTTCTCAAAATGACATTATACATTTGGAGAATAGATTAGTGGTCCCCAGAGTTTAGTGATGGTGTGTGTGTGTGTGTGTGTGTGTCTGTGTGTGGTTGGGGTGATTTTGTGGTGCTGCAATAGTTCTGCATCTTGATTGTGTCTCAATGTGCGATAGAAAAATGACTTAGAACTGCTCACACGCTTGGTGCCAATGTCAGCTTCCCGGTCTTGATATTTCAGTACAATTATGGAAGATGTAACCATTGGTGGAAACTGGATGAAGGGTACACGGGACCCTCTTGTTCCGCTTTGCAACTGCCAGTGAATTGACAACTATTTTAAAATGAAAAGTTAATAATAAAAAAAGAAACCTCTGAAAATGTGAATAAAAAAGTGTTTTGTGACAATTAGGAAGACAGTTATGGCAAACTTATGAAGAGAAAGGTTAGGAGAGGTGGGAGAGGACTGAGCAGATCTGAGGCTGTAGCCAGGGCACCATTTATCCCTCCTGTGGGAGCCAAGGCAGAGGGCACCAGCAGTCATTCACGGAAATAAGCCAGCTCGGACACCGATCCAGACACGATCCAGGCACGGTGGCTGCACAGTTTGAAGCTTACTTAATCACTTGAAAGCCCAACGGGTGACATGAACCCTCAGCTTTAAACCCAACCACCCTCTGTGAGCGTTTGGGAGGAGTGCCAGGAGCCAGCCTTCATACCGGAAGTTTCCTAATGTGGTATTTCCAGTGCATTCCGTTCTTGTCTTCCCTAGGGACAGCTAGAACACCAACCTTGCACCATGCTCTGATTGAGGGGAGCCGTGGGAAGACAACCAGGGGTGGAGGTGGGGGTCAAGAAGGGGAAGCAGAAGGTTTCTGTGCAGGGAGGGGGGACTCTGCAGCCCTGTGGCTAAGATGCTGGCACAGAGGTACACGGCCGAGTCCCCGGGTTCCGTGGACTGGATCGTCAGAGTGGAGAATGACTTCCTGTGCATCTGGGCTGAGAACTGCTCCTTGGGCATCCCTGCCGGAGCATGACTGAGGAAAGAAATGATTAACTCCGGTCTCTGCCCTGAGGTCTGTCTGTACCAGTAAAGGTTGTCATGTCCATGAATTGACTCACAACTCACAGTTACTTCTTGTCCTGTCTTTGTCACCTTGTACCTGGGTGTCTGGGTGACTCTAGCATCCGTAGGCTCTGTGGAAGCTGGCAGAGTTTGGGAACAGACTAAGGAACAAAAAGGAAATCAGAACTGGGAATATCTAAAAATGCAGATTCTTGATTTCTGGGGACTCACCTACACACAGCAGAGGAGCCTGGTGGCCATGGCGAGGCGGAGGCCCTTGTGGGCATGAACACAGGTGCAGGGGTTCAAGTTCCTCAGGTCTCCTTAGGGTGGGGAGTATCTTGGCAGTGATACTAATCTCTGATGCTGCTCATAATACCTCCTCCCAAAGGTGAGCGTTAATTCTCTACAGAAGATAGAATAAAACAGGTTATAACTCTCCTGGATGTGGCCCCAGCAGCAGGGGCTCTTGCTGGTGAGAAGTTCCAGTTGTCCCGCTGACCATTACCACCCCTTCCTGCTCTGACCTTTCCCCTCTCTTGTCTTCATATCGGAGAATTTTCTTTCTTTCCTCTTTTTTTCTTTCTTCCTTTCTCTCTTTCTCTCTCTCTCTTTCTCTTCCCTCTGTCTTTCTTCCTTCCTTTCTCTCTCTCTCTTTCTCTTCCCTCTTTCTTTCTTTCTTTCTCTCTCTTTCTTTCCTTCTTTCCCCTTCCTTCCTTCCTTCCTTCCTTCCTTCCTTCCTTCCTTCCTTCCTTCCTTCCTTCCTTCCTTCCTCCCTCCCTCCTTCCAACCCTGCATCCCTCCCTCCCTTCCTTCTTTCCTTTTTAAAGATTTCCTATGACCTACAGGAATTTTGGGGAGTGATATAATACAAATTACCTTGGTAATAAGTGAGACAAATTTATATAAAACATCACTTGCCATTCTTCCTATAATCCCTCTTTGTTGAATTACCAGTAAGAAGAATTTGATCTATTACCTTTCATAGATTTCTTCTGTCTTGTATGAATTTATAGTAAAAAAATGGCATTGGTAAAAGACAAATGTTTTTGTTCTATCCAAGTCGAAATATCCTCGATGCATTATCTTGTGATTTCTAAAATCTGACAAAATATATAAAGAGTTGTACAAGTCAGTAGGTGTTTCTCTAGATTTATTTGCCGGTGTCCTTTATTCATGTACGTTTATTCCCATAAACGGGATAATATATATATATATATATATATATATATATATATATATATATTTTTTTGAACTTTATTATTTAGTTATTGAATGTTTTCAAAGTTTCTGATATTTAATACAAAGACACCAACACACCAAGGTCAGAGGAAATAGATTCTTTAAATATAAGCAAAGTATCCTATTAACCTGTACATGTACCTGTGCACACGTGGCAGGCCAATGCAATGCTCTTCAATGCATTTCAGAGAACTTCTATTAGTGACAAGGCTGCATCCTAATCATTGCAGAAATGCTCTAGGTTGCTTCAGACGCTCCTCTTTGCCATCCACACACTCTAAGAGGGAGCTGGATTTAACCAGGGTTGACATTATGGTATTTTAAAAATAATTTTATTGATTGATTTTTAGAGAAAGGGGAAGGAAGGGTGTTGGACAGAGAGAAAGAAACATCAATTTGTTGTTCTACTTATTTATGCATTCATTGGTTAGTTCTTGTAAGTGTCCTGACTAGGGATCGAACTCACAACCTTGGTATATTGGGACAATGCTCTAAGCTACTGAGCTACCCAACAAAGGTGACATTATGGTTCTAAACCTTGAACCTGGTTTAGCCAATGTGAGCAGTAAGACCATAAACGTGTAAAAGCTGTTTTGCTACATCAAGTGGGGTTCTGAGGCTAGAACCATCGTTGGAGGAAGGTGCTGATTTAGTGAGAAGGAGAGAAAGGGGAAGTAGGTAGGGGAACGGAATGACTAAAATAAAACTTTTGGAAGGAGATTCTGTAGTTAATTCCATGACATGGAAATCATGGATGTGCATCTTAAAAAGATTGGAGGCATAAAAATAAATAAATAACTCATCAAGAAAGTAGGACAATCAAGAAGCTGAGAAACCAAACCCACAGATCCCTGTCCACATGGTGATGATGTCCCAGTGACGGCAGGATCAGTAGTGGGAAGAAAAGTGAATGAGGGGAGACCAGGCCGTGAAGAAGTCAGGGCAGCCACAGAGGGGAGCATCCTAACACCACGTGTGTGAAGGGCTGGGCATCAAAGCTGGGGGGAGGACAGTGATCTGGACACAGCAGGGAGGACTCAAGAGGGCAGAGAATGCTCTGAAACCGGACTCTTATATTCGATGATATCTTGTGGCGTAAACACAGTAGAAATTTTATTCTGTTTTTATCTTTAAGGTCAGGGCTCCTGAATGGCCAAAAGTTGGACAATGAGACGTGGAAGCTGGCTGTATGACAGCACCCAGGAAAACGTGCATGAGGGGGAGAGGGAGGATTCTGTCATCAGCTCAGAGTGAGAGGAGCGTGGAAGGCTGAGGAGCCACCATCAGAAGCTCCTACCCTTCCGACGGGGAGGCCAAGGCAGGAAGGCGGGAAGGTACACAGCATGGGAAATTAAGGCTTATCTACCAGGGTTGGTGAGTGCAGAGCCCACGGACAATTTGTAAGGGATTGCTGACACTTGTTTCCTGCATTCTTTCTATTCAAGGTTTTCTCGGTTGATTCTTTATCATGTCTGTCCTAGTCATGCCCCAACCAGGCATTTGTCTTGCTGTGAGAGGAGCAGAAAGACTCAGGACGTCGGGGGTGAGGAGGAAGGTGAGAAGGGGAAGCAGAGGGTTCCTGCACGGGGAGGGGGGACTCTGCAGCGCTGTGGCTAAGATGCTGGCACAGAGGTACACGGCCGAGTCCCCAGGTTCCGTGGACTGGATCGTCAGAGTGGAGAATGACTCGTTGGGCATCTGGGCTGAGAACCGCTCCTTGGGCATCGCTACCGGAGCTTGATTGATGAAATAAATGATTAACTCCGGTCTCTGCCCTGAGGTCTGTCTGTACCAGTAAAGGTTGTCATGTCCAGAAATTGGCTCACAACTCACAGTTACTTCTTGTCCTGCCTTTGTCACCTTGTACCTGGGTGTCTGGGTGACTCCAGCATCCATGGGCTCTGTGGATGCTGGCAGAGTTTGGGAAAAGACTAAGGAACAAAATTGAAATCAGAACTGGGAATATCTAAAAATGCAGATTCTTGGTTTCTGGGGAATCACCTACACCCAGGAGACAAAGGGTCACACAGCAGAGGAGCCTGGTGGCCATGGCGAGGCAGAGGCCCTTGTGGGCATGAACACAGGGGCAGGGATTCAAGTTCCTCTGGTCTCCACAGGGTGGGTGTATCTTGGCAGTGACATTGATCTCTGATGCTGCTCAAGGACCTCCTCCCAAAGGTGAGCGTTAATTCTCTACAGAAGATCGACTAAACCAGGTCATAATTCTCCTGTATGTGGCCCCAGCAGCAGGGGCTCTTGCTGGTGAGAAGTTCCAGTTGTCCCTCTGACCATTACCCCCCCTTCCTGCTCTGACCTTTCCCCTCTCCTTCTTTCATATAGGAGAATTTTCTGCCTTTCTCTCTCTGTCCCTCACTTCCTCCCTCCCTCCCTCTCATTCCTCTCTCTCTTTCTCTCTATCTTTCTTTCTATCTTTCTTTCTTTCTTTCTTTCTTTCTTTCTTTCTTTCTTTCTTTCTTTCTTTCTTTCTTTCTCTGTCTCCTTCCTTCCTTCCTTCCTTCCTTCCTTCCTTCCTTCCTTCCTTCCTTCCTTCCTTCCTTCCTTCCTTCCTTCTTTATTTCTTTCTAAAGATCTCCTATGACCTGCAGGAATTTGGGTGAGTAATATATTATAAATTACCTTGTAATAAGCGAGACAAATTTATATTAAACATCACTTGCCATCTTTCCTCCAATCCCTCTTTGTTGAATTACCAGTAAGAAGAACTTGATCTATCACCTTTCATAGATTTCTTCTGCTTCCTATGAATTTATAATAAAAAATGGCATCGGTAAAAGACAAATGCTTTTGTTTTTATCCAAGTTGAAGTATCCTCGATGCATTGTCTTGTGTTTTCTAAAATCTGACAAAGTATATAAAGAGTTCTATAAGTCAGTAGGTATAAATCTATCTCTATTTGTCTGCTTTCTTTATTCATACACATGTTTTCATATAAACGGGATCATATACATATTTTGAGCCTTGTTATTTAGTTATTGAATAAATACAACTTTTTTGATATTTAATAGAAAGACACCATACACCAAGTCAGAATAAATAGATTCTTTAAATGTAAGCAAAGTATCCTATCGACCAGTACATTTACCTGTGCACACCTGGGTTGCCAATGCAATGCTCTTCAATGCATGTCAGAGAACGTGTATTTGTGATGAGGCTGCATCCTAATCATTGTGGAAACATCTCATTTGCTTTCAGAACTCCTCTTTGCCATTCATATGTGCCCAGAGGGAGCTGGATTTAACCAAGGTTATTAATATGGTCTTTAAAAAATTATTGATTGATTTTTACAGAAATAGGGAGAAATGAGTGTAGAGAGAGAGAGAGAGAGAAAGAAACATCTAGTTGTTGTTTTACTTATTTATGCATTCATTGGTTATTTCTTGTACCTGCCCTGCCAGGGAATGAAACCAGCAACCTTGATATATTGGGACAACACTCTTTTTTTTTTTTTTTCTTTTTTTTAATTTTTTTTTTTTTACTTTATTTATTCATTTTTAGAGAGGAGAGAGAGACAGAGAGGGAGAGGGAGACAGAGAGAGAGAAGGGGGGAGGAGCTGGAAGCATCAACTCCCATATGTGCCTTGACCAGGCAAGCCCAGGGTTTCGAACCGGCGACCTCAGCATTTCCAGGTCGACGCTTTATCCACTGCGCCACCACAGGCCAGGCGGGATAACACTCTAAGCAACTGAGCTTCCCAATCAGGATAACAGTATGGTTCTAATCCTTGAACTGGGTTTAGCCAATGTGAGCAGTAAGACCATAAACATGTAAAAGCTGTTTGTTACGTCAACTGGGGTTCAGAGACTAGAACCATCGTTGGAGGAATGTGCTGAGTTACTGAGACAGAAAGAAGGGGGAAGCAGGTAGGGGAACGAAATGACTAAAATGGAAATTTTGGAAGAAGATTCTGTTGTTCCTTTTGTGGCCTAGAAATCATGGACATGCATCTGAAAAAGATTGGAGGCATAAAAATAAATAAATAACACATCAAGAAAGTGGGGCAATCACAGGCTGAGAAGCCAAACCCACAGATCCCTGTCCACGTGGTGATGATGTCCCCAGTGACGGCAGGATCAGTAGTGGGGAGAGGAGTGACTGAGGGGAGACCAGGCGGTGAAGAATTCAGGGCAGCCGCAGAGGGGAGCATCCTAACGCCACGTGTGTGAAGGGCTGGGCATCAAAGCCGGGGGGGAGGACAGTGATCTGGACACAGCAGGGAGGACCCAAGCGGGCGAAGCACGCTCTGAAACCGGACTCTTATATTCGATGATATCTTATCATTTCTGTCCTTGTCATGCCCCAAACCAACACATGTCTCTTGGTGTGAGAAGAGCAGGAAAGACTCAGAAGTCAGGAGGCTGGGGCGAGAAGGGGAAGCGGAGGGTTCCTGCATGGGGAGGGGGGACTCTGCAGCGCTGTGGCTAAGCTGCTGGCACAGAGGTACACGGCCGAGTCCCCGGGTTCCGTGGACTGGATCATCAGAGTGGAGAATGACTCGTTGTGCATCTGGGCTGAGAACCGCTCCTTGGGCATCCCTGAGTTGTCTAATGGCATCTGACTACTGAAGCTAATCAGAAATGCCAGTCCCTGCACCAAGGTCTGCCTGTACCAGTAAAGGTAGGTATGGCCTGGAATTGGCTCACAACTCAGAGTTACCTCTTGTCCCATCTTGGTCACCATGTGCCTGGGTGTCTGGGTGACGCCAGCATCTGTGAGCTCTGTGGAAGGAGACAGAGTTTGGGAACAGGGTAAGGAACAGAAGTGGAATCTGACCTGGGACTATCCGAAAATGCAGATTCTTGGTTTCTGGGGACTCACCGACACCCAGGAGACAGAGAGTCACACAGCAGAGGAGCCTGGTGGCCATGGAAGGGTGGGGCAGGAGGAGGCTTCATCCAGAGGTGGCCCTTGTGGGCGTGAACAGAGAGACAGGGCTTCTAGTCCTCTGGTCTCTACAAGTTGGGGAGTGTCTTGGCAGTGACATTGTTCTCTGTCACTGCTCGTAGGACCTCCTCCCCAGGGTGGACATCAGTCCTCTACAAAAGGGGGATAGGTCATAAATTCTCTGCGACGTGGTTGACTCAAAGGCGCTAAGCACCTTCATCACTGTCACCTGCCCCATCCCCATGCTCCCACCATGCCTTCTCTGCTGCATCACATGTGAACTGCCGCTAGATATTTATTTCCCTGTGGATGTGCTGTTGGTCCTGCAAGTTCTAGACACCAATTAAATACTCCTAAGTCTCAAGTCCTTCATATTCCTTCCAAGACACATAAAATCAAAACAGTTTCTTGCTGAGTTGGGACTTTATCCTGGATCCCACCATGTAGGAATTTGACTTGGCCACCATACTCTTTATGAAGAGGCATAAACAGATGTCCTGGGAAGAGGGAGTTGGATTTAACTGGGGTTGATGTTATGACGTTAAACCTTGAACCTGGTTTGGACAATGTGAGAATTAAGAACATGGGGGTTCGCATGCTGTAACTGTCAGGTGCGTGGCTGAGGGTCAGTGGCTAGAAGCACTGTAGGAGGAAGGAGCTGAGTTAGTGAGATGCAGAGGAAGGAGGAACGGACGGAAGGAAGGGAGGGTTGACTTGGAAATTTGGGAAAGTGCTCATTTGTAGTTCATCTCGTGGCCTAGAACCATGGACGTGCATCTGGGAAAGACTGGAAGTAAGAAAGTCATTGTCAGTGAGGAGGTCAAAAAAACTGAGAAGTCAAACCCACATAAATTGTCCATGTGATGATGACGTCCCCAGTGATGGCAGGATCAACAGTGGGGAGAAGAGTGAATGAGCAGAGACCTGAGGGTAAAGGAGTCAGGGCAGCCACAATGTATAATACTCTAACGCCACGTGTGTGAAGGGCTGGGGGTCAAAGCAGGGAGAGAACAATGGTCTGAACTCAGCAAGGAGGACCCAGGAGGACAGAGAACGCACTGAAGTTTGATATAGAAACAGATCATGTCTTTGGCATAAACACACTCAAGATTTTATTCTTCACTGTTTTTGATTTAAAAGCTCGGGTTTCTGAATGGGAAAACGTGGGACAATGACTAGTGGGAAGCTGGCTATAGGACAGAGCTCAGGGAAATCTGGATTGCCTGGGACGTAAAACACAGGCCTCCTTTCTGCCCGTTGCCATGGAAAAGAGTCATCATAACCACCCAGAGTTGCATGTTAACCAAGAAGAAGGACTTGTGTACGTCCATATTTTGTGGTTAGCACAGAGACGTACTGCTGAGGCCCCTGAACTGAGGAGCACAGGACAATTCTATAAAGCAGATAGTTTTCAGGCCAGGTGGTGTGATCTGAGGGACCCGTTTCCCCTGTGGGATCTGCCTCTGGTTCCTGTTGGACCTAAAACATAAAACTGTTGCCACCATCTTGTTTTTCAAAAAGATCAGTGTTCTTCCCCTGTTACCAGGTACCTAGGTTTTGGAGGCAGAATGATGCCTTCTCCAGGATATCTGTATCTAATCCAGGACATTGTGGATGTGTTATCCTCTATAGCAGGTGGAACTGAGGTCCCAAATGAAACTGAGGTGGCTAATCAGCGGATTACTATGTAGAAGGAGGAGGAAGAAGAGTCAGAGGGATGTAGTATGAGAAAAGGCTCAAGCTGGTCATTGTAGGCTTCGAAGATGGAAGGGGCCACGACCCGAGGACTGAGGGTGTCCCTTTGAAGGTAAAAAAGGAAGAGAAGAGATGGTCCCCTAGAGCCTCCAAAGGGAACACAGCACTGCCGACACCTTTACGTTGACCTAGTTGGATCCACATCGGACTTCTTATCTCCAGAACTGTAAAAGAACGCATTTGTGTGTTTCAAGCCACAAAGTTTGTGGTAACTTGTTAGTGCAGCAATAGGAGTCTAATACATTCATTACAGGATCTGTGGGACTCAATGACCACTGGTGAAAGAGGCAGAAGTTAGAGACAGTATATGATACAGAGGGAAACAGGCACACTGTCACATGAAAAGAATTTGGAACGTGGCCAAGGGAAGCTCAAAAAAAAACCGTCTCTCCCCAGACCTCATAAGCTTCCAACAGATTCGTGGGAGCATCAGGTAGCTGGCAAATTCAGAACTACAAGGTGGTATCATCCTGCTAACAGCAAACGTTCTTGGGGAGAAATTCTGTTGTGCTGGTGCATCCCAGGCCTTACTGAGAAGTGGATTTGCTGCTGGTGTCACTGTGATTGTCAACTCCATGGGGCCAGGGTCCCTCTGATGTGGTCCCCGGCAGCACTGGCATTCCCACCCCCACCCCCCACGTACCCTCTGTAGAACAACAGAGCAGGTGGGCTGGCCTGGCCCAACCCAGCCCACCACAATAGTGAGAAGCCTTGGTCTCTAATTCCTTCCTTCTCACCATCATCCAAAGGAGCTGCAACTCCCTCTATCTGAGCCCCCACCCCAGGGTTTCCCTCAATCCTCATCCTCCTGGGCAGACCTTCCCTACAGATAACAATGAGGCCACAGTGCCCCCTACTGGCCAGTGGGCAGAAACAGCACAAACATGCTCTCTTGGGAAGACATTAGGGACCAGCTCTGACCTAGATACAATGTTGACCTGTGCTGGTTACACTGCAGAGTTAGACCACTCTGGGGAAAGTAGAATCGGTTTTGAGCTAAGATTTGGGACCAGTTGCCTGGATACCCATTGGTGTGTATTCCTTTGAAGTTGAAAAGGGACTGACTAAAATAGCTGAAATCATCGCCATTATCATCGCAATGTCATTATTACCAAAATATTTCCGCAAGACGGGAAAATGTGTTTTCCAAACACATGTGATCTATTGAGACTTCGATGCGGGAAATTGGCTAAGAAAGGCTTAGGGGGCTTGAGGGAGGAGGATGTCAATGAAAATCCTTTCGATGGTAAAAGCAACCCCAGAGGGAGAGCCTGCAGTTTGCTGCTCTTCTAGAATCACCATCCGTGTTATTATTCAATTTGGTATAGATGTTTGGTGATTGTGTATTTTTTTTTATAAGAGGAAAAGCATTGTGAGCCCCGGAAGGCTGAGTCTGTGTGATAGATAAGTCCATTTCAGTTTTGCATCCTTGAATTGTTACCTTCAAAAGTGCTTCAGATCCCCGAGTTATAATTATTTGCAAACGTGTTCAGCCCTGATGTTGCAAGAAATAATTCACGTCCTCCCTACAATGTGAACCACCGCGTGTCTCTGCGGGCCCACTCCTTTCCCATGCACGAGGAATAAGAGACGGCCTGTGTTCAGAGCGGCTGTGGGCAGAACAGAGCAAGGAGAGCTCTGCTGTTTTGAGCATGGGAAGGAAGTGTCCCCATGACACTGTGGCTAAGCTGCTAGCGCAGAGATACAGGGCCGAGTCCCCTGGCTCTGTTGGCTGGATCTTGAGAGTGGAGTGTGCTCCCTTGGGCCTCGCTGCAGAAAATCGACTCTTGGGCAACTGGGAATCGTCCATGGCGTCTTTATTCTCAAAGCGAATCAGAAGCCCCAGGCCCTGTCCCTGAGTCTGCCGGTACCAGTAAAGGGTTTGGTGGCCAGAAATGGGATCGCACCACAAAGTCGCGGCCTCACTTCTTGCTATGATCCTATGTCTGGTGACTGGGTGACCCGACCTTCTGTGAGTTCTGCTGTGTGAGGAAAGACAAAGGAAATAGGAAATGTTTGGGATAATCACTGGAAAGATAACATGCAAAGATCTTGGTGTTCTTAGAACTCACCTGTCCCCAGGAGACAGAGGGTCACCCAACAGAGGAGCCTGGAGCCCATGGCAACCTCAGGACAAGAGAAGGAGTGATCACAGTCTCTCTGAAGCCACAGCTTTCCGGAAGCACCCCTCCTTCCTGTATTTCAGACTTGTATTAACCAGGAAGTCCTGTCAAGGGCCTCATTTTCATTTTCCCTTAAGAAGTTAATTCCCTTTGAAGTTAATTTCCCTGAATAAAAGCTCAGCCCACTGTATTTGCATTTCAGAGGGCTTTGTGTCTGGAATACCTGTGAGTCAGGTTAAAAGGAATCCAGGTCTGCCTTTGATACCAGAACTGCACTTAGCACATAATTGTGCCAGACTAGAGATTTGTCCCAGAGTTGATAGGGAATTAAATCACTTGAGGCTATATATTTTTTTATTAAGTGCCTTATTTCATTGTATAAAATCTCTGCAAGACATGCATTTTTGGTTTACAAATGCAAAAACTCAGACAAATATTTTCTGAGCCACCAGACCAAGGCAGGTCAGAATATGGACAGAGAAGGCCCAGCAGCTGTTCTGTGTCCTCGTGAGCATATCACCTCTCAAGTGGACAGGCGATCGGCTGTGTAGCCACACCCATGATGTGCGGCCTCCCCGTCCCCGCTCAGGTGCTCCTAAGGTGGGGGACATGGTGCTCTTACGTCTTACAGGTCACAGCCCATGATGCACCATGAGATTCTAGGGGAATGGTGACTCCGGAGTCATGGTGATGTGGGTTTGACAGCTAGAAATATATGGAGCCTCTGGGAGCTACAGATCCTGTCTATACCATGGTGTACTGAGCTCTTCCTGCTCTGAACACAGTGTCAACTGTGCAGTAAAACTCTCAACGGAATGTCCACAGTCACAGGGCCGGGGTTTCTCCCCTGTGCTGGGAATTGCAAGGTTCTGGCTGAGCTGGGAGAACATTCAGGAATGCTCAGGCTGAGTTCAGCAGGGCAGGAAGTGTGAGAAAAGAGGCAGAAACATCCATGGGATGTGGCTAAGCCTCCCTCGCCCCGACATCCCTGCTGGGACAGGAAGGTTTGAGTACAGATAGGCACGGGCCCTGCAGGGCTGTGTCTAAGCTGCTGGCGCAGAGATACACGGCCGAGTCCCCCAGCTGCACCTTGCTCATGGCCAGCTCTGAGCTGTAGTCATCGAACTGCTGAACTAAGAAGCGATCTGGAATGTTTCCTCTATTTCCCTCCATCTTTTCGTAATACTCAATGAGGAACAGGGGGCCCTGCCCCTGGGCCTGCTGGTACCAGTATACACTCCTGTGCCCAGTTACATAATGGCATTTCAGAACAGCCTCCCCGCCGCGGCCTTTGATGAGGTGTTTTGGGGACTGAGAGACTCTGGCAGCCACCGACCCTGTGGAGGAAGGAGACCAAAGCTAGAGACCAGTACAGTCAAGAGATGTCCAGCTGCCGTTGAGAACTTGGGTTCAAGACTGGTCCCACCTGAGCTCAGGACTCACCTGCTTTCAGGAGACAGAGGACCACACAGCAGAGCAGCCAGGCGCCCCTGGAAGATCCAGGCAGGACAGGACTGGCCATGTCCCTGCTCGGCTCTGGTCTTTGGGATAAGACAGAGGAGGTGTTGCTGCTCCCTCTGCTCTGTGTGGAGGTGTGCCTGTGATGTCACGGTTCTGAGTCACTGTCCTTGTAGCTCCTGCAGGCACCCTGCTCCCAGGACAGGCTCTGCTGGACCAGGCATTCCCTGTCCCTCTTCTTACCAGCAGGTGCAGCTGGGCTGAGAAGGGTTGGCAGTAGCTGGCCCTCCCGACAGGTCCTTGCTCTCCACCCGCCTGGATCACCCAGGCTGCCCCACTGAAGCCCCATCACGCTCCCCACCAAACAGAGGCTCCTAGAGAGCCGGTAACTCCAGGCAGGGCCAAGTGCATGGCTCCCAGCTCTGACAAACCCATCTCCATGACAGTTAATGTGAGAAGGTACCTATGATCAGGAGACCTCTGAATCATCAGATAAGCTCCCTGATGCAGGGACCGAGCCAAGACTTCCTCCTGTTGCTTCTTTTGTTCTTGGCTCTTCCTTGGTTCACTGCCCCAGCTTTATTAAACTTACTCTAAAAATAGCCTCAACTTGAGCTGTGAAATTTTACTGCAGAAAATCATACTACCGGCTGCCCCTAGGCCCACCCAAACGGCCAGATCTCCTTTCCAGTATACATTTGCTCTACCTAACAGAAAATAAGCAATAAATAAGGTAATTGAATGCAATGCACTATACGAATAGAATTCAGGGAGTCTATGTTCACCAGTAAACTTGTACTCACTATCTATAAATGTCTACACTTCTCCTTTAACAGTTGTGATGCTCAGCTGTTTTCTGCAATTCCTGACCTGCACAGAAGTAGCAACTTTAAAATTTCTGATCCAAAGTGGTGGGCCTGAAGGCCAGTGGAGACCCTCTGTCGGCCACCCCTTCCCACGGTTTAGAAACACTAATTCCCTGTACTAACTCCGGAATGGTGCTTGAAATTCCTAGAGGGCTCTGTTTCCAGGGCTGAATTTTCTGATACACTGGAAAGCTCTCGGAGCACACAGGTCTTCTATGAGGGGGGTGTCATGGCCTCATTTTACCTGGAGCTGTGACAAGGCAGACATCTGCTCTCTGGTTTGAAGTTCTGTGTCCTGGAAGTGGCAGGTGACCACACACATGATGTGTGGCCTCCCTGTCCCAGCTCAGATGCTCTTGAGGTGGGAGAGTTGGTGCCTCTTATATTTTAAAGGTCATGGTCCTCAAGCGCCATGGGATTCTAGGACAATGGTGATTCCGGAGGCACGGCGATATAGGTTTGATAGCCAGGAGATATTAGTGCATCCAGGAGCTACAGCGTCCAGTCCATACCATGATGTACTGAGTGCTTCCTGCTCTGAAACGTGGACACATGATGTTGACCATGCATTAAAACATGTAATGTGCACTTCCACGGTCACAGGGCCGGGGTTTCTCCCCGGTGCTGGGAATTGCCAGGTGTTGGCCAAGCTGGGAGAACATTCAGGAATGCTCAGGCTGAGCTCAGTGGAGCAGGGAGTGTGAGAAAAGAGGCAGAAATATCTATGGGACGTGGCTAAGCCCCCCCTCCTCCCAACATCCCTGCTGGGACAGGAAGGTTTGAGTACAGACAGGCACGGGCCCTGCAGGGCTGTGTCTAAGCTGCTGGCGCAGAGATACACGGCCGAGTCCCTGAGCTGCACGTTGCTCATGGCCAGCTCCGAGCTGTAGTCATCGAACTGCTGTGCTGAGAAGCGATCAGGGATGTTTCCTTTATCTCTCTCCATCTTTTCTTAATAGCAATGAGGAACTGGGGGCTCTGTCCCTGGGCCTGCTGGTACCAGTATACACTCCTGTGCCCAGTTATGGGATGGCATTTCAGAATAGCCTCCTCGCTGCGGCCTTGATGAGGTGTTTTGGGGACTGCGAGACTCTGGCAGCCACCGACCCTGTGGAGGAAGGAGACCAAAGCTGGAGACCAGCACAGGAAGGAGACGGACATTCCAGCCGCTGTTGAGAACTACGCCATCGAGAACTTAGGTTCAAGACTGGTCCCACCTGAGCTCAGGACTCACCTGACCACAAGAGAAAGAGGGCCACACAGCAGAGCAGCCGAGTGCCCCTGGGAGACCCAGGCAGGACAGGACTGCCCATGTCCCTGCTCAGGGCTCTGGTCTTTGGGATAAGACAGTGGAGGTGTTGCTGCTCCCTCTGCTCTGTGTGGAGGCGTGCCTGTGATGTCACGGTTCTGAGTCACTTTCCTTGTAGCTCCTGCAGGCACCCTGCTCCCAGGACAGGCTCTGCTGGACCAGGCATTCTCTGTCCCTCTGCTCTGTCTATCTTCCTACCAGCAGGTGCAGCTGGGCTGAGAAGGGTTTGCGGTAGGTGGCCCTCCCCACAGCTCCTTGCTCTTCACCTGCCTGGATCACCCAGGCTGCTCCACTGAAGCCCCATCACGCTCCCCACCAAACAGAGGCTCCAAGAGAGCCAGTAACTCCAGGCAGGGCCAAGTGCATGGCTCCCAGCTCTGACAAACCGACCTGCATGTGGGTTAATGTGAGAAGCTCTGATCAGAGGACTTCTGAGTCATCAGATAATCTCTCTGATGCAGGGACCTAGCCAAGACTCTCTCACTTAACCCTCCCTTTCCCCCAGGGCACCATTGGGGTCACTGCACGGATCTACAGCGCCCTCAAGCAGCCTCTTGTGCAGTAGTGCTATTGACATTGCTCAAACTGGCTGGATTCCCTCTAAATTGGGCGCCAGGATACTGCACAGCTACTCCTGCTTTATGTTTACTGGTCTCTAGCTCACTCTTCGCATGTGTTAGTGAGGGTCACATGACACCTTTTTCTAAAAAGAGAATAACAATTCTAAATCTTACCAATAAGTGTTCTAGGAAAGAAGATACCATCTAGTCTTTACATATCAATGTTCTCAAGTTTTTTGCATAGATACCCAAGAGAGGATTGCTGGGTCATATGGTAGTTCTATTCTTAATTTTTTGAGGAGCCACCATACTCTCTTCTATAAGTGGCTGCACCAGTTTACATTCCCACCAATAGTGAATGAGGGTACCTTTTTCTCCACAGCCTCTCCAACACTTGTTACTATCTGATTTATTAATAATAGCCAATCTAACAAGTGTGAGGTGGTATCTCAGTGTAGTTTCAATTTGCATTTCTCTAACAACTAGTGGAGATGAGCATCTGTTCATTTCTGTATGTCTTTTTGGGAGAAGTGTCTGTTCAGGTCCTCTCCCCATTTTTTCATTGGATTGTTTGCTTGTTGTTGAGCTTTGTGAGTTCTTTATATATTTTGGATATTAATCCCTTATAGGAGCTAGTATTTGTAAATATCACCTCCCATTTTGTTGGCTGCCTTTTTGTTTTGTTGTTGGTTTCTTTTGCTGTGAAGAAGCTTTTTAGTTGAATATACTCCCATTCATTTATTTTTGTTTGACTTCCCTTGCCTTTGGGGTCAAATTCACAAAATGATCTCTATGGCCAAAGTCCATAAGTACCTATGTTTTCTTTTATGTGATTTACTGTTTCAGGCCTTATATTTAGGTTTTTGATCCATTTTGAATTAATGTTTATGCATGGGACCAAGGTATAGTCAAGTTTTATTCCTTTGCTTGTGGCTTTCCAACTTTGCCAGCACCATTTATTAAAGAGGCTTTCTTTTCTCCATTGTTTGCTTTTGGCTCCTTTGTCAAAGATGATTTATCCATATATATGTGGTTTTACTTCTGGGTTCTTGATTCTGTTCCATTGGTCTGTCTGTTTTTCTGCCAATACCATGCTGTTTTTATTATCATGGCTCTGTAGTATAATTTGAAGTCAGGCAGTATGATATCTCCAGCTTTATTCTTTTATCTCAGGATTACTTTGGTTATTCGGGGATTTTTATGGTTCCATACAAACTTGATGATTTTTTGTTCTATTTCTTTAAAAAATGACAGTGGGATTTTAATGGACATTGCATTAAATTTGTATATTGCTTTGGATAATATAGTCATTTTAACTATGTTGATTTTTTCAATCCATGACCATGGAATATTTTTTCATTTCATTGTGTCTTTTCAATTTCTTTCAATAATGCTTTGTAGTTTTCAGTATATAGGTACTTCACATCCTTTGTTAAGTTTACTACTAGGTGTCTTTTTCTTGCTGTTGCAATTGTAAAAAAATTGTGTTTTTTTTTTTTTTTATTTTCTAAAGTTTCATGTTGGTGTATAGGAAAGCTGCAGACTTTTGTATGTTGATTTTGTATCTATCCTGAGAATTTACTGTATTGGTTTATTGTTTCTAATAATCTTTCTGTAGAATCATTGGGGTTTTCAATATACAGGATCATGACATCTGCAAAAAGTGATACTTTTCCTTCTTCTTTCCCGATCTGGATGCCTTTTATTTTTTTCTCTTGCCTGATTTCTCTGGCTAAAACTTCCAGAACTATGTTGATAAAAGTGGAGACACGGGGCAGCCTTGTCTCATTCCTGATTTTAGAGGAAAAGCCTTTGTTTTTTCACAATTTAGTATGATATTAGCTGATGGTTTGTCATATGTGGCCTTTTTTATGTTCAGGTACTTTCCTTCTGTACCTGTTTTATTGAGTGCTTTAAACATAAAGGGATGTTGTATCCTATCAAATGTCTTTCCTGCATCTATTGATAGGATCATATGAGTTTTTTCTTTGTTTTGTTGACATGGTGTATTACATTAATTGATTTACATATGTTGAATCATCCTTGTGCTCCTAGAGTGAATCCCACTTGATCATGATGTATTATTTTTTTACTGTATTGTTGTATTCGATTTGCTAGTATTTTGTTTAGGAATTTTGGATCTGTATTCATTAGAGATATTGGTATTTAGTTATCTTTTTTTGTGTTGTTTTGTGCCAGGTTTTGGTATCAGGATTATGTTGTCCTCATAAAATGTGTTAGGGAGTATTGCTTCTTCTATTATTTGGAAGACCTTGAGAAGGATATTACCAAGTCTTCTCCGAATGTTTGGTAGAGTTCACGAGTGTAGCCATCTGGTCCTGGACTTTTGTTTTGGGGGAGGTTGCTTATGGGTCTATTTAAGCTTTCCACTTCTTCATGATTCTGTCTAGGAAAATTGTACAGTTCTAGGAACTTTCCCATTTCTTCTAGATTGTTCAATTGGGTGACATATAATCTTTCATAGTATTCTATTATGATCTTCTATATATCTATGATGTCTGTGGTAATTTTTACTCTCAAATTTCAATTTTGTTTATATGAGTCATTTCTCTTCTTTTCCTTAGTTAGTCTAGCCAGGGGTTTGTCAATTTTATTGATCTTTTCAAAGAACCATTCACTTAAAGTCTACTTTTATCCTTGCAGCTTAGGTGTGTCTCTTGAAGGTATTGTATTGTTGCATTTTGCTTTTTTATCCAATTTGCTACTCTGTGCCTCTTTATTGGTGAGTTCAGTCCATATACATTTAGGGAAATTATTGATGCTTAAGAATTTCCTACAGCCATTATATATTTTGTTTTCTGGTAGCTCTGTGTCTCCTTTGGTTCTCTTTTGTGTTTCTGTCAGTTGTTTTTAATTGATAGTATTTCATACTTCTTTCCTGTTTCTTATATATATTTTTTAAGCTGTATGTTTCAGTATTGGGGTTTTTTTTTCATGGCTGTTTACTAAGGTTATTAAGAGAAAAATTATCATATATACAAGAGTCCTTTGTCTTATGAGTGCTTCTGCACTCCATCCCCCTTTGCCACTGCAGATCTTTAATCTCTGCCCTTTTATGATATTATTGTCACAAATTATCCTTGTTTTTATTGTAACATTGTTGGAGATTTTATTTGTAGTTTTGTTTTGTTCTTTATATCTGATAGAATAAATCCCCTTGAGTATTTCTTGCAGTGGGAGTTTTCTGGTGATAAATTTCCTCAGCTTCTGTACGTCTGGAAAAGTTTTTATTTCTCCTTCATATTAGAAGGATAGCTTTGATGGATATAGTATTCTTGGCTGGTAATTCCTCTCTTTCAGAACTTTGAATGTTTGGGTTCACTCCCTCTGGCTTGTAGTTTCTGCTGAGAAGTCTACAATAACTCAGTGGGCTTTCCTTTATCTGTTAGGTTCTTCTTTTCCCTAGCTGCCTTGAGGATTCTTTCATTGTCACTGATTTATGACGATTTTATTATGATGTGCCTTGGAGTAGTTCTATTTGGGTTGAGGTAATTCAGCATTCTATTTGCTTCTTGGATTTGAAGATTAACTCTTTCCACAGGCTTGGGAAGTTCTCATCAATAATTTGTTTGAATAGACTCTCCATTCCCTTCACCCTCTCTTCTTCTGATGTACCCATTATTCTTAAATTGTTCTTTCTGATGGAGTCAGACAATTCTTATAGAGCTCTCTTTTATTTTTTTCATTTGGAGTCTCTTCTTCTTTCTGTAGCATCTCCATTTGCCTGTTGTTGATTATCATTGATTCTCTCCTCTATCTGTCCTGTTCTATTAGCTAAACTTGCTACCTTATTTTTCAGTACATGTATTGAGTTTGTCATCCCTGTTTTAAAGTTTCAGTCTCCTTAGTGAAGTATTAATTTTATTCATGATCTTATTTTTGCTTTTTAGTTTTTTCAGCTCGTTGAATTGCCTATTAGTGTTTTCTCATATCTCGTTAATTTTCAGAACTTAAATTTTGAATTCTCTACCATTTAACTCCAAGGTTTAATGTGATTGAGATTGCTTTCTGGAGATTTTTCATTTTCTTTCTGAACTACATCTCTTTCTTATGTAGCCATGCTATTTATTTCCTTCTTCCTTGATGGCATTTGAGAGTGGTCTTGTTAAGAAATCTAACAAAAAACAACTAAAATAATTAAAAATTTTAAAAGAGAAATTAAAAAAAATAATGCAAAGAGAAAACCCACAAAGCACAACCCTCCAAATCAAAAACAAACAAAACAACCACAGACAAAATTTTATATATATATATATATATGTATGTATATGTATATGTATATACATGAAAGATGAAATTCAAAGGGAAAAAAAGAATGAATTTCAGTTTTGAGAGGTTTTTCTATTTTTTTCTAGTAGATGGCACTGGATTACAAGTTGCAGGTCAGCAAAGTTCCTCCCCTGACCTCCGTGGCCATGTTGCTGCCTTAAGGATGGAGGCGGGGCTGCGGTCAGGATGATGGGTGGGGTGTGTTGTGAGGGCTTTATAGCTTTTACAGCTTTTCTCCTTCAGCAATGGCGAACTCCTGTCTCTGGGGCTCCTCTCTTGTCTCAACAGAGCAGGGGACCAGACACGGGGCACCTCTTTCTTCTGGGGAGAGAGTGGTCCTGGAGAACTAGTTGTGTCGTATGTCTGTCACTCTCTGTACTCCCCGGGGAGGGAGGCAGGACCTGGGAAGCTGGTGGCTGCACTTTGCTTTCCTCTGTATACCCAGTGTGGGCTGCGGGCAGATTGCGGGAACACCAGCTAGGACCCTGGCACAGTTTACTATCTCCCCCCACTGCCCTTCCATCTCACCCCCACCCCCGCAAAAGGAGACCCCATCAGTCCAGGTTGCTCCCCTCTCTGGAGCCCCTAGAGTGCCTCTCCTCCTCCAGCCCCTTCTCAGCCCTTCCCACCTGTGGTTGATTCCACCTTAGAACCTTTCAGGCGCGCTGTTGAGCCCAGCTGTCGTTCCTTCCTTCACTGCTGCCTGAGGGCTGTTCAATTTGTTGAAATTTCCAGAGGAGAGATCAAGAGTATCTCCCATGCTGCCCTTACTATGACATCACCCTCTACAGTAATTATTTCTATTTGCATACATGTCCTTTCTCAGATAGATATGTATTTTTTCCTTAATATCTTTTGATGAACATGATTTAAATTTTTTTGTTTTAAAAATGTGCTTTTCAAAGAACAGAATATTTTTTTGTCCTCTAAGAAAGCTTTGCCAACTCCAAGGTCATGAAGATAATTTACTGTGCTTTCTTTCCTAAGATTTTATAGATCATTGAGAATGTTGACCCATCTCATATTCATTTTATGTATGTATATATGTATGTATGTATTATGAGAAAGGTAGGGAGAATTGAACTGACAACCTCTTATACTCATTTTTGTTCATGGCAAGAGTCAGCAAACCTTTTTGGTGAAGGGTCAAATGGTAACTATTTGAGGGTTTCTGTCGCAGCTACTCAGTTCGGCCACTGTGTTGATAACGCAGCTGGTGATGCTGTGACCGTGAGTGGGCGTGGCTGTGTTCCGATAAGCTTTGTGTATGGATACAGAAATCTGAATTTCGTATGATTTTCGTATGTCACAAAATATTATTTTGAAATTTTTTTCAACCACTTAAAACTGTAAACGTCATTGGTTGACTTGTGGGCCATTAAGAACAAGCAGAGGCCACGGGTTGCCCACTTCTGGTTTAAGGAATGAGAGAAGGATTGAAATTCATTATTTTTCCACATGGATACAGTTATTTGAGCATTGTTTGTTGACGTGACAGTATTCTCCCTCTTTGTGCTACTCTCAGAGTTTGATCTAGGGATTACAATATGTGTCTTGACCTTACCATAGTCTACCTGCAAAAACGTCTATTGACCACACGTTTTCCTAATAAATGCCCTTGATTAGGGGAAGGACTTTTCCAAATGATTTTAATTTACCAAGACCTCTTATCAGGAACAGATATTGGATTGTATCATCAAATGTTTCTTGAGCATCTGTAGAGATGATCAGATGATTTTTCTGTTTTTTAGTGTTTTAGATGTTAAACTACATTGACGTATTTTTGAATGTTAAACTGACTAGATCGGTGTTTCTCAACATGGGGCCCATGCCCCACAGGGGGCAATTCGATAGTTAAGGGGGGCAATTTGAAAATGGACTTGACACGACTTTAACTCTTTAGCCCCGGGCCATTTAAATGCAATGCTAGATATCGGTGCCAAATTTAACAAAAAACGCAATTCTTAAATAATTGCGGTAAATAATTATTAAGTATAATTTCATTTGACGAGACAAAATATCAACTGGGTGATTGGCGTCGTCAAGTAAACTTCATCCTGGGTTCACCGCGGAGCGTGCCGTGCCATCTGCCGCGGGGAACCCCGAACGTTTTAAAAACTCACTAAACAATGCAGTTATTCTCACCTAATTGGCCCATCGCAACTTCTGTAGTGTTTCACATCATTCAGTTGGTGTTAATTTGAAATAAGTATCAGTCAAAACTGTTGTAAAAGCTAGTTGATTCAATAAATATACATATATATATTGTATAGATATAATTGGTAAGTATTTGATTTTATTTTTATCAGTATTAAACTCTATTAAGTACTTCTTGCATCGGGGCTAGAAAGCACTAATATTTTATAAATATTATTGAGGCTATAATAGTGCATGCACGACAATTTTAATTTTAGAAGCATAACTTTCCAGAAAATTTTGTCAAGTGGAAAAAATATAGATACCTTTTGATTTGCAGTGGTAGTGTAGTAAATGTGTTATATACATTTAAATACATATGAATTTTTAGTATAGGTTTACTCTGTCACATTGAATATATTTTAACACATATTTTAATATTAGTTTTTAATTGATCTTATTTTTATTTCTTATAGCCCATAGTAAAATGAGTGGTGCAAGCAAGAAAAAAACTCGTCAATATTCGGAGGAATATTTAAAATTTGGGTTCATACCCGCTGTTCACAATGAGCGGATTCCTTTTTGTCTTTTATGCCAGCAATGCTTGACCAACGAATCAATGAAACGAGGTCGTCTTGAGGTGCATTTGAAGGCAAAACATAGTGCTCATATTAATTCAAATTTGAGTTACTTTAAAACTTTAAAGAAAAATTTTGAAAAAAGAACATTAAAGTCTCTATTTACTGCTCATACTTCAACTAATAATCGTGTTCTTGAGTCTAGTTATCAAATTTCTTTATTCATTGCTAAAACTGGAGAAAATCACACTATAGGAGAGAATTTAATAAAACTGTCAATATCAGCATTTCTTAAAACGGTTCTTGAAAAAGATGACAAAGATGTAAAAGCTATGCCACTCAGTAATAATTCTGTTAGCAGAAGAATAGAAGAAATGAGTGAGGATATTGAAAAGCAACTTATTGAAAAGCTGAAAACAAGAAAATTATCCTTGCAAATGGATGAATCAACTTTGAGAGGCAGTGAGGCAGTATTGATAACTTACGTAAGATATATTAATAAAGGACATTTTGCTGAAGAAATGTTGTTCTGTAAAAGATTAGAAAGCACCACTACCTCCAAAGATATATATATAATAAGCTAAAAAACTACTTAGATGTCAATGATATACCAATGAAAAATATTACATCTTGTGCTGCAGATGTTGCTCCCAATATGATGGGCAAGAAAAATGGCTGCTTAAAATTGATGAAAGATGCGAATCCAGAAATGATTCTTGTGCATTGTGTTATTCATAGGGAAAACTTGGTAGCTAAAAACATCACGCCTGTTCTGAATGAAGTATTACATACAGTAATAAAGTGTGTTAATGCTATTAAAGCTAGTGCCAAATGTGAGCGTCTTTTCAAGCTATTTTGTGAAGAACAAAATGAAGACCATGTGAGACTTTTACTTCATACTGAAGTAAGATGGCTATCTAAAGGAAACTGTTTGAAAAGATTTATGGAACTGTTTGATACTCTTAGTGATTTTTTAAGCGACAAACCTGAAATGAAGTATCTGTTAACAATAGATGGTAAAGCATTTGTGAGTTATTTAGCAGATATCTTTGAAAAACTAAATATATTAAATAAGCAACTTCAAGGAACAAATAACACTCTTGTCGATGCAAAAGCAAAGATATTTGGTTTCATTACCAATATTGAGTTATGTCAGAAACATATTAACAACAAAAACTTTAAACACTTTCATTGGCTCCAAAAATGTGAAGTAACTGATACCGCTTTACTTGTTATTGTCAATCATTTGAATATTCTATCGGCTGATTTAAAAGAAAGATTTTCTGATTTAAAACAAATTGATTTCCCAACATGGATGATGCAGCCAATGTTAGTGCATTTGTCTGATATATCAAATATGCAGTATCAAGAAGAACTCACAGAATTGCAAAATGATGAGGCAGTTAAAGCTTTATTTAATATCAAAAGAGCGATGGCATGGCTTTGTGAGGAAACAGAAATCAAATACCCAAATTCAACCAAATGTGCAAGAAAACTATTGCTACCGTTTCCATCTTCATTTTTAGCTGAATGTGGATTAGTGCTGTAAATGATTTACTGGTAAAAAGAAAAGAAATCAGCTAGATATAAAACAATGTGGAGACTTGAGACTAAAGCTAACCAAATTGGAACCTAATATAAAATCTCTGTGCAGCAAGCATCAAGCGCAAGGATCACACTAAATTAAAATAATAAAGTAATATAGAAAAATCTGTATTAAAATTATTTGGAATTTAAATTTCTGTTTTTCATGAAATGTTTTGAAATTTTACTTACTGTGTTTTGTTAACAATTTCATAGTGATTTCTTCCTAGAACCTATCATTTATGTTTATTAAGTGAACAAATCAATTTTTTAATGTTAAAAATTATGTATGTTACATGGGGAGGCATAAAAATTTTAGAATGGTTAAGGTGGGGCATGGCACAAAAAAGGTTGGGAAACACTGATTTAGAGAGAAGAAATTGAGATTTGGGGAAAGTCTGGGGAAGAAAATAAGATTAAAGATGGTTGAAAATAGAGCTAGAACTGCATGATTTTTTTTTAAGAGACTGTTATTTGTAACATGTTGATGTAAAATCATCCTCTTTGCAGACCTTCCTGTCCTCTGTTGTCCCGGAAAAGGCTGCCCTCCCTGGGGCCCCAAGTCACGGGGAGTCTCCCCCGCCATCCCCAGGTTCTCACAGACCGGCAGCTGCAAGGCTGCTCCGCGCTGGGCGGGGGAGTTTGTGCTCAGCTCCCTGGTGACACTGCAGGGCTGTGCCAGGGTTGCTGGCGCAGAGATACACGGCCGAGTCCGTCAGCTCCAGCGAGCTCACGGCCAACTCAGAGCGGTGGTCGCTGAACTGCCGCACGGAGAACCGATCGGGCATGTTCCCCTTTGCTCCCTCTTTCAGGTTCAAATACTGGACGAGGAACTGGGGGCCCTGGCCCCGGGCCTGCTGGTACCAGTACACAGAGCGGTGGCCAGAGATTAAGGAACAGTGCAGGGTCGCTGACTGGTTCCTTGCTTTGATCAGGTGTTTGGGGCTCTGGGTGACTGCAGAGTCCACTGGGCCTGTTGGGAGGAGACAGACAGAGGCTGGGGGCCAAGGACAGGAAAGTCCCCCCTGCGGCCACCACCGGCAGGCTCGTGTCTCAGGGATGGCGGATACCTGTCAGAGGCTTAGACAGGGTGTCCAGGGCTCACCTGCTCCCAGGAGACAAAGGGCCACCCAGCAGAGGAGCCGGGGGCCCATGGCGGTATCCCGAGACGACTCCTAGCTCGGGGCGGGGTGTCATGGGGTGAGCGGTCTGAAATGCTGGACCTCCCAGCTCCCTGATAGGAGCAGATGCCTGTGACGTCACTGTTCTGATGGATTCGCCATGTAGGCTGCCTCTGGGCCACTGTCCCCCTGTCCTGCACAGCCCCCTGCAGGGATGGCTGCAGGTTGAGCACTGTCCCCATATGTTCACAGTGTACCTTATTCTCCTCTGCCTGCCCCAGCCTGACACTAATTATACAGCCCTTGCCATCCCAAGCCCTACACCAACCCCCAAGGCCCCTGTGGGCTCAGGGAGCCTGCCCCCTGGGCACATACTGAGGATCACAGCACATGTCCACTTCCTGGCAGTGAGGAGTCTGTGTAAGCTCCACATACGTTCCCAGGACCCACTCAGTGACCTCAAACTGCTTCCCCCATGCAAACAGGAAGCCCAGAGTTCCCTTAGGCTGTGCTTGCCTAGGCCACCCCCTTAGCCCTTTCAGGGTTGCTTGCAGAACTGACGGTCCACAGCGCATCCCAGTCGTGGGCTACCCACAGTCTCCTGGATTCACAGCTGTCTATATTAGGAGAACAGATTCTCCCCACCCATCACCCCTGCAGGCCCCCACCCCACCCTCACACTCACTGACTCTGCTGTTATCCCAGCCTGGCTGATTCAGGATTGATTTTCAATTATCGCCCTTTGTTTTGGAGGATAAGAATATATGAAACAACATTTCGACTAATGAATACTGGATGAAGTAATTGCCATCACTATGCTGAGAAGGGAGAGATGAGCCAGAATAACATTGGCCATTAAGATACACAGTCTGGTGGTCCCACATGGACCCAGCCTGGAACCACTGCAGTCCACAGCCCCTCCTGTGTCAGATCCACGTAGCTCCCAATCTGTATTTAAGTATCACCACCCTTTAAATAGTACATTTTCATAAAGAGGGCTTGTACATTTTGCCTACTTGTTTCTGAGATTATACAATCTTGAGATACACACCCTGCGAGCTCTAGTTAAGGTGGACCCAGTTGGGCTGACCTCTGCCGTCATTACCCAGATGCTCTGCTCACTGGCAGCATGACTTTAATACATGCCCACAGGAGAGAAACTACTTCAACTGGGCGTGTCTCTACGGGAAGACACATGTGTCTCATCCACCCTTCCTGTGCCCAGTATCTTGACAGCAAGACATAGTGATGCCTCCTGCTACCCAGGTGAGGAGCCATTCCTTTAAAACCCCTGTGAAAGAATGCAAGTTTTATCCCTTTAAATATATAAAAATATTTCTTTTCTGTGGATGATCTTGAGCCTAGATACAGACTGTGGAATTTTCACGATACGTCAAATCCTATTTTGCTAACACTTGGGCCCTTTGGGGTCTGAGGAAACATTCTGCCCTATAAACTTTTCTACACTGTATGATTAACTCCTGAAAGACCTCATGAGAGGTATTTGTATACTGGGTTTTTTTCTTTCAGTTGATGACACGGTGTTCATTGTTATGAACATGGTCTTCTTCCACTGTTTTCTGAAACTTAATGTTTCTATTAAAGGATATCTTAGCGCCCTCTAGTGGAACAGTACTAGAGTAGGCAGGATATAGGCCCCTCCACAGTATTGGAAGGCCTAATCCAGTGGTCCCCAACCTTTTCTGGGACACGGACCGGTCTAATGTCAGAAAATATTTTCACGGACCGGCCTTTAGGGTGGGACGGATAAATGTATCACGTGACCAAGACAAGCGTCAAGAGTGAGTCTTAGACGGATGTGACAGAGGGAATCTGGTCATTTTTTAAAAATACAACATCGTTCAGACTTAAATATCTATATAAATAAAATGGAAATAATGTAAGTTATTTATTCTTTCTCTGCAGACTGGTACCAAATGGCCCACGGACCGGTACCAGTCTGCGGCCCAGGGGTTGGGGACCACTGGCCTAATCCTCACAATGGTGAATGCTTAGATTGCAAAAGGGAACTCGGGTTGTGGATGCAGTTGAGGTTGTTAATCAGCTGACCAGAGCAGGGTAAGAGTATCCTGGATGGTCCAAGTGGGCCCAATCTCATCACATGGGTCTTTAAAGTGGCGAACCCTGCCGAGCTGTGTTAGAAGGCTTTGTGAGCATGGAAGAAGGGCCAGAGAGATGGAACATCGCTTGTGAGGGCTGAGTCACTGCGCTGCTTGCATGTGCCATTGCTGTGCGGAGAATGTGGCTGCATGGACCCACGGTTGGTGCAGCGGGACTCAGCTCTCCGGAGTCCCGACTTTCTCAGCCTTTGCTCTCCATGATGTGGCAGGTGGAATTCTGAGAACGGCCCCAGTGGCCTTGCCAGTGTATAACCCCCACCTTTTCTGAGCGTAGGTGGAATTGAGGAATATGGTGAGATATCTATGACCCCTGGGATTACATTACCTTTTTTGGCAAAAGGGAATAGACCCAGGTAGGTCTGTTCTAATCCCACGAGCCTTTAAGAGCACAGTCTCTCCAGCTGGTCACAGAAGAGGAGGTCAGAGAGCTTTCTGCAGCAGAAGAAGAATGTTATGAGCGTTTCTGGCTTTGAAGGTGAAGGGGGCCCCGAAAGAGACTGCAAGGAACTCAGGGAGGCTGGTTGGGGACAGCCACCAAAGAAACAGGGTCTAAGTCTTCCCATCGCAAGGAACTGGGTCCTGCCAACAATAGGAGTGAGGCAGGGGGCTGGGCTTCAGCAGAGAATGTAGCCCCGTGACTCCTTGAGTTTAGCCTAACGACACGCCCAGCAGAGAACCCAGCCCCACCATCCCGGACTTCTGACATGCAAAACTGTGAGATCACAACTTGCTGTTGTTTTAATCCCACTCTGGGTGAGCCTGAGCCCACGTGCTGTCTGCAAACTTTCCCCTCCCCCCTGCCCTCTGCCCTCTGCCCTCTGCATCCTCTTTGGTTCATGCTTAGCCCTCCCCATCTGAGGAAGTCCCACAACAATAGCTATTTTCCTGTATAATATGACCAGTCATCGAGAGACTCCATTGCAAAATCCCTGGAGTTATTTTTGAAAGTAGGGACTTTTTTTTTTTCTTTACTCGATCAAAATGCAATTTTATCAAAATTTTCCCACATCTGTAACTGAAAATTGAAGTGTGCCTTAGAAAATATTCACACTGGGTTAACGCCCTGTCACGTCATGAAACAACAACCATCAAAAGACTGATTACAAGAGACAGATGTCTGAGATGGGCCAAGAAAGGGGGAAGAGAAGTGGGGGGTATTAAGGTCAAGACAGGGCGGCTTGAGCACAGTCTTGTGCAGAATCTCTGCCTGACTGGGGTCAGGAATCTTGAGGACAGAGTCCCCTCACCCCTTGGTTCGCCTGTTTTGTGCAGAGAGGATGTGGCCGTGTGGCACTGTGGATACACTGCTGGCACAGAGATACACAGATGTCTGGGTGGTGCTGGCAGACTCCAGCGTCAGGGGAAAATGACTCAGTTTATTTCGGGACACACGGTAGCCCTCTGGGACATCTCCTTTTTCAGTGGCGTTGGCACCAGTGGAGTAGTAGATCAGTCGTAGTCCAGATCCCGGGTCTTGGCGGTACCAGTACATTGCAAGATGATTCAAGTTCTGTGAACACTGCAGCGTTAATTCCTTTCCTGTCCCCAAGACCCTGTGTCTTGGGAACTGTGTGACCACAGTGTCCTGAAGGCCTGCGGGAGAATAAAAGGATGATCAAATAAAGACAGAGCCCGGGGAGGGGACATGGATGCCACAGCCCTTGAAGAGAGGTTTTGTTGTAATAGCCCAGAGGGCAGTGACAGGGCCCCTCACCTGCTCCCAGGACGCACCTACTCTGAAGAGACAAATGACAACACAGCACAGGAGCCTGCCTCTCATGGCAGCGTCGGACATGGACACCAAACGCCGTCGTCTGGGACAGTGATGAATTTAGTTTCTGACACCAGCACCTGTCACCTGCTTCCTGGACAGAGGGCGACCACGCCCTCTTCCCTAGCTACTTCAGAAGAGAACAGAAAGCCTGTCAGCCCTGGGGGAGCCCGGAGCCCATGGAGAGAAGGGAGAAGGACCGGGTCTCCCTCCAGCTCTTTGTGTGTGTGTGTGTGACAGAGACAGAGAGAGAGAGACAGACAGACAGGAAGGGAGAGAGATGAAAAGCATCAATTCTTTGTTGTGGCACCTTATTTGTTCATTGATTGATTTCTCATATGCTCCTTGACCAGGGGGCTACAGCAGACCGAGTGACCCCTTGCTCAAGCCAGCGACCTTGGGCTCAAGCTGGTGAGCTACACTCAAACCAGATAAGCCTGCGCTCAAGCTGGTGACCTTGGGGCTTAGAACCTGGGTCCTCCAGGTCCCAGTCTGATGCTCTATCCACTGCGCCACTACCTGGTCAGGCTCCCTCCAGCTCTTGCCTGCCTGCAACGTCACTGTCTCTGCCCTTTGCCCTTCATCCCATTCCTGCCTACATGGAGTCTTCTCTTCTCTTCCCTTCCCTTCCCTTCCCTTCCCTTCCCTTCCCTTCCCTTCCCTTCCCTTCCCTTCCCTTAGCAGAGCACTGGCCAGCTTCTGGCTTCCATGGACCATTCCGATTGGGAGAAACCGCTGTTCTGTTGGGTCGATGCATGCTATTCCTTTGTTTTTTATGACCTGTGTGACATTACCCAACATGTGCCATTGCCACTAGGGGAGTAGTTAAGAGAGAGACTGCCTGCATGGGAACACTGGTCCTGTCACTTACTGTTGTCTGAGGCAAGTAAGTGAACTGTTTTGTGGCTCCATTTTATGAGCTGTAATTTGTGTGAATAAAAGGACGGACCATATAGAGTCGCTGTGAGGGTTAAGTAAGTGCAGATATTCACTGGCTGGAATCACCATCCATAGTAATCACACATTGAGGTTGAGCTTTCAAATTGGTGAACTAGTCATACTGCTGCTGGTATCACCGCTACTAATATCTTTTATTATCAAGACTAATTTTTGTGCCGGGGATAATGCTAGGCAATCTGCAAACATTTTCTTTACTAAATAAAACCTCCGGGAGCCAGATATTACTGAGTCCATTTTATAAGTTAGGAAGTTATCTTTAGAGTAGTTAAGGAGCTTGGCAATACTAGAACGTGACCAGATAAGTCTAATTCATGTTCTCTCGAATATTAAAATAATAATACCATGGTGAGGAGATTGAGCCATATGAAGGCTCTGACTAGCTGGGCTCTCTGGAAGCCTCAAGACAGAGGTTTCAGCTGTGAGCCCGGCACTAGCCTCTTCTCGGGAGACTTAGGGCCCCCTGGATGACACCTGCACTTCTGTCCATTGCCTATTCGAGGTCACAGGTGCAGATGGAGACCAACATCTATCTCTAGGATTCGGAACATTCACGTGAGAAGAAGCATCGGTGTGTGGAATAGCTTCCCAGTGGTCAGGGAAGTCTCCAGAGATCCAAGGAGCTGTTGGAGGGTTTTCTTTGTAACCACAGTTTCTGGCTCAGATAGATTTAGTTAAAATTCCATTGATTAGGAAGTGAAGTACTGAAAGCAATTAGTTTTGGTCCTTCTCTTATTCCAAATGGTGGGAAGAGGGATGGGGCTTGGGACTTGGAGACGCCGAGTGTGAATGAAGTATCTAGTTGTATGTGAGGAAGGAACTGTTGACCAGGCAGAGACAGCCTGTGAACAGGCAGAGACAGCCTGTGACCAGGTGAGACAGACTGTGACCAGGTAGGGATAGCCTATGGAGAAAGCCAAAGGAACCTTTCCTGCTTCCCAGCTACCAAAGGCTCTCTTGCAGGGAGTCATAAGGCATCTGTCCAATCATATCACACTTACCTTGAAGGACATGGTTGGGCATGCCTCAACTGGACATTGCACGGGAGAAGTCAGCCCCGACTGAGGGCTCAGCATGCCCCAGCTTGGAGGGACTGACCCGGGGTTAGTTTCCCGCTCCGATTGTGGCTCAGACCGCGCTGGCCCCTCAGGGCTGAGGGGTCTGGGAAGATTCACAGTAGCTTTGGTGATTTAGGTTTATGAAGGTGGAACGGCCTCACCTCTGTGACTCCCCTTTTAGTGCAGGTAGCAGGTGCCCTTGGAGCGGTGTGTATGACCTTGGGCTCAGAGGTATGGCGATGTCCATGAGGGGCTGATCGACACCAGTGTGGGAGGGAAATGTTCCTTTCTAATTCTGGAGATGAGGAATGAGAGGGCAGCTGTCCTTTCTTCGTGCTATTCACATTATAGGAATCATGGACCAACTGTAGCCCCCTTCCTGGGTCTTGACCTTACCAGCACATTTTGTCATGGCCCATGTTTGAGAACATTCCAGGGTGATCATCTCTCCTGTCCCTGTAATTCTACATCTTGGGGTCTGGGGACATCAGCATCCATGAGGCCTGAAGGAAGGAGACAGAAATTGTCAAGGCGTCTGGGATGGCCTCCATGCTGGCTCCAGATGCTGACCCTGAGCAGGGGACAGCTCCTTTCTGGTTTTAGAGAATCTGCATCTTGACTTACCTTTATTCAGAAGGTAAAGGGCCACGAAGCAGAGGAACCTGGCACCCCGGGCACAGTTAGGGTGAGAAGGGCGTCTCCCAGCTCTGGGGAGGTCACTGTGTGACGACACAGCCCCTGCGACTTGTCTGGGCCCCGAAGCCATCCTGGTGGCTCCATGCGGTCATGTCCATCCCTTCACTCATCAAAGGACTAAGATTTCTGTTCCAGTCTCACATCCAAAGTGAGTGAGAGACTTGGCTTAGTTATGTTGACTCAATTCTCCGCTCTCTTTACAACAAATTAAATCGCTGCTGTTTTCTGAGCTGTGAAGGTGAGGCCCACAGAGCTTTGGGAGGCTGTCATGGGAGGATCTGACCTAATTAGGAAGGCTGGGAAGGGAAGGAACGTCTGAGGGGCATGCTGAAGGATGAACTAGAAAGAACTCTGCAGAGCTGAGAGAGAACATTCAAAGGACCAGCCCAGAGAACAGAGCGACTCGATCAGACAGGGCCCAGGAGAGCAGGTTCCGAGGGTCCAACGAGGCAACCCATTTTAGACAACACATGTGAAGGGCTTGAAGCAGGGACTGACATTCACTGCATTCTCAGAAAATGTACCGTGACGATCCTGTGGAAATTACACAGCTGTCTCGGTCTTAATTCTCACCTACGTGGCATTCAGATTCTACCGACTTCCTCAATTTAGGTTCCATTCATCCGTCTTTTAACTGCACCGTCAACCACGCCAGAACGGAACACTCAAGTCAGCAGCCCTTTCCGACAGGTGCTCACTTGGCTTGTATCAGCGAAATGTTTTGGGGCGGTGCGGCAGTAAATGGGACCCATCCCAAGCACCATCTTCTTTCCTCTCTGTTCCTCACTTCGTCTCAGCGGAAAGTCTTGGGCTTTGATTCTGCGTCTCAAAGATCAATCCCAGGAGTCCTGTTCCCTTCATTTATTTAAACACAGATTCAGAGACACAGAGACCAGATTGATGGTTGCCAGAGGGGGGACGGGGCTGGATGAAGATGGTGAGGGGACTGAGAAACACAGATCAGTAGGTCAGTAGTTACACAATAGTCACAGGGATGTCACGTACAGCCCAGGGAATACAGCCAGTAATATCGTCATAACTATGTGTGGGGCCAGGTGGGCACTGGGAATGTCGGGGGAACACTTTATAAAGTATTTGATTTTCTAACCATTATGCTGTACACCCTGCAATTAATACAAAATAATATTGAATGTACTTTGTAATTGTAAAAAGAAGAAGAAGAAGAAGAAGAAGAAGGAGGAGGAGGAGGAGGAGGAGGAGGAGGAGGAGGAGGAGGAGGAGAAGGAGAAGAGACAAAGAGGGTCACTTAGCACGAGAGCAGGTTCAATCTAGCGTGTGGTTTCAGAGTCACCCCATGGCTGAGCATAACCCCCAGGTGTGCGTGAGCTCACACTGAGGCTCGCACAGCATTGAACTCGTCAGAGCTCTCGGGACCCCCCACTCCACAGCCAGGGAGCCTCTGTGCCTTCTGCGCAGATAACTCTCCCCGTGTGCCCGCCTTTCTGTGTAGAGAGCAGGTGGCCAAGGAACACTGTGTAAGTAACTGCTGGCGCAGAAGTAAACAGTTGTCTGGTTCAGGCTGGCAGTATTTAGAGAGAGGGGGAATTGGTCTATCTCCTTTCGAGAGACACTGTACCCATCGGAGACTTCTCCCTTGCTAATGTCTTTCACATCGATGGAATAGTAGATCAGCCGTAGCCCCAGTCCTGGGTCTTGCCGATACCAGTACATGGTGTCATGACCCTTATTCTGAGAACATGTCAGGACAACGCTGTTCCCTGTCTTTGTGATCTTATTCCCTGGGTTCTGGAAGACACCAGTATCCATGGACCCTGTGAGGAAACAAAACAGAAACTGGAGGCAGAGCCCGGGAAGGGTCTTCTTGCTGCAGTCTCAAGAGAGAAGCATCAGCCAGGACCTGGGGAACCTAAGGCAGGATTTCCCGTCTGTTTCCCAAACTCACCTGTTCCCAGGAGACACAAGGCTGCCCAGCTGAGGAGGATGGAGCGCATGGCAGGGAGAGGCAGGAAGGAGGCGTTTCCAGCTCTGAGTGGTGGGGGAAACGGGCATGGAAATAGGAAATGGTGAGGGTTCAGTCAGTGATTGACGTTGTCCCTCCCAACTTTCTAAGCCTCAGAGGAAGATGCAGCCACACCCCCTGCCTCAGGATCTAACCTTGTTTTTTCCTTTATTGCTCCGGTAGGAGGTGCTCAGGTGTACTTATCATCTGTCTTGTTGGGGGAGGCTGAAATCCTTACTCCCTTCTCTTCCCTCCCTGGTTCTCCTCTGCCACCTGTTAGCAAGCAGGCTCTCTCCTTCCCGGGGCTCCTTGTTCAGCTGTTCACGGAAGCACCATTCTCCTAGTTGAAAAGGCTCTCAAAAAAATTCAGTCTTTTCAAACAAGTGGAATCCAGTCTCTTTGTAGGGTTGTGACACTAACATTTCTATCCTTTCTGCATTTATTCATTTTCCCCCTAACTCAGATCTAGGTAACCTATACAAGTTGAATATATTCACCATAAAGCTTGAAAGGTGTTTCTTTTTCTTTTTTAAAAGAAGGTCAGCACTACTAACTTTGTTCCAAATTGCCACTGTTCTCCTAATGGCCACTGCTTTCTTGGTCAACATTTCCTGTGTGAAGATCATTTCTGAAGATATTGGCTCATTTCACGAAATTCTTCACTTGATGTGGGTATTTCTAAGAAATACTTAATACCTTCACTCATATTTTGATTTAACTGAAAATAGTTGAATAAAGAGGTAATTTTAGTGGCCCTGGCCGGTTGGCTCAGCAGTAGAGTGTCGGCCTGGTGTGTGGATGTCCTGGATTCGATTCCCAGCCAGGGCACACAGGAGAAGCGCCCATCTGCTTCTCCACCCTCCCCCTCTCCTTCCTCTCTGTCTCTCTCTTCCCCTCCCACAGCCTAGGCTCCATTGGAGCAAAGTTGGCCTGGACACTGAGGATGCCTCGATGGCCTCCACCTCAGGCACAAGAATGGCTCTGGCCACAATGGAGCAATACCCAGATGGGCAGAGCATTGCCCCTGGTGGTCATGCTGTGTGAATCCTGGTGAGGTGCATGTGGGAGTCTGTCTGACTGCCTCCCTGCTTCTAACTTCGGAAAAATACACACATACACAAAAAAGGAGGTCATTTTAGTATAACATCAATTATTGCTGCTATGAAGAAGGAAGTGTTTAATGTTTCAATGCAACAAATTACAAATATAACACAGCTACCATCATAGCATGAAACCCTGTCTGGTGTAATTAACCAGTGGTTATGGACACACCACATGTTCTTCCCTAGTTGATCCTGCAATGTATCACATTGGAAAAGTTATTAAAATCGTTTTCCTTTTGATTATGAAAATTTCTAATATATGCACATTAGATATAACAGTCTAATGAGCCCCCTCTGCCTTAGCTTTGATAATGACCAATTCTGGCCTCTCTTGTGTATTCTCTGTCTCCTCGTCTCCCTCCTGTGTTATTCTGCATAGTTGATGCTTTATTTAGGAGTACCCAAACATGTTTTATAGCCACTGTATGCATTGTATATGACACACACCTGAGCCTCTCCCTTCTAACCTCTCCTTTTGGGTAGGGTTCTTCATTAACAACACCAATAGAGATATGGAGTTTGTTCCAGTAAATTGCTAATCTGAGGTATTTATTAATACAAACAGAATCATTGTAATGAAGATGATCATTTTGGGTTTGTCCTTAAGGGGGAAGGGGGAGATATCATTGTCCTAATCTGCATGTTTTCAAGTCAACATCTGTTTTGCTGCCCCCTGCTAGAGACAGTGATTTGAGTGGAAGAGAGATTTGGGGGCTGAATAGAAACCATGACTTGGGGGTCACAGAGGTTGAGAGAACAAGGACTCAGGTCCCAGGGGAGTCCTGCAGGAGAAGTTTGTAGATGCAGAGCATAGAGAGGAGAAGCAGAAATCGCTCTGGGAGCAGAATGTAGGCCAGAGCAGGAGAGAGACTATTATCAGAGGGACAGATGGAGAAGACACACAATCGGATAGTAAAGGAATTGAAAAAAAATTCCAATTTCTTGACAATTATGAGAGGCCTTGGCACATGGGTCAATATTCTCTCTACTCTGGGAGAATAGGACTCATGGCTCTCAAATCTGATTTATGGGCCACATCTCCTATCTCATTGGAGAATTATTGATCTGTCAATACCCTATGACATCAAAGGTGCCAGATGAGAAATGACTGTTTGTTACTAGTTATTGCTTTCTGTGTCATTAGAAAATTTTTCCCATAGGATTTGTATTTTTCAATTTCATACTTAGCTCTAAGGTTCATCTCATATTGATTTTTATTTGAGCTCTGAGATACCAGTAAAGTTTATTTCTTCCCATGTGATTATTCAGTTGTTCTGGCATCATTTGTTGGGAAAATTGCTGTTTTAACCCTTTGAGTAGTGAGTTTTTTGTTAACCCTTTCAGTGAGGACGTATATGAACATTCGTACTACTTAAAGGGTTAAGGCATTAAAATTTATAATCCATAATCATGATCTAGCTTTCCATTTTAATATTTTCTTTCATTTCCCTTTGCCGTGTTTTGTAGTTTTTCATTGAACATCTTTTGCTAAATTTATTCCTCTTATTGATACTATTGTATATGCTATTTTATCCTAAAAGTTAATTTTTCCATTGTTTGTAACTAAAGTGAGACACTTGATTTTTTTTTCTATTGACCTTGAATCCTTGCTAAATTCACTAATTATTTCTACTTTGTGGTTCATTGATTCCTTGGTGTTTTCTATATAAACAATTATGTCATCTAAATCAGTGGTCCCCACCCCCAGGCCACGGACCGGCCGTGGGCCATTTGGTATTGGTCCGCAAAGAACGAATAAATAACTTACATTATTCCCGTTTTATTTATATTTAAGTCTGAATGATGCTTTATTTTTAAAAACTGACCAGATTCCCTCTGTTACATCTGTCTAAGACTTACTCTTTTTTTAAAATTTATTTTATTTTATTTATTCATTTTTAGAGAGGGGAGAGAGGGAGGGAGAGAGAGACAGAGACAGAGAGACGAGAGAGAGACAGAGAGAGAGAAGGAGGGAGGAGCTGGAAGCATCAACTCCCATATGTGCCTTGACGCTTGTCTCAGTCACATGATACATTTATCATTCCCACCCTAAAGGCAGGTCCGTGAAAATATTTTCTGACATTAAACCGGTTCGTGGCCCAAAAAAGGTTGGGGACCACTGATCTAAATATAGTGATAATTTTATTTCTTATTTTACAATATTCAGGCCTTTTTTTTGGCATATCATACTGAGTAAGATCTCCAATATAATGTTGACAAAAATAATGTCATATAAGAGGAAATGTCTTAATTATAAGAAGAAAATGTTCAATATTCACCACTAAATAGGATGTCAGTTGTACATTTTTCACTGCTACCCTCCATCAGATTAAGAAAATGCTTTTCTGTTAACAGTTTGCAGAGAGTGTTTCTTTTAAATGTGCACTGGAGTCTACATCCACATGAGGTAGTCGAATAACTGTTCTTCATCGTGATGAAATACGTTGAGTTTTGAATGCTAGCCCATTGTTTCTCCTGCAGTAATCCTACAGGTTTGATGTATTATCACTATATATGGATATACACACACACATACACACACACATAGGTACAGATACACATTTGCATTTGATAATGTTGGGAAGAATTTTTCTCATCTATGCTCATACAGGATACTTTTCTATTATAGTTTTGTCAGATGTTGGCATCAGGGTTTTGCTGGCTCCACGTGGTGAGTTGTGAAGAATTCCCTTCTCACATATGTAAAGTTAGCATTTTCCCCCTTAAATATTTAATAAAATTCACCAGGAAAGAAAGTTACGTCTGTTGTTTTCTCTGAGCAGGTGTTTTTGATAAATAATTGAATTTCCTTCATTTGAGAATTTTTACATTTCTAATTTTATCTTAAATCAGTGGGTAAGTTGTGTTTTTCAAATCAGTTTATTTCATCTAAGTTGTCGAATTTATTGGCAATACTTATTTTTGACATTCTGTCATCATCTGTTGTGTCTACAGAGATATCTTTTTTATCACCAATATGTCTTTTTCCTTTTTCCTTGATTGCTATGGGTTAATCACTTTTATCAACTGATCAAATTATGACGATGTTTTCCTCTAAATCCTTGAACATATTTTTATGATAGCCACTCAAAAACCTTGTCTGAAATTTTCAACATCTGTATTATTTCAGGGTTGGTTTTTTTTTTTTTTTTTTTCTGAAGCTGGAAACAGGGAGAGACAGTCAGACAGACTCCCGCATGCGCCCGACTGGGATCCACCCGGCACGCCCACCATGGGGCGTCGCTCTGCCCACCAGGGGGCGATGCTCTGCCCATCCTGGGCGTCGCCATGTTGCGACCAGAGCCACTCTAGCGCCTGAGGCAGAGGCCACAGAGCCATCCCCAGCGCCCGGGCCATCTTTGCTCCAATGGAGCCTTGGCTGCGGGAGGGGAAGGGAGAGACAGGGAGGAAAGCGCGGCGGAGGGGTGGAGAAGCAAATGGGCGCTTTTCCTGTGTGCCCTGGCCGGGAATCGAACCCCGGTCCTCCGCACGCTAGGCCGACGCTCTACCGCTGACAGGGTTGGTTTTTATTGCCAATTTTATTTTAATGTACAGGTCTTATTTTCTATGTCTATTACTTTTTCATTATGTGATTGAAATTGTGGCTGCTACTACATTGTTGAGAGTCTAGTTTTGTTCCTATTTGGAGTATACACTTTTTTGCCTTTACAGGTATTGATCGACTTACGACCTATGCACCTTACGACCATTCGACTTTACGACCACAATCGCTAGCCACGACTGCTCCATGTCTGGCAGCGCAAGCATTGCCCAGTGGGGCGTATGACAGTGCGGACCAGCGTCTGGCAGCACTACCATCTCCGTGTGCACTATTTCAACTATTATTCCAGACTCGGTACAGCACTTTGTGTTTTGTGTCTTGGGTATTTTTCATCAAACCCCTCCCAAGATGTCTACCAAGAGGAAATTGTCTTTGTCTTTGACTTCAAGATTTTTATAACATCATTTCACAGTACTGTATATAGAGCCTACAAACTTACGACCAAATCGTGTTACAACCGGTCTGTCGGAACCAATCGTGGTCGTAAGTCGGGTCACTAGCTGTATTTAGAGAGTGCCAAAGTATTTCTCCCTAGAAGGAAGTTAATTAACGGACAGATCAGCAGGACCTTTTGGAGGCTTGTTGAGCTTTCTTAGGACAGTTCTGGGGCAGGTGGGGGGGGGGCTCCGACTCTAAGCTCATCTCCGGAGGGTGTGACCATGGGTACCATGTACATTGCCGGTGTTCAGTGAGGACTGTCCACTCAGGCTGGTCAGAATTCAAATGTCCTCCCGTTAGCACTATAAGAGTATATAAGAGTATAACATAATCTCTCTCTGTCTCTCCTCTCTCAAATCCTTGGTTGAACTTATTTTTCTTAAATTGTCTTCTGCATTTTTATGGGAAACACTGATGGTGTTCTGAGAGAAAGTGGGGGAGGGAGAGAGAGATCAGAATCTCTTTCTAGGGCTGGCAGGTTGGCAACAGTCTAGCAAACTGGATAACGCCCGAGGAGGTGGCTTATGCCCTCTTCAGTGGGATGTTAGACTCACTCCTACAGCAATTCTAAGGAGCCCTCTGGTGGTATTTCAATACATAGAGGAACACAGCCATGTCGTATTCCATTTTCAGTGGGATGTTAGACTCACTCCTACAGCAGTTCTAAGGAGCCCTCTGGTGGTATTTCAATACATAGAGTAGCACAGCCATGTCGTATTCCATGTCTCAGTCGTCGTGATTTTGGGTCTCCACTCCCATAACCCTGTACATACAGCTATCTGCACAAGCATTTTCAATGCTGGCCGGAAATCGAAGGAACACTGGGTGTTTATTCCTGTAGGAGTGAGTGAGGAAACTGTGCATCGTTTAGAAGTAACAGACTAGATGCATATACAGAAAAAAAAATGAAGTGTTTCACTCACTCTGAACTGAGTGGAAAACCTAAGAGATAATTACATGCATACTAAAGTAAGACTTACATCACTCTAGGTGCATACACACGTGGCCAGAGGGGCGTCCTTTCTGGCTGGATCACAACTGGGCTGCTGTTCCCCTGCGATTTCAAACCCAGGTTAGAAAGAATGGGGCTGGCCCTGATGCTGATGACAGAATTAGTGACCTTTCCAGACTATTTATCTCTGTCCTGAGGACTGGAGGAGAAGAGAAAGTCAGACCCCGGCGGGAGGAAAACATGAAACAGACAAAATAAGAGAAGGAACCGTGAGAATGGGAGGGGCAGCCTGGGATCTGAGTCCCCTTTCCCCCCACGTGGCCTAAGCCACCTCCCGTGAACTCCTGCTACAGCCGGGCACATCAGCTGCTTCCTGAGCTGGTCCGGGGTGGGTTTGTGCAGTTAGAGCAGCTGACATTTCAGCGCTGTGGACTGGCTGCTGGCGCAGAAGTACACGGCCGAGTCCCTGGGCTCCAGGGACGGGATTTCCAGGCTGCAGGGTGCGATTTGAGGACACTGAGCTGAGAACCGCTCCTTGACCAAATCGATCTGGTCAAAAATTAGTTCGTTCTGGAAGTAAATCAGAAACTTAAATTTGTTTTTCTGGACCTGTTGATACCAGTATACAACAGGGTGTCCTGTTTTGGGGATGCAATCCATCCTGGCTTTCCGTCCTTTGCCAATGACCAGATGTCCTGGAGTCTGAGTGACTTGGGCATCACCAGAGCCTGTAAGAGAGGGAAACAGAGGCAATCGCAAAGCCCAGGAGGGACCCAGACAAGGGGGTCGGCCAACCCCCTTGGGGGGCAGGATTGTTCTTTGGTGCTGAGGATCCACCTGTTAGCAGGAGACCAAGGGCTACGCAGCAGAGCAGGCTAGTGTCCATGTTGGCAACGTAGTAGCAAAGCAATGAGACTCCTTTACCCTGCCCGCCCTCCGTCAGCAACCTTCCTGTGGTGCCATCCCTCTGAAGACTTCGAACTGCCCTGTTACTGCTTCCTGTTACTGGGCGGAACCACCTCTTGGAATCAGAAGGAAAGCTTTGACCCTAGCTCAGTAAACAGAACTAGCTTGTGTTTTATTCATCTAAAATATGTATTTAAAAACAAATTATATCTATTTTTAACTATCAGAAACAATAGACCCATATTTTAGAAACTTAGAAAACAATGATAAAATAAAACACCATCTATTACTGGCAAAGATGATCACTGCTAACACCCCAATGATATTCTTTCCAGATCTTTCCTTCCTTCTCTCTCTCTCAGATAGGTAGGTAGATAGAAAATATGCCACTAGCATTTGTCTGAACAATGTCTTTTATCATTAACTTGAATATCAGCCTCAAACTCAGAACTGGGCTTTGCTTCTGGCAATTAATTACCTAATTATCTTTTATGGTAATAGATTCCTGCTGTTATTGTTGTTTTAATGAGTCTGAGACCAGCTGCTGCTTTATAGGATATTTTACATTCTTTATATTTTGGGTGTTCATTATCTTGTTTGCTTTATCAGTGTTTATTTTAAATAACTTCTCTTTGTCTTTCTTGATTCTTCTCTCCATCACCCTTTATTTTAAGCAGTGTACTTTTATCTTCATGATCTATATTTGCTTATTTTCTTCTTCCTCCGCCCCATTTTCAGCCCAATGAATAATGTTAACAGCTGACGGAGTTTTTTTTTTTCATTTTGTTTCTTCAGTGAGGTTATTTTCTCCACTTTAAAATGTCACTATTGAATATATACACAAGAATTTGATAACATACCAATACCTTGAGAGCTTGAACAAATACACCCTGTTTAGGAAGCAGCATGTTGCCAGAGTCTTTGAAACTTCTTGTTTCTTTTCCCAGAGCTCATGGCCCTTGTCCCCTGTTCCTTAACTCTAGTCTTCATTTATCTTTCTAGGCTTCTCATTTGCATTTGAATCCACACCACAGGGTTACAACTAAACAGAACTGTGTGTGGTTTTGTCTGCCTTACACTGTATACAAACAGGAGGGTGCTGTGCGTGTTTCAGCAGCGTAACCTCTCCCTCAAAATGATAAAGTCCAGTGTGTGTGAAACTGACATCCAAACATCAATGCATTTCGCGTTGGTTTGTTAGTGTTCGCTCTGGGTGTGATTTCTTTGCAATAATGTACCCTCACGTGTTTGTCTGTTCTTTGGTTGGTGGACATTTGAGTATTTCCTAGGCTTTCGCTGTTACAAGAAAATGTGACACTGAATATCCTTGTCCACATGCCCAGCTTTATATATAAGAGCTTCTCTAGAGTAGAAAATTTGGATATGGGGACACAGCTTTTTTTTATTTTTATGCCAAGTTCTGCAGAATCCACCTCCCTAGTCCAGCTTCACTACATCTCAATGTCATGTGTGTATGTCCAACTGTCTACTTCCAGTGGGTGCCTGGTGTCCCAGAAACGGTTCGAATGCTGCTGTCCTGTAAAGCCAGCAGCCACAGCCACTATCACAGCAGCCTGGTCCATGCAGGTTCGCATTGGATTCGGACAGTCGGTAAAGAAACAACGGAGCCACAAACTGGTGGGCCATAGTCTTTAATTCTAGCTTGCACCTGGCGGGCAAGTAAAAAACACACACTGGGCTCCAAAACCCACTCACATTCAGTGCTCACAAAGCCACTGACTTATCTGAGTTTCCTAGAATCAAAGGTTTCTAGCTCACCAGCCTTATTCTCCTCAGTTCCCCATCTCCCTCCTTCTCCAGCGTCAAACTGCAGAAACTGGCCTCTCACTCAATACTCTGCCATCTTGGCTGCTTTTCCTGGCCACATGGCCTCTTTCTGCTCTCCGCTCTGCTCTCTCCTCTAATGATAATCTCAGGAACCAAGAGAGCAAGCTCCCGCTCCGTCCCCATTTTATAGTGTAGAAATCCAAACTCTTAATCCAATATACAAAATAGGGAAGTCTCTAATACAAAGTCACTTCTCTGAGGCATGATTGGATTGTACCACCCCACATCAAAAAAGGGTGGGAAAGGCTTAACCCCAAAACCAAGCCCCAGGCTACAAGGATTCTGCCTGCCCACAGAGACACACATTAATATCACCTGGGCAACGGCCTCCACGTGGGCAGCGCCACTTTAACAAAGTGAGCATAATACATATTTTATCTGCCCAACATGTCCCAAATGCAAATCGCAGCTGCCAACAAGTTCCCATATCCCTTGAGGCTGTGGTCTTTGTAAGGAACCAAAGTCACAGTTCCAAATACCTAATACCACACAACCGCAGCGTGGTGTTGCTCACTTGTCCACTGATGATGTCCCCACTCCTGCTCTGTCTCTCTCTCTCTCTCTCTCTTCTCTCAATCAACAGCCAATATCTAGAGGTGGATTAAGGTTGGTTGAGGCCCTGGATACAGAAGAAAATGTGGGGCCCCTTAAAAAAAAAGAGAGAGACAGGGAAAATAAAAATACACATTAACCAAATTTTTAAATAAATAAAAATATTTTGTACTATTAATGTTAAAATTGCACATATGAAACCAAACTTGGTGTCATTAGAAAAAAGTTGGGGTTTTTCCGGGCCCTTCAGAAGTTGGGGCCCAGCACCTGCTGCGCCTGCCGTTAAATCCACCTCTACCAATACGAAGACCAGAAGCTCAGCTTATTCGAAAATGCCATTCTGTCTATTCTCTCTAATTTGTTTAGTTGGATTTAATGCATCTCAGCTGATCATCTTTCTTCTCTGGGTTAATCCGACCCCCCCCCAAAGTGTCCCTCTCTTTTATATGCCTCTGCAGAAGTCTGTCCTTTGTCCAGACGCCCTGCCCACCACCAGGCCCATCTGGTGAAGCTCAGACGTGATCTTCTCTTAGCTTCCTCCGATCTGGCCATGGGCCAGGCACATCCCTCCTGGAACTCCGAAAGCACTTCTGATTATAGTATTATACTGCATTCTGTGGCTATATATGACATGACAGTGAATTCTGTTATATATAGTTCATTCTATTATAATTACTATCTTCCTAAATGGTTAGCTCCTTGGAGAACAGATCCACTTTCTATTCAGCTTTGTATTCTTCTTGTTTAGAAACGTGACAGGACATACAGTAAACTCTCAAGAGAGGACAGAGGTAAGTGTGCAAAGAGTGACTGAAGGGCTAGAAGCACAGATATGAGTTTGGCCTCTGGGTTCATCGTCGTGAGAGCTTGACCAAGAACTGGAAGTGTTTAGGGAAGCACTTAAAATAGAGACTGCGGCGGGGCCTGCGGGCTGCAGCAGGTTTGTGCACAGCTGGGCGGGACCACGGGCGGCAGAAGGCTTGTGCACAGCTGGACGGGGCCACGGGCTGCAGCAGGTTTGTGCACAGCTGGATAATGGTCATGGCCCGCTGTGGAGCAGCCCCAGAGCAGACGTACAAGGCTGTTCTGTTGATGTGGGCCAACTTGACAGTGAGAGGAAACAGCCCCTTCTCTTCTCGGGAGACATTGTAGCCTTCGGGTATGTCTCCTCTCTGCACGTCTTTCTCCACCGTGGAGTAATAGATCAGCATCAGGCCTTGTCCCGGGTCCTGCCGGTACCAGTACATGGCATTGTACCTCAGATTCTGTGCACACTGCAGGGTCACATCCTGTCCAGCCCCAGCGAGGCGGAATGGCGGCATCTGGTAGATTTCAGCACTGGTGGGTCCTGTGGAGTAAGGATGCAAAGGCTGGGGACAGTGCCCGGAAGCAATGCCAGACAGGGTCTGCACACCCAGGACAGGGATTTATTGACTGGGTGGGTGTTGGACTCACCTGCTCCCAGGAGACAAAAGGCCACATAGCAGAGGACCTGGCTACCCATGGTGGGAATACGGTCTGTGTGAGTTTGTGTCTGTGGGATCTCGGGTGCCCCCTGTCTCAACACACAGAATTTGTCACAGCTAGGAGATGACTCTCACAGCTGGTGTTGTCCACGAGGAGGTTAAGACTCAGAGAGATCAAGTTAGTTTCCTTCTGTCTACAGAGTTCTTTACATCCGTTCCAAATGGACAAGCGCTCGCAAGGCGAGACCGAATCCCCCATTTCCTGGTCAGTGTCACACTCAGAATGCCATGGCCCGTACACCAGCTGTGAAGAGCACTGGGAAGAGACATAGCTACAGTTCTCAGAGTCTATTGCCCGCCTGTCAGCTGCTGTCTCCTACTGATGCTGTTAAGTAAGGAAACAAGAAGGGGTTCTGGTGGTTTGTTGTTATAGAAGAAGGCCAATTCTTTCCACCCTCTGCACTGATCATAATTGATACAGTAGAGGTGGCGTGGAGGCTTCCCCGGTAATTTCAGTGACAGCAATGGGCCCCTGGCCCCGCTCCCCTGGTGGTGGTGGATTCGAGCAGGGATTTAGACAACCCCTGGCTTTCAGTCCTGACGCTGCCGTTTAGCAGCTCTGTCACCTTGAGCAAGTCTCTGAATCTGTTTGATTTTATTTCTTGCCTGTGAAATGGGTATAATAAGTATCAGCTTATTTGTTTTACAAATACTAAATGTAGAACAGTTCTCAACACGGAATAGTCACCACGGTCGTGTTTGCCATTATTCGTTTCTGGACCTTGTGTTCTAATGCACAGGATTTAGAAAGTTAACACTATGTCCCGGAAAATTAGACGTTTACTGACCTCTAGGATTGGACCAGCTAAGTAAAATGTCATTTCCCAGCATTGTGTTGAAATGTATACAAAGAGATGAATTCATTAAAGAATGCTGTTATTTTGGTGGGTAAGTAATTTGTTTTCTTTTTAGGCCTGAGATCATCTGTGATAAGACACATGCCAGATGAGATTTGTGTTGGAAATCCCTTGCTTAGAAAATGTTGAACTGTTGCTGCCCCCTCGTGGAGAAAGTGGGGACAGAGAGAGGAAGTGATGTAATGATCTGGAATGCAGCTCATAGGCAGGCGCAGCAGTCTGGGCAGAACGTTGAGTGAGAATGCTTTCTGACAGCTCGCTCCCCTGTGCTGGGGTCAGAGCTTTGGGTTGTCAATCCCAGCTGGACTCATTCTTCAACCAGGGGTTCTTAACTTTGTGGGTCCCATGGACCCCTGTGGCAAAGTGGTGAATCCTAAGGCCCCCTTCTCAGAAGAATATTTTAAACCCATTAAACAGAATTAAACCCATTAAACCCATTAAACAGAATACATAGTACTACAAAGGAAATCAAGTACTGTGAAATGCGGTTAGCAAAATACTTTCAAAGAAATTTATGGTATATTAGTGTGATTATCTATAAAATTAATTTGATAAAATCGATCCTGGTGAGTCTGCAAAAAGCCATGATTTCAAAGTAGTGGTGAGAGGAAATGACATTTACTTGGGGGACTGTGAGGAGAAAGTACCTGCGACTTTCATACCGACTGTAATGTATGCCGAGATCTCTGATTCCTGTGACTGACTTTGTCGCAGGTACTAAACCTTTTGGAGAGAGGGCGATATTCCATTTTCTAACGGCCATGCTGGTTACAAGGCTGCAAAAGAGGTCAAGATGTTACTGAAATGCACACATAAAATGGGCACTTCTTATTGCATGTGTGTTATTACATTGCTTTTAAAAGTTGCATTAGAAAAAGTAAATAAAATGACTAAGAGTTGCGTGACGGTAGCATTCAGAGGGAGGGGGTGGCTGAGTTTCTGCTAAGTTTCTGGCACAGGACAGCTGGAAGGACATCCTGAAACCCTCCAGGTGGCTCTGGGTCTGGTTCCAGGTGACCAGCGTCCAAATAATAGACAGTTCACCTGCCAATTTTCCTTATTCCTATAGGCACACCTTTGGCTGATCACAGCATTACATATGTTTATAGAGATTGTTAAACTCCGTCACGCTTATGAAAATGAAAAGGTCTCTTGGGTCTCTCCACTGCAGATGTCCTAGGAACTGGAGAATCTGGGGCCCCTTCGCACACTCTGACTTCCTCCTTGGCTTTGGGCCCCATCAGCTGTAGTCAGCACCCCTTCCTGCTCGCCTGGAGTTGGCAGTTACACTTTCTTCCTTCTGTTCATACCCTTTCAAGTCGGGTCTCTGAGCGCTCCTACCCACCTGATACACCACTTCTTTCCTGGGCTGGGTCCACGTGCGTTTGTGTTCTAAGAAAAGCTGGCATTCAGCACTGTGGACTGGCTGCTGGCGCAGAAATAGAAAGCCGAGTCCCTGGGCTCAGTAGACAGAATTTCCAGGCTGCAGGGTAAGTTTTTGGGACACTGAGCTTTAAGTCGCTCATTGATCTCTTCTGTTTTATCAAGAATGTCTTTGTTCTGAAGATAGACCAAAAACTTGAGCTCTTCTCCCAGCTTCTGACGATACCAGAAAACATGAGTATGTCCTTTTATGGGGACACAGTCCATCTTTGCTTTCTGTGCTTTTCCTTTGACCAGATGTCCAGGACTCTGGGTGACCACAGTGTCCACGGAGCCTGTGGAGGATGAGACAGAGAGTGGGGACCACACCCAGGAGGCAGCCTGGTACTGCAGGTGCAGGAGAGCATCCTGACCCTGGAACCCGAGTTCCCAGCGGGACCCTACCTGCTCCCCAGACACAAAGGGCCACACAGCAGAGAAGCGCTAGGCACATGGTTGGCTCAGGAAAAAGGCAGTGACTGGTGGCCACACTCATCGCAGCCTCCTTGTGACAGGACACGGTCTCCTCCCATAGGCCTCACGGTCCCCAAGTGCACAAGACTGACACATTGCAGGGGAAGTGGGAGGCAGGGGGAGCTGGTGACAACCAGGAGTGTGAATGTCAAGTGGCTTTTATATTCCTTGTCCCTTTCTCTGCTCTTTCACTGGTTTTGTTATAAAATCACTTACATATCATATATTTATTTGCATGGTTAACCTGTTAAATTGGCGACTCCCTCCTCCCGTCCCCCTCAGACAATAAGTCCTACAGCTTGGGGAATCATGCATAGCCCTTACTGTGTATGTAAAACCATGCAGCAGCTCCTTGCACTAACAACTTAAATGTTCAATATACCAGATAATATTTATAACAATCACCAGTGCATGTAGGGAAACAATAACATGAGTTCTCTTTCCTGAACCAATCGGCCTAGGAACTAGGTGATCGCAGAGACTGTCAGCCTCTGTGTGATTCCTTCAGGTTTCATTGCTCCTCTTTCTCTATTCCCAGAAACCTCTAACCTTAACGTTCTATTCTCATTCACTTGTTTTTTGACTACGGTAGGCTTTAGCGCTTAAGTAAAAATCTGTCAAGTATATATCAAGTCATGTGGCATGTCTTTGAAATTTATCTAAGGGAATCATTGTGTTCATTTTTTTCTGACGTTTTCAGTTTTTATTCAACACTATATGAAATTAAAATATCGATGCTTATAATTTAAGGTAATTGATTTTGACTAATATGTGGCATTCCATTCAATTACCCAGTAGAATTTATTATTCATTCATGAATTGGTATATACCACTTTTTTTCCTACGTGTTTATTGTACTAAGAACAGGACTGCAGTTTTGTATGTTTCTTTGCAAACCTCAATGCAGCACTGTCCCTACACCTGGAGCATAACGATACCCATAAGGTCACACAGTCAACTGTACATAATTTACAAAATGCTTTCCAAATTAACCAAGCCTACGAAGTGGTCAACGGTTCTTGGGTGTCGGAACATGCTCCACCTCTAGAACTCAAGTGCTGTTGAATGTGTTTTTAATTTCTTTCCTATTTTTTTAGTTAAAACAGACCTCACTGTGCTTTCAGTCTGCATTTTTCTGATGACGAAGGCAGTAAAATGTATTTTTTTAAATTTTTTTTTTATTTATTCATTTTAGAAAGGAGAGAGGGGGGGAGCAAGAAGGTGGGGAGGAGCAGGAAGCATCAACTCCCATATGTGCCTTGACCAGGCAAGCCCAGGGTTTCGAACAGGCAACCTCAGCATTTCCAGGTCGACGCTTTATCCACTGCGCCACCACAGGTCAGGCCAGTAAAATGTATTTTTAATATTTATAGGAACCACAGGGTTTTCTATAAATGGCCCTTTGCCCTGGTTTCTTGTTGGTCGATCAGCTATTACTTCTTATGGCAGTTCTTTAGAGATTCCGGATAACAAACCTGTATCAAACCAAGTGGTGTGTGTTGCTCGCATATCAGAGTCAGGAAAACAGTCCAGGTTTATACTTTCCATATCAAGAATCCCTTCCTGTTACTTGGCCACTTTCTGCACACACACACACAAGCGCACACACACACAAGTGTCTCCCTCAGAGGGGCTGTGGTTTCTCCCCAACACCTCCTTCCTCACGGCTCCAGGGGACAGTGGGTGGGGACGGGGGGCAGAGGTTCTTGCTTGGGCCTCTGATCAGGGCCCAGCGCTGTGTCACTGGCCCCACAGAGGTAGAGGCTGCTGTCTGCAGGGTGCGCCTGCGCCACCGTCAGAGCTGAGAATGTCAGGTTCGGATGGCTGATGGGGAACATGGTCTCATTAAAGCCCTGTTCATAAGTCACAGAGGTGCCCGAGTTAGATGTTGCTATCGGTGTGAGGCCCTGTTCAGGGAACTGACGATACCAAATTACAGCTCTGGCCTGGAAGTCCACTGCCCGGCACTGGATGATCAGGGGGGTCCCACGCGCACGGATGGCCCTGCGTGGGTGCTGAGAGATGACACCGGGGAGCCCGGAGCCTGCAGAAACAGAGGTGAGACACGTGAGGAGGCCACAGGACCCATCCCTCGTGGCCACAGGTGGGGACTCACAGCCTCTCCCCTCACTTTCCCTCGGAGCCCAGAGTCCTGTGTTTTTAGTGAAATCTTCCTGTCAGACCCCCAGATTCACAGCCCCCCTCCTGTAGCTCCTGATTGGTGACTTCTTCCTCCACCATTTCCACTCCAGACAGATGTCCCCAATCACTGTGGTCAGCATAAAACATCCCCACTCTCTGGCCACCATTTCACACATGACAACACGCACACACCCTTGGCCCAGCCACTCAGAGGAGGAGGCTCGTACCAGACTCCAGGAGCAGCAGAAGCAGTAGCATCCTCAGGAGCTGGCCTCACCACCCTGCTCTCAGGACAGGGGGACCCTGCTCCACACCCATCACTGCTCCACCCCTAGGGTGGGTGACAGGGTATATAATCCCACTCTGCTCTCTGCTGCCACCTGGTGGTCACCTGTGCCAATGCTGCGGGATCCATTGCTCTTTGTCCCTATCAGAGAACCACCCACTCCCTGCTGAATGGGGTCTTGGTAATGTCCTAATCAGACTCCTAATTTTATAGAGGACACACGGAGACCTAGATCATTGAAAGGTCTTAAAGGAGTGTTTTACATTCATATTAGAAAAGGCCATGTTTGTGTATTGAATGACATTAAGGTGGCTCTGAGTCTGGTTCCAGAAATGTGTAGGACCACACCCTGGCAGGGTAGCTCGGTTGGTTAGAGCATCGTCCTGAAGCACAAAGGTTGCCAGTTCCATCCCCTGTCAGGGCACATAGAGAAACAGATGTTCCTGTCTTTGTTCTGCTCTCTCCTTTTCTCTCTCTAAAATTAATAAAAATAAACATTAGGCCCTGGCCAGTTGGCTCAGGGGGTAGAGTGTCAGCCAGGCATGTGGAAGTCCCAGGTTCGATTTCCTGCCAGGGCACACAGGAGAAGCGCCCATCTGCTTCTCCACGCCTCCCCCTCTCCTTTCTCTTTCTCTCTCTTCCCTTCCTGCAGCCAAAACTCCATTTGAGCAAAGTTGGCCCGGGTGCTAAGGATGACTCCATGGCCTCTGCCTCAGGCTCTAGAATGGCTCCAGTTGTAGCAGAGCGTCGCCCCCTGGTGGGCATGCCGGGTGGATCCTGGTCAGGCACATGTGGGAGTCTATCTGCCTCCCTAGTTTTGACTTCAGAAAAATACAATAAATAAATAAATAAATACAGAAAATAAAATTAAAATTAAAAAATTATGTTGAGCCAGATGTCCAGCATCCAAATCATAGACAGTTGACCCACTCATTAACTTTATTCCTGAAGGTACAGCTTTGGCTGACCACAGCAGTACATATTTTTATAAAGATTGTTAGAACTCCGTCATGCTCATGAAAATGAACATGCATCATAGGTCTCTCCTCGGCAGATGCCCTGGAAACTGGGGAGTCCGAGCCGCCTCACATAGGTTGTCTCCTTCCCTGGCTCTGCCCCATCTGCTGTAGTCAGCACCCCTTCCTGCTTTCCTGGAGCTGCTGGTTACACATTCTTCCTTCTGTTTATGCTCTTTCAAGTCGGGTCTCTGAGCGCTCCTACCCACCTGACACACCACTTCTTTCCTGAGCTGGGTCTGCTTCGAGTTTGTGTTCTAAGAAAAGTGGGCATTCAGCACTGTGGACTGGCTGCTGGCGCAGAAATAGACAGCTGAGTCCCTGGGCTCAGTAGACAGAATTTCCAGGCCACAGGGTGAGTGTTTGGGACACTGAGCTTTAATTCGCACATTGATCTCTTCTGCTTTTTCAAGAATTTCTTCATTCTGAAAGTAGACCAAAAACTTGAGCTCTTCTTCCAGTTTCTGATGATACCAGAAAACATGAGTATGTCCTGTTATGGGGACACAGTCCATCTTTGCTTTCTGTGCTTTTTCTTTGACCAGTTGTCCAGGACTCTGGGTCACCTCAGTGTTCACGGAGCCTGTGGAGGATGAGACAGAGAGTGGGGACCACACCCAGGAGGCAGCCTGGTACTGCAGGTGCAGGAGAGCATCCTGACCCTGGGACCCGAGTTCCCAGGGGGACCCTACCTGCTCCCCAGACACAAAGGGCCACACAGTAGAGAAGCGCTAGGCACATGGTTGGCTCAGAAAAAAGGCAGTGACTGGTGGTTACACTCATCCGCAGCCTCCTTGTGACAGGACAAAGTCACTTTCCATAGGCGTCAGGGTCCCCAGGTGCACGAGACTGACACATTGCACGGGTAGTGGGAGGCAGGGGGAGCTGGTGACAACCAGGAGTGTGAATGTCAAGTGACTTTTAACTTCCTTGTCCCTTTCTCTGCTCTTTCACTGTTTTTTTTTTATATAATATCACTTATGCATCATTTATTTATTTGTTTGTTTAACCTGTCAATTTGGCGCCACCCTCTTCCGTCCTCCATCACAGAATGAGTGCTACAGCTTGGGCCATCGCTCATAGCCCTTACGTAAAGAATCAGGTAGCGGCTCCTTACACTAACAGCTTAAATGTGGAATATACCAGATAATATTTATGACAATTATGCAGTGCATAAAGGGAAACAATAACGTGAGTACTCTTTCCTGAACCGATCGGCTTAGGAAATAGGTGATCGCTGAGACTGTCAGCCTCTGTGTGATTCCTTCAGGTTTCATTGTTTGTTCTTCTCTATTCCTGGGAACCATAACTCTAAAGTTTCTATTCTCATTCACTTGTTTTTTGATTACTGGCTTTAGCACTTGGATAAAAATCTGTAAAGTATATATCATGTCATTTGGCATGTCTTTGAAATCTATCTAAATGGGTCATTCCTTTCATTTTTTTTCTCACGTTTTCATCTTTTATTCCACACTGTGTGAAATTAAAATATTGATGCATTAAATTTAAGGTAAGTGATTTTGACTAATATGTAGCATTTTATTCTCTCATTCAGTAGAGGTTTTCATCTATTCATGAATGGTATATAGTGCTTTTTTTCTACGTGTTTATTGTACTACAAACAGGACTGCATTTTTGTATATTTCTTTGCATACATAAATGTAAGATTTTCTGTCCAGTTGGCATTATAACCATCGCTTAGGGTCACACTGTGAACTTTATATAATTTACAAAATGCTTTCCAAATTAACCAAGCCAAGAAACTCGTCAGCAGTTCATGGGTGTTGTGAGATGTTCCACCTCTAGCACTCAGTTAGTGTTGAATGTGTTTTTAATTTCTTTCCCGTTTATTTGGTTAAAATGAATCTGATTGTGGTTTCAGTCTGCATTTTCCTGAAGACTAAGTAAGTCAAAAATATTTATAGACCTCCAGGGTGTTCTGTAAACTGCCCTTTGCCCTGATTTCTTTTTGGTTGATTAGCTATTGTTTCTTTGTAGCAGTTCCTTATAGATTCCAGATAACAATCCTGTATTAAACGGAGTAGTGTGTTGCTCACATAACAGAGTCAGGAAAACAGTCCAGGCTTAGAGGAGCCCCAGGAGCAGTAGAAGCAGTAGCATCCTCAGGCGCTGGCCTCACCACCCTGCTCTCAGGACAGGGGGAGCCTGCTCTACACCCATCACTGCTCCACCCCTAGGGTGGGTGACAGGGTACATAATCCCCCAGTGCTTTCTGCTGCCACCTGGTGGTCACCTGTGCCAATGCTGCGGGATCCATTGCTCTTTGTACCTATCAGAGAACCTGCTGAAGGGAGCCTTAGAAATGTCCCAATCAGACTCCTAATTTTACAGAAGACACACGGACCCTAGATATTTGAAAGGCCTTAAATGAGTGTTTTAGACTCATATAAGAAAAGGGGCATATGTTTGTGTGGTAAATGGCATTATGGCCAGTTCTTGACTTCTGTGTCTACCCTCAAAGTTACCTAGTGTAACTGTTGACTGTTGGTTTTTCTATTTAGTAATGCAAATACCTGGCTTAAATTTGTACTTCTGGAGGCCACCTCCAAAAACCTATTGCCCGACACAGGGACTAGATAAAGAGCCGGGCAGCAAGCTGTTTCCCTCTCTCCCTTGCCCCCAGCCCCTGCACCCAGCCCCTGCCCCCAGCCCCCACCTCCAGGCTCCTTTGTTCTAGAAAGCTTGGCTTGGTTTTAATAACTGACCACTCTGGGCCACTTGCTTTTTCTCTCCCTGTGCTTCAAATTCCTGTTCTTGAGTTTTAAATTCAACAATATGGAGTGAGCCCATGAAACCCTAGGCCCCCTGTCTCTACCCCAATAAAAGCCAGAGCTCTGGCTTGGGCATGCTCTGTCTGTCTGCCTGCAACTGTACTTTGTGACCTCAGGTGTGCCATGTAATTTTCAGAGTACAGCAGCAGCCACTTTGCGTGGCCCGTGGAGGTAGAAGAAAGGGGACAAGTCTGGGACTTAGCACAGGAAAGCTCTGCCACCTGGTGGGAAAGCAGGGCTTGGGACATCTTTATGCACGGGGAGGAGGTGGCCGTGCTTCACTGTGTCTCTACTGCTAGCACAGAGGTACAGCGCCGTCTGGTTCTTCTGGTTGCTGTCATGGTGAGAGGGAAGAATGCCTTCTTCTCCTGGGAGGCGCGGTAGCCTGCAGCTGCGTCTTCCGCCTGCACATCTTTTACAACTTGGGAAAAGAAGAGCCGTCTCAGACCTTGCCCTGGGTCCTGTCGGTACCAGTGCATGGAGTCATAATCAAAGTCCTGTTCACATTCCAAGGTCACTTCTCGTCCTTCTTCACTGAGCACGTAATTTGGGGTCTGCATCACTCTACCATCCACTGTGCCTATGAGAGAAAGAGAAAGGCCATGGAGACATGCCCAAGAGGGTCCCCCTTGAAATGACCATGCACTCACCTGCCTTTGGATTTCCTGCTATTACACGGGTTGGGGAATCTTAGATCTGGAGCATGGTCCCTTCCGAATAGGAATTTGCTTCCTGAACCCAGGACTCATCTGCTCCCAGGAGACAAAGGGCCATGCAGCAGAGGACCTGGTTGCTCATAGTGGGAAGGAGGTCCCCTTGTGGCACCAAGCACTTGCAGGATGACAACTGAGGCAAGGAACTTAGCTCTGGGAAGCCCTTGGCTCTGTGTGTGGAAGTTGTCAGAAGCTAGAATGGATAGTGGAAAGGGATCCTGGAGATCTTCAAGATGGGCTCCCTAATTTTGCAGATGAGACAGAGCTGAGACCCAAATTATTTGCACCCCCTACCTTCTTGGGCCTCCCTCTCAACACTCTGCATTCCATCTGGCCTGCATGATGGAATGGATTTCCTAGAGTCCTCTTGGCTGAGTGGGCGGGCACCCAGCAGAGAGTCTCACTCTGATTGGCCCGTTGGCTTTGACCTTCCCAGTTGTGGTGATATTTGATCACTGCAGCAGCCCTGAAGACATTCCAGTGTGTCACACAAGAACATAGACTTCATCTCTGATCCCATCATTGCCATGGAGACTGCTCTGCTCTAGATCCATCCTGCATTTGCACCCCATCCCAGTTTCATTCTAGAACCTTCTCCCTGTGGCTGGTTTTCCTCTCATCATTTTTGTTCTCTTGATCAGGGGTAGTCAACCTTTTTATATCTACAGCCCATTTTTGTATCTCTGTTGGTAGTAAAATTTTCTAACTGCCCAAGGGTTCCACTGTAATGGTAATTTATAAAGTAAGGAAGTAACTTTACTTTATAAAATCTATAAAGCAGAGTTATAGCAAGTTAAAACATATAATAATAATTACTACCAAGTACTTTATGTCAGATTTTTGCTAAGTTTGGCAGAATAAATCTTTATAAAACAACTTACTGTAGTTAAGTCTATCTTTTTATTTATACTTTAGTTGTTCTGCTACCGCCCACCATGAAAGCTGGAGCGCCCCCTAGTGGGCGGTAGGGACCAGGTTGACTACCACTGTCTTAGATGTTTCTCTGCATCAGTGCCCTATCAGAACTTGCAGTTGTGTGTTCCTTGGCTTTCATTTCTTTCCTGAGTTCAATCAAAAAGATTTTTTTGTTGTTGGTGTTGTTTCTCCCTGTTTTCCCCATTTCTGTTCATAATTCTTGCATCTCTGGTCAGGTTGGTCATCTTATCTTCAACTGCTTGCTGGAATACATGTGTTTGGAGTGTGGGCTTGAATTTTTCATTTGACACGTGACTGTTCTTCGGAGGAGCTGAGGAGCTAGTGGAAGGTGGTGTTTCCCTCTGCCCTCTGGATTGAATGTTCCTTTTGTTCATTTTCATGATGTTGGGGAGTTTACAATATACAGTACTCAGTTTAATGGGATCTTTTCCCATCAGTCTAGCAAAGTCCAGACACTTGAGTAAGTGTTGTCTTCATGGGACTGAGGGGATGAGTCCTCTTATTTCATGGTCTCTTTTGTTTTCCATCCACCTGCTCCTCTAGAGCAGAGAGGGGAGGGACCCGAGTGTGTGAAACAAGTTCAGAAAACCAAACTCTGGAACCATGTCAGAGTCACGAGGTCTATGCCCCGTCTCGGTGAGGGTGGACGTGCTTGGTCTGAGTGTACTTGCAGTGACTCTGCGTCCGTCTGCCTTTGGAGCTCCTGAGACTGCTTTCATCCAAGCACAGGGAAAGAACCACTCTCTCTAGGTACCCAACAGCCGTGAGTGGTGAGATTTAAAAAAAAAATTCAATTGGATAACAAAAAAGTTGAGATATGTTTCTCATGAGCAATATTTGGGGGATAGGCCTGTCTCCTCAATTGCAGACAAATGTATCCAACCCTATTTTCCCCATCACTGGGATATCCTGTCACAGGAGGTCTTAGTTCTGACATCTATACACACCTGCTCAGGTCCCAGGCAGGATGACCAGAATTGTTCCATTAAGAGTAAGTGGCTGTACACCGTGGGAGAAAAAGCACAACCATCTGAGTCACACAGACCTGGGTTTTAATCTTCTCTCTCTCTCTCTTTCTCTCTGTTTGAGAAAGAAAAATAAACCCCTGGCACCATACTTCCTTATATGAAAATGAAGAAAAATTTCCTTTGCTTGCTTACCTTGCTTTTTCAATAAAATTCTCTATTTAAAGCATGCAGTGTGATCTTGAAATAGAGTATGAAATGAAGGAAGGAGAACTGTTGGTCAATAAATATTTAACCCGACAGATCATGTCCAGTGTGCAAACATTTTTACCTCCTGCGGGTGACAGAGTCTCAGTTCCTGAGCTGGGGCTAGGAGGGTCTGTGCACTTTCTACAGCCCTCCCCCATTCCCACCCTCTCTTGGCACAATGCCTCCCAGCTGGTTTGTCAGCTTAGCAGAGACCCTGTCCCCTCCCCCAGCTGGGCGGCGGCTGTGTCTGTCTGGGGCGGGGCCAGGGGGAGTTTCTTCCCTGGGAGGCTGTGGCTCTGAACTGGTGTGGACAAGGAGCTGGCGCAGAAATAGACTGCGGAGTCGCTGGTCTCCACCGCCTGGATCTTCAAGAGGTAGGGTTCCCCTTTGGGAAATTTAGCAGAAAAGCGTTCTGCTGGCATCCCTGACTTGTCCAAAATTTCTGCTTCCCGGAGGTAAATCATGAATTTCAGCCCTTCTTCTGGGAGCTGCCGATACCAGTAAACATAAATGTGGCCTTTCACCGGGTTGCATGTCAGCGTTGCCTCCCGTCCTCTTGCCATGACCAGGTGTCTTGGGTTCTGGGTGACGCTGGCGCTGGTGGGACCTCAGAGGAGAAGAAATGGGTGAGACAGAGTCCTCATCGCAGAGGAAGGTTGTAGCTTGCAATGAAGCAAATAGTCCAAGGCCAGCCCAAATAGCCTTGACATTTCCTATGTTCATTTAAAAATTCATGTCAATTCTACTTATTGCTCCATCATGCAAATCATTTGTTTTATATAAATGCCAATACCTTTCAGAAAATCTCTGGGCAACACGGAGGTCCAGAGCGTGTTGGAGACACAGCTATGGAGGCCAATGAGGCTGATCCCTGCACTCACCTGCCCCCAGGAGCCAGATGAACACCCAGCAGCAGAGTGTGCCACCCATAACTGAGCTGGGCACCAGGGGAGAGACAGGCAGGCAGCCCAGGAGCCAGACCTCACAGCTGCCTCCCAGGAGACGGGTCTTCCTGTGACGTCACCATTCCCAGTGGATCCTGTTCTCTTCAGAAGCGATCTCGTGCATTCATTGAATGGTACATCTTGTTTTCCTAACTATACAAACAACCTTGCTTAGTAGGTGTTGGCATGGGGGCTTCTGTTGCGCAGGGGAGGCTGGGAGAGAGGAGCACCTTTATTACTGGTTCTTAGTTTATGAACAATTCATATTCGCCACGTCCCTCTCCACATTGTCTAACTTTTGCTTCTTTATTTTCCTTTCATCTGGCTCATTTTATTTTTCATTGTTTATGTTGCTGAGTGGAGGTAGTTACCAGATGTGACATCTGGGTTTACAGGGACCTGGCGGCCAGGATAGTGGGGGAAAATGAGAGGCAGGAAATGATCGGACTCACTTTCCTTCTTTCCACCTTCATATCAGCTAAGTAATCATTTCAGCATCTTGAAGAACCTTATATTATGGTTTATAATATATTTTTTCTCATCTCTTGCTATTCTGTTTGCATGTTTAATGTAAGTACCTGTTTCAGAGAACAAACATGAGAAAAAGTACAAACTCTCCCTCTCCCCTCATGTCCTTGATTCTATCTATCAATATCTACCTGTAGTATTCTCTGTAATCGTGGCTGGGTTACTGATATTTGAGGGATCTTCCTTCCTTTCATTCTTCTGTTCTTCTTTCCTATCCTGTGGCATCAAATAAAATCACGTGAGCTCTGGCTGAATAGCTCAGTTGTTTAGAGCACTGTCCCAATGTACCAAGATTGTGGGTTTGCCGGGGTCCAGCCCCGGGGGGGATCCAAGGGTCCCACAGGAGGAGATGGCGTAGGCGAAAATGGAGTGAGAGAGCCGAATTCTTTTCTTTCTCTTTATTCTCTGGTTAGCATTTACTGCCAGGCATCTCTTCCAAATGCTAGTATAGCTCCCTTTTTATACAGGCACACCGAGTTACAATCACATGGTGTTAATTATTACTTTTGTTTCACTATGTTTTCATGTTTCCGGATAACAGTTAATTTACATCTATGAGTCACAAATCAGGTAGCAAATCATTCAAAATACAAAATAACCTGAATAGCATAACAACATCAGTAAAAGCTTTTAGAGTATTAGTTCTAAAAGTTAACTATAAAGTGAGTTAAGGGGCAGAGAGAGATTAGCAGAGGACAACAATGGACCACCGCTTGCTCAGGTAAATGGCCTTGGGTTTATGCAGTGTCCTACTTTTTCTCACAAGATTCTAAAAGGCTTGCCTCTAAAGAAATTAACATAACATCAAGAATAGCTTTCATCCAAAGATATGCAGAGTGTACTTGCAAGATAGCCCAGCAGCAACACAAGACATTCCATGGATTTCCCTACATTTTTAAATCTCATGAAAACATCTCATTGAGAAAGCCTAGCAATTGCCTTTAGTCAAAAGACAATTCTCTTAGTAAAACATTCTTTTCTTGCTGACTACACTCTCATCCTAGGCCACACAATGGGCCATTCTACTATACCTTACCTAAGATACTATTGTCTAGTCAAATATTACTTATTTATTATATTTAAACACTAGTTAAGTTCTGACTCTATTCTTCTCAGAATATACCACTATTTGCAGATCAAAGAAGAAAGGAATGTTTTTCTACTTATCACATGAAAAGGCTAGGGAGGAAAAAATGTTAAGTGAAGGCCAAAGGGTGCTCTGTGCACAGCCACTGCCTCCTAACCATTCACAAGTCACAATCTCTTCTTTTTAACATGATTAAGAAGGAATTCTCCTACAAACTTAACCCTTTACGAGGGATATCATAGCCAGCCTCTTATGTCTATGAGCCCAGTTCAAGGGGCTTACAGGCTTTTCTGTGGAACTCACACCCTCTGTCTCATTTCCAAAGAAATCACTACGAATCTACAGGGAAAGCACGGTACTATTATCCCTGTGCCACAAATAATAGCACACACCCAGAAAAGGGGGGATATAAGGCCAGATTAATTCAAAAAGTCAAAGGGGGGAGTATCGTTGTGCCTATCCTTTGTGGTGACTTTGTCACCCCACAGCCATTGGTCTTCACTGCAGTGACTTTGTCACCCCGCAGCCATTGGTCTTCTCTGCTGTGACTTTGTCAATCAGCAGTTTTTGATCTTCTTCTGCTGTGACCTTGTCAGCCAGCAGTTGTAGGTCTTCTCCTGCTGTGACCTTGTCAGTCAGCAGTTGTGGATCGGCTCCCGACACGGGTTCAATGCCTGGTCAGGGCACACACAAGAATCAACCAATGAATGCATAAATAAGTGGAACGAAAAATTGATGTTTTTCTCTCTGTCTCTTTCTCTCTCTAAAATCAATAAATGAAAAATAAAATTATATGGACACCCACTTGTTCTAGGCAGAGTGAAAAGAAGATTTAAAGGAGAACAAGGCACAGCCCCCCCCACCCATGAGCATGAACAGGCCCCCTGGAGGAGGTGTAACTTGTACATCTAGAACCCTCCAGGCTCTGGGTATAAATAAGATCATTTTAACCTTTAGTGACATGATCTGAGTAATGGCCCAAGGCCTTGGCTTATTAACAGCAGGATCCTGAGGCCTCCCTCAAAGGCTCTCATGATTTTGGAGAGAATTCAGTAGGCTTCACCAAATGTATACTTCAATCAAAATGCAGCTGCCGTCCACGCTTGGAGCTATTTTTCCTGGAGATGCTCCAAATTACTCACAAATGCTTCTGATGAAAATGTCATCATCGGGCACCCATGCGTAGCCCAAAGGGACTTTTCCTGGATGCGGTTAAAGCCTCTAATCCTCAGGCTACCAGGGCCATGTTGGAGGTGAGTTCACTGCTTAGGTTTCAAAGGCACTCTGCTCGTGTGCAGAGTCTAACCAAGCACCTTGCGAAGGGTTCCATCAGCTTCTGGCTGGGTACCAGCCTTCTGTCTGCAGGCTCAAACCCAGTCAAAGGGGTCAAATAAGGTCAGATGCGATGCCAACCATCTTTACTCTCTCCTGTTCATTACTGCATGCTCCAAAGCAAACCTCCCTCTAGACTTTGCTAGATCAAATGTGGTAATGAGAAGCTAAATCTCATGATTTTGATATTAAAAGACTAACTTGTAACTGTCTGTATTTGATTGATGCAGAATCAATCCATTGCATGTAATGTGACATATTTATATCTAAATGAGTATATTTTTTACAATTACTATAAAAAATTAATAGGCTTGTAATCATAATTGCAATATAAAATATTACAAATGTTTTTATTATGCATTTATCATATTATAATGTATTATTGTTGCAATGAATAAAATGTTTCTTTCATTTACGATATTGTTTTCTTCAATTTATTTTTGTCCTCTTTTTCATTGTAAAAAAAGTTGGTCACCTTATTAGTAATTATGCCGGGACAACAGGCCTGAGCCAGGGTGGCCATGATGAACCCAAGCCTTTGATAGCCTTACATGGATAACTTTCTAACATGTTCCCTTACTGCCACCTGGTGGCAGTGGGGGGATTGTAGGAAATAAATAGATACCATTTTCTTTGATAAGATCCCATTCAAAGTCAGTCTCAATGTTGAAACGTTCAGGAATGCTCTAGAACAGGCATCCCCAAACTACGACCCACGGGCCACATGTGGCCCCCTGAGGCCATTTATCAGGCTCCCCGCCGCACTTCCGGAAGGGGCACTTCTTTCATTGGTGGTCAGTGAGAGGAGCACTGTATGTGGCGGCCCTCCAACAATCTGAGGGACAGTGAACTGGCCCCCTGTGTAAAAAGTTTGGGGACCCCTGCTCTAGAACGTCCCCTCCCACCAGATGTTCTCTGGATTGGTATTATCTGCATGTACAGTGATGCTCAGTTATGGCCAGAGGGCCATGGCCTGTTCTCCACAGCAACCCCTGGTGGTCGTACAAGTGGGGAAACCAAAGATCTATCCCGAGTCAGAGGATCAGTCACGTTGGCCCTTGGAGACCAAATCGTGCAAGTCTCTTATTTTAAAAATGAGAACACTACTGAGTCCCCGAGAGGTGAGAGCAGATGCTAATGTCTTACAGCAAGAAAACAAAAGCAATAAGAAGAAACCCACAAAAAAATAAAACAACAACAGAAGCAGAGTTGATTAGAAGCAAGTTTCCTGACTTTGATTCTAGGGTCTGTAGCTGTGGAGCCTGCAAGAGAGACAGAGGAGAGGGAGATCTGAGAGTTAGACATTGCACAGAAAAGCCCAGGTTCCTGGGACAGCTCTACGGGGACTTGAGGTTGGGTTTCCTGGAATAGTCCCTGCATCGGGGTTCCTTATCAACATGTTTTCTCCCTTCCCCTGGACAGGGTTGTGGTATCCGCACCCGCACAGGCTTCCCCATTTAATCCCTGCCCTCAAGGGGCTGCCTGTCTCATGACGATGCATACCTGGGCTCAGAGGATGCTAACACACCTGTAGTAGTCAGCATCCGGTTGTTTTGCAAAGAACTCGTGGCCTCCGATGGGTACATCGATGGTGAAAGAGTTTGCAGGGATATCTGTTTGAGATACAATCAGTAGGAATTCCTTAGTGTTTGAGTAGCAGCAACCTCAGATATCTGGCCTCTGTACTGGAAATATTTAGGGCAGGGGCTATGTTTATAAAGTAGCCCTGAAGTCACAGACAGCCTGATGCTGCATTACTCTGTAGGAATTTCAGAGGCGTGCCCATCACGGTCATGGAAGGGGTCATTTATGGTCTCACTCTCTTCCTGGTGACAGCTGGAGACAGACACCACAAGCAACCGGCTCCTTCCTTCTGTGGTAGGAAGATGAGGAGGGGTCTTTTCAATGTCTTCCTGGAGCCTGAGGGAGAAGAAGAAGCCAGCGAGAGAGCTGGCACCCTGGAGGGGGCTGACCCAGCCTCACTGTACCAGTAGCATCGCACACAGACATGTGGACTTGCGTCCCCCAACTCTGCGGGCTGGACCTTCAGGGTGAAATAGGTTCCGTTTGCTTTTCCAGCTGAGAATCGTTCGTGGGCCCCCCCTCCCCCTCCACACTTGGCTTCTGTGTCTTGGTATTGGGAAGAAATCAGAAATTCCATGTCCAGCCTGAGATTTTGTCGATACCGGTAAACAAAAATATGAGACCAGAAACGGGATCCCATCTCAGAGTCACCCCCTCTGTGATCCCATCTCTGTGACCTCGTGGCAGGAAGGCTGGCTGACTCCAGGGTCTGTGTGTCCTGTGGGAGATGACAGAAACCACACAGTGAAGGGTAGCAAGGGGAAGTCTTCCACCCAAATTCCCATGCACTCCCGAGCTCAGCTGCCCCCGGGAGCCAGAGGATCACACGGCCGAGGAGCCCGGTGTCCGTGGCATGGTCAGCGGCAGGACGAGGCTTCCCCAGCGATGGATCCTGATGCACAACAGCAAAGAGTGTCCTTGGCCCTGCAAGGTAGGACCTGGTCGTGACATCACCGTGCCTGGCAACACCCACCACCCCAGGGCTCCTTCTACAGGAGAGGGAGAATCCTTGCTCCATGTGCTTGGCTGCATGTTTATTTTGTCACATGAAGAATGTCAACAGGCTCCAATCCATGCGAGGGTTCTTAGGGAAGTTTAAGGAAAACAGAAGAGGAAATGGAAAAGGGAAAAAGAGTAAGAAACAGAAGAGCAAGAAGAAAATGGTTGCCCTGGCCAGATGGCTCAGTGAATAGAGTGTAATCCCGGCACACCTAATTCGTGGGTTCGGTCTGAGTCAAAGCACATATGAGAAGGATTCAGTGAGTGCACAACTAAATGGAACAACTAAGTGGGACAATGAGTTGATGCTTCTCTCTCCCAAATCAATAAAAAAATTTAAATATAAGAAGAAAACAGTTGAGGACTACACTAAAGTTACAATCTAAAGCTGAGTGGCTGATGATACAGAAACAGAAACAAAAGGGATCACCCCATTTTAACAGAGGTACTTTGAACTCTGTCTGCTCTATGCAATAGAGTCACCTCCCTACGTGGAATTAGTATGGTAATGCCTCCTTTCACTTACATTTGAAGTTGAATGAATTGTTCCTCATTACAATTTGGATCACACACCTGAGGGTTTTTCCACATTGTCTGCCTCAAGTTTCAATTGGGCAATAGGTATTTTTGTCACTGTGAACACATTCATCTGTCTCTTTCCTGAGTCCCACAGACACTAATTAGTGACTTTGTAAGGTCTAAAGATGTCACACTTAAAGTTGACGTGCTTTTTGCATTACCTAGATTTAATATCTTCAAAAGAAACTTACCAGAGTCTTCACATGATCTGACATTATTTTAAAAACTAAGGATTTAACTGCCTCTTTAATTCCTTTTCTTCTCTGAGGTTCCCTGGATCCCGCAAATGTGTTAATCATCCTTCATTCCTCACTTGTGGTGCACTGTGTTCTGACCCCCAATTAGAGAATGCCTCTCTGTGAAAACCTTGATTCATAAGTTCAAAGTCACAGGCCCAAAGCTCCCATGTTGTTCAAAATAATTTCACCCTCTTGGCTAATGTTGAGTTTTCCAAGAGCGTGTTTTTGAGTATAAAAGGGTATTTTTTTCTCTATTTTCTGGAGTTGTATCCAATCTAGCACAAGAGAAAGTCAAGTTGGTCCTTCTTCCTGCCACTCAAGAGCTGAAATCTGAATCTACAACCTTCTACCTCCTGTGAGATCTAACAAATGGAGAAGGCATTTAACAACAAGAAAGAAGATGGGGCCAAGAAGGTGGAAAAAAGAGATGAGTTGTCAAATCAGCCTGTGATGGTTCCAGGACTTCATTCCACCTTGTTCTGCAGAAACTCCTGAGTTCTTGCTGTTGGTTCACTGAGATAGACATTTAGCCTTACCACAGATCTCCCTTCGGCATAAGCTGGCTCTCATTAGCTCTCGTGACTTCCTTTCAGCCTCCTCCACCACCTGCTTCCTTGTGCGGTCCCTGAATGAGTTTGTGCACGAAGGCTGGCTAATCTTTAACACTGTGGATCACTGCTGGCACAGAAGTACGTGGCTGAGTCTTGCAGCTCCATGCCCTTGATCTCCAGGCTGCAGGGTGCGTCTTCAGGACACTTGGCTGAAAATCTCTCCTTGGGCATCTCTGATTGCCTGACTTTATTGAACTGAAAGAGAACCAAGAACTTGACCTCTTTTGCCAGGATCTGTTGGTACCAGTAAACATAATCGTGTCCTTCTTCTGGGACACAATACATGTCCACATGCTGTCCTTTCCCTTTGATCAGGTGCCCTGGAGTCTGGGCGACTTCTGCATCGAGGGAGCCTGTGAGGAAAGCAGACGGAAGTTGCAGACTTAGTCCATGAGGGACTCTGAGGACATGGACGATAGGCTCAGGGCAGGGAGCTGACAGTTTCAGAACAGGGACTTGCCTGCACCCAGGAGGCAAAGGACCATGGAGCAGATGAGTACGGTGCACACGGTAGACTGAGGAAAAGAACAGGGTCAGGTGTCTCAGGCTTCCTCAGCCCCTGTAAGCAGCTACTCTGTGACGTGGTCCTTTCATAGAATCTGCCAGTCTTTAAATGAAGGCACTTTTATCTTATCACAGAGGAATCACTCCCATTGGTGCCATCTTCAGCTTTGTTCACGGCATTCTTTCATTCTGGATATTCCTGTGAAACTATTCTCCTAAACATTAACATTATCGACTTACAAGAACAGAAATACACCCCGGAGTCCTCGGGCCGTGCAGGCTGCACCTTCAGGGTGGAGAAGGTCCCCTCAGTCCGCTCAGCTGAGAAGCAATCATCGGGCATCCCTGACTTGTCCATCACCTCCTCTCTTAGGAAGCGAACCAGAAATGCCATGTCTTTCCTGACAGCACATCGGTACCAGAAAAGAGTCTCATGTCCAGAAATTGGGTCACATCTCAGAGTCACGGCCCTGTCCTCCTCCATGACCTGGTGGCTGGGGGACTGAGTGACTCCAGCTGATACGTGTCCTGTGGGAAAAGACGGGAACATGGAGTGCATGGCCACAGTGGCTTGGGCAAAGGCAACATGGAGAGGTTCAAATTTCTAAGGACTCACTTGCTCCCAGGAGACAAAGGGACACTAAGCTGAGAAGCCTGCAAGCCATGACAGGGTCCAGATAAAAATAAGAACTCTTCCAGGTGGTGGGACGGGTAAGGATGAGTGAAAATGAAAGCAAATCCCTGTCCCCTTGCCTTCATAGGATGACATCACCATGGCAGCCAACGCCTGTCCTCTCAGGAGCGCCCTCTAGGGAAGGAGAAGCGCAGAAGAAACCCTGCAGTGTCTCTGAGGTTTGTCGCTTGAGGGATGGTGAAGGGACCGAGGCCAATAACACAGACCTGTGTCTGTGTTTAAATAGGTCTTATCCTCCTGCCTGTTCATGAAAAACTTGACCAAAGCAAACAGTGCCATTTACTTTCCTGCTTAGGATGACCAGGTCAATAGGTTATCGTCCTTTTAACAGACACCCAATAAATGTTTTTATTTAATTATGTTAATTAATTAAGATGGTACCTTGGGCTCTATGTTTTGATGCACCAGGCTGCTTCCTAGGATGAGTGACATGGTGTGCAGACAGCAGCAGCCAGTGGTGGCCACACTGAGCAGGCAGACCCCCCCCCCCCCAGTTAGGTAAGGAACAGAAAGCGTCCACATATTTATGAGGAGTTCAAAAACATCCGAACAACAGCACAGCTGGATCGACCATGTTTCTCTTTTTCCTGTTTTTGGCACGTGTGTTTTTGAAAATGAAAAAGTGAGACGTTACGTGTAAACTGAAATTATGAGTATGAGAAGTGAATGTCTAGGAATGTAAAATGGTACAGCCCTGCTGGAAAAAAACAACTGGGCAGTGTCCTTAAATAATAATAAGACGCTTCCCATCCAGCCCAGTAATCTCACCCCGGGAGATAAATTTATCCTAGAGAGATGAGAACTCCTGTCCACACGGAATCCTGCATACAAACGTTTACACATAGTCACTTAACTTGTGAGAATCAAAAACTAAAAGCATCCTAAATGTCCTGCAATTGGTGAGTGGCTAAACTGACGTGGGGACATCTATACACGGAAGTTACTCAGCACTAATAATAATAATAATAATAATAATAAAAAGAATTACTGATAAAGGTAGCAACTCAGACTAATCTCTAGGGCAATATGCTGAGTGGAAAAAAAATCTCAAAAGATCACCTACTGTATGTGTCTGATTAGAAAACGTTCTCAAAATGACATTATACATTTGGAGAATAGATTAGTGGTCCCCAGAGTTTAGTGATGGTGTGTGTGTGTGTGTGTGTGTGTGTGTGTGTGTGTGTGTGTATGGTGGGGTGATCTTGTGGTGCTGCAATAGTTCTGCATCTGGATTGTGTCTCAATGTGCGATAGAAAAATGACTTAGAACTGCTCACACGCTTGGTGCCAATGACAGCTTCCCGGTCTTGATATTTCAGTACAATTATGGAAGATGTAACCATTGGTGGAAACTGGATGAAGGGTACACGGGACCCTCTTGTTCCGCTTTGCAACTGCCAGTGAATCGACACCTATTTCAAAATGAAAAGTTAATAATAATAAAAAAAGAAACCTCTGAAAATGTGAATAAAAAAGTGTTTTGTGACAATTAGGAAGACAGTTATGGCAAACTTATGATGAGAAGGGTTAGGAGAGGTGGGAGAGGACTGAGCAGATCTGAGGCTGTAGCCATGGTACCGTTTAACCTCCTGTGGGAGCCAAGGCAGAGGGCACCAGCAGTCATTCATGGAAATAACCCAGCTCGGACACCGATCCAGGCACGATCCAGGCACAGTGGCTGCACAGTTTGAAGCTTACTTAATCACTTGAAAGTCCAGCGGGTGACATGAACCCTAAGCCTTAAACCCAGCCACCGTCTGTGAGCATTTGGGAGGAATGCCAGGAGCCAGCCTTCATACCGGAAGTTTCCTAATGTGATATTTCCAGTGCATTCCGTTCTTGTCTTCCCTAGGGACAGCTAGAACACCAACCTCGCGCCATGCTCTGATTGAGGGGAGCCCTGGGAAGACAGCTGGGGGCGGGGTGGGGTGAGAAGGGGAAGCGGAGGGTTCCTATGCAGGGAGAGGGGGGACTCTGCAGCGCTGTGGATAAGATGCTGGCACAGAGGTACACGGCCGAGTCCCCGGGTTCTGTGCACTGGATAGTGAGAGTGGAGAATGACTTGCTGTTCATCTGGGCTGAGAACCGCTCCTTGGGCATTCCTGCCGGAGCTTGACTGAGGAAATAAATGATTAACTCTGGTCTCTGCCCCGAGGTCTGTCCGTACCAGTAAAGGTTTTCATGTCCATGAATTGACTCACAACCCACAGTTACTTCTTGTCCTGCCTTTGTCACCTTGTACCTGGGTGTCGGGTGATTCCAGCATCCGTGGGCTCTGTGGAAGCTGGCAGAGTTTGGAAATAGAGTAAGGAACAAAAATGAAATCAGAACTGGGAATATCTAAAAATGCAGATTCTTGGTTTCTGGGGACTCACCTACACCCAGGAGACAAAGGGTCACACAGCAGAGGAGCCTGGTGGCCATGGCGAGGCGGAGGCCCTTGTGGGCATGAACACAGGGGCAGGGGTTCAAGTTCCTCTGGTCTCCACAGGGTGGGGAGTATCTTGGCAGTGACATTGATCTCTGATGCTGCTCAAGGACCTCCTCCCAAAGGTGAGTGTTAATTCTCTCTAGAAGATGGACTAAAACAGGTCATAACTCTCCTGGATGTGGCCCCAGCAGCAGGGGCTCTTGCTGGTGAGAAGTTCCAGTTGTCCCTCTGACCATTACCACCCCTTCCTGCTCTGACCTTTCCCCTCTCTTGTCTTCATATCGGAGAATTTTCTTTCTTTTCTCTTCCTTCCTTCCCTCCTTTCTCTGTTTCTCTCTCTCTCTTTCTCTTCCCTCTTTCTTTCTTTCTTTCTTTCTTTCTTTCTTTCTTTCTTTCTTTCTTTCTTTCTTTCTTTCTTTCTTTCTCTTTCTTTTCTTCTTTCCCCTTCCTTCCTTTCTCCCTCCCTCCCTCCCTCCCTCCCTCCCTCCCTCCCTCCCTTCTTCCTTGCTGCACTGCCTCCCTCCCTTCCTTCCTTCCTTTTTAAAGATTTCCTATGACCTGCAGGAATTTTGGGGAGTGATATAATACAAATTACCTTGGTAATAAGCGAGACAAATTTATATAAAACATCACTTGCCATTCTTCCAATAATCCCTCTTTGTTGAAGTACCAGTAAGAAGAATTTTTTTTTTTGTATTTTTCTGAAGCTGGAAATGGGGAGAAACAGTCAGACAGACTCCCGCATGCGCCCGACCTGGATCCACCCAGCACGCCCACCAGGGGCGACACTCTTCCCACCAGGGGGCGATGCTCTGCCCCTCCGGGGCGTTGCTCTATTGTGACCAGAGCCACTCTAGCGCCTGGGGCAGAGGCCAAGGAGCCATCCCCAGCGCCCGGGCCATCTTTGCTCCAATGGAGCCTTGGATGCGGGAGGGGAAGAGAGAGACAGAGAGGAAGGAGGGGGGTGGAGAAGCAAATGGGCGCTTCTCCTATGTGCCCTGGCCGGGAATTGAACCCGGGTCCCCCACACGCCAGGTCAACACTCTACTGCTGAGCCAACCGGCCAGGGCAAAGTAAGAAGAATTTGATCTATTACCTTTAATAGATTTCTTCTGCCTCGTATGAATTTATAGTAAAAAAAATGGCATTGGTAAATGACAAATGTTTTTGTTCTATCCAAGTCAAAACATCATTGATGCATTATCTTGTGATTTCTAAAATCTGACAAAATATATAAAGAGTTCTACAAGTCAGTAGGTGTAAATTTCTCTACATTTATTTGCCTGTGTCCTTTATTCATGTATGTGTATTCACATAAATGGGATCATATATATATATTTTTGAGCTTCATTATTTAGTTATTGAATGTTTCAAGGTTTCTGATATTTAATACAAAGACACTATCACAACAGGTCAGAGGAAATAGATTCTTTAAATATAAGCAAAGTATCCTATTAACCTGTACATGTACCTGTGCACACGTGGCAGGCCAATGCAATGCTCTTCAATGCATTTCAGAGAACTTCTGTTAGTGACGAGGCTGCATCCTAATCATTGCAGAAATGCTCTCGGTTGCTTCAGACGCTCATCTTTTCCATCCACACACACTAAGAGGGAGCTGGATTTAACCAGGGTTGACATTATGGTATTTTAAAAATAATTTTATTGATTGATTTATAGAAATAGAGGAAGGAAGGGTGTTGGACAGAGAGAAAGAAACATCAATTTGTTGTTCTACTTATTTATGCATTCATTGGTTAGTTCTTGTAAGAGTCCTGACTAGGGATCGAACTCACAACCTTGGTATATTGGGACAATGCTCTAAGCTACTGAGCTACCCAACAAAGGTGACATTATGGTTCTAAATCTTGAACCTGGTTTAGCCAATGTGAGCAGTAAGACCATAAACATATAAAAACTGTTTTGCTACGTCAAGTGGGGTTCAGAGGCTAGAACCATTGTTGGAGGAAGGTGCTGATTTAGTGAGAAGGAGAGAAAGGGGAAGCAGGTAAGGAAACAAAATGACTAAAATAAAAATTTTGGAAGGAGATTCTGTTGTTAATTCCATGACATGGAAATCATGGACGTGCATCTGAAAAAGATTGGAGGCATAAAAATAAATAAATAACTCATCAAGAAAGTGGGGCGATCAAGAAGCTGAGAAGCCAAACCCACAGACCCCTGTCCACATGGTGATGATGTCCCCAGTGACGGCAGGATCAGTAGTGGGGAGAAGAGTGACTGTGGGGAGAATAGGTTGTGAAGAAGTCAGGGCAGCCGCAGAGGGGAGCATCCTAAAGCCACGTGTGTGAAGGGCTGGGCCTCAAAGCCGGGGGGAGGATGGTGATCTGCACACAGCAGGGAGGACCCAAGCGGGCAGAGAACGCTCTGAAACCGCACTCTTTAATTGATGATATCATATGGCGTAAACATAGTAGAAATTTTATTCTGTTTTCTTTCTTTATTTTTATTTATTGATTTTTTAAAATTTATTCATTTTTAGAGAGGAGAGAGAGAGAGAGAGAGAGACAGAAAGAAAGAAGAGGAGTGGAGCTGGAAGCATCTACTCCCATATGTGCCTTGACCAGGCAAGCCCAGGGATTCGAACCGGCGACCTCAGCATTTCCAGGTCAACGCTTTATCCACTGTGCCACCACAGGTCAGGCTTATTCTGTTTTTACCTTTAAGGTCAGGGCTCCTGAATGGTCAAAATTTGGACAATGAGACGTGGAAGCTGGCTGTATGAAAGCACCCAGGAAAATGTGCATGAGGGGGAGAGGGAGGATTCTGTCATCAGCTCAGAGTGAGAAGAGCGTGGAAGGCTGAGGAGCCACCATCAGAAGCTCCTACCCTTCTGACAGGGAGGCCAAGGCAGGAAGGCAGGAGGTCCACAGCATGGGAAATTAAGGCTTATCTACCAGGGTTGGTGAGTGCAGAGCCCACGGACAATTTGTGAGGGATTCCTGGCGATCATTTCCTGCATTCTTTCTATTCAAGGCTTTCTCGGTTTATTCTTTATCATTTCTGTCCTAGTCATGCCCCACCCATGCATTTCTCTCCGTGTAAGAGGAGCAGAAAGACTCAGGACATCGGGGGAGGGAGGGGGAGGAGGACAAGAAGGGGAAGCATAGGGTTCCTGCGCAGGGAGGGGGGACTCTGCAGCGCTGTGGCTAAGATGCTGGCACAGAGGTACAGGGCCGAGTCCCCAGTTTCCGTGGACTGGATCGTCAGAGTGGAGAATGACTCCTTGGGACTCTGGGCTGAGAACCGCTCCTTGGGCATCCCTACAGGAGCTTGACTGAGGAAATAAATGATTAACTCCGGTCCCTGCCCCGAGGTCTGTCTGTACCAGTAAAGGTTGTCATGTCCAGAAATTGGCTCACAACCCACAGTTACTTCTTGTCCTGCCTTTGCCACCTTGTACCTGGGTGTTGGGTGATTCCAGCATCCGTGGGATCTGTGGAAGCTGACAGAGTTTGGAAATAGAGTAAGGAACAAAAATAAAATCAGAACTAGGAATATCTAAAAATGCAGATCTTGGTTTCTGGGGACTCAACTACACCCATGAGACAAAGGGTCACACAGCAGAGGAGCCTGGTGGCCATGGCGAGGCGGAGGCCCTTGTGGGCATGAACACAGGGGCAGGGGTTCAAGTTCCTCTGGTCTCCACAGGGTGGGGAGTATCTTGGCAGTGACATTGATCTCTGATGCTGCTCATAGGACCTCCTCCCAAAGGTGAGCGTTAACTCTCTCTAGAAGATGGACTAAAACAGGTGATAACTCTCCTGGATGTGGCCCCAGCAGCAGGGGCTCTTGCTGGTGAGAAATTCCAGTTGTCCCTCTGACCATTACCACCCCTTCCTCCTCTCACCTTTCCCCTCTCTTGTCTCCATATCGGAGAATTTTCTACCTTTCTCTCTTCCTCCCTCCGTCCCTCCATCCCACCCTCCCTCCATCCCTCCCTCTCTCTCTCTCTTTCTTTCTTTCTTTCTTTCTTTCTTCCTTCCTTTCTTTCTTTCTTTCTTTCTTTCTTCCTTCTTCTTCCTTCCTTCCTTCCTTCCTTCCTTCCTTCCTTCTCTTCCTTCCTTCCTTCCTTCCTTCCTTCCTTCCTTCCTTCCTTCCTTCCTTCCTTCCTTCCTTCCTTCCATCCTTCCTTCTCTCTCTCTCTTTCCTTCCTTCCTTCCTTCCTTCCTTCCTTCCTTCCTTCCTTCCTTCCTTCCTTTTTTCCTCTCTTTCTTTCTTTCTTTCTTTCTTTCTTTCTTTCTTTCTTTCTTTCTTTCTTTCTTTCTTAAGATCTCCTATGACCTGCAGGAATTTTGGTGAGTAATATATTATAAATTACCTTGGTAATAAGCGAGACAAATTTATATAAAACATCACCTGCCATCTTTCCTCCAATCCCTCTTTGTTGAATTATCAGTAAGAAGAACTTGATCTATCACCTTTCATAGATTTCTTCTGCTTCATATAAATTTATAGTAAAAAATGGCATCAGTAAAAGACAAATGTTTTTGTTTTTATCCAAGTTGAAGTATCCTCGATGCATTGTCTTGTGATTTCTAAAATCTGACAAAATATATAAAGAGTTCTAAAAGTCAGTAGGTGTAAATCTATCTCTATTTGTCTGCTTTCTGTATTCATACACATGTTTTCATATAAATGGGATTATATACATATTTTGAGCTTTGTTATTTAGTTATTGAATAGTTACAACATTTTTGATATTTAATTCAAAGACACTAATACACCAGGTCAGAAGAAATAGATTCTTTAAATGTAAGCAAACTATCCTATCGACCTATACATTTTCCTGTGCACACCTGGTGGGCCAATGCAATGCTCTTCAATGCATGTCAGAGAACATGTATTTGTGATGAGGCAGCATCCTAATCATTGTGGAAACATCCCAGTTGCTTTCAGAACTCCTCTTTGCCACTCATATGTGCCCAGAGCGAGCTGGATTTAACCAAGGTTATTAATATGGTCTTTAAAAAAATTATTGATTAATTTTTACAGAAATAGGGAGGAAATGAGTATGGAGAGAGAGAGAGAATGAAACATCGAGTTGTTGTTATACTTATTTATGCATTCATTGGTTACTTCTTGTACCTGCCTTGCAGGGGAATCGAACCAGCAACCTTGATATATTGGGACAACACTCTTAGCAACTGAGCTACCCAACCAGCATAACAGTATGGTTCTAACCCTTGAACTGGGTTTAGCCAATGTGAGCAGTAAGACCATAAACATGTAAAAGCTGTTTTGCTACGTCAAGTGAGGTTCAGAGGCTAGAACCATCGTTGGAGGAATGTGCTGAGTTAGTGAGACAGAAAGAAGGGGGAAGCAGGTAGGGGAACGGAATGACTAAAATGGAAATTTTGGAAGGAGATTCTGTTGTTCATTCTGTGGCCTGGAAATCATGGACATGCATCTGAAAAAGATTGGAGGCATAAAAATAAATAAATAACTCATCAAGAAAGTGGGGCGATCAAGAAGCTGAGAAGCCAAACCCACAAATCCCTGTCCACGTGGTGATGATGTCCAGTGACGGCAGGATCAGTAGTGGGGAGAGGAGTGAATGAGGGGAGATCAGGCGGTGAAGAAGTCATGGCAGCCGCAGAGGGGAGCATCCTAACGCCACGTGTGTGAAGGGCTGGGCATCAAAGCCGGGGGAGGACAGTGATCTGGACACAGCAGGGAGGACCCTGGGCAGAGAATGCTCTGAAACCGGACACTTATAATTCATGATATCTTGGGGCATAAACACAGTAGAAATTTTATTCTGTTTTTATCTTTAAGGTCAGGGCTCCTGAATGGCCACAAGTTGGACAATGAAAAGTGGAAGCTGGCTGTATGACAGCACCCAGGAAAACGTGCATGGGGGGGAGAGGGAGGATTCTGTCATCAGCTCAGAGTGAGAGGAGTGTGGAAGGCTGAGGAGCCACCATCAGAAGCTCCTACCCTTCCGACAGAGAGGCCAAGGCAGGAAGGCGGGGAGGTCCACAGCATGGGAAATTAAGGCTTATCTACCAGGGTTGGTGAGTGCAGAGCCCACGGACAATTTTTAAGGGATTTTTGACGATCATTTCCTGCATTCTTTCTATTCAAGGTTTTCTCGGTTGATTCTTTATCATTTCTGCCCTTGTCATGCCCCAACCACGCATTTCTCTTAGTGGGAGAGGAGCAGAAAGACTCAGGACTTCGAGAGGGAGGGCAAGAAGAGGAAGCAGATGTTTCCTGCACAGGGAGGGGGGACTCTGCAGCGCTGTGGCTAAGAAGCTGGCACAGAGGTACACGGCCGAGTCCCCAGGTTCCGTGGACTGGATCGTCAGAGTGAAGAATGACTCATTGTGCATCTGGGCTGAGAACCGCTCCTTGGGCATCCCTGCCGGAGCTTGACTGATGACATAAATGATTAACTCTGGTCTCTGCCCCGAGGTCTGTCTGTACCAGTAGAGGGTGTCATCTCCAGAAATTGGCTCACAACTCACAGTTACTTCTTGTCCTGCCTTTGTCACCTTGTACCTGGGTGTCTGGGTGATTCCAGCATCCGTGGGCTCTGTGGAAGCTGGCAGAGTTTGGGAACAGACTAAGGAACAAAAATGAAATCAGAACTGGGAATATCTAAAAATGCAGATTCTTGGTTTCTGGGGACTCACCTACACCCAGGAGACAAAGGGTCACACAGCAGAGGAGCCTGGTGGCCATGGCGAGGCGGAGGCCCTTGTGGGCATGAACACAGGGGCAGGGGTTCAAGTTCCTCTGGTCTCCACAGGGTGGGGAGTATCTTGGCAGTGACATTGATCTCTGATGCTGCTCATAGGACCTCCTCCCAAAGGTGAGCGTTAATTCTCTACAGAAGATCGACTAAACCAGGTCATAACTCTCCTGGATGTGGCCCCAGCAGCAGGGGCTCTTGCTGGTGAGAAGTTCCAGTTGTCCCTCTGACCATTACCACCCCTTCCTCCTCTCACCTTTCCCCTCTCTTGTCTCCATATCGGAGAATTTTCTACCTTTCTCTCTTCCTCCCTCCCTTCCTCTCCTTCCTCTCTCTCTTTCTCTCTCTCTCTCTGTCTCTTTCTTTCTCTCTCTCTCTCCTTCCTTCCTTCCTTCCTTCCTTCCTTCCTTCCTTCCTTCCTTCCTTCCTTCCTTCCTTCCTTCCTTCTTTTTAAAGATCTTCTATGACTTGCAGAATTTGTGTAAGTAATATATTATAAATTACCTTGTAATAAGCGAGAAAATTTATATAAAACATCACCTGCCATCTTTCGTCCAATCCTTCTTTGTTGAATTATTAGCAAGAAGAACTTGATCTCTCACATTTCATACATTTCTTCTGCTTAGTATGAATTTATAGTAAAAAATGGCATTGGTAAAAGACAAATGGTTTTGTTTTTATCCAAGTTGAAGTATCCTCAATGCATTGTCTTGTGATTTCTAAAATCTGACACAATATTTAAAGAGTTCTACAAGTCAGTAGGTGTAAAAGTATCTCTATTTGTCTGCTTTCTTTATTCATACACATGTTTTCATATAAACGGGATCTTATATATATTTTGAGCTTTGTTATTTAGTTATTGAATAGTTACCATGTTTTTGATATTTAATACAAAGACACCATACACCGTGTCAGAAGAAATAGATTCTTTAAATGTAAGCAAAATATTCTATCGACCTATACATTTTCCTGTGCACACCTGGTGGGCCAATGCAATGCTCTTCAATGCCTGTCAGGGAATGTCTATTTGTGATGAGGCTGCATCCTAATCATTGTGGAAACATCTGAGTTGCTTTGAGAACTCCTCTTTGCCACTCATATGTGCCCAGAAGGAGCTGGATTTAACCAAGGTTATTAATATGGTCTTTAAAAATATTATTGATTAATTTTTAGAGAAATAGGGAGAAAATGAGTATGAAGAGAGAGAGAGAAAGAAACATCAAGTTGTTGTTTTACTTATCTATGCATTCATTGGTTACTTGTTGTACCTGCCCTGCCGGGGAATCGAACCAGCAACCTTGATATATTGGGACAACACTCTAAGCAACTGAGATACCTAACCAGGATAACAGTATGGTTGTAACCCTTGAACTGAGTTTAGCCAATGCGAGCAGGAAGACTGTAAACATGTAAAAGCTGTTTTGCTACGTCAAGTGGGGTTCAGAGGCTAGAACCATCGTTGGAGGAATGTGCTGAGTTACTGAGACAGAAAGAAGGGGGAAGCAGGTAGGGGAACGGAATGACTGAAATGGAAATTTTGGAAGGAGATTCTGTTGTTCATTCTGTGGCCTGGAAATCATGGACATGCATCTGAAAAAGATTGGAGGCATAAAAATAAATAATTAACTCATCCGATCAAGAAGCTGAGAAGCCAAACCCACAGATCCCTGTCCACGTGGTGGTGATGTTCCCAGTGACAGCAGGATCAGTAGTGAGAAGAGTGAATGAGGGGAGACCAGGCAGTGAAGAAGTCAGGGCAGCCGCAGAGGGGAGCATCCTAACGCCACGTGTGTGAAGGGCTGGGCATCAAAGCCGGGGGGGGGGGGGGGCAGTGATCTGGACACAGCAGGGAGGACTCAAGAGAGGAGAGAATGCTCTGAAACCAGACTCTTATATTTGATAATATCTTATCATTTCTTTCCTTGTCATGCCCCAAACCCACACATGTCTCTTGGTGTGAGAGGAGCAGGAAAGACTCAGAAGTCAGGAGGCTGGGGCGAGAAGGGGAAGCGGAGGGTTCCCGCACAGGGAGGGGGGACTCTGCAGCGCTGTGGCTAAGCTGCTGGCACAGAGGTACACGGCCGAGTCCCCAGGTTCCGTGGACTGGATCGTCAGAGTGGAGAATGACTCGTTGTGCATCTGGGCTGAGAACCTCTCCTTGGGCATCCCTGAGTTGTTTTATGTCATCTGACTACTGAAGCTAATCAGAAATGCCAGTCTGCCAAGGTCTGCCTGTACCAGTAAAGGTAGGTATGGCCTGGAATTGGCTCACAACTCAGAGTTACCTCTTGTCCCATCTTGGTCACCATGTGCCTGGGTGTCTGGGTGACGCCAGCATCTGTGAGCTCTGTGGAAGGAGACAGAGTTTGGGAACAGGGTAAGGAACAGAAGTGGAATCTGACCTGGGACTATCCGAAAATGCAGATTCTTGGTTTCTGGGGACTCACGGACACCCAGGAGACAGAGAGTCACACAGCAGGGGAGCCTGGTGGCCATGGCAGGGTGGGGCAGGAGGAGGCTTCATCCAGAGGTGGCCCTTGTGGGCGTGAACAGAGAGACAGGGCTTCTAGTCCTCCGGTCTCCACAAGGTGGGGAGTGTCTTGGCAGTGACATTGTTCTCTGTCACTGCTCGTAAGACCTCCTCCCCAGAGTGGATATCAGTTCTCTACAGAAGGGGGATAGGTCATAAATTCTCTGTGACGTGGTTGACTCAAAGTCGCTAAGCACCTTCATCACTGTCACCTGCCCCATCCCCATGTTCCCATCATGCTTTCTCTGCTGCATCACATGTGAACTGTCGCTAGATATTTATTTCCCTGTGGATGTGCTGTTGGCCCTGCAAGTTCTAGACACCAATTAAATACTCCTAAGTCTCAAGTCCTTCATACTCCTTCCAAGATGACCCTGATTTCCCAGACACATAAAATCAAAACAGTTTCTTGCTGAGTTGGGGCTTTATCCTGGATCCCTCCATATAGGAATTTTACTTGGCCACCATACTCTTTATGAAGAGGCATAAACAGATGTCCTGGGAAGAGGGAGTTGGATTTAAGTGGGGTTGATGTTATGGCGTTGAACCTTGAACCTGGTTTAAACAATGTGAGAATTAAGAACATGGGGGTTCGCACGCTGTCGGGTGCGTGGACTGAGGGTCAGTGGTTAGAAGCACTGTAGGAGGAAGGAGCTGACTTAGTGAGATGGAGAGGAAGGAGGAACAGACGGGAGGAAGGGAGGGTTGACATGGAAATTTGGGAAAGTGCTCATTTGTAGTTCATCTCGTGGTCTAGAACCATGGACGTGCATCTGGGAAAGACTGGAAGTAAGGAAGTCATTGTCAGTGAGGAGGTCAAAAAAACTGAGAAGCCAAACCCACTTGTAAATTGTCCATGTGATGATGACATCCCCAGTGATGGCAGGATCGACAGTGGGGAGAAGAGTGAGTGAGCAGAGACCGGAGGGTAAAGGAGTCAGGGCAGCCACAACGTATAATACTCTTACGCCACGTGTGTGACAGGCTGGGGTCAAAGCAGGGAGAGAACAACGGTCTGCACTCAGCAAGGAGGACCCAGGAGGACAGAGAACACACTGAAGTTTGATATAGAAACAGATCATGTCTTTGGCATAAACACAGTCAAGATTTTATTCTTCACTGTTTCTGATTTAAAAGCTCGGGTTTCTGAATGGGAAAACGTGGGACAATGACTAGTGGGAAGTTGGCTATAGGACAGAGCTCAGGGAAACCTGGATTGCCTGGGACGTAAAACGTAGGTCTCCTTTGTGCCTGTTGCCATGGAAAAGAGTCACCATAACCACCCAGAGTTGCATGTTAACCAAGAAGAAGGACTGGTGTACGTCCATATTTTGTGGTTAGCACAGAGACGTACTGCTGAGGCCCCTGAACTGAGGAGCACAGGCCAATTCTATAAAGCAGATAGTTTTCAGGCCAGGTGGTGTGATCTGAGGGACCCGTTTCCCTTGTGGGATCTGCCTCTGGTTCCTGTTGGACCTAAAACATAAAACTGTTGCCACCATCTTGTTTTTCAAAAAGATCAGTGTTCTTCCCCTGTTACCAGGTACCTAGGTGTTGGAAGCAGAATGATGCCTTCCCCAGGATATCTGTATCTAATCCAGGACATTGTGGATGTGTTATCCTCTATAGCAGGTGGGAACTGAGGTCCCAAATGAAACTGAGGTGGCTAATCAGCGGATTACAATGTAGAAGGAGGAGGAAGAAGAGTCAGAGGGATGTAGCGTGAGAAAAGGCTCAAGCTGGTCATTGTAGGCTTCGAAGATGGAAGGGGCCACGACCTGAGGACTGTGGGTGGCCCTTTGAAGGTAAAAAAGGAAGAGAAGAGATGGTCCCCTAGAGTCTCCAAAGGGAACACAGCACTGCCGACACCTTTACGTTTACCCAGTTGGATCCACATCGGACTTCTGATCTCCTGAACTGTAAAAGAACGCATTTGTGTTGTTTCAAGCCACAAAGTTTGTGGTAACTTGTTAGTGCAGCAATAGGAGTCTAATACATTCATTACAGGATCTGTGGGACTCAATGACCACTGGTGAAAGAGGCAGAAGTTAGAGACAGTATATGATACAGAGGGAGACAGGCTCACCATCACATGAAAAGAATTTGGAACGTGGCCAAGGGAAGCTCAAGAAAAAACCCTGTCTCTCCCCAGACTTCATAAGCTTCCAACAGACTCATGGGAGTATCAGGTAGCTGGCAAATTCAGAACTACAAGGTGGTATCATCCTGCTAACAGCAAACGTTCTTGGGGAGAAATTCTGTTGTGCTGGTGCATCCCAGGCCTTACTGAGAAGTGGATTTGCTGCTGGTGTCACTGTGATTGTCAACTCCATGGGGCCAGGGTCCCTCTGATGTGGTCCCCGGCAGCACTGGCATTCCCACCCCTACCCCCCACGTACCCTCTGTAGAACAACAGAGCAGGTGGGCTGCCCTGGCCCAACCCAGCCCACCACAATAGTGAGAAGCCTTGGTCTCTAATTCCTTCCTTCTCACCATCATCCAAAGGAGCTGCAACTCCCTCTATCTGAGCCCCCACCCCAGGGTTTCCCTCAATCCTCTTCCTCCTGGGCAGACCTTCCCTACAGATAACAATGAGGCCACAGTGCCCCCTACTGGCCAGTGGGCAGAAACAGCACAAACATGCTCTCTTGGGAAGACATTAGGGACCAGCTCTGACCTAGATACAATGTTGAGCTGTGCTGGTTACACTGCAGAGTTAGACCACTCTGGGGAAAGTAGAATTAGTTTTGAGCTAAGATTTGGGACCAGTTGCCTGGATACCCATTGGTGTGTATTCCTTTGAAGTTGAAAAGGGACTGACTAAAATAGCTGAAATCATCGCCATTATCATCGCAATGTCATTATTACCAACATATTTCCACAAGACAGGGGAAAATGTGTTTTCCAAACACATGTGATTTATTGAGACTTCGATGCGGGAAATTGGCTAAGAAAGGCTTAGGGGGCTTGAGGGAGGAGGATGTCAATGAAAATGCTTTCGATGGTAAAAGCAACCCCAGAGGGAGAGCCTGCAGTTTGCTGCTCTCCTAGAATCACCACCCGTGTTATTATTCAATTTGGTATAGATGTTTGATGATTGTGCATTTTTTTTTATAAGAGGAAAAGCATTGTGAGCCCCGGAAGGCTGAGTCTGTGTGATAGATAAGTCCATTTCAGTTTTGCATCCTTGAATTGTTACCTTCAAAAGTGTTTCAGATCCCTGAGTTATAATTATTTGCAAACGTGTTCAGCCCTGATGTTGCAAGAAATAATTCACGCCCTCCCATCAATGTGAACCACCGCGTGTCTCTGAAGGCCCGCTCCTTTCCCATGCACGGGGAATAAGAGACGGCCTGTGTTCAGAGCGGCTGTGGGCAGAACAGAGCGAGGAGAGCTCTGCTGTTTTGTGCACGGGAAGGAAGTGTCCCCATGACGCTGTGGCTAAGCTGTGAGCGCAGAGATACACGGCCGAGTCCCCCGGCTCTGCCGGCTGGATCTTGAGAGTGGAATGTGCTCCCTTGGGCCTCGCTGCAGAAAATCGACTCTTGGGCAACTGGGAATCATCCACAGCGTCTTTATTCTCAAAGCGAATCAGAAGCCCCAGGGCCTGTCTCTGAGTCTGCTGGTACCAGTAAAGGGTTTGGTGGCCAGAAATGGGATCGCACCACAAAGTCGCGGCCTGACTTTTTGCTATGATCCTATGTCTGGGTGACTGGGTGACCTGACCTTCTGTGAGTTCTGCTGTGTGAGGAAAGACAGAGGAAATAGGAAATGATTGGGATAATCACTGGAAAGATGACATGCAAAGATCTTGGTGTTCTTAGAACTCACCTGTCCCCAGGAGACAGAGGGTCACCCAGCAGAGGAGCCTGGAGCCCATGGCAACCTCAGGACAACAGAAGGAGTGATCACAGTCTCTCGGAAGACCCAGCTTTCCGGAAGCACCCCACCTTCCTGCATATCAGACTTGTATTAACCAGGAAGTCCTGTCAAGGGCCTCATTTTTATTTTCCCTTAAGAAGTTAATTCCCTTTAAAGTTAATTTCCTCGAAAAAAAACTCAGCCTACTGTATTTACATTTCAGAGGGCTTTGTGTCTGGAATACCTGTGAGTCAGGCTAAAGGAATCCAGGTCTGTCTTTGATCCCAGAACTGCACTTAGTGCATAATTGTGCCAGACTAGAGATTTGTCCCAGAGTTGATAGGGAACTAAGATCATTTGAGCCTATATATTTTTTTATTAAGTGCCTTGTTTCATTGTGTAAGATCTCTGCAAGACATGCATTATTGGTTTACAAATGCAAAAACTCAGACAAATATTTTCCGAACCACCAGCCCAAGGCAGGTCAGAATATGGACAGACAGGTCCCAGAAGCCGTTCTGTTTCCTCGTGAGCATATCACCTCTCAAGTGGACAGGCTCTCTGGTTTGAAGTTCTATGTCCTGGAAGTGGCAGGTGACCACACACATGATGTGTGGCCTCCCTGTCCCAGCTCAGATGCTCTTGAGGTGGGAGAGTTGGTGCCTCTTATATTTTACAGGTCATGGTCCTCAAGCGCCATGGGATTCTAGGACAATGGTGACTCCGGAGGCACGGCGATGTGGGTTTGATAGCAGGAGATATTAGAGCGTCCGGGAGCGACAGCGTCCTGTCCATACCATGATGTACTGAGTGCTTCCTGCTCTGAAACGTGGACACACAATGTTGACCATTCAGTAAAACATGTAACGTGCACATCCACAGTCACAGGGCCGGGGTTTCTCCCCTGTGCTGGGAATTGCAAGGTGCTGGCCAAGCTGGGAGAACATTCAGGAATGCTTAGGCTGAGCTCAACTGAGCAGGGAGTGTGAGAAAAGAGCAGAAACATCCATGGGATGTGGCTAAGCCCCCCTCCACCCAACATCCTTGCTGGGACAGGAAGGTTTGAGTACAGACAGGCACGGGTCCTGCAGGGCTGTGTCTAAGCTGCTGGCGCAGAGATACACGGCCGAGTCCCCCAGCTGCACCTTGCTCATGGCCAGCTCCGAGCTGTAGTCATCGAACTGCTGTGCTGAGAAGCGATCAGGGATGTTTCCTTTATCTCTCTCCATCTTTTCGTAATACTCAATGAGAAACTGGGGGCCCTGCCCCTGGGCCTGCTGGTACCAGTATACACTCCTGTGCCCAGTTATGGGATGGCATTTCAGAATAGCCTCCCCGCCGCGGCCTTTGATGAGGTGTTTTGGGGACTGCGAGACTCTGGCAGCCACCGACCCTGTGGAGGAAGGAGACCAAAGCTGGAGACCAGTACAGGAAGGAGACGGACATTCCAGCCGCTGTCGAGAACTTCGCCATCAACAACTTAGGTTCAAGACTGGTCCCACCTGAGCTCAGGACTCACCTGACCACAAGAGACAGAGGGCCACACAACAGAGCAGCCGAGTGCCCCTGGGAGACCCAGGCAGGACAGGACTGGCCATGTCCCTGCTCAGGGCTCTGGTCTTTGGGATAAGACAGTGGAGGTGTTGCCGCTCCCTCTGCTCTGTGTGGAGGCGTGCCTGTGATGTCACGGTTCTGAGTCACTGTCCTTGTAGCTCCTGCAGGCACCCTGCTCCCAGGACAGGCTCTGCTGGACCGGGCATTCTCTGTCCCTCTGCTCTATCTTCCTACCAGCATGTGCAGCTGGGCTGAGAAGGGTTTGCGGTAGGTGACCCTCCCCACAGCTCTTTGCTCTCCACCTTCCTGGAACACCTAGGCTGCCTCTCTGAAGCCCCATCACGCTCCCCACCAAAAAGAGGCTCCAGAGAGCCAGTAACTCCAGGCAGGGCAAAGTGCATGGCTCCCAGCTCTGACAAACCGACCTGCATGTGGGTTAATGTGAGAAGCTCTGATCAGAGGACTTCTGAGTCATCAGATAATCTCTCTGATGCAGGGACCTAGCCAAGACTCTCTCACTTAACCCTCCCTTTCCCCCAGGGCACCATTGGGGTCACTGCACGGATCTACAGCGCCCTCAAGCGGCCTCTTGTGCAGTAGTGCTATTGACATTGCTCAAACTGGCTGGATTCCCTCTAAATTGGGCGCCAGGATACTGCACAGCTACTCCTGCTTTTATGTTTACTGGTCTCTAGCTCACTCTTCGCATGTGTTAGTGAGGGTCACATGACACCTTTTTCTAAAAAGGGAATAACAATTCTAAATCTTACAATAAGTGTTCTAGGAAAGAAGATACCATCCAGTCTTTACATATCAATGTTCTCAAGTTTTTTGCATAAATACCCAAGAGAGGATTGCTGGGTCATATGGTAGTTCTATTCTTAATTTTTTGAGGAACCACCATACTCTCTTCTATGGAGGCTGCACCAGTTTACATTCCCACCAACAGTGAATGAGGGTTCCTTTTTCTCCACAGCCTCTCCAACACTTGTTAATAATAGCCAATCTAACAAGTGTGAGGTGGTATCTCAGTGTAGTTTCAATTTGCATTTCTCTAACAACTAGTGGAGATGAGCATCTGTTCATTTTGGGAGAAGTGTCTGTTCGGGTCCTCTCCCCATTTTTTCATTGGATTGTTTGCTTGTTGTTGAGCTCTGTGAGTTCTTTATATATTTTGGATATTAATCCCTTATAGGAGCTAGTATTTGTAAATATCACCTCCCATTTTGTTGGCTGCCTTTTTGTTTTGTTGTTGGTTTCTTTGCTGTGAAGAAGCTTTTTAGTTGAATATAGTCCCATTCATTTATTTTTGCCTTGACTTCCCTTGCCTTTGGGGTCAAATTCACAAAATGATCTCTACAACCAAAGTCCATAAGTACCTATGTTTTCTTCTATGAAATTTACTGTTTCAGACCTTATATTTAGGTTTTTGATCCATTTTGAATTAATGTTTATGCATGGAGACAAGGTATAGTCAAGTTTTATTCTTTTGCTTGTGGCTTTCCAACTTTGCCAGCACCATTTATTGAAGAGGCTTTCTTTTCTCCATTGTGTGCTTTTGGCTCCTTTGTCAAAGATGATTTATCCATATATATGTGGTTTTACTTCTGGGTTCTTGATTTTGTTCTATTGGTCTGTCTGTTTTTCTGCCAATACCATGCTGTTTTTATTATCATGGCTCCGTAGTATAATTTGAAGTCAGGCAGTGTGATATCTCCAGCTTTATTCTTTTATCTCAGGATTACTTTGGTTATTCGGGGGGTTTTATGGTTCTATATAAACTTGATGATTTTTTGTTCTATTTCTTTAAAAAATGACAGTGGGATTTTAATGGGCATTGCATTAAATTTGTATATTGCTTTGGATAATATGGTCATTTTAACTATGTTGACTTTTCCAATCCATGAACATGGAATATTTTTTCATTTCATTGTGTCTTTTCAATTTCTTTCAATAATGCTTTGTAGTTTTCAGTATATAGGTCCTTCACATCCTTTGTTAAGTTTATTCCTAGGTGTCTTTTTGTTGCTGTTGCAATTGTAAAAAAAAATTGGTTTGTTTTTTTTATTTTATTTTCTAAAGTTTCATTGTTGGTGTATAGGAAAGCTGCAGACGTTTGTATGTTGATTTTGTATCCTGAGACTTTAATGTATTGGTTTATTGTTTCTAATAATCTTTCTGTTGAGTCATTGGGATTTTCTATATACAGGATCATGACATCTGCAAAAAGTGATACTTTTTCTTCTTCTTTCCCAATATGGATGCCTTTTATTTTTTTCTCTTGCATGACTTCTCTGGCTAAAACTTCCAGAACTATGTTGATAAAAGTGGAGACACGGGGCAGCCTTGTCTCATTCCTGATTTTAGAGGAAAAGCCTTCGTTTTTTCACAATTTAGTATGATATTAGCCGATGGTTTTTCATATGTAGCCTTATGTTCAGGTACTTTCCTTCTGTACCTGTTTTATTGAGTGCTTTAAACATAAAGGGATGTTGTATCCTATCAAATGCCTTTCCTGCATCTATTGATAGGATCATATGATTTTTGTTCTTTGTTTTGTTGACATGGTGTGTTACATTAATTGATTTACATATGTTGAATCATCCTTGTGCTCCTAGAGTGAATCCCACTTGATCATGATGTATTATTTTTTTACTGTATTGTTGTATTCGATTTGCTAGTATTTTGTTTAGGAATTTTGGATCTGTACTCATTAGAGATATTGGTATTTAGTTATCTTTCTTTGTGTTGTTTTTGCCAGGTTTTGGTATCAGGATTATGTTGTCCTCATAAAATGTGTTAGGGAGTATTGCTTCTTCTATTATTTGGAAGACCTTGAGAGGGATAGGTACCAAGTCTTCTCTGAATGTTTGGTAGAGTTCACGAGTGTAGCCATCTGGTCCTGGACTTTTGTTTTGGGGGAGGTTTTTGATAGTTATTTCTATTTCCTCCTTGCTTATGGGTCTATTTAAGCTTTCCACTTCTTCATGATTCTGTCTAGGAAAATTGTACAGTTCTAGGAACTTTTCCATTTCTTCTAGATTGTTCAATTAGGTGGCATATAATATTCCATAGTATTCTAGTATGATCTTTTGTATATCTATGATGTCTGTGGTAATTTCTCCTCTTAAATTTTGATTTTGTTTATATGAGTCATTTTTCTTTTTTTCCTTAGTTACTCTAGCCAGGGGTTTGTCTATTTTATTGATCTTTTCAAAGAACCATTCACTTGGAGTCTACTTTTGTCCTTGCAGCTTAGGTGTGTCTCTTGAAGGTAGTATATTGTTGGGTTTTGCTTCTTTACCACCGATTTGCTACTCTGTGCCTCTTTATTGGTGAGTTCAGTCCACTTACATTTAGGACAAATATTGATGCTTAAGGATTTCCTAGAGCCATTATATATTTTGTTTTCTGGTAGCTCTGTGTCTCCTTTGGTTCTCTTTTGTGTTTCTGTCAGTTGTTTTTAATTGATAGTATTTCATACTTCTTTCCTGTTTCTTATATATATTTTTTAAGCTGTATGTTTCAGTATTGGGTTTTTTTTTTCATGGATGTTTACTAAGGTTATTAAGAGAAAAATTATCATATATACAAGAGTCCTTTGTCTTATGAGTGCTTCTGCACTCCATCCCCCTTTGCTACTGCAGATATTTATTCTCTCCCCTTTTATGATATTATTGTCACAAATCATCCTTGTTTTTATTATAACCTTGTTGGAGATTTTATTTGCAGTTTTTTTTGTTCTTTGTATCTGATAGAATAAATCCCCTTGAGTATTTCCTGCACTGGGAGTTTTCTGGTGATGAATTTCCTCAGCTTCTGTATGTCTGGAAAAGTTTTTATTTCTCTTTCATATTAGAAGGATAGCTTTGATGGATATAGTATTCTTGGCTGGTAATTCCTCTCTTTCAGAACTTTGAATGTTTGGGTTCACTCCCTCTGGTTTGTAGTTTCTGCTGAGAAGTCTACGATAACTCAATGGGCTTTCCTTTATCTGTTAGGTTCTTCTTTTTCCTAGGTGCCTTGAGGATTCTTTCATTGTCACTGATTTATGACGATTTTATTATGATGGGCCTTGGAGTAGTTCTATTTGGGTTGAGGTAATTCGGCATTCTATTTGCTTCTTGGATTTGAGGATTAACTTTTTCCAAAAGCTTGGGAAGTTCTCATCAATTATTTGTTTGAATAGACTCTCCATTCCCTTCACCCTCTCTTCTTCTGATGTACCTGTTATTCTTAAATTGTTCTTTCTGATGGAGTCAGACAATTCTTATAGAGCTCTCTCAAATTTTAAAATTTGGAGTCTCTTCTTCTTTCTGTAGCATCTCTATTTGCCTATTGTTGATTATCATTGATTCTCTCCTCTATCTGTCCTGTTCTATTAGCTAAACTTGCTACCTTATTTTTCAGTTCATGTATTGAGTTTATCTTCTGTGTTGTTTTTTTTGTTTTTGTTTTTTTTTTTCATTTTTCTGAAGCTGGAAACAGGGAGAGACAGTCAGACAGACTCCCGCATGCGCCCGACCGGGATCCACCCGGCACGCCCACCATGGGCGACGCTCTGCCCACCAGGGGGCGATGCTCTGCCCGTCCTGGGCGTCGCCATGTTGCGACCAGAGCCACTCTAGCGCCTGGGGCAGAGGCCACAGAGCCATCCCCAGCGCCCGGGCCATCTTTGCTCCAATGGAGCCTTGGCTGCGGGAGGGGACGAGAGAGACAGAGAGGAAAGCGCGGCGGAGGGGTGGAGAAGCAAATGGGCGCTTCTCCTGTGTGCCCTGGCCGGGAATCGAACCCGGGTCCTCCGCACGCTAGGCCGACGCTCTACCGCTGAGCCAACCGGCCAGGGCTATCTTCTGTGTTTTTAAAGTTTCAGTTTCCTTAGTGAAGAATTAATTTTGTTCATGATCTTTTTTTTTTTTTTTTTTAGTTTTTTGAGCTCGTTGAATTGCCTATCAGTGTTTTCTCACATCTCATTTATTTTTAGAACTTCAATTTTGAATTCTCTATCATTTAACTCCAAGGTTTCCATGTGATTGAGATTGCTTTCTGGAGATTTTTCATTTTCTTTCTGAACTACATCTCTTTCTTATGTAGCCATGTTATTTATTTCCTTCTTCCTTGATGGCACTTGAGAGTGGTCTTGTTACGAAATCTAACAAAAAACAACTAAAATAATTTAAAATTTTTTAAGAGAAATTAAAAATAATAATAATGAAAAGAGAAAACCTACAAAGTGCAACCCCCCAAATCAAAAACAAACAAAACAACCACAGACAAAATGTCATGTATGTATATACATGAAAGATGAAATTCAAAAGGAAAAAAAAGAAGGAAGTTCAGTTTTGAGAGGTTTTCCTATTTTCTTCTAGCAGATGGCACTGGATTACAAGTTGCAGGTCAGCAAAGTTCCTGGGCTGACCTCCCTGGCCATGTTGCTGCCATAAGGATGGAGGCGGAGCTGCGGTTAGGATGATGGGCGGGGTGTGTTGTGAGGGCTTCATAGCTTGGCTTTTCCCCTTCAGCAATGGCGAACTCCTGTCTCTGGAGCTCCTCCCTTGTCTCAACAGAGCAGGGGACCAGATGCCGGGCACCTCTTTCTTCTAGGGAGAGAGTGGTCCTGGAGAACTAGTTGTGTGGTATGTCTGTCACTCTCTGTACTCCCCGGGGAGGGAGGCAGGACCTGGGAAGCTGGGGCTGCACTTTGCTTTCCTCTGTATGCCCAGTGTGGGCTGTGGGCAGACTGCGGGAACACCAGCTGGGACCCTGGCACAGTTTACTATCTCCCTCACTGCCCTTCCATCTCACCCCTCCCCTGCAGAAGGAGACCCCATCAGTCCAGGTTGCTCCCCTCTCTGGAGCCCCCTGAGTGCCTCTCCTCCTCCAGCCCCTTCTCAACCCTTCCCACATGTGTTTGATTCCACCTTCAAACCTTTCAGGCACGCTGTTGAGCCCAGCTGCGGTTCCTTGAGGGCTGTTCAATTTGTTGAAATTTCCAGAAGAGAGCTCAAGGGTATTTCCCAGGCTGCCCTTACTATGACGTCACCCTCTACAGTAATTATTTCTATTTGCATATATGTCCTTTCTCAGATAGATGTGTATTTTTTCCTTAATATCTTTTGATAAACATGATTTAAATTTTTGTATTTTAAAAATGTGCTTTTCAAAGAAGAATATTTTTTTGTCCTCTAAGAAAGCTTTGCCGACTCCAAGGTCATGAAGATAATTTGCTATGCTTCCTTTCGGAAGATTTTATAGATCATCGAGAACGTTGACTCATCTCATATTCATTTTATGTATGTATATATGTATGTATGTATTATGAAAATGGTGGGGAGAATTGAACCGACAACCTCTTATACTTATTTTTTTTCATGGCAAGAGTCAGCAAACCTTTTTGGTGAAGGATCAAATGGTAAATAAATATTTGGGGGTTTCTGTCGCAGCTACTCAGTTCGGCCACTGTGTTGATAAAGCAGCTGGTGATGCTGTGACCGTGAGTGGGCGTGGCTGTGTTCCAATAAGCTTTGTGTATGGATACAGAAATCTGAATTTCGTATGATTTTTGTATGTCACAAAATATTGTTTTGAAATTTTTTTCAACCACATAAAACTGTAAACATCATTGGCTGACTTGTGGGCCCTTAAGAACAAGCAGAGGCCAGGGGTTGCCCACTTCCGGTTTAAGGAATGAGAGAAGGATTGAAATTCATTATTTTTCCACATGGATAGTTTTTTGAGCATTGTTTGTTGACGTGACAATATTCTCCCTCTTTGTGCTACTTTTAAGTTTGATCTAGGGATTACAATATGTGTCTTGACCTTACCATAGTCTACCTGCAAAAACGTCTATTGACCACAGGTTTTCCTAATAAATGCCCTTGATTAGGGGAAGGACTTTTCCAAGTGATTTTAATTTACCAAGAGTTCTTATCAGGAACAGATAAGGGATCATATCATCAAATGTTTCTTGAGCATCTATAGAGATGATCATGTGTTTTTTCTGTTTTTTAGTGTTTTAGATGTTAAACTACACTGACGTATTTTTGAATGTTAAACTGACTACATGTTCCTGAGATAAACCCCACTTGGTCACAGTGCACTATCCTTTTTGGATGTTGCATTTGATATACTGGAATTCTAACAGGATTATTAGAGCATGTTCATGTTCATGAGGGATATTGGTCTGAATGTTTTCTTTCTTTTTTCTTCTTCTTCTTCTTCTTTTTTTTTTTTTTTGGTAATATCTTTGTCTCATTTCAGTATCACAGTCGTGCTGGCCTCGGGATGAGGAATTATTCCCTATTTTTCAGGTTTCTCTCTGCAAACTGCTTTAACCACATCCTACAACTCTTGATATGTTATATTTTCATCTTTGTTCTGTTAAAATCTCTTTGTAATTTTCCTTTTGATTTGTTTCTTTGCCCGAGGAGGTTTTAGAAGATTGTTATTTCATTTCCAAGTATTTGGGAATTTTCCCAGAGCTCTTTCTCTTATTGATTTCTAATTTAGTTCCTTTGAGGTCAGAGAACATGCTTTGTAAAACTTGCATTCTTTAAATTTATTGCTACTGATAAGCCCAAATTCTGTAGTCCATCCTGGGACGTGGTCCGTGTGTACTCACTCTATAAGAATGTATATTCTGCTCCTACTGGGTGAACTACTCTATTATGTCTTCTATAGCCTCACTAATTTTATTATTTTGTTGTTGAGTTGTTCAATCAATTAGTGACAGGTGTTGAAATCTCTGACTAGTGAATTTGTCTATTTCTCTTTGCCATTTTTTGCTTCAGTATTTTATAGTTCTGTTTTTGTTTTGAATGCCTATATACTTATGATTGCTATGTCTTCTTGATCAGTTAGCCCTTTTGCCGTTAGATTATGACCTTTGTTATCTCAGACGATATTCTTGGCTCTGAAACTTCCTTTGTCTGATGTTCATATTGAAGCTCCAGCTTTATTTGGATTTGTGTTGGCCCTGGTATACCTTTTCCATTCTTTCACTTTTACCTTCTGCGCCTTTATGTTGAAAGGAGCATTTCTGGTAGGTAGCATACAGTTGTTTTTGTTTTTGGTTTTTGTAATTCAGTATTACAATCTATGCTTTTTAACTGGAGCATTTATATTATGTAGATTTAAAGTGAATATCTGGTTTCCTTTGTGTCTGTGGTTTTGCTAGTTGTTTAATATTGATCCCATGTGTTCTTTGCTCTTTTTTCCTTAACATCTTCTTGTGTGTTAATTGGACATATTTATAATGTTGCCATTGGCTCTCTTTGTTGGCTTGTTTGCTATAACCCGGTGTTTGTTATTTTAGTGGTGCATTTGCATGTCAGCTATAACCCATGCTACCTTCAGGTGCTAGTATACCACCTGACACAGGTTAGGAAACTCTCACAATGGAGAGTTATTTACCCGTTTACCTGTGCCCTGTCTTGCTGTTGTTGTGATGCATTTTACCTTTATGTACGGTACTCCACCCTTATCTGCAGGTTCACTTTCCATGGTTTTAGTTACCTAAAAATATGAGATGTTTTAGTCCACAAAATAGGAAATGGTGAATTCCAGAAATACACAATTCCTGATTTAGAAATCATGCACCATTCTGCGTAGTGTGATGAGGTCTCGTGTTGTCCCACCCGTCCCACCCCGGATGTGAGCCATCCCTTTGTCTGGTGTCTCCGCACTGTATAGACAACCAGCCCTTGGTCATTTAGTAGCTGTGTCAGTTATCAGACTGACTTTCATGATGTGCTTGTGTGCAGGTTACCCTTCATTTTCCTTAATAGTGTCCCCAAAGAACAGAGTAGCGACACTGCCAATTCAGATATGTGCAAAAAAAAAAAAAAACCCATTAAGTGCTTCCTGTCAGTGTAAAGGAATGTATGTATAGGGGAAAAACACCTTATATGTAGATGGTTTGATACTATCAGCTGGTTCAGGCAGCCCTTGCTGGTCTTGGAATTGAGTGCCTAAGGATAAGGGGCATCTCCTGTGACTGATACTCACACCTTCTTTGAGTCACTTCCCTTTAACACCTTTTCAGGTGGGGTTGTAGTTTATTAAGCCAAGCTAAATTAAAATTTCTATGAAATATAGACTAGAGAAAAAGACTATAGGGTCATCAAAAATAAATAAATAAAACAATACGGGACACACACTAACATGTATTACTGTGGGTGACTGTTGCTCCCAGATGATTGATTTTGATGACAATTCTAACTTAGGATTCTAACTTGTTTATTTGTAAGACTGGTGGCAGCCTGTGGTCTTACCAGTGTCCTGTACTGGCGGGCTCTCACTGGGGCAGGATGCAGTGTGAATCAGTGACACTGTGTGCTGGGAGTTTATTATAAATGTGCTGAAACTTGATACTTTACTAGAGGGGAGTTCACTACACGTGGGACTAAGCTCTGGAGCTCGGTCTCCATGATAGAATCCTGACCTGTTCAGAGGAATCCCAGAAATCCACAAGCCAGAATTATTATTCCCCAACATGACCTGTTCTGGTGTTTCAAGGTTATTTCCTAACCTCCCTCCATCAGTAAAAGAGAAAAAACGTACTAAATGCACTTAGTCCCCTTGAGAAGGGAGGAAGGGACACTCTTTGTTCAGCATCCTGGGAACTAAGAGGAAAGGTGAGCACATGAGGTTTGTGAGCAGGGAGGGTGGCGCTGCGCTGTGGCTACTGCTGGCACAGAGGTACTCGGTCGAGTCCCCGCTCTGCATGCTGGATAGTCAGGGTGGAGGAGGAGCCCTGCGGTCTCTGAGCAGAGAATCGAGTCTTCGGCATCCCCGATGTGTCCACAGCTTCCTTGCCTTGGAAGTACATACATCAGAAACTTTAGGCCTTGCCCCAACGTCTGTTGGTACCAGTAAAAGACAGTGTGTCCAGAAATTGGATCACACCTGAGAGCCACATTCTGTCCTCTCTCTGTGACAATGTGCCTGGGAGGCTCCAGTGTCTGTGTGACCTGTGGAGACAGAAGTTGGGGATAGAATAAGGAATAACAATTATAATTCACACACACACACACACACACACACGCACACTGAAACTGCTTGGACTTCTGAGGACTCACCTGTGTCCAGGAGACAAAGGGTCACTCAGCAGAGGAGCCTGATGCCTGTGGCAGAGTCAGGACAGAAACGAGAGGTTCACCAGGTCGGGGTCCTTGTGAGCATGTGCAGAGGAGGAGGGGACGTCCTTTGTCCGCACAAGGCAGTTTCCACAGTGACATCACAGAGCCTGACACTAACGAATGAATTATATCTAAGATGCCAGCATTTCTGAGATGCACCGTTCAGCTCAGTACTGTTAACAAAGAAAAATAAATTGTCACTCACAATGAGAAATGTTAAAAGATGAAAAGTTGTGAGACACAGAATGAGTGAAGAAGAGTGTTTTGAACGTGGATTTAAATATACATGGACCCTGGTGGACTGCTGGGTTCTCACCCCTCCGATTTCCGGTGCCCGTGTTCTGTCCCCCGGGTCCCACTCTCCCTCTCTGGCCAGTCTGCTCCCGTCCCTCGTTCTTTTCATGTTGTCAGCTGGGCTTTGCCACCTGGATTCCACAGCACCTCAACGTTGAGGTCTAAAGTGCTGACATTGTCATCTTCTCTGTGAACTCCCCTATTTCTGGCCTCATTCCTGCGTTTGCCTGGCCCTGCCCATGCTCTGGGCAGCAGTGAGCGGGCCGCATGGGAGAATTGTCACCTCTTTGCCCTGAAAGCAGCTTGAATTTACCGTTCAAAGCCGTAGGCACTGATCGAAGTGGTTTGGGTTCTTCTATTAACTTGGGAGGGAAAAAACAAAAAGCAATTCCCCTTGAGGACTTCATTCATCTATACACTGACTTTTGTCCTCAATTCCTGATCCTGATGCCTCCTGTGTTCCTAAGGTACTTCTAAAATAAATAGTGTCCTCAAGCTGCAGAGAGGGTAGAGGCTCAGGCCTCTTGCACCAGCTCCAGCTTAGAATAGTCCCGTTTGACAAGAAAGATAAGTGAGCTCCCTCTAGTGCCTGCATTTTCACACTCAGTAGAAACCAGCTCCATTTCCACAGGCTCTGAAATGCTCTGCTTTTGTTCTGAGTCAGGTAGCCGTGGTCTTACAGTGTTGATGGTGACATTGTCCCAGGGTTTATGAACAGGTCACAGCTTTCCCAAATAAGGTTTTCACAAGTGAGCAGGGAGAGCTGCTGTCATCTGTCGGGTAGATGTTCTCATGCCCGTCTTTTTAGGGTTCGACACTTTGAAATAAGGAAGCTATTTTTGGTCTTTGCTGCCTAAGGAGAGGAAGCCACATTAGGCGTTCAGGGAATGATCTGAATCGTTCAGGCAAAATTGGGCCTTTGGGCTATTCCTGTATCATCCTAGATAATGCGGTTCTTTCTACCCAGGAAGATGCCCGCAGCTCTTCAAGGACCAATGCATGGTTGCTCTCCATCGGTGGAGCCTCTGCCATTGCTAACCCCAAAGAAGGGAGGGCACATTGTCCTGCAGCACAGCCAGGGTGTGGGAGTGGGGGTCAGGACACCCTCAGCTCCATGCTTTTAGCATTGCCCACTGATACACAGAAGGGGACGTTCCTAGTATAGCCAGGGTCTCAGGCACATGGCCTCTATGTTAGCCAAGGGGTGTTCATGCCTTGGAAGCCCCTTACCTAACAGAGAAGTCATTGTGTTTCCTTCTCCATCACCTTTGAGTCCCAGTGCTTGACATCCTGCTCCTGATCGTTGGCAGTGATTAGGTGCCAATGGAGAAGGAAGGCAGCGACCCTTCAGTTGAGAAAGCCGGTGGGCAGATGGGGAGCTGCAGCCCTGCAGGGAGGCTTGGGATCCAGTGACAGAGCCCACACTAGGTAATTCTCAGGCATCTCAGGAGACAAAAGCAATGGAAGTTCCCAGCTGAAGACAAGGGCCATCCAGGTACCCACCTGTAAGAGACTGAACAGATGCATGTGGTACACAGTGGAATACTGCCCAGTGAGAGCGAGAATAAGCCAGTGATGGATGTAGCATGAGTACATTTAAAACATGTTAATTTTTGAGAAAAACATCAATCAAACAGAAGTATTTGCTATGTGGCTCCATGTATATGAGGTTCAAGAATAGACAAAATGATGGTGATAAAGATCAGTAGAACGGTCAGCCCCGGGAAATAAATCCACTGAGAAGGAGTGTTGGGAGATTCTCGTGGGTGATACAACTGTTCTTGATCTGATATGGGTCATGGGAGACTATGGAGTATGCACTTGTCAAACTCTCCCACGCTGTACATGTATTAATTCAGGTGCACTATTAATTATACCTTAAGACAGTCTTACTAAAACACAAATAAACAAGTTGCATAAAAGACGGAAGTCCTATACAATGTCGTGTGTGTGTTCCGTATAGTCCAACTTAGAAACGGATCCTACGCAAACCAGAGGAGGCAGGAGCACTCACATACATAAAATACTGAGAAGGTGAGAAGTGCTCGGTGACTGAAATACACAGCACCCACATTTGGCTTCAAAATCAGCCACACTGACAAGTTTGCCAAGAAACAGCTGAGGATCAGATCGGCGGTTGAGGGAGAGCTGTAGCCAAGCAAACACTTCAACAACAACAACAAATTCTCAAAGGCTGGTGAGATCATCCCATGAAGCCATAATTTGACAACTGGGCCATCCATCGGTTTCAGCATTTTGTCTTCCAAATAGACTTTCAACAGACTGGCCAGTCGGTGAATGGAGCTTTTGCCAAACAAACAGCTGGCTCTTGTCCCTGGGATCCGGTTCTGAGAGAGCCAGCACCCTGCCTTGCCGACGCAAAAGGGAGTTTGTGGGCACAGCCGGGGCTCGGGGGGTTTGTACCTCCCAGGAAACCCAACTATGCACCTTACAGTATTAGAGTTAGTGGGTCCCAAGCTAAGGAGCCTTGATTTGGGGTGCAGGATTCCACCTGTACAAGGACAGGGGCTGGAAGAGAATAACATTATCACCCAGTATCATTTTGTAAATTTTTACAAAAAAAACTTTGAAGGAGCTCGTGGATTTTAATCTAAGCCAAAGGGATGTTGAGAATTGGGTTCTTTCTCCCGTTACCCTCTATAACCTCCGAAGTCTCAAAGTGCTGCGCTGGGACCACGGGTCGAGACTTGTTTTGGAGCCTCCCTTTGACAGTTCCGCAGTTGGCCATCTCTGGGTCTAATGCTGTTCTCTGATGCATCTACCAGCATGTCCCCTGAGTGGTTTGCTTCCTGGTGTCTTACATAAGTCCATTATTGAGAAAGCTTTTCCTCCAGAGAATTCCTGCTTGGTATTCAGTGGTTTTGATGCCCGGGGCAACTGTATGTAAGAGTGTTGGACTTGGAGGATCTCAGGTCACTCGGGGGCTTTTAAAGCTGTTTCCAGCTTTGTTCTCCTCCATGGAGAAGACAATGAAATATAAATTTGATGTTGTATGCCACTGTGCCTCTGCTTCACTCAGTTACCAGAATGTTTCAAATTGAGTGAATAATAGTAAGTGCTGTTTGCATTTACACACACACACACACACACACACACCCCACACACATGCATACATGGGCACAGCCCAGGATGCTGGACCTCAGTTTACATGGAGGACACACTCACTGAGGTCCCTCAGACTGACACCCCCTTTCTGGGGAGTCTGGTGACAGCTACAGTAAGGGCAGTGTTTCCTCTTAATGAGACAGGGGCCTCTGGAAGGAGTGTCCCTCACGCTGTGGCTGCCCTTTTTGTGCAGAGAGGATGTGGGTGTGCGCTGCTGTGTCGTCGCCGCTGGCGCAGAAGTACACTGAGGTCTGGCTGGTGCTGGCCGAGTCCAGCGTCAAGGGGAAATGCTTATTCTTGGATCGGGATACGCTGTACCCTTCCGGAACATCCCCTTTGGCTGTGCTGCCTTCAGTGCTTGAATAATAGATCAGCCTCAGGCCCTGTTCCCGGTCTTGTCGATACCAGTACATTGAATAGTGGTTCGTATCCTGGGAACACTCCAGGGTCATCTTCTTCCCTGTTTGTATAATGTGGTGTCTTGGCGTCTGGGTGACTGTGGCCTCAGTGGGGCCTGCTGAAGGGGCAGATGGAGGTAAAGATCAGCCTGGAAGAGTGACTGGCTCTTTAAAGTGGGGGGAGGGCTTGGAGCTGGGGCTCTGCAGAGCCAGGGCAGCGGTCCCCAGCCGCACGTGGAGCTCACCTGCCGCAAGGAGACAGAGGATCAGGCAAAAGAGGTTGTGGCCCATGGCCGGGTCAGGGCGAGATGGGGCTGTCCCAGCTAAACGCTCTGACCCACGGGACTGAGAGGGGCTTCAGAGGCCCTTCTCCAGTGGACAGACGGGTCTGTCTGCCTGGGATATCCTTGCCCCCACCCCAGCAGATGCTTTCTGGCCCAAAGAGCCTTCTGACTTGGCTCTGAATCAACAGCCCCTCTCAGAGACGGAGCTCAGCGTGGCCCACGGGGAGAAGAGGCGTGGCTGCCACAGGCTGAGTTCAGAGAGCACCCCAGCCCTGGTTCCCACGTTCCTCTGAGACTGCTGCCTCTCCGTCTGCACCTGCCCCTGCCACCAAGGCTGCCCCGCCTGATCCTTCAACCACGGATTTCCTTACCCTTCAGAGGGACCGCCCACCTCTTCCGCCACCTTAGGTAGCCCAGCACCAACTGAAAGTTTCTTCAGCATCTGTCTAAGGTTGGATCCCTGCCAAGTGTTTCTTAACCCTTTTCCATTCTCCCAGATTCTCTCCCCAGAATCCCTTAGATGTCGGTGGCATGACAGTGCCATCTGGTGGCCAGCAACCGGAGTTTCATCCTTGTTTCTACTGCAAGGGCCCAGGGAATGCTGGGTAGTGTCTGCATGGTCAGCGGGGAGAATATTCTGTAAATGGTATTCTGTTCATTGTACGCTCAGCGTCCTTAAGCCCTCATGCCAACACTGATTCTAACCCTGACTCTGTTCCTTTGAGTTATCATGCTTAATATCGCCCCCTTGTTCTACGTAACTACAGCTGCATTATCCGGCTCCTCTAGACTGGGGTCAGCTTCTCGTACACTGTCTCTGAAAGGGAGAGATGGGGGATGGGAGAAAATAGTGTTTCGTCTAAAACAGGAAGGAAAACACAAGTTGAAGCATGATGAGTCTCTTTCCTCTCCATTACTAAAAAAAAAAAAAAAAAAAGCAAAGTGAAAAAAAGAAAAAAGACAATCAATGTTATCTCCAAAATATAGATCAGCAAAGGGCTGGGAAGATAATGAGGTGACCTTCAAGATGGGGGACAAATACATATGGATGCCTGGAGCTGAGATCAGAAAGGACAGTGTACCCTAAATGAGTGACTTTTACCATGTGCACCTGCTGATTTGAGCATCAGGGAAGGGAGGAGTGATTTTGGGAAAAACAGAGGTGTCCTGGGAGAGAAGAAAACCTTGGTGCAAAATAGAGTCATAAAGAAGTGGAATCTGCTAGGATCATGGGTGGGAAGGGGGCAGCAATGGGAGACAAGGTCTGGGAAGGAAGCCCCTGGGTGACATACTAGAGACAGGAAATTCCCTTCTGGGTCCCGGCTGTCCTCACTCCCAGGAGACACGGGCACCAGAGCATGGAGTGCTTTGCCGGTGCCACAATTAAGATAAGACCAGGAAAACTCCCTTCCAAGGATGCTCATCCTCTGGGGAAATAAACTTGGTGTCCTGAGCCACCACAATTTTTGAGTGGATTTGGAGGGACAGTTGTTCCACTTACCAGCTGTGCAAGGCCCGGGGCACCTGTATCATGGCCGAGTCTATGACATCAGTCCCAGTCTTGGAGCATTGAGTTATCCCTGAGGACACCCGGAAACCCATGATCCATAATCCCATCCCCTCTGACCAGGGCTTTAGATGTCACAGGTATCTGCAGCTGTACCCACAAACAGGAGTGTAGTTACTTATAACAAATAATACATAACAACACAACTCAGCAAATAAATAAAAAGAAATAAGGTATCATTGTCAAGAAAATATCTCGTCGTCTTGAGCTAAAGAATTCAAGGAAGTTAAGGTTAGGACGCCAAGTAACGCACTGTCTTCAGAAATCAGATTGCCTCATGGACTCAAGATGAAACCGGAGAATGGCGAGCATGTGCGTTAGTGTAGCGCTCAGGACTGGCGCAGTGGGGGAACAAAAGCAAAATAAAGCGGGTTGATCCGACCAGGCAGACGAAGGGTCAAGGTCTCACTGTATGACCATTGGGTGTATCAGTGAACAAACACAGTGAAGACCTTGACTTCAAAGAGGGAGCCAGGTTGGAGAATATGGATGTTGCGGAAAGTTTCTGATGTGACAGAAGAGGCTATCGAGGAAGAATACGCCAGAGGAAATCTTCACAGCCTTCTCGGAGCTGCCCACACTTGCAGAGGGGAAGGTGACTTTCACAGAAGGAAAGCTATGTTGGGGACAGCAGCCTCACGGTCCTATGGAAAACTGTTCCTGTCCGGGACACACAGTCTGTGTCTTGCAGCGCTGAGCTGCCTTGGGGACTCCTAGACCCCAACATTTTCAGCCACAACATTCCAGGTGATCATTTGTGATCTCTTTCTACCAAAAAGACAGCTGACATCCAAATCGACTTCTTTCTGTTGGGGAGTGGAGAGCGAAGAAGGGCCCCTTTAGGGTCTCTTGTAGCTGCAAGGAGAGAGGCAGGTTTGTGAGCAGGGCGGGGGTGGTGGTGCCACGCTGTGGTTACTGCTGGCACAGAGGTACACGGCCGAGTCCCCCGGCTCTGCACGCTGGATAGTCAGGTTGGAGGAGGTGCCCTCCGGTCTCTGAGCAGAGAACCGAGTGTTAGGCATCCCTGATGTGTCCACGGGATCCTTGCCTTGGAAGTACATCAGAAACTTTGGGCCCTGTCCCAGCATCTGTTGGTACCAGTAAAGAACAGTGTGTCCAGAAATTGGATCACACCTGAGAACCACATCCCATCCCTTCTCTCTGACTCTGTGCCTGGGAGACTGAGAGACTTCAGTGTCTGTGTGACCTGTGGGGACAGAAGTTGGGGATAGAATGAGGAAAAATAGTTGTAATTGTCACACACACACACACAGTGAAACTGCTTGGACTTCTGAGGACTCACCTGTCCCCAGGAGACAGAGGGTCACCCAGCAGAGGAGCCTGATGCCCATGGCAGGGTCAGGACAGAAATCACCAGGTCGGGATCCTTGAGAGCATGTGCAGAGGAGGAGGGACATCTTTGTCTCCACAGTGCAGTTTCCATGGTGACATCACTGTAGATCACCCCACCCTCTGCGACAGGTGGTGTACACTACAGCCCACTTGGATGACTAATCTAAGTAGGTACAAGCTCCTCTTCCAACAAAATCAGTGCTCGGCTGTCACTCTGGACTCCCGGCCCGTCTGGATGTGAGGTCTCACCCTCTGCATCTCACTCACCGGTCACTCCCGTCTGCCGGGCATTTCACGAGGACATGTCACTAGCACCATCAATAAAAGATGCCAGAGGGTGAATTCGGGATGTCCTGCGAGCATCTCTGTTTCTGTCAACTGACCTATTCAGAGGTACAAGATAAAATGATGCTCTGGGAAAAGGTCTGACTGGGAAGCTCCTCTTTCGTTGGCAGGTCACGACCCACTGTCCTCTCTCTGTTCATGAACCGCCAGGTAGTGTTATGTCTCCATGGCCCGTAGCAAAGCCCCATGTCCTTCGGAGTCACCATGCATTTAAAGACAAGATTTCTTACACCTTCTTTATGAAAGAAGGCTCAGCTCCATTGACCTAAGACACTAGGGTGTAATATTATATACCAGGGGTCTGGATGGATCTGGTTTACCGACAATGGCCCATCCTGGAGGCATCAGGTTCATGCTGATGACAAGGAAGGCTAGAGCTGGGAAAGCGCCTTCCCAGCCATTGGGGCAGCTGCAGAGGACAGACAGACAGACACACAGATGACAACAGTGGAGATGAATGTGCTTGAGGCTCTGGGCCCGGTCCAGGCCATGCAGACACTGCCCTGGAGGTAGATCTCCGCTCACACCAAGGTTCACCCTGCAGACACGGTACACTGGGATCCCCAGGGAGTAGGGGTTTGCACAGGGCTCCGTCTCGGGATACTGGGCCTCTCCTGCCTTTTTGTGCAAAGAGGAGGCAGCCGTGTGGCACTGTGGAGTCACTGCTGGCGCAGAAGTACACAGATGTCTGGGAGGGGGTAGCAGACTCCAGCGTGAGGGAGAAGTCCTCTGCCTTTGATCTGTTGACAGTGTAGCCATCAGGGACATCTCCTTTGTTGATGATCCCAACACCGACTGAGTTATAGATCAGTACCAGCCCATGGCCCCGGTCTTGGCGATACCAGTACATGTAGTTGTGGTTCATGTCCTGGGCACATGTCAATATCACTTTATGTCCTGATTTCATAATCTGGGTTTTAGGGGTCTGAGTGATGCCAGTGGTCACCAGACCTGAGGAGGAGAAAAGCAAACAAATGCTGCAGCCTCCACGGCAAAGCTGGGTGCTGGGACCCTGACATGGTTGTCAGTGGAGGGGACACAGCCCCAGACTCACCTGCCTGAAGGAGACCCAAGGCCACACAGCACAGGAGGCCACCACTCATGGCCGGGGCTGGGCAGGTGGAGTGTGCCTCTGGGGCTGCGTGCTGACAGAAGGGAACAGGGCTCTCCAGGAAGTCATTCTGACATGTCACTCTCGCTGCCTCAACCCCAGAGCTGACTTGTCACCAGGAGGGAGCCACACCCCTCCCCCCAGAGGGTCAAATCAAAAGTCAGCGTACAAGTGGACAGTTCAGAGTGAGAAGAATGCTTGGAGCTGTGGTGACACAGTGTTACAAGTCATCCTGAACCTTTTTGTAAATGGTGTGTAACTTTAGGTCTATTTTATTCCTGTCATTATAGATCTTCACTAATAATACTCCGGTGTTTGTGTATCTGCATCTTTCTGTACTTTTGAATCTGAGAGAAAATCCTGATGGATTTCTGATGCCTTTTTTTTCTGACTCATGGGTCCCAAATAGTCCCTCAAGCACCTTGGCTACTGTGTCTACGTGTCCATCATCCCGTCCACGTCCATCCACCCACAGTGTTCTCCTGGCCTCTGGTGGCCAGACCTCAGGCACAGGATTATTTATATCTGAGGAATAGTTTTGCTACATTTCTTATCAAATGAGCCAGAACACTGGCTCCCGTGTTTGGGGTGAGACGGTGGCCACCGACCCGGCTCACACCCGTGTGACCTTTCTTTGTGGCTTCCCAGCTCAGCAGGTGGCCTCCGGTGACCGAGGATCATGCTGTGTGAGGGACACGGGCAGAGGTGCCTGGCTCCAGGGTGAGGGAGTAAACAATGCTCTGTTTTCATTTGAGGCGTCATTTCATGGAGACTATCTCCTTGTGAAGAATTGCTGCACTAATTACATAAGTATCGTGGCTCTTAGACCACCTGTAGTGAACCTGCACACAGCCCCGCGCTTAGGAGGACCCCTTCCCTGCTTCAGTGATCTGTGGTCAGGACCATCGGGTCTCGAGTTGAACCACGATCCCTGCAAATGGTGCAGCCGGCTTCAAGTACGTGATTCTGAATTTCAGATCTGCGATGGCCTCCCGAGGGGCTGGTTTTCACATGTCAGGGGCTGGGTGACTCGACCTCTCGGGGCCTGGGAGAGAAGGACACAGAGTCTAAAGTCAGACTTGGAGGAGGCGCCTGATGTTGGAACCGCAGTGACAAGCCATGACCTGGGGCCTGGCCAGCCCACACGTGGGTTTCATGTCTGTGCCCGGGACTTCTCTGGTCCTGGACACAGAGGGCACAAAGCCTAGGACACTGGTGCCCAGGCAAAGCCCAAACTGAAGGGGGACTTTCTAGCTCAAGGGTCCTGTGTTATAATTTGGACACCTGAGACCAAGGTAAAGGGGGGGACCCTTTTCCCAATGTAAGATGTTCCCACTGGTGACGTCTCTAGTGCCCGTGGTCTGCTCAGCCCCGCACACAATGTGGGAGGGTCACTCAGGCTCTGTGTGTGTATTTGATGGGAACTGAACACCATTTCCTTGGAAATGGTGGACTTTTGTCAGAATATCATTACAAAGAAATTAAATGAATGGGTGCGGGAGAAAAGAAATGAGTGAAAAATAAGTAAATTCGTTGTATAGAAATAGCTTTGCCAGCTAGAAAGACTTTTTTTTTTTTACTGTTATAGAAATGATGAATTAAGCAGAAATTTTATTTCCAAGCTCTTCATAGATTGTTACAAACACAAAGTGTCCTTTTAAAAGTATCTCAAATTAAATCAAAGACATATTATCAAAGTAAAATACCTATGACATTAAGAATTCTTTTAGGTTGTAAGATTCTCATATTACTTTGTCTTTACTCATTCACAAAGTTTTTAAGTTACATTTTAAACATGTTTTAAAGACATGAAATAATGTAGTATTTTTTAAGTACAACCACAAGTATAGAGGAGAGGACCTGAGGCAGATAGAGATCAGATCTGCTTCATACACAGAATGGGCAGATCTAACACAGGACACATTAATCTTTCCAAACCAGTTTGCTAAGAATCAGCTCCCATTTTTAGTGTTAAAAATAAAACAATCTTCTCACAAAAATCAAGGCATCATTTGATTAACAAAGCCTATTCTTCACCCAATTTTACACTGCTTTACCTTCATTTAGAAATTATAAATTCATGAGAAAAGACCAAAGTTTGTTATGGTATAAAAATCTTAGAAAAAAAAAGTTACAAATACTCAATTTTTTAATAGCAAAAACGTTTTCCTTCCCAAAATGTAAACATCCAGTAAATAAAACATACACAATATTCCAAATGTAGAAACACTAGTAATTCACTTATGAGAGAGGTGCATTTTTGTGTATTCGGTGCTAAGATTTTTGTCTTAAGTATAAAGCACTTCGCCAAATAAACCAGGCCATTATTATTTAAAAGTCTACTCCTTCACTCAGTTTCCTTATTTGAGTTGAAACTCATTAATTTCTGTAGAATGTTGGCTAAAGGACCAGGCCAAGGAAAGGTCTGAAACACCTAGAAGTCATTTGGTTAAAGTAAAACGTTTGCTTGAGAGTTGGAGGCCGTCAGTCAGTCATCACTTCGTGCCTGAAGGCATTCCTCAGAGAACTTCTTTCCAGTCCTCAGAGTAAAGCACAGGATCTGGGCTCCCGGAAGGGGTGGCTGCCCGCCGGGACGCCGACCAGCAGGGCATCCTTGCAGGCGTTCTGCATGCAGTACTGCTGCAGCTCTGCGGCCGCCTGGGAGACCTTGATCCTCTCCACGCCGGCCTCCAGCTTGAGCTGCTCCACCAGGCGCTGCAGGGTGTTCACGCTGGCCCCGGAAGACATGGCGGTGATGCTGCACTTCTAGAAAGACCTTTTGATGATCATTTCATAGCTGGGTTTCAAGGCAAAGTGTGTCCATATCTACCTCTGCACGTAGCCTCCCCCTCAACAGTTCCTATCAGAGATTAACAAAGGGAATCCAGATACCTAGATTTCCATTATGTCCTATTTCAACCTCATTGCACCTCTGTACAGCCCTGGAAGATGGTGTGTTGGTCCGTTTAGTGTGTCCACTGGACTGAGCCGTGGCGTGTGCAGGTAATCTGTTCGAACATCATTCTGGGTGTCCCTGCGAGGGTGTTTTCAGATGAGGTTAACTTTAACTCGGGAGACTTGACAACTTAGACCTTAAAACTCTCGAAGGATCCAAACAGACTTATTTTTATTTTCTGTGTTTATGTGACATAATACTCTGTGCAAAATATGGGAGCAGAAATGATTGAGCAAAAGGAACGAAGGAGTAATAATACTCGTGTTCACTTCCCTCGAGGGGATTGTGTCTGCGTGCAGGAGACTGCCTTCTCTTGGCAAGTGTTCCATTCCTTCTACCCAGCAGCTGGGAAGATACATCTGGGAAGCCTTCTGCCCCCACAGCCTCCGTCAAAGATAGCACGTGGCCCGGGTCCAGGTGATGGCTACCGTGCAGAAAATAGTGCCTTTCTCTGTCGTCACAATGAAGGGTCAGTGGGTATCCATTGCCTTGAAGCCAAATGCTCCTCAAAGCTGTCTGGGAAGAGGTTGTGACCATCACAGGTGCTGCGTGGTGCTATCTGGCCCGCTCACCTGGACCTGGAAAAGGGAAGCCAGATGTGGGGACAAGGCTGGGGGTGGAGGCAGCAACCCCAGGAGTTGAGGAACAGACTTCTGTGCTTTCTTGCTCCACCAGTTACGGCACACGAGACCCGAGAACCTTATTTCCCATCAGATATCTAAATGGGTAAAATAACGACCTATGTGTGGCATGATTTCTGTGAGTGCTAAAAACCTAGCACATCTCTCAGCAGCAGGAAGAGCGCCAGGGAGAAAGGCAGTCGGCTGTGCCCGCCTGCACCTGTCTGGCTGGCTGCCACCCTCACAGTCACTTCCTGCGCCGGGGCGGGCGCGTTTTTGTACAGGGGGCTGTCAGTCGTTCAGGGCTGTGTCAGGGCTGCTGGCGCAGAGATACACGGCCGAGTCCGTCAGCTCCAGGGAGCTCATGCTCAGGTTCGAGCTGTCTTTACGAAGAAACTGGTGCACGGAGAACCGCTCAGGGAAGTTTCCCTTTGCACTCTCCTCCTCATTGTAGTACTGGACGAGGAACTGGGGGCCCTGGCCCCGGGCATGCTGGTACCAGAACACAGAGTGATGGCCAGAGATTAAGGAACAGTGCAGGGTCGCTGACTGGTTCCTTGCTTTGATCAGGTGTTTGGGGCTCTGGGTGACTGCAGAGTCCACTGGGCCTGTTGGGAGGAGACAGACAGAGGCTGGGGGCTGAGGACAGGGAAGTCCCCCCCTGGAGCCACCACCGGCAGGCTCGTGTCTCAGGGATGGCGGACGCCTATCAGAGGCTTAGACAGGGTGTCCGGGGCTCACCTGCTCCCAGGAGACAAAGGGCCACCCAGCAGAGGAGCCTGGGGCCCATGGCAGTATCCCGAGATGACTCCTAGCTCGGGGCGGGGTGTCCTGGGGTGAGCGGTCTGAAATGCTGGACCTCCCAGCTCCCTGATAGGAGCAGATGCCTGTGACGTCACTGCTCTGATGGAGATCTCCATGTAGGCTGCCTCTGGGCTCACTGTCCCCCTGTCCTGCACAGCCCCCTGCAGGGGTGGCTGCAGGTTGAGCACTGTCCCCATATGTTCACAGTGTACCTTATTCTCCTCTGCCTGCCCCAGCCTGACACTAATTATGCAGCCCTTGCCATCCCAAGCCCTACACCACCCCCAAGGCCCCTGTGGGCTCAGGGAGCCTGCCTCCTAGGCACATACTGAGGATCACGGCACATGTCCAGTTCCTGGCAGTGAGGAGTCCATTTGAGCTCCACATATGTTCCCAGGACCCACTCAGTGGCCTCAAACTGCTTCCCCCATGCAAACAGGAAGCCCAGAGTTCCCTTAGGCTGTGCTTGCCTAGGCCACCCCCTCAGCCCTCTCAGGGTTGCTTGCAGAACTGACAGTCCACAGTGCCTCCCAGTGGTGGGCTACCCACAGTCTCCTGGATTCACAGCTGTCTATATTAGGAGAACAAATTGGCCCCACCCATCACCCCTGCGGGCCCCCACCCCACCCTCACACTCACTGACTCTGCTTTTATCCCAGCCTGGCTGATTCAGGATTGATTTTCAATTATCGCCCTTTGTTTTGGAGGATAAGAATATATGAAACAACATTTCGACTAATGAATACTGGATGAAGTAATCGCCATCACTATGCTAAGAAGGGAGAGATGAGCCAGAATAACATTGGCCATTAAGATACACAGTCTGCTGGTCCCACATGGACCCAGCCTGGACCACTGCAGTCCACAGCCCCTCCTGTGTCAGATCCGCGTAGCTCCCAATCTGTATTTAAGTATCACCACCCTTTAAATAGTGCATTTTCATAAAGAGGGCTTGTACATTTTACCTATTTGTTTCTGAGATTATACAGTCTTGAGATACACACCCTGCGAGCTCTAGTTAAAGGTGGACCCAGTTGGGCTGACCTCTGCTGTCATTACCCAGATGCTCTGCTCACTGGCAGGATGACTTTAATACATGCCCACAGGAGAGAAACTACTTCAACTGGGCGTGTCTCTACGAGAAGACACATGCGTGTGCGCTTGCGCACACGCGCGCAGGTGCACACACACACACACACACACACATTAAGTGGCAAGAAGGCCAAAGTTCTATTACTGAGCACAGCAATTTTTAAATCTGCTGTTCAGGTTCGTGTAGAAGAAACACCTTCAATGTTGACTGGTGATGTCTCTAATGACGTGGTTGGTGGAGTGTGAGGGAGAATTTTGTACAGGCTCAGGGACTGGGTAAATGCCACTGTGACATAGTTTTCTCTGTCCCAGGCAGAACAGGGCCCATTTCACTTGGATTCAGCCGGGGCACTTTATAGCCTGGTGATCTGGCCTGGCTCTGAGGACACAGCTGCTCAGAATACCACACAGTTTGCAGAAAGCCCCGTGTGCCCCCCAGGGACTCCCTGCTGCATTTCAGATAGGAGGGGACCTAGGGAAGGAAAATAGTGGAGTGACTAATAACATTCCATGGCTCTCTAGAAGTGGGCATTCATTTATTCATTTCACGAGTATCAAAGTGCATTAATCGTAACTTAGTTTTTCCTATGAAAGTAAAGGAAGGGGGGAATGTTGTTTCTTCGAAGGGAATTATGCCCCCCCCAATTTATATGGTGAAGTCCTAACCCCCGATGTGCATGCACCTGGAGACAGAGCCTTTAGGGAGGTTAAAATAAGTGAGGAGATAAGGTGGGGACCCTAATCTGTTAGGACGGGTGGCCTTCTCATCAGAGGGGGAGACCCCAGAGAGCTTTCTGTCTGTCGGTCCAAGCACAAAGGAAAGACAATATGAGCACGCAGGGGGCCATCGGCCATCTGCAAACCAGGACTGGAGCCTTCCCCAGAAACCAGCCCTAGCCCCTTCCTCTCGGGGGTCCAGCCTCCAGCCGTGGGGAAATGAACGTCTGCTGTGGAAGAAGCCCTGTGGGTGGCATTTTGTTACAGCTGCCAGAGCAGAGGAGTCAGTGTTTAGTTCTGTGAAGGGTCAGGGTCAGAGGCAACTGAGAAGGCCTGGCTGAGCCCGTCCTCGCAAGGTGAGCAGTCTCCGCGCTGTGCGGGGAGAAGGGAGGGCCTCCGGGCCACGTGAGGAGCAGGCACGGATGCAGAGGATGTGAAAGCCATCCGCCATCCCTGTGTCAGGAAGTGCTGCGCAGAGCTGAGGGTCAGAGACCGAGGCTCACCCTGAGGCTGCCTAGATGCGCTGCTCTGAAGGTCACTGAACTTGGGCAGTGATGCTTATTTGGGGGGGAGGTGGAGCACCACTGCCTGTTTATAGTCAGGGGGGCATGCCTTCCTCTGAGTTTGAGGGGGTACTTGACTGTCCCCCAAGAAGGCACAATTGGGATAAGTAGTCAAGAGGGAAGAAGTCAGAACCAACCGCGGGTTCTCACAACATCGTGTGGTGATGGCCTCTCCTGGCACCGCCCCCGGGGTGGCCGCGCTCTAAGGCCTTGCTCTATACCTCCCGGGTGTGGAGACTTTGGAAGAGGGGAGAAGAGTGACAGTGTTACAAATAACCACCTCTTGCAGTTCTATCTCTGTTTTCAATCATCTTGGATCATATTTTCTTCCCTAGACTTTCCCTGAATCTCAATTTCTTCCCCCGAAATTATATAAAGCAAATGATTATATTCTGTGATTCTGTTTTCTCGAGTATACATTTAACTTTTTTTTTTTTTTTTTACAGAGACAGAGAGTGAGTCAGAGAGAGGGACAGACAGACAGGAACGGAGAGAGATGAGATGCATCAATCATTAGTTTTTTCATTGCATGTTGCAACACCTTAGTTGTTCATTGATTGCTTTCTCATATGAGCCTTGACCGCAGGCCTTCAGCAGACCGATTAGCCCCTTGCTGGAGCCAGTGACCTTGGGTTCAAGCTGGTGGGCTTTTGCTCAAATCAGATGAGCTCGCGCTCAAGCTGGCGACCTCGGGGTCTCAAACCTGGGTGCTCTGCATCCCAGTCTGATGCTCTATCCACTGCACCACCACCTGGTCAGGCTCTCGAGTATACATTTAACTAATAATTTTGATCCTCAAATGAACTGCCCCCACTCCAAAATAAGAGGCGCCAGGTATCCAGCCCTTCCTCTGCCCTGTCCACCAGAGCGGCAGGCGGGGAAGGTGACCAGTGAACGTGAGGGGGGAGCATCGGCCTCTGAGCACACCTTCCTGTCCTCTGTTGTCCCGGAAGAGCCGAGACTGCACTCCCCGGGGCCCCACGTCGCTCTGAGTCCCCCCACTACCCCCAGGTTCTCACAGACAACCCAGCAGCTCTGAGGTTGCTCGCGCTGCACCGGGGAGTTTGAGCACAGCACGCTGGTGACACCGCGGGGCTGTGTCAAGGCTGCTGGCGCAGAGATACACGGCCGAGTCCCCCAGCCCCAGCGAGCTCATGATCAGCTCCGAGCTGTAGTTGCCAAGAAACTGCTGCACCAAGAACCGCTCAGGGAAGTTTCCTTTTTCTCTCTCCTCCCCGTTGTAATACTCGATGAGGAACTGGAGTCCCTGGCTCCGGGCCTGCTGGTACCAGTACACAGAGAGGTGCCCAGAGAGAAAGGAACATCTCAGTGTCACCTTCTGTCCTCTGGTTTTTATCAGGTGTCTTGGAGTTTGGGTGACTCCAGAATGCACAGGGCCTGAGAGGGAGGGAGACAGGAGCTAGAGAAGGAGCAGGGGAGGGGCCCGATGGGGCCTTGGAGTCAGGCGCTGCCAGGCTTACACCAGAGATGCCCCACCTGGGCCGAGCACATACCTGCTCCCAGGAGATAAAGGGCCACACAGCAGAGGAGCCTGGAGTCCATGGCGGGGTGGGGCAGAGCTGGGCCAGAGTCTCCCTGCTTAGAACTCTGGTCCTCTGAGAGCTGACATTCTGGGCACTCTTCTCTGATTAGAGGGCAGGTAGTGATGTCACTGCTCTGATGTCATTGCCTTTGCTGGGTCTCAGCGGATGCAGGTACCCTGCTTTGTCCTGCAAAGCCTCTTGCATGACCTGTGGGGCTGGACGGGGCTGGTGTAGGCGGCCCTGTCTTTATGCAGACCCTGTCTCTGTGCCCAGGGCATGCAGGCTGCCTGCTCCCAACTTTGCACCCTTTACTTAACATTGTGAGCTCAGAAAGCCTCCCTAAGCACTGCAAAGTAGGAATTCATGGCTCCCGGCTGGGACAGCACCTGCAAATTAGTGTGTACACTATTGAGCCTTTTAGTAGATAAAAGCACAAGCAAGCCTATTCCTTAACCCTCTGGGTCCCAGGCAGCTAGCTCTGCCCCCATGCGCTGCCCCAGAAACCTTTGGAGAGCGTCAGCTCTATAGTGCCCCCGTGTGGCGTGTTCAGGCAGTAACTGAGATTTTGCCTTGGCCAAGATGCAAGAAGACAAAAATCCTGGGATGTGTTTAAATTAGGAATGATTTTTACCATTTGCACTGTTTTTCTTTTTTAAACTAGAGGTAGACACACAGTTCTAGTTGATTTTGGATTTATATTGTGAGAGAAAACAAGAGGTCATGAGATGGACTGCAGATGGACTCCCCCAAGGATTTTTGATGATTAGGAATGAACAGAAGCTGTTTTATCTTTGCCCAAGGCGACAGCTTGCCCAAGGCAGATAATTTAGTATTGCCGCAGCCAGTGAGGCGACAGGCAGTGTTCTGGTCTGAGATGTCTGTCTCGGGCCTCACGGGAAATGCTGAACCGAGCCTGGGTTCCCCACAGCTTCCTGGCTGGCCCCCGGGGATTTCTGCACAGCAGGAGGCGACTCTGCACGGCTGTGTCTCTGCTGCTGGCACAGAGGTACACGGCGGAGTCTTCCGGCTGCAGCGCGTCCATGTGCAGGTGTAACTGAGAGCTGTCTGTGCTATTGGGTGTGAAGCGGCTCGGGACAGTCATGTTGTCAACGAGTTCCTTATAGTTGTAGGTAAACATGAGCTCCAGTGGCTTCTGAGCGCTCTGTTTGTACCAATACATAGCACTGTGGCCCAGGTGTTGTTCACACTCCAGAGACTTCTTACTCCTCATCCCCGTTACCAGGTGTTTTGGTTTCTGAGTAACTCCAGAGTCCATGCGGACTGTTGGGGAAAAGGGGCAAAATTCAGACAAAGCCCAGAAGGAAGGGTGTTGCTGCAGCCACAGGGGAATGGCTTGGAGTCCAAGGGCAGCCCATTTGCACCCGACACTCACCTGCTCCCAGGAGACAGAAAGCCACACAGCAGAGCAGCCTGCAGCCCATGGTGGGGCCAGGACTGAGTGACACCATCTCACTAGGACATCCTGTCCTGAAGGGGGGTGCTGGGCTCTGGTGTCCTTGGTCTTGGTTGGTGGTTCTACCTATGATGTCACTGTCAGGCCCCAGGGGATCGTCCTTCTTCCCCTTTGGTGCCTCATGTTGATTCTGATAGAAGGTGTATTTCAATGGACTGTGGTAGAATATACCTCAGACAGCTGCTTGCTTGCTATTGGCTGCCTTCCTCATTATACAGATTCTCTATCCCCCTCCCTCCCAGGGCCCCTCTAAGCGATCTCCCCCCTTCCCTGCTCTGTCAGGCAGGACATCCCTCAAAAGACATTTCCCTCCGAGCCTAAGCTCCTTGGAGCCCCTGTGCCCGACTGCACGGAGGGGAGAAGGCTGGAGGGAATGCTGCCCCTCATTTAAAATGTACTACTCGAACGCCAGGAGCCAGCCACCGGGGAGGGTAGTGAGGGATCACACGGGACACCAGCTCTGCCCCTGGATTGCACATCCAGGGCTTTGGCTGGGCTTCTAGCAAGTGGATAAGGAAATCAATTTGAAAGTGATTTTAGTTTAATATCGTCAGGATGTCTACCACTGACGCCCCCAACCGACCTAAGGGTGGCACCCCAAAGCCCTAGCTTCCCTCCTTACCCCACCTTTCCCCTCACTTCCAACACCACCACCCCCACCAGCCTTAGAGGTTTTGAATAGAGCCACAGCGCCACCTTGTGGCCAAAGCGGCACATTTCCAGTCCAGCGTCACCAATCCAAGTCAATCCCTCTTTCCATGGACTGGGAGCAGCTGTGATGGGTATGGAACCCCAGGGAAGTGTGTGAAGAAAAAAGCCGCACCTAAAACAACAAAAATAGTTGGCAACAGTGCCACTCACCCACATGCCAAGGATAGGCAGTTTTTACTCAACAGAGATGGGCTATGTGTGGGTTCTTAGTAATGAACCAAACAGTCCTGCAGAAACTGGCCCAGCCTGAGGAGCTTATGGGCAGTTTGCTCGGTTCAGCAAATGCTCCCTGAGTGCCAGCTATGAGCAGGCCTAAAACCTCATGCCCACCCACAGAATTCTATTGCTGCGGGGTCATCGAGCATAGTCACCGATAACGACCTGGGAGTAAAAATGCATCATGTGATGTTTGAGAAATGTATTCAGCATTTCAGTGATAAAACCACTTCATGTTTGTGATTTCAACTATTACGGGGGGGGGGGGGGGCTGCAATGAAATGATCTCCAAAGCCTTGTCCTATTCTGAAAATGTTAGAAACCCAGGATTTGGTCTACAGATGGCTCTCCTCTTTGGGACTAGCGAGGGTGATCTGCCATGAGTCGGTTCTGCTTCACCATGTAGACTGCCTGTTTACGCTGTTATCTACTGCCTTACTGGGGTAGCATCTATTGTCATAAAATGTACTGTTATGCCAGTGTTGCGTTTTTGTTCTAGAAATTTTATATATATAAACACAAAAGCGAAATGATCTATAACTGCTATTTTTAACACTCATTTGTTATGTCAGATATTTATTGACCAACTAAAAACAGAATTTAAGCTGAAACCTTGAACAATGAGAGAACGTGGAAGGCTTGACTGTCTTGAAACGATGGCCAGAGTGGGTTTTTCTGCAGCAAGGGGTAGGAGGAAGGGGAGGCGGTTATCTGCTTGTGGAGGAAAAGGAATCTAAGGAGGGTCTGCCCTGCAGGAAGGAATAGCAAAGAAGTGAATGGTAAGCATGTAATTGAATGCAAATGTTGCCTGTATAAAATAGTAACGGCATACGTTGCTTGAAGATCAATAAGAGAGACCTAACTGATCCAGGACAGCTGGGAGCTGGGGTACAGAGTACTGAAAAGGAGCCCCAAGAATACAGGTAAGAAAATCCCTTTTTCTTAGCCAGTTTCTAATGTGGATGCCCAGGGTGGGCACCGACATGTACAGCGGAGAAAAGAAAGGCGTGCCTCCTCCCATCAGTGAAGGTCTTCAGTGCCCGGGACCGGGCCCTGTCTCGTTTGCAGAGTCCCGAGTACTACGGTGAATTTATGGGAAACCCTTGCTCTAGCTGATGACTGGGATTCTGTAAGACTTCTGGGTGCACAAACTTCAGAACTTCCCTACTGGGCTGTACTACAGAGGAAACTGCAGTCGGGTCGCACAGCTGGGGGACAGGAGCCTCGGGGCTGGGTGGACACGTCCCACAGCTTCCTGGCTGGGCCAGCGGGTTTGTGCACAGGGAGGCAGTGACTCTGCACGGCTGTGTCTTGGCTGCTGGCACAGAAATACAAAGCCGAGTCCCCTGGCTCCAAGGAGTTGATATGAAGTTTCAAATGAGCTTTGTCAGGAGATTCCGGTGAGAAACGGCCTGGCACTGACTCATTTAGAATGAGCATCTTATTATTGTAGGCAAACATGACCTTCAGCGGCTGCAGGGAGTGCTGTTTGTACCAGAACATAGCATTATGGTTCAGCTTCTGTTCACATCTGAGGGACGTCTTACTCCCCACTCGCGTGACCAGGTATTTTGAATCCTGGAAAACTGCTGTGTCCAAGGGACCTGAGGAGAAAGGAGGCAGAATTCAGACAGGTGCCTGAGGCAGCCTGTTGCTGGAGATGTGAACGGGCTTAGAGACTCAGAGGGGATCGTGCCACCAGGGCCCTCACGCACCTGCTCCCAGGAGGCACAGGGCCACGCAGCAGAGGAGCCTGGAGCCCATGGTGGGATCAGGGCCAGCGGGCAAGACCCTAGCCCAGACTTCTGGCCTCCGGTGGGAAGACTGGGCTGCAGTGTGCCACGCCCTGGGCAGGTGCTTGGCCATGACATCACCGCCTGGTGTGACTCCCCCCCCCCTCTCAGGCTCGCCTCAGATGAGTCCTTTCACGTCCTGCACTAGCTCCTTTCAAAGAAGTTTTAGCTTCTACTCCTTTCAAAGGAATTTGGGATTTCTAGGGATCGTCTGAGTGGGGTGGGCATGTCCTTCAAGGCTGTTTCTCTGACGTCATCCTTGAGCCAGCAGCTGCCTCCCTCCCGTGTCTGCCTCCTCCCCCTCCCCCGCTTGGGCCCCCTCTGAGTCACCGAGGTCCCCTTCACCATAGTGCAGACTGATGCCACTGGCATCCTGGCTCCCTGGAGTGTCCCATTTACGCTCAGAGGAGGGCACAAGATGAACTGCGAGCCCCTCCCCCAGAACCAGCCACAGGCCACACTGAATTGCACGAGTTGATGCTGGTTAGGAGCACCCCGGTCGGCCTGTCCTTGCAGGGGACAGACTGCAGCCCCGCTCCCTGCGCTGTTCTTACCTGTCCGGAGGGCCAGAGCCACGTGGGGACTAGGAGTCAAGAGTAACAGCGTGGAGGTTGGAGACATTTCAGCAGGATGATTTTACTGCCCATGAATTGTCTCCGGGTCACATTCTCTTTCGGTGGAGTTTACAACTCAGTGCCCAGCCCTCCTGACATGTTCTGTGCGGGGCTATCCTGTGCACTGCAGGACGTTCCGCTGCATCCCTGGTGTCCATCCACATGCCAGTGGCACGCCCCACCCCCAGCTGTGACAACCAAATGCCTGCAGACATGCCAAACGTGAGAACTAGTTTCCTCCTTGACTCCGTCATTCTGCCCTCCCTCAACCTCAGGGCAGTTGTCAGGGCTGGTGGTGGGGCCACAGTGCCTCCTAGTGGTCATCAAGGTTCAGGTTTTCCAGCGAGACTTCCACATGTCTCCAGTAGAATATATCGATATTCTGAGGCTTGTAATTTTGTGGACTTCTGGGGCTTTTAAGAAGCAAGAGAATTTTTTGTGTGTGTGTGTGACAGAGACAGAGAGAGAGAGGGACAGACAGACAGGGAGGGAGAGAGACGAGAAGCATCAGTTCTTCGTTGTGGCACCCTAGTTGTTAATTGATTGCTCTCTCATATGTGCCTTGACCAGGGGGGCTACAGCAGAGCAAGTGACCCCCTGCTCAAACCAGCGACCTTGGGCTTAATCTGGTAACCTCCGGTTTCAAACTTAGGTCCTCCACATCCCAGTCCGACACTCTATCCACTGCGCCACCGCCTGGTCAGGCAAAAAACAAGCGAAATTCTAAAGGCTTAAAAAACACAACAACCCAGGAGCCTTGAGTGAAAGCAAAGTGAGAAGCCCTGCCCCAGATCTGGGTTCTGGGTTTCTTTTCTATCTCTAGGTGTTTTGCTGTCAAGTGTTTTCATGTCTGGACAGTTCTAGCTTCCATGGACCACTGGATTAGAGATGGCGTCCAAAGGGAAGTCTGGTGCTGGTGTCTGAGTACACACGGACGGTTCCCTCTCATTGCTCAGAGCTCTCCTGCTCCAAGAACTTAGACCACCCCGCAGAGGGATGAGCGTAAAACCCCTCCTGGCTTAGCTCCCTGACACTCTGTGGTGAAGAAGGTGGGGCTCTAGGTGTCCTTTGGCCTGGTAAGGAGGTAGCCGTCCCTAGGTTACTGCTGTGTCCCACTGCCCAGGCGCCAGAAGAGCCCGGCTCAGTGTCCCAGCAGGGCTCCACTGGGCGGGGCTGAGTGGGGCAGTGGCCCTGCCCTCCCCAGCCCCTCTCTTGTCTGGGGAATGTCCTCCACCTGCACCTGCTGGGGGCTCCAGGCCCCCCACCCCAAACCCCTCTTCCTCCTCCCCCCCACCACGCAGGCGCACATGTGGCTGGCAGGGCAGGTTCCTTCCTGGGACAGAAACACCTGCAGACGCTCTGTGTCTGACCCTTCCCATTGCAGCACCGACCCCCAGCCTCTGCCAGACACACTCTCCCGTGCTGTAAACAAGACCAGACTTCCCCACCCAGGGAGTCCTCCCAGTCCACCTCCACAGCCACCTACCGCTCTGTAGAGTCACAGCTCCTCCTGGTGGCTGGAGGGAAACCATGTGCTAGGAGTCAGTCCCCCCAGCCCCCAGCAGAGACAGGAAGGCAGTGGAGGTCCTGGCGGTAAGGACGGACAGTCAGAGGTTGTAATGAGCCCCCAGCCCTCCCGTCTCAGAATGAGGCTTACTGTTGCAGCAAAGCACAAGCCCCGGTGACTTCCTACCGTTCTGTGCAGCCCAGTGCACACAGTGATGTCCCCGATGTCGTCTGCACTTCAGCGTGTGGCTTCTGTACTCTGCAGTGTCCTGCCTGCCAGCCTCCCCCGCGCCCTGCATCGTGCTCAGTGACCCCAGTGTCCCAGCCCTAAACCCCCTTCACCACCCTCCTCCCTTCTTCCTTTCCGGAAGCATGATTTGAAGAGAAGGCAGTGTGAGATAGGTAAGGTCACTAATTCATTCCAAGCCAGGCCTGATTGTTTCAGACCCACACCTGGGCATGTAAGTAGTTCTCTCCCTTCCAGAGCAGGGCTGACAACCAGTGGCCCAGAGACAAGTCGGCTACAGCCAGAGGCAATGAGGTTTACCCCGAGCCGGCTGCACCCGCGCATTAGCATCCTGTCTCCGGGAGCTGTCGTGGCTACACCACGGAGCAGTCGTGACACAGACCCTGTTGCCTGCAAAGCCAAAATCATTGACTACCGGGCCTGCTACAGAAGTTAGCTGAACCCTGCAAGTAGTCAGGTAGAGAGACTCACACTAGGGTGGAAATGACCCCCACACTGACACCACCTCTAAGCAGGGTTCCTGAGGAAACTCGGTCTGGTGGTCTGGTTCCGGAGTTCCCTTTACCCAGATAGAACATTCTATTCACTGGTTTTCTGTATATGGTAAAGGTTACAAATTCAGCTTAGGCCCTCTGGTTAGCATCAAGGTTATTATTACATAAGCATCTGCTTTGTACCTTGTTTTGTTTTTTTTGTAATTTTTCTGCCCTGTTTACTTCAGTTTTGGGGGGCTTTTTAGTTAAGTTTCTCAGGCCATCTTTTTTCAAGGAGTGGGATTATTTTAAAAATCTCCCCGCACGTTGGCGGTGTCAGGAGCTAGCCTGGCCTCAGGGAACAGTGTGTAGGAACCCGGGAAGTGGCCGGAGAAGGTCAGGACAGGAAAACAGAAATCCCTCAGGGGGAAAGAGCTTAAAATCGCCTTTAGAGGCCGGAAGCACTTGCTCCTGACCATGCACAGCCAACAGAAGTGCTGGCGCCCAATCGGACTGCAGCTCAGGCACAGGTTCACACGGTCCTCCAAGGCCACCAAGCGCTGTGCGTGGGAAAGACAGGTGACAAATACAGATGAATTAAATACTGACACATGCCTCCGGGCCACCATGTGCTTGAAGTTAGGAACAGAAGTATAGGAAGCAGCATCCCCTGCACGTGTGGACCACAGACATCCCCCACCCCCCACCCCTGAATTGATGGCTCTGTCCAAGGAGGGGGGGAGGGGGCTGAGGAAGGAGACCGGCACAGTGTGGCATGTCCAGTGATGGTTGTAGATGAGAATTCATGGATGTCCTGGAGAACACAGTGTGGCACTCATGAAGTCCTGGCAAGAATTATGGGGAACTTACAACCCAATTCCGCAGGGTCAAACGTCACAGAATGAGTCCCAGTGTTTCAGAAGGAAAGGTCTCTTGCAGGTTTAAGCTCTTTTACAATCATGCAAGGCCTCCCTCTCCTCATCTACAAAATGGTAAAAGTTACAGCAGTCGTCCTAAAGCTGTCGGAGAGGACTGGATGAGTTGATGTATGGAGATGCATGTTCACAGTGCTTGACGCATGGTACACACTCCGCAAATTTCAACTGTCTTATCATTGGCCAAGAATTCTGTATTGTCCTGCTCTCCAGATCCCGGTGAACTGACTGGGGCGTGTTGCACAGCGGCTAAGAGCAGGGACTCTAAAGGCCAGTTTCCTGGGTTGGGGTCCTGACCCTACCATGTACTTATTGTGTGGTTTTGGTCAAGCTCCCTATACGTTTGTGTGTCTCCATTTTCCCACCTATAAAGTGGGGATAATAATGGGAATCTTGTAGAGCTGTTATGAGAATTACTTAGTTAATATAGGTCAAGTATTGAGAAAAATCCTAATCTGTTGTAAGTTCTAGAAATATATAAGTTATCATTCTTTCACTCTCCTGTTTAGAGCTCTTGTAATTTCAGATCAGGATAATTTTTCTATTCTCAAGGGAACAAGTTTCCATTAGTAACGAAAAGTTAACATGGATACACAATACAAGACCAGAGCCACCCCTATCCTCAAATTAAATAATTGTGAAAGAGCCAGTGTTAAATATCAAGGATGTAATATTCAAGGTGGTCTTCAGGATAAAAGTTCACAGTTGGAACAACCAAGTGCCTACGACTTTTGTCTGGGAACCAGGACACCTGTCACCCTGTTCTGTGGCCTTACTCCAACTTACACTTCTATTCTGGGGAGCAGGTCCCACCAGGTGGGGTCACTGCTTTCATTCCCATAACCTTCTGGAAAAGTGGCCGATGTTTAAATTTGATGCTGAATTATTGTTCCGTTGGCACAGCGCTGGATTCTAAATTTGGATTTATCAGTTTCCAGTGAAATCACTTTTCTGGCACCTGTGGCCATGGGTCTCAGGGACAAGCCTGGAGGTATAAATAGCAGTGTTGGGAGACCTGTCCCACATGCCCATCCAGATCCGGTGAGCAACCATGAAGACTCTCATCTTCCTCGCTTTCCTGGGAGCTGCTGGTAAGTCTCTGTTACTACATGAATCAGTAGGTGGCTCGCATGTATTTAGGTTTGCACTGTGTACCCTTGGAGACAGCAGTGGGTGTTGAATATAATCTCTGTACTCAGGAAGCTTAAAATGTTGAGACAGTAGTGCACAGTACACATGTCTATAAATCTCACTTGCTGGGAAAAGATCACTGAGCAGGAGAACTAAGTCTTCTAACAGCTTCCTTTCTGTTATTTCCTGGAAATATCTATTCTATACCAACCAGTACAAATATTGAGTATTTCAAAGCGTTGTGGAATACCTATTGGGTAACTACTAAGCCCTGTTTTATATAAAAACTGTTCTTTATATTCTTAGGTAGTGGTGTGTTTATGTAGAGTCATTTATTATGTAAAGAGTCTCTTATCTGTGTGTGGGGAGCATTACAGAGGTAAAAGAGCAGAGTGTTAAAATTTAAAGCATAAATTAAAACCTAGATACTTGTCTAAGAAGTAAGGTATGTGTTAAAGGTATAGAAAAATTAGGTTTTGAAAGACTGTTACATTAAATATCACCATTTCCTGAGAGAGCAGTGCAGATTAGGGATAAAGAGGCACAACTTGCCCTGACAGTCACGGTCAAATCTATGGAGAGAAAAGGAAAGGAGAGTCGACAGTGAGGAAATGCTGTGTTGACCTCTGTAAGGGTTTGGAGTTAAGAACTAGGACTAATGACTAATACTGTGCTCCTTACAGAGGCTGTGCGGGTCAGAGCCCGAGGCTCCTCTATACTAAAGGGCATCTTAGCAGGGACCGTGACAGGCGAAGCTATTTTATTGCTCATGCATAAAAGCTATGAACTGGGTTTTATAACATCTTTGCTAATGAAATCTCTCCAGTGTAAAATAACATGTCCATCAATCATCAGAAGAGACAAATGACTATTTTTATACTACTAAAACTTACTACTAAATTTTCCCAAAATGGGCAGGTTTAAATTCAATACAAGGGTGTGTATATCTGGCGACATCTTTCCCCAAATTACTTTTAAATACTTAAAGAACAGGACACATATAATACAATCCAAGACTTTTGGAGCCTAAGAAATCTTCGTAAATCTGAATAGATTGAAAAATGCCGGAAAGATAAATGGGATAAGGGGAGAGGCTGGGGATGGAAACCTTATGATGTTCTATGAAGTTATTTTGTAAAAATTTTTGGTGAGAACCAAGAAGAGAAATTTCAGGGCAGGGGTGAGTATGAACTTCCCATGTTCTTCCTGGCCAGAACATCCTCAGGGGTCTTCTAACAGCTTCCTTTCTGTTATTTCCTGGAAATATCTATTCTATACCAACCAGTACAAATATTGAGTATTGCAAAGCATTGTGGAATACTAATTGGGTAGCTACTAAGCCCTGTTTTATATAAAAACTGTTCTTTATATTCTTAGGTAGTGGTGTGTTTATGTAGAGTCATTTATTATGTAAAGGGTCTCTTATCTGTGTGTGGGGAGCATTATAGAGGTAAAAGAGCAGAGTGATAAAATTTAAAGCATAAATTAAAACCTAGATACTTGTCTAAGAAGTAAGGTATGTGTTAAAGGTATAGAAAAGTTAGGTTTTGAAAAACTGTTACATTAAATATCACCATTTCCTGATGACAAGTGACAGGAAAACATTACCTGAGGTTCCTGGTTAAATGGCAAAAGTGTGGCAGTGAGTCAGAACCCCAGGACAGGTCTGCTTAACAGACAGTCTCCCACTTTTCCCTGCCAGTCGCCTTCCCCACTGATGATGACGACGACAAGATCGTCGGGGGCTACACCTGCCGGAAGAACTCCGTCCCCTACCAGGTGTCCCTGAACGCCGGCTACCACTTCTGCGGCGGCTCCCTCATCAACGACCAGTGGGTGGTGTCCGCGGCTCACTGCTACAAGTCGTAAGTGATCACTACCCACACCCTGTTCTCGAGGATCAACTCGACCCCCAGCGCTTCCAGAGCAGGAGCAGGGTAAACAGTAGAGTTAGACTGAGCGGTGAGCGTTCAGGGTCCGAGAGCCTCATTATTCCCCCGGGCACGGGATGATGTGTTGAGGGACTTGCACATGGTGCCCATAGAGTTCCCCGGCATCCCTTCAAAGACATGGGAGGGGATGAGTGAGTCATCCTGAGAACTAGCTTCAGAGCATTCACCGTTAAACAATCCTAATCCTCACAGCTCACCCAGAAAAACATGCCATGTGGAGGTCACAAAAAATACATGACATTTCCATCCAGTACACTGACAACAAGCCCAACTCGCTCTGACCCCTTAATACTGTGTCACATGTGCTGCCACTTCTCCCTGCAATGACTGGTAATCCCAACCAGAGAGGCTATGGCAGGGGCTGGTTAATTGCCACCAATTCTCTTTTCATCTCCACTGTTTGAGTGGTGTCACTGGGTCCCATGCCCTACTATGCCAGCAAAGATGGTGGACTATGAATCTGTGCCTGTAGTGACAGCTGCCTCAGGAATACTCTAACTGCACCTTATCTGGTGGGACAGTCTCACGTGTACAATAGCCTGTGTGTGTGAATGCCCGACCAGGCAGCATCCGTGCTTATGCTCACGCCTAGGATGTTCTGGTGAGGTGACATGCTCAGGTTGAGTACTTACAGACCCTTCAATCCTCTAATGCAGCCGAATCCAGGTGCGTCTGGGAGAACACAACATTGAAGTCATTGAGGGCAACGAGCAATTCATTAATTCAGCCAAGGTCATCCGCCACCCCAAATACAACTCCAACACCATCGACAATGACATCATGCTGATTAAGCTGAGCTCACCTGCCACCATCAGCTCTCGCGTCTCCAGTGTCTCTCTGCCAAGAACCTGTGCCTCTGTTGGTACCCAGTGTCTCATCTCTGGCTGGGGCAACACCCAGAGTGTTGGCTGTAAGTGTCACCACAAACACCAGCACCAGGTCTGAGGCTCCCAGTAGTAAAAAAAAAAGGCGGGTTGAAGGTCCGTTAGTCCAAGCTGTCCCTCAAGTCAAGGTTCACCGAGGGGAGTCTGTGGATCTGCGGAGCCTTAGAAGATATTCATGGAAATGAGGATTGCTTTGGGGGGAGAGTTAGCACAGGAGAACTAGGATCAAGATGTCAGGTAACCCACTGATTAGGGACTGGCCGAGAACTAGGAAAGGAGCGTAAGCAGAGCCGAGGCTGAGGGATTTGGGACGGTCTGAAGGCTAACCCCACTTGGGAAAAAATGTCTCTAGATCTGAGATCTGTGATCATTGACGCTCATCTCAGAGAGCGAACAGCTTGTTGATTAAAACACTTTGGGCCCTGGCCGGTTGGCTCAGTGGTAGAGCATCGGCCTGGTGTGCGGAAGTCCCAGGTTCGAATCCCGGCCAGGGCACACAGGAGAAGAGCCCATCTGCTTCTCCACCCCTCCCCCTCTCCTTCCTCTCTGTCTCTCTCTTCCCCTCCCGCAGCCAAGGCTCCATTGGAGCAAAGATGGCCCGGGCGCTGGGGATGGCTCTGTGGCCTCTGCCTCAGGCGCTAGAATGGCTCTGGTAGCAACAGAGCGATGCCCCAGATGGGCAGAGCATCGCCCCCTGGTGGGCATGCCGGGTGGATCCCAGTCGGGCACAGTGGGAGTTTGTCTGCCTCCCCGTTTCCAGCTTCAGAAAAATACAAAAAAATAAAATTAAAAAAATAAAACTCTTTGGAAGGCCTCCCAGATAAAAGTTGTTCTTCCAAAGAAGAAGTCATTGGCCATTGGAATGAAAGGGTGGGAGTATTGGGAAGGAGGGGAGAGACCGTGGGGATTTCTAGGAGTCCTGGGGGTAATCTTCTTCCATGTTCACTCCCGCACTGGACAGCTAACTACCCCGAGCTGCTGCAGTGCCTGGAGGCCCCCATCCTGTCCGACAGCGCCTGCCGCAAAGCCTACCCCGGCCAGATCACCAACAACATGATGTGTCTGGGCTTCCTGGAGGGCGGGAAGGACTCTTGCCAGGTGAGTCCCTTTGCGCCCCCCTCTTCCCAACTCCGTCGCATGCATCTCCTGCAAATCTCCCCGTTCCTGAGACACAGAAGGTGGAGAGGGCTTCTCTGGGACTGATCATGAGGGTGAGGGACAGGTTTGGGATCAATGGTCATCTTTCTATTCACCACATGAATGGTTAGAATTAAGGCTGAAAAGATGCACAGAAGATGGTGTGCAAACCATACATCAAAGGCGCCCTCTGAGGAGGTCTGTGATAGGACACTCTTTGGAAGGAGCAGGGCTGGCCGGCAGCCTTACACAACACCCCTGTCCCGGTCCTCACGTCCTCGCGGCCCTACAGGCCTGCAGCTATAGAAAGAGAGGGTCTGGGAGGAGGGAGGCGGAAGAATGGGGATGCACAGTGGAGACTGAGGGCAGGACTTCCGGGGGAAGACAGGGGCCTCACGGCGGATCCGCACCTGGGAAGACTGACCAGGACACTAGAGAACCATCTTTGAGCATTCATCCCATCTGGAGTGGCTGAGCATTCTAACTGGCTTCTCCCTCCCACACAGGGTGACTCTGGTGGCCCTGTGGTCTGCAACGGGCAGCTCCAGGGCATCGTCTCCTGGGGCTACGGCTGCGCTCTGAAGGGCAGGCCCGGCGTCTACACCAAGGTCTGCAACTACGTGAGCTGGATTCAGGAGACCATCGCTTCTAACTAAGCCCACATGTCCCGTCACAGAGCATCCCCGAGACAGCGTCACCGTCTCCCTATGCCTGAAAACAAACCTAAATAAAACTTTTTGTCCTGCACTCAATGTGTCCAAGAACTGTCCTTACCTGGTATTCACAGACGTTCTCTTAAAACTGGCTGCTGAGTAAACAGGTGGGCAGAGAATCAAGCTAGTATAGGAGGGTCGAATCTGCAAGGTGATTTAGTTATATATTCACAAACTACAATCAGAGACACTGATAACATGGAACAGACTGACGGCTGTCAGAGGGGACGGGAGTGGGGGCTGGATGGCAGAGAGCGAAGGGATTAAGCAAAAGGAGAAACACACACATATATAACACATAGACACAGACAACGGTGTGGTGACGGCCAAACGGAAACGGGGTGGGGGAGGTGTCCCCAGAAGCCTACAATATATGTGGAGCCTACGGTTATAGGTGTTTTATTTAACAGGCATTTATATAGCATTCACTACCTGCCACTAGGAGTCACTGTTCTAAGCACTTGATAAATAGAAAATCTGAACAGACCAATAGCCAGTAAAGCAGGGGACCCCAAACTTTTTACACAGGGGGCCAGTTCACTGTCCCTCAGACCATTGGAGGGCCAGACTATAAAAAAACTATGAACAAATCCTTATGCACACTGCACATATCTTATTTTAAAGTAAGAAAACAAAATGGGAACAAATACAATATTTAAAATAAAGAACAAGTAAATTTAAATCAACAAGCTGACCAGTATTTCAATGGGAACTATGCTCCTGTCTCTGACCACCAATGAAAGAGGTGCCCCTTCCGGAAGTGCAGTGAGGGCCAGATAAATGGCCTCAGGGGGCCGCATGTGGCCCGCGGGCCATAGTTTGGGGACCCCTGCAGTAAAGAGATGACAGTCATAAAAAAAACTGCCAACACAGAAAACCCAGAATCAGATGGCTTCCCCGGTGAATTCTACCAAACATTTGAAGAATTAATGCCTATCCTTCTCAAACCCTTCCCCCCCAAAATTGAGAAGGGACCACTTCTAGACTCATTCCACAAGGCCAGCATTATTCTGCCCCATGGACAAAGGAGGACATTACAAGGAAAACTATAGACAACAGTCCCGATCAAACCTGTTATTTGTTGCATATGTCTGGGGGGGGGATCAGAAAGAGGAGTAAGTGTCAGACACCTGGGCAGGCGAGGAGATTCACTCTGTTCAGACTACCACAGTAATCAGACACCCCAGACTCGAATGTCAGTCTCTCCACAGAATGGCTGTGCCTTAGATTTTTACCAGGATTAACAGACAAGTTACAAATGGGGAGATATGCAGTGAGATTGTTTTGCAGTCGGGAGTTCTCAGTCAGCTGTTTCCATTTAGCTAGTTCCAGAGGAAACAGTTCTGAGCTCAGCTAAGCAGCCACCAGGCAAAGAACGGGCAGTTGCAGGGTCTCTGTCTGGTTCAGGCAAAAGGAGCAAGGTCTGTGTTTGACCTTGTCACAGGCAACCGGTGGTGGTGGTGACGGGTCATCCAAAGTCTAAGACTGGGAGCCACCAGAAAGTCTCTTCTAACTCACCTGGGGAAGCCACTTCCTAGAATACAAAATTCCCAGGGGATATTTTTACCCACAGCTATTTTCTGGGAGCTCAGGTCAAGTTGAAGCTATCTAAGGACATGTGGACTCAGTTCCAAGTCCTGACTTTGCCACGAATCCCCTGAGGACCACAGCTCCCTCATCTCTACAGTGAAGGGGGGGGGGGGGAATTTATTAAATTTGTTTTCCACTCCAGTATTGAGTTTATGAGAATGGTTTTATGAGGGACGCTGGAAAGGGGGAGGGGCAAGTGAGGGCAGGGAGAGAGGCTGGAGTCACAAAGACAGGAGCAGACAACAGAAAGGCTATGTCACAGAGAGCAGGAGAAGTGTCAGCGGACACCTGGCGACTACGGAGACTCCCAGGGTCAGAGAAGAGGCACCAGGGGCTTGACCTGGCTGGCTCCTCGCTCTCCCCCACGGCAGACCCAGCCTCCAGCTTTCCCTATACACTGAGTTCCGCCAGCTTTCCCGATACACTGAGTTCCGACAGAGACTGGTCTGAAGGCTTCTCCTCCTAACCCTCAGCTAGCGCTCCTCTCCCACTGCTCTCGCCGGGCACACCTGGACCCAGGATTGGGCTCATTTCCTGTTTGACTCAACTTGTCTGCTCTGGGCGGGATCGCAGCCCACCATGAAGTGCGGGCTCTTCTTCGCTGTCCTGAGTGCCGCTGGTGAGAGGCTGGCCCTTGTTGCAGCTGTGGGGGAGGCTGGGTGCTGCGGGCACGGGTGGGCAGGGGCCGGGAGAGGAGTTGTGGGCAGTTCCTTCAGTGAGCCGTTGCAGGAAACAACAGGAACCTCCCGAGGCCCAGCGCCTCCCATTGGCATGCCCCCAACCCCCCCAAGTCCTGGCAGCGCATTAGGAAGTGTCACTAATGAGTGACCTGCTCTTGCGTACAGGCCTTCCTAGACCGCCACGTTCCGTGGGCAGCCGCAGGAAAAGCATGTCTTCCCTGTGTGAGGGCAGCGGGACTTCACAGCCATGAGTACAGGAAGGGAGGTGGGCTGGGTGGGGCTCTGGGGGCCTCGTGCTCCCGCCCCAAGCTTTCCCACGGGCAAAGCCAGGGAGTACTGCTTCCCTCCATGCCTGGCAAAGCCATGTCAGTGTCCTTGTGTATAGCTTGAGGGACATGCTTGAGTCTCCCTGATTTAAAATATATATATATTTTAAATATATATATTTAAATATTTTATATTTAAAATATTTAAATATTTTAAATATAAAATATATATTTAAAATATATTATATATTATATATATATATATATATAGAGAGAGAGAGAGAGAGAGAGAGAGAGAGTAATATAATTTGAAAACCTTGATACTATCTTTGAAAAAGGCTGGGAAAACTACCCCGGCCGCCCCTCACCTCTCAACCTCTCTCTCTCCACCTACGACCCCCATCAACTCTGTAGGAGTCCTTCTGGCCACAGATTATGGGAAGGAGAAGCTGAGCTCAGCAGGGTATTTCACCGTTCCGTACCTGGCCTATCTGCAGTCCAGCCCGGAGCCCTGTGTGGGCTCGCTCATTCACCCTGACTGGGTGCTGACTGCTGCTCACTGCCCCTCACCGTAAGTATCCCTGTGCCCTCGGGAGCCAGGAGGGACATGCTTAAAGGAGCAGAAACAAGAGCAGGTGTGGTGAGGCATTCCAGGAAGCTTCAAGGGTACCCTGAGGGAATGAGAGGCCCCTGGGAGAGAGAGGACCTTCTTCCCGATGGAGTAAGCCGCACACGTTTGGTTAGTTTCAGACGAGGCCAGTAGGAAGATGTCAGAGACTCCTTCCTACAGAGCAGGGGTCCCCAAACTATGGCCCGCGGGCCACATGCGGCCCCCTGAGGCCATTTATCCGGCCCCCACCGCACTTCCGGAAGGGGCACCTCTTTCATTGGTGGTCAGTGAGAGGAGCATAGTTCCCATTGAAATACTGGTCAGTTTGTTGATTTAAATTTACTTGTTCTTTATTTTAAATGTTATATTTGTTCCCGTTTTGTTTTTTTACTTTAAAATAAGATATGTGCAGTGTGCATAAGGATTTGTTCATAGTTTTTTTTATAGTCTGGCCCTCCAATGGTCTGAGGGACAGTGAACTGGCCCCCATGTAAAAAGTTTGGGGACCCCTGCTATAGAGAATAAATAATATTCTTTCATCGTCTCCGGGGACGGCTTCGTGCCCAGGGAGAAGAGTGAGGGAACAGATAGAAAGGAAGGAAGCCAAAATAAATAAATCACCAAAAAGAAAACACAAGAGAAGTGGTAAGTGGTAATAGACAAGAATGAAAAGAATGAATAGACACCTGCTTTAGTTGGGGTAAGGGGCGGGGTCACGTGAGGCCCTTTTGAAGAGATGAGACCCCAGGAAGAGGAGGAGGCAACTATGTGAACAAAGCCAGGGGCACTGGGTCCCTGAAGTAGGGAAGATGTTGAGGAGACCTGCGTTGGCTGAGTGTGATGAGTAGGGGATGTTCACAGGGTGAGGGCAAACAGCCAGGCAGGCTGTGTGGCACAGGAGGAGGGCAGGAGCACACCACACATAACAGCACTGTAGCTCTCAAACCTCAGCGTCCCCACTGTGGCTGGGTCAGAACAGGTTGTGTGACCGGGACCTAACAGAGTTGCAGGGATAGTCCAGGGCCACTTCAAACTCAGAGCTCTCAGCCACCTGGTTGTTTAAGATAATATCCTCAAACATAGACTGAAGCCTTGCTCTGCACATCATCAGAATGACAAAGGAAAGAGAATTTGCATGGGGTATGCAGGGCGGGCACAGTGCCAAGTGTAGATGGTGTTATGTTGAGTGGGACACTTGAGACCCTGTCAACACAAGAAAGAAGAAAGAAAGAAGGAAGAACTAAGGAAGGAAGGAAGTGGAAGAGAGGAAGGAAGGAAAGGAGGGAGGGAGGAAGGGAGGGAGAGAGGGAGGAAGGAAGGAAGGAAGGAAGGAAGGAAGGAAGGAAGGAAGGAAGGAAGGAAGGAAAAAAATACAGTTTGTCCCCTCTAAGAATTGGAGTTGGAAACTCGGACACTCTTCTCTCAGCCAGATCTGATGCGTGACCTGTCTTTGGCAGAAAATGGCTCTTGTATCTGGTGCACGACTGGCTTTCTGGTGATAGGAGTGAGTGGGTTTGAATTTGTCCAGGAAGTACAATGGAAAATGGTAACTGGAAGCCCTCACGGACTACTAAGAGCCTTGTGACTCTATGATCAATGAAGGTGGCACGTGGTAAATATGATGACATGGGCTGGAGCAGGGCTGGGAAGGGCGAGGGGCATCTAGAAATGAAGGGTGCAGTATGCTTGCTCAGGAGCTGAGTGAGACAGTGTAGCAGAGGCAGGGGCCACTGGAATAATGGACTGTGGTGGCATCTATTGCCTGCCCATCCCTATCATCTAAATCATCATCGTCGTCGTCATCCCAACAACTAGACTGCACAGGTATGTTTTAGGTGGCGGATACCATGGCCGGTTCCATACAGACACTGACTCTTGAACAGCAATCCTGTAAACTGTTGTTATTACAATATTACAGACCAAGACGGGTCACTTCAGTTCTCAGGTCCAAGAGGTAAAATGAAGACGACTGTAGAAAGTCCCCTCTGACGTTTCCTGCCACTGTAACATTCTGTGACCCTGTCCTTTTCCATCTCTCTGCCCTCTTTCTTCCAAAGCGTTCAGATTCGCCTGGGAGTTCACCAGCCCAGCATCAAAAATAAGAAAGAGCAGGTACGGAACCAGTCACTGACTGTGACCTACCCTGACTTCAATGCGCGCACTCTGGACAATGACCTGATGATGATCAAACTGTCCAGCTCAGCTGTTCTCAACACCCATGTGGGGACCATAGCCATCGCCATGGAGCCTCTACCACTGAACGACTCCTGCTTCATCCCAACCTGGATGTGGAATGAATACAAAAACCGTAAGTGCTGGACTCTGCCTTCTTTGAGCCGGGAAAACAGGGAGGGATGAACTTGAAGGAAACGGGCTGGGAGAGCATGTTCTTGACCCTGGAGCAATCACTTCCAGGGACCTAATAATGCCAAGATTAGAGGCCAAAAGATAAAATTCAAAGAGACGACAGCCCATCAGACATCAACAAACGGATCAGACAGTTATTGTTACGTCTCTAGAACATTCAAGGTCAGCATCCTGGGAATTGATTTCAAATAAAGTTGGGTTAGTATCTCACTCTAAAGACAATATCAAGGCATTTTGTGGGAGGGTGGCTTGCAGCTTCATGGACAGTTGTTGAAAGTCCACCAAGCAATTAATGAGTCCGTAGTGGGAAAACCCAAACAAAACATCACAGGGAGCCTGACCAGGTGGTGGTGCAGTGGATAGAGCATCGGACTGGGACACAGAGGACCCAGGTTCAAAACCCCGAGGTTGAGAAGACTCATCTGGTTTGAGCAAGGCTCACCAGCTTGAGCCCAAGGTCTCTGGCTTGAGCAAGGGGTCACTAGGTCTGCTGGAGCCCCTGGTCAAAGCACATATGAGAAATCAATCAATGAACAACAAAGGTGCCACAACTAAGAATTGATGTTTCCCATCTCTCTCCCTCCCTGCCTGTCTGTCCCTATCTGTTCCTTTCTCTGTCTCTGTCACAAAAACAAAACAAAACAAACATGAGAGGGAGGCAACAGAGGATACTCTCCACCCCCAACCACAGACAACCCAGCCTATGTTGATGGCTTTTCATTCAAGGGAGCCTGAGAGATAAGAGGGTGGTTGGGGAAGCCATCTCTCCTGTTACCAGAGCAGTTTCCATGCAGAGAGTGCCAGTCTCAGACCTACCGCTCCATCCAATAGTTTCCGCTTAGGGGCGGAGCCTAGCAGAGTTATGGGAGTTGATCATTATGACGTGCTCCTGCTATGTCTCTGGGTGTCTCTCTGGCCTGACACACTGGAAAAACGGCCACACCCTGTGCTGCAGGCACACCCCCTCTCCCTCTGAGCTCTACCTGTCTGGTTTCTGCAGGATCACGTCTTATCAAGGCCACTTTATGCAGAGCGTGGCTTTCTTACATATTTTGTTGGTCCTTGGTGGCCTTTACTTCATGTGGCTGCGAAGAGCCATTCTGTTCTCTTTAGGTATTGTCAAAGGGTGGTGGAACCGCCACTTGAGATCTGAAATGCAATGATAAAGCTAAATGTCGTAAGGCAGGGCAATGCTGAGCCAGCACAGTCTCGGAGCAAAGGAGAGTATTGGGCTTATACAAAGTTTGTGGGAAGCTTGGTAGACAGGGATTGGGGGACTTTCAGAGGCTTAAAAGAGTTGACATCATCTGTAGAGGCGTGGTTACTTGGGTAAGGCTGTTGTTGATTGGTTGACACTTGGAAGCATTTTTTTTGGAGGGCATCTGATTGGCTGACTTTAAAAAGTGACACTGATTGATTGGGTTGCCAAAGAGGACTCCACTGAGGCAAACTGTCATGGATATTAATCAGGTTTAAACCCACTGGTGGCAACAGAACAATCCATCTGTTCTGTAAAAACAAATAAAAAGTAGTAACTTTTAAAATCGATTTTGCAAAAACAAATAAAAAGTGGAAACTTTCATATTCTGCGTATCTGGCAACTTCATTTTCAATTTAGAAGCAACGTTCCTGGGAATCTAAGTGAACATATTTTCTGAACAAACCAAAGATTTATGATTTTTATCCTTGACTTTATAAGCCTTACTCAGAGTAATTGCATTGCATTTTACAAAAGCGATTTATTACATCCCATTTGAAAACAGAAGGAAACTGTACAGAGGGTTCATTACATAGGCCTTGCAGGTCAGAATCACAATGACACTCATTCTATTAGCTCTCTGCTGCAAGGCCCCCAAGAGTTATTAGGAATCCATTACTTCAAGTAACTAGATTACTTTTGTCTAGCTTCTTCTACTCATTTCAATTCCCATAAAAAATCTACAACTGAATGTTAACACCTCTCTTTTCCGACCTGACACACACTCTGGTCTAATCTGCTTTGGACATGAGATTGGATAGACTTCATGAGAAAAATCCTGCTCTATAACTAATGCTAGGGTTTTGCTTGAGCAACCTCTGGTCAGTTCTTTTGTTTCCTCCTCAGTATTCTCTACCAGAGATTAAAATAATATAATATCTTGGTTAGAACCCTTGCATCCTGAGCTTAACAGGATAGTAACAGTTGCTAGAACGGAAATAAATACTATAACCAGTTAGAGGAAACTTGTGTTATATTTATACATATAGGCACATGCACTTACAAATAAACATTTTTTTAAAAAGTCCTAAACACATTAAAAACAGTTTTCTCCCGCCCTGGCCAGTTGGCTCAGTGGTAGAGCGTCGGCCTGGCGTGCAGAAGTCCCGGGTTTGATTCCCGGCCAGGGCACACAGGAGAGGCGCCCATCTGCTTCTCCACCCCTCCTCCTCTCCTTCCTCTCTGTCTCTCTCTTCCCCTCCCGCAGCCGAGGCTCCATTGGAGCAGAGATGACCTGGGCGCTGGGGATGGCTCCTTGGCCTCTGCCCCAGGCGCTAGAGTGGCTCTGGTCACAACAGAGCGACGCCTCAGAGGGGCAGAGCGTCGCCCCTTGGTAGGCATGCCGGGTGGATCCCAGTCGGGCACATACGGAAGTCTGTCTGTCTCTCCCTGTTTCCAGCTTCAGAAAAATACAAACAAACAAACAAACAAACAAAAAACAGTTTTCTCCCTTTGTGACTAAATTTAAAGATGATGAAGTAGGTACCATAAAGATTTCTTGGAAACAAAGGCTTTGTGCCTGTCATTCCCGTGGTCACTTATGGATTTTCAAGGATTTCTAAACTGTGCCTAGTGGAGAGAGAGAGAACCACAGATCTCATGTCTGACGTAAGGAGGACGCACTGCTCTGAATGCAGTGCTCCGACACAGAGACCCCGGGGGTGGGGGGGAAGCCCAAGGAGGACGGGGTGCTCACTACCAGTAGTGGCTATGCGCAGGGATCAATGCACTTGTGAAACTGGGGCTGATCACCAGAGTGTATGTGATAAGGAGAATAACCCTGGATTTCACTTCTCTTCTCTTTCCCACAGTTAGTGACCCCGACAGCATGGTGTGGACAAACCAGTATTTCCTTCCCGTCAAAGTGTGCCAGTATATGCTAGGCGGCAAAGAAAAGGCCAACATCACGTGTGTGGGACAACCTCTGAACATCATGACTGAAATGAAGGTATCTTTCCTCCCCCCAGAGAGAGAGCAAAGGGTCCATGAGGAGGAGAGGTGATTGTGGGAAACCAAATGCGACCCATCCGAAAGGCCTGGAGTCCCTCTCTCCCCCCGACTCCGCCTCTGGGGGGCCACTAATCCCCCCCCCTTTCAGAGTGTACGGGATTCTGGGTAGCACCGTTTGTCCTTTCTTCACCTGCTTGGTTTCAGGTTGGACCAAGCTTGACCCAAGAGAGGTGAGACCCACGTGGCTGTGAAGAGAAGGTTGTCACCTCTCAAGAAAAACAACCAGTCCCTTAAATGCCCCTGCTACTCTTATACGCCCACGTCTGAGATTCACTCTCGTCCCACGAGGACAAAGCAGTGTTGGCCTCCTGTTCCCTCTCCCCGGCAGGAAGTGTCAGCTGCTCCGGCCATCTGTGGTGGGAGGCTGCATGGAATCTTGTCCTGGGCAAAAGGAAGTGTCACCCTGGGCAGCGAAGGATTCTTCACCAACATTTATCCCTACGCGAAATGGATCCTAAAAACCATGAAGAGCTACTGAGGCTCCTCTGTCCCCCTCGGGGCACTGTCTTCAAGACCTCTACATGGGGTCCCCAACTCTCCTGATCTTTCTTGTTCTTAAACAGAATCCAAATAATGCACCCAATAAAAAAAATGCCATTAAGAACTCATACTGTGAGCCCTGACCTCTTTAACATATCGACTGCGAGACCAATGAGAAATTTAGCAACATCCCCACCGCTGGGTTCATTCATTCAGAAATTACGGAACCTTCAGCTCTTCCAAAGGAAGAGCTGCCTATGCGAGGGGTACACGAGTGACAGTGACATGGTCTTTGCCACCAATCAGCCAACCATGATACCTTGTGACAACTGCCACAACAGAGATGAGCAACAAGTTTTGTGAGAATAAAAACACACATCACATTTTGTGACACACAGGGGAGCTGTCACCAAAGAGACAGACAGATTAGGGCATGATATTGTAAAACTGAGAATACAGTTAGTTAAAAGTCAGAAAAACACACAAAAATTGTGGCATGTTCCGGAAGATATATGTAAATAAGGAACATCAGAGACAAAACAGAGAGAGAATGTGATAAAAGACCATCACTGGTGGCTGAGCATGGGTCAGGCAGGGCCTGACCTGCTTGGTGAAGAAATGTAGATTTTTATCCTGTAGGCATCAGAGGTGCTGTCAGTAACATCTCTGGATTAGAGAGAATATGGCCCAATTTCTGAACCTGTGCAATTCATCCATAGACGTAGATGTGAGTAGCAAAAAGCAGAAATTGTCTGAGCTAACCCATATTTCTGGCTTGGGCAACTGGGTAGGTGGTGGTTCTCAAAGATAGCACAGACAGCCTGACCTGTGGTGGCGCAGTGGATAAAGCATCAACCTGGAAATGCTGAGGTCGCTGGTTCGAAACTCTGGGCTTGCCTGGTCAAGGCACATATGGGAGTTGATGCTTCCAGCTCCTCCCCCCTTCTCTCTCTCCCTCTCTGTCTCTCTCTCTCCCCTTCTCTCTCCTCTCTATAATGAATTAAAAAAAAAAAAAAAGATAGCACAGACAGAACCAATGTTTCCATCTATAAATGATGAGGGGCATGGTCCTGAATTCGGAGAGGTGGGGCACGTTATTTATGGCATCCTTGAAGGACATGGGGGCTGTTGTTCTAGCTGTCAGCTGGCGACAAAGATCTGGCTCTCAGGTGATATTTGGGTGGGGGGCTGTCTATATTTACGGGTAGCAGTTGCCGGCTTTGGTAGAGTCTCGTGCTGTTAGGAAGCGCCCTGTGGGGCTTACTTCGTCCTCTCGCACAGGCATGTGGTGGGGGGACGCACAGCATCCCATACCCACGACCAGACCGAGACACCTAACAATACAGAATTGTGCTTCCCCTAAATTCACTGTTGAAGCCACACCCCCAGTGCGACTATATTTGCAGATAGGAGCTACCAGAAGTAATCGAGTCAAAATGAGGACACTGGGGCGGGACGTTGACCTGATGGGATTAGTGTCCTCATTAAAAGAAACCCCAGCGAGACGGCCTTTTCTCCCCCTGTGGTGCATACGGAGAAAAGACCATGACAGGATACAGGAAGGCTCTGTCCACAGCCAGGAAGAGCACTACCCACTCACACTGAACCTACTGGCAACTTCATCGTGAACTTCTAGTCTCCAGAACCGTCAGAAAACAAATGTCTGTTGTCTCAGTCGCCCAGTCTGTGCTATTTTGTCATGGCCACATTCAGTAAGGTGTCTATTCAGCTCTTTGGCCCACTTTTTTATTGTTTGTGTTGCAATTGTTGAGTTTTAAGACTCCCTTATATACTATTTGGGACACACATGATGTAACAGATAATGTGTTTTGCAAACATCCCCACCTAGACAGCGGTACACTAGGTTTTCAGCTCTGAATACTTCATTTTGTAACTGCCCGTAAATGGCCTTGCTGTTCCCCTAGCCTCTATGGTCTCTGAAGGCAGAAACAATGTCCTCACATCCAGGGATCCCCAACAGTAAATCCAGCGCCTAGCACAGCTCAGACTCATAACATAAGTCAGGGGCTGGCTGGTTGACTACATGGCTGAGTAGTGACATGAAGAAAAAGGCTGCCTGACCAGGCAGTGGCGCAGTGGATAGAGCATCAACCTGGGACACTGAGGACCCAGGTTCGAAACCCCGAGGTCGCCAGCTTTACTACGGGGTCACCGGCTTGAGCGTGGGATCATAGACATGACCCTATGGTCACTGGCTTGAGCCCAAGGTCACTGGCTTAAGAAAGGGATCACTCGCTGGGCTGCAGCCTCTTGGTCAAGGCACATATGAGAAGTAATCAATGAATAACTAAGGAGCCGCAATGAAGAATTGATGCTTCTCATCTCTCTCCCTTCCTGTCTGCCCCCCACACACACACACTTTGTCTCACTAAAAAGAAAAGAGAAGAATGAAAAGGGCTAATACAGCCCGAGGAGGTGTTTGGTGTCAGGCAGGGGGCTGAGGGAAGCACAGGTGACAGCCCCTGAGAGGAATGTCAGCAGCACACAAAGAGAGGCTAGCATCACACAGACGGGTGGGGCCGGTGGCCTGCATGCAGCTCTGAGAGGGACAGGATTTCAGAGTTGACAAAAGGGGAAGGAGCAGGCTGAGGGCACGCTGTGAGCTCCAATGTCTGTCAGATGAGGTACTTTCTAATTGGATGGAGTGTAAGATGTCGACCTGTTCTCTTTGTGTCAAGGACTGAGTCACCCGATCTCTGTTCTTGTCCTTCTGACACTTGGTACCACCACCTACTGGACTGACAAACACCGTTTCTGGGACTGGATCCTGCCACCAAAAGAATTCAGATGGTAATTTTTTCCTACATGACCACCCTTCCTGCCTTCTCTCTCCCATTCTTTCCAGAGACTGAGCCGAGCCTCATCCTCTGACAAGCCTTCGACATCATTATGAAGTCTGTCCTCTTCTGGGTGGTCTTGAACTTGCCCAGTGAGTATCTGCACATCTCTCTTTACTTACCAGACCAAGAACATGACACGTGAGAGGTGGGGGGAACATGGAAGGCGGCTAATGACAGAGCCACGTCCCAGACTGCGGTGTAGGCCCAGTTCTCTGGCCCGCCCCACCACTGCCCTGCCCCCCACCCCCGGGTCACCTCCTGCGACACTGCCTGCCACCTCACTGCAGGGAGACTGCCCAGTGCTCTGTGGGGGCATGGGCACTGGAAGCCCAGCCCCAGACCAGCTGACCCTGAGCAGGACAGACTTGGTCCTGAGACAGTGAGAAGTGGAGGCAGGGGGTTGAGAACAGGGGATCTAGCTGGTGGACACTAAAGCATTCAGGGGTCTAGGTCTCATCTGGGTATGGCTCCAGTATTCAGGCAGACACCTTGGAGGTACCTGTGAATCCTCTTTCTCTCACACACCCCCATTCCACCAGCTGGGGAATTTCTGTTGACTCCCTCTTCTCAACAAATCCCGAACCAACCACATCTTCCCACCTCCGCGGCTCACCATGCTCCGAGCTCCTGTCTCGTGCCTGGATTATCAAGTCATTCTCCCAGCAGGCCTCTCCGTCCTGTCCGCCCACACTCAGCACGTCCCCACGAGGAAATGACCACTGCCCTTTATCACACAGCACGCCCATCACACTCAGAGGCAAGCCCATGTCCTCACTTCTGTGGTCCCTGTCCCCTCCCCTCTCCTCTCCTTCCCCCCAGTCACCATGCCAACCACATCGGCCCCTATGATGCTCCTGAAACAGGTGTTGGGACTCTTCATCAGCTGTCTGCTCTGCCTGGAATCCTGTCCCCAGAGATCTGACCATCCCCTCCCCCAACACATGTCACCGGTCATCTCTCATATCCACACGATCTGCCTAACTGCTGATGTAACAATGCACAGTGTGCATGCGCGTGCATGCGCACACACACACACACACACACACACCTGCTACTACCTTCCCCTCTCTCCTTGTTTGACTTTAGTTTCCAAAGCTCTAATCACCACCTACGTGTTATATTTGTATTACCAAATGTCTCCACTCATTAGAATGTCTGAGATGCAGGGATAGTTCTGTTTTGTTCACTTTACAGATCGAACACCCCAAACAGAGCCTGGCACACATAGGCACTCAATATTTTCTTGTGGAATAAATGGACGGTGCCCTCAGCTTAGACTCTGTTAGCACTTGATCTCTTTTTTAAACAACACTTAGACCATTTTGCCTTGCGTTGCTGTTGGGAGGACAGGATAAGGTTGGTCAAAGCATTCCAGAAATGATCAAAATAGCCAAGTTCTCTGTGAGTGGATTTGACACAGGCCCACTGAATTGCGGGAGGTATTTGAAAAAGCTTTTGACCCTGGCCAGTTGGCTCAGCGGTAGAGCGTCGGCCTAGCGTGCGGAGGACCCAGGTTCGACTCCCGGCCAGGGCACATAGGAGAAGCGCCCATTTGCTTCTCCACCCCCCCCCCCTCCTTCCTCTCTGTCTTTCTCTACCCCTCCCGCAGCCAAGGCTCCATTGGAGCAAAGATGGCCCGGGCACTGGGGATGGCTCTGTGGCCTCTGCCTCAGGTGCTAGAGTGGCTCTGGTCGCGGCAGAGCGACGCCCTGGAGGGGCAGAGCATCGCCCCCTGGTGGGCAGAGCATCGCCCCCTGGTGGGCGTGCCGGGTGGATCCCGGTCGGGCGCATGCGGGAGTCTGTCTGTCTCTCCCTGATTCCAGCTTCAGAAAAATGCCATAAAAAAAAAAAAAAAGAAAAAGCTTGTGTTTTCAACAGAAGAATATTTAGTGATGATCAAAAGGGAAAACACCGTTTCTCTTTGGAAAGAAACATGTTTCTATCATTTTCTTCCTATTTTACAACAAGGGAAACCAGCTTCAAGTTACAGGGACTGGAGGGGTGGTAGGGAAACGTGGGTCTACGCAGCAATTGGACTTTGTTTTCTCGAAGTGATCCCGGAAAAAAAAAATCTCAGAACTTTCTGTCAGTGTTTTCCTTCCAGGTGCTTTGGCCTTTGACCCGGAAGACCCAGACAGCTTTGCTCCCCGCTACCTGGCCTACTTGAAATCCGATTACTTGCCCTGCGTGGGAGTCCTGATCCACCCGCTGTGGGTGATTACAGCTGCTAACTGCAACCTGCCGTGAGTGACAGGCCCCCAGTGCCCCTCCACACTTGGGTGCTCAGGTTGGACACAGCCCCAGGGCCCTGCCCGGGACCATTGCTCATTCATTAGATGGGATTGGGGCGGTTCACTAGAGCCGCCTGGGGTGGTTCAGCAGTGGAGGAATGAGTCTTTGGGGAGGAGCTCATAAAATCCCAGAAGGATGGACAAGCCATTGCTGTTCAGTCCTCTCAACGACACCCACACTGTTCCAGGAACCTGCAGGTAAAGCTGGGGATTACGAATCCATCAAGCCTCACTGAGCAGAATGTGCAAGTGGTTAGCTATGAGAAAATGATCATCCACCCGTATTTCTTGGTCACCTCTATTGAGCATAACCTAATGCTCATCAAGCTGACAAGCTACATCAAAGTCAATGACTATGTGAACCTGGTCAGCCTGCCCAAAGCACCCGTCCCTGAACACACCATGTGCACAGTCTCCACCTGGGGCTACAGCTTCTGTGACATCTGTTAGTGACTCCAAGCTCCTCGTTTTCCTCCCAGAATCGGACACGCTCCTCCCCTTCTCTGCTCCTGGCTTCTGAAGTTCTCCCCGGCTCTTTGTTCTAACTCTTTATTCACCTGTTTCATCTCCTTTCTCCTCTCCCCACACCTCACTGACGGAAGCCTTCAAGCACCCACCCTCCCAACTGTCTTTCTATCCTCTTTGCTTTCATATGTGACAGACGTCGCGTCTGTGCCAAGGAGACACTTGCATTCTGGTCCTAATTTGCTATGTGATGGTGGGCCGCTGCACCTTGGACCCTCAGTTGTCTGAACTCTAAAACTATACCAGAGGTTTCCAAACTATTCAGGCAATCCAGAGCCTTAAGTACTTGAAATATGAAATAATAGTTGCGTAGGAAACAGAAGGTGTATGTGTACATAATATAGTGCTCAATCAGGCAGACCAGACCTTCCTAGTAGAAGACTGATACATCATTAAAAGTTTAAAAAAATATTTTTGAAACATTTTGAACTGATAACATTCTGAAGATTCTCTTTGTTATCCAGAAAAGTTAAAAAATGACTCTCATGATTTTTAGCCATAAAGGTCTCCTGTAGCCTGACCAGGTGGTGGCACAGTGGATAGAGCGTCGGATTGGGATGCCGAGGACCCAGGTTCAAACCCCCGAGGTCTCCAGCTTGAGTGCGGACTCATCTGGCTTGAGCAAAAGCTCGCCAGCTTGAGCCCAAGGTCGCTGGCTCGAGCAAGGGTTCACTCAGTCTGCTGTAGCCTCCTGGTCAAGGCACATATGAGAAAGCAATCAATGAACAACTGAGGTGCTGCAACGAAGAATTGATGCTTCTCATCTCTTTCCCTTCCTGTCTGTCTGTCCCTCTCTCTGATTCTCTGTCTCTGTCACAAAAAAAGGTCTCCTGTATATAATTTGAAACTGCTGACCACATGTTCTAATTAAGCTTTCTTTTTTGTCACACTTTTCAGATTCCATAAAAACAAAGAAACAAACAAAATAACAAACTTAAGACAGCTTTCTCTTGTCTAAGTTTGTGTCTGTCTGCCCCCATCCATCCCAAAATTTTCATGCACATTCTAACCAGCTATCTGTAACTATGAATCAAGACAGCAGTGAATACTGGGGAAGGGGGTAGTGGATTAGCTACAAGGGAAACAAAACTATGATATTGTCCACTTGGAAAAATTTTACTCATGAGTAACTTATTTGAGTTACTTACATCATACACTAAGACACCACAGTTTGGAAGGAGTGATTTTTTTTTTTTTTTTGAGCAGATACTAGAGTTTTTGATCTGACAAACCAAAAACTAGGCTTCAAGCTCTCTAAATTCCTTCCAACTAAAAATAGGCATGGAGGTTAGGGATGCTAACTTGCAACTAGTCGATAAATAAGTCCTGGAGATCTAATAATGCAGTCTAGTGAATAGAAACGATATTGTATTGTAACCAAACTTGCTAAGGGACTAGACCAGGCATGACCAACATATGGCCCACAGGCCGAATCCGGCCTGCGTAATGAGTTTATGCAGCCCGCGATTAAATTTTTAATATTCTCTGCACGACGCACTGTGGAAATGAAATAAGTGGTACTTTTAAATCATTATAGGTAAACTACGATATCTAACCATTGTACAACAATGAAAGTTAAACTCTCAGCTACTCAGAAGCGAAAGCGTCTTTGATTATTGGAAATGGATATATTTAAAGAGGATAATGATATGCAGAAAAGAATTCCACATGTGACTAATCTAGGGTTAACTTCCAATTGGTCGAATGGATTCACGCTACTTCTTTATTTTTTTTAAAAATTCCATTATAAAGATTTTTTTGTTAATTTGTTGTACTAAATCACTTACATTTATTCATAAACAAATTACATAATAAAATTTTGTTTACTTAAATGAGTCATTTTTGTATTTAATATTTTTTAATTTTAATATTTCATCCAGCCCGTTTTCTTTCTAATTTGGCCCAGGGGCAAAAACTGTTGGCCACACCTGGACTAAACCTTACTTTTTCCCAAGACAAAGAAGAAGTGGTAATTATGTGATGTGATTTTGATGTTAACTACTGTCACAAGAGCAATAATCATCTTACACCACACAAATACACCATACCAATATGTGGAATACCTTAAATGTACACAACATTGCAAGTAAAATATATTTCAAGAAATAAAAGAGAGTCGGTGCTGAATTTAAAATCTGGGACAAACAATAAACACAAAAGCTAAATAAATAAATGAAATTCCACCCCAAAGGAACACTCATTAAATGTTTAAATTTCCAGAAAGTTTTAAAGTTATTCATTTCATGTCACTGCAGAGATCTCTCATGTTTACATATAAACTTCCAAGAGTTTCATCTGATTTGGAAGGTATACATACTGATATCAAGAGAAACTGTTAATCTGATCATTTGCTGTTGTCTTAGCTGCCACAGTTCTGATTTCTATCTTTGGCCTCCTTTCGTTTCTGCTGGGAGAAGAAGAAATGTGTTGAAATAGGGGGGAGGGAGAAGAGGAAGAGAAGGTGTGGTATCCAAAAAATGCTTAAGGGTGTTTTCCTCCTGTCTTTCTGACAGCCAAAGAGCCCAACTCCCTGCAGAACGGGAACGTCTCTGTTATCTCAAACACTCGGTGCCAAGACGCCTATCAAAGACACCACAAAAGTATCACAAAAAGTATGCTGTGTTTGGGCATTGTGCCCGGAAGACGGCAGCCCTGCAAGGTAAGGTACTCTCAACGACCTCTCCCTTTTCCCATTTTTGCTCTTTGTGCCTGTGGCCAGAAAGAGAACCCGGTTTCCTTTTCCCTGGCAGGAAGTCACAAGTGCCCCAGCAGTCTGCAATGAGGTACTTCAAGGAATCCTAACTTTCGCAGATGGATGTGTTTTGAGAGCTGATGTTGGCATCTACACCAAAATCTTGAACTATGTGCCCTGGATTGAAAACACAATCCGAAACAACTGAGCTCCCAGGGTGGAACTTTCGGACCATTGGACCATTGGAGATAGCTGGTACCCATGTCCCGCCTCCCAATCAAATCAATATAGGACCAATGGACACAGCTGGTAACCACGTCCCGCCTCTCAATCAAATCTAAATAGACTCCTTGGGTCACATCCTGCATCCCTGCCTCCCTTCAGCTCAACAGAGGTCACCTGTACAAACCTACCCTGTGACTACACAGTGGTCTTTCTCTATCAATAAAGATGGCAAACTCAATACCCTTAGGCGATTGAAGTTTATAAAAGTGGGGATAGTGTTCTCTCTGACAAACTGATCACTGAGTTATAGAACAACGATAACAACAAAAGGCCACCCAATAGCCATTTTGGGTGACAACACTCCTACTACTGCCCGAGAGAGGGATGAGAGCCGACACAGTAACTGCGCGGATCGTGGAGAACCGTGGGCACATGGCGCCCCCTGGTGGACAAAAAACTCCCCCTCTGCACACACGCCGCGGAAAGTGCGCTTGCCAGCCGCTCTGCAACCCACACCGCCCACCGCAAGAGATGCAGGTACCCCACCTTGCACCCCACTTACCTGCTCACTTGAGATGAAGATGCTCCGAGCCAGAGTGAAGTGTCTCAGCTACTGCAGCCTGGCCCGCCTTCCACCTCTGCGGAGGTCTCAGGATCCCAGCCTCTCCCAAAATGCACCGCCCAGCAGGTGGTCCCCAGATGTAGCCGCCCCGGCCCCTTGGCCCCGCCCCTTGGCCCCGCCCCCTCTGATTGCAGGTGCACCTCTGGCTCTGCGTCCTGGCTCTTTAACAGGTGTATACCGGGTCAGCCCTCCTTTGTGGATTCCAGAGTTTTCCAAGATAGGCCCTCTCTGAGGACCTTCCTTTTAAAAAGATCCACCTCAGACTGGGGTGTGAGCCGCTGCAGGGGTGGCAGGCAAGGAGGATGTGGCTCTAATTAGAAAAGTGGGCGTTTATTTATTTATTCCAGGTGTGAGAGAGGGGCCACAATGGAGACGTCCCTTCTCTTCCTGGGCGCTGAGACTGATATTAAAAATGCAGTGTGCTTTTTCTGTACGCGGATTGTGTGGACAAGAGCTAATGCGAATTCCGTGCCTGCTGCCTACCTGTGTCTTATACTGAAGGCTTCACCTGCGCCGGGATGCTTCAGGCTCGCAGGGGCCCTCTCACCCGGGGAGAGTGACTGTCTGGACTCTACAGACACGGAAACGAAGTTTCAGAGAGGTGAAGTCTTCGCTGCAGCCCACAGGTGGCAGAGCCATGGTCTCACACGAGTCCCCAGAGCCTGGGTCCCTGGTGGGACTCTGCTTGCAGTAAAGATGCCAGGATGGAGGATCTGGGGCGAGAACCCGCAGGCCTGCGGAGGAGGAGCCTGGGTCTGTGGGTGGGAACCTGGAGTGGTTTTTATTCATTGGGCCAAGGAGGGTTTCTCACTGTGTCTGTGCTGCAGGTGCAGTATAGGGTTCTGCCCTGGGTCACATTGGCCACGTGCAGCCTCAGCTCCTCCTCATCGACCCTAGTGACTTGGTAATCCGCTCCAGGAAGGGATATGGCGTTCTTGTCCCCAGTAAACCGCAGGCTGGCCAGCACCTGGAGTTGCCCCTGGAGATCCTGTTGGTACCAGCTCATCCAGGGGTACTGGGCATTCCTCAGGAAGCAGCTCAGGGTTTCAGCCTGTCCACGATGTACCAGGGCCCACTGGGGCCTTTGCTCCACCAAGTCCACAGTGGTACCTGGAAACAGAGGCAGGCCAGGCTGGGGGTCACCCCCAGAAATAACCAGGGCAGCCAAATCCTAAAGGGGCATCCCATGAGTGATGCCGCTAGGAGACAGCTGGGAACAGAAAGGGCACTTTCTCAGGGCGAGAGCCTATCCTGGAAGAGTCCAGGCAATGCTGGGATCAGGAAGAAAAACTCTCTGTGCCTCCTGGTGACCCAGTGACCCAGTCCCTATCCCCTCCATCAACCCACTGAGTGGCTTTCCCTGCCTGGCATCTGACCTGTCCTCACAGCAGCCATGAGCACCCAGCCCCACAGAATGGGAAGTGAGGTCATCCCCTGGCCCCACGGGACCCCTCCAGGAGGGCGGTGGGACAGCGGGCAATGAAGCAGGGCCAGCAAGGCAGGAGAGCCAGACCCTGGCCTGCACGGCGGCGATTAGTGGCTGACACTCCCTGGACCTGAAGTTCGAGAGGGAGTGGCTTTTTCAGGAAACACTAAGACTTGTCTCATCTTCTCACTGGGCCTCAACCCTCAAACTGGAGACGGTTTCCCATTTCCTGGGTACCAACCCCCACTCCCCCCCACACACACTCCCCACCGTCACCTAGTGCCCCAGAGTCCCCGAGCTTCCTAGAACAGCGCTTCTGAATTGTGCCTCATGTCTTCCCAAGGGATTAAACTATCTCAGTGCAACCAAAGGACCCTTGTAGATTAAACACGGACCTCTCTCCTCCCCCTTGTGCTTCACATCTGGGCAGAGGCTGAGGGAAGGCCCCACTGGGCCGTAGACAACAGACACTCATCTCCAGTTACCCGCACTTCCCTCTCTAAGGGCAGATATAAATCCAATACCAGAGGCTTAATTCTCCAGGTTACAAATAAAGGAAGGTCCCCCTACCCCAACCCACCCCCCTCCACTTTCTTAGAGCATTTTACTTTAGATAACTTGAAAGTTCTTTCTCTGTCTCTTTGAAATGCATGCAGATCTTTCTGAAAGCTAAACTACTCGATCCAGGGTTAAGACCCAGGGATGCCTCCCCCCACCCCAAAAAAAAAAACTGTAACCACCTCTTTCAAATACACGTGTCAAGGGGGATGAGCCTAACTCAATTTACAGCGGGACCGACCCCCACACCAAGCTGCAAATGACTCCCAGTCCTCAAGTTTATTTTTCCTTTGGATAAAACCAGCTAGCAAACACAGAGGGACACCCAATGACCACATTACCCTGGGATGAACTATGGATTCACAAAAGGTCCTGTCAAGTCCTCCAACCTGAGGACTGATCACTGCTTATCTTGAGAGAGAGAGAGAGAGAGAGAGAGAGAGAGTGTGTGTGTGTGTGTGTGTGTGTAAAATGGGTTGTGTCTGCTGGCCTAAAAAAAGGCTGAGGTATCTTTGTCTTAAAAAATGCCTGGCTTATGTGTCGCATTCTGATTTAATGTTTATTCAGTAATAAAAATGTTTTATTTCCCTCCTGCCTTTGTGACAAGATTTTCTGAATCGGAAAACTCAGAAACTGTTTTCAATTGTATTTTCCCAATGACTCATAGTGCCACCATTACCTAGCCGATGCGACCTTGGTCTCCTAGCCTCAGCGTCTCCACCAGTAGGATGGAGAGAATAACGAGAGCTATTTCATAGGAATAAATGGATTCATACAGAAAATTTCTTAGAATGAGGCCTGGCACAGAGTCAGCTCTTTGTGAAGTGGACTTCTGTTCTTCAGTGGCGAATTTCTGATTCAATTAAAATCTGACAGAATGAATAGCAGTTTTTATCTTTCTCGGATTGTCCACCACTTAGTAATCAGCGGAGATTAAAATCACAACTCCTCATGACTTTTTACCATTAAAAGGCCTTATTTCTCAGAAAGCTTGGAAACCAGTGATTTGGGAAATTAGATTTAAAATCAGGCCCTGTTTCCACCATCTCTCCAACCTCGGCATCTTTCAGACAGCAGTGTGGAGACACAGGGGAGTTTAGCAATTGAACTTCACTATTTCAAGACTTGAAACTGCACGATATTCAAGTCAATAAATGAAGAGAATTGGAGCAGGGCAGGACTGCGGACCCATGTCCCTGGAGAGTCCCCACATTGGGGCCCAGCAGTGCCCTGCCATCCTGAGTTTGCACCTCCCAGATTCATTTTTCTCTTTTTAATCTTCTGAAGTTTTAATACATACAACAATAGAGTTCCCATAATTCTGACAAAGGATCCATTTGGTGGCAGCATAATACAGTGTATAATTCACTTGGCTTGCTAACTTTGAAGCGGTATGTTTCTTGATTTAAATAAAAAATACAGATTTTCATTCTGTACAATTTTGTGTATAAAGTGACTTCACTGATATCTTTTGTATCACCCGATTTCAAAATTGCACACTGTAATGATGCACAAAATGTCAGTTGTGTTACCTTCTAAGGAACACGCTGATTCAGTTTTGCCTTTGTCCCCATTACCTGTCCCCAACCGCTCTGGGAGGCATTACCCAAAGCACACATCCTGAGTACCAGAAAAATGCCCACACCAAGATATATGTGTCCTTATCTCAGCAAGCCATGTGCATTTAATGCTGAGTGTCGCTGTGGACAGAGTCACTCTGGGGCTTAGACAATGAAAGGAAAGGGGACAAAGGAGGAAAGGGAGAGAAAGGCCCCATGGGAAGCCAGGAAGGCCCACGGACAGATTCCCCACTGCAGTGGCTGGCTCCTGCTCTGTCCCGTGGTTCTGCCCCTCCGGACGCCAGCACTGAGGCCGGGCCAGACGGATCACAGGATAAGGGATCCCGGGCACATCTCAGTTTACAGGGCTGGCTATCCTGTCTCCCTTCCACCCCGTCCCTTTGCCTTAATCCCGAAATGTGATTGGGATCAGAATGTCTCTAACACGCCTGTTATCTCCTCCCTGAGCTCCTGATCCTCACGGTCATTGCCGCCCAGGCTCCTCCTCTGGCCTTGGCCTGGCTCCTGTCCTGGGCCAAGGTAAGCCTCTTCCTTCCGGGTGGCTGCCTAGCTCCCCACCTTGTTCCTTGCTCAGAGCTGGGCACTATCGCTGCCCCGCTAGGAAACGTGTTCCTCCCCCACCGCGCCCCGGTTCCTGCTAGGGTGCTCTTGGCAGCTGCAAACAGCCTCAGCAGGGTCCGTAGCAGCTTTGAAGAGCTCAGCAAGCAACAAGAATATGCACGCTCTGAATGGAGGCATAGGCAGCTCCCGTCCACCGCTGTTTGAGCTGAATTCATACGAGGAGATGTGTGGTCCAGTTTCTGGGCTAGGAGAGGCTCTCCGGACACATGTCCTTGTTCATGGTTCTGAGCCTCTCCTTTGTCTAATGGAGGAAGGACACTGGGGATCAATGAGATGACTTCCAGCTGCAGGTCAGCTGTGTCTGACCCCAGGAGGGAAGAACTTTGCTCCCCTCCCTAAGAAGCCATCCACAATGACACCATCTCCCTCCAGGACAAGCCCTGGTGAAAATGCATGGCAGGGGCTGTGCCCTGTGAGGTCTGTGACCTACGGAGGGACGGGGGGACGGGGAGAGCCCTGGCCTGGGGCAGGGCCCTGTGTCCTGTGTTGTCCGCCGTATCTGGATGATGACCAGCCTCTGCTCATGTTCCCTCGGCCTTTCTGTTTCCTCATCTACAAATGAAGTTGGTGGGAATTTTTGGAATATTGGGTGGGTCTAACATCCCTCTTCACTCTTGTGTTCTAATAGTTTAACATTCCTTCTGACTTAGTATTATTTGCACAATACCAAAGCAAGTGCTGGCCCGTGGGGACATTGGGCCAAGCCTCCAGCAGGAGTCCCTACAGGTCACTCCTCTGAAACCATTCGTGGGGGGAAGGATGAAGCACAAACCCTCTCAAAGGCGAGTTCCTGTCGATGCCTGCTCTGTTCCTCCTCTTCCCCTCACCTCCTCCTCCCTCCACCCAGGACTGTGCAGACACCAAAGCTGCCCAGGCTCGCCACCTGGAAGTTGATAATGGCTCCTTCACCTCTGCACGTCCTTCCCAGGCTTAGCAGCAAAGACTCCTCCTGGAGATGGAAATCACCGCCTTCCCCTCCCCTGCTCCCCACCACATCTCTCCTTCCCACTGCGGGGCTGGGGCCTGATGGGCAGGCTCACCGCACCCCCCAGCCCTGCTTGCGCCCCAGTTCTGTATATAAACAAAATAGAGAATGCCCATGATGGCTGGGGTGGGGACCTGTGCCATAGGACAAGTGCTCAGTAAGGATGTCCAAGGACCCAGGGATGGGGAAGGAGAGGGGAGGGGAGGAGAGGGCAGGGGAGGGGAGGGGAGGGCAGGGCAGGGGAGGGGAGCAGAGGGGAGGAGAGAGAAGGAGAGGGGAGGAGAGAGGAGGGGAGGGAGGGGAGGGGAGGGGAAGGGAGAAGGGCAGAAGAGAAGGGAGGAGAGGGAGAAACTAAACCCCCTTGATTCTGCGAGCTCCCCGTTGGCAGGACACTGGCATGGGGTTGGGGTGGAAGAGCCTAAAAGATTAACTACCAAGAATTTCATGACGGGCCCCAGTCCAGCAAGAGCAGTCCACTCTGCACCCTCCCCGATACCTTGCATCCCCAGGGTTATGTAAGTGGCCCCACTCTGAACCCAGGGAATGATCAGATCAGAAGAGCCCAGCCTGTCCCTCCCCTGTGGCACGGTGCCTGGCACAGGGAGCAGCACATATAAGTCCTCACTTCCTGAGTGTCGCCCGCAGGACGGCTGTCCCAGACCCCCGGAGCCATGGCCTGTGCCCCTCCCTTCCGGCTCCTCCTGCTGATGGTCCTGGTGGCCCCCTCCCAAGGCACCCGCCTCGGCCCCACATCTCGCTTGCGTTATTCCAGGTTCCTAGACCCTTCCAATGTTGTCTTCTTGAGCTGGGACTTTGACCTTGAGGCTGAAATAATCACCTTTGAGCTCCAGGTCCGGACGGCTGGCTGGGTGGGCTTGGGGGTCACAAATCGCTACACCATCGTGGGAGGCGATCTGGTTGTTGGAGGGGTCTTGCCTGACGGCCATGTCTATTTCTCGGTAAGTCGGAGGGCGACTTTCTTCCGAGGATAAGGGTCACTCGCTGGGGTTCAGGATAGTTCTGAGTCCAGGAAGGATCCACATTTTCCAGATATATGCAGACACATGCCCAGAATACCTGCTGGCTGCTGACCTCTCCCTACAGAAATGGTCCATTGGAAGGAGTCAGTCTATGTCTCGTAGATGCATGTCCCTAGGTGCTAAGGAATTGGACTGAGAGAGGAGGTCCTGTCTGCCATAGCCCACTGTAGCCTTGCTGGCCACTGGGGGCGGGGGCTGTCACAGCTGTTTGAGATACAGTCTTCATCCTCAATTTCCTTTAAGCTCAATCAGCAAGAAATAGTCTCATAACAACAGCTGCAGAAGCATTCATAATAGCTTGAATTTCTTACTTACTCTTAAGTAACCAGGCACTTCCCCAAATAGTCTGCATGTTAAAACTCACAGCATCACTGAGGTGGACGATTATTATCCTATTCACAGGGGAAGCAGCGGCTCGCCCCTCCCCTTATTTCATCCTTCTGAACCACATTTATATGGGGACGTGTTGCTGGGAAGAGCCACAAGGCAGAATGAGTAGCATAGAGTTCGGAGAGTAAGTGAGCTTTCAAGGGTTCGGGATACAGGAATATTAGGATTGATGGAGCTGGGATTTCAAACAGAAGTCAAGCAGGGTCAGGCGGTGAAATTCTCGGTAGATGCTGTCTATCCCTCTGCCTCAAGGACCCGCCCTGATGCTGCACTCTGTCCTGGGAGCAAATGACATAATAAAGAAGCCTTGGGGTCTGCAGCTCTAGTGCCTGAGGGGGGTGCAAAAGGGACATCAGCTGCTCCCAAGGCATGACCACTTGGGGCCCCTGGTTCTTATGCCTTGACCTTCACTGGACTCCAGGACCGGCACCTGGTGGGTGAAGACACCCTGCAGGAGGACGGGAGTCAGGACGCCGAGCTGCTGGGGCTGACGGAAGACGCCGTCTACACCACCATGCGCTTCTCCAGGCCCTTCCGCTCCTGTGACCCTCACGACCAAGACATCACGGTAGACCTGGGGGAGGGGAGGGGAGCAGCTGACAGCAAGCAGCTTCTCCTCCTGGGGAGGTGTAGTCACCTCCACGCCGGAGGGCCCCTACCTCTCAGGCAGCCAGCCACAGTCCCCAGGACTTCCTCTCTCCCCATCCCAACGGGGGTCCCCTCTTACAACCCACAAGCCCCCTGCAGGGTGGCTTCCCACTGACCTGACGCAGTGCCCACCCCGCCCTCCCCAGCCTCCCCCACTGGAAGCGCCTGTCCCACTGCACTGAACTTCAGGGCATCGTGGACAGGAGTAAGAGAGGGGACGTAACTTGCTCAGTGTTTCCAGCGAGTTGGCCTCGGGTGGAACTAGGACCAGACTAGCTCTGACACCCCCACTTCTACTCCCACCCCCGCCTGAAGCTCTTTCCATCCCACTGTGTGGGTGTGAGCAGCTGGCTTGTGTTGTGCCCGGGTGTGGTGTGTGCAAAGTACTGCTCATGGGCAGTACCTCAATGCCCACAATTCCCCCAGAGCGACACCATGAGGGTGCTGGCCGCCTACGGCCTGGACGACACGCCGAGGCTGGACCGGGAACGGACCTTTGTCAAGTCCATCTTCCTGCTACAAATAGTCCACCCAGACGAGCTTGACACCCCCGAGGACACCATCATCCATGACTTGGAGATCACAGATGTAAGACCCACTCAGTCCCACCCAGCCTACTCCGGCCCCCTTCCTATTGCCCCTCTCCAGCCAGACCCCCTTCTTGTTCCCAGTACTCAGTACGTTCCTGGCAGTGAGCTTTCTCTGACTTCCCTCAGTCCCTAGACGATGGCCCGCCCGGCCTTAGCGTGAGCACCCTTCCCCGGGCCGGCCTTCTTCTCCGCTCTCTAGGAAGCAGCCTCACTCCCAGCCCAGCCTGGGCTCTGTGTGTCTCCCTCCAGTTTCTAGTTCCCGAGGAGGACACCACGTACGCCTGCACCTTCCTCCCTCTCCCCATCGTCAGGAAGAAGCATCACATCTACAAGGTATGGTGGCCCACACAGCGGGACGCTACCACGGCGGCTGAGCACTCAGTGGGCACATGGACTGCGAGGGGATGGTGTCATCAGACGGTGGCTGGGAGGACACAGGAGGGAGGCAGCGGGGACCAGCGTGGGGACAGGCCAGGTTGGGTGGATGTGATAGTTTCATGATTTCCTGTGCCCAGAGCTATAGCTCCCAGCACTGTTTAACTCGAGCCCCACCATGCAGCGAGGTTTGGATGAAGGTGACACATTCATAAGCATTTGTGAAGGACAGAGTCAGCCTCACTCTGGCCCAGGAGGAGGTGCTGGCTGGGAGGGCCATCACCCAGGGCTGTCACGTCAGGGATGTCTGGCTCAAGGGAACTCAAACTTGGTCACCCACTTGCACATTGGGGTTGATTCCAATTTTGATCAAGTAAATGAAAGTGCAGTCTTATACCGAGTGGCAAATGTGTGGGAGCCATATTGTCTTTAGAGGGAGAATCCAACAAGGAGTGGTCACACGCTCAGTTACCATGGACTGATGAGGTGATTAAGGGGAAGGCCGAAGCATGGGATTTAGCGTGCTGTGCACTCAGGGAAGGGGTTCAAAGGGGTAGGTCCAGAGAGGGGACAGAGAGTTGGAGGAGAATGACAGGTTGGGGGAGAAAAGCAGATTAGACCTGGAAGAGAAAGAGAAACAGAGAGCAGCCGGGGGGGAATGGGTATGGTTTTATCTGGGGAAGGGGAGTGTGGGGACTAGGATGACAGAGATGACCCTTACCCCCTCCTCCCGCCCCCTGCAGTTTGAGCCCAAGCTGGTCAACCACAATGAGACGATGGTGCACCACATCCTCGTGTACGCCTGTGGCAACGCCAGCGCTCTGCCCACGGGCATCAGCGACTGCTACGGCGCTGACCCCGCCTTCTCCCTCTGCTCCCAGGTCGTTGTGGGCTGGGCTGTCGGGGGCATGGTGAGTCCTGGGCTGAGAGACAGGATGCTCAGGGGTGCGTGCTGTCCGGAACTGTGGTTGAAAGGCCGGGAAGGGCCCCTGCACCCAGCTCCCTGCCCTTCTTGCTGCCCTCTCCCTGTTCATCCTGCAGAGTTACCAGTTTCCAGACGACGTGGGCGTCTCTATTGGGACGCCCTCGGACCCCCAGTGGATCCGGCTAGAGGTTCATTACAGCAATTTTCGCAACCTTCCCGGTGAGCGGCTAGAGCATTTATGGAAGAACGCGGGGCAGGCTGCCTGATGCTGCTAGGTGTGGGGAAGGTGTTAGGGGTGCATGCTGACCCCTTCCGCTCACACCCCACCTCCGGCTTTGCCCGGCCTCCTTCTCCCACATTGCGACCGCTCTCCTGCCTTCCGCGACCGTGCCTTTCTGCTCCAGGAGTGCGGGACTCCTCGGGCATCCGGATGTACTACACGGCCAAGCTGCGCAAATACGACATGGGGGTCCTGCAGCTGGGCTTCCTCACCTTCCCCATCCACTTCATCCCTCCGGGCGCCGAGTCCTTCCTGTCCTACGGGCTGTGCAAGACGGAGAGGTTTGAAGAGGTGAGGCTGGGAGGGCCGCCTCCCCGGAGGGTCCCAGCCCCCCACCCCAGCTCTGGTCAGGTCCACAGCTCACGCAGCCCAGCCCCACCCATGGACGATGACCCCGCTCCAGCGCTCAGGAATATCACCCACCTGGATTACGCAAGGGATGGGAGGAGGTGGGGCTTTGAGGACAAGGGGACTGAGGCAGGTACAGATTAAAGGGCTCCAGGTCAGTCACGAGAGGAAGGTGTTAAATATTGACGGTGGTAAAGCAAGGGGCAGGACATGGTGAGCGTTCTCATCTCACCAGATGCCCTCCCCCCTATCGCAGATGAACGGCGCCCCGGTGCCCGACATACAGGTGTATGGCTACCTGCTCCACACCCACCTGGCTGGTCGGGCTCTGCAGGCCGTGCAGTACAGGTACCGGGAGAAGACACAGGTTGGAAGCCTTCCCCGTGCACGTGGGAGTAAATCTGAGAAACAGCTATTTATGCTGCAGCATAAGGTTGGGAGTAAGGGGGAGCCGGGTCTGTCCACAGGGCAGAGCGGGGAGGAAGGCTGTGACGACTGACACCCACACTCTGATCCCACACACGGCTCCTTCATCGAGACATACTCCCCACTTCATCCTCCTTGTCTTATCCCTGTCCCCTCTCTCCCTCTCCCTCTAGAAATGGAACACAACTCCGCACGATCTGCAAAGATGACTCCTACGACTTCAATCTGCAGGAGACCCGAGATTTACCGCGTCGGGTGGAGATCAAGCCGGTGGGAGCCGGGGGAGTGTGGCTGGGTCGGGGCCGTGGCTGGGGCAGTGTGGCTAGGGCGGTGTGGCTGGGTTGGGGGCGTGGCTGGGGCGTGGCTGGGGCGGTGTGGCTGGGTCGGGGGTGTGGCTGGGTCAGGGGCGTGGCTGGGGCGGGGGCGTGACTGGGGCGGTGTGGCTGGGGCGGTGTGGCTGGGGCGGTGTGGCTGGGGCGGTGTGGCTGGGGCGGTGTGGCTGGGTCGGAGGCATGGCTAGGGCGGTGTGGCTGGGTCGGGGGTGTGGCTGGGGCGGGGGCGTGGCTGGGGCGGGGACCGGCAGGGGCGGGCTCGCTGCTCTTAGTCGGGAGCATTCTATGACCAACCAGGCCCCTTGGAGTCTTTCTGTTGGCCTTTGCGTTTCACTCTGACTAGGGAGACGAACTGCTGATAGAGTGTCACTACCAGACGCTGGACCGAGACTTCCCGACTTTTGTAAGTACCGCTCTCCCGCCTTAGTCCCCTTGACAATAGGCTCAGAGTAGAGCCCTGCCCCTGGCCTGGGCTGCCCAGTGACTGGTTATTCTAGCTGCACCCCCCTCCTTTCTCCAGGGGTGTTGCCCATGCACACGGGGCTGTTCATGTTCTCACACCCCCAGAGACTGTAAGATGGGTACAAGGATTCCCTACTTCCTCTGTCCATGACCCACTAAGACCATGGAAAGACAACACATTATCATGCTGAAGAGCCTGGGTTTGAATGCCAACCCAATCATTAGTAGCCTTCTATTCTCAGACAAGTTATTCGACCCCTTTGTGTCTCAGCTTTCTAATTCACACAAGAATCAATAACACTATCCATCGCCTGAGAGGGCTGTGAGAGTCGATAAAGACAGGTAGAGTAACTAGGCCACTGCCTGACTGGTAGCAAATGCTCGATTAGAGTTAGCTCTTGTTATCATGGCCACAAAGAGCCCCACCCACACTGGGTGTGAGGAATGGTTTCATGCCTGTCCAATTCAGAAGGAGTTGCTTGCTGTGAAGAAAATACAGCCACTCAAATGATTCTGATACAAGGTGGACAGTGTGCACTCGGGGAAGTCCCCGGGGAAAACCATAAGGTCCTACTACAGGCATGAGAACAGGTAACCTATTTGAGCAGGCCCTCCTTTACATGGGCACCGATGGGGGATTCTGGAGACGATCTCAAAGAAGAGGCTCTTTTTTTTTTTTTTCAACAAATTCAATTATCTTGTCTTCTCTTCTCAAACCAAGATAGTGGCAGTGGGAATGTAGAGGACAGGGCAGTTATGTGGGCACTTCTTTGTAAATAGTATCAATAACTGTTCACTGATTGGAACTAGAGGAGGAGGAGGAGGGGAGAGGTGCAGTGAGGAGTGGTGAGTAAGGCCCAGTGAGCTGGCTGGGGAAAGGCAGACAGCTCCGTTGGTGCCGTGACCACCCAAATCCTCTCTGCCTGCTTCATGCTCTCCACATGCCTTTGTATTGCTGTCCCTCCATCTGTCCCCCCTTCTCCTCCAGGGGGGTCCCAGCACCACTAATGAGATGTGCCTCGTCTTCCTCTTCTACTACCCCCGGAACAACATCTCCAGCTGCATGGGGTACCCTGACATCATCTCCGTGGCCCGTGAGCTGGGGGAGGAGGCAGCAGAGTGAGTCATCCCAGACGATAAGACCCTCAAGTGTGAGCTCTAGAAGTTAGATCACCTATGGACGGGTTCTTGATCTCCTTTTTTCTCGTGCACTGCCTGATTCAGTGGGACTGTGCTGACTTTCAAGTAGTAACCCTTAATTTTCTGGGGATGAGGCTCCTCTCTGAGACTCTGGTGGGAGCCCAGAAATTCCTTTCTAAGAATGCACATCTGGGCAGATGTACCCCATTCTGCAGACAATTTTAGGGCATTGCCAGATCCCTTGAAGTCACCCCACCAACCTCCTTGGACATCCTGGCCCTCAGATGTCCTTAAACCACTTCTTTAAAGAATCAGAAGTTTCTTTTAGTCTTAAAAATTCTCATCTCTGAGTTTGGATGCGATCTCTTCTTCTGCCAAACTCGTGATTGTCTCTCCGAGTTGTAAGGCATCCTTTCGAGTTTATGTTGATACGAAACAGACACTAACAAAACTGAGGGTATTTCTTTTTTTTTTTTCTTTTTTCTTTTTTTAAATAAATTTTTATTAATGGTAATGGGATGACATTAATAAATCAGGGTACATATATTCAAAGAAAACATGTCTAGGTTATTTTGTCATTAAATTATGTTGTGTACCCCTCGCCCAAAGTCAGATTGTCCTCCGCCACCCTCTATCTAGTTCTCTGTGCCCCTCCCCCTCCCCCAAACTCCCTCCCTCCCTCCCTCCCATGTCCTCCCTCCCCCCACCCCTGGTAACCACCACACTCTTGTCCATGTCTCTTAGTCTCATTTTTATGTTCCACCAATGTATGGAATCATGTAGTTCTTGTTTTTTTCTGATTTACTTATTTCACTCCTTATAATGTTATCAAGATCCCACCATTTTGCTGTAAATGATCTGATGTCATCATTTCTTATGGCTGAGTAGTATTCCATAGTGTATATGTGCCACATCTTCTTTATCCAGTCTTCTATTGAAGGGCTTTTTGGTTGTTTCCATGTCTTGGCCACTGTGAACAGTGCTGCAATGAACATGGGGCTACATGTGTCTTCACGTATCAATGTTTCTGAGGTTTTGGGGTATATACCCAGTAGAGGGATTGCTGGGTCATAAGGTAGTTCTATTTGCAGTTTTTTGAGGAACCACCATACTTTCTTCCATAATGGTTGTACTACTTTACAGTCCCACCAACAGTGAATGAGGGTTCCTTTTTCTCCACAGCCTCTCCAACATTTGCTATTACCCGTCTTGTTGATAATAGCTAATCTAACAGGTGTGAGGTGGTATCTCATTGTAGTTTTGATTTACATTTCTCTAATAACTAATGAAGCTGAGCATCTTTTCATATATCTGTTGGCCATTTGTATCTCTTCCTGGGAGAAGTGTCTGTTCATGTCCTCTTCCCATTTTTTTATGGGATTGTTTGTTTGTTTGTTGTTGAGTTTTATGAGTTCTTTGTAAATTTTGGATATTAGGCCCTTATCTGAGCTGTTGTTTGAAAATATCATTTCCCATTTAGTTGGCTGTCTGTTTATTTTTATATCAGTTTCTCTTGCTGAGCAAAAACTTTTTATTCTGATGTAGTCCCATTCATTTATCTTTGCCTTCACTTCTCTTACTATTGGAGTCAAGTTCATAAAATGTTCTTTAAAACCCAGGTCCATGAGTTTAGTACCTATGTCTTCTTCTATGTACTTTATTAAAACTGAGGGTATTTCATGCACGTTTTTGTCAAAGCTGTAAGTCAAGCCTAAGCTAGTGTCTGTCACCACCACGCTGCCCCCACCCACACAGTTCCATGGAGGGCATGATGGCCATGAACAACATCGAGTGGACCCCAGAGAGCATTAGGAAGGCTGAGAAAGCCTGCAAGGAGGCCCAGCAGACCGTGATAATAAAGACCATTGACGTGAGTGTCCTAGGAGACACTGCCCCCTCAGAGTCAGGGGATGGGGTGGTGTTGGGAGAGGCCAGAAATGGAGAAGGAGGGAAGTGAATGACAATGGTCGGAACACCGGGTCGGGGGAGGAGAGGCTGGGGAGCTGGGAGTTGGGCCGAGGCAGGTCTGGGTTAGGGGGTGGGAATGGAGTCCCCCAGTTAGCCCGTGTGGCTGCAAGGACTGGGGATAACCAAGTAAGATCCCAGGGAAAGAAACAAGGTGGGGAGGCTCCTACCTTTACCCACTGCTCTCCTTCTCCTGCAGGAGACCGTGGAAAACACAACGGGCTGGATTCCGGAAATCACCCCGATGCCTCGGGGGCCCTGCTTGGAGTCATGGGGGGGCAAAGTGGAGCCCCAGGATGAAACCCCCGCTGGCTTCAGGGCAGCACCAGGGGCTCTCTCGGCTGTGGGCACTGCTACTCCATGGCGCCTCCCCATGGCTGCCCTCTTGTTTGGACAGGGGGCCTTTTCCTGGCTCCTTGCCAACCTGCAGGCTGGAGTCTGACACCCTCTCCTCATAGCAGATACCCAGGCCCCTCTCTGCTCAGTCCTCCCTGGTCATCAAACACAGAAAACACCCTCTGCTGTGGTTCCCCCAAAGCTCCCTATCTGTCCCCAGGACACTGCAGGTCTGGGCACTGCAGCTAGGCAACTCATCTGCTTCAGAAGGACCTGTGGGACCACGGAGTTTCTAAGTCTGGATGCAAGGTTGGGTGTGAAGTAGCGGATCACTCTCTGAGAAGTCCCATGCTCTGTCTCGCCTAAGGGGATGCCACATGGGGCGGGGGTGGGAGGTGGGGGCTGGAAAACAGGCGGAGAGCCCTGGGAACCCTCCACCTCCCATGCAGGCCCTGGAGGGTGCTCCTGTTTCTCTCTTCTCCTGGCGTTCCTGTCTAATCCTCCCCACAGCAGAGGCAGCAAGTCACATGGGTGATATTTGGTGAGGAGAGGGGCTGTGCTTGTAAGGAACAGAGCTTAAGACGTAAATTAAATAGAACTAAACTTGCTTCCTGTTGCCGTCTCCTTCCTTTGAGGCCTTGGTCCAGGAGAGACAGCTGGGAGGTCTCTTGAATTGCTCGGGGGAAGGCATTCGAGGGCACTGGTGGCCCCATAGACCACACATAACGCAGTCCTTGCTCTTTTCACTGTGCCTGTACCATTGGACGATCTTAATCTCATCAAATGTCCCATTGTCAACATTCAGGTCAGCAGGTGGGAAGATCCTTAACTAGCCAGGCCAGCTGAACTGGGCTCTGAGAACAGGTCAAGGACAAGGTGGAAAGCGGTGGTCCCTAGCTCGGGAGCCTGGGACCTGTTGAAGAGATTCACCCAGACACAGCCTGCAGTTTGCAACCCTGTTGATAGACCCACAGTGGTGGATGTTCTTAGAGCTTTTGGGAGCATTCTTTGTTCCAAGCCTGAGAAGCTCTCTGTCCCACAGTGTCCTTTAAGATTTAATGTGCTACTCTCTGAATTGACTTATTCATTGGTCATGTCCTATGGAGGGAACCCCAACTCTGGCTATGCCAAGGGGTTGAGAGGGATCTTAGTCCCTTGGAGACCACTGTCTGAGGGGTCAACATCACAGCCCTTCCTTTGGGCACGGTGAAGTGCATGGAAGGTACCAAGCCCAATGCCCTTAGTGTTATTTCTTCTGGGGAATTCTGGATGCTCCCTGCTGAGGTTCTGCAACATCTTCAGTGTTCATGTTCAGTTCCTTCGGTCTCTGCTGGGTGTCTGCAATGCTCGGGGTCACACTGGGGCCTCACAGAAGGACTTGCTGTCTTTCAATCAAAGAGGTTTTTCAAAGTTTATGATTATGGGGAAAGCTAGGCTCCCTTGAAACCAGAGAATTGTCTGTGCTCACTTGTGGACATCTCTGTTGTCATCATTCAAGGAAAATTGAGGCTTTCCTTTGAGAAAAGGGAGAGTTTTTCCAAGCAAGAGTTTTGGGCAAATTGGAGCAAAGAACTTCTAATCTGCATGCTGTAGTATAGACCCTTGGACTAATTTCACTGTCAGGCATAACAAATCAGTGACAGAATGTATTTCTTAGAGCTTCAAATCACTAGATTTTATAGGTAATTATTTAAATAGCTATTTTATTTATATAGCTACATATAATAGAAGCCCCCCCCTCCTTTTTAAACTAGATGTTGTGAAAGGGATGTTTGAAAAACAGGGAGCTATAATCTTGATGATTAGTTGGAAAATAGTAGCCACCATCAAAAAGGTGAAAGGCTATCAGAGAGATGGTTTAAGATGAAAAATTTAAGTGTATGAGTAAACTTTTCTTTTTAATTAATTGATTTTTTTTTAGAGGGAGAGGAAGGGAGAGAGACAGAAAGAGATATCAATTCATTGTTACACTTATTCAAGTCATCATTGGTTGGTTCTTGTATGTGCCCTGACCAGGGATCGAACCCACAACTTTGGCATGTTGAGACGATGCTCTACAGTAGGGGTCCCCAAACTACGGCCCGCGGGCCGCATGCAGCCCCCTGAGGCCATTTATCCGGCCCCCACCGCACTTCCGGAAGAGGCACCTCTTTCATTGGTGGTCAGTGAGAGGAGCACAGGATGTGGATGCATCCTATGCTCCTGGAATACTGTATGTGGTGGCGCTGCAAAGCACGGTGTCGCTCACGTACAGTACTACTTCCGGTAACGCAGTACACAGGCCTCACAGCTCCAGAAGCGCATCATATCACTTGTTAGGGCTAGCAGTGACAAATATGGAACCGACATTGACCATCTCATTAGCCAAAAGCAGGCCTATAGTTCCCATTGAAATACTGGTCAGTTTGTTGATTTAAATTTACTTGTTCTTTATTTTAAATATTGTATTTGTTCCCGTTTTGTTTGTTTTTTTCTTTAAAATATGTGCAGTGTGATAGGGATTTGTTCATAGTTATCTTTATAGTCCGGCCCTCCAACGGTCTGAGGGACAGTGAACTGGCTCCCTGTGTAAAAAGTTTGGGGACCCTGCTCTAAAGTCTAACCAATTGAGCTATCTAGCCAGGGCCCATGAGTAAACTAAAAAGTCAAAAGTTATCTCTGTATCCTAAACATGTTCTAAAAATTAATACTGCCCAACTGTTCAACGGGCAAACTTCTGAGGAAGGATGTGGATGCTGATGAGGGTTAGAAAGACATGGTTTAGAAAAAACTCTTCTTATGAGTAGGGATTTTAAGCTACATAGGCTTTAAAGTCTGTTCCAATTCAGGTGTGCTTTCATCTGGGCATATATTGGGAAATAAAATAGTGTTCAACCCATAGCCCAATCTGTCATCTACATTAGCAATGTTTTCTCTGATTAGTTACCTATTTCAATAATTCAACAAAAGACCAAATTTTTCTCCAGCTGGCATTAGAAACATAATTATTCACAAAGGCCGTAGAACTGTTATGATCATAAATTATAACTTGCCAGAAAGAAAAAAAATGTGTTGTTTGCCATATAAAATAAAATATTGTGCATTCTGAGTTCACACACATACACACACATACACATGGTCTGTAAGAACTCTGTTGGCCATTTCAAAAATTTTCTTCTCTGTCATTTGTTTATACATTTGGTTCTTAGCTAGAGCTAAGGCAACACACAAATAGCAGCAAGTATAAAAAACTTAAGAAAACAGTAATATAAAATTCCATAGCCCTGGCCGGTTGGCTCAGCGGTAGAGCGTCAGCTTGGCGTGCGGGGGACCCGAGTTCGATTCCTGGCCAGGGCACACAGGAGAAGCGCCCATTTGCTTCTCCACCCCCCCTTCCTCTCTGTCTCTCTCTTCCCCTCCCGCAGCCAAGGCTCCATTGGAGCAAAGATGGCCCGGGCGCTGGGGATGGCTCCTTGGCCTCTGCCCCAGGCGCTAGAGTGGCTCTGGTCATGGCAGAGCGACGCCCCCTGGTGGGCAGAGCGTCGCTCCTGGTGGGCATGCCAGGTGGATCCCGGTCCGGCGCATGCGGGAGTCTGTCTGACTGTCTCTTCCCATTTCCAGCTTCAGAAAAATACAAAAAAAAAAATTCCATAAAGTTATTTTGTAAAGTGAGGAAAGGCAGGCATTATTTAATCTAGCAGTGAAACCTGGTGTTCAACCTTATTATAAAGTACTAGCCCCAAGGAGAATATGCTCCACTATCAGGAAATCCAAGGAGAAGAAGAAGGAAAAAGTTCAAATAGACACAAGAACACTCAGGGAATTGCATAATAGTCATAATAAACCTTGCATAGACTTTTACAGACCGAACATGCATATCTATGAACATCACAGCTCCAACCATCAAGCCATCCAGACAACAGTACAGTCATGTAGGTAGGTCAGGAAGTCATGCAAATGTGGTCATAGTAGGTGGTTGACATCTGTGTGTAGCATGAGCCTTAAGCCATGTATGCTGGAGTTCATACATGCTGGGAAGTTTCATAGTATATGTGACTAGGACCTGAGAGTGAAACTAGAATATTGTTGCTCTAGGAAGTAACCTCCCTGACTTTCTGGTCTCAGGAACCCTTTACATTCAAATTCAGTAAAAATCCGTGCTTTGTTTGGGTGGGTTATGTCTCGTATTTACTGCATTAGAAATTAAAATTGAGCCCTGGCTGGGTGGTTCAGTGACTAGAGTGCTGTCTCAGTGTGCCAAGCTTGTGAGTTCAATCCCCAGTCAGGGCACATAGAAGAAACCAATGAATGCACAACTAAATAGAACAACTAAGTGGAACAATGAGTGAATGCTTCTCTCTCTCTTTCTCATTTCAATGGAAAATTTTTTAAAAAAATTAAAATTGAATCATTTGTACAATATTTTGTCAAATATTTTTTATTCATTAAAAATAACAATATATCAACTCCATGTTAACATAAATAATACACTTTAAAAAAAGGCCCTATATTTTCCAAAGCTAAAAATAAAATGAATGAAAATAATGACATGGCTTTATATTTTGTAAATCTGTTTAGTGTCTGGACTAATAGAAGACTGCTAGGTTCTTATTTCTGACTCTATAGTTATCTATGGTGATATTACAAAACAGAGTCTCTAGAAAATGCCACAATACACTAATGAGAGAATGAGAGTGAAAAAGGCTAATAGCAACCAATTTTATAAAAATAGATTTGAGTCCCTGGCTGGTTGGCTCAGCAGTAGAACATTGGCATGTGGATGTCCCAGGTTTGATTCCCAGTCAGGGCACACAGAAGAAGCACCTATCTGCTTCTTTACTCCTCCCTCCTCCCCCTCTGACTTCTCTCTCTCTCTCTCTCTCTCTCTCTCTCTCTCCTCCTCCTCCTCCTCCCACAGCCATGGCTCAGCTGGAGCAAGTTGGCCCCGAGTGCTGAGGATGGCTCCATGGCCTCCGCCTCAGGTGCTAGGAAGAGCTCAGTTGCTGAGCAACAAAGAAACACCCCAGATAGGCAGAGCATCACCCCCTAGTGGTTTTCTGGGTGGAATCCAGTCAAGGCACATGCAGGAGTCTGTCTCTGCCTCACGTCCTCTTACTGAATAAAAATAAACAAAAGAAAAGAAAAATAAAATAGATTTGATCTTGTAGAACCCAGAAAGAGTTTTGAGGCCTCCTACGGGTCCACAAACTATATTTTGAAAACACTATAGTAGAGGTAAGCCTTCTATAGCACTCAAAATTGAGCCTATTCAGGGGAGTCTAGGTGATATAGGAAAGTAATAGATCCAAGATGAATAGTGAATTTGGATATGAAAGGCCAAGAACATGCAGGAAGTCCTAACCCCATGACCGTGAGTCTGGAGTCTGAGTAGAAGTACTGGTTCTGGTCAGTGCCTCTGGACACGCATTATCTGTGGTTTTGTCACAGATAATGACAGGGGTGCCTAAAGAAGGTGGAACTGCATGATCTGAGTAGTAGTTTGTTCAGAAGGAGCATTTGTAATCAAAGTAACTGCAGTGATGCCTATCGTTCTTTATGTGTTTCCTGCAGTGGTAGTATTCAAAACATTTGTAGTAAGTGAATCCATATTAGCAGAATCAGTACTGGTATTTGTAGAAGGAGGAATAGTTGTAATTGGAGTGGTGTTATTCGTGCCAGAGGTATCAGACCCTGTTGGAGAAAGAGCAGTAGCACCAGTGGTAGTATCAGCAATGTTTGTCGGGAAAACAGTGCTTGTGGTAGGAGAAGCAACATGAGTGCTAGGAGTAGGAGTATTTGTAGGGGAAGAAGTCATATTAAAAACAGTAGTGCCAGTTGGGAAAGAAGTGGTTGTGATAGGGAAGGTAGTACTAGTGCTAGAAGCGGTAGTATTTCTGGGTAAGGGAGTAGTGATATTAGGAATAGGAGTACTAGTTGTAAGTTCAGTAGTACTAGCAGAGAAAGAAGCAGTTGTGATAGGAAAGGTGGTACTAGTGGTAGAAGTGGTGTCATTTGTAGGGAAAGGAGTAGTGATATTAGGAACAGCAGGACTAGTTGTACGTTCAGTAGTACTAGTGGGAAAAGAGGTGGTTACGCTAGGAAAGGTGGTACCAGTGTTAGAATCAGTATCATTTGTAGGGAAAGGAGGGGTGATATTAGGAACAGCAGGACTAGTTGTACGTTCAGTAGTACTAGTGGGGAAAGAGGTGGTTATGATCGGAATGATGGTACTAGCACTAGAAGTGGTGTCATTTGTAGGGAAAGGAGTAGTGATATTAGGAACAGCAGGACTAGTTGTAAGTTCAGTAATACTTGTGGGAGTAGAGGCGTATGTGGTAGGAAAGGTGGTTCTAGTGCTAGAAGTGGTGTCATTTGTAGGGAAAGGAGTAGTGATATTAGGAACAGCAGGACTAGTTGTAAGTTCAGTAGTACTTGTGGGAGTAGAGGCATTTGTGGTAGGAAAGGTGGTTCTAGTGCTAGAAGTGGTGTCATTTGTAGGGAAAGGAGTAGTGATATTAGGAACAGCAGGACTAGTTGTAAGTTCAGTAGTACTTGTGGGAGTAGAGGCGTATGTGGTAGGAAAGGTGGTTCTAGTGCTAGAAGTGGTGTCATTTGTAGGGAAAGGAGTAGGGATATTAGGAACAGCAGGACTAGTTGTACGTTCAGTAGTACTAGCAGAGAAAGAAGCAGTTGTGATAGGAAAGGTGGTTCTAGTGCTAGAAGTGATGTCATTTGTAGGGAAAGGAGTAGTGATATTAGGAACAGCAGGACTAGTTGTAAGTTCAGTAGTACTTGTGGGAGTAGAGGCGTATGTGGTAGGAAAGGTGGTTCTAGTGCTAGAAGTGGTGTCATTTGTAGGGAAAGGAGTAGTGATATTAGGAACAGCAGGACTAGTTGTAAGTTCAGTAGTACTTGTGGGAGTAGAGGCGTATGTGGTAGGAAAGGTGGTACTAGTGCTAGAAGTGGTGTCATTTGTAGGGAAAGGAGTAGTGATATTAGGAACAGCAGGACTAGTTGTAAGTTCAGTAATACTTGTGGGAGTAGAGGCGTATGTGGTAGGAAAGGTGGTTCTAGTGCTAGAAGTGGTGTCATTTGTAGGGAAAGGAGTAGGGATATTAGGAACAGCAGGACTAGTTGTACGTTCAGTAATACTTGTGGGAGTAGAGGCATATGTGGTAGGAAAGGTGGTTCTAGTGCTAGAAGTGGTGTCATTTGTAGGGAAAGGAGTAGTGATATTAGGAACAGCAGGACTAGTTGTAAGTTCAGTAGTACTTGTGGGAGTAGAGGCATTTGTGGTAGGAAAGGTGGTTCTAGTGCTAGAAGTGGTGTCATTTGTAGGGAAAGGAGTAGTGATATTAGGAACAGCAGGACTAGTTGTAAGTTCAGTAGTACTTGTGGGAGTAGAGGCGTATGTGGTAGGAAAGGTGGTACTAGTGCTAGAAGTGGTGTCATTTGTAGGGAAAGGAGTAGGGATATTAGGAACAGCAGGACTAGTTGTAAGTTCAGTAGTACTTGTGGGAGTAGAGGCGTATGTGGTAGGAAAGGTGGTTCTAGTGCTAGAAGTGGTGTCATTTGTAGGGAAAGGAGTAGTGATATTAGGAACAGCAGGACTAGTTGTAAGTTCAGTAATACTTGTGGGAGTAGAGGCGTATGTGGTAGGAAAGGTGGTTCTAGTGCTAGAAGTGGTGTCATTTGTAGGGAAAGGAGTAGTGATATTAGGAACAGCAGGACTAGTTGTAAGTTCAGTAGTACTTGTGGGAGTAGAGGCGTATGTGGTAGGAAAGGTGGTACTAGTGCTAGAAGTGGTGTCATTTGTAGGGAAAGGAGTAGTGATATTAGGAACAGCAGGACTAGTTGTAAGTTCAGTAATACTTGTGGGAGTAGAGGCGTATGTGGTAGGAAAGGTGGTACTAGTGCTAGAAGTGGTGTCATTTGTAGGGAAAGGAGTAGTGATATTAGGAACAGCAGGACTAGTTGTAAGTTCAGTAGTACTTATGGGAGTAGAGGCGTACGTGGTAGGAAAGGTGGTACTAGTGCTAGAAGTGGTGTCATTTGTAGGGAAAGGAGTAGGGATATTAGGAACAGCAGGACTAGTTGTAAGTTCAGTAATACTTGTGGGAGTAGAGGCAGTTGTAATAGGAAAGGTGGTACTAGTGCTAGGAGTGGTGTCATTTGTAGGGATAGGAGTAGGGGTATTAGGAATACCAGGACTAGTTGTAAGTTCAATAGTACTAATGGGGGAAGAGGAGGTTGTGGTAGGAAAGGTGGTACTAGTGTAAGCAGTAGTAGGATTTGTTGGAGAACTAGTGACAGTAACCACAGAAGCGGTAGCCTCCGTGGAAAATGTCGACTGTAGAGAAGTCGGTGAGAAGGCACTTGTCACAGGTGTAGTTGAAACTTCAGGAGCACTGTGAACCCAAGTGATCTGAGTTAGCTGTTCCAGGCTGATATGCTTGTCCATCAATTGAATAGTTAGTGTCTGCCAGAAAAGAAGGGACAACATTGGTATTTTAGAACTTAAACATCACATTTAACAATAATAACAACAAATGACGTATTCAGTCTTCTCCCAGAAAGTAAAAGTAGGTTCCTTTGCCGATCACACTGACTCCAGAGAGAGAGATATGGAGAGATGAGCTGTGGGCATCATCCGCATGCTGGAATGTTTCTTTCTCCTTCATTTAGTCAGAACCACACTGCTCCCAAGTATTTGCATCTTTAATTAGAACTAATGTCCATAAACATCTCTTTGTTTTGCCACTAGATTTTAACCTTCCTGAGGGCAGGCTGGTCTTGCTTCTATCCTTCCCAACCCCTAGTATACAGAGGAGCACACAATTCAGTAAATGTTAGCCCTGATATTTGGGTTTCTTTTTTTATTCTTTTTTGTTATGACGTAAAGCTTCAATTGCCACATCTAACTGTTTCAAAGATTCTCCCACTTTAGGCTCTTTTTGTTTTCGAGATCTTGGTTAACTTTTGATTGATTGATTGATTGACTGATTTTAGAGAGAAAGAAACATCAATCTGTTCCTGTATGTGCCCTGACCAGGGATTGAACCCGCACCTTTCCTTGTCAGAACGATGCTCTCTAACCAACCAAGCTATCCAGACAGGGGTCTTGGTTGATTTCAACAACTGACCATTTGGGCTACTTGTTTGTTTTCTCTTCCCATGCTTGAAAATCTCCATGTTTTAAATTCACCAATCAGGAGTGCACCCTGGAAGCCTTAGGCCCCCACACTTCACTCCCCCAAAAGCTGAACCCTCGGCCTTTGCCCATGCTCTCTCTCGGCTCAGGTGCTCCTCGTGTGGCCCCTAAGGTGCTGTGTGATCTCCAGGACTTGTAATTTATAAGCCTGTATCTTTTAAGAGTTTCTCGATGGTCATTGCTGACGAATGTTTTACCATCATAACAAGAGCCACAAGAGCTGGTCCAGCCACAAACCTTGGTTATTGATCGGTTGAGACCAGCACAAAACAAACAGGCACCTGATATGCTACAGACTTTCCCTAAAACAAGGTGTTCAAAGATTCTCTGTATCAGCCTTTACTGGAACTATTTACTTGCCAAGAGTAGTACTGAACTCAACAAAACAGGAAAAATGTTTTGAACTAGAGAGCTAAGAGACAAGAGAGAGAAAGAATCTACTTGAATGTTCATAGGGTCACTGTCCAAAATTCAAATACAAGCAGAGCACCCTCTTCACCTTTTGGAAAACAAGAACTCCCTTATCCATTTTCTCTTTTCTAAACCACCCCCCCTATGAGTGACTGGATCCATATTAATGACAGAGCTGGTGTTCAAAAGTGGGATACCTCTTCCTCCGCTGTTACTCTTTTTTTTTTTTTTCTTTTCATTTTTCCAAAGCTGGAAATGGGGAGGCAGTCAGACAGACTCACGCATGCGCCCGACAGGGATCCACCCGGCATGCCCACCAGGGGGCGATGCTCTGCCCCTCTGGGGCGTCGCTCTGTTGCATCCAGAGCCATTCTAGCACCTGAGGCAGAGGCCACAGAGCCATCCTTAGCACCCGGGCCATCTTTGCTCCAATGGAGCCTCGGCTGCGGGAGGGGAAGAGAGAGACAGAGAGGAAGGAGAGGGGGAGGGGTGGAGAAGCAGATGGGCGCTTCTCCTGTGTGCCCTGGCCAGGAATCGAACCCGGGACTCCTGCACACCAGGCCAATGCTCTACCACTGAGCCAACCGGCCAGGGCCCGTTGTTACTCTTGATAACTCTGCTTGTCATTTGTTTTCCAATGAGTTGGCTCTGGCCACCAAAGCAGACTTTACTAGAGGGTTCAGTGGGGTCTGCCATTTATGTCCCTCTGGTTTGTCCACCAAATAATTTATCTCACGTTGCAGTGGGGCATGCTTATGTTTATGATTATTACCATAGTTTACTGCCGATTCTCACCAGCTTAGAAGATCTGTTGATCATCTTGACCTGGGATATGAGTACTTTCAGGAAGGAGGGAGACAATCTCCAACAACAACGTTAGGGGATTACTTTGTTGGAGTAAAGTAATCCCCTTTTTACTTTTCTTTGTTGGAGCCCCTGCCACAGGTACAGGTTTTGTGACACTCACCTGGGACACTGGCCTCAACCCATAGCACCGTTTCTTCAGGAAGTGCGTGGAAAGGATTTCATCAGACCCTCGACCATCACTCCCTAGACTACACTGGCCAGGACCACTGATATTTTGATATTTTCTATCTCACAATATAATTCAACACTCGCAATGTTTCGGGAACATATCTATTGCACATAGCTATTACCTGACAAATGTAAGTAAATATAACAATGATAATAATAGTGGTGATAACTTTGCAGAATAATAAAATTAACGTATAACAACATTCTCTTGAGACATACCTGATGGGAGGGGTCACTCGTGAAATTTGCCAGAGATTGTTTGTTGTCATAGGTGACGTTGACTTGTGTCACGTAGGTACAGTTGGTCCCCCAGATTCTAATATATCCAACTCTCAGTGGATTTGAACCATTCAAGTACTTATTGTGTATGGTCTGGATTGTCAATATGTTCTATACAGAATGCATAAAGACAAAAATACATAATACATCTGTTGATCGACTATAGTCCACACATTCTTTATATATATATATATAATAGAGTGATGGTATATTGCATAACTGTCAAAATAAGAACTGTTTCTTCCTTATTTCTGTGTCAACAGACTTGATTTACAAAGGCCGGAAGGTCTTGCTATTAAGATGTGGGATATTACAGTTAATAGGTAATGTTTAATCTGTAGCTAACTGGAAAAAGACTTACACAATTCAATGTAAAAAAGTCTTACCTTAGTTGCTGAAAAGCTTGCCAAGAAATAGTTTCTATTTTCATAGCTGTCTGCAAGCAAGAAAAAGAGAATCAGCAACTACTATTATTTCATCTGCAGCAGATAACCTCACAGACGGCCAGAAAGTGTCTCAGTGGCATCACAGTTACCCATCCGGGGAATCCTGACTTGTCTGAGGAGTCTTAAAGGGAGGAGCCAAGGGAACATTTCCCTCCAGGTAAGTGTGGGGACATGCATATGGAAGAGAGCATTTGAGGGAAGGGTCCAGAGGTTGGAAAGACCAGAGAACTGGGGTTGGACTAAGGTCTGCTATCATAGGTAAAGAAGTGTGAAGGCTACTGGTTGGCTTTTTGTGTGCCAACACAGCAAGCACACAGTCATGAGAGCACACCTGGCTATGATGATACAAGCTCAAAGAAGAGGGCTTCAGCTTTGCAAATCAGACTGACATGGGTTCAAATCCCCACTTGTGTGCTTGGTAGTTGTGCAAACTCAGGTAAGTTCCCTAACATTTTATCAGCCATACAATGGAGCTAAAAATAGGACTAGCTCGTGAGAGTAAGGTCCATAACGCGCTGCTTATACACAGTAAGTGCTCAAAATTTGTTGTTCAATGTCATCATCGAAGTCATTGCCATCATCATCTTTGTTACTCTCTGTCTACTCTTAGCTCACCCTTCCACAAAATTCTACATCTGAAGCCCTCCTGCCTCTCTAGGACTTACTCCATCAGTTCTTCCCCACACCCTCCCTTCTCTTCCAAGCTCCAACTACGCTCCAGAGCAGGGTTCCCCAAACTTTTTACACAGGGGGCCAGTTCGCTGTCCCTCAGACCGTTGGAGGGCCGGACTATAAAAAAAAACTATGAACAAATCCCTATGCACACTGCACATATCTTATTTTAAAGTAAAAAAACAAAACGGGAACAAATACAATATTTAAAATAAAGAACAAGTAAATTTAAATCAACAAACTGACCAGTATTTCAATGGGAACTATGGGTTTGCTTTTGGCTAATGAGATGGTCAATGTGCTCCTCTCAATGACCACCAATGAAAGAGGTGCCCCTTTCAAAAGTGCGGCGGGGGCCGGATAAATGGCCTCAGGGGGCCACATGTGGCCCGCGGGCCGTAGTTTGGGGACCCCTGCTCCAGAGCATTCCACTCTGACAAATCCTTGACTTGATTCTCTATCAAGCTACTATATCTCCTTTCTAGTGCCACATGTCTCAAAAAAGGCACCTCTGCTTGTTAATGTTGGCGTACTCAACGCATAATTTGATTCTCCACCTCCTACCCCTCAGCTCCTATTTCCTCGTCTCATGGAATTGGATCCTTTCAATGTCACCAGTGACGTGATGCGTTAAATCTAAAGACTCACATGGCTGCTACGCCTTCTGTTTCTTAAAAGTCAGTTTCATGTCATGTTCTTGTCTCGACTCTTGTCAACACTGTATTTCTGACCAATATGATCTCATAGTCTCTCCCTGAACCAACAAGTCCCCTTCTTTGTTTTCTAAACAAACTCTACTCTTGTGGAAACAAACAACCATAAAACCCTATTTTTAAATTTAGCCTTGGCTAGAAAATGTAGCCTAAGCAAATACGATAGCCTTTTTAAAGCAGTTTTAAAGAATTTTTAAAAGGGATGATTTTGTTAAGATAGTTGATTGAAGATGATCCTTGAACTAGCTATTAACTCTCCTTAAGTAAGTAAGGGACAGTTTAACTAACAGCTGCAAACCTGTTTGCCAAAAATGTCAATGACATTTACACTTATGCCACATCTTGTTATTTTCAATTGAATTTATAAGTCTGTTTGGTGAAGTTTTTCTATGGAAGTTAAACAGTTTAAAACTCATGGGGACTGGAATAAATAGACTCTAAGCTACAGAACAAGCATCCATGATAAGAGGATTTGTGCCATACAGGGCAGCCCGCGATGACTAATGTCACTGGGGACCACAGTGATGGCGCCATAAGGAAGTCTACCTGCCGAGACACCATCATCCCAGTACAGCTCTCCCGTTGCATTTCGCTCGTCGTCCAAGGCAACGAGGAGTCCCACCGGATTCTGCCGACTGTGAAAGAGCAATAGTCCATTTCAGAGGAGGAAGTAGGGAGACAACAATGGTCAACCAGCCCCCTCTGTGCCCCACAAACAAGACAGATACTCTCAGAGTCTGCCCTAGGAATGGAGTAGATGCTGACCTTGTGTGGAAACACAGGAGCTGGTGTGGGGAGACAGCAGAGGTTAGCAGTGAATGAGCTCAGAAAGAGCAGGCGGAGGAGACGGTTTCTGCCGGATGCCAGGTGTGTGACAGTACTAACAGTGAGGACTCATGGGTGCCCACCATGTGCCAGGGACTCCTCTAAGTGTCTTACACACAGTAAATCATTTCTATTATTTCATGTGCTCCTTATGTAACTCTAAAAAACAAACCATCCTCCTCCTCGGTTTACAAGTGATGAGCAGAAACACAGAGGGTATGTCCTAGAACTGAGGCTTCAACCACAACTTTCTGACTCTTGACCTTGAAGCTATGTTGATCGTTAGCTCCTATTTAACTTGCATTAAATTGTACCTAAGCGGATCTCCTTGGGGACAATTTTTGCCCATAAAGAAATGCACACGAGTGGCCATTTGACTATTCTTATCATCCGAGCCTATCATTTTCCAAAAATAAAAGGCACCAGGAACCAAGGCTAATACTTACCCCCCGCTAAAGGAATAAGATGCTAATTTGGAGCCAATCTTGAGATAAGGGGAGGAAGATCACTGACTGGAGACATCTGCCCTGGGTTTACCCACGTTTAGTCTGTGGGTTACCCTTTCCCATCATGCTCTGCCTCTGGAAGCACAGAGCAGTCACGCCTTAGAAGGATGAGGAGCTTACCTGGTGTCTGTGGTCATGTCTGGCTGCTGGACGGGAAAAATGTAGCCCCCTCGAAGGTGAAGTCCTATCCTGTCAGGAGGCAGTTGCATATCCACCAGTTGTTTCCTCCATTGGATGGCTACTCCCTAACCAACAAAGAAAAACAGATCAGATGATAGGCAGCTTGGGCCAAGAGGCATGTTGGAGGTCTTCTAGTTTGGCTGCCTATTTCAAATAGGAGAGAAACAGAGATCCCAGAAGTGAAGTGATTGATGTGTCCAAGGCACACAGGTTGTAGATAGTAGAGCTAAGACTTATTTCTTTGTATTACACCGTGCCATGATTCCACAACTGGGCCTTAATTCTCTGAGTTATCACAGCCCAAGTCTAGTAACTAGTCCTGACAGTTGATTAGTGGCCAGGTTGACATAATGAAAACTCCCACCAACCTATCCCAGTTATTCAAAGTATTTCACTTTATATTTAAAAGGCCTTCCATTTGGAAAAGTACCCACAACCAACTAAATGTAAAACCACCAAGCTCCTAACACTGCCAGAAGTGTCCCTCTGCTAGAGACAGATCTCAGGACCAAGTGGGCTTCGTAGTGACCACTTACTGTCTCATAGTCGTACCAGATGGCGTCTGGTATGTACGCTTTCACAGAATGCGTGCCCTAGAAAAACAACATGAATGAGCAACATTACACTCCTTTGCAGTTTACACAACACTGCCCTGTGCTCCTCTGAACAATCCCGAGAGAGAGAGTGAGGATCCTCCCAGTCTATCAATAAAAATACAGATATTCTGAGAGGTCAGGCAGCTTACTCAAAACAGTTGTACCAGAAATTAAGTTTGTCTTGCTTTGAGGCACATGCACTTTCTAAGAGAAGCAGAGAAAGGTCATTCACAGAGTTGTTTGTGTCATCTGACAGGTGGGAGGAGGCTGGAACAGGCACCCAGGAGAGTCTTCTGGCAGGACCACTCGCTGGTTAGCCGGACCTGCCACGAGGCAGTGTGGCTAAAACACCAGCTCTGAGCGCCTTTGACCTAAAAACATTGGTGATCTTTCCTGTCTACAAACTGACCAGCATAATTCTGACCTCTCCTCACCCTCCCCTACACTTCCCCATCACAGCGGCCCCAAATCACACTTAGGGTGGGGACATGTGGTCCCTCACACATGGACTTCACAGTAACACCCTCTCCTACCCAGCACTCCTCTCTTCCTCCCTCCTCCTCTCCTCACCTCTTCTCTCTTCCTAACCCCAAGAGCATATCCCCTCTGGTCAAAGGGAAACACAGACAGGGCCAGCCCAAGGCATTTGAAGCCTCTGTCAATGCCCAGATGCTTAAGGACATAGGCTTTAATGTATCTTGCAAAATAGAAACTGTGCTGCTGAAGAGACAGCGGGACCAAGAATTAGTACTCTTCTCATTTCCAAACTTTCATAATCTTTCTCAAACTTATATTTGTATTTATAATTAAATGCATCTGAAGACACCCAGGCTCTGACTCATTCAAGTCCAGAGCCAGGAGGACACGTGTGATGTCCCACCCCACTGTGCAGATTATAAACACACTGGGTATAAAACAGGCGTGATGAGGAGTCCGGGCCCCCACAGGAACTGCTCGTGCACCTCCCACGTAGCGTTGTCCTGGTAGAACCTAGGAAACAGAAAAGGCAGGTGAGGCCTCCGGTATAGGACAGCCGCTTGTCACGTGGCAACAAGGTCCTCACGAACCTTGTTACGATTCACGAGCAAGGTGAGTTAGCGATCTAAAAGAGTCCCTGTGGGTCGGGAAACTCACTCGTGGACCAAGGGCCTGGCCACCGTGTCCCCCCGGCTGTGGGCGCGGAAGAAGAGGGTGTAGAGGTAAGGCAGCAGCATGTAGCGAATGTTCAGGTAGTGTCTGGAGGAGTTCAGCAGCAGGGAGTCTTCCCCAAAGGCAGCCGGATCCTGGTCCTGGAAGGAAACGGAAGAGATGCCTAAATATTTTCATCACGGGTTCCCTACGACAAAAAGCTTTCTTCGAGGCAAGTAGCTCTGTTCTCCGAGCTGAAGACATGAAGGCACTTCCAGACCTGGAAGGATCTGGTCCCGCCCCTTCACTGTACAGAACAAAACCCTGTGGGAAAGTGCACACAAGGGGCGGAGTGGGAATTTGACACGTCTTCTGACACGGGTTCATGGCAGCCTCCCACCAAAATTGGTTTATTTTCTCTACTCCCAAGACCGTGACCTCTATCTGTCCTTCAGCACACAAAATGCAAAGAAATTATGAAGCCAGTTTGTAGCAGATGCATCAAAGAGCAAAGAAAGAGCCCTGGATAAGGGTGATCTAATTGTCTTAGGACCCAGAAACATACATTTTCTGTCCGCGATGGGCACTCACTTTGTTTGTTTTCCTTGTGCGTGGAAAGATGGGCATATGGTGTTTAACCTTGTCATCCGTACTGTATTTTTATTTATTATTATTTTTTTGGTATTTTTCTGAAGTGAGAAGTGGGGAGGCAGTCAGACAGACTCCAGCATGTGCTTGACCAGGACCCACCTGGCATGCCCACCAGAGGGTGATGCTCAGCCCATCTGGGCCGTTGCTCCTATGCAACCAGAGCCATTCTAGCACCTGAGGAGGAGGCCATGGAGCCATCCTCAGTGCCCCGGCCAACTTTGCTCCAATGGAGCCTTGGCTGCAGGAGGGGAAGAGAGACAGAGAGAAAGAAGAGGGGGAAGGGTGGAGAAGCAGATGGGTGCTTCTCCTGTGTGCCCTAGCCAGGAATTGAACCCAGGACTTCTACATGCCAGGCCAACTCTCTACCACTAAGCCAACCAGCCAAGGCCCTGTACTGTATTACTAGGACTGAGTTTTAGAAAAAAATTATCTGAATTGATTCCTTTCTTTTGTTCCTGAAGTTGCCTCTGTTTCCCCTCCAAATAGAACTACTCCACAAGACCACTCTATGCCCCCAATATAAGGTTCAATTAAAACCCTGAGGCCAAACACCAGAGTAAATAACACTCCACAGTCTCTCTGGTCTCCAAATGAGGAAATACAGAGATGCACTGTCCACTGTGGTGGACACGAGACACGTGGACTGTGAAACATGTGAGATGTGCCTGACCAGGCAATGGCGCAGTGGATAGAGCATCAAACTGGGACCCAGAGGACCCAGGTTCGAAACCCCAAGGTCTCAAGCTTGAGCATGGGCTCATCTGGTTTGAGCAAGGCTCACCAGCTAGACCCAAGGTCACTTGCTTGAGCAAGGGGTCATTCAGTCTGCCATAGCACCCCCCCCCCGGTCAAGGCACATATGAGAAAGCAATCAATGAACAACTAAAGTGCCGCAATGAAGAATTTATGCTTCTCTCTCCCTTCCTGTCTGTCTGTCCTTATCTGTCCCTCTCTCTGACTCTCTGTCACAAAAACAAATAAACAAACAACACTTGAGATGTGGTTAGTAAAATTGAGGAACTAGGGCCTGACTTATGGTGGTGCAGTGGCTAGATCATCGACCTGGAATGCTGAGGTTGCCAGTTCAAAACCCTGGGTTTCCATGGTCAAGACACATATGAAAAGCAGCTACTACAAGTTCCTAGTTCTCCTTTCTCTCTCTCTCTCTCTCTTCTCTCTCTCTCTCTCTCTCTCCTAAAATCAGTAAATAAAATCTTTTAAAAAAAGATTGAAGAGGCCTGACCTGTGGTGGCGCAGTGGATAAAGTGTCAACCTGGAAATGTTGAGGTTGCCGGTTCGAAACCCTGGGCTTGCCTGGTCAAGGCACATATGGGAGTTGATGCTTCCTGCTCCTCCCCCCTTCTCTCTCTCTCTTCTTTCTAAAAAGATTGAAGAACTAAACTTATAATTATATTTGATTGTAATTAACTTAAATATAATCCTAAAAAACTGAATCACGAGAGAGATGACATCAGAGTAATGGCACAGTAGGAAGCGATACTGATAAATCTCCCAAAAACTCATCAAGATCTCCAACCAGAAACAGAAAAATCTATCCTTGGAGCCTCCAGATGTTCTGCAATACACCTGAAGGTATGGTCGAGCAAAAACATTGGCTAAATATATAATCAAACCCCAAAGAAAATAGGGAGTAAGAAATACTTCGCCTTCCTCACTAACCTAAATAGGGCTGCTTTCACTGGGAACTGAGAGTATAGAAACTGATGCAGGCAAAGGGGGTGAATAGATCCAGGCTGCGACACAAACGGCCAAACCAGGCTGTGGCACGGAGATCCAAGCCGAGGAAAAACTGTGCCTGTGGCAACCCAGGCAATACAAGCTAACACTCGTGCCAAACCCAGATAAAGAAAGACAAATGGGGCAGCCATTCGCCCCGATCTCCTGGTCAGTGCGCGCAGATAGTGGGCGAGAGATTCCGCCGAAAGCCCCGGGAGTGGGTGCCCATGTTATCCCACAGAGAGGCAGAGTCAGAGGCCTTTGTGTGGGCTGAAAAGCAGAATCTCGGGACCATCCCAGCGCCCTAGAAAAGCAGTGCACGGGGAGGAAGCGAGAGCTAATTTCAACACTGGAACTTCTCCGTGCAGGCGGAGGTCTCTCTCGGAGTGAGAGACAGCCGGCCTGATATCCTGGTCAGAGCGCGCAGATAGTGAGCGAGAGATTCCTCCAAGCACCCCGGGAGTGGGCGCCTGCCCGCCCATGTTACCGGATAGAGTGGCAAAGTCAGAGGTCTTGTGTGGGTGGAAGCCCCGCCTGATTATGCTAGCAGCTCTGACTGACTGAGCCTTACCCAGAACCCTGTGCTGAGTGGGAATAGAGTGGGGAGTTGCCAGCTTTTTGAGCCTCTTACTATCCAGGCAGAGGCAGCAGCAACCCCATAGCTGGATTACCAGGCTACTAATTGAGGAAGGAAAGACTAGGAGAGAGGCTCTGGGAACATGAACTCTCTCACTGTTGGAGCCTACAAATGCTAATGAGCCTCGACTGCCAACGAGACTGAAGCCCAATACATGACATCGCCATAGAGACTTATCAACTGCAAACCTCTACCTGAGCGTGCCACAGGGGCAGAACCTGGGGTACAGAGTCACCGACCAGGAAGAGGGAGAGAAAAGAAAAAGCAAGAAGATAACCTCTCAAAATCAAGAATAATCCACAGACTTTATAACCTATCCCATTTTATTATATTTGTTCGTTTGTTTCCCTTATCTTCATTCTTGATTTTTTTTTTCTCCTCTTCCAATTTGGTCGTTTAATTCTCTGCTGGTCTTATTCTCTCCTCTCCTTGAACTACACTACCTACAAGTGTTACATCTCCCATTATCTTTTCTTTCCTCTTCCTTTCTCTCTATGAGGGTTGCACTCCAAAACCCTTAACTCTCTCTCTCTCTCTCTCCTTTTTTTTCTTCTTTTAGTGGTTCCCTCTTTTTTTCTCTCTCTCTCTTTCTTTTCTCCCTCTATATTAGTTTCTTCCTTTCTCCTTTACATCTCCTCTCATTCAATCCTCAATAATGAACAAATGATCTTATCTGGGACTCAAACTTATGTTTCTGGCATTTTGGGTTTTTTTTACTTCACCTTTTTAACTCACTAGCAGTGATCCCAACCCGGGCTCTCCATTTTATCTAGTTTTTGTTCCACTAAATACAATAGTAAATTTTTTAATTTGTCCCCCCATTTTCCTGATTCCCTCTTATTCCTCTCATCATATCTCTTAGTCAACCAATACCTAAAAGCAAATCATTTTATTCTTGACCCAAATTTTTTCCTTATTTCCTTTTGGTAGGTCCATAACCCCTTCTTTTGCCCCTTTATTACTTCTCCCCAAATCAGGCCCTCCATTACAGGCACTGTTTGTTCTATTTAGTACAATATAATTCACAGTTCACCACAAGATTTTCTCAAGAAAGAGGGGAGAGGAGAGGAGAGGAAAAAAAGGGGGGAATAATTTTCTTTTTTTTAATTTTTAATTTTTTTAAAAAAAATTCTTTTGTATTTTTTATTTTTTAACTTTTTATTCTTTATTAAATCTCATTAATACTATCAACAAAACCACCCTCAGATGCCATTAAGGAAGAGAAAATCAAACATCATGGATACAAAAGAAAGAGAGGTAACACAGATAGATGAGGAAAATCTATAGAGAAAAAAATTAATATATTGGAAACCTTGGAGTTAAACGACAGAGAATTTAAAATAGAAATCCTAAAAATACTCAGAGATACACAAGAAAACACAGAAAACCAATTTAGGGAGCTCACAAAACAACTCAATGAACACAAAGAATATATTTCCAAGGAAATTGAAACTATAAAAACAAATCAAACAGAGATGAAAAACTCAATTCACGAGCTGAAAAATGAGGTAACAAGCTTAGCTAATAGAACAGGCCAGATAGAAGGTAGGATTAGTGAAATAGAAGACAAGCAACTTGAGGCACAACAGAGAGAAGAAGAAAGAGACTCAAAAATTAAAAAAATGAGATAGCCCTACAGGAATTATCTGACTCCATCAAAAAGAATAACATAAGAATAATAGGTATATCAGAGGGAGAAGAGAGAGAAAATGGAATGGAGAACATACTCAAACAAATAATAGATGAGAACTTCCCAAGCCAGTGGAAAGAACTAAAGCCTCAAATTCAAGAAGCAAACAGAACTCCGAGTTTTCTTAACCCCAACAAACCTATTCCAAGGTACATCATAATGAAATTGGCACAAACCAATGGCAAAGAAAAAATTCTCAAGGCAGCAGGGAAAAGAAGAATACAACATATAAAAGAAGGCCCATTAGATAATCATCAGATTTCTCAACAGAAGCTCTACAAGCTAGAAGAGAGTGGACCCCAATATTTAAAGTCCTGAAAGAGAGAAACTTTCAGCCATGAATAATATACCCATCAAAGCTATCCTTCAAATATGAAGGAGAAATAAAAACATTCACAGATACAGAAAAGATGAGGGAATTTATCATCAAAAAACCTCCACTCCAGGAATCACTAAAGGGGGTTCTCCAATCAGATACAAAGAAAAAAAAAGCCACAAGTAAAAGCTCCAAGAAAAACACAATAAAACCAAATTTAAACTGTGACAACAACAAAAAGAAAGGGGCGGGGGGAGAAGATAGAGATTAACAGTAGCAAAGGATGATGGAGTGCAAAAGTACTCACAAGACAGTGCGCTACAATGAACAGGGTAGGAACCCTTTTCATTACTTAATGGTAACCACCATTGAAAAAACCACCACAGAAGAACATGATTTAAAAAAGACAGCAACAGAGGAAAGATGTATGGAATACAACCAAATAAAAACAAAACATAGAAAAATGAAAGAGAAGAATCAAACAAGACACAAAACTAACAGAAAGCAGTCTATAAAATGGCAATAGGAAACTCACAAGTGTCAATAATTACACTCAATGTAAACAGATTAAACTCACTAATAAAAAGGCACAGAGTAGCAGAATGGATTAAAAAAGAAAATCCAACTGTATGCTGCCTACAAGAAACTCATCTAAGCAACAAGGATAAAAACAAATTCAAAGTGAAAGGCTGGAAAACAATACTCTAAGCAAATAACATCCAAAAAAAAGCAGGCGTAGCAATACTCATATCTGAAAATGCTGACTACAAGACAGCAAAAGTACTCAGAGACAAAAATGGCCATTTCATAATGGCTAAGGGGACACTGAATCAAGAAGACAGAACAATTCTTAATATATATGCACCAAACCAAGGAGCACCAAAATATATAAGACAGCTACTTATTGACCTTAAAACAAAAACTGACAAAAATACAATCATACTTGGAGACCTCAATACACCGCTGACGGCTCTAGATCGGTCATCCAAACAGAGAATCAACAAAGATATATTGGACTTAAACAAAACACTAGAGCACCTGGATATGATAGACATCTATAGGACATTTCATCCCAAAGTGACAGAGTATACATTTTTCTCCAGTGTACATGGATCATTCTCAACAATTGACCATATGTTGGGCCACAAAAACAACATCAGCAAATTCAGAAAAATCGAAGTTGTACCAAGCATATTTTCTGATCATAAAACCTTGAAACTAGAATTCAACTTCAAAAAAGAGGGAAAAAATACCACAAAAATGTGGAAACTAAACAACATACTTTAAAAAAATGAATGGGTCAAAGAAGAAATAAGTAGAAAGATCAAAAGATATATACAGACAAATGAAAATGACAATACGACATATCAGAATCTATGGGATGCAGCAAAAGCAGTGATAAGAGGGAAGCTCATATCACTTCAGTCATATATGTACAAACAAGAGAGAGCCCAAGTGAACCACTTAACTTCACACCTTAAGGAACTGGAAAAAGAAGAACAAAGACAACCCAAAACCAGCCGAAGAAAGGAGATAATAAAAATCAGAGCAGAAATAAATGAAATAGAGAACAGAAAAACTATAGAAAAAATTAATAGAACAAGGAGCTGGTTCTTTGAAAAGATCAACAAAATTGACAAACCCTTGGCAAGACTTACCAAGGAAAAAAGAGAAAGAACTCATATAAACAAAATCCAAAATGAAAGAAATCACCATGGACATTGTAGATATACAAAGAGTTATTGTAGAATACTATGAAAAGCTTTATGCCACTAAATTCAACAACCTAGAAGAAATGGATAAATTCCTAGAACAATACAACCTTCCTAGACTGAGTCAAGAAGAAGCAGAAAGCCTAAACAGACATATTAGTAGAGAAGAAATAGAAAAAACCATTAAAAACCTCCCCAAAAATAAAAGTCCAGGCCCATACGGCTATATCAGCGAATTTTATCAAACATTCAAAGAAGACTTAGTTCCTATTCTACTGAAAGTCTTCCAAAAAATTGAAGAAGCAGCAATACTTCCAAACACATCTTATGAGGCCAACATAACCCTCATACCAAAACCAGGCAAGGATGGCACACACACACAAAAAAACTACAGACCAATATCTAATATCTCTAATGAATACAGATGCTAAAATACTAAACAAAATACTAGCAAATCAAATACAACAACATATCAAAAAAATTATACATCATGATGAAGTGGGATTCATCCCAGAATCTCAAGGATGATTTAACATACATAAAACGGTTAACATAATACACCATATCAACAAAACAAAGAAAAAAACCCACATGATCTTATCAATAGACACAGAAAAGGTTTTTGATAAAATACAACACAATTTTATGTTTAAGACTCTCAACAAAATGGATATAGAAGGAAAATATCTCAACATGATAAAGGCCATATATGATAAGCCATCAGCTAACATCATATTAAATGGCACAAAACTGAAGGCTTTTCCCTTTAAATCAGGAACAAGACAGGGTTGTCCACTCTCTCCACTCTTATATAATGTGGTACTAGAGGTTCTAGCCAGAGCAATCAGACAAGACAAAGAAATAAAAGGCATCCATATCGGAAAAGAAGAAGTAAAGGTATCACTTTTTGCAGATGATATGATCCTATACATTGAAAACATTCCAAAGAATCCATAAAAAGACTACTAGAAACAATAAGCCAATACAGTAAGGTCGCAGGATACAAAATTAACATACAGAAGTCCATAGCCTTTCTATATGTCAACAATGAAACATTTGAGAATGAACTCAAAAAAATAATTCCCTTCACGATTGCAACAAAAAAAAATAAAATACCTAGCTTATATAATGAAAACTACAAACCATTGTTAAGGGAAATCAAAAAAGATATAATGAGATGGAAGAATATTCCTTGTTCTTGGTTAGGAAGAATAAATATAATCAAGATGGCCATATTACCCAAAGCAATATACAAATTTAATGCAATCCCCATCAAAATTCTAATGACATTTTTTAAAGAAATGGAACAAAAAATCATCAGATTTATATGGAACTATAAAAAAACCTGAATAGCCAAAGCAATCCTAAAGAAAAAGAATGATGGTGGGGGCATTACAATACCTGACTTCAAACTATATTATAGGGCCACAACAATCAAAACAGCATGATATTGGCAGAAAAATAGACACTCAGACCAATGGAACAGAATAGAAAGCCCAGAAATAAAACCACATATATATAGTCAAATAATTTTTGATAAAGGGGCCAACAACACATAATGGAGAAAAGAAAGCCTCTTCAACAAATGGTGCTGGGAAAACTGGAAAGCCACATGCAAAAGAATGAAACTGGACTACAGTTTGTCCCCTTGTACTAAAATTAACTCAAAATGGATCAAAGATCTAAACATATGACCTGAAACAATAAAATACATAGAAGAAGACATAGGTACTAAACTCATGGACCTGGGTTTTAAAGAGCATTTTATGAATTTGACTCCAAAAGCAAGAGAAGTGAAGGCAAAAATTAATGAATGGGACTACATCAGACTAAGAAGTTTTTGCTTAGCAAGAGAAACTGATAACAAAATAAACCAACAGCCAACTAAATGGGAAATGATATTTTCAAACAACAGCTCAGATAAGGGCCTAATATCCAAAATATACAAAGAACTCATAAAACTCAACAACAAACAAACAAATAATCCAGTAAAAAAATGGGAAGAGGACATGAACAGACACTTCTCCCAGGAAGAAATACAAATGGCCAACAGATATATGAAAAGATGCTCATCTTCTTTAGTTATTAGAGAAATGCAAATCAAAACTGCAACGAGATACCACCTCACACCTGTTAGATTAGCTATTATTAACAAGACAGGTAATAGCAAATGTTGGAGAGGCTGTGGAGAAAAGGAACCCTCATACACTGTTGGTGGGAATGTAAAGTAGTACGACCATTATGGAAGAAAGTATGGTGGTTCCTCAAAAAACTGAAAATAGAACTACCTATGACCCAGCAATCCCTCTACTGGGTATATACCCCCAAAACTCAGAAACATTGATATGTAAAGACACATGCAGCCCCATGTTCATTGCAGCATTGTTCACAGTGGCCAGGACATGGAAACAACCAAAAAGCCCGTCAATAGATGACTGGATAAAGAAGATGTGGCACATATACACTATGGAATACTACTCAGCCATAAGAAATGATGACATCGGATCATTTACAGCAAAATGGTGGGATCTTGATAACATTATACGAAGTGAAATAAGTAAATCAGAAAAAAACAGGAACTGCATTATTCCATACGTAGGTGGGATATAAAAGCGAGACTAAGAGACATTGATAAGAATGTGGTGGTTACGGGGGGTGGGGGGAGAGGGAGAGGGAAAGGGGGAGGGGGAGGGGCACAAAGAAAACTAGATAGAAGGTGACAGAGGACAATCTGACTTTGGGTGATGGGTATGCAACATAATTGAATGACAAGATAACCTGGACATGTTTTCTTTGAATATATGTACCCTGATTTATTGATGTCACCCCATTAAAAAAATAAAATAAAATGAAAAAAAACTGAATCACTGTAAATATTGTTTTAATTACACATAACTTGATTGTTTCAGTAGGACTACATTTCACTCCAACTACTGAATGGTTAGCATCTAAACTGAAATGTATTGCAAGTGCAAAATGCACTGAATTTTGAAGACGTTGCAGAAAGAAAAGAAGGTGAAATGGCTCATTATTAATATTGTGTACAAAATGTGGGCGATACGATGTTCAGGGTAGGTTGAGTTATATAACGTAGATTAAAAATAACGGCACCTGTGTCTTTGTACTCATTAAAGTTATATCTAAACTATCATTCTGGGGTCGGCAGCAGTTGGGAGGAAAGGAAACAAGCCCAGTCACCTGGCAGCCAAAGTGACCTGAGTTCTTATCGACATAAGTCCTTCCAGGACCCCTCTTCAGGAAGAACACTGCCTTTCCTGCTCCCAGACACCTGCTTAGAATTCAGAAACAGTTCATTTCCCTCTAGATCACAAATGGCTGGGAAATCCCCAAGGTAAAATACTTTGAAGACCTGACTACACATCTTTCCCACGTTAGAGACATGTCATGGGACAAAGTCACGAACTGGATTGGAAAGGAAGATGAATAAGTCACTCTACTGAGCCCAGTGAAAGCCAAACCACTCAATGGAAAACACTGCAGTTGCAAATTTCTCAAATAAAAGAAAGGGCATCCCACCCAACTCACTCCTGACATCACCACAAACATCTCATGAGTCCCTTGGAACCCATTTCTACTATATACTTGTGCATCAAAAATATGATTTTGGTTAGAAGAGGAGAAAAGTGGGATATGTCATGAGAAGCAGTGGGCAGTGGTCTCCCAAACTGTTCATAGAAAGAAGAATGTTGTCACAAGGTGAAAAATAAAATTTCACATCACTGACCTGCTCCTCCCTAAATCTTTTCCCCTTGCTCCTCCATATCTACGAGTGGCTTCCCTTGGATTACTTGAAGTGAAATATCCAATCGTCCCATCTTATATATGGTGGTAACAGAAGTGATAGCAACACCATAGAAACCTTAACAACTCTTCTAACCAATGTTTGCTGGTGAGTTTCCAACACTAAAACCATTCAACAGAGTATCTTTATTATATGCGGCTTAAGTGTCTGTTTGTCGCCGATAGCTTATTGGTTGCTTGCGTAACTGTACTAGCCAATGGGGTGAAGTTGCCATGGCTGAACGCAAATTGAGCCTGTCAGGGGGAAGGTGAACATTTGTTTGCATTGGCAATCATCTGCTTTTGAAACAATTTAAGGCTGAACGCAAATTGAGCCTGTCAGGGGGAAGGTGAACATTTGTTTGCATTGGCAATCATCTGTTTTACATAAAAACTACATCTTAACGTAATTTCTTTTAAGAATGCCTCCTAGAAAATACAGCACTGAAGAGGAAAGAAAAGGAGCTAAAGCTACACAAAAACGGCTTTCTCAACAAAAAGAAACCACTGAGCAGAGAAAGACAAGGCTTGCTTCAGTCGCAGAGCAAATGCGTCTTTCTCGGCAAAATGAGACTGATGAGCATAGAGAAACAAGGCTTGCCTCAGATGCAAGACAAAAAAGCCTGTCTCGACACAATGAGTCCCTTGAACAAAGGCAGGAGAGAAATGCAAAAAAAAATGACTGAGTAATGCTGACCGAAACGCAAAAAGGATTAAAACAGTTTCAAACGGAGAAACTTTAATTTTTGAGCATTCCTCTGGTGACATGAATATTAAATGTGAACACTGTCAGTCCTTAAACTTCAAGTTAGAAACTAATCAATTTGACTGTGGCAAGAAAGGATTTTCTCAATGTTGCAAGTACGGAAACATTGTAGTTCCACTAAATGACACCAGAAGGGGTCTTTGCAATGGTACAAGACTAGAGGTTCTCCAATTGAAAAATAATGTCATAATAACTAAGTCTTTGGCTCTTCTAAAGGTGAAATACATGTCATTCCAAGAATTGATTTGGCTCCATCTCAAACAGGGTTGCCGTTTCAATTGAGACGTAGACAATTTCCTGTAAAACTTGCCTTTGCTACGACCATCAATAAGTCTCAGGGCCAAACGCTTAAGCGTGTTGGCATTTTTTTATCTGAGCCTGCATTTGGACATGGTCAACTTTATGTTGCCTGTTCAAGAGTTTGTGAAAGAACGGACATAAAATTAAAAATAATTGATGGTCCTCTGCAAGGCGAGCTTAAAAATGATGAAAAGATCTACACAAGAAATGTTGTGTACAAAGAGATCTTTGACATGTGAATTAACATTTTATTATTTAAATCACCTTTATTTATTGAGCTAGCGGTGGCTCTTAAGAAATATACCGCCAGTGGTTTCCTTCATTGCACTCTACTTTAAGCAATTAAGCAAGTAGAAGGGGAAACCCCGTGGGGCAGTAAGCAAAGGGGCGTCCTCCCCACCTGCCCTGGGTAATTCAGTTTGAATTAGCAGACACCTTTACAAAAATCATTTTAATTACAATTTATAATATCTAGAACAGTGGTCATTTCGTATGACCACCGGGCTTTCTAGTATATATATATACATACTCTATCCCACACACCATCACCCCAATACCCTGCGTTTTAGGTCTATCACCCCAAATGTAACTATTCTGCTCCTGCTCTTAGAGGCCAACCTGGAGGTTCTTCAACTCCTCTTTGGGAACAGTTAGATTAGAGAACCCTAAGAATTGTCTGTCACTTCTCCTGGGGGTCTTACCTTGAACCCGGGCCCGTTGTGATTCCTCGATAGTGGATAAAAGGCTCCAAGCTGCATCCATCTTCTGCAGAGCTCCTCTGTGACGTCACCTTTGTAACCACAGATATTGGCACCTACCTGGGGAACAAGCACACACACAAGCACCGTGCCCTGTGAGAGAGGGGAAAGCGCCGACTGCACACCCACGTGATAAGGGGAAAGAGGACCTCTCATTCCTATCACTCCCTGCTTCCTGGGGGCCCAGGCTGCCAGGGCAGCCCTCCAGCCATGTGAGATAAGAGAGCAGGTGTGCAGTCACTGACGGACCAACCGAGAATCAGTTCCCGATTTCTCACTTTGCTTCTCATCAGTGCTCTGTGGATGGAATTTTTCTGTGATACAAATACATTTTTACTCACGGGATTTTCTCGCTAACTTCAGAGATGCCATGGACGACAATGCAGGGGTAATGCTACCATCCTATCTTCAGAAAGCAGCTGACACCACACAGAAAAATTGTTTTTTCTTTCCCAATACATATCTCAGTAAGACATAGGCCACTTGGTGTTCAGAGACCTCAAAGAGTGGTAATGGGAAGAGTGTCAAAGGGCAAAGGGTGAAGGCTCCTTGGCTGACCATGAAACTCACCATGGGGATGCCAAACAGGTTGAACTCCAGGATGCTAGGGATGGACCACCGAAGGTCATCCCATGTGGCTGCATTGTCCCCCAACCAGTGAGCAGCAAACTTGCCAGACCCGGCAAAAGTAGAACGGGATAAGATGAAGTTCCTCTTCTTGGGGAAGATGTTCTTCAAGGCCCTGAAAACAAACGTAGCCCATTGAATGTGAAGGGAGCGGCGAGTGTCCAGGATTTACCTATAACCAGAGGTAGCTATGGGCTTCCCAAGCAAACTGAGAAGAAACCTCAGGGTATCAGGAAGGTGAGCAAACTAGATTAGCATTCTTAAGTGCTTCTTTCTCACTTCTAGACAAGGTTTCAGACCTCATATAGGACAGTACATACCTCTACAGTCCCCCTAAGAAATTTCTCTAGGCTCCTGTTGATTATATTTGCTCATCCAGGACCTGGTTGTGATCTAGCCCTTTTGGTTGACAATACATGGGAACCATGGGGTCTTGACCCCATCTTCTCCTTCCAGAAAAAAATTTCCCAATGTCCCTTGTCTCCGTGCCTTGCTTCCCATTCACCACCCTGCTTAGCACAGCACCAGCTCAGGTCGGAACCCTGCACCCACTGCTTGCCAAAGAGGAGACTTTGTACACAATCTGGGCTCAAGGAACCTGGCTTCCCTTGAAGCTTCAGAACTTATTATTAGCAATTCCCAATGTTAGGAAACTCTAATCTATACAAACTAATCATAATTGAAATGAGTAAGTCTCAAAAGATGGCCCATGACACTCTTACTGAAGTTAAAAGCAACTAAAACATAAAATTTTTCATTGTATGAATTATAAAATAATACAAATCAAATAAAACTATACAAAAAGTAAAACAAAGGAATTAAGGACAGGAATTCAGGAAGGACGGGGGGCATATGGCTGTGAGATAATACACAGTAAGATGCAGGCTATTTTCCTAGCTTTTATTCAAAACACTATTTTGCATAGGCCTCTCCCTGCTCTCTCCTCTCTTATACAATCCATACCTTCCTTTAGTGTTTTAAAACTGAACAATGATACAACTATCGGATGGTGATACCTGAGCCACTACTGAGTCTAGCTCTTGGCAGGCAAGCTCCTTAATCTTTCCTTCCAACCCACCGTCTGAGACCCACATGCCCCCAGGGACTGGGCAGTTCCTCACAGACTCCCACACAGTCGCCAACCTTCCCCACTTCCTAAGGCTGTTGTGGGGCATCTAGAAATGCAGAACACCTTAGCATGAAAACAAGAAGAAAATTCTGAACTAGGAGATGGGTTTAAGAGAATGAAGTACCCCCATTCTGATGATTTAACGACTGAAAGATCAGGGCAGAATGGAAGAGACTCACTCTCCAACACCCACCCTCACTTCTCCTTCGGTATGGACTAGCGACCCTACCTGTATTACCGCCAGCGGGAGGGTTTACAGCACCCTGCCAACCTTGGTCATGAAAGAAACACCTGCCAGTTATATTGAATACAAAGTAAAACTGAAACGGGAATGAGGTTATCTGAGTTCCGTGTTGATTTAGAGTGAAGCCATTATGGTCACACTGATTAGATAACAGCCTATTTATTTTTTTCACAGCTCAGAGGAGGAAATGTACTCAGATATCCCCAAGTCCCTTGGCCTATTTGCAGTCAGGTCTTGATCTCAGAATGACAGGGTCTGGTTTCTTTCTGCCTTCAGGCTTTCAAAGGAAAGTGAACTGCATTCTCTCGGTAGACTGACCAGGAACCACTGTCCCCAAACTCTACTTACAGCTAACATCGAGCCAAACATTCACCAGATCTATAACTTCAGTTCTCCTGATGCCAGATCCCACTGGATGAACATCATATCTGTATTTTAACCAATGCTGCCTGATGCCCAAAGGCCAAATTCTGTTTATCTCCACTGTATTCTGGGAACTTAGACCTTTTAACCATGAACGATAGCTATTAGAACATATTGACCCAGTCCACCACGGGGGTACAGCACCTTGATCATGTGGAGACTCTGGCAACAAAGCAATTTGGAACTCTCCTTCCTTCCCCCTGCCTTCCCTTTCTCTTTCTCACCTGGCCATTAGCCACTCTACCCCCACCTTCCACGCTTCGATAGACGCATCCACGAGTCAGAATAGACCAGAACAAGAAGGCATGTGGGAAACACCAACCCGAGACTCTCACTGCAGAGATGTGGGAACTGTCTCACCCACCTCGCTGACGCCCCAGGAAAGGTTGAATGAAAGGCAAAGAGGTCAGAAAAGGGGAGACGACAAAATCAGAAATGTGTGTCCCTCTTCTTGCAGCTTTCATTTCTCAAAATAAAATCTTTTGCATTTGCTGGACAAGGACACAGTCTCACCATAATATTACATCATGAGGACAGAGCGGTGCAGGAAAACAAAACAGACCCCGTGATGGCTCTCATTCATCGGGTCCCATTGGGGCCTGTTCAGCTCTTCTTTCTTGTCTCAGGCTAGGTCAGGGGTCGGGAACCTTTTTGGCTGAGAGAGCCATGAACGCCACATATTTTAAAATGTAATTCCATGAGAGCCATACAATGACCCGTGTACGTTACACATTATCCAATAAAAATTTAGTGTTGTCTTGGAGGACAGCTGTGATTGGCTCCAGCCACCCGCAACCATGAACATGAGCAGTAGGAAATGAATGGATTTTAATACATGAGAATGTTTTATATTTTTAACGTTATTATTTTTTTATTAAAGATTTGTCTGCGAGCCAGATGCAGCCATCAAAAGAGCCACATCTGGCTCATGAGCCATAGGTTCCCAACCCCTGGGTTGGGTGTTTTATTCAACAACTGTGCTTTTAGTACACACACGATCCCTCAGGCCAGGGTGCATGGGTGACTGAGCCCACAAGGAACTGACAGTCCAGCAAGGAAAAAAGGGGGAATACCTAACAATTATAGTATGAGGTGTCTGGATACCAGGTATAGTATAATATGAACAAAGGTAGCACACAGTGAAGGGGTTGGGGGAGAACAGTCTTTTCCTAGGACGGTTGGAAAGGTTTCCAGAATGAACATCTGAGGTGAAGTTTTAAAGATAAGTGTATGTTTGCAAAATGGGCAGGACAGGGCAGGACATCCTGGGCAGAGAGAGCAACACGTGCAACCATGTGGAAGAATTAGATGGCATTTCAATTCAGGAGAAATACACAGTTCTGTTTGACCAGAGCGTAAAATATACAAGTAGCAAAGATGAAAGAAAAGTACTAAGGAAGTGTTACCCACGTGATGAAGAACCTTACAGGTTTGGGAGGGTACCTGGGCTTTATTGTCTAGGCGAAACCAAGCCAAAGATCATTTTTTTTCCCCCACTGGGGAGAGAAACGAGCAGACGTGAGATTCAGAAAAATCATGTCAACAGCAGTAGGTGAAGAGCACTGCTTTCAAAGCTTGAGCATCCGCTCAATCCCCCTGGGGATCCCGTGAAAACCCAGAATGCTCCAGTGCTAATATGCCTCCAAGCGATGCCGATGTTGCTGTGCTTGGACCACACTCTGGATAGCAAGGGTAGGAGACAGATGAGTGGGACACAAAGCTACAGGCAGGGAAGGGAGGCTAGCGGTCATGGGACTGGTGTAAGCTTTACGTGAACGATGATGATGACTTCCATTAAATGTGTCAGTGGGGAAAAAAGGGAGATGGGTATAAAAGTGTTTTAGGAACAAAAGGATTGAAGACTGATTGTAAGAGAGGGTGAGATGGGAAGAAATAACTCAAGGATGATGCCAAGTTTATCAGTTGGCAGTCTAGGAAAATGGGGTGGTGTTGCTACCAACCGAGACAGGGAATTTAACGGTCCCAACACTGATTAGCCAGACTGTGGAGGCTGGGCAGAAACAGGTAACAGAGTCAGGTGAATGGCACTGGAGGTGCTGGAAGACGTCCAAGTAAAAAAGATCAGGAGGTAGTTTTGGATATCTGGATCTGAAAATCAGGGAGCGATCTAAGCTATAGAGGTCCAGAATTATAGATTTTGAAATTATCAGGATACAGTACAGTAAAAACCGAGCAGGAATAGAGTATGATGGTGTGGCAGAGAGTGAAGAAAGAAGTCTAGGGATCAACCCCAAAGAGTCATCAATAGTGAGAGAGTAGATTAGAAAGATTCAGAGGTCAGGAAGGAACAGAGGTCGGGAAGGGACATCTGGAAAGAGAGCAGGTGAGACAAGTCAGAGTGATGTCTCAGCACCAAAGGAACTGACTTTCAGAGAAGTGGTCAGTGATGTCGGTTGCTGTAGAAAAGTCAAGTAGAAGGACTGGGAAAAGTTCCAGAAGGGTATCAACGTCTCCCTCCCTCTGGTCCGCCACCATGGAGTTCTAGAAACACCAAAAGAAATAAGCAGAGGGAAACCTAAGACCTTCTTTCCCAAGCCACTGGCCAGTCCCCAACAAATCCTCAAATACTTGAGTTTTGCCATCTGTTTTGTAAATGTAAATGAAAATCTCCTTAAGCTTAGCCCCAAGTTTCTTGCTGTCTTGGACACAATGCTTGTGTTTTACCGCCTTCCAAAGAAGGAACTTGGTGGGGGCAGGGGAGTTTGCAGGGAGCTATTCCCCAATTTACAAAGTCATCAGCAAACAATTCATGTGACAAGGTATGAAAAGGAAGCATCTGTCCCTCTGTTAGGTTTTCACGCCGAGTGGTGGTGACGGTGGTGGTGGTAACAGTGTGTGTGTCTTGGGGCAGAGGGAGAATTTTGAGGGTGACCTGGGGGGTAGTGGGGTGGGAAGCCAGGAAGGTATGGTATAACATTGCTGTATAAATACAGGACAGTCAGGTAAACTTGAATTTCATATAAACAATGAATTATTTTTAGTATATAGACATGTCCACAGCAAACTGAACTAGGTGTCCTGTATTTTTATTTGCTAAGTCAGACAACCCTAGTGTGGTAACCCTAGCACATTCAGTCACAGAACCCAAGCCAGGGCTGATTTCCAACTGAGGGTTCTAACTAACTTGCATATTGTTTCCAACTAGTATCAAGTCCTCAGGAAAAAGCCAATCAGAAACAATCCTGTGCAGAAACCAAGAGATTATCTGAAAAGACCTCTTCAGTGGCCTGCAAGATCTGAGCTTCTAGAGCCCTATAACTACAAAATATATATATTTGAAAAAGATACTTAGAGATGACAAGAGACACCCTCCATCTCCCAGCGCCACAGATCTGGCATTAGGAAGGTAATTAAGTGCTTACGAGTTTGTGGCTTTTGCCATGAGGTAGCCGTACAAGCTGTGCATGTTATAGTGAAGGTCCTTGCTGAACTCTGTGTCCATGCAGAGGGTCCCTGCAAACAGCACGGGGTCCGGGACTCCTGCGGGGAAATACCCATTGTGAACCGACAACGAACTCGAGCACAATCACCACAGAGTCATTTGGTCCCTGTACCTTCCCCACCCAATCTCCACCTGGCAAAACCCTTTCCAGATTTTAAATCCTATCCTAAATGCCACTTCCTACCTGGGGTCTACAGGAAACCCCTCGCTGAGATAAATCATTACAACTAATTTGCATTCCCTTGAGCTCACAAAGAATGGTGCTGAGTGGAGGCCACCAAGGAACAAGCCCAGAGCAATGTGAAGTTGATCTGAGATAAAACATAAATAAAGCACACACATATAACTATATATATTTAATCAAGGAGACTTGAGTGTACAAAGAACAGATATGAGAGCAGAGAAAAGGGAATATATTCACTCTACTATTACCTGCATTCACACCGCAGTTATACTTTAAAAAGAAAAATGAGGTATGACATTGGAGTGGTTTCAGGAATAAGAACTTAGGTCCTGCCTTTAGATATCAGCATTCTGAGTGAATTTTCCCTTTCTCACACCTAAAATGCTCAACGTGTTCCATCTTGTGGCCTACACTCTCCTCCTGCTCCTTGGGGACCAGCCCTGTCATCCTCCGTGAAGCCTTGCCTGTTCACAGGGCCTCGGTCTGAGGCACGATCTCAGAATCTCAGAAAGTGGTGGAACCAGGAAAGACCAAGCTTGCATTTTCCCCACCCGCCCAACAGAACCAGGGTTTGGAGTGAAGAACTGTGTATAATTATGAAAGAAAGAGACAATTATGTTTCTGGCATGGCTCAGTTTGTGGCCTGAGATTCACAGCCACACTAAGATTTCCCCATGGGCAAAGGTAATATGTCTCAATCTTTTTCATGCTAATGTACAATACATGTTCCGATCTATGTAAATAGACAAAATACTGGGAGGCAGGGAGTGAGGTACTTGTCACAAGCTTACAGGTAATGAGATTACAGTTTGTGTAGGAAAAAAATACCCCACATCTTAGTTTTGGCTAAGTAGAAAAGTAAGAGATTAAAAAGGAAACATGATTAACTGATGCACAGGGAAAAAATGGGGGGAACACAGAATGAGCAGAGGAAGAACAAAGGATAAGTGGGGGAAAGAGACAGATTTTGCAAGAAGTTAAATGGTCTGAAGTCACAGTTCCTCCTAAAATGTTCTCCACTCCTTTAGTGACCTAATGGGGAAAAGAAACAGCTAAACCTTGGTCCAAGGGTGCAAGTAAAGTGGAGAAACAACCAGAAGAAACAGGCTGAAGACTGGCCACATGCTCACCAATCCTGTGCCTTCTTCGTGGGAGCCTGAGACTGTATTTTATATTTTTGCCTGAAGTTTAGCAGAGACTACGTGATGGGATTATGGCCAAAGAAATGTAAGCAAGTTGAATACACCCTACTTCCAGCCCTGTCCATAAAATTCCCACTACCTTTATCTTTCTTTTTGACCTAGGGTGCTGGAAATGGAGTGCTCCGAGACAGGGGAACCAGGCAATGGAAGTAACTGTATTCCTGAATCACCACCTGGATGAGAGCTACACATCGTCCACCAGAGTATTATATAAGCAAAAAATAAACTGCACTGTGTACTCCATTGAGATGTTAGGGTCCATTTGTTTCCACAAATACTATACTGTTTCACAAACACACACACATACACACTGACACACACACTCTTTCAAAATCAGGGACTAGAAAACTGACTTTGACTAGAAATGGGAATCAAAAATAGTAAGGACTAACAGGAACCAATGACGCTGTTGAGAATGAGCTAAACACACACGCGCACACACGCAGACACACACACATTGCAGATTTACTCCAATAGAAGGTAGTTTGTACTTCCAGTATTCTAATAGTCTCATAAAGTTTAAACTTGAACCACATGTGTAAGGGGGTTAGACAAAGTGAACAGGAAGGGAGAGAATGTAGAACTCAAGACCAGGAAATATGAGTTTCACCACATGCTTGCCCTTGAATGATTGCAGCAAAAAGGTAATCGGGGACCAAACAATACAGCAAGGTCTCCAGGACAGGAGAGGTAAGGGAGTATGTGGGGAGTGGGGGAAACTCCTTAAACTGAGAAGTAAGATTGCTCCTGGCCACACTGAGTCCCACTGAGTTTATTTTCAACGTCTTATGTGTACATCCTTGAGAACAGGTGAAAACTTACGAGGAGTGAAAGGAGGATAGTTCCATCTGGTGTCTTCACACTTATGGTCACCATCCTGGCGGATAGACAGTTCATCCATTTCCTTCAGCGGCACAAAATACACACCGTGGAAAATGTTACGTATATACAATTAGTTTTTGAATATTGACTGAACTAGAAGCTGGATAGCTAGGGTCTCATTGATTTGGGGGTCTTAAGTAATCTTCCTAAATTTTCTTGACCTTTCTTTCATCTTTTGGATTACATTGTCTCTAAGGTACCTTCTGACTCTAAATGATATCAGGTACACTCAACCTTTTATATGTTGATTTTAATCAGTTAATTAAGAAAAACTATGTCAAAGGCTAACTCTTCCCTTTAATTTGTGATTTTATTGTTGCTGATATTGTTTCAGTATTGTTTTAAAGAATGTAAGATAGGGTAATAGTCTATTTTATAATTTTTCTTGTCTTTTATTCCTCTCAGTGGGGGGCAAAAGGAAAATACAATTGAGATTAAATCTATCTATAAGAGATTAAAAATAGGTGATGCATAATCTTGCTAATAAACAGAGATGATTTTTCACATTTCAAAGTAATTTCCTCACCTGCTATGCTCTGAAAAATAAAAGGGGCCCTAATAATAAAATAGAAGTTGGCTCTACCACTGAGCCAACCAGCCAGGGCTAAAATAGTATGTTTACGTGAAAAGACAGTTAATGGAAGAAAAAGCCAAACTCTGAGAAAGCAAAAGACTTTCTCAAAAAGAAATAGCCAGCTGGGTGCAGACTGAGGATTAAAATTCAGGGTTTGGGGGCATCTAATTTATCGCATAAGAGCTCAGCATTAAGTAAAAGGATTTTCAAAAACACTGTGGTGAGCCAACTATTTTATTACAGATTGGCATTAAAATTCCTCTCAAAATTTGAAATAGCCATCCCCAAAAGTAGTTTGATCCTGCAATAATGACTTACGATCCACACGCCGTCAAACTCGAGAGTCTTGTGGAATTCTTTGAATTCATCCGTCCACCACTGGGTACACTCGGGATTAGTAAAATCGGGAAAGACTGTGTTTCCAGGATACCCCTAAGGAACAAAGAGGCCATGATGGCTTGTTTAGCGTCTCACTCGTGCTGTTATTGTTGGCTGCTGTCTCTTCTACCAGAAGCCCCATGTTGCCTATCATTTTAGCTTCCAAACTTGTGACTCTTCTCCCAGAACAAAATGTTAAGATAGATGCAAGGGACCGAAGGAAAAAAATAAATAAAAGGGGAAAAACATCTTATTGTGTAGATGAGAAGCCACCAAATGTCTTTTTTCTATAATAAAAAAAAGTAAAATTTTATTATGCCAGGCCAATTGAGAGAACTGTTTAAAATACTGGAACGTCTAACTAACTAGATATTTTACAAGAAAATGATTGAGTTTATTTAATGTGATGTTAATTGAATGTCATCTAAAATCTGCTTTGAATTATGCTGTTTATAAATAATACATTGGTTTGGGGTATATAAACAATCTTTTTTTTTTAATGGTTAAATAAATTTTGTGCCTCTTACTCAGGTCAAACATTTTCTATTCTATCTTTTCTTCCTATCCCTACCAAAGGTGAGATTCTAACATTTTCCACAAATAATACTAAGACACAGTCATATCCAAATTACTGAAAATTCTGAATGGACAGGATATAAGGTTCTACACATCTATTCTTGCTTATTTTCCCACTAAATGATAGGTTGTCATTTAGGGACAACTTTATGCTCAGGCAGTATAATGAATATCTATTTGTCTATCTCCTGGTTCTTTGTTTTAGGTGATGGGGCACCATATAATAATCAGAAGTAACCTTGAACCCCAGGAAAAAAGTGGTGTGACAAAGGTATAGTATCTCCTATAGCAACACTGTACCTAGACAAGACCCAGCAACGCTCATTCTAACCAAAGTCCTTTATAATTAACCCATATCACCTCCAGCACTATCACTTCTACCAGCACCTTAGAGCAAATGATTCCTGGTATTTATTGGTCAGTGGAGGTAACTATCTAAATTTTTGTGATTTTATGCAGATTTCTAATTCTATACCACTCAAATACGAGTGCTACTGAAGTGACTCACAGGTCTGGATAATCTACTTGTCAGATAAACAAAGCAATTCTTATGTGATCGTGGCCTCTGATTTTGTATTTGTGTAAGAATATTGGTCTATCTGATATTTTAGAAATTTACATGAAACAGTAAAAGCAAAGAATTGGTTTGGAGAAGGAAGGGAACTTCTCTACTGCTTCAATGAAAAAGAAAATAAATTGAAATAAGTATGGTAGACAAAGTCAACACTAGGGATTAAGTGAGCAGTTAGGTAAGGGGTCATCGATAACCTGGAAAAGACAAGTTTTGCCAAGTGAAATGTCAGGAGCAACAAGAAGTGTGGCCATGTGAACTTTCAGATGAAGCACCAGTTTTAGTAAATCTCCCATGATCCAGTCATGCAGTGCTGATTCCGCACATCAATGGAAGAAAAGGTTGACTACGTGATTTGATTTAAAATACCTCTCAAAAGCTCAGCTGCCCTGTAAACATGTTCCTAGGCAGCCTGTTCAAATGCCTGAAATTGCTCTGTTAGAATAAAGGCTGGGTCCTCTTTATAAGTCTCATGTAAATGAAAAACCTATTCGCTGAGACAGTTTTCAAATTAGCCTATGAGCATCCTCGCTCCGTGATCATAGTTGAATTCATTGTCTTGGGGAAGAGAGAGAAACCGTGACACAGGAGGACTTGAAGAATAAGTACACTTTCTTCTAATAGTATATTGCTCCTCAACTTGCTGTATTATTAGAGGGGCGAGCTTTCTAGAAACTAGATATTAGTTATTCCACCACGAAAAAAAGAAATGAAAATACGCAATGCGATTGCGATGTTATCGCTATAGTGGAAATCATACGGCAACATCCAAATGTACCAAATCAACATGTTGTACACTTTAAACTTACACAGTGTTAAATATCAAATATATTTCAACTAAAAAAAAAAAACATCCTTAAGAATTCTAATCACTCTACTATTACATCTACGGGTTAAAAAAATAATAACAGAAATCTCTGAAGCCATGAGAATAGTTATGAGATTGTCATATGTCTTCCACTGATTAGCATACCAAAAGTACAAACTTTCCTAGATTATTGTAATTTATTCTGATTTTTTTTTTTTTGAGGAATTACCTGCCCAGCAGCAGGGCCTTTATTTCCCATGATCCATATTTTCTTGCCATTTCCATTCTTATAGGGCTGGTATTGAAGATCTTGCAAGATGCCAGCATGCTAGTAAATAAAGGAGATAGTGGTTTTCTAAATGTCTTCTGCATTTTAAAGGAAAAAACTAGGCTACCGAGTGTTTGAACATACCATAATAATTACATATTTCAGTCCATCTCTATGTAAGTCCTTGGCAAACTCCGAGAGATGGGGGAAATTGTTTACATCAAGAGTAAAATCCTTCTTTCCATCCATGTAGTCTACATCCGAGTACTGGACATCCTGGAAGACAGAGCTGGCCTGTGAGAACCTAGGCAATGTCACTGTGCTGATGACTCTGGTTGCTGATCATTAAAACTGAAGCTGTATTTCTTTCTCGTATGTGCCTTGATGGGGAGCGGGGGCTACAGCAGAGTGAGTGACCCCTTGCTCAAGCCAGCAACCCTATGCTTCAAGCCAGCAACTTTTGGGCTCAAGCCAGTGACCTTGGGGTCATGTCTATGATCCCATGCTCAAGCCAATGACCCTGTGCTCAAGCTGGTGAGCCCGCACTCCAGCCAGTGACCTCGGGTTTTGAACTTGGGTCCTCTGAATCCCAGTCCGATGCTCTATCCAGTGTGCCACCGCCTGGTCAGGCCTAAAGCTGGATTTCTTAATGAGCCTGGACTTTCCAGGACCTAACTCCTTCCTAGGAGTAAATAAGACCTTCCTGAAAGATGAAGGGGCTCTTAGGCTGTGGTTTTATCTTTTTGCCTTGATGGATGCCTGTTGCAAGGTATAGGGAGGAACCTGAGGTGAGAACTGTGTCTTCTTTATCCAGGCAGTGTGAGAGCTTAGATGTTTGAAATAAAACAGGCAATCTTTAAAAGTTTGTTTGAATGAGACTTTGAGTCACGTTATAACAATGTACTAACTTGGACCCTGGACATCAAGCTAGAAATATCATAAGAGTTTTCTCATCTTATAAAACTTCCAGGGTAACAATTTTAACAAAGATTAATGGGGGGAATGATGTGGTGTATAAATGGTGTTATATTGAGTTGTCTACATGGGTTGGCGAACCACATAAACCCAATAATTTTTTTAAAATAATTTAAAAATTAAATAATATAAATGACAAAGGGACAGAGTTTTAATTAACCAAACTCTCATACACACATTATTCTTGTGTTTACATACCAACCTGTGAAGAGTGGTTATTAATTTTAGTGAGAAGATTAAAATATGAAGGGGTTAAATGATTCCCAAGGTCACATGCAGGAGCAGGTGGGGCCGGGGTCAACTGGGGCTTTGGCGATAGACTCTTTGACCCCACAGGCTCTTTAGTTCCAATCTGCCTTGCACTTTAAAGACATATGAAGGTCTTCTAAGTACCTGTAAGTGTCCCCCATGTCGTCATGCATTACGGGCTCTGACTTATAAAAGGAGAGGGTGGCTGTGGCCTGTTGCCAAGGCAGCTCCCTCTGCTTTAATACTGGGTAGTCATGAGAGCCCAGATGTCCTCCACAGCTGTGTGGCCTGCTTCACACCAGAGTATGTCTTAGATTTTCATTTTATAAAGAAGGAAACTAAGCCCTGGCTGGTTGGCTCAGTGGTAGAGTGTCAGCCTAGCGTGTGGATGTTCCAGGTTTGATTCCCGGTCAGGACACACAGAAGCACCCATCTGTTTTTCCACCTCTCCCCCTCTCACTTCTCTCTGTCTCTCTCTCTCTCTCTTTCTCCTCCCCCCCCCCCTGCAGCCATGGCTCAATTGGAGCAAGCTGGTCCTGGGCGTTAAGGATGGCTCCATGACCTCCATTTCAGATACAAATGGCTCTGGTTGCAATGGAGCAAGGGCCCCAGATGGGCAGAGCATCGCCCCCTAGTGGGCTTGTCAGGTGGATCCTGGTCACGGGGCATGCGGGAGTCTGTCTCTGCCTTCTCTCCTCTCACTAAATCAAAAATATATAAGGAAATTAAGATACAGAGGTGGTAATTAACCAGCCCAACATTGCATACAGCAAGGAAGAGGAAAAGCTAAAATTCAAAATCACACCCATCTGACTCCATCACTGGGCTCTTCTCCTGATGACATAGGTAATTAAGTTTGCAGATTTATGACAGTAGTTGTGTCTGTCGGTCAATCTATCCAACCATCCACCCATCTACCTATCTATCTATCTATCTGCATTTTTCCTGATAAATTGAATTAGATACAAAAAAATTAAAAATAGGAAATGGCATCTTATGCATGATAAGAGAAGTTCCAACTTACATATGGGATCTTAGCTTCCTGAGTTCGTTTTACAACCTTCTTCAATTCCATGATGTTACCGTAATTCCTGCGACTCAGCTGGAACCCAAGATTCCAGTAGGAAGGCATGAATGGTCGTCCAATGAGCTAGAAAGATAAAGAATTGTCTAAACATTTAGAGTAAACACCATTGGTTGCACCATGTCCAACACAGACAACTTGGTCTCCATTTCATTTTCTGTTACATTCTCAGATCTAACATAACAGAGCCAAGAGGAATAGCCTGAGATAATCTGAAAAATTCTACAACTCACATCTTTATCAAGTACTACATGCAGGTCCAGAGACAGCTGCACCACCAGAGAACCATGGGATTTGCATAAAATGCTTACATAACAGAGTCATCTCCTGGAGGTGGGGGTGGCGGAGAAAGTAACATTTATTCACACAATAAACATCTTCTGAGTGTTCACAATAGGACAAGTGCCAATATCGGCACTTGGGATACGGAGGTGTAAAACAAACACAGTTCTGTTTGCACAGAGCTTAAAGGAAATACCTAAAAGTCTAATAGAATTTCAGATAGTTGTATGTGCTAAGGATAAGGGAATAAGGACTGATAGGGTTACAAGTGGGATGGGCGAAGAAATACTGAAATAAGATTAAAATCCAAGTCTGCAGGTGACGAAGGCCAACATTCTGAGATGATCCCAGATAGCGTCCTGCCCTGCACGGTTCCCTAAGAGCCCCTGTGCTCCCACTGGATGGTCCCCTCAGCGGGGTGCTTTCCTTCATGCTTCTGACATCCCATTCAGTTTATCTGCACCTCACTAATGGCATTTATTACAAGGTGTTTCCAGTGATAATTATTTTAGGTTGTCACATTTCCCCTATTTAATTATGAATTTGCTGGTCCCTGGGACTGTGTGACCCCTTGATATGTCATCTTGAACAAATCACTTTGGTTTTCCATTCCTGGGCTTTTTCATCTACAAAGGAGGAAGTATAGCCAAATGGTGTCTGAATTCCTTCCTATCCCCCAGGCTGAGTCAAAGGTAAGTAGCACACTTCCTTTCGCCTGGTTTCTTTTTGCTCCATTTTTAATTTATTGAATGAATGGGTGAACTCTGCTGAACTGAGGCCTCAGATCTTTGGAAGGACCACACACGGGTGGTGTGTGAGTTGCCGGGAAACAGCATAAAGCCTGGTTTAGTTCTGCATGTCTCAAGCCTTGCACGGTGCCCTGTTAGCACGCTGAAGGCATTTGATAAATGTGCATCCAAGTAAACATATGGTGAATGAAAGACTCATAGTCCCACACGTTCTGTTTTTCTCGGGCTGATTTACAATAAGCGTATGCAGTAGCAGCCATACATAACGACTGTCTGTTTCCCAGAGCCTTACCGCCAGATACTCCTGAACCACCTGCTCCGGGGTGTCTCCCAGGAAGACGTAAAAGTCAAATATGCCCCCGATGATGCGGTAAGTGATCGCGGGAGCAGGCTGAAGGGTGACCTCTGGGAGGATTAAAATGAGAGCCATTAGCATTCCATACTTGCAAATATACTCTCCTCCAGAATTTAAATACCCGAGCCGATCAAAACAGTCTCAGTCTCATTTCTGAGAGAGCTGAAAATCACACCTGTTCCTTTATCTGACTGCTGACGCTTATCAAAATAGTGAATGAGTACAACACCAACGAAGAATTGATCGATTATTTTTTTTTAAGAGAAAGAAGAACACATTCTATTTCTATCTGGCCATCTAAAATTACAAATGTATGGGATTTTCTAGTGATTTAATCAAAAAATGTTTTAAACTTTATTAGATGATTTTAACTCCAATTAAAAATAAAAATTAAAAACCCCTTATTAAAGCACCATTCGTCCAGAAGCTGGAGGAGGAAGACTCCGGAGTGGGGCAGGGGTGGGGCTATGAGAAACAGCCTCTGTGTGGACAGCACAGTTTACATGTTGATGTCTACAGGTGCCTCCGGAACATGTTTATCAATGAATCCTATCATCTACAAAAATTATGGGAAACTTTACATGAAAAGAGACCGCGCGAGCAGTTTTCCATAAAAGTAGCTTTCAGCGCGAACTGGAATTGTAGAGAGGTTACCCTACATTCTCTTTCCGGTTCCTACAGACGCTAGGAGGTCCAATACGCCTTCCCTTAAACAGTGATGTCACCACGCGAGTCATTTTTATGAAAGTGGCATCCCGAGACATGTTCCTGCCGAGATGAGGAGATGCATCCTACCCATGGCATTGCTGTTCATCAGAAAAACCCCGAAAGAGGAGCCACTGATGTCCTCCAGGCACAAGAAGAATGTGTGAGCGCCGTACAGATTCATCGCGTCCTGTCAACCAAACGACAAGAAATAACAGGGTACGTTTAAAATGTTTTATCACCCAAAACGAAAGTCAAAAGCCACACGCAGCACGTACTTGGTCAACACTTGACGTAGTTAGTGTTGTCCCAAAAAGGTATTAAAATGGTGTAACATCAACGTGTGGGCATGGTACAGCCCCACAATGGAAGACTCCAAGTAATAATAAGAAGTGAAATGCTGACACATGCTACTGCATGAGCAGATCTCATCAATGTTATGCGAAGTGAAAGCAGTAGGCACGAAGGATCATGTATGGCGTGATTGACTTGCATGAAATGTTCAGGAAAGTCAAATCTATGGAGACAGGAAATAGATTAGCGATGGTCTGAGGCAGAAGTGAAAATAGGAATCAAGTGTAACAGGGTATGGTAGACCTTAATGGGGAGATGAAAATTGTCCTAAAACTAAGTTGTTGACGATTGCACAACTCAGTCAATATACTAAAACCATTGCATTGCCCTCAAAACAAGTGAATTTTATGATATATAAGTTATACCTCAGTCAAGTTATGTTTTTAAAAATTGGAAAATAATCAACAGTTCAAATGCTATAGAGATGTTTACCTGAAACCTATGTGCTCTTATTGATCACTGTCACCCTTTTAAATTTAATTTCCTAAATAAAATTTTTTAAAAGTCCTGTAATAAATATAAACAGGGAGAATAAAGTAAAAAAAAAAATCAGAAAACATTTGCCATTACATATCATAAAAATGCAAGCAGAAGATGATAGTCTTAGGAGAAATTTTGCATGTCTTCCTTATGCTTAACTGTATCTTCTAATTTTTTTCTATAATTAACACATATTAGGTAGTAGCATAGTTTACAGTTTTTAAAAATGAAAAAGATATACTGGAACTGTCACAGGGCTCTGACATGTCATGAGAGCACTGATATATAATAAAACGTAATGTGTATCATTGTAAGTGATGTAGGAATAGAGGCTATGAGTTTATAATACACAGAACGCTCTAGGGAAGCTCCCTGTATAGTGTTGCACAGTGGGCCCTTGGTACGCAGGGTGAGGCATGCATTGCCGTCAATTTCAGGAGAGGAGGAGGAGATTCAGCATGGTGTGTAACACAGAGAAGCCGGCAGACCTCTGCGAAATCAGGCCAGCTTTAAAATTATAGACAGGGAAGTCATGGCATCAGCACTTGCAGAGAATACAGAGTAAATTTAAAATGTTAAGAGGAAATAAGGAGGGAGGAAAAGAAAAAAAAGAAAGGAAAGAAGAAAGGGAGGGAAGGAGGAAGGGAGGGAAGGAGGGTAAAAGGGGGGAGAGAAGGAAGAAGGGAGGCAAACTGGCTATAATATAGTCATTAAATGATACTTTTTTAAAAAGCGAAATGTTGCCTGACCAGGTGGTGGCGCAGTGGATGGAGCATCGAACTGGGATGCGAAAGGACCCAGGTTCGAGACCCCGAGGTCGCCAGCTTGAGTGCGGGCTCATCTGGCTTGAGCAAAGAGCTCACCAGCTTGGACCCAAGGTCGCTGGCTCCAGCAGGGGGTTACTCGGTCTGCTGAGGGCCCATGGTCAAGGCACATGTGAGAAAGCAATCAATGAACAACTAAGAAGTCGCAATGTGCAACGAGAAACTGATGATTGATGCTTCTCATCTCTCTCCGTTCCTGTCTGTCTGTCCCTGTCTATCTCTGCCTCTGTAAAAAAAATAAAAAAATAAAAAATAAAAAGCGAAATGTTTTTAAAAATTGATACGTTAGTATCATGAGCTTACAGACCTCAAGGACAAGTACTCTGCTACACAAACAGATGTAAATTGGGCCAAACAGTAAATAGATGTCACCCTGCAGGTTACTTTATAGTTCACCTCACTCTGCAGGCTACTTTCTGAGAAGGCACGAAGGCATGCGTCACTGTGAGCCATCAGGAGGGAGGGCCCTCACCTTGGTGGGGGTGGCATCCCGGGTGAAGATGGGCCACGTCTTCCAGGCCATGTCGTGGCGGTACCGCTGGTGCACGTGCTCTCCCAGCCCATACACGGTGGTATTGAACAGTCGAAAAGACAGCTGCAGGTACTGGTCAGTGTACACGAGGGGCCCGATGCTCGTGTCCAACCTGGGCCACGGAATAAGAGCGAGAGTCATCAGACGCTCTCTCTGCCAGGAAACCATCTGCTCCTTGTTCTGTACACTCTGAGAATAGTCGTTCTAGGTCTTGCCATCCATTACCATGCATTTGAAGATGGCCCTTCTAGGGCGTCTACGATTCTATAATTCTAGAGGAGCTGAGCACTGGGGATGTAATACCAGAAACTCAAGCGGGATGATTATGGGAGGAGCAGGCATGACCATGCATTTTCTGTGCACCTGTTCTATGTATAAAACCCACCGGGTGCTTTAGAAACATGACCCCGGTACACGTAGCAACAAGGGATGTTTTGATTCCCTTTCTATGGACAAGGAAACTGAGACCAAGATCGTGAGGTACTGTGCCTCGTGTCACTGAGCTGGCTGGTCATCGGCTCATACCAGGATTTGAATACAGGTTTGACTGACACTCGTTCCTGTATTTTCTCCAGCACAGTTTGTGGTTTAAGTGGAGGCTGCCATTAGGTGCATGGTGGTAAGTTTCTTAGGAAATAATACTTTGGAATGGTAAACAGTGAAGTTGAGTTCCAGTGCGAATGCTCATCCAAAAGGGTGAAATGCCGAATTTCATAACATACGTGAACCGCAAGGCTATTTCTATAACTCAGAAAACCAGCACATTATAAGTTTTTTGTTTATTGGGGTTTTTTTTGTTTGTTTTTTGGTTTTTGTATTTTTTGTCTGTAATCGTAACAGAGTAACAGTGTTAAAGATTTGCACTGAAAGCTCTGACATTTTTCTGTGGTTCACACATTTCCCGATCACACTTAGCTGACCTGACCGCCCACCCACAGGAGGTCTGAACGGACAATGATGGGACTGTGTATTCAAAGACATGCAAAAAGTGTTGAAAAGCTCACAAGACTCTTTGGTCGCTCTTCCTCATTATTTTGAATCTGAAGGGTTTCTTCTCAGTCACCTGGATGTCATAGTTCAAAGAGGTGGCCCGAGCAGTCCTATTAAGTGACTCAATATTTTCATGGGGGACTTCATAACGGATTTTATCATAATCAGTGATCTATATATAAAAAAAAAAGAAGAGATACCTCCTGATAATACCACTTCCTTGTAGAGCTACAACATATTCTCACTCCCACACAGCTCCCCCACCCCATGAGAATAGCTTCTCCTTGTTCCGGATCACGTGGTTTGGAAGGAAAAAAAAACAACAACAACTCAATCACGTGTTCCCCCTTCAAATAAAAATTAGCCTGCCCATGAAATCCGGAGACACTTGCAGAGTCCCAGAGGTCTAGTCTGCCTCCACACCCCTGTGAGATTGCATAAAAGAGCGTGATCTGAACCTGGTGTATGGGACCTGCTCTCTTCTGAGGTATAGTCAAGGATAACTACCAAACCGACCTTGAACCGTAGACGTTTGGGCGTCTGATATTCAGCTGTGAAGAGGGCATTGCTGATGTGATTTTCAAACAGAGATGTGTACTGCAACCTTTCCAACCTGGCAGTGAACCCTGGGAATGTAGAGTGGGGGGGGAGCAGAAGGAAAGAATGAAAGAGAGAGAGAAAGAAAAGGGAACGTGTAGCCTTTATTTTGCAGTTAACTTACCTGGTCATAAAGAGTTGTTGGGGAGCACAGTGCTCACCTGTGCTTGTGTTTCTCAGGCCAGGGCTGTCTTTACTGAGGACCTCATAGCCCCAGTTCCTGGGGAAGAAGCACCTCGGGACATCAATGTTTGCCACAGGCCCCCAGCAGCACCTGTATTGCTTTATGCAGGCCTCCTGTAACAAAAGCACGGAGTAAGCATCATATGAAATGAAGGAAGGAAAGTCTATTATATGTCTATTTATTCATAACCATATTTTTCCCCAAGTGTTTACAACAGCTCATAATGACTTTCAGTCACTTATTCATTCTTTTATTTTGTTATTTATATATTTAGCCAGCCAGCCAATAGGCATTTATTACCTACTAGATAAGGAACTAAGAATACAGTATAGAGAAATAAGACACAGTCCTTGCCCTGGGCAAACTTATAGTCTCGTAGTAAACCCAGACAATTACAGAATGAGGAGACCAGTGCTCCAACAGAGCATGCCCAAGGGCTCAAGGGACCACACCAGGCCTTGGACCCAGCCTAGAAGGCTGCCAGTGGGCTGGGGGTGGGGGTGGGGGGGGGAGGTGTCCAGGCGGGTGAAAGGTCAGTTCAGTCCTAATGCATGAAGGGGCTTAGACTTGAGCAATATTTCTTTCTTTTTTTTTTTTTTTTTTCTGAAGCTGGAAACAGGGAGAGACAGTCAGACAGACTCCCACATGCGCCCGACCGGGATCCACCCGGCACGCCCACCAGGGGCGACGCTCTGCCCACCAGGGGGCGATGCTCTGCCCCTCCGGGCGTCACTCTGCCACGACCAGAGCCACTCTAGCGCCTGGGGCAGAGGCCAAGGAGCCATCCCCAGCGCCTGGGCCATCTTTGCTCCAATGGAGCCTTGGCTGCGGAAGGGGAAGAGAGAGACAGAGAGGAAGGAGGGGGTGGGGGTGGAGAAGCAAATGGGCGCTTCTCCTATGTGCCCTGGCCAGGAATCGAACCCGGGTCCCCCGCACGCCAGGCCGACGCTCTACCGCTGAGCCAACCGGCCAGGGCCTTGAGCAATATTTCAAGTAGAGAAAGCAGCCATGCATGACAGACTCAGAAAACAAAACAAAACAAAAACAAACACAAGTTCAAGTGCCGAGAACATGGAGTGAGGGAAATGAGGCTGGAGGCAGACAAGGGACCTCCATCCCAGAGAACCAAGCAGCCTGGACTTTCTCACGGGGAAGAGTTGTAGAAATGGTTAATAACATGGCATGAAGAAACACATTTCTGAAAGGTAAGAAAAGTACCACAAAGGAAAATACAAGAAACTTAAGATAGAACTCGGACAGAGGGTGACATTAGAAAAATTCCTAAGACCAAAATAAATTATGTGTGACTTCTCAGAGTGGGTTGGTTATGGATTTTTAAAAAAGTACCATTATTTGGTGAGATGTGTTTTCTAAAGGTCCTACAACTTGCAGAAGAACTTATATTAATAAAAATTGTTTTGTTATAATAAATTAAGTAGATGGCAAATGGAATCAAAATGTTGAAATAAACACAGGCACCCACCTCTTCACCCAACTAAATTTGCATGAAGTGACAGAAATGTCATTAAGAAAAAAATACAAATTTATTATAAAACAGTAAAATATGCAATATGGTAAAATAGACAATGTGGTAAATTGGAATACCCTAAACTTAAATTTAAATGTTATAAACTTCCTGAAATACAGATGCCATCATTAGTAAATAGACCTTGTTTCCACTACTGATTTGAAATGTCACTTTTCTTATAAACTAAATTTAAGTGCACATAAATGAAAATATGAATACATATTTTGAGATGTTCTATTACATTCAAATGGTATACATATCAATTTCCGCTATAATTCCACACTGACAGCTCCTATCATATGCGGACATGTTTTGCTTTTAGTTTGGCAGATCAATAAATCTAAAGAAGACTCTTATAAAATATCAAAGAAATATGAATATGTCTTATTAAAAATCCTATTTTGACAAAAAGAGAGGGAGACAAAAATGATTAGAAATAAATATAAGAAATGACGATGAATACATACTTGATTTCTTTTTTTTAACACAAAAATTATGAGCCAACTGTGTGTATATACATTTGCCAATAAAGGTGAAATTGTAATTTGAATCTTTAGATAGTAAAAAAATTAAAGAATGAAAATTAGATGAGAGGAGATAGAAAACTTTGAAAGGATCAGTAGCCATGGGAAATTATAAGAAGTAGTCAAAGATATTTCCCTTAAAAAAAATGATATCTTTCCCCGGCCTGTTGGCTCAGTGGAAGAGCATTGTCTGGGTGTGGATGTACCAGTTTCAATTTTAGGTCAGGGCACACAGAAGAAGCAACCATCTGCTTCTCCACCCCTCCCTCTCCATTTCTCTCTCTCTCCCCCCTCTCTCTTCCCCTCCTGCAACCATGGCTCAATTGATTCAAGTGCATTGGCCCCAGACAGTGAGTATGGCTCTGTGGAGCCTTGCCTCGGGCACTAAAAATAGCTCAATTGCCGAGCAACGGCCTTAAATGGGCAAAGCATCACCTGTAGGGGGCTTGCTGGGTGGACCCTGGTCACGGTGCATGCAGGAGTCTGTTTCTCTGTCTCCCCTCTCTCACTTAAAAAAATAAAAGATATCTTGCCCAGATAACTTGGGGAATAGAATATGCTCATATTATATGATGATATCTTTTCAGGACATAAGAAAATGTGAAAACTTTCCTGACTCATTTTATTAAATCTGAAGAATTCTGGCAATAAACCAGGCAAGGGAAGTCCAAATAAACAAGCAAAAACTGGATAGTAAGCCAATTCTATTTAAAAGCATGAGGTATAAAATTTTAATTAAAGGTAATATTTGAATTCATCAGTGCATTGAAAATAATCAATGCATCCTAGCCAAGTGAAAGACATCAAACGAAAGCTGGAATGGTTCAAGATGAAGGAATCTTTGCATGTAATTTATGACATTGACAAAAGACAATCAACTGTGTGACCATCTCAACAGAAGCAAACATTTAAAAATATATAATTATGTGGTAAATTTAAATGACTTAACTTAAAAAGCAACTTATAAACTAACATATACAGTATAATCAAATCTGTGTTAAAACAAAACAAAAATACATAAGTATATGTGCAAAATATGTAAATATACATGCAAAAGCTTAGAAAGCTCAAGAGAAAAAACACACATCAAGCCATTGGTTAATTCTGGATAGGGTAATTTTGGGGTGGAGGAAGCTTTATGAATGAATAGGGCTCTCCCGTTTTATTCTGTGCATAACCACAATATCTGAATCTTTCTTATTAAAAGAATACATCACACAAATTGTGTGACAAAAAAATAAAACAAAACAAAGAATATGTCATGATGCTACTCATATGGAAAAGGTATAGTGGCTGACAAGTATTTTAGATGCTAACACTTGTTGTAATTGGTCTGAAAAACCACAAGAGTAGAACTTAAATCAATGTTCCATGCCTACTACCTGTATAAACAAAGCTATCACAATACGACCATAAGTCTTCTTAAATGTATCTACTTCTTCTCCATATATGTAAAGTATATCCCTGCTCCATCCTCTTCAGATAGAAAAAGAGAGAGTTTGGGGGTGTTGGGAAACCTCTGGATAACTGAATATCCTCGGTCAGAGGCAGACAGTAAGGACTTCTGCTACCGCTGAAACTGAGGGCTGTAAAGTCCAAAAGGTTAGTTTCATGGCCATAAATTGTTCCAAAGTCTGCAGACCTCTATAAAAATTTATAAGGCAAGAGATCCAGTACATTCAGCTAAACACAATTACTTTTGCACGCAGTCTGCCATAACATCCCTATTTCAGTTTTAAGCCATAACCAGTACCCTAGAAACCAACAGTCAAACCTGTGAGAGACACACAGGGCGGAGCAAATGTAGGTTTTCGGTTGTGAGTACACGAAATGTGGGGTTTATTTCTGTCATACTATTTATTAATTATTGTATTATTTTCCACCCAAACTATCGTAAACCTAGCATGGCTCAAATAGCTGATATTCTTGCAGAAGCTATTCAGGGAGGAACTCTATGTTCTTTAGCACAATATTCATTAGGATCTCTTGCCAACAACACAATTCCAGAAGGCTCTTGTTATAACAAGTCACTTGAGTTCACCAAGAGACTGGGTCACCCATATGTGCTTGATGGCTTCTGTTCTCAAAGGATGCGTGGTCTGTCTCACCTCCTGACAACCTTTCCATGGTTACCCTTGGAATTGCACCCATGACATGCTGAACCACACTGGGAACTCTCCCTTCATGCCGGACTGGAGACCCATGGGCCAACACTCTCGTTAGTTCCTCCTCCTCTCCTCTTCCCTTTACCCTCCCCATCCTCCCTCACCTCCGTAGTGCCGTTGCTTAGTAAGGCAAGAAAGAGAGAACTCCAAACACACCAGAGTCCCATTACCCACTCCACCCCCCATTTCAAATACTTATTTCTGGTAAATAAAACCCAGCAGGCCAACAGCGGGGAGCCCATTTCTCTGACCTTTGCCACTGCCTTGCCAGGTGCGCAGTCTATCCTTTCTGATACGGGGTTCGCTGAGCACTGTGAAGTAAATGAAGCACCTGCACAGGAATTAGAAAACAGAGTTACACATCTGCAGCACATGCACAGTTCCAGGAGGGAGCAGGCAGTGCAGGGCTCTCAGCCAGGTTTCCAGCCAAAGATCACCAGCAGCTGGTGTCTACCTTCATAGACAGTCTTTGAGTGATCAACACATTTGTTTTTGGTTTGGTTTGTTTGGTATTTTTTATTCATTTTAGAGAAGAGACACAGAGAGAGAGAGACAGAGAGAGAGAGAGACAGAGAGAAAAGGGGGGAGGAGCAGGAAGCATCAACTCCCATATGTGCCTTAACCAGGCAAGCCCAGGTTTTGAACCGGTGACCTCAGCGTTCCAGGTCGACGCTTGATCCACTGCGCCACCACAGGTCAGGCAATTGGTTGGTTTTTATTGAAATATAAATCACATGCCATAGAATTCACCCTTTTAAAATGTGCAATTCGGCAGTTTTGGAGAATTTTATAAAGTTATGCTATCACTGCTATCTATTTTCAACATTTTTATCACCCCAAAAGAAATCACATCCTCATTAGTCGTTATACCTTTCCCCTCTCCTCCCAGTCCCTGGTCAACACTAATCTATTGTCTGTCTCTATGGATCTGTCTGTTCTGAACATTTCATATGAGCAAAATCATAAAATACATAACCGTTGGTGTCTGGCTTCTTTCTCTTGGCATAATGTTTTCAAGGTTCATCCATGTGACGGTACATAACAGTAACTTCATTTCTTTTCTATGGATGAATCATATTCCATTGTATGGATATAACAATTTTAATATATTTTTTAATTTTATCTATTCAATTTAGAGAGGGAGAGAGAGAGAGAGAGAGAGAGAGAGAGAGAGAGAGAGAGAAAGGGAGGACCAGAAAACCTCAACTTCCATATGTGCCTTGACCAGGCAAGCCCAGGGTTTTGAACCCTGTGACCTCCAGGTTGATGCTTTATCCACTGTGCCACCACAGGTCAGGCACATATAACACTTTTAAATCTACACATCAGTTAATGTACATTTGGGTTGTCTCCACTTTTTGACTGTTATGCAGAATTCTGCTATGAACATTCACATACAACTTTTTGTGTGGATGGGTTTTAAATGATCTTATTGATATACCTGGAAGTGGGTTTGCTAAGTAAGATGGTTAACTCCAACTTTTTGAGGAACTTCCAGACTTTTTTCCAAAGTGGCTGCACCATTTTTTATTCCCACTAGCAATGTGTAAGTGTCCTACTTTTTCCACATCTTTGAGAACACTTTTATTGTCTGTATTTTTTATAAGAGTAGGAAGGATATTTCATTTGTCTTGCGTTTTCCAAAATAGCGATAATACCAAATATCTCTTCATGGTTTATTGAGTTTTTGCAAATGAAGAAATGTCTGTTCAAATCCTTTGCTCATTTTTAAAAACTGGGTGTTTTTTTTTAATTGTAAGATTTCCTTATATATTCTAAACACTAGACCATTATCAGATATGCCATTTGCAAATATTTCTCCCATTCAATGGGTTGTCTTTATATTTCCTTGATAGTGTCCTTTGAAGCACAAAATTTTTCAAGTTTCCAGTTCAACTTGCTTTTTTTTTCTCTTTGGTTGCTATGTTTGGGGTGTCATATCTAAGAAACTATTGCCTGACACAAGGTCACAAATATTTACACCTACATTTTCTTCCTAGAGTTTTATATTTTTGGCTTTTAAATTCTAACCTTTGATTCATTCTGAGTTAATTTTCATGTATGATGCAGGTAGGGATCCAACATTGCCTTTTTACATATGAATATCCAGTTGTTCCACTTTTTCGTTGTTTATTTGTTTTTTTAGTTTTGAGGGGGGTTTTTATACTCACAATCTGTGAGGTAAATTCAGAAGCTATTATTGTCCCTACTTGAAATAAAGACCTTCACTCAGCCTCGGCTAGTCTTACATTAGTCTCTATCGCCATTGTGAAACTCACTCTCCTTCCATATAGCAGTGTTAGAAGTAGGATCTGGTTCCATGGGCTCCATGAGCATCCACCACCCAAACCCCATCTGAAGTCTGAGGCAACAGTGACTACCACCACTTCCCTTTCCCTTCTCTCTCTCTCTCTCCCTCTCTCTCTCTCTATCTATCTCTTTCTTTTCCCCTCCTGCAACCATAGCTCAAATGGTTCAAGTAATTTGGCCCTGGATTCTGAGGATGGCTCCATGGCCTCATCTCAGGTGCTAAAAATAGCTTGGTTGCCAAGCAATGGAGCAGCAACTCCACGTGGGCAGAGCACTGCCCTATAAGAGGCTTGCCGGGTGGATCCTAGTCAGGGTGCATGCAGAGTCTGTCTCTCTGCCTCCCCAGCTCTCACTTAATAAAAAAAAAAGCAAAAGTAGACAAATAGGACTACAGCAAACTAAAAAACTTCTGCACACCAGAAACAAACAATCAATACAATGAAAAGGCAGCCTAAGGAATGGGAGCAAATATGTGCCAAACATATATCTGAAAGGATCAATTTCTAAAATATATAAGAAACTCCCATCACGCCACAGCAAAAAAAAAAAACAACAAACCCATAAATGAATGACCTGTTTAAAAAAATGGGTTGAAGACTTGAACTGACATTTCTCCAAAGAAGACATACAAATGGCCTACAGGTATTAAAAAAGATGCTCGATATCACTAATCATCAGGGAAGTTCAAATCAAAGCCACAGTGAGAGGTTAGCTCATCTGTTAGGGTGGCTATTACACAGAAAACAAAAGACAACAAGAATTGGTGAGGATGTGGAGAAATTGGAACCGTTGTATACTAACAGTGGGAATGATGCGAATTGGTGCATCATTTACCATTTCTGGGTAAAGAAAACAGAGTAGAAAAATAAAATATTATTATGACATTAACTGGACTATTATCCAGATTTTAAATATTTTAAAAGTTGGGCCATTTTTTAACAACTTGGATGAAGCTTGCAGACATTATGGCAAGTGAAATAAGCCAGGCACAGAAGGACAAGTCCTGTACGATTCCTACCTACATGCTATATCTAAAACAATCAAAGTTACAGAAGCAAAGGACAGAATGATAGTTGCCAAGGGCTGGGGAAAACGAGTTGTTGCTAATTAACATGGATAACATTTCAGCTATGCAGAATGAATGGACGTACAAAACTGTGCCCATAGATAACAATGCTGTGTTAAACACTAAAACACCGGTTACGAGGGTACATTTCCCATTCAGTGTTCTTATCACAAATAAATAATAATAATAATTAAAACATTTTTCAACTCATGGAAATATCGTCAAAAAACACATAGGGACAAACTCCATGATGTAAAACAGCTAAAATTGAAACTATGACGCATGAATTGAGAGTGTAGCTTAAGCCTGACCAGGTGGTGGCGCAGTGGTTCGAGACCCCAAGGTCACCAGCTTGAGTGTGGGCTGATCTGGTTTGAGCAAAACCCCACCAGCTTGAACCCAAGGTCGCTGGCTCCAGCAAGGGGTTACTCGGTCTGCTGAAGGCCCGCGGTCAAGGCACATATGAGAAAGCAATCAATGAACAACTAAGGTGTTGCAACGCGCAATGAAAAACTGATGATTGATGCTTTTCATCTCTCTCCGTTCCTGTCTGTTTGTCCCTGTCTATCCCTTTCTCGGACTCTCTCTCTGTCTCTGTAAAAAAAAAAAAAAAAAAAAGAGTGTGGCTTAAAATGAATGCAGGTGTGAAAGTCTAAGTTGGTGTTACATAAAGAAACTACTTATTCATGTACACTGGATACTAATCTCATGGGAACTGCTATCCAAAAAAAAGTTTTATAGGAAAAAAAAGCAGTAATAAGCCCAAAGTTGTTTAGATCAATGGTTTCCAAAGCATCTTTCAAAGTCATTGTTGTTCCTAGAAAGTGCCGTAATATTTACTGTGGATAGTGGTGAAGAGATTAGTAGCTAGGGTTCTGCTCTCAGAACAAATTTCTTTTAACCACATGCTTAATCTACATTTACAAAGTGAGCTTTATTAAGCAGAATATACCTCCAATTCCACTTGAATTGAGAAGAAAATTCTGTATTACACATCTTCTCTTGAGTATAATGTGTGTATGGGAGAGAAGGCATTCTGTTGGATGTTTCTATGAGAGAGAGAAAACAGTTTCAACAGTATCGTGGAGAAATCATAGCTAGTCCAAGTAGAATATGGGTTAGAGGCTGAATGTAATTGATATATGTGGGTCAAGTGCATCAGCCTGCAGCTTCACAGTCACCTCATCTCCTTTTCCACTGCATAACGGGACTGGGCACTGTTACCTCAACCGTGCTTTCTCCTGGGTTGAAAAATGGGCATTTGATGAGCCTAATCGTGCACCTTGTTAAAATTGCATCAAACGGGACTTGAGAGACCCTATCACTAGCATTCAAGGTTTAGTTGCAGAAAAAGAGCACACCTCCTTTGGAGACCAACTTGAATGGTAAACAGTGCAATGTGGTGGCATGCCGAAGAGTGAAGAAATAATTTCTTTGCCATCCAGAAGGGACTTCTTTGCCAGTCCTTCCAACCCAGCAGCCACAACATCATCCTTACCTGAAGACTTTCCGACCATCAGAAGCACCAACATGATATCCACGGCAAATACAATCAGGAAGAAGGTGATCAGAAGGATTTCCAACACGCTGAGCTTCCTCGCCATCTAATAATGGTATGAAGGCAAACCACAAAGTCCCATCAGTCCAAAAGAGTAAAACAGGCATCGTGATTGGAATAGGAACTCCTTGGCAAGATGCGTTCATCGATTGTCTGCATTCCCCTTTACATACACCAGAGAATATTTGTTTCTACTTATCACTGTCTCCAAGTTCATTCTAGTCACCTGGTCAGCAAACTGCGGCTCACGAGCACACGCGATTCTTTGGCCCCTTGAGTGTGGCTCTTCCACAAAAGACCACGTGTGGGTGCTACCTCGAAAAGGAATGTACCTACCTATATAGTTTAAGTTTAAAAAATTTGGCTCTCAAAAGAAATTTCAATCGTTGTACTGTTGATATTTGGCTCTGTTGACTAATGAGTTTGCTGACCACTGAATGCCTCGAGTGTTCTTGCCTAACCAAAATATCGAATCATTTTATTGTACACCTGAAACTAATATGAACAATGTAAGATTGTATGCCAACTGTACTTAAAGATAAATGATAAAGAAAATAAAATCATTAGTGTTAAAAAAAAAAATCCTGTCCCACCAGTTACCCTTCATTTTTCTTGCACTACCAAACTTTCCTTCTGAATTTGCTCTTTCCCCTCACACATACACCCCAAGTCATTGTAACTCTCTTAAACTCGGTGTTCCTCTCTAGGTACCGTAACTTCCTTTCTCCTTTCATAGCTAGCTTTCCAAAATGATAACTCCACGCTGTTGGCATCAGCGTCCTCCTGCATTAGTGGCTTGGCTTCAGTGTCTGGCAACTGCTCTTGCCAAGGTCACCAGCTGCTGAATACAATGGCCACTGTATAAGTCACCTGGCATATCAACCACACCTTCCTCTTTCAAATTCCCCACCTTTGGATTCCTTGATATCATTCAACCTCTGTGGTTTTCACCTCTATTTCTGGTTCCGCTTCAGTTTGCTCTGCAGTGCCCTGTTCCATTAGAGGCTGGCATCCCAAGTATCACTCTCTTAGGTCCACTCCCCGCTCTCCTTGAACAATCGTCTCCACTCAGGTGACTCTGTATAACTACTGAGGTCAATACAACCTGGGTTTCTAGCCCAGAGATTTAGCTTCATATATTCAACTACTTATTGGGGTGTCTCTCTTGGATGTTCCCCAGGCTCCACCAAATTCAACACATTTATACATGAAGTCATCTCCCCCAACACCTCAGTCCCAACCTCTGCCAGTTCTACCAAATTGGCTGCTTCTCAAATAATTCCGACCTTGAAAAACAGAACCATAATTTCTTTAAAAACCTAGGTCAGTTCTGTTTCTTTCGTTCTCTCTTCCTGTTCATCCGCGCAGCCTGTGACCGGTTAAGTCTGGAGCGTCTCTCAGAACCTGTCTACTCTGCTCCCTCTTCTCTATCTGTATTGGAAATGCTTCAGTTAGGCCACCATGTCTGGCCTGAACTGTGCCCACAGCTTGCCCACCGGTGCCCTGTTTGTGCTCTTTCTTTTCCTGGAGTCCATCAAACACGCTCAGCAGCATTGATCTTTCTGAAGCATAAAGAGGGCTGTGTGGTTCTCCTACAGTCAAGCCTTCAATGGGTCTCCAGATAAGGTATCAACTCTTTAGCTTTGTAATCAAGGTCATCATGATACCTCCCTATGACCACCTGTCCAGCCTCTTCTCTCTCCTGTGTTCCAGACATACCAAACCAACCTTTATGTAGTGACAATCTATAAATCTGTGTGGACAAAAGAATTTCTCTCTCTTTTTTAAAATTTCACTTCTCTTTTAAATTTCATTTCCCTGCGCCCCTAATTGTCTCAAACCCAGCCCAAGACCATGACCATTTCTACAAGTATTTTCATACAGACCTAGCTTAACTTTTTAATTAAGGCAGCCTTAAGGTCAATGTGTCATAAGCCAAGAAAAGAAGCACCTTAATTGTAAGATGGGGGTGAGAAGCAAGGACCTACAAATAACCTGCCAAGGTGGGGCAGTGTGGGGTGGGGTTAGGTTTGGGGTTTGGGATTGAAGTTGGATACATTTATTCCTTCTTATTAGCCTATATCTGAGGCGTCTCTCCTCTAGTCGAAATTATTCAAAGGTTTACTCTAATCCCCATAAGATCTATATTGTATTGTTACATTCCCATAAAATTTCTACACCAGAGTTGATCAGGCAGGGGTGAAAGTTGACATAAGTGGTGCCATTTTAAAATGGAGCCAAAAGCCATTCCAGGGGAACTGCCTTATACATCTTGCCCTTGAACCTTTGAAATGTTTGAACTGGGCAAAATAACCTTTAGGCTGGGTCACAGCAATATCGTTCTACAAACAATTGTTTGTAAGCTAACGGGAAAGCAGACATCCTGCCCACAAGGACTGATCATTAGAGAGATTCTTTAGAATCAATAGCGTGCCCTGTGTGGCTAACAAGACTCAGTGTTGACAATAACAGGAAATTCTCTCCTCCATTCATGTAATAATTTCCCTTCCTTTCCCCATAAAACCTCCTTGCCCTTACCCTGCAACAGGGACACAATTTGGGCTTCCTCTTGAAGCCATGTTCCCAAATTGCAATTCTGTGATCTCAAATAAATGCTTGTTGCTTCTCATAAAAAGTTAGCTTTTTACTTCTAGGGGAATGCAGGCATCGAGATCCCCATTTCACAAACCAAGGCTAAGGAGCTGTGCCTAACCACAGTCAGTTACTGAGGCAAAAGCAGAGTGGCCCCGCTTCTTACACTAGGACTTGAACAGTCTCTTCACAATATCACCTAGACGGCCAGAGCTTACAGATAGAGAGGCTGAGTCACCAGTGGTGGAATTTCAGATGGTGAAAGAAGTCTGAGAGACCACCCTATATGTTCACAACACCTAGTTGAGTTTCTCACATATAGAGTCCATGGTTCATGAACCCAGTAAACACACTGTCCACCAGTGAGACTCCTTTGCTTCTCGCCATGGGGAGACTTGTCTTTCCAGCCTCTGCCAACCAGAAGCACGTACCCCTTCCACAGCTCCTTCATCCTCCTGGGGGAGCAGGTCAGCACCCGAGGCTCAGCACACTCTGGGGACCATCCCAGGCATTGTCCTGCCACAGGGACTATGTCAGCTGGGCAGAAGGTAGGAGCGGAGATTCCTAAAGGTAGAAATTCTTCCCTCCTTAGAAACCTTCCTTGCCCGAAACCACTTTTCTGTATCAGAAAACATTTTTGAACAATTAAAAGCCAGATTTTATTAAAAACCTTCATAATTGTGTAGCCATTTCCCTCAGCTTGGAAAGACACATTCACCTGACCCTCCATCCTTGCCAATCTCACTGAGCTCCCAGAGGGGTCTCGTCTGGTTCTTCCTTCCTCAGTTTCTTCCGGTGAGAGAGAAACTTCACACATCAGACCCCCCGCATCTGCCCCCACACACACCCACCTCGTCTCCGGGCAGCCCGTGGCTCCATGCACTATCTCATCCCCTCTCCTCCAAGTCTGTGCCGAGGGAAGAAGGTATCAGGTCCAGAAAAAGGTATCTGCTGTCCAGACCACTTAGCAGAGAAGGAGACGAGGACCTGCCACTAGGAGAAAGGCGCACGACTTGCTCAAAGCGCTGCCTGCATGGGAAACAGTCCTCACCTCATAGCCCTGTTGTTTTATTTGTCACTTCTATCCCTCGGCGGTTCTCTAGAAGCACTGAGCAAAGGTGACTGGGCTGATGTAGCCAGGATTGATTTATTGCCCTATAAACTGACGGCCACTGGAGGAGAGAAATGCATTTCTCAACAGACCATAAAAGGCCCTCACTTCCCCTGTGACATGGAGGAAGCTTCATCTGTTAATGAAAGGGGCAAGTGGAGTTTTAATGTGACTGTTTCTTCCGTGTTTCTGTCTGTATCTAATTCCTTTGCTTCTCACACAGTATTACACTCACTTGCCTGACCATGGAGCCTAGAGAATTCAAGAGCTGAGGTCTCATCCATCTCCTTCCCTGTTGTACCTCCTATGCTGAGCACTCCGCCCAACATCCATGGCTAGTTCAAAATACACAGCCATTCATTGAATTAGAAAGAATGGGCCCTGGCCGGTTGGCTCAGTGGTAGAGCGTCAGCCTGGCGTGCAGGAGTCCCGGGTTTAATTCCTGGCCAGGACACACAGGAGAAGTGCCCATCTGCTTCTCCACCCCTCCCCCTCTCCTTCCCCTCTGTCTCTCTCTTCCCCTCCTGCAGCCAAGGCTCCATTGGAGCAAAGTTGGCCCGGGCACTGAGGATGGCTCTGTGGCCTCTGCCTCAGGCACTAGAATGGCTCTGGTTGCAACAGAGCGACGCCCCAGATGGGCAGAGCATCGCCCCCTGGTGGGCGTGCCAGGTGGATCCCGGTTGAGCACATGCGTGAGTCTGTCTGACTGCCTCCCCATTTCCAACTTCAGAAAAATACAAAAAAAAGAAAAAAAAGAAAGTGAAAGAATGAAGAGCTCTTGGCTCTCCTCATCGTTCCTTTCTTTATTTCTCTCGCCCAAAGTTTCCTTGAGGTAATTCAGCTCTTCATTTGTTTAAATAGCCTTCCCACCTATTATTCTAAATAAGTGAAGCACCATTAAAATAGAAATATCATCTTGAAGTGGGAAGACACCTCTAAAGGAAATCAGTCACACTCTTTGATAGATCAGCACTTTTTAAACGAGCCTTCTAATACTTTAGGAATTTCCAACTTTGAGAAGTCTGCCTCCCCAGGGAAGAGGCCAGAAATTCTCTTTCAGCCAAGGTGGAGGCAAGTGGCTTGTACTCAGTTGACGGGACATGGCTGTGACCCAGAAGAAAGTGAGGTGGAGTGGCCGTGTGGGATCCAGGATGGTGAAGACACACCATTTCAGAGGGAGCAGGGACAAGAGACCTATTGCTCAGTATTGGAGGTACAGGCTGCCAGACTTTTGCTAAGGACCCCACCCCGCAACAACCCAGCCCCTGGCCAGGGTGACTGGGCTCTTGTCCCTGGTCACACAGCCTGCAAACCTGACTCTAGCCTTCCTGGAGTTCCTATGAGTCACTAACACCTTTTAAGCTTTTCTTTTCTTCTTAAGCTAGCTAAAGAGAAAAAAAGTGGTTTTAAGAGGACTGAAATATAATTTGCATACTATGAAATTCAATTCACCCTTTTAAAGTGCAAAATTCAGTGGTTTCTAGTATATTCACAAAGATGTGCAACCATCACCACTATCTAATTCCCAAACACTGCTATTGTCTCCAAAAGAAGACATCCATTCACTAGTGGTCACTTTTCACTCCCCTCTCTCCCAATCCCTGCAACCACTAAGCTACTTTCTGTCTTTATGCATTTGCCTGCTGTGAACATTTCATAGAAATTGAATCATATAATAGAGGCCTTTTGTGTTGGCTTCCTTCGGTTGGCATAATGTTTTCAATCCATGTGGTTGCAGGTATCAGACACCTATAGACATCAGAACTGTATTCCTTTTGATGGCTGGATGATACTCACTATACTAACATATCGCACTATGCTTGTCCACTCATTAGTTGATGTACACTGAGGTTGTTTCTGCTTTTTGCTATTATGGGAAATGCTCCTATGAACATTCAGTTTTCTGGGTGATATACATAGAAGTGGAATGTCTGGGTCATATGGTAACTGTACCTTTAATTTTTTGAAGAACCAGAGAACTATTTTCCAAAGGGGTGGCAACATTTTGCGTTCCCACCAACAATAGATGAGGGCATCTAGCATATATAGGGTATTGTATAGTCCATATATGCGGGCATGCTATGTTTTGATGGCACCTAAGACCCATCAGGAATATAGCACCCACAGCAGTTCAGGTTTGCTACAAATGCTCAGTGTGACAAGCACCCCCCACACACACACTTGCTTTCTGCCTTTATAAACCCTCAGCTTATCTCTGTGACAGTACAAGGAAGCCTGTGTTACAGAGAAAATACACCTGGATCTCATTTCAAATTGGGATGGCACCTTGGCCAATGACTAAGAAAGGAGATTTATTATTACATAAGATCTTTCTATTTTTTTGTGTGATACTTGACTCTTTAACTCCTCATATCGCCGTGCTTACCGACAGGCCCAACTACCCGTTGTTGTTTTTAAAGCACTGAAAATAGCTAACTTTGCCATCCTTTCTTGCTGACTGGTCATTGGATGATACAGGGTCATGTGCTTGTGCTGATGATGAACAGGTAACAGATATTATACTTTGGAGGGAAGAGATAAGCATGTGACTGAATATCTTTTGGTTGTTCATGAGTAGAAAAACATGGTGAAGATAGCTCTTGGCATAACTCATAATGTGATCAAAGCAAGCAGATGGCTGCAAATCATCAGATCAGAAACCAACAAGATGTTTAGCCCTGAACTCTCAAGAGTTCAGGTTGGTTAGAGGAGGGCCAATGTTTTCTCACATTTTTAGATCATGGTTACTTCCCCACATTTCATATTAGTTGCATAGTTAGCTCAGGCTCTCATTCCGAATAAGCCCCTTATTTTGATAATTAGAAAATAAGCCAATTTAACAATATTATATTCTGTAGACTTCTGCACACACTCACACATGAATACACAAGCAGAATGTGGCTTTCTGGTATTAAAAAAAGAGTCATAAGAATATAAACACATTCATTTCTAACACATTCATTTTCAAGTACTATAATACTAAAAGTAAACACTCCATTTAATTTTCTGGATTACAAGTACTGGAGAGGTTGTGGAGAAAAAGGAATCCTCATTCACTGCTGATGGGAATGCAACCATTATGAAAGAAAGTATGGTGGTTCCTCAGAAAACTAAGAATAGAATTACCATATGACCCAGCAATCCCTCTACTGGGTATCTACCCCCAAAACTCAAAAACATTGGTACATAAAGACACAGGCACCCCCATGTTCATCGCAGCATTATTCACAGTGGCCAAGACATGGAAACAACCAAAGTGTCCCTCGATAGAGGATTGGATAAAGAAGATGTGGTACATATATACAATAGAATACTATTCAGCCATAAGAAATGATGACATAGTGCCATTTACAACAACAAGTCTGGACCTTGAGAACATTATAACTGAGTGAAATAAGAAATCTGGGAAGCTAGGAACTATATTATTTCACATGTAGGTGGGATATAAAACTGAGACTCATGGACATAGATAAAAGTGGTTACCAGGGGGAAGGGAGTATGGGGGAGGGGTGGGGAAAGGGTGTAAAGAGGACAAATATAAGGTGACAGAAAATGATTTGACTTTGGGTGGTGGGTACACAACATAATCATCAGTTCAAACGCTACAGAAATGTTTACCTGAAACCTATGTGCACTGTACTCTTATTGATCAATGTTACCCTGTTAAATTTAATTTTCTAAATAATAAACTTTAAAAATGTTTCTGGATTCATGTTTGGTTTTAAAAACTTAATAATTGGGAAATGAAGAATACATTTCAAATTATTCAAATTAAGTAAGACATTATGTAAAAACTAAAATTTGTATTTACCAACCAAATAATGACACCTTGAGTCTGCACTAGGTTTCACTGTTTTCTGTTTTAAGCACAAATAAAAACACCAAGTAGCTGCATGAAATGGCAGAATTTGTTATAAAAGTAAATATTCTTGCTCTGGCCAGTTGGCTCAGTGGTAGAGTGTTGGCCCGGTGTATGGAAGTCTCAGGTTCGATTCCAGGCCAGGGCACACAGGAGAAGCGCCCATCTGCTTCTCTACCCTTCTCCCTCTCCTTCCTCTCTATCTCTCTCTTCCCCTCTGGCAGCCAAGGCTCCATTGGAGCAAAGTTGCCCTGGGTGCTGAGAATGGCTCCATGACCTCCGCTTCAGGCACTAGATGGCTCTGGTTGCAATGGAGCAATGCCCCTAGATGGGCAGAGCATTGGCCCCTGGTGGATATGCTGGGTGGATCCCGGTCAGGCACATGCGGGAGTCTGTCTCTCTGCCTCCCTACTTCTCACTTCAGAAAAATAAAAAAAAAAATAAATTAAATAAATATTTCTGTTAAGCATTAATATGCAATTTTTTATCCCAAATTTTAACCATCTAGTGTTTTAACCAAGGGTATTGCAACTTCTATTTTGCCAGAGTTGATGTTTACCACATACAGGAACTGCTATGGTGGTTAAAACAACAATGGTCCAAGTACACTCTTCCCCAAACCTAAATTTTATAAAAAGCCATGTCAAAGCTGTCGGGGGGGGGGGGGGGGCGGAGGGAGGAGGGCTGGTCATCCTAAGCTAACCATTCCATTGGTGGATTTAGACTGCCAGAACTCTGATGCCAAGGAAAACAAGACCAATTTACAAGGGTTGGCTGAATAATACGTAGCCTTCATCCGAAGAGACCATACCCATGGTCAGCATAGTAAAAACGTCACAATCTCTTGAAAAGATGCTTGTTTTATTTTGCTCTGGCATAGAGGTCACATGCATGTATGTGTACATCAGGTCGGGTTATTTAGAGAAGTAAGATTTACACATTTCAAAGCACACCACGACAGCATTATTGGTTTTTTTTACATTCAAAGTCCTTTCTTCAGTTTCGCCTGCTTCAACGTCACCCTCACCCCTACTTCCATACGCTAAGGGTTTCCCCTAACCCTTCCTGCTTTCAAGTAGTTGGCTCTTCCTTTCTCTTCCCCCTGAGGCTAATCTTCCTAATATTTTAACACTATCTTCTTATTCATCAAAATCACTTTCATCACTGTCTGTTTCTGCTCTTTCCTACTTACCTTTCCTTGTGTTTGCATTTTCTTCCCCTTATCTCCTGCTCTCAACAGAACATTCCCATCTCCCCATAACCAACCAACAGGTGTTCTTTCTTGGTAATTTCTCGGGGTGATAGCTCCAGGGTCTGAAAGTGTTTTAGCAAGCTTTTTCTTGTGTATTCAGCAGGAGATTGAGACCCTTTTCCTGGTTACATGCACATGCACATGCTCACACCCTTCACCATGGACCCAGTTCATCTTCAGTAAATGTTGGATGATGAACACTAAATACTGTACTAATCACAGAGACGTTAAGGTAGCCTGTAGATTTTCTACATCTCTCTACTGCCTATCCCACAGGGCTAAGACACAACATATAACAGAATTAATAGAAGATTTTAGCCATGCTGGGCATGAACCAATTAGCAACAGACAATTTTATAAGCACGAAGCATAATGTAGTTTCAAAGTCATTCACAGGATCTTGCTCTTAAAATTCACGGAGTACTCCCCCATGTCACTGAAATGAAATTATGTAGGCTGATGTTTCTGCTGGTCACATCAATAGTTAACACCTGTGGGGAAGCAAAGGAAAAGTATTGGGCTTTAGATTATTGAAATTTCCTGCTAATAAATCAGATAGGAGCCCATGGTCACACACTCAGATACTTTCCCAGTTCATTGCCTAGATCCAGACCTCACTCAGATTTTCAGGTGAGAAGGGTGTTTCTTAATTCCTTAGAGTACAAATGTCACCCAGTGATCGGGACAAGACAGCAAGCCCCCAAATAAGGCAATAGGCAGCCACTGTAGAGACACAACCCCATAGACAAATTGGAGAAAATATTCTCATTTCCATTCAACTGAGGGTGTGTTGATTACCCTGAGATCTCCACTCCAGCTAGTCCCTAGCAGAGCCCAGCTGAGAGCCAGTTAGAGTCCGCGCTGCAGCTGTTTGTTAGGCAAATCCTTTCGGGAGAATCTCACAGCATGTGCTGTCCAGGAGTTGGTTGGCAACCAAAGCGGGTAAAGTCCTTTGTGAGCTCTCGGCAAAGTTTGGGGAGTTGGTTGGCCAGAAAACCACAAATAAGAGGAAACAAATAAAAAATACAAAATGGAAGGAAGAAATTCTGTTTCAGACCTTGTACTCGGGGAGGGCTCTAGGAGGAAAATATATATAGTCCAGGAAAAAGCAAGAAGCCAAGCTCACAAGGAGAGGTCCTTGACCACAGGAGAAGAGATGTGCAGGATGTGCATGAAGTCAGACTGCGTCTTGCAATCGACAGCCTTGGGAATGCGGTGAGTGACAGTGACGATTACCCCTACACCCATGGATGCCTTTGCTGTCGCTGCACTGCGAACAGGGGGGCAGCAAATCTCGTAAGGATTATTGTAGGGAGAAGTCTGCACCCTGGCTGATAGTAAGATCGAGAGAGCTCTGAGAGGCAAACCCATCTAAACATGCTAGTGGCTGGGAAGAAAAGGCTCCCGGACAATAGTGGGAGAGTTGTATGAAATTCTGTATCGCCGGAACCTCGGGTAAGTCACAGGAAACGCCTTAACCTGTTGGTGTCATGTAGCCTCCTTTCAGATAATAAGAAATAATAGGAGATTTAGATAATAAAATAATTTACATATATAAATAATAAAAGGGCAGTATGTGGTACACATTGGTTCGGGCATTTCTCACACTTCTTAACATCCGGGGTCTACCTCTTGTGAATTACTTCTATGTCGCAACATCAAAGCCCCTGTATCGCCGCCCCACGCTTTTCCCTGTATTATCACTTAACATATAAAAACCTATGTCAAAAGAAGTTTTACAAAACTCTCTATAAGATCAAAATAGAATGTTCAGTGATAGAAAGTCACTGTATCATACTTTTGTCATTCATTCTTTCTGTCTTTATGGCACATGGAACAATGGGGTGGCTTTTAACTATGGTGCTGTAGAGTTGATGAAATACGATAGAGAAAGCTATTTGGGAAGTCTATCTCTGAGGTCCAGGCGAGGGAGCAAACCGCCTGGTTTTACAAATAGCTTTGCAGGCAAGCGGTGTGCGTAGAAAGTATGGATCCAGACCCTCAGTCTCCAGTGAGGATAAGCCCGATTCCCCCTCCATCACCATGCGGTCCCTCGCCGGCACGCTACAAACAGAGGGACTGCGGGAGGGCTTTGCAGGAGACGGGGTGGGGGTGGGGGGGCATTAGAGAGCAAACAGGCAGGCATTGCTCAAGGCAGCTCAGGGCTGGGAAATGCCATTCAGACTCTTCGCTGGGCACACACCTGGGTTGTAGTGTCGTAGGTGAAGCTGGGGGTTATCACCGCGCTGCTCACAGAGACGTTGACACTGGACACGGGGACACTGCCCGCTCCCCAGATCTCAAAGTAGCCCAGATTCAAAGGGTTGGCATCGGTGATGTATTGGTTGAAAACTACACGACTCTCCATCGTATTCTGTCAAGTTGGAGACAAAAGAAACCAGAAAGAAAAAATAGCAACATTTGTTCAAACTTTTTCCCACCTCTTTCTTAGGGACAAATAAGCATCGTGAAGTAAGACAGCTTCAGGGTCACCATCGTGTGTGTCCCTGTGGTGCCGTCATGATTCCAGGACTCTATCTCCTTCCTGTCACCAACTGTCACATGAGTTTTCATTGGCTAAGAAGCACCTGCGAGGTCTCTAGCATCGCCCTGAACTAGAAGGAGACAGTCTCAGCCATCGGGAACCTCCCATGCTCCACGTGCAGAAGTCGTAAAACACACAGACCATTTCAAGGCAACACGGGAACAAGAGCTGGATAACACTGAACGAGTGCATCCATCTCTGCCCAGAGAATAAGTTTAAGATGAACCATGAACAGGGCTGAACCACGGAAAACTTCTTGGGAGCGCATTAAATCGATCAAAGTCTAGAAAGTGGGCAGTGAAAGAATTCTAGGTGGTTCTTTGTACCCTCATGATGTGCAGCATCCTACTAAGCCAGGAGAACTCTGGCTCCTCTTCGTAACATCAGTCACACTCACCCGGCTGGCAGAGAAGCGAGCCAGGTAATAGAGTCCTTTTCCATAGGTATCTGCAAACACACAATAGGGGAACTGTGATCAGAGTTAGGCTCTAGAATTGTCATTGCCTACCTGTCTTGGTTGAGAAAATAGCGGTTATTTTTTTTCTTTACAGATTTCTATTTTGTTTAAGACCTATGTACAGAGATCAGTCAGACTGTGCCCCCAACCTCAGTTTGCATAGGACGTTTGAAATGAGCATGTATAGACCATCTGTCCGACAGAGTCACTGCACATAATGTCACCTGAATCTACCTCTCTTCCCTGTGGGCTACCTCTCCCAACATCTTCCTAGACACCTCGGAACTTCCAGGCTCCTTCTGCATGAAGCGCACATATGTGAACATACATGCAAACAGAACAGGTCACAAACACCAACACTGGTGTCTGGGTCAGCTAGTCTTATGAGATGTCCAGTAATTTCTTAAATGCAATCCCTGGAGAACAAAGAGAACCACAGAAAATGCTTCTTTGTCCTTTATCCTCAGTTTATGCCACGGGCCCAGGGAGAACGTGAAGCGCAGCGTGTCCACTAAAGGTGGGTGGACCAGAGCCTTGTCACAGGTGAGCCCAGCCCGCATCCACCCTGCAGCTCTCTGCCTGGCCCCATGCACTCTCCTCTTTCTGATTTGCTTACCGCTCCCTCCATCAGAGGGCACTGGCTGGCCCAGTAGAATTGTGCTGCCCAAGGGAGCCACAAGCAAAATGTATTGATTTAAATTACAATGAATTAAAATGAAGTGACATTAAAAACTCAGTTCTGCCTGACCAGGTGGTGGCGCAGTGGATAGAGTGTTGGACTAGGATGTGGAAGACCCAGGTTTGAGACCCTGAGGTCGCCAGCTTGAGCGAGGGCTCATCTGGTTTGAGCAAAGCTCACCAGCTTGGACCCAACGTCGCTGGCTTGAGCAAGGGGTTACTCGGTCTGCTGTAGCCCCCGGTCAAGGCACATATGAGAAAGCAATCAATGAACAACTAAGGAACCGCAACAAAGAACTGATGTTTCCCATCTCTCTCCCTTCCTGTTGTCTGTCCCTATCTGTCCCTCTCTCTGACTCTTTCTCTCTGTAAAAAAAACAAAAAAGATAAAAAAAAAAAACTCAGTTCTCCAGATGCACTTGTCACATTTCAAGTGCTCAGTAGCCACCTATGCCCAATGGCTACATTGGCCACAGAGCTACAGAACATTTCCAATCACTGCAGAAAGTTGGCTAAGGCAGCACTAGGCTGGAAACAGATAGTGAGTGATACTTGAGCCGTCCTCCTGAGAGTTCACTAATTCCTGTAAGCCCGTAACAGAAAATCCCCCCCCCCCCCGCGGTAGTAAACAGCACAGCCGACAGCGGCACTGTCTCTCCTACTGGGACAATGAACCGTGCAATTTGGGAATTTACCTTTGAATAGACACCATACGGAAGTATATTTCAATCGGGTCTGAAGAAATTTTCACAATGACTCCCACAGTGGATGAGGACAGTGGATAATGGCGAGAGAGTCACAGCTAAGCTTCATTTGTGTGCAGCACAAAGATCACATACACTACGCATTACTCACTTCAAAGTGAGGGCTATCTTTAACGAGCGCAGGGTTGCTTTAACACGGGAAAGGAAAAACAGGTCTCCAAGGTACCCAGGAACCTAGCTAGTCAGTGGTATTGGCACGAGTCAGAGGCAACCCTTACTCACCGATGCTTTCCCCATCATCCCAGAAGAGCCAGCCTTCAGCAGTCCCCTTGTCGTCCAAAGCAACCTTGAAGCCCAGGAATTTCTGGCGGCTGCAGGCAAGTGGGAGAGAGGCGTCAGCTGAAAACCCAGCCACGGGCTCAAGCCAAGGGTTTCCAGAACACGGAAAGAAAGTCCTTCATGCTCTAAAGACCAAGTGCTAGAGTTCAAGGGGCCATGATGTACCTCTGGTTCTGTCACCGTTAGCTCTGTGGCTTCGTGCCAGGAACGAATGAATTAATGCATGAAGCAGAGGGGAGTTCCCTTCAAGGTTCTACAAGCTCTACCAGAAACTTAGCCCATCCCACTGGGTCCTTTTCCTTCCCCGTGGTGAGGAGAGTCCTGGTCTTGCGGTCTTCCTTCTTCCAAGACTTAACCTCCCAGATATGTGCGCCGAGAGTTCTGCTTACAAATGTCCCAAGTCCTTCTGTTGGTAACTGAATTTTTGAACTCAAGTGAGCAGGGCTCTAAGAATTTGAGTTTGATGTTAGACATAGATTTTAGTCCCTGCTCATCTACCTACTAACCATGTGACTTGGAGTTCATCACACGGCCCGCTCCCCAGACAGTAATGAAGCTCATCTATAAATTAACAGTGGGGATAATAACAGTGCTTGCACCACAGGGTTTCATTTCTTTCTCTTTGGTAAGAAAAAAAACCCAGAAATTTCAGTTCTGGACACACAGCACGCATTCATTTGAGTGCAGAGTGTGAAAAGGGTTAAAAAGCAAACAAGCAGGCCCTGGCCGGTTGGCTCAGCGGTAGAGCGTCGGCCTGGCGCGTGGGAGACCCGGGTTCGATTCCCGGCCAGGGCACACAGGAGAGGCGCCCATCTGCTTCTCCACCCCCGCCCCCTCCTTCCTCTCTGTCTCTCTCTTCCCCTCCCGTAGCCAAGGCTCCATTGGAGCAAAGATGGCCTGGTCGCTGGGGATGGCTCCTTGGCCTTTGCCCCAGGCGCTAGAGTGGCTCTGGTCGAGGCAGAGTGATGCCCCAGGGGGGCAGAGCATCGCCCCCTGGTGGGCAGAGCTTCGCCCCTGGTGGGCGTGCCGGGTGGATCCCGTTGGGGCTCATGTGGGAGTCTGTCTGACTGTCTCTCCCCATTTCCAGCTTCAGAAAAATACAAAAAAAAAAAAAGCAAACAAGCAAACCAACCACCAACAGAAATGTTTAGTAAAATTGCTTTTGGGCCCGAGGGGACTTGCTTGCAGAGCGGCGGGCACTCCACCAGGCTCCGAGCAACCGCGTGTAAGTGAGGAGGGACCTGGTTCCACCACTCACCTTAAGTGGGTGTTCTGCGCAGGCTCCTGACAGGGCAGGATGTGGCCCCCGCGGACGTGAAGATTGATGTGGTCAAGGGGGGCCGGCAGGGCCTTCCACTGCCTGCTTGCTTTAATGTCCACCCCCTGTGGCCCAGAAGGTAAGAGATGAGGAGGGAGAGAAGGGGCCTCCGAACAACACACTTACCAGAAACCTGTTCGCTCTTCTGAACTTACTACCTGTGCACAGTCCCTGCACACGTATCCATGACTACGGCCCCCCACCGTCAGGGCCCCTTGCCTAAAGGGTATCCCCAGCACCTACAACATGGGCCCACAGTGTGGGTCTCACTCCGCCCCCGTGCACCCCCTCCTCCTGTGTCACGGAGCACAGCAGGGCGGGACCGTCTGGTATGCAGGGCTTGTTGGCTCCTGGTCCACTGAGCACACTGGAGTTTCTGCACCTGCTCTGCCTTCGTCTGCTTTGTCTTCGTCTCCCTTCACACTGCCATCCCCATGCCCGCCAGCTCAACTAACACCTTTGGCACGTTTCACAGGAAAGAGGAGAGTGAGCTGACTCAGTTACAAATCCTTGTCTTAAACTCACTGGGTCTTCTTAGATGTTCAGATCTTTATCTTGCCTCATGAGTGACAGGGAGAAGTGCTCTCTGACCTGGAGCCATAAACCTCCATTCTTAAGAAACCATCCTTCCATATTTTCTCAAGCTACAGAGCAGGGCTTCTCCATGTTAGCACTGTGAACAATTTGTTCTCTGTTGTGGGAGCCGTCCTGTGCTTATTGGGTGTATAACAGGGACTGTCCACTAGATGGCAGTAGCATCACATCAACCCACTGCCACTCTTGCCAACCAAAAATATCTCACCATTGTCAAATGTCCCCAGATAGGCAAAATTCTCCCATTTCAGAACCACGCCCTTAGAGATAGGAGAAAAGCTACCATAACATTCCTTTGGCCCCTGATGTTCATTTTATTTATTTATATTTTTTATTTACTAATTTTAGAGAGGAAGGGGGAAAGAGAGAGAAAAAAAGAGAGAGACAGGAACCCTGACTGGGGATTGAACCGGCAACCTCTGTGCTTTGGGACGATGCTCTAACCAGCCGAGCTCTCTGTCCAGGGCAGTAATGTTTATTTTATACAGGTTCGACCTGTACAGAACTAGGTGGTAGAAGGCAGCATGGTGACAGATAACTCATGCCAAGTTATACCTGCTTCATGGCCCGCCTTAGGACTTCAACATTCATAGGACTTAATAAAAAACTCCAGCCCCCTGTCTCTGGGAATCTTCCATTTGCTCACTGCTATCACGGGGAACTGGATCACCTTGTACGCCAATATCTTATGAATGCTGGGCGTTTTCTGGGACTCAGAGTAGCCTGGAAACATTCTGCAACAGGGAATGATGTGTCCAGCCTGCATGTCTAAATGCAACTGCATTGCTCCTGTGCACAAGGGCTGGGCCCCAATACCTCTGTGTGAGTTTTACACATGGCCTAAGACCTCACTTACCCTAGAGAGATACGATTAACACCTCCTCTGTGGGCATCTGGGCTGTAGAAGGAGATGTGGAAGAGGAGAGGAAAGGCCTAGCAGGGGAGGACGAGCAGAAGCTGTATTTGCAGCACAGTTCCCAGTGTTTACTAGTGTGTGGTTCCACACCATTGTGAAGAGTGTTGGTGTAAGGAACAATACAAACTAACGCACAAAGACCACTCATGAGAGCCAGGCAGTGAGTGAGATGCTTCGAGTGTCATTTCACAGTTCGGTGAGGGGAGTGGAGGGAACTTGGAGGTAAGAAAATGGGTGGGGTCCAGAGCCACGGTGGGTGTGAGCGGAGGTCGGTCAGATTCCAAAGCCTGTGCACACTCCCGTTTTCCCAGGTTGTGTAAACAACCAGAAAAACTCACCATGTAGTAATCATACCAGCGGGCTTCAGGGAAGTATGCAGTGATGTTTCTGGTATTCTAAAATGAAACACACACAGGTCAAGGGCTCAGTTACCTAAGGTGGGGTCACCAACTTGGTCAACACTATAGTGATGGCCTTTGACCCTCATGCTTCATGTCTCTAGAGGTCGGAACTATGGGGGAAGCCTTCATTGTCCCCCTACTTCAAACAGGGGAGACTGGCCTACCCCAGACTGGTGGCTTCTGTCAAGTCCTTTGGGATCCAGGACTTTGGAGAAAAATTATCATTTGCTTATAGACTTAACCCTTCTAGACTGTCCCATGAACCAGACTCTGTTATGATGATGTTAAAGATGAGGGAGCGGAGGACCAGAACACTTAAGTGATGAACTTCAGCTCAGCGGGAGAGGCAGAGATGGAGGTAGAATAAGAAGCCACATCTCAGGACCCCCCCAGCAGATCTGGACTCTTCTCTTTGCCCTGTTCTCCAGGCTCCGTAACGGGGACCCGGGTCTATCGGAGGCCTCCCTACTCACAGGCCCCAGGACAGGGCTGACCAGGAGGGCTGGGCCCAGCAGGAACTGCTCGTCTATGTCCCAGGTCACCTTGTCTGACACAAACCTGGAAGGCAAGCCAAGACACCACAATCAGGACTCCAACAGGACCCCAGGCCCAGGCCTGGAGGACACTCCCCCAGTTCAGACCCAAGTTAGAAATCTAGCTTCTCCACCTCACGTTACCCTTCCATCTTTAAGCAGATCTACGTTCGCTTTCTACATGTCCTGTTCTTCAAAGTCCAGATATGATTGTGTTTAGACATGTTCTTACCTATAAACATCTCCATGTCTCTTAACCATGGCACATCCTAAATGCAAGAATGGCCTCCATCACTCTGATCTCGCCCTGGGATGCCTTGTAACCTAAACTTCTATAAAAGGTAGGTGGGTCTTCACATGCCCCAGTTAAAAGAAGTTGTTGTGTTATATCATTTTGAAAAAAAAATTTTTTTTTATTCAATAGCCTCTTATTAATGACCCAGGGTATCATTGACACTATGCTAGATAACATATTTACGTGCCTAGAGAGAGCTTATGGCAAAAGGTGATCATGTTTTTAATTCAATTTTGGAAGAACCGAAACCACATAGAGAGAAATCACTCCCTCATCATTTGGGTTCCAGCCAGACACTCACTCGTGGAGAAGCGGCCGTACCACCGTACTGCCCTGCATGTGGGCCTGGTGCATCAGGGTGTAGAGATACGGAAGGAGGGTGTATCTGGTCTGCAGGACGCTTCTGGAGATATTCACGAAGGCAGCATCCCAGGACACAGGGTCTTGCCTCTGGAGGAGACAAAGGCATTGTAGAGCTCGCCACAGGGGAGCTGTGGGACTTGAGGTCGCTGAGCATTTATTAGAAATGAAAATCATCCACGGCTAAGTCAAAGATGGTGACAAGTAAGACTTTGAGAATGCTCTTAACTGACTGAAAGGGGTCACTGAAGCTCTCCCAGAACAGCAGCTAAAATGCTCCCATAAGACACTCTTTTGGGGATATATTTGATACAATACTGCCCAAATGAAAAGGTTAATCTAAAGAACATGGAAGAAGATGGTTTGTTGAAACATGAGGGTTTTTTTCATGTAGCCAATTGGCCATTTGTACGTCTTCCATGGAAAAAATGCTTATTCAGTTCCGGTGGCCACTTTTTAATTAGATTGTTCGGGGGGGGGGGGGGGTTGTGGTTGAAATGTGTGAGTGCCTTACAGATTTTGGATATTAAGCTTTTATCAGATAGATGGTTTGCAAATATTTTCTCCCATTCCTTAGGTTGCCTTTTTATTTTATTTTCTATTGTTTCTCTGTGCAGCAGCTTTAAGTTTTACATAGTCCCGTTTATTCTTTTTTTTTTTTTTTTTTTTTTTTTTTTTGTCTTTGTTGCTGGTGCTTTCAGTGTCTTACCAGAAAAAAAAAAAATCATCTCCAAGCCCAGTGTCAAGGGACTTTCCCCTGTGTTTTCTTCTAGGAGTTTTATGGTTTGGGGCTTTACAATTAAGTCATTAATGCATTCTGAGTTTTTGAAAGACTTTAAGGAAGATTGGCATTCATTATTCTTTAAATGTTTGATAAAATTCTCCAGAGAAACCATCTGGTTTTTTCTTGCAGGGAGATTTATTATTATTATTATCATCATTATTATTATTACAAAAAAGAAATAAAAACAATCAGAGGTGAGAAAGGTATTAACTAACCCCACTGTGGTCATCACTTCACAATATATGTGTATAAAAAAAATTTTTTTTAAGGATAAGAAACATGAGGGTTTCATGGTTTTAAAGCCGGGCCTGGGGACTCCGAGCAGCTCAGAACAGGGGCTGCGTTCCTACCCGCGTCCCGATGGTGTTGTGGTTCCTGGAGAAGGGGTAAAAGGCCCCCAGCTGCATCCAGCGAGCGCACATCTCATACTCGGCATCCCTAAAGAACCCACAGATGTCGGCTCCGGTCTGAAACAAGACGGAGGGGAATAAGACTGTGACGGTTTCTGAGAAACGCCACTACCCTCCTGGGGGACTAGGAGTGACCCGCAGGGCACTTACATAGGGTATGCCGAAGAGGCTGAACTCCATCATGCCTGCGGTGGGAACACAGCTGCATCAGACATGACACGCCACGCTGCCCCGCGTCCTCCACGCCACTCTGCCCCGCGTCCTCCCTGCCCCTCCGCGAACCCCTCAGCAGGGACCCTGTCTCCCCTCGCCACCGCGGACGCCCCGGATCAGCCACACACCGATGACCGATTTCTTCAGCTGGTCCCACGCGGCGGTGTTGTCCCCCAGCCAGTGTCCCCCCCAGCGGCCGGAAGAGGGGAAGGTGGAGCGGGTGACGACGATGCCTCGCTGTCCCGTCACCTCCTGCACGGCTCTGGTTGGAGGGGAACAGGAGGTGGCTGAGATCCTGACATCAGAACAGGGGAGGACGGGCCACACAGCTCCCCCTCCCAGCACTTCTAACCCTGGGATGTGGGGACACAGTGCTTCCCCTGTCGCTGGAGGAAAGATGGAAGTCTAAGCCATGGTGGGGTCCCCACCGACCAGCACCAGGAGGCGGAGAGAATAGCAACAGTTAATCCTCTAGTGTAGTTACAGTTTTACAAAGAACTTCACCATGTAATAACTCACTGGATTGCCTAGAAACAATAAGTAATGAATCACCAAGTTTTACTATTTATTTACTCAGTATTCAGTATTATATACTGGAGAGGGATGAAGGTAAATTTCTTCATAAGGCGGTTCCTTGGGCTCATTCCTATTTGTCATTGGCTGAGCTCAAACTGGGGCAACGCTAATGCAGTAGAACTCTAGTTGGCTATCCAACAAGACTGACAAATTAAGGGGGGGAAAATCCCAAAAGAGCTAAGTGACTTCTGAAATAAAAGAGGCCTCCGGTCCTCCGCATTCCCTTTGCCTCTTATAGCTCATGTGGTCGCAGCACAAGCTGCAGTGTGTGATAATGGCCTGTGCACTCCCCACGAGGACCACCGTCCCTCTCTGGCAGGACTGGCCCTTATTCAAATCTGTCCTGTCAACTACGACCACGGGGCCAGGCTCCATGCGCATGGGCATTTGTCTAATAGGTGAGAACTGCTACACAGCTGTGATTAAAACCGTTTTGAAACCACAGGAAGAGGGACAGAGAGGGGAAGCAGGGTAGCGCCATCGTCATGGGCTGAAGGGGAGGGAGGTGACGACTCACTCGTATGTGGGTCTGGTCTGGGACCACCCGTACAGGCTGTGCACGTCGTAGTGCCGCACCCGGGAGCCGTCGGGCAGGACCTGCTCGCTCTCCATGCACAGGGTCTTGCTGCTCAGACCCCTGTCCCTGGAATCCAAATCTGCGGACCAAGAGCCTGGGATGTGAAAGCCACCTCTGGTCCTGTTTACCCCTGATGTCTCTTCGAGGGATTGCACTCTACATCTGCAAGGGGCCCTCTTCTTCCCAGAGGCATGGGAACTGCTCAGCTCTGTGACCTGCAATAGTGCCCATGGGCATTTTCAACATCGAGTCCTCGGGAATGTTCTCCAGGAGAAAGCCAAGGGCGTGGGGAAGAACACAGAGCTATCAGACACTTAGGGGACACGCTCCAGCCTAGGTTTTTGACATGTGGATTATTTCATGTCATTCTTATCTTAATCCTATGCAGAAGATATCATTATCCCCTTCTTACAGTTTAAAAAACGGAGATTTGGGAACATCAAGTAGTATGTTGAAGGTCACACACTCACAGTGAGGATGATTTATGGGGCCAAGCTGTGAACACAAACATTAAGGCCAAAGTCCATCAACTCCATGATAAGGGGAAGCCGCTAGGTGCCACCCACTGGTGGCACAACAGACTCTTGTGGGGGAATTAACGTAAGCCTGAAGAAGTAAGGAAGGAAGCTGGAGCATCCTTCGGAGAGACAACCACTATTAAGTGTTTTCTGAACAAATTTTAACAATTCACTCAAAGTGGCCTGTGACTTGCACACACCCTACTGCGTAAAGTGCTTAAAGTGTGTTTGTCATTGGCCCACCTCAAAAAAACCAAAGCAGCACTGAGGATGTGCGCTGAACAGCCAGGATAAAGCCCTGGCTGCCGGCCTCTCGCAGGGGTCACTCCTTGCAGCCACGCCCCTGCCAGCAGGGGAGACCCAGGGTCCTTACGTGGCATATAGGGAGGGCGGTTCAGGGTGGCATCCTTGCAGCCCGGAGGGACTGCCCCATTCACGAAGCTTGCCGGTTCATTCATATCCTAGAAGTGTCAAACACAGATACACTTTGCTTTTTAAAATAGACTCAGAGAGAAAGACGTAGGGAATAAATCATTCATCATCCAGTAGTCATCAAATCCAGCTGAGGGTTAACCAGAAAGGTCAATCAAGCCTGACAGAATGACTGGCTAAAGCCTGGTCCCTACCACCCACTAGTGGGCGCTCCAGCTTTCATGGTGGGCGGTAGCACAACAACCAAAGTATAAATAAAAAGATAGATTTAACTATAGTAAGTTGTTTTATAAAGATTTATTCTGCCAAACTTAGCGAAAATCCGACATAAAGTACTTGGTAAGTAATTATTATTATATGCTTTAACTTGCTGTAACTCTGCTTTATAAATTTTATAAAGTAAAGTTACTTCCCTACTTTATAAATCACCATTACTTTGGAACCGGTGGGCGGTTAGAAAATTTTACTACTAACACAGATACAAAAGTGGGCAGTAGGTATAAAAAGGTTGACTACCCCTGGGCTAGAGGATTTGTTTTTTGGTATTTTTTCAAATTCTCCCTCAGGATGTGAAGCAAGTCTCAGTTCCAAGAAACTCCTAGTAATCAGCTTGGAGATTTACGGAAGGAACCTATGACAAGGTCCAAGGTCTGAGGATTGTTGGGGCTGCCCCACTCCCGACAGGAGGAACCAAATCTGACATGTCCAAGGTCTCCCTGGGACGATTACCATCTTTCTCAATTAAAGGTCAGCAATAGCTGCACTTCCACACGCAAAGGCAGACACAGCCCGGCAGTGTGCGCCGACACAAACACTCACAATCCACATGCCGTCATACTTCAAGCTCTTCTCTGGACTCTGGGGGTTGGTGTACAGTTCCTGTAGCTCCCTCTTCCACCAGGTGGCAGTTGAATTACGAAAAAAGTCTGGGAAAGCCACATAAGCTCGGTATTGCTGTAAAAATTAAATATATTTGCCCCAAATGAGTGTATCAGACAGCCAGCGGGCATTCACGGAGAGCTTAACTCATGCACAGCCTTGTACTACACGGTGACCGATGATCCACAGAGAGCCCAAACAATGATCTTCACTTCTTTTATTGGTTTTTGTTTTTTTTTAATCTTTGTTTATTTCAAATAGTGCAGGGGGAAAAGCTAGCACAAACTAGATACCTCCTTAGCTTTTGGAAAGGATCTATAGACTGGTTTCCTCTCCGTATCAACATGAACAGTAGCAATCAACACCTGAACCCACTACCTCATGTATTAGATGCCCAACCCTCAGTTTCCATCCTGCGGACTCCTAAGCACTCCTCAAAGACAAGGCGTGAGTGAGGGAAGATCTCTCCCTAGAGCCCGCAGCCAGGAAGAGGCCGACAGCACATGCCCTGTCAACAGGTTGGAAAGAAACATCCAGTTGATCCTCTTGTGTCTCACTCCCATGAGGGAAAGGGGTGGGGGAGAGGCAAGGTTGCCTTATATCGTGTTAGACCATCTAACTAGTATGCCTCTGTCTTTTTTTGTAGTTTTGGAATCGCTTGAAAACAGCACTGGTGTGACAAGGAATTTGGGAGGACTTCAGGAGGAAGTTGCAACTCCCCCTTCTCTTTAATGTCCTCAAATAATAACAGTCACGTCTACATTTCAACCTGGAACGCAGACCCAAGGCATAACTCCTTAACTGTATTGTAAGGATTTTGAGAGCAAGGACCCTTGTTTTATTTCCTTCTGATTGATCTCTGTATCCACCCCCACCCTGAGTGCTTAGCTTAAAACCCGATGTAAAATAAATGCACAGTGGCTAACTGTGAATTCACACCACTTAGCAGCAGCAAATATTCATCAATTTCTAAGCAGGTCACATGGCTTGTTAAGGAAGTGTATGGTCCTCTGTACGTCTCAGTAAACAGGTGCCTCTATCTGTGTTCAACAGTGCGTTTTAGGAGTTCAAAAGCTCAATCATACTGGAAGTAAGGATGGGGGAGCAACGGAAGGAAGGTGTGCTCGAGGAACCTCCAGCTCTCACATACAACAGACAGAAGGCAGGTAGGAACCCGGTTTCTAGAGAAGAGGCAAAGAACACAGAGGGAAACAGAAACACGTCGGTACCCAGGGGTCCGGCTCACAGAGAAGGGAGAGGGTAGTGCCATGCCACAGACGGTCTTGTGAGGGGGGCAGGCCAGGGATGGCTTTTGTTCCACACGAAGGGTAGGAACATGGAACCGGAAGGTCTTTCACCAGAAACGGAGAGCTCCAGCATGGGCAGGTTGGAAAACACAGGGGAGGGGAGGGCGATGGAGGACTGGAATAAAGACTAATATCAGTCACATCTGAGTCATCTTTTAAAAATAAACTGATTAAAAGGTAGACCTTCCTGGCGACCCTGACATCACCCAACACCCACAAAGGGCCCTTTACCTCCACTTGACTCTCCCAGTCCAGGGACCCGTTGATAGTGACATTGGGAAAATCAGGCCAGACCTGTGGAGAGAAAAATGTTCAAAAGCAGTGCAGTAGGTAATGTCTCTTATATAGTATTTCCTAAGAAACTATGAATCCGAGTCCTACAGGGGATAATAACTTGGATTTTCATGTAGGATTGATCGAGAGAGAAGTGCATCTCACAATGCAGGTGTGGGCCTTAAAAAGTCCTTAACAGGCCCTGGCCGGTTGGCTCAGCGGTAGAGCGTCAGCCTGGTGTGCGGGGGACCCGGGTTCGATTCCCGGCCAGGGCACACAGGAGAAGCGCCCATTTGCTTCTCCACCCCCCCCTCCTTCCTCTCTGTCTCTCTCTTCCCCTCCCACAGCCAAGACTCCATTGGAGCAAAGATGGCCCGGGCGCTGGGGATGGCTCCTTGGCCTCTGCCCCAGGCGCTACAATGGCTCTGGTCACAACATGGCGACGCCCAGGAGGGGCAGAGCATCGCCCCCTGGTGGGCAGAGTGTCGCCCCTGGTGGGCGTGCCGGGTGGATCCCGGTCGGGCGCATGCGGGAGTCTGTCTGTCTCTCCCCGTTTCCAGCTTCAGAAAAATACACACACACACACACACACACACACACACACACACACACACAAAAGAAAAAGAAAAGTCCTTAACATAATTCTGACTTCAGAGCCCAAATGAAAAAAGCCAAAAAAGCCACAGGCACAAACACGCCACCAGTCACCCCCACCCTCCGGGCTGGATCAGGGCTCAGGCCCTACCTTTCCCCAGACAATGTCTCCCCCATTCGGGGCTTTGATGAAGACATCGTCCTCCACGCCCCGAGTGAACGCAGGGTAGGGCTTTGTCTCATTTCCAGAAATGGCTGGGTCCTAAAATCAAAGCACAGGTCAGGTGAGAACAACCAAAGCCAGAGAATGACTTAGGGACAGAAAAAAGGAAAACTCCGCCACAGGGAAGGCGCGGGCTTCCGCCTGAACAGTGGGCTCCTGCGAGTCCTGGCAGATAGACTTGTCTTTGGGACCCTCAACTTCTCTACTTGTAACAGAAGCACAATAGGTGTAAGGCTTTCTCCACCAAAGCTTGTCCCGCCCTCCAAACAGACACCTCCTGCGCCCAGAGGGACAAACCAGAATGAGGATGACCCGCATCCCGTCCGCCTTCATGCGGGTAATGAGAGCCGGGAATCCGGCGAAGTTGGGGTCGAGGGTGAAGTCCAGCTGCCGCTCCATGTAGTCGATGTCCGAGTACTGCACGTCCTGGGGGTGGGGGGCACACAGGGAATGGAGGGGCTGCTGGCTATGGAAGTCCAGGCCCCAGGCGAGGACAGCCTGCCACTAGCCCGACAGGTAGTGGATTCCAGGTGGCCTTTTTCCGACTCTCACATCTCAGTTCTATAATCTGTCAGGTGCTCGGTTCTGGAAAATCTACCTACCTTCCTAATTTTCCTTTGTAAAATAGTTTAAAAAAAAAAACACAAAAAACCTAAATTAGGAAAAATAAAAGATGACAGTGCCAATTGGGCAGGGCTGTTTTGAGGATAAAAGAAAACGGTGGATGAGGAAGCCCCTTGCATGTGGCCAACATAAGGAGCAACTGTGGTTACCTCCCCAAAGAGGCTGCCCTGGAGTCGGTGGTTCAAGTTCAGAGAAAATAACACAGTGTAAATCACCCACTATAGATACAACATGGATGGAAACCTACCAAGAACAAAACAAAACCTGCAATTGCTTTGGCATATCCAACCCTGGGGGGTGTTAAACGCGACTTTCTCATTAAGAATAAAATATGGCATGCTATACTTTCCAGCCATAGAAACAATTATAAGCAATAAAAAATAAGTAGGATAAAAATTAAAGACATGGGGCAGGCAAAAATAGGATTATGGTTGTCCATATGGAAAATAATACAATAATTAATAAATAATACAAGAATAAACTCTGTGTTTCCTGTACTCGCAAACTGGAAACCTATGTTTGCCCATCCCTGTACGTGCCTGGTTCGGGGGGTCGAGTCTATGATTACTGGACCCCTCTTGGCAAGTGAAAGAGTTCTCTTCCACACATTTTTTTATGGAAGCCACTTCCAAGATCCCCACATCCAGCCCGGATGAGCCCAAAGCTGAGGATGCTCTGTCCCCTCCGGCACTGGCCACGTGTTGGCACGGAGCTTCTGTCTACGCACACACAGTAGTCTGACTGAATTTGGGTTGAGTTTTTTTTTTTTTAATTTTTTTTTATTTATTCATTTTTAAAGAGGAGAGAGAGACAGAGAGGGAGAGAGAGGAGAGAGAGAGACAGAGAGAGAGAAGGGGGAGGAGCTGGAAGCATCAACTCCCATATGTGCCTTGACCAGGCAAGCCCAGGGTTTTGAACCGGTGACCTCAGCATTTCCAGGTCGATGCTTTATCCACTGTGCCACCACAGGTCAGGCAGGTTGAGTTTTTAAAATTAAACAATACTGCTGTTTGGAGGATCCCTTTTCTATGGAACCCAGGATGCTTTTGACTAAATATTTTGAAGCCATGTAACAGAAACAGAAGCATGGTCCAGCAGAGAAAGCCCTGAAGCTGGCCCTGGGTCCTCCTCCACTGGCAAATCACTCTGCAGTGGGGACCATGACCCCCACCTGCATCACTGGGCTGGGGTGAGACCCGCTGTGATATTGTATGAGAAAGCACTTTGTCACTATAGAGACTCACACAAAAATTAGACCAACGAGCACAGATGCAGAGACAATAAGGGGAGGCCATGTGGTCCCAGAGCGAGGGCACCACAGGTAGAGAACGTACATAGGGGACCTGGGCAGCCACCATGTCATCATACAAGCTGGCAATCTCAGCGTCGTTCTGGTATCCATAGCGACACAGCTGGAACCCCAGGGCCCAGTAAGGGACCATCACTGGACGACCAATCAGCTAGAAAATAGAAATAAAATATTAGCTCTTAAGGATCTGGATTGAAACTGCTCACTTTTCCAGCACCCTAAACTGGACAACCAACACATTCCAATCCGGAGAGAAACAGAGAAGGTGCACAGCCCCCGGGAGCCTCGGAGAAAGCTTCCTGCCAGACTGGACCTCCCTCCCCAGGAACTTCAGGAAATCTGATTTTACTCTGATTCCTAGAGGCAGTCTAGCTTACCAGTTAAGAACCTCGAATCCAGAGGCAAAATGCCTGGGTTGCCAGACAGGCTGCAATCCTGGCTGGCTGCGTGGCCTTGGGCACAGTACCTGATGCTCTTCTGCATCAGTTTCTTCACTTGTAATTGGGGGATAACTATTGTATATTTGCTTCTTAGTGTTTTTGTGAGTACTGAATGAGTTAATATATGTATGTAAAGTGCTCTAACATGAAGTAATAGATCAGTGAAACACAGTAAGGTTTATATACATGTTTGTTAATGCTACCAAAGCAACTGTCATGGCCACTATTATCACCATTACCACCACTATTCTACCATCATTATCACATCACCAACAACAACAACTATATCATCTCACCACGACCACCATCATCACCATCACCACCACCACCACCATCACCACCACCACCACCATCACCACCACCACCACCATCACTACCACCACCACCATCACCACCATCACCATCAACATCACCACCACCACCACCATCACCATCACCTCCACCACCACCATCACCACCACCACCACCACCACCACCACCATCACCACCATCACCATCATCAACACCACCACCACCATCACCACCACCACCACCACCACCACCATCATCAACACCATCATCACCACCATTGCCAACTCCACAATCACCCTATTAACTCTGCTGCTCCGCAATGCTTTGCAAGTCTATGAATTCAACGATGATTGGAATATATATTTTTCCTTATTTTATGATCTACCTGACTCCCAATAAGACCAATACTTCCAGTTATTATCAGAGAACTACATTAATAAATGTGGGTTTTGGAACACAAAATATACTGCTGAAATACTGTGTAACCAATTGAATTCCCTGCTACCTCAGTGTACTGCTGAGTGACAAGCTCTGGAGTTGGCCCCAACACCACGTAGAAGTCCAGAATGCCTCCCGTGGTACGGTATGTCAGGGCAGGCAAGGGCTGGAACGTCACATCTGAAAATGCAGGAAAATATCAATCAGTCTGCAGACCTTCATAGAGAGGGACTACCCCTGAAATGCTAACTTCCCCTCTCCCTCTGCCCCCGTAGCGAGAGAGTGTACTGCACAGTACCCTCACAGGACTGAGCACAGTGCCCTCACAGGATTGAGCACAGTGCCCTCACAGGACTGAGCACAGTGCCCTCACAGGACTGAAGACGTCTAGTGCAAATCTACAGGGCTCACGTCTGGATTTTCCCACTTTGGTGTTCTCTAATACCTTACTATGTTTTGTCATTCTGCTCTTTTTAATTATTAAAACTTTTATTTACAATAGTTTACAACTTACAAGTTACAGAAATTATATCCGAGTAAGCCCTGATAGGCTCACCCAGCTTCCTCCTATGATGACATCTTAGATAACCACTGTACATTGTCAAAACCAGGAAACTGACAGATGGAGTACTACTCACTCAGGTACAGACCTCATTCAGATTTCACCACTGCTCACATGCATGCTTTCCCCTCCCCCTCCCGACTGTCCAACCTCTTTCCAATAACGAGTACACGAGTACACGTGTTCTTCACATCCTCACACACACACACACACACCCCCAAGAGCGTCCTCTGACCCAAGCTTCATCACTAATTCAGATCACACAGGTGGCCCCACGGGCTGGCCTCCGGGATATTTGGGACTCACTTGGTTTTGTTATTCCTTCTTACATGGTTTTTTGTTTGTTTGTTTGTTTGTTTGTTTTTTGCCAAATCAGTTTAGTGAGCTCTTGTTAATACATGTTACTGAACTGAAATAAACAGGACAGCTAAATAGAAAGGCTAAGAAGAAAATAAAACTGTTTACATGATAATGATGTTGACATTAGGGGGCAGCTAGGTCAATACATTCTGAAGTTCCTCGAGAACTTGGTTTTGTGCGCTAAGGGAAGAGCTAGCACCTCTTACCCATGGCATTGCTGTTCAGCAGAAGCACTCCGTGGGCGCTGCCGTCCTCCTCCAGCCCCATGTAGTAGGGGTGGACGCCGTAGGAATTCTTCTTATACTGGGGGAGTCATGTGAAGAAGTGGCAAGAGGTTAAAAGACATTGTGACTGAGGAAGAAACAGAAACTCAACAGAAACGGATCACAAGGTATGTCTCGTCTTCTCTGTGAAACATACTAACTGCACAGAAGCAAAGGAGCCTGAAAACTGGTCCACTATCTGAAAGCAGAATGTGACCACCCACACTAAGTCTGGGGAGATGCAACAGGGAGTGTGCACAATGTGGGTGGAGAGAGGCAGAGGCGCAGATGCCAACCTTCGGCCCTTACCCCCGGGGGCTGGTCTCGGGAAAACATCCCCCACGTGTGCCAGTTCAGGTCTCGCCTGTAGGAGGTGTGCTCGTTTTCTCCGAAGCCATAGAGATACTCGGAGGGAAGGCGTGTGGAGATGCGGAGAAACATGTCGTTGAAGGTGAAGCCAAGAAGTTGAGAGTCCCAGCTGCAACACAAAAGGGTGTATGTGGGAAAGAAAAGAAATGGGCTGTTGGCTTCATGCAGCTGCACTAAATTCTTGATCCCTCCTCCCCCACTCTGCTAATCTCCCAAACCAAACAAAGTGTATCACAGATGTCTTTGCTAGAAGCCCAGGAGCCAGCTGCGTTCTGTTTTCCTCCATCACTGCCTCTTGTCAGTCTTCCCTGCAGGACGCCCAGTCCAATCACACCCTCCATCTCGGCCGGTCGCTGCCGCTCCACACCAGCCCCAGCTTCCACTCTCGCTCTCCCCTAGTCCATTGACTACGAAGGACTCAGAGCGAATCTTTTCAAAGTATCTCATGTCATGTCACTCCCTTGTTTACAATTCTTCAGGGATTTGCGTTACGACACCTTATAAAGTCTTCAACCGCCATGCCTGATCTGAAACCCACCTAAACCCAGCTTGACCTCCCACACTTACTTCCCTACGTACTACACTGCTCCAACAATATTGGCCATTCCCACCCCCACCCCCACTATGCCAAGCTTGTTCCTGTTTCGTGGCCTGTGACCTTCCTAGCTCATCTGTCTAAAATGCTTGTTCCCTACCCCTCAGATTTCCACCTGGGTGCCTCCTTCTCCTCACCCAGGTCCTATTCTCAATGTCACCGCCTCAGAGAGATCCATTCTGACCACAGCACTGAAAGCAGTGACCTCCAATAACCCTCAGCCATCCTGCTCTTTTCCTACATAGCAACTCTCACTAAGTCTCCTTATATTTGTTTTAACTTAAATTATCTTTGCTATTTACTTACTATTTTTTGTCATGAAAAGAGAGACCTCATCTTCCATAACCACATAATACAGAGAAGGCACCCCATAAATATTTGTTGAGTGAATATCTAAGCAGGTGCAATTGCCTCTGTAATTATTCCCAGGAGATCAAAGCATTCTGATAAGAACAGACCCCAAGGAAATAACTTATTCATTAATCTGGAAATGGATAGTGAGGTGCTTTGGGCCAGGATATCTGCAAGGACAGTGGACCGAGCAATAAATGTGCAGGTGACCATCAATCCAAGCCAGACTGGGAGCCATTTACATTACGGTGCCTGTACTCTTCCGGCGGATTTCAATCCCAAAAGGATTCTTCTTAATAAGGACATCATAGAGTCGATTCTCAGGGGTGCTGGATGGAGCTGCGGGTATATTGAGAGGGACTGGGACTTCATACCGCTTGTTGTTGGGATCATAAATCTAGGGACAGAGAAAATTGGTTTTTAGGTAAGCACAGTACTCTTAAAACCTGTACCCTTAGCAGAAACTTGACTGTGACAAAGAGTCTGAATGCCATTATTTGTCTTCTTGAAGCTCAGGATACTTGGGATTTGATTAACATATCAAAGAACAATGTCAGGCTTAATATGTGATTTGAGTCTGTCATATCTTGTTTATAAGATCTTTATTATAGTAATACCCGCACCTTGACATTGGTGTTATCTTGGCAAATCAGTCTAGAATCAGTTTGGTATTTAAGAATATATTATTTATCACTTTATGTGTAGGTGTATGAGTCAATGCGAATACCTGAAAACTTTTCTGAATTCAAAAAAAATTCTCCCATAAACTCTACTTGATCAAAAAAAGCAGATGTAGCCCTGGCCGGTTGGCTCAGCGGTAGAGCATTGGCCTGGCGTGCAGGAGTCCCGGGTTTGATTCCTGGCCAGGGCACACAGGAGAAGTGCCCATCTGCTTCTCCCTCCCCCTCTCCTTCCTCTCTGTCTCTCTCTTACCCTCCCGCAACCGAGGCTCCACTGGAGCAATGATGGCCCGGGCACTGAGGATGGCTCTGTGGCCTCTGCCTCAGGCGCTAGAATGGCTCTGGATGCGACAGAGTGATGCCCCAGAGGGGCAGAGCATCGCCCCCTGGTGGGCATGCCAGGTGGATCCCTGTCGGGCGCATGTGGGAGTCTGTCTGACTGCCTCCCCGTTTCCAGCTTTGGAAAAATGAAAAAAAAAAAAAAAAAGCAGATGTTCTTGTTAAAAATGGGATCAAAATTGATTCCCTGAGTATCTACTGTATTCTTGCTTATACTGTACTAGACACTAGGGCAGTGGTTCTCAAAGTGGTGCACATTAGAAGATTTCCAGGTACACCCTATGGTATTCCAGAGAAATATGTGCCTGTTGGGGACCAAAAAACCAACAGAGCTTTTGGAGTTTAGATTTTTGGGGGACAGAGGTGTGGGAATTGACTGTAAGCTGACAGTCTGCCCAACCCCCACCTCACTTGCCTGATTAGGTTGCAAAAGGCTGTTAAGCTGTGGTGCTGGATTGTTTACACTACCCCCCATGTTCCCCGGAAAGACTGGAGGCAAGTTTCTTCTATCCTTTGTTTGGTGTAAAGTTAAGATGATATGTATGGTGGGGGTTTTGGATTGATGATTAAATATAAGAAATTGTCTCTTGAAGCCTTTTGGATTTCTATAAAAGAAAAATATGTGGCAATATCTAAAAAAGCTTTGAACATTTTACTACAATTTTCTACATCCTATTTATGTGAATTAGGATTTTCTACCCTCAACACAATTAAGAGTAAAAAGAGAGGAATTCTTCAATGTATTGATGAGGAAATGAGAGTTTGCCCTTCAAATATATGCCCAAACATTGAAGAAATCGCTAGGACACATCAGGTTCATGTTTCTCATAAACACAAGAATAAAAAAATTTAACACATTTGCGCCCGGACCTGCTGAATTTGATAAATCTTACTAAGAATATATCTATATATATAAAAAGATAACATTTTTGTCATTTTTTTTAACCCTTCTTTTTTACGAATTCTAAAAAGCATAACTCTAAAAAGTTTTTTAATGTGAGAATAAATTTAATTTTGTCATATTTATTTCATTTAATTACCATAAAAGCATGCTTGGACTTTATTTTTTTCTTTAATATTTGACTTAATTATTATAATGTATTTCTCAGAAATCTGTATATAGTGTGCCTACAATTATTTATAGAATTTTAAATGTGCCTCGACTTCAAAAAGTTTGAGAACCATTGCACTAGGGATAACTAAGCTGCATAAGACACATTATTATTTTTAAGAAATTCACATGCTAACTGGTACACTCACAACCTTGGGTGATATATGCTGATGTAGAAGTGTTGTGACATGGTAGGGAAGGAGATACCTAACACTATTTCAGGGGACCTGAGACAGTTTCATAGGAAAAATACAGGCTCAGTCTTGAAAGCTTCGTAGCCATTAATCAAACACCCAAAGGAAATCAAGTCATTCCTGGTAGAGAAATACCGTATTTCCCCACGTATAAGACACAGAATTTTTCAAAAAATTTGGGGTCTAAAAACTGGATGAGTCTTATACAGTGGTTGTAGAAGAGTGGCATTTCATATGCCATAGATGAAACTGAGGACGAGGCAATATATGAAGACAGTGATTCGTCCTCAGACACAGGATGGGAGTTTTGACAGTGATGAGGAGTTGTATGAATTTTATGATGAATAAAACTTGAGTTCAATAACTTTATGCAATACATTTTTTTTTAATTTCAGGCCCCATAATTAAGGTGCGTCTTATACATGGGAGCGTCTTATACATGGAGAAATACAGGTAAATGCAAAGGCACCAAGTCTCAAAGCGGGGTCAGAAAGAGGCCAGTATTTCAGAGAGAGCTCAGGTGATCAGGAGGTAGAGTGGTAATGGGTTTAACCCTGGAAACCAAAGCAAGTTCATTTATTTCAAATCCACTAGGTGCTGTCAACTGTCACATGCCACCAGTGTTCCGGTGAGGACTGACATATAAAAGAGCCCAATCCTCACTTTAGAAGATGTGTAAGAACTCACAGTCCAGGTTGACATTAGATTGTGAAGAACCTTTCAGGCAACACCTGCTGTCTTTTGTTTATCCTCTCAATGAACACCTGGGTGCTAATTATCTATCAGGCTCTGTGTTAGATTTCAGAAACACAAACATAAAAAGGACAAGTCCCTGTCTTTCAGAGACGCACAATTTAATAGAGAAATAGACCCCAAACAGTCCATCACTAAGTCCTGACATGTAATCAATCATAGAAAAGAGGGATCACTACGTTCTCATGGCTATTTCACAGATATCCAAAGTTCAATGCCCACATCACCGTCATCCAGGAGGAGATTCAAGCTTAGAAACATGGTAACCACTCCTGACGCTTTCCCTCGTCATCCCCTACTGCAGCTGTCACCAGATCTCGTCACACTACCTTCCCGTCTCTCAAAGATGCCCACTGTTCCCCACCTCATTCCAGCACTTGTCTAGGCTCAGGCCTCGTCCAGCTTACCTAACTGGGCCGCCTGACCTCCTAATTTTGGCTCTGCTCTTTGCTCTTGTCCTCCCAACCATTCTCCTCACAGAAGACACAGTCATCTTTCTGAAATGCGAATTAGAACGGGTCTCACCATTCCATCACCGTTTCCCGTTGCTCGGAGGATAATGACCGAGCATGCTGAAGCATGGTTCACTCAGAAGAGCAAAGCTACGTTAGGGTTCTGTAACCTTGACTAGCAAAATGTCGGGGAGCGGAGAAGCGCCCGGTCAGCACTTGATAAGCAGACTGTAGGCACGCACCTTGAACTGCAGCATGTCATTCTTGTGGTAAGTCACATCCAGGCGGAGGGAGCTCACAGGCGTTGAGGGAAAAGCGTTGGCATGAAGGGGAGACTTTAAGGAGATGGCCGCCGTGGCCCCATGTGAGTGGTACTGATCATCACTGACGGAGTACAGCTCACTGATGAAATAGCAAGCAGGGACTCCTGGAAAAGGGGACACCTGGGAAGGAAAGCCAGAGTGAGCTCAGCATGTGGTCCTAAGATGATCACATAGAAAGGGGCTGGAAAAGGCAGTTTACAGGGAGATAAAGCCAGACCGTCCCTCACCTCCTTATATACTCTTTGGCTGTGATACAAGTTTAAATGCCTAGTCTTCATGTAAAATATTTGTTAAAAATCAAACAAATCCTATCTCACTCCTGTCCCCCAGACTTCATATCCAGATTAAAAGAATGCAGATTCCTTTGGAAGTCCTTTCTTTCTGTGGGTTTGAAGTAATCACAGAGGTACTATGTGCTATGCTCGTGAAATTGTAGGTCTAGTGCAGAGAATTTTAACGTAGGAACCCATCAGCACAGTTACCTCCCAGGCACAGCCGCGGGCAGTACAGTTTGTTTCAGAAGCTCCATGCTCATCAGGATAACAGTCAATTTTTTCTGTATCCTTGATCTTCAAGAGCTCCCATTCCACAGTGTACGCTTCTCCCAGGGCAAGATCAAGTCCTGTGATAAGGGCCACCTGGAGGAATGGGAAACAACAAGGAAATTTACCCTCAGGACAAAGGCCTTGCAAGATCGAAAACTTCTTTTAAGGGAAGGAAGAGACATCAGACCAGATCCAACAATCCAGGTAACACACCACTGGAGCCTCTATGAAGAGAACCACATGGGGGTTGGGGAGCTACTCAATGACCACAGGGCCTGTGGTCCAATGTCGCAACTCTATGTGAATCTTGTATATGACATTTGGAAAGAGTTTGGTCAAACACAATCTTCTGTAATCACCTCTTTCTTTCCTTCCCTGCCTCCTCTTCCTCCTCCTTATTGTGTCAGGAAGTCTCTCTTCTGCATTTCCCCTTGTGACATCATGCATGCAAGAACAGGGACCATGCCAAATTGAGTTCATCTCCTTGCCCTCCATTCCCCACACCAGTGTTCCCCATTGGTCTGGGCTGAGGGCAAGAAGAAGGGATGAGAATAATGGGGCCTGGCTTCTCCTCTCCATTCTGCTGGGGAAACCTAGACACAATACTTCAAATTCTTTGGGTGCCAGTTGCATCAACTGCAAAGTTGGTGACTTGGCAAAATTATTCCATTTTCTTCTGTTTCTAACATCCCAGCCTCTTCATATCTCTAAGCCCAAAGTCTCAAAATTTGAAACTCCTTTAAATTCATTCATTTAAATATGTAATATTTTTTCTATGTGTCTCTTCTTTAATTAGCAATTTTCTTAGAGAAAGTTCACAATTGTCTTGAGTTATGACATTGCATACTAAGGGGTATCACGCTTCTTCCAGTCTCTTCCCAGCCTGAATTCATCCTGAACTTCCCTGTACTATGGATCCCACCCCCCCTCTATAACACTCTCATAATGGCACAGCCTTGAGTTGAGGATCAATACGAGATCCTTTGAGAATTAGATCAAATCTTTCTCATTTTGGCACTAAGATCTTCCAAAATCAGACCATAAGCTATCTGTCCAAACTGATCTCCTTCCATAAGTGAATCCTACCTATTTCTAGTTATACAATATTCACAGACTCACGCAAGGCTAATCTCTCACTAAAAGAAGGCTCTCCTTAGATTGGCTCATTCTGATATATCAAACTTGAATGCTTCATCCAGGTAAGTACCCTTTCCAAGAAAATGATGCCCATCTGTAGAATATACTGCTAGTTGCCTACTACTCTGCATAGAAGTTAGCTCCCTTCTTAGTATTTAGAATACTAAAGTTTCCACTTAAGAACTAAAATTTTAACCCATGTAACATAGCTGTGGCTATTAATGGGTTAGTGCAAATCCCCCAGAAATTTCTTGCTTCCTCCTGCTCCCCCAGCCTTCCTCCTGCTCCCCCACCCCCAGTACCATAACAAGGTCACAGTGACTGGAATTAAGCAGGAGGTACTTCCAAGCACAAGAGAAGAAAAATAAAAAACCTCAACCTTGACAACCTTGAGCCACTGAACGAATACCAGGAACAGACCTCTTTCTAAACTTCCTATTGCATAAGGAGAAAGAAAAAATCTCAATGGGTTTAAACCACTCTTTAGCTGAGCTTCCTGTCGCTTGTAGCTCAGCGAATCTCCAGGTGATGCATCGTCTTCCAGAGTCCAGTTCCAGCCCCATGTTCTCCAGGGGCTTCACTCCATGAACAAGTTAAGCTTTGAGCATTAAATCAGCCTGGCGTTAAGTGAACACTTCCTATGTGTTGCTTTGGGTTGCCTGTCCCCTTCCTGATGTTCCATGTGTTTAAATCATGTCTCTCTACCGCCCAAACTGAAAGAGGTAAAGTGTTCCTTTGGTCTTATCATCCCTAATTTATTCAGCAAATAGTTATTGAGTCTGTTTTCACATATGTGTCCATCCAACAGCATGCACTTTGCTATACTTGTGAATAGAAACATAATACTTGACTTCTAACTTTATAGTGGATGCACCCTCAGGGGATGGTGCCAGGACATGTCAAATGTCATTGGTGTGTCATTATAGTAAAAAAATAAATGTACTTATTTCCTCTAAATTCTGAAGGTCCCTCAGAAACCACACTGACCCAGTAGCCCCTGCTCCCAGATAATACCCATTGCAAGGAGTATTTAAGGAAAGGCTCCCTAATGATGTTAGAATAGCAGAGGAACTGGTTACAGCCGGTCCAGGAGTATCAGGACTTACCACAACTGATAAAAAATTATGTTATAGTGATCATCTCACCAAATGAGTAGCCATGAAATTAGCAAGGCCTGTCAAATTCTTTGACTTAAAATAGTCCCTAAAAATGTATGTGTTGGAGTGAGAATCTATATATCACAATACATTAAAAAAAAAAACTCACCTCAAAATTTTTCATTAATGGGAATCCCAGCTCCCATTTTTCCCTTTCTAGCATCAGCCAGCAGCTTCCAGACCTACTTTTCCTCTAATGCTGGTTCCCAGGCTCCTAACTGTGCCCTCCTGTCAGCCCAGACAGAACAGAAGACTGAGGGCACCAGGGGAAGAGGATGGAAAGTTCGCTCTACCTTATCCCAGCTTCTCAGCAGCTCCCTCATTCATTCTAGCTCGGGTCCACTCCTGATTTTTCCCCCTCTCCTCACCCTCTGACTTCACACCCCAGGCCGCCAGGACCCATGCCACCTTGATAAGACACTATGAACTGTAGAGAATTCTTGATAAACTATCGCCACCAAATGGATTTTTACCTGCAGGTTAGAATCGTAGGTGACGTTAGGAGAAGCCTGAATTTGGACACCATTACGTTTCACTATAATGTTGTGAGGTTCCTGGGTCCCAAGGATTTTGATCTCTTTAAATACTAAGTTGTTGGGGTCTTTGTAGGTTGACTGCAAAATCTTCACATCCAAGCGGTTCTGCAAAACAATGAAGCACAAAGGTCTAACTATACCATACAGATTCTTAAGTCACGTGGAAATTCCATCTTAGACCAGATACCCAAAACTGGGTTGAATGCTTCTTAGCTGTCTCTACTAATGTGTGCTTAACCAGCATAAACTTATTTTGATACTCCCCGAGCAAAAGAAAAGAAAGAAAGAGAGAGAGACTGATTTGAAAACTGCATTTCAAAAACTGCTTTCACTTATTCATTTCATTGCCTCCTTTTTACTAACATGGACAATTTGATTATTAGGAGGATGCACTCACCTAAAACATAAATGCACATGAAGCTACAAATGTAATTACACACATATACAAAATACACACGAGCCTGTAGTCAGACAAAACCCCACACCTAAGATTCACAAAAATATACTACTCACTTGGGTGGCGGAAAACTCACAGAAGAGGTAAAGTTTATTGGCCACAGTATCTGAAAGTGAGAGGAAGACAACTCAGACTCCGGTCTGACCATTACAGAAGAACAGAGTTTACCCTGGCTGTTTTGAAGCTATATCTTGACAAGGACAAGATTATAGACAGAGTCTCCCAAGCCCAGCCACCATTGTCCCTTTTCCTTTCTCCTTTAACCTTGAAAAGCTCCCCTTCCACATGCTTCCAAGGCACATGCCTCAAGTGTGTCTACCTCCCAGGCTTGAGCCACAAGAATTGTTGGTATATTGGAGACAGAAAAATGTGCTAAGGAGCCATATAACGACACTTAGGTACATTCTCACTGCTTCACTGGTATGTTTTTCATATCGGCATGTGTTCATTGGTATTTCGGAGAAAGATGTCTACACTGAATGGCAGGAACAATCTTGAAAACATCTCCTTCAGGTGATCAGTGACAATGGAATGAGACTCTATGAATACTGCTGACCAATGAGAGAATTATAAGAGGGAGAAATATGTTTTTCTTCCATCAGTGGTCCATCTACCACTACCCAGCAACAGTGCTACTGAAAACAAAACTCCTCTCGAGTGATGACCACTACTGTGCTGGGGAGATTTCTCCCACGCTGGATGACCAGCAGGAGTGACTCAAAAGATGCAGGCTCAGAAACGGCCACACTGTCACAACAGTGCTCACCCTTCGTTTCCCCATCATCCCAGAAAAGTTCGCCTTTTGCTCCTTTTTCGTCGTCGAGGGCAACGATAAGACCAAGAGGGTTCCGTCGGCTGTGGGAGGACAAGATTTATGTCACAAAGTCTTTGAACTCAGAGGGTTTTTGACAAATGAGCTGGCAACGAGTCTTATCAGATTTCAAATGGGAAGGGATCCTAGCAGTGGATGGCTCCGCTTGTCTCCAGGCACAAAGGCAAAATCAACAGGTGCATCTTTCTCTAGAGTCAGTAATGCCACAGAAGAGAGAACTATCCCCAAACATTAGCAATAAACATCTATGTAGGGGGCAAGACTTTAAGCACAGAATCACTGCAGTGGCTACAAGAAAAGCTGCTGGTGCAACCATTATTTGGAATACAGACTACTAGGAGACAGAGAAATCCTAGACACTAAATGATTCAGCTCCATCATTTTAGAGATGATACATGCAGAAGAAGTATTAACTTTGGTCAGGATAGGGGAAGATATATATATATCATATATATCATATATGATATATATATGATATATATATATATATTTGCCCCTGCCAAATAACCATTTTGACTCAGAAGGCAGTAAAATACAATAAGATCTAGCTATATAATGGCACCTTTCCTAATTTTATTATTTATTATTAGTTTGCTTTGAGAGAAGAATAGAACATTCTAACTATCTGCTTTGCAAATACGAATAGGAAACACAACATGCTACTCAAAAAGTGGGTGAAATAGATGGACTCCGAGAAGGGGGACAAAAGAGCACCTTCCAGCTGGGATCTCTCCATAGGCCAGCGCTCCTGCAGACCCCTCCCGGGCCTCACAGCCTCTGCTGTGCACTGTCACAGCTCACGGGGAACGGGTGGGGGTGGAAATAACCAGCTTTGTCGGCCTCCCCCTTAAAGGGAATGCCCAGCCACGCTGTACCTGGCCACTGTGGTTGTGGCCGGCTGTTGGGTGGGGAAGATGTAGCCTCCTCTAAGGTGAAGTCCAATTTTGTCTCCAGGAAGCTCCATCTCCACTTGCTCCTTCCTCCACTTCACGTAGCCCCCCTGAAGCAGGAAGACAAATCAAACGCGTGGCATGACGTGACATCCACCTCCACCTGCCCTCCATGTGCTGAGCTGTCTAGGATTCTCCCCCTGACTGTCTGTCTAGCTGAGGTACTATCCAGTTGGGCAATCAAACAAGAGGAGGGGAAAAAATCAAAAGGTCTTGTCATCAGTTGCGGCTTGGGGGAGCATGTATGCCATGTTTGAGGCTATCTGACATATATTACATGAGCCAATGGTTCTAACTCGTGACCAAGTCAAACTGTCCACTGGGCCCCTCCCGTATTTGCTCATGAGGCACTCTACTTGAGTCTTTATCTTATCAATGGAGAATGTATATGAGAATATGTTTTTCAAATTTCATTGTGGCTGATGGGAAGTGACTTGGGCTCACGTCATCGGCTCGGCTGAAATTACAGACCGCCCTGCAGGAATACACGGTTCACGGACAGGTGCTTCTCCCTCATCGACACAGCTGCACCATGGCCTCAAAGACAAATCAGTGCTACTTACCGTCTCGTAGTCATACCAGACGGCATCAGGCACATAGGCTGTCACTTTCTCTGCGCCCTGAAATTGAGAGAGAATATTGTTCCTCACGGCCCCACCATGGAAAGAGATAAAATCAATGCCCTAGCGTTCCCTGCGGACTTCTTCACCATAGACTGAGTGCACATACATGAGCTTTCTTGGCCCTGTTATCAAATCATGCCTTTCTTCTAATAGGAATAATAGAGACAATAACTTGGCAACCAAAAAAACCAAATCCTAACTGGAACCACCTTAGGAATAATATTAATAATATTGAAACATGTTGCAGTGGAAACTCCAGTTCTGCATTGATGATCTCATTCATACTACACAGCAGTCCCTAGTGATGGAGGTTATTGTTATTCTCTGGTGGGTACAGCTGGGGCACTCGCATGACAACGTGTACCCGACCACACTGGTACTGAGCGGCCAGGCAACAACCACAGCCTGGTCCGCCCAACCATAGAGTGAGGCTGGGTCACTGCTCTGTTCTGCCTCTACCTCATGGAGCAAGCAGTGATTTGCTCTGAGGATCTGACAACAAATAGGGCTGTTCTGAGAGCCAGGGTCGCCAGGAGATGCTTCTACTCTGGTTGGGAACATGGTCAGGAAAAAAAGACTGCTAGAGGTGAACAATGTGTATCAGATGTCCAACTTCCCCAACCCCGGCACGCCGTCGCCGTCTCCAAGGCATACGCAGCCGCAACTGTGGGCGATGCGTTTGGAATACAGGGAAGAGAGATGCTCCCGAGAAGATAGCGGCAGGAGCAGAAACAGAGACCGCCATGTGTCTCTATGGCAACACTTGCCTGGTCCAGAACCGGAGTGATGAGAAGCCCGGGACCCCACAGAAACTGCTGGTGCACATCCCAAGTGTTGTTGTCCTTGTAGAACCTGGAGATTGGAGAGATGGTCCCTGAGATCTGGGCCATTGCTTCCCAGAAGCTCCCCCCCCCCCCACCTGTCCAAAGCACACAGGCTCCCTGCCTGGGGCAAAGCCTCCAAATTATTCCATGACACCCACTCAACTCCCCCCTCCCCGTTCCTGCAGAGAGCTCTGCTTTCCCCCGCCCTGTGCCCTCCTGTTCTCCCCCAGGTTGAACAGGACTTCCTAGAATAGTACCTAGGTAACAACAGCCCTGCAAATACCCGCTGGGTTTTCCAGGATATATATAATATACGATATATGTACTTATATAATACATACCGTATTTTTCGCTCTGTAAGATGCACTTTTTCCCCAAAAAAAGTGGAGGGGGAAATGCTCATGCATCTTATGGAGCAAAAAATACTGTATTTTATTAAATATTTTAACACACCATTTGGTTCAGCATATTTTTTTTTCTTATTTTCCTCCTTAAAACCCTAGGTGTGTCTTATGGTCAGATGCGTCTTATGGAGTGAAAAATAAGCTAAGTAACTGTTTGAATTGTTTCAATTTTCACTCTTATATTTGATGACATAGCCAATGCCACCCAGTTGCATAAACCCAAGTCCTTCGGGTTCGAAGAGCATACTCATGCAGAAGGGGCCTGGCCACCGTGTCCCCCCGGCTGTGGGCGCGGTAGAGGAGGGTGTAGAGGTAAGGCAGCAGCGTGTAGCGGATGTTCAGGTAGTGTCTGGAGGAGTTCAGCAGCCTGGAGCCAGCTCCGAAGGAGGCCGGGTCCTGGTCCTGGAAGGAGGAAGGAACTGCAGCTGTGGTCTGGCTGTGAATCCCAGACCCCATCTGTCCAGCTGGGCCTCTGATCCGTACAGGTGGGCAAAGGGAGGTCACTTGCAAAGTGAGCGGTCACTATTCACCTTGCAACTCAGGGAGACTGCCAGTTAAAACATTTGGAAGCATTTCCTCATTTCATTTTCATTACATAATGAGCAATGTGGATAATGTGCACAGAGGTTTCACATGAACCTTTCCCTGAATGCAGCAGTATAAACAGCACAGGGCATTTTAATGGTGCGGCATAGGTCCTGGTTGATGGCAAAGAGCGGTGCCAATCAGCCAAGGGAAGCACCAGGCAGGAGGGTAACTCAACACAGTCCTTAGATGCTGATAGGTCTGGTCCTAACATATGCAAATTTATTTCGATCCTGCCTCCTGGGGGACTGACCTTGTAGCCTTGGCCATTGTGATTCCTGGAAAATGGGTAGAATGCTCCCAGCTGCATCCACCGCCTGCACAGGTCCTCGGGGGCATCCAGGGCAAAGCCACAGATGTCGGCACCCACCTAGAAGGACACCCACAGCTCGTGAGGGCACCCCACTTTGCTCTCTACCAGGGGCCTCCCAACTGAGCTTTGCTAACCTCTTCTTCAGAAGGCTAATATGGTGTGACCAAATCAGGGTATATCCTGTGTCCGCTCTTTAGTGCCTACTGACTTTGAGTAGCTTACTTAACCCGTTGTGCCTCAGTTTCCCCGCTTTGTTAAAGTAGGCACAAATTAGCTACAGAGGGTTGTACTAAATTAAGTCATATAAGCAGAACACTCAACACACAATAGCTTTTTGATGAACAGTTACCACAACTACTGCTGATATCGTTATTTTGACCACACCACTCTCAGAACTTTCCAAAGTCTAAATCTGATACTGTCACTCATGAAAATTTCCAGGGTCTCTGTACAGCTTATCCTATTAGCTCCTCAAAACCAAGCTCCAACCCCCTTTTCCAGCACGACTTCCCATTCCAGTCCTACATGCCTTCCCTCACAGACCCATCAATGTCTTACTCTTATTTATTTCTCAATATTAAAATGACCTCCCTTGTGAATCAGGTAAAATGTACCCACTTTTCAAGATTAAACTCAAGTGCTATCTTTTCCACAACTTTCTCTTGACTCCCTCCCTTCTGTTCCCTGTAAACTTGTCAGTGCCAATAAGTCCCTTTCTCAGGATCTCCATTGATAGTTAACATATGTGTCCCTGTTGGCACGTGTACCCATTTGTCATAATTTTTTGTTTATACATGTCTCCTCCTGCTAAATTATACACTCTTTAGGAAAAGAGGAGGTGTTTCTGTTACTATATTTATGATTTTCTCCACCCTCATCATGCATCCCTAACTCAGTACCCTGCACAGCGGAGCTCAATAAATAAATATAGATGTTGAATTTAACTAAAAGATGCCAAAGCCACTTCTGGGGTGCTAGTAATGCTATGTTTCCTCATCCGGGTGCTGGAAACAAGGGCATATTCAGTTTGTGAAATTCACTAGCCATATAGTTAAGTACATGGGCACTTATTTGCGTGTGTGCTACACTTTAATAGAAAGCAATGTTCCAATGACATCGCTTCAAGGGTTAACTTTCTGTCTCTATAAGGCAATACAAGCAAGCACGTTGGGGTATCAGAGAATGAAAGAAGATGAAACACATGCTCTCAAAACATGAAATCCCTGGGTCACAGAGGGGATGGGAGGGGAGGAAAGAAGGGGCGCCTTATGATTTGAAAACTTTCTAGAACAAGGCTTTCTGGGAACTGGGGTTTGTAAGAGAGGTTGGGACGTGGACTCACCATTGGGATACCGAAAAGGTTGAACTCGAGCATGCCAGGGATGGACCATCGAAGGTCATTCCAGGTGGCCGCGTTGTCTCCCAACCAATGGGCTGCAAACTTGCCTGATCCCGCAAAGGTGGAGCGGGTTATAATGAAGCTTCGTTTATTGGGGAACACAGTCTTGACAGCTCTAGAAAGGGGGGACCTGGGAGTCAATGTGCAACCCTTAATGTGTCCCAGCCCAGCAACATATATACCCAGGATCTCAGGAGTCCACACCCCATGCACCCCTTCTAATTCTCTGCAGGATGGGTGAGGGCTGCCAATGGGAGCAGACTGCACCGTTAAGTATATTTGTGTTTTGTTTTGTTTTAAGGTATTTTATGTACATCAACACCTCCAAGATATTCAAGTATTTCCAAAGCAGACATAAAAAAGGCTACTAACTATAAATACAATTTTTAAGGAACAAAGGTAAAATTCAACTTCACATGGCTGTATGTATACAGGGTAAGGCAAAAGTAGGCTTACGTATGTGAAACACAGTTTATGCTTGTATTATTATTATTTCTTAATTCTTGTATTATTTTCCATATGAACAACTGCAAACCTACTTTTGCCCCATTCTCTACATTGATCTTTCATGTGGTGTAACTTTAGACCAGGGGTCCCCAAACTTTTTACACAGGGGGCCAGTTCACTGTCCCTCAGACCATTGGAGGGCCGGACTATAAAAAAAATTATAAAAAAATCCCTATGCACACTGCACATATCTTATTTTAAAGTAAAAAAATAAAATGGTAACAAATACAATATTTAAAATAAAGAACAAGTAAATTTAAATCAACAAACTGACCAGTATTTCCATGGGAACTATGCTCCTCTCACTGACCACCAATGAAAGAGGTGCCCCTTCCGGAAGTGCAGTGGGGGCCGGATGAATGGCCTCAGGGGGCCGCATGCGGCCCGCGGGCCGTAGTTTGGGGACCCCTGCTTTAGACACACACAAAAATGAACTCAGGATCCCCCTCTCGGAACTTAAATTCTTTTTAAGTAGAAATACTTTGGTCACAACTTCATAATAAGCAAAGACCTTTTAAAATTATATATGTGTGTGGGTATGGGTACTTTTTACAAGTAAACATAAATAGATATCACCTATATGTTTAAAAAAAGAAATCTGTTATATGCTTAAAGACGTTCGCCTCATAGTTTTTCAACAACTTTCAGGAAGGCTGAAATTCTACCAGGACTTTGCTAAGGAATGGACGTGGACGTGGGTCTGTCCACCTTCTGCCACAGCTGCAGTGACTAGAGCACATCCTCGACACCTTTTCCTCACTGTAAAATCGGAGTCCACTCCCAAAGGCAGACACGGTGCAGTAGAAGGATGCTAAGCCAGCATCTAAGCCCCAGAGCACGTGAAGCCTGAATTCCTTAACCCTCCACCTTCCAGTCAACACAGTGTGGCAGGGAGGAAGACACACGGACCTCAGACTCGGGCAGTAATGGGCTTTGGTGTTGCTTTTACAATTCATTAGCTGTTTGACCTTGGTTTAGTTACTTCTTTCTTTCTGCCAACTTTCCATTTATTCATGTATTCATTCGTTCTTCCATTTCATACATTCCATCAATATCTATGGGATTCCTTCTTCCCCGTGTACTAGGTAGTCTCTTCATTCACTCAGCAAAAAGAACCATACTTATCTGGGAAAGTCCTTAGGAGTACCACCCTGGCACCGAGCATCTAGCAAGAGCAGTAATGTGCCATGTGCGAGGTCTACAGCCTCGGTGGCCTTACTCTGCTGTGGCGATGGCCATGGAGTAGCCGTACAGGTTGTGGACGTCGTACTGCTTGCCCCAGTGCTGCACTGCGTCCATGCAGAGGCTCTTGCAGAACAGGCACCCATCCAGGATCCCTGGGACAAACAAGGGAGCAGAGAGTGGGCGCCGGCAGTACGTGTCCTGTAAGTGACCGCGCAGCGTCCTCGCTGTCGGAGGGCCACACACTTGGGGCAGCTGCTCTGATGTACAGAGAGACTGCACTGGCCCACACACATCCTCCCACCTGGGCGCTCACATGACCAGGGGCAGGCGTTTGGGAGCAAGAGGATTCAATCAGATTTGGGGTTTCTTCTGAATTATTCCATCCAACTCAGCAAAGTTAAATGATTCAAAAACATAAATATTGGGTGAAAGTATTACTTAATTTATCATCCCTTCTCTCCATTGACCGAGACTTACTGGGAGTGAACGGGGGAAAATTTAGATCGCTTGTCGAACAGCCTGACACTGAACCATCAACAAAGTTGGAGACCTCATTCATATCCTACAGGACAAAGGGCAAAAGTTATTAATAAACAAAAACATGTCCATCTAGGTTGTACTAATGGTGTCCTATTTATTTATTTATTTATTTTTGAGGAATCAGAATAATGATCCCAGATATTTCTTTCTTTAAAGAGGTTCTCATGTACATGGAGAGAAATAGACACTCCTGTCTTCTTTATACATTGAAGGTTTCATGGAGCAGGTTCGTAAAAATCCCTTCAAAATTATACGTCTATAATTACTGAAAACAAAAACTTTCCAAACGCATTAGGTGAAAAAATATTTCAATTTATATGATTCAATACACATCAACTTACATATTCTCTGTATATCCAAATATAGCTATGAACACACACATATACACAAGCAGAGAGAGAGAGAGAGAGAGAGAGAGAGAGAGAGAGAGAGAGAGAGAAGAACAGCGTGTCCCAGCGGCTGTGCAAGTAAGAGGTCCGGAAGATACATAGTAAGATGTGTCTTTGGTTGATATCATTTTAGAGGGTTTTGCTCTCATCTTTTTAGCTCTCTGTATTGTTTAAAGTTTCTACATGTCTCTTATAAACAGAAAATAAACTCTAGAGCTCCCAAAATTTGGCTGAACATCTGTCACTGTGCATTTGTTTTCCTTTGACAATACATGAGACATTGGCCCTTACTGCAGCCACCATTTGTCATGCACCTGGGCACTCTGGCTCTAGTCAATCTGCCCAATATCCCCAAGTAAAAGGGCCCTGAACTGGGAACTGAACAATTTGTGTCCTTGTGACAATGTAAGGAGTGTATGATATGACCTATTTCTGCTTCAGCTCATTCATTTGTAATAGCGGTGCTGGACTCAGAGGGGGAAAAAACAGATTACTTCTAACTCTAACAATCTGATTTTGATTCTAAGCTACATGTTTTGGTAAGACTGTCTGAATAGAAAGATGGGGAATTTGAACATCAAGAAGTTAAAAATCACACCCATAGAAGAAATACACAAGTCTAACATAGACAAACAAAGACACTGTAATTGTAAGGTAAGATTTTGCTCACCTTGGTTCAGTCATCAATTCACATGGAGACTGCAGCCAGGAAATCAACAGAAAGAGAAGACTCAAAGGGCAGCAATGGGAGAATTAGGAAAGATCATTAAGAGCAAGGATGTGTCACTGGAGACCGAGGCTGGGATCATCCCACACCCTCGGATTCCCAGTTATTCTGTACGGATGAGAAAGTTGGCCAGTGGAGAAGGCTGATAAGAAAAAATTGATTCATTTGAAATATGGTGTTAGAGGAGAGCTCTGTGGATACCATAGACCACCAGAAAGATGAGTAAGTGGTCCTAGAGCAAATTAAGCCTGAGAGATCACTGGAGGCAAAAATGACAAAAACCAAAGTGTCCCGCTTCTGACACATCATGAGGAGGCAGGGTTCTTTGGAAAGCACTTTGATGCTGGGAAGAACAGAAGACAGCAGGAAAAGAGGAAGACCAAACATGAGATGAACGGACTCCGTAAAAGAAGCCATGGGCGTGAGTCTGCAGGCGCAGAGCAGGGTGGTGAGGACGGGATACTGTGGGCGTCAGTCACTCACAGGGTCACCAGGAGTCGGAGCCGACTCAACGGCATGTAACACACACAAAGCAGGAGATGCTTAGAAGTCTCGCCATACTTGCCCTCCCCGCCTCTCTCCCCCTGTGCTCCCCGACTCAATGACAGCGTTCCGCACAGTCTGAACATCAGTCACCTAGTAATCGGGACATTAAGAACTCACAATCCAGATTCCATCAAATTCCACTTGATCGTGGAAAAGCTCAAACTCTCTTGTCCACCAGCCAGCACAGTTGGGGTTGGTGTAATCAGGAAACACAGTACTTCCAGGCCAAACCTAGAGAAGGGGAAAGAGAAAACACATTGATCAAAGTAAATTAAATGACTACAGCATGAAAGAGAGTACTTTGGGAAAAATCCCTCATATGATCATGACAACAGAGGTGCCAGGCACGGGTCCTGCTGAGTTAGAGACGTGAAGCACTCCAAGTACTAGACTACGTGTCAGGACTCAGTCACTTGAGAAAACACTGATTTTAAAAAATTGGTTAAGTCCGTGCTAATCTTCAACTCCGGTCCATCCTTCCCTCTGACTTTCTCTAGCCCCAATTCTAGGAATGATAAATGAGGGAGAGATATAGAAATTTCAACTGGTCCATGACCAATTGTGGGTTCCCACCATCAATTACTCTTCTTTCTACCTCGCCTGTCCACTTCCCCTCAGACACTATGTACTCGGGCCAGCAGAGGTAATAGACATGAACCGGCAGGTAACACCTTCGCGGACAACGAGGACAAAGAAAAGCTTGAGAGAGAAGTAGTCGAAGTTGTCAAATGCTACAGAGAAACTGAGTAGGAAAAGGGACTGAAAACAGTTCCACTGGGTTCGCCAGTTAGGAGGCAACGGTGCCATTTGGCAGAGCGGTGCCAGGAAAGTAATGGGGGAGGAAGGTGGACACTCAGTATGGGGGCTGCTGTGTACAGGGACTTGGCTGTGGAGGGAATGTAGGGGCTAGGATGAGTGGTCAGTATCTGAGGACGAAAGGACAGGGAAAGTTTAGCCCCAGCATACATAAAGCATCTGAAAATGTGAAACAATTACACACACACACACACACACAGGCACAGCCGCCCTGCCAGCCCCCAGCTTCCCCATTAAGTTACCTTCCCAATGACTGGAGTCACTCCATCCGAAGCACTGACCCATATCTTCATATCTGAACCCCTGTCGTAGGGGCCGTAGGGGTAACTTGAGGAAGAGTTGTCGGAGATAGCTGGGTCCTACGCAGGAGGAAACACAACAAAGGGCAGAGCTTTAAGTCAGAGGCATGAAAAGGAGATTGGGAATTGGGGACGGAGGAAGGGGAGCTGGGTGCAGGAAAAGGAAGAGCGAGTGCCCAGTTTGGGGGGAAACGAGTGTGGCACATACCACAATGATGACCAATTTCTGTCCGTTATTGTGCAACTCCTTAGCAAACTCAGGAAAGCCTTTAAAATCCACTGGATTATAAGTGAAGTCTTTCCTCCCATCCATGTAATCAATATCAGCATGCTGAACATCCTGAAAGAACACCCAAGGTCCACAATTCAGTGCCTGCCTAGGAATTTCCCTTGTTGAACAAGCCAGTCCAAGGGTCACTGACATTATTCAGGAAATACCCTCAAGCTGTGCCGGGCTCCAAACAGGGTTCCTAATCAGGGCCTGGCATCTAAGTGTTTCTTTTCCCAATGGTAATTTCCAAACAAAAGACCCATTGTTCCCCTAAGGCCTGACCCCACCCCTGAATCAAGATAACTGCACCACCCATCCTACCTTGTTGTTGGCCGTTGGCATTAGAAACCAATTTCACCAACAAACCACAACAATGACAGATCACTAAGGCTATCAGAGATAGAGCCATTCCCCAAAGTCTACTCCACCCACAAGACAAGGCGGGTAGGGGCTGTCATCACCCTCATTGTACCATCCCCACGTTGTCATGTTGCTTCTTTACTTCGTTCGACTCTTCTTTGCTGATTATTCTTGCCTAATCTAACCTGTACAAAAATAGTGGAGCCCAGAATGAAGCTGACTCTTGTTCTAGACCCAGACGTCTGCCTCCAAGGGGCCGGGATGGGAGAAAAGAGGATTATGGGAGAGAAGAGGGTTATTCCAGAGATTCCTGGGCTTCTCCCTTTGCTCCCTTGTAAAACCTCACCCTGCCTCATACAGCAGACATGTTCAAATTTAGCCATCCAAACATCCAAAACATAAAAATACTTTATTACATCTATGTACTGTATCCTTTTGCTCACTTAAAATACAAAAAGTCTTGAGAACTAAATGCATGAGGTAAATAAATGCATATGATATGAGGTGTAGTTACTATAGTAAGCATAAGAAAATGTTACTAATAAAAAATATGATTAAAAAAATAGAGGCAATAAACAGATTGCCCCCTAACTCCATAATTGCGGTCTCTAAGTACTATTTCTTACTAAAAAGAACATATATAATGTTAATACATATATGTGTATATATATAATGTAACATATATAATGTTTATACATATATATATATATATATTGAACTCAGGAGGAGATAATATAAACAATTATTCCCAAGGGAACTCTTTTATTTGTGGAGGCTTTTTAAAACGTGGCTTACGTAGGGGAGCTGGGCTGCCCGATTCCTCTCCACAACCTCCTTCATGTTATCTAGGCTCCCATAGTCATAACGACTGAGCTGGAATCCAAGTGACCAGTATGCAGGCAAGGCCGGCCGGCCAATGAGCTGAAAGAAATATTTGAAATAAAAATTAGCCACTTTGGTTAATAAACCATTGGTTTAGGGGCACAAAACAAACTCCATTTTCCAACACACACTTTTTTTCATTAATGATAGACGGTTAGTCTACTTCCCTGGTCCCTTTATAAATCACTGAGGGTGGGGTCAATTTGTAATAGTAGGCATACGACAGCTCCGAATAATAGCGGATTTTCAGGAGTCACACTTTCACATTGAACTTGCTATTTAGGATTGTCTCAGTCATGGTCAGGATGTGAGTTTACCTCTAGATACTCCTGAACCACCTGCTCTGGAGTATTTCCCAAGAACACATAGAAGTCCAGAACGCCCCCGATGGTGCGGTACGTGATGGCTGGTGTGGGCTGGAGGGCAACCTCTTGATGGATTCAAAGTGAAGAAAATAAAAATTAGAACCTACTCTAGAGTAATAATGACAAAGCCCCAGAGCAGAGGATCACTGCCATCTGAACATTAGTAAAGTGATCCTAAGATTTTTCTACACAAAGGGACAAACTCTGATAATCAAAGGCCACGCCCACAGCAAATGGGAGTCCAAGCATTGGCTCTGTGACAGATTTTGATAACTGGTGACTGGAATGTCTTCACTCCAGCATCTGGACCCATTCACAAAAAAACAACCAACTTCATGAAGGAGTCCAGAATAAGCCACTGTAGCATAAAAACTGTTTTAGAATAAAGATACTCATCAACCTAAAAGTACACAGTTGTCATAAACTCCTCCCCCAGAGCAACCGTAACCTTCTCTGAGACAAGCAAATATTGTCACAAGAACATCACATCTCCCAACTGTTCGCCTACGGGCTCATTTATCTTTCCAAAAAGTCATGTGCTTTCCCCTAAGTGCCTTTTCTCCCTCCCACCTCCTCTAAGTCATTCGTTTCATCGCAAGTGCCTTTCTCTCCCTCCCATTCACCCATTAGGATGATAAGTAAGCCCCAAATTATAACCACCTCTCTAAGTCATTCTTCCCTAGAGCACACGTGTGAGTATGCATTTTGCACATGTAAATAAATTGTCTTTCTTCTTGCTAACCTGTTCTTTGTCAGTTTGATTCACAGGCCACCAAATACTGAACTTAAGAGGGTAGAGGGAAATAAAATGGCATTCACAATCCTATCACATGCTACTCCTACCTTATACTCCACCGTTACTGCAGGAATATAACCCAACTAGACACATTGAGTGAGGTAGAAGCCTCAATGGATCTCACAACAATCAAGAGCCAATGTAAGAAAAAAGTCAGAGATGATACTCTACATTCAAAACACCTTTTAGCTCCAATCACAACTCTCAGAACTGAGGCCTCCCTATACTCGTTGTTTGCATTTAGGGGTGAAAGGCCTCAAAATCTACTGAATGTACTCTACAGCCATGGGAACCCTCACACAGGGTAGCTAGTACCCTGTGGCCTTTCCTTTGCTTTCTGGCTCCTCTCAACTACCTGAAACTGTACAATCCTTGTACTGTCTCAATCTGTTCTGAGATGACTAGGTACCTCTCAGAACCATCTAAAATTCCACTGGGTGTCATAGAACCATCTTAGATCACTGATTCTCAATCTGTAGTGAACGATCAGATCTTAGTTTTTAAATTTCCAGTTCTTTGACAACTGATACTTTTGTAAAATAACATTAAAATGAATTACTAAGAAAAAGGTTTATGCATGTATTGGATGCTTCGACAACTCTTACTCTCAATTTCTACACTCATCTTACTGGAGACCTGAAACTGTCTACAAACCACCTGTGGGCCATGTTCTGAGCATCACAAATCCAGCTGAGAAAACGGTAGAGATCAATGTCCTGTGGCCACCATCAACCCTGGGAGACTCTGATATATCCTTCTTCCCCTACGGTGATTGACTCATTGCCACTAGGATCAGTTGTTACTGCTGCAAGCAGAAAAAGAGTTGAGAATCATTGCTTTAGTCTAAAACCATCAAGGACAGGGAAGCTACCTACCTTCTAGAATCATGTGATAGTGCACTATTTGGTTTTAGACAAGCTGATCTTGCTCTGCATGACCCTTGCCACTCCACTTTGCTACCCCTGTAGTGTCTAATTGTGACATTCACTGCTCAGTGTTGTAGCTCCCTGGTCAGGCCCAGCTGCTGTCATCAACAGGCCCAGAGCAACTGGCTACTTCCTACCGGAGCTTATATCAACCCCTCTTCTGGATGGAAGTCTAAGGAAGGAGAAGAACCCATTGGTAGAAACTGCCTCTGATTACAAGGAAGAGCTTGCTGTCTTAACTCTGTAATAGAAAATATTCCAACAAAGAAGAACACATTCAGCAGAATCATGAGCTGGGAGAGAAACCCCTACTAATGGCTGCCGTTGGTCAACACACGTGGCCTTAAGCTATGGCTCAGCCATTCCCAAAGGGTCCATTCCTTTTATCACCATCCTGTAAGAAAGGGACTGAAGAGCACGCTTATGCATTTTTTCATGAATATCCCTGTAGTACTTTACCCATGGCATTGCTGTTCATCAGAAACACTCCAAAGGACAGTCCACTAGCATCTTCAAGGCACAGGAAGAATGTCTGTGTGCCGTACAAATTCGTTCCATCCTGCAGAAAGATCATTAAAAACCACAAATTTACAGTCTAATAGTCTAAACCCCACTCTGCCAGAAATGGCTTAGGTCAGGAGATCAGTGTTAACCACGTGACAGGGAACTCATGGTCAAAGAAGATGTGACTAAATCTTGAAACTATACGGTTGATGTTACCAAGCGAACTAGTGGTTCCCCTATTGAATGAGCCTGCTGTGACCATTTATCTTAAAAAAATATGAGAGCTTCGTGCTAGGTATTAGGACTTGAGAGAACAAGAATTTTGAAACTGAAGTTCTAAGAAGCTCTCCTCTCAAAGAGGCTTATCTTATTGACCTAACCCCATCTGCAAAAGCTCCATCAAGTCTTAATATCAATCAGTCACCCTTCTAATGTGCCACAAGATGGCGCTCTCCTTGAGATAGCGATTCAAGTCTTCACACCAGTCGAGTTCAGATTTTGAGACTTCAGAATAGTATAGTAGAGGTATTCTCAACCCAGGCTGCATCCCAGCCCAATTCAAACAGAATTCCTGAGGATGAGGGGGAACATTGACTTTTTATATTTCCCCAGGTGAGACCAACGTGTAGTCATGTTTGAGAATCACTGCTCTAGAACAGCATTCCTCAAATTTTGCTGTGCATACAAATTATATAAGACTCTTAGCTAAATGTGTATTCTAACTTAGTAGACAGAAAAGGGATCCGACAGCCCACATTTTTCCCACATCAGGGCCCACACTGGACACTTTAGGTAGCAAGGATCTGGGAGGGGGGGCTCCTTATTAAAGAATCATCACCAGCCCCTCCCAGAGGAGCTGCTCTGATCTTTTCTGTCTTTTTCTGCTAGGTATACGCATAGTAAGGAGCATAGTTTCAAGTTCAAAAGGCCAGGGATCAGATTTTATCTCTGTTACATACAAACATTTTCTTTCTTTCTTTCTTTCTTTTTTTTTTTTTTTTTTTTTTTTACATAGGGGAGGAGGTTATTTGGCCTTTCTGAGCTTCAGTTTCCTCATCGGTTAAATGGAGTAAATTATACCTATTTTTTCCAGAGTCCTTTGGGAAAATAGTAATGTTGGATAGAATAGCCAATAAGTTATTCCACTGACCCCTTTTTAACCATCTAGCCACTAGTTCTGCTTAGACAGGATAATTGCTGAACAAACCCTATATTTGCTGAGCCTAGAAAATAGCTCTGCTTTGGGCTTTAGCAGTCAAAATGGAAAATAAATAAACACAGAAAAGCAAAAGAAAAGAAATGATCAACAACAACAATAGAACTATTCTTTCACTGCCCTGAACATTTTTCACACAGAGAATGATTAATATGGTATTGTAGTTGATATTGTATGCTATTTTGCTGACAAAGCTGGTAAGCTGGAGATTTATAAAGGTCAACCTGAAATATGGAGACCCTAACAAACGTACTGTGCAGTCAGTATTAGTGTTTTCTCCAGGACCAGTTAGTTCAAGAGGAATATATAATGAAAAAGTAGTTGACATCCACTGAGCACTCTCTGTGTGGCTGACATCCTTCTAGAGACTGTATGTGTATCAGTTCATTTAATTCCCATCACAACTCTATGAGGCCGGTATATTACCCCCGTTTTGTAGATGAAAAACTGGAGACACAAGAGATAACTTGCCCAGAACCACATAACTGGTAACTGGCAGAGCTAGGATTCAGACCCAGACAGCCCCACCCTGACACCTCACTCTTAACCATTATACTGTCCAGCTGGGAGTGACCTTCAAGAATGAGGCTCTGTATTCAGTGGTGAAGGGCGACCCGGAAAGCTTACCCCATTGGGGGTTGTGTCCCTGGAGAACATGGACCAGGTCTTCCAATTCATATCGTGGCGGTACTGCCGATGCACATGTTCTCCCAGCCCATACACGTTAGCGCTTGGCAGCCGGACGGAGAGCTGCAGGAACTGATCGGCAAACAGCAGGGGTCCAATGCTCGAGTCAAACCTACATACGGGGGAAGGAGGTAGGGAACACAGGGACAGTGGGCAAGTGCGGTGGAGAGAACACAGTGCCCAGAGAAGTGGTCTTTCTACGCCAAGGACTGAATACCCCTACTTCACCGGCCCCACCTGTCCTCCTGCGACATTTTTCGGACACGAACAGATCAGGGCTCTTGAGGACAGGTACGTGTGCCACATTTCTTAGATTTGTCTCATAGACACCCTATCACATGACCTGAGGACTACTCTTGAATTACAGTAGGTATTCTGTAAACAGTTACTGGTGGATGACCATGATTAGATAAACGGAGGAAAGAAAGGGAGGGATGCCCAGTGTCTGGTCTATAATAAATGTTTAGTAATGACAACAACAGAAAGAAGGGCAGAGGAGAGTAAGGTAGGTAGAAAAAAATGTACATTCATTTGGAGGTGAAAAGTCTGGTCTCCAACAGGGTACTCGCAACCTTGAAAAATAATGTTGAAACGCACCCTCCCCCGAGCTTGCACAACTCCCTCCCCCTTCCTACTCGGTTCCCCGGGTAGCTTTTTCCAGACTTACAGAGCACGGCCATTGTTTCTCCTGATCACTTTGATGCTAAATGGCTGGTCAGAGACCGCAACGTCATAGGTCCGGGAAGCAGCAGCACTTCCTCTGAAGGCTTGGACATGTTCGTGGGGTACCTCGTACCTGCCGTTGTCTTGGTCAGTTAGCTGTCCCGAGGGATGAAGGAAAAAAAAAACAAAATGAACACTTCTTCTCCGTTTTCCCCGAATAGAAGCATCCCTACCAACACCAGTGCTTCTCGATGTCTGTGCTCATGGTTCGGGAACTCGGGCACTGTTCCAAATGGCATTATGTCTAAGGTACGTGCACCCAGTATATTATCAAACTCAGATGTTGGACACTTGGGCATAAGTTAGCCTTTAGGTAAAAGCTATACCCCAGGTCTGCAGAGATGGAGTAGCTCTAGAATTTTCAAAGAAGTGGTCATGTTTTTCTCTCCCTACTCCATTTCACAGGGTGTAAAGGGCAAATAAGTGAAAACAAAAGCTCATAAGAAAACTGTAATATATAGTTAGGACGTTACCACACTGAAGGAAGACTACAGATGCCTTCGACACACAGGCGTGAAGAATAATGACAGTGGAGAAAAAGACCTCCATTAGCAAAATTTTCTATTTTTAGTAACTATAGTTATCAGGTAGGAAACAAGAACCTTGCAAACTAAGATTTTTTTAAAAAAATAAACAAAGCCCTGGCCAGTTGGCTCAGCAGTAGAGCATCAACCAGGCATGTGGATGTCCCGTGTTCGATTCCCGGTTAGGGCACACAGGAAGAGCGCCCATCTGCTTCTCCACCCCTCCCCCTCTCCTTCCTCTCTGTCTCTCTCTTCCCCTCCCGCAGCCAAGGCTCCATTGGAGCAAAGTTGGCCCGGGCGCTGAGGATGGCTCCATGGCCTCTGCCTCAGGCACTAGAATGGCTCTGGTTGCAACAGAGCAAAGCCCCAGGTGGGCAAAGCATCACCCCCTAGTGGGCATGCCAGGTGGATCCTGGTCGGACACATGTGGGAGTCTGTCTCTCTGCCTCCCTGCTTCTCACTTCAGAAAAAAATAAATAAACTAAATAAACAAACTGTAACCTTAAAGTGGAAACGATTAGATGTCTGATACTCTGCTGTGAGAAGGACGTTGTTGATATCATTTCCAAAGGGGGACGGAGAAGGCAACCTCTTCAACTGGGCTGTGAACCCTGAAACAGAGAGGAAAAGGTGGCAGACCTGGCTGTATACATTCCCAAAAGACAGACACATAACAATGTGCCTTTACGTCAAAGGGGCTGGTGAAAAGCCCTTATTTCCCCCAACGTAGGGAAGATACAGACATATACCCCATCACAGACTCATACAATCTCCTGCCAGAATCTGAAGGTAGGTACTGTCATCACCTTGCCCAAACACCATGCCTCTCTTCTACAAGAGTGCTGGGAAACCTTCCCCAAAAGGCCTAACTCTCATTCCACCAGCCCATCCGTTACTCCGTGTTAATCACATACCCTTTCTACTCTCAGCCCTCGGTTAGCATAGCTACAATATTCCTTCACGGTTATTTTCATGTGGCATTACAGGTGATCATGTACATCGATGCCGTCTCACTAGTTACGTAAGCCAGCTGAGAGCGGAGACCTCAGAAGAGCCCGACAGGCAAGAGCCTCTGGATAGGGAGCAGGCCTCTTCCTTTATGCTGAGAGCCTCCCCCAAACAGTCAGCTTATGTTACGTCCTGGGTGGTCATTAGTATGCCCTGCCTTTTAGGGTAGGAGGGGAAAGAGGGGATGTTTAGTTCATGCACACCGACATTGGCTAACTTTCAAAAAAATGTTTAAGAAGTTGGAATTGTCTTCACATCATTAAAACAACATTGTATTAAGAGTTGTGAGTAGTCTCAGATAACTGAGTTCAAATCCCTTTCTTTAAAAGTTAGAAACTTGGAGACCAAAGAAGTCATGGGCATGGTGTTTGCACACGGTTACAAAGGTACATGAAGGGAGAGCCGGCGAGAGAGTATGTCTCTCAGACGTTCCAAGGCAGGGTGATTTTTCCTTGATGCCGAAATAAAATCTAGTCTTTGCTTACGAGCAATGCCCACCTTCTGCCACCTGTGCAAATGTGGCCGTGTAGAGCGAACTCTGCATGTTGCAAAAGGTCCCCTCTGGAGCCGGCAGAGCCAACTCCCAGAGGGTCCAGAGCACCTGCCCCCGGGCCGGGCTTACCTGCACCTGTGTTTGCAAGGCCGCCCTCCACTCGATAGCCATGGTTCTTAGAATAGTAGCACCAGGGCCCACTGGCGGACCCCTGAGGCTTCCAGCAGCAACCACGCTGCTCACACGTGGCCTGCAATAGAGAAGTGGTCCAAGTAACTCCACTAGGGACTGGAACACTATCACTTACGGACGCGGTTTGAGCTTGTGATACCATTCCCTTCACTCTACAAACAAGGGAATCGCTGGCTAGAGAAACTGTGGCCTGCCCCAGTCCATGCAGATCTCATACTCAAAACCAATTTTTCTGGCCTGTGCCCCTTCCTGGTTATTGTTATTATATAACAATGTAGGGATGACAGTCCGTATCTGTCATCACAATAAAACTGAAAGATCTATTTAAATATTCTACACTACAATATAGTTACTATTGCCAGTAATCCAAAATTACAGTTGGAGCTTCATATATATAGGTTTCGGCTTAAAAACCCACCCTCTATCTTGGTTGTAGGAAACCATTAATCTGTCATATATGTGCCCCACAGTTTCCTCTTCTGTCCCTTACTTTACGTCATCTCTTGCATCTTGAAATCACTTTCCATTCCTCCCATCTCTGTCAAAACCCTACCCATCTCTACGAAGGCTCTCACCTTCTCCTTGATAATACCAATCCCTCTGTCTTCGAGCACCACAGTATGTCCTTCATGTCTTAGGAGTTCCTGTTTTCTTTCCCACTCATTGACTCTCTGGGTTTATCTCTTCTACTAGAATTGACAATAAGAAAACTGTATACAGTCTAACCAAACCTGTAATCCAAGATACTAAGCTTCATGGCCTCTGGCCCCATACTGAGTGAAGTGCTTCTGTTCTTCTTTCTCCCTTGTGTCTTCTTTTTCCTTTATATCTAAGACTCTTATTCTCTCTGTGCTTCTCATTACACGACTCCATTTGGCCTTACATGGCTGATCCTTGCTGCTGCAGAGCAAAGCCAGCCCCTCCTCTACCTGATTCCCATGGTCTTCCAAACTCCACACCCACCTTTTCTGCTCCAAGGAGGCAAGTATCTGCGCTAATCCAAGAGCAGCAGGTCAGGGCAAGACACCAGATGAAAAAAGGGGACGGAATACTACCAGAGTCTCGGTAAGGCCAACTGATCTACCTGGCATGCCATCCTACCTCAGCAGGCTAGCTGCCCTTCCATGCTCCAACAGCTGGACCGGGCACTGCTTCATCCTGTCCTGGGCATTTCCTGATCCTCAGCTATCTGTTCTAGTGGATCGCTCTTTTGCCTTCAACACAGCCTCTGGAGGTCCTGGTTCGTTTTGCCTCATCACTCTGCTCCAATCTGCAGCCTGTAGGCATTTTCTCTACTCCAAGAGGCTGACGTGGCTCAGGTTGCCTCCTCGGCCTGCATGTCCACCCTGCCCACGAGCCTCGCGCACCCCACCCTCTGGTGCATCTCCCACCCCCTCTCTCTTTGCCACTTCACCCACTCTGGCAGCACCTACACCATCCCAGTCTATACCCAAGGCTCGAGTTGTGATCATTTCTGTTTTCCACAGTTCCCACCTCTCGGCCTTTGTCCATGTTATGGGCTAAATTGTGTCCCCAGAAAAGACATGTGGAAGCCCTAATCCTCTGTACCTCAGAATGTGACCGTATTTGGAAATAGGATTGTTGCAGATGTAATTCATTAATATGACATCACACTGGAGTAGGTGGGCTCTTAAATCCATGATGACTGGTGTCTTTAAAAATGGGAAATTGGCCTGACCAGGCAGTGGCGCAGCGGATAGAGTGTCAGACTGGGACGCAGAGGACCCAGGTTCGAGACCCTGAGGTTGCCAGCTTGAGCAAGGGGTTACTCAGTCTGCTGAAGGCCCACAGTCAAGGCACATATGAGAAAGCAATCAATGAACAACGAAGGTGTCGCAATGAAACTGATGATTGATGCTTATCTCTCTCCGTTCCTGTCTGTCCCTATCTATCCCTCTCTCTGACTCTCTCTCTGTCCCTGTAAAAATGGGAAATTGGATGTACACACACTCACACACACACACACACACACAGAATGCCATGTGAAGTGATAAGCAGAGATTGGAGTGATGTAGTTATAAGCCAATGGACATCAAGAACTGATGTCCATCACCAGAATCTAGGAGAGTCAAGGAATGGATTCTTTCTCAGAGTCCTCAGAAGGAACCAACCCTGCCCACACCTTGGTTTTGGACATTAGCTTCCAGAAATAATGAGAAAAGAAAAAAAAAAGAAAATTAAAAAACATCTTTTGGTGTTAGGACCTTCAGACAAACCAAAGCATCAACTCTTAAGCATTGCACAGATGGTCCCAGGCCACTGACAACAGGATGGCCACAGAGATCAATGTGGGAGTGCCATGTGCCCAGGCAAGACCTGCAGCAAGAGGCTTTCTGGGTCTGATACAATCCTGCCTTTTCATGTCAGTGGACTTCACCCCGAAGGCTGTACTTAGTGTTCATTCATTCTCAGTGTGGAAAGTGACTGATATGGCAGGTGCAAGGTATTTCACAGTCATGGCAGCTGGACTTCAGCTGATGATCTTGAAACCCTGCCCTGATGTCAATATGCGGATGCCTGCACTATCTCTAATCTGGTATTTATTGCCTTCTTCTTCCAGAGCACGGCTCTTGAAACTTTGTCCTTACTCTAAATGTTTTGTGCATGTGAATGACTTTTTACTGTAGACTCAGATAACCTTTTGGAATTCTGGAAGGAAAAGGAGAGTCAGAGAAAGGGCAAGAAACAGAGGCTGTAACAGAGTCAGAGAGAACCAGTGAAGCGAATAGTGTGGCCAGAGGAAAGGACAGAACCATTCCAGGATAACTGAGTCCCAAGTCTTGCATTGGACATTCTTACACTAAAAAGAAGTATTGGCCCTGGCCAGGTGGCTCAGTGGATGAAACACTGTCCCAATGCAATGAGGTTATCGGTTCAATCCCTGGTCAAGACATATATGAGAAGCAATCAATGAGTGTACAAGTAAATGAAACTAAGTGAAACAATGAGTTGATGCTTCTCTCTCTCTCTCCCTCTTTCTCTTTAGTGAATGAACTTTTAAAAAATATAAAACTATTAATTGTTTATCTGAAAGTCAAATTGAACTCGTCTGTCTGCACTTTTATTTGCTGATCTGTCAACCCCAAAGAATCTCGCAGCTCTTTCTGCCTCTCCCGAAGCTATGCCGCCACACCTGCATGGACACAGGACTCATTTGCCCGAGCCACGAAGAGCTGCAATGCAAACAACTCTCTGTGAGTTTTAAACAGAAAACAAAAGATACACACACACACACACACACACAATAAGTAAATAAATAAATAAAATTAAAAAAAAAAAACCTCCAACAGCATAAACTCTTAAATGGAAACAAGAGCCATAACGCAAACCTTTGTGGGTAGCTGCTCAGGGATGCAGTTGATCCGCTCCAGTTCGCTGACCACCGGGCAGTCGGCAGGGTCGGGAGGGGTGCTTGTCCCGGGACCTTCGATTACCCCAAAAGCAAAGGTAAAACGACTATCAGACAGACTTACTGTCACGGGCATTCAATATCCCCATGGTTCTCAACACCTCCAGGTACGCAAACTCCGCTACCCCGATTGGGTTTCACGCTCACGGGCTGGAAATGCATTCGCTTTCCAAAGCCTCACAGCGCTCCTGCTGACTGCGCGCACCTCTCTGCACACCCATGTCGTCTCCTTTCACCAGCGAGGCCCTCCCCAGTGACACGGCGCTGCAAGAGCAAGGCGCCTGACTCTGGCCTTCGACTGGAAGCTCAGGGAGGCAGAAACCAAGGCTGCCTTTTCTGGTCCAGGGGTCGGCGCAACAGTGCCCTGTGGGCCGAACCAGGTCACAGCCTGACTGTTAAGTATGGCTGGACCCCAGCCACCCCAGTTTCTTGTGCATTGTCTAGATCTGCTTTCCTCCAGTCCCAGCAGCTGGGTCACCACGGCTTTGCACACGGAACCTGTGCAGACTACGCTGTTGACTGGAATGTTACTAATCGAACCAGAGTAACCTCAGTTCTGCCTTGCTCAGTCGACAGGCAGTCCCTCCTGAATGTCATCACTCAGCACAAGGGACACATCTGAGTGACGGCGGTCTCAGGTAAACGTCAGTCTCGCATGACATCAAATGTGAAGGGAGCCCACCAGCCCAGAAACTGACAGCTAGAACCCGCCCAAGGGCTTTGATTCTGATTTAAAAGCGAGTGAAAGTTTAAAAGGCACATTTAATACACTCAAAGGTGAGGAAGTGAGACTTCTAAGACACTGCAGTGAATGAATAACATTAAGTTAAAACAATGAGGCTTTTCATCGGTTTTCTTTTCATTAGGGTTTCTAATCCAAAACTGCTGGATCACTTGGGGTGATGGGCGCACAACACAATCAACAGTTCAAGTGCTACAGAGATGTTCACCTGAAACCTATGTACTCTGATCGATGTCACCCCATTAAATTAAACTTCTAAATAAAAATAGAATAAAAAATGTATATAAAAACAAATGTTATAAAAAACTGCTGGATTAAAAGAACTGCATAGTTGTGCCAGTTTCTGCATAAGGTCTCAAGTTCCATTTTCAGAATCAGAGAATTTTAAGGAATGGACAAACTTTGAGAGTATTTCATCTAACTTCCCATGAAAGTAGGAAGTACTAGGACCAGGAATGAGATCAAAGGCCCAGGTCTCCTCTGGCCACAGACTGACCCTTCAGTGACTGACAGGTAAGAAATCAGCCCCTCTTTTGGACTGAAAGAGTCAATAAACTTTTTTCAATCTTTAAAATTTTTTCAATTATAGTTTACATTCAATATGAACCTGCATTGGTTTCAGATGTACAGCAAAGTGGTTAGAAAGTCATGGACTTTACAATAAACTTTTAATAAAATAACTCTGGGAATGGTTATTATTATTATTTTTTTAATTTATTAAATTTAATGCAGTGACATTGATAAATCAGGGTACATATGTTGAGAGAAAACATCTCTAGATTATTTTGACATTTGATTGTGCTGTATACCCCTCCCCCAAAGTTAAATTGTCTTCTGTCACCTTCTATCTGGTTTTCTTTGTGCCCCTCCCCTCCCCCAACCCCTCTCTCCTTCTTCACCCCATCCCCCCTCCCCCCACCCCCCACCCCTATTGCCATCACATTCTTGTTCATGTCTCTGAGTCTCATTTTTATGTCCCTTCTATGTATGAATTCATGTAGTTCTTAGTTTTTTTTTCTGATTTACTTATTTCACTCCGTATAATGTTATCAAGGTCCATCCATGTTATTGTAAAGGATCCAATGTCATCATTTCTTATGGCTGAGTAGTACTCCATAGTATATATGTACCAAAGCTTTTTAATCCACTCGTCCTCTGACGGACACTTGGGTTGTTTCCAGATCTTCGCTATTGTGAACAATGCTGCCACAAACATGGGGGTGCATTTCTCCTTTTCGAGCCGTTCTATGGTGTCCTTGGGGTATATTCCTAAAAGTGGGATAGCTGGGTCAAAAGGCAGTTCGATTTTCAGTTTTTTGAGGAATCTCCATACTGTTTTCCACAGAGGCTGCACCAGTCTGCATTCTCACCAGCAGTGCAGGAGGGTTCCCTTTTCTCCACATCCTCGCCAGCACTTATTCTGTGTTGTTTTGTTGATGAGTGCCATTCTGACTGATGTGAGGTGATATCTCATTGTGGTTTTAATTTGCATTTCTCTAATGATTAGTGATGTTGAGCATTTTTTCATATGCCTGTTGGCCATCTGTATGTCCTCTTTGGAGAAGTGTCTATTCATCTCTTTTGCCCATTTTTGGATTGGATTGTTTGTCTTCCTGGTGTTGAGATTTACGAGTTCTTTATAAATTTTGGTTATTAACCCCTTATCAGATGTATTGTCAAATATGTTCTCCCATTGTGTAGTTTGTCTTTTTATTCTGTTCTTGTTGTCTTTAGCTGTGCAAAAGCTTTTTAGTTTGATATAGTCCCATTTGTTTATCCTGTCTTTTATTTCACTTCCCCATGGAGATAAATCATCAAATATATTGCTCCGAGAGATGTCGGAGAGCTTACTGCCTATGTTTTCTTCTAAGATGCTTATGGTTTTACGGCCTACATTTAAGTCTTTTATCCATTTTGAGTTTATTTTTGTGAGTGGTGTAAGCTGGTGATCTAGATTCATTTTTTTGCAGGTAGCTGTCCAATTTTCCCAACACCATTTGTTAAAGAGGCTGTCTTTACTCCATTGTATTTCCTTGCCTCCTTTGTCAAATATCAGTTGTCCATAGAACTGTGAGTTTATTTCTGGGTTCTCTGTTCTGTTCCATTGATCTATATGCCTGTTCTTATGCCAGTACCAGGCTGTTTTGAGTACAATGGCCTTGTAGTATAACTTGATATGAGGAAGTGTGATACCTCCCACTTTATTCTTCTTTTTTAAGATTGCTGAGGCTATTCGTGTTCTCTTTTGGTTCCACATAAATTTTTGGAATATGTGTTCTATATCTTTGAAGTATGTCATTGGTATTTTAATTGGTATTGCATTGAATTTATAGATTGCTTTGGGTAATATAGACATTTTAATGATGTTTATTCTTCCTAACCATGAGCACGGTATATGCTTCCACTTGTTTGTATCTTCCTTGATTTCTTTTATCAATGCTTTGTAATTTTCTGAGTACAAGTCTTTAATCTCCTTGGTTAAGTTTATTCCTAGGTACTTTATTTTTTTAGTTGTAATTGTGAAGGGGATTGTTTCCTTAATTTCTCTTTCTGACTGTTCATTGTTGGTGTATAAAAATGCCTCTGATTTCTGAGTATTGATTTTATATCCTGCCACTTTGCTGAATTCATTTATCAGGTCCAGTAGCTTTTTGACTGAGACTTTAGGGTTTTCTATATACAATATCATATCATCTGCAAATAATGATAGTTTTACTTCTTCTTTTCCCACTTGAATTCCTTTTATTTCTTCTTCTTGTCTGATAGCTGTGGCTAGGACTTCCAGGACTATGTTAAATAAGAGTGGTGAAAGGGGGCACCCCTGCCTTGTTCCTGATCTTAAGGGTATTGCATTTAATTTTTGCCCATTGAGTATGATGTTGGCTGTGGGTTTCTCATAGATGGCTTTTATCATGTTGAGGTATGTTCCCTGTATTCCCACTTTGCTGAGAGTTTTGATCATGAATGGGTGCTGGATTTTATCAAATGCTTTTTCTGCATCTATTGAAATTATCATATGGTTTTTCTCCTTCTTTTTGTTTATGTGATGAATCACATTGATTGATTTACGAATATTGTACCATCCTTGCCTCCCCAGAATAAATCCCACTTGATCATGGTGTATGATTTTTTCCATATATTGTTGGATCCTGTTTGCTAATATTTTGTTGAAGATTTTAGCATCTATATTCATCAGAGATATTGGCCTATAATTTTCTTTCTTTGTGTTGTCTTTGCCTGGTTTTGGAATCAGAATTATGCTCGCCTCATAAAAGAAGCTTGGAAGTCTTCCTTCCTCTTGAATTTTTTGAAATAGTTTGAGAAGGATAGGAGTTAGTTCTTCTTTGAATATTTGGTAGAATTCTGTTGTGAAGCCATCGGGCCCTGGACTTTTCTTTGTTGGGAGTTTTTTTATAACTGTTTCGATCTTCTTTGTTGTAATCGGTCTGTTTAGGTTTTCTGATTCTTCCAGATTGATTTTTGGAAGATTGTATGTTTCAAGGAATTTGTCTATTTCATCTAGGTTGTCTAGTTTTTTGGCATACAGTTCTTCATAGTATTTTCTTACAATATTTTGTATTTCTGTTATGTCAGTTGTTATTTCTCCTCTCTCATTTCTAATTTTATTTATTTGAGTCCGCTCTCTCTCTTTTTCTTGGTGAGTCTAGTTAAAGGTTCATCAATCTTGTTTACCTTTTCAAAGAACCAGCTCCTAGTTTCATTGATCTTCTGTATTGTTTCTTTAGCCTCTATGTCATTTATTTCTGCTCTGATCTTTATTATTTCCTTCCTTCTACTACATTTGGGCTTTACTTGCTGTTCTTTTTCTAATTCTTTTAGATGCAGGGTTAAGTTGTTTATTTGAGCTTTTTCTAGCTTCTGAAAGTGTGCCTATAGTGCTATGAACTTCCCTCTCAGCACTGCTTTTGCTGTGTTCCATAAATTTTGAGTTGTTGTATGCTCATTGTCATTCGTTTCTAGGAATTTTTTTATTTCTTCTTTGATCTCATTCTTAATCCATTCATTATTTAACAACCTGCTATTTAGTTTCCATGTGTTTGAGAATTTTTGAGCTTTTCTGTTTCATTTCTAGTTTCATGCCGTTGTGATCGGAGAAAGTGCTTGATACAATTTCAGTCTTCTTAAATTTGTTGAGAGCACTTTTGTGCCCTAACATGTGGTCTATCCTAGAGAATGTACCATGAGCACTTGAAAAAAATGTATATTCTGCTGCTTTAGGGTGAAAGGTTCTGAAGATATCTATTAAATCGAGTTGATCTAGTGTTTCCAATAAGTCTGCTGTTTCTTTGTTAATTTTCTTTCTTGAGGATCTATCTAGTGATGTTAGAGGGGTATTGAAATCCCCTACTATTATAGTATTGCTGTTGATCTCACCCTTTAAATCCATCAAAGTCTGCTTTATATATTTAGGTGCTCCTATATTAGGTGCATAGATATTTATAATAGTTATATCTTCCTGTTGGATTACTCCCTTTATCATTATGTAGTGGCCTTCTTTATCTCTTACTATATTCTTTGTCTTAAAGTCCAATTTATCTGATATAAGTATTGCTACCCCAGCTTTTTTTTCATTTCCGTTTGCATGAAACATTTTTTTCCATCCTTTTACCTTCAGTCTATGTGTGTCTTTTGTTCTAAGGTGTGTCTCTTGTAGACAACATATGTATGAGTCCTGTTTCCTTATCCACACAGCTACCCTATGTCTTTTGATTGGATCATTTAATCCATTTACATTTAAGGTTATTATTGATACATAGTTGTTTATTGCCATTTTCTTCTTTAAAGGTGTATTCCTTTTTTTTTGCTGTATTCTTTTACCACTTTGATCTGTTTACACCAGGCCCCTTAATATTTCCTGCAGCATTGGTTTGGTTGTAATGAATTCCTTGAGTTGTTTTTTGTCTGGGAAGCTTTTTATTTCTCCTTCGATTTTAAACGATAGCCTTGCTGGATAAAGTAGTCTTGGTTGTAGGTTCTTGTTCTGCATTACTTTGAATATTTCTTGCCATTCCCTTCTGGCCTCAAGTGTTTCTGTTGAGAAGTCAGATGTCATCCTTTATGGGGGCTTCTTTGTAGGTGATAACTTTTTTTTCTCTTGCAGCTTTTAATATTTTCTCTTTATCGCTTAGCTTTGGTATTTTAATTATGATGTGTCTTGGTGTAGGTTTCTTTGGGTTTCTCTTTAATGGAGTCCTCTGTGCTTCTTGGATTTGTGAGAGTTTCTCTTGCATTAATTTAGGGAAGTTTTCAGCTATGATATGATTGAACAAAGTCTCTATCCCTTGTTCTTTTTCTTCTTCTTCAGGAACCCCTATGATGCAGATGTTATTTCTCTTCATGTTGTCACAGAGCTCTCTAAGAGTTTCCTCTGACTTTTTGAGTCTTTTTTCTCTTTTATTCTCTGCTTTCATGCCTTCATTCCAGTTGTCCTCTAACTCGCTGATTCGATCCTCTGCTCTATCTATCCTGTTTTTAATTCCTTCCATTGTGGTCTTTATTTCTGATATTGTATTTGCCATCTCCAACTGATTCTTTTTTATACTTGCTATTTCTTTATTTAGGTTTTCAAACTGCCCCTCCATTGTTGTTCTAAGATCCCTAAGCATCCTTACAATCATTATTTTGAACTCCACATCTGGAAGTTTGATTATTTCCATATCACTCAGTTCATCTCTCGAAGGTGTCTCTTGTGGTTTCATTTGGATTGCACTCCTTTGTCTTCTCATCCTCTTTTTTTTGTTTTATTTGTAGAGTTGGTTGAGTCTAGGCTTGGTGTTGTCTGTCTCCAGTTTTCAGTTGTGTTATTTCTAGGTCTTCTTGGGTTGGTATCAGCTGTTATCTGTAACCCACTTTCGGATTTGGGCAGCTTTGAAGTCTTGATTTGTTTGTTTTCTTAACAGGTGATAGTCTTGTTTACTGATCTCAGCAGGGGGCTTCCTTGAAACTGTATCCAGGAATGCGATGAGTGTAACCTGAGACTCTGAAGGCCTCTTTAGCCAGCTAGACTCACTGGGGGCAGGGTGTTTTCTCAGCTTCAGTAGGGGGAGGTGTATCTCAGATCTCCATGGAGACCTGAGTTACTGCCCCTCCTCCCCACTTCTTGTTTTCAGCTGTGTCTTGTTGCGCTGATTGGAGCTGGAGAGATGTCCAGAGATCTCTGATCTGGAAGCACTTCAGCTCTGTTTTGTGAAAGGTTCAGTCCCTCCCCCAGCTATGGCTGCCTCCAGCACAGCTGAGTCAGCCCTTTTAGCTCGTCTCCTGCATTCCTTATCCCCTCACAGTCTGTCCCTCTCCCTGTCCTCTCCACCTGGGAGATAAGCTGGTCCTTTCAACGCACCTCGCTCCCTGGTCGCCAGGCAAGTGGCTGTGAGCAGTAGTTTCTGCTCCCCTCCCACCGAGATCCTCTCTGGGCTCTCAGCCCCACCCCACCCCCTCCGTTCCGGCAAGCAGAGGAGGTTCAGGCACTCCCTACCAGGACTCCTGTGATTTCCTCTTTGCTCCTTGGTTTTTGAGAGCCGTTCTTGCAGTTCAGAGTTGGTTTTTCATGCTGATTTTTCCTAAATTGATTTGTATTCTAGTTTGGTGGTGAGAGCTGGGCATCTGTGCATCTGCCTACTCCGCTGCCATCTTTTTCTTCTTATTATTTTTTTTAAAGAACCAAACTTTAGACTAAAATACTTCCATGGATTATATGCTTATTTGACTGCCCTTTGTATAAGGGTATCGTCCATGATCATTGTTAACAAAACTGGAACTAGTCAATGGAATTGGGCAAATACATTTCACGTCAGCTGTGGGGTCCTGCACTGTGCTGATTGGGAAATGAATGTGTCAGGACCTAGGCCTACAGTGAATCGCTGCTGAGTGGTCCCAGTTTGGCTGAGTGCTCCCAACACATACAACACACACACACACACTCCCAGCAAAGAACACGAAGCATCTCCTCCCTGCCACTCCGGAGGACGTTGCTCTGGTAAGAGCAGCACATGGAGGGAGAACACCAGAGCGCCTTGTTACCTTTGGACTCGGAAGACTCTCTGGCAGAAAGCACGAAGAGAGGGATAGTGATGATGAACAGGATGAGCAGGAGGGCGATGAGCGTCAGCTCCAACTTAGTGAAATCTTTACACTTCGTTCTCGCCATCTACAAAAGGTGAAAACAGTTTTAGATCAGAAAACAATCCAAAATTTCCTACAGTTATTGATGTATGGCTAGTAAGTTTTCTGTTTTGTTTTGGATTTGTTTGTTTGTTTTTAGCTAAGTAGGTTTTTTAACAGAAATATATGCCCCGGTAGATGAATAACAAATCCCATGGACCCATCATCTAGAATAAAAATTACCAACTGACGGCCAATCTCGTGCTTATTCCAACTTCCTTCTCTCCCTAACCTTGCAGTACTGTTAAGCAAATCTCAGATTTCATATCTTTTCGTCTAAAAATGTTGAAGCGTATTTCTTTTTTGTTTCACTTTTGTTTATTGATTTGAGCAAGAGAGGAAGGAAGAGAGAGGGAGAGACACAGCATCCTGCAAAGGGGGCCAATGGGATTGTCCGTCTAGGAGCTTTAGGAACTCACAGATTTACACACATTACATCCATATTTACCCTTTGATATTATTATTATTAGTGCTCATGTTGTTGCATCTTTTACCCAGTGGGAGTCTCTTCAAGTTGGTTCCCTATAGTGTTGACAGTGTCCTTGCATTCTGGTATAACATGGTGACTTAGCCTCATATTGTTCATTTCCTGCCCCCAGTCCCAAACCAAACAACTCTAAGCAGCACTTGTTCTTTTTAGTGGGGAGAGGATTCAGACACCATAATCTGGATGAAAGCTAGTGAATTTAACTAGACTTCTAGATCAGGAGGGCCCTAGGGGTCATCTTGACCTGTGGCTGCCTTTGCAGTCCCCAAAGGAGGCCATGAGGATTTTCAATTTCAAAAAATATACCAAAATTATACATTTACTTATGTTAGACTTGTTAGGAAGCTTGGCTAAGAGTTAGATACTTTTTCAAGAAGTTTAAATCAGATGTTCAGCACCTACTTTTGCCCTAACCCATCTAATCACTCTCAGGGGGTTAGGCTTGGGCATCTGATTATATAAATGTTTTAAGCTGTACAGGTAGGTGACTGCTATGCAACTATGTTGCAGAAACAGTGAACCTACTATGAGTTCACAAGTTGTAATAAACATGTTTTACTAAGCAAACATATTAAGACATGGTGTCCACAAAGTTAAAAAAAATAACACTGGAACCAAAAGATGAGTCGAGCCCCTTCCGTTTATAGTTAAGTAAGGTAAGCTATACTAGGTGAAGCGCCTTGCTCTAAGTCACATAATGTGGGATCAGAGCCCAAATTGTCCCACTAGGTGAATGTAGTTTTCTTGGGCTACAAAGTCTATCTACTTGGCAATAGCTTATCTGGGTGGGGACCTTATGAATGGAATACTCTGGAACCGACTACGACCTCAGTCTTCAACACCGTGCCTCAACCTATTCCTGTCACCCTCTTCCAACCTGCTCTTGTCCTAATAAGTTGTGTCTGTCCTGACGTCCTCCATCAGATTTGACTTAAGGTCCTGCGTTCCTGACAACGAAGGACCTGATACATACTAACTGATTACGATAAGCTGCCTTGCAGTTGAAAACCCTCCTCCTGCACACATCGGACTCTCAGGACCTCCAACCACAGAACTTTCCACGTGGATGGTGTTGTCCCTCTGTGGAAGCTGGCACAGCGTGTGTCATCCCCCATTCATCGCCCCCGTCAAATAAACTACAGCCCCTCCACATCGCCCAAGGATCCTTCGTGCTCCTGAAGCACACTGAAATCGAACGCAGGATGCTCAGGTGCTTGGATGCTCAATGTAGATTGCATTTTAAGTAAAAAAAAATTGAATCTTAAATAAAGATCCATAAAATTCAAAACCTAAGAACAGTATCTTTATAGTTAAAGACCCACCATAAATTGGACTTGGAAGTATTTTCTCACTACTAACAAAGGGTTAGGCAAAGTCACACACATGCACACTCATTCAATCTCTCCGTGCTAGGGCAAGCGACAGAGGAGCCTGTGCCCAGAGAGCAACTGGACTGCTCAGAGGGGTGGGTGTTGATTCACTGTCTAGCTATGGAGCAGAGAAGCATCACAAATGTCCAAGTAAAGAAATAAGTACCGCAATCCGAAGTATTCCTGAGTATAATGAGCTACACAGAAATGGTTTTGAAGAGAGAAAGAAATGAAAGCTAGGACAGCAGGGCCCACTGGGATTGTCCCTGTCACCAAGCCTCCATTTAGTCTCCCTTAGTCTCTGACTGGGAAGCCCACAAACGGAGTTAACCACCATGCACAAACTCAAATGAGAATTATGCCTCACGTGCAGACCTTTCCAGAACTCTCCCTCAGCGTCTTCATTCTAGAACTTCATCCTTTGTTGGGGACAATTCTGATTCTAGACTGAGCTGTGGCGCTGAACTGCATCAGTAGCAAGTAGCATAAAGCATCATCACTCACATCTGTCCTTCCCGTGGTTTGCCCAGATGTCACTGCATTTAGCCCCTCCTTCCTCTGACCCTCCTACTCTTTAAAAAGTCTGTTCTTTGCAGGTCGACATCCTGGATTCTCTCTCAAACATGAACTAAAACACATCCTCTGGTCACTTGTGCCACACTACTAGTATGGAAGAACTGGGGCCCTCTTGTTTCTTGCTGTGGTAATCGAAAGAATTTCCTTAAATACTCTAGGTTTTCAGTTTTCTTATCTGTGAAAATGGAATTCATAATACCTGCTTTTCTTATTACCTATGGTTACCCTATTGTGAGAATCAAATAAACTTATTTACATAATAAACACGGCAAGCCAATAGGTCATTATTGACCATAGGGAACAAAGTGGCTGCTGGGTGAGAAACAGCAGGTTCCTAAGAAATAAGTCAACCCCACTTCCGGTGGGTGTGGCTTTGTAGCTCACTCTGCACTTTGTAAAGGGTGGATGCCTATTCTTGGCTGCGGTCCCTATGAACCGGTTCCAACATGGGCTGCTATCTGCTAAGTGCTTTATGGCTCCATCTCTCGGGCGACTCACACGTTATCTGAGAACGGGAGCAGAAAGCTAGGAAGCAACTGGAGGAGCCTTGGGCGGTCTTGCCAATTCAAGGTCCACTTTCTCCACCAAGCCATCCACGGACCTTCTCCCAGGCTCCTATAAAATCACACTGTCTCTACTCAAAACAGCACATCTCCACTCCCTTCCTCCCTCAGGTCTTAATTCAAAGCCCCCAGTCTCACCCCAGCTTGGGAATCTGAAGCCCAGAGCTCAGCCGAATGGTTTGATATTTTCTTGCAGCTTCATCCTTCAACCAACCACTGAGTCCTCACACTACCTCCACATCCTCCTCGGCATCCTCAGTCCTCTACCCATGGAGTAAATGACAAGAGGACTTGCTTCTCATATACGGAATGAGAAGCTGCTGATTGTGAATGTAAAGTCCTCTTACCATAAAAGAATGGGGCTCTGCCTTTTTCAACAAGAATTGCCTTATTTTGTTTTTTTTTAAATAAATTACCAAACTCTAACCTTCCTTACCTGCCCTATGCTCAATACCTGACATTTTTATATGCTATCCCATACTATTAATCCTGCATGTAAAATTACAAAAAAATTAATAATCTTCCATGCCTGGTATAATTAAATTCAGTAATGAGGTAAAGAGTGGTCCGACATTCATGGCAAGAGGAGGAGTTATCAGAATGCCCATCAAAGAGACCACATCTTTTTTTCTTTGGTGGTGCTAATAGTTACGAGGCGGGAGATTTTCTTTTTTTTTTTTTTCTGTATTTTTTCTGAAGTGAGAAGCGGGGAGAGGGGTAGGGTGGGAGAAGGCAGGCAGACAGACTCCTGTATGCACGCAACTGGGATCCACTCAGCATGCCCACCAGGGGGCGACATTTGGCCCATCTGGGGCACTGCTCCGCTTCAACCAGAGCCATTCTAGCGCCTGAGGCGGAGGCCACGGAGCCATCCTCAGTGCCCAGTACAACGTTGCCCCAATGGAGCCTTGGCTGCGGGAGGGGAAGAGAGAGACAGAGAGGAAGGAGAGGGGGAAGGGTGGAGAATCAGATGCATGCTTCTCCTGTGTGCCCTGACTGGGAATCAAACCCAGGACTTCCATACGCCAGGCCAACACTATACCGCTGTGAGGTGGGAGATTATTGAAATTTTTTCCTTGTGTTTATAAACACACTGTGTTAGATACTGTGAAGAAAATGCACCCACACATTGCTAGTCAAATAGTAAACACCACATGCTCGATGAAGATTTGGCAAAAACTATCAAAATTACTTCCACCCACAATCTGGAATTCCATTTGCAAAAATTCATTCAGCCCGTTAACCTATCTGCACACATGGGAAGCAATGTATGTGCAGGTGAAGGTTTTCATTGTAGCATGATATAACACATGTAAGAGCCAAAGATTAAAAATAGCATAGGTCCTGGCCAGTTGGCTCAGTGGTAGAGCGTCGGCCTGGCATAGTGGAAATGCCGGGTTTGATTCCCGACCAGGGCACATAGGAGAAGCGCCCATTTGGTTCTCCACCCTTCCCCTCTCCTTCCTCTCTATCTCTCTCTGCCCCTCCGACAGCCAAGGCTCCATTGGAGCAAAGTTGGCCTGGGCGCTGAGGATGGCTCCATGGCCTCCGCCTCAAATACTAGAATGGCTCCAGTTTCAACAGAGCAACGCCCCAGGTGGGCAGAGCATTGCCCCCTAGTGGGCATGCCGGGTGGATCTCGGTCGGGCACATATGTGAATCTAGCTCTCTGCCTCCTGGCTTCTCGCTTCAGAAAAATACAAAAAAAAAAATTAAAAATAGCATAAATACCCACAGAGAGAGGACTGAGTAAAATGCATAAGACAATAACATTTACATGATTTGAAATTATGATGTGGTTGGTGGTTTAAAATTTTACAAGTCCACGGATTCTTTGCTACTTCTCCCTTCAGAAGGTGGAGCCAAGCCACGTTCCCTCACTCACTGAGTGTGGCTGGACCTAGTGACTCATTTCTAACCAACAGAACAGGGCAGAGGGGATGGAGTGTAACTCCCAAGAGTAGGTTGTAAAAGGCTTCTCCCTTCTTCCTCTTGGATCACTTCCTTGCTGCTGTTCTCGGGTCATTTATTGGAGGAGCCAGGTGCTATGTCAGAACGACACTCAAGCTGGCCTGTGGGACAGTCCTGCAGCCAGCAAGAGGCCTTTCGCCAACCGTCACGTGAGTGAGGCATCTCGGAGGCGAACCCACAAGCCCCAGTCGAGCCTTCACGTGACCGCAGCCCAGGCAACATCCTGGCTGCAACCTCGTAAGAGATCTTGACCCAGAGCCACCTCTTCAAGCTGCTCCCCAGTGTTCTGAACCCACAGAAACTGTGAGATGATAAATGTGTATTGTTTCAAGTTGTTCAATTTGAGGGTACTTGGTTACTCAGCAATAGATAATTAGCACACACGGGTAAATATGACTTTTGAATAACATCATTTGCGTTTGAAAAGTATCTGCTTGCCTCCTATCAAAAGTTCTTTTGCATCATATATTCAAATATGGTTACATGCTCTATGGTATAATAATTATTATTTTTTAACTATAGAAGAGAAACATATCTTTAGCCCCAAGAGAAAAATGACCCTTATCAGTATTTTCTGATTGACCTTCCTTCCCAAATTATAGGAACACAATTTTGGAAAAAATCAAGGTCAAGAAAAATGGAAAAATGCAAATAGGATAGGAAGTATTTTAAATAGCTAGTCTTAATTTCTTTTAAATGCTTTTTAAAAAGGCCTCTTGGAAGTCTGTCATCGATCTTTGACTATTCTGTTTCGGGTGACAAACACAAATTGTGCATTTTTAGCAACAATGACAATAATAGCTAACAATGATTGAGTGACTATGCTAAGAGGTTTCAGAATTTGTCACAGGCAGACCTCACAACAACCCCAAGCTAGTTACTGCCACTAGCCCTGCTTTCCAATGAGGCAATTAAGCTTCAGCAAGGCCAGACCCCCTGTCTGATGTCACATAGCTGAGGAGGAATAAAAAGCCACAACCTGAACACTAGCCCTCTGACTCCACAGCCATAATGTTAACCATCACTCTATGTTCTACGCTATACTGCCCCACATTGGAGACCGGAGAAGGCAACATTTTGTTATCAAACAATGTCCGGGTCATTAGAATATGTGAGCCACTATGCTAAGCATGTACATGTATCATTTCGTTTCGTCCTCCCAACCACAGGTCGGGACTGCTATTATCCCTGCTTTATCAACGAGTTAGCTGAGCCTGTTAGAGGCTCGTTTGACTCGGTCCACAGCTCAGAGCCAGGCTTCAAACCGGGCCAGCGGAATCCAAAGCCAACTTCCACTTCCACAATGTGATGCAAATGCAGAAAAACTTATCCGTTCATAACAAATTACGGCTTCGGCTTCGATTAGGAGGAGGTAGGAGAAGGAGATGCCTGCGTCCTTCCACAGACAACCACAGAGTTGGAAGTCTTATAGAAAGAAAGGGAAATAAACATTCTGCAACATTTCAGTTTCCATTGCACCTGGGGGATGGACAAGTGGATTCGTAAGCACCTGTGGTAGTCAGTGCGTGTTAAAGTATGGCCACAGCACTGTTTTAAATTCTCTGAAAGACTGGGGGGGACAAGTTGCTGGTGTAGCACAGTACCCATCAGGCTATCAATGCCATGTCTCTGGAGGAATGGGAGATCTCACGGAAGTTTATTTATTCACTCATCAATTATTTATTAAGCTCCTACACTGTGCCAAGCATTCCTCCAGAAATGGGTTATACAACAAACAAAACAGATTAAAAAAATTCTTGTGTTCTTGTGAGTACACAAAAGCGACAGTAAAGCAAACGAATACACAACAGATTAGACTGTGATAAATGCTACAAAGAAAAATAAAGTGGGGGTGGGGAGAGATGAGGAATATGTGGAAGAGAGTTGCAATTTGAATTAAGTTGTCAGGGGAAATCTCCCTGAAAAGGTGCAAATTATTATCACACACACATGGTGCAGACTCCAACAGTAATATTTCCCCTCATGGATTAGAACGGTTACATGAAGAATTGCCAAGGCTCATTTTTGCTAGCACCGTTACAGTGATTTAGGCAAAGTAGATAAAGCAGGTGGGGGCCAAAATCCGTGAAACGGCCATCTAAGTTCATTTGGTAAAACTGGGTAATCAATTCTCGTCTTTTCTGAATTACAGCAGTGTCTGATTCATGTCTGGTGAGCTAAGCCTTTCTTTCAAAACTCCTTTGATAATGTAAAGAAAGAAATCTAGTGGAAAAGGAGAGAGTTAGTTTTACAGAGATGGAGAATAACTCACAAAGAGGACCCCAGCAAGTCATGGCTAGTCTTCAGAAATCCTGGGCAAAATTCGCTGGGTCAGACCACTGTGCCCAGCTACTTGGAGAACAGGAAGGGAGAAAGTAGCTGAGGGCCAGTACTTCTTCCAAGTCTGGTCATATCCGAAGTGCAGAGATCTGGCAGCCAGCTCGGATCCTGCTCAGCCTGGGAACTTGGAACAGCTGCATAAGTTCCCTGGGCCTCAGTTTCTCCATCTGCACCACAGCGGGAATCGTCTCCAGAGCATAGCTGAGACCTACTGTGACCCCGGCATCAGGGTGTGCGAAGGCTTAGCTCCCAAGTCACACTTAGCAGTTACCTGCTGAACCAATTTTAAATGAACATTGTGTTCCTCTAAGTCCATCTACTCCTCACCATTATTTCATGCTTGTGGGGCAGTTTGTAAAGTGACTTCATCAGCTCATTGAAACTCATTTGTGAGAGAAAGCCCGTAAAACATCTCTGGCTTCACGTGTGCCTGAGATAATGACGAGCTATCTTGAAAGTGAGGGACGGGATAGAACGGCCTTCCATTGCCTGTGGTCCCTGACGGCACCTCGGCCTGAGCCAGCACAACAAGCCTAAGGTCCCTTGTAGGAAAAGACCCTACCCAAATATAAATGGCAGTTAATTTCAGAGCAGGGGTTACTTGGAGACAGAAGATCTTGGAGGGGGTTAACCATAACAGGAGACCGGCCTGGGGCTACTTGAATGCAAGTACACAGGATTCTTGGAGGAATGCCTCCAAGAACCAGATGTCCTTTATGATTGATAAGCTCTGAGACTCTGACTCTTCCTGTGTCCTTGTTCATGAAGGAAACAGTAGACATGCAGGATTGGGGATGAAACGGATGGGGGAAAAGGCTTTTGTAGCTTTCTAGTTTTATCTGCTGAGCTATAGCTTTTGGATCTCAATAAATATGCAGAGGTGCAGTTTCTCGGGGCTGATTCCGCCTAAGAGTTTCAGCCCTCTGCTATACTACTTTCATCTGCTGTGTCTTATTCCTTGCGAGTCCCGTAACAGTCCCTGCCTCTCCCTCCCTGCCCACCACACATATACTCACTGACACATGACACCAGGAGTCCCTTTAGTTCAGTCTCTATATTAGGCACTCATTGGTAGCCTATTCTAGTGAGACTCTGGCTTTGACCTTGGCCTCCCTCTTTTTCTCCAATAATAACTCTTCCTTCCCACTTTAGTGGCCAATTAGAAATGCCCACAAGGCCCAGGTTGAGTAGCTTAGTTGGTTAGAGCATCATCCCAATACACCAAGGTTGTGGGTTCGATCCCCGGTCAGGGCACATACAAGAATTAACCAATGAATGCATAAATAAGTGGAACAATGAACTGATGTTTCTCTCTCTCTCTCTCAAATATATATTAAAAAATTTTAATAAAAAACACAATACAGTGTACAGATGATGTGTTGTAGAATTATGTACCTGACCAGTGTCACCCCAATAAATTCAATTAAAAAGGGAAAAAAAGACCACATGTGTCTACCTAGACTCTGCCAACGAATTTTACGTTTCTATCAGGAGAAGGACCAGCAATAACCCATTGCCCTCCCCGCTTCCCCTTGGCCCTGCTATTCTATTCACGTGCCCCCAAGTCCAGACACAGCCTCCTCCCCTCGCACCCTCTTTCCACGCGGAAGCTCTCACGATCCCTACCACGCTCTGCACACTGCGCGTGCACGCCTCCCATTACTGCACACGCACACCCTTAGGCTCTCCCCCGTAGTAATTTTTTATTTGATCAATAAAGGCACAAAACTCTCAGGGATAGTTACGGATGTCTCCATTTCCTGACTGGGATGAATTCTCTCATCGCTGCTCCTCAATCACAACTCGACACCCTGTTAGAAGGTACATCCCCAAATGCTCTACTCTGGCTCCCAGGTGTGAAAGGCCTTCCCTCACATCCCTCACCTCATCTGCCCAATCACAAACAATTCCCACCAGCTACCTTACCCCAAGTATTTACTCATGCAGCACGCCACACACAAACAAACTCACAAACACACAGGTTTATCTACAGTAGGACTTGTAGAGCCAGCCTTGGTCCAGAGGAACACACACACACACACACACACACACCCTCCCCAAGAAAAGAAATAAATGAATTGAATTTTGTTTTACGTGTGTCTGTGTAATTTCGTGCCCTTTTGTTGCAGCATTCAGCAAAGCAACAAAGGCACTGGGACAAAAGGAGCCCACAGGAGCCCACACACACTTGCAAGCACGCCTCCAGGCACCGTGAGCACAGCTTACAAACATACCTCGTACCTCGCCTCCACCTCCACAGGCACCTCTCCGCTCTCTCCAGAGGAGGGCCGCAACAAAGGCCCAGCCACAGAAAGCAACCTCAGCCCTGGCTAATGGATTTCAAATGCAAATGACTGCCTGGCTTTCACTCTCAGGATCAGATTTCCCAGTTAATTAGTAATCCCGGTCTTCCCCTGAGCAGACATCTCTAAGGACTCAGGACAAGCTGTGGCCACCCTGACCTCCTCAGGTCCCTCCGGGCACCAGCTGTTTATTCAGCATGGAGGACACCCCCAGTGCCCCGTGAAAGAGCACAGGTAGACTTAACGGGTAGGCAGATGATCAAAAGCAAAAAACAAATGACCGTGGTGGCCCAGAAGAGCCCTCTCTCTCTCAGGGACCCCTAACGTCCCGGGAACCCACTGCCATGGAGTCACACAACCAGCTGATTGGTGTGGGAAGAAAACAGTTTTGAAAACATGTCAAGGCCCTGGTTGGTTGGCTCAATGGTAGAGCGTTGGCACGGTGTGTGGAAGTCCTGGGTTCGATTCCTGGCCAAGGCACACAGGAGAAGCACCCATCTGCTTCTCCACCCCTCCCCCTCTCCTTCCTCTCTATCTCTCTCTTCACCTCCTGCAACCGAGGCTCCATTGGAGCAAAGTTGGCCTGGGCGCTGAGGATGGCTCTGTGGCCTCTGCCCCAGGCTCTAGAATGGCTCTGGTTGCAATGGAGCGTCACCCCCGGGTGGGCATGCCGGGTGGATCCTGGTCAGGCGCATGCAGGAGTCTGTCTGTCTGCCTCCCCACTTCTCACTTCGGAAAAATAAATAAATAAATAAATAAATAAATAAATAAATAAATAAATACTAAAACGTGTCAAAATAGTTGTCCTTTTTTTCTTGCCTCGGGAAGAGGCGTCTGTAAGCTTTGCTGCGTACAGAAACCCTGTGGCAGTGTGGTGGAGACTGTGGGGAGGTCCGCCCAGCACCAGAGCCCATGTGGGCGGCACCATTCAGTAGTACCCCCAGGAGAAGCACATAGCCCTTCAGTTTACAGATGAGGAAGCCGGAACCCAGGGGTTCTACAGGTTTGCACAAGTGCAGTGATAAGAAGGTCCCGACCTCAAGGCAGGGGCACCTGCATTCAAAGGCCAGCCCGCCTTCCCATGGGGTAGGGGGCAGAGCCAAGAAAGCCTCAGCTTCCCTAACGTAAAGGAAGATAAAAATGGCCGCCCATCCAGCTGAACTTCAAAGATTAAACAAAATAAAGCACATAAAAAACTAGGTACCACGTAACTACCCAATAAAGGTCAGTGATAATAATTGTTACTATTATGCACCTGTCCCCAGCTGTGACTGGAACCCAGGCCCTGGACTCCCAACCCAATGACGAGGCCATTTTTACTTCTCTCCTGGCTCAGATGTCCCCATGCAGTAGGTACACATTAATGTCTCAAAAAGAGAAACTAGCGGGTACCTACTTTGCACAAGGCACTACCTAGTGACATGTGTGACACCACTTGACTATAGCAGTTTAACAGTTTAGCCCCTGAATTTAATAAGAGAGATGGTTCCAGCCAGACCAAAGAACAGGGTCGGCAGTGCCTAGAGCGGTTTGCCATCCCGGCGACATGCCTTACCTGGGCCTGAGGGTGCTGGAAACCACATCTGCTCAGGCACCTTGGAGGCCGGGCATACGTGAGAGTCGGTAGCGTGAGGACAAAACTCCCCCTCACATTCCTTACTTGGACCCTCATGATCCCAGGGCAGGTTGTGCACCAGCTCCTGGTTGGCCTCTCGGCTCCCCACCCTGAAAACACAACCCTAACCGCTCCCTAAGCACAAGTCAATTCAACATTTAGCGATCATAGGTGTTCTCTAAACAAGGTGCTACTGGGATAGCACTAACAGCGACACTGCTGAGCTGCTGACTGTGCATCCGGTGATTCCCACACGACTGCTTTTCCTCATCACAGCACTATGAGGCGGTGACTGTCCTTATCCCCGTTTCACAGATGAGAAACCCGAGGCACAAGCTGAAATGTTCCCGAGGTTATGCAGTGAATAAGAGGTGACACCAGAATAAAAATCCAGGCACGCCGGTCCATCCTGAACGTGAACACAAAAACACAAATGTGAGTGACACCTCCACACCCTCACAGCCAAGGGAGTGGAGGAAGCCAGGTGGCTGTGAAACAGCAAAGGACAGCACTGACCAATGCTACTGGAGCCAGAGCACACCCAGCGGGAGGGACAGGAAAGAAAGGCAGGGGCAGAAGGGAGTGAAAGGGAGGGAGGGCTGGAAAGACAGGTTGGGCCAAGGGATCAGCATGAGCAAAGCGCAGAGGCAAGAAAGACCAGGATTTGGCTTAGAAACCACAGCAAAAGATACAGACAGGGAAGACAGCTGTGGGCAAGCCAGGGACACTGCTGAAAAGGTACAGAGCTGCATCCTGGGAAGTCTAGCCTGTTAGCAAGAAGACTTCCATAACAACAGGAACCCATCACAGATAAGAAACTGCCTGGGGGGGCTGTTTTGATTTCTGAGCTCCCCCCCCCACCCCAAGACTCAAAATGTTGGGTCATCTGTCTCTCCAAGTCCTTAATCAGGATATGACTTCACCCTGTACCTCCAAACAGAGCAAGTGCACATAGTAGGGAACTCTGGAAGCTGTACAGTCTGCCTGTCCACTGGAATGACACAAAAGTATGGACTTCAGCTACCCCGAGATCCTCCATAGGCATTCCCTGAGGACCAAAGGACCAGTGACTCCCATTGTCAATGCCAAGCAAGGACACCTGTCTCTCCCTGAGCGAGCCTTCCCTACACAATGCTTTATTCAGGCTGCTGCTCTCAAACCTGAACTGTGAACTAGCCCTGGTCTGTTCTTCAGGATACATTTCAAACTCTTCTTTCTCGCTTTAAGGCCCTCTGTACTATTCTCGACTCTACTGTTCCAATACTGTTTCACTCTTCATTGATGCTGCTGCATATTTGCTTAAGCACAGCCTCCCTGCCAGGAGGGTCCCTGTCCTCTGTCTTCCTAGGCAAACCTTTTTCCTATTGCAAAGCCAAGTTTAAGACTCACCCTGCCATGAGATGTCTCCAAACACTCAATTCTGAGTGGTGATGCTACTCCTTTTCTGAGCTAGGGGATTGATGGTGCATTCCGGAGCATCTTGTTCCATTTTATAGGTGGACATACCTCAAAGTGCTCAGAGTGTGAGCCGTTCATCAGGGCCCTGAGTGCCCCCAACCTCCCCAAAGCCAGATCACGGAGGAGGCTATTCTGACCAGTGAGCCGAGAAGGGACTGTGTGTTCTCATCCTCCCAGCACATTAAATCAAATTCTTATGATAAAAATAGTGAGATACTCATCTGTCCGCATTTCACCATCAATGGGCTGTGGGAGTTCGATGACCCTGAAAGCATCCCTAAAAGTCTATTGGTCTGAAACAGTTGAATATAACATTGAAGTCGAGATCAATCGTTTCTTGGAGAATGTTAAATGACCATCTGTTGAAATCTTCAGATGGTCATTTAGTGATCCTCTATATGGTGTCATAAAAAGCATGGGGGTTGAAATTAAACTAGCCTGAACTTTGCCATCAAACCCTCTACTTCCTCCCTATAGGCCTTGGGCAGTCGCTGAAATTTTCTGAAGCTCAGCGGTGTTCCCTGTATGTTAGAAATGATAACATGTATGTCCTAGCCGGTTTTCCAGTCCTTTCCCCCACTTGTCTTCTCTCAAAATAAAGACAAGCAAAACCTAGCACCAATGTCATTAGCTTAACTTCTGTTTAGAGTTCTTTCTGTAATTCGCCAACTCCCAGAAACAGCCTCACTGGCTTGGGCTGGAGAAGGTGGGGGTCTCTTCCCCCCATGGACCACTGATGGACAAGCAGGGAGCATCAGTGCCTCCTTACACTGAACTGATTCCATGGGCCAGTAGGGGGAAGCCAGGCCTGGCCCCTCACTCCCTTCTGCATGGCTCTTTAAATGCTCTCCCTCTCTCCACCTCTCTCTCTTGCACACACACTACATCACACTACTCACATTCACAGCTCACACCATCTATACCCCTTCCTGTCACAACTCACCTCTACCAGTCGTCTCCAGAGAGCCTGCAAACTTTACATCCTACCTCTTTCTTTGAATTGCTGCCAAGCTGGTTTTCCTTCTCTGGTTCCAAACACAGCCCTTCACATCACAGCCTACCTGGAAAGAGAGAGGAGGAGCTGTTTGGGTTAGGAGTAATATCTCTGCCCAGAAACGTCCAGAGGAAGGTGAGAGTACAAGCTGCTTAAGCCGATCATTACGACACTTCCTTCACTTGTGAAATCCCTGTTGTTCAGCAGTTTCATACTGCTCCCGCCCTTCCCTACCGCTAACCCCTCAGACAGCCACGCAGGGACGCGCAGGTGGGAGTCCAGGGGGAGAGTTACCGGAAGTAACACATTGCCTGGCACCTGGCGTTCACATGTTAGTAATAAAACTCTACATTTGTAGAACACCTTGCAGTTTTCAGGGCACTTTAATCTACATTATCTCTTTAATCACTGTGATAGAGCAGGTAGTTTTCATTCCCATGTATAAACAAGGAAATGGAGACTAAGAAAAATGACTTGCTAAAGGTCACTCAAAAAATAGCTGAGTCAACTTATACTAATTTAATTTCATCTAGTAATCCAGTGGCCATCAAGTCCAAAATCAGCAAACCCAGAAAATTACTTTTTCAGACTACCTATTTGTTCATTCATGTAAAAAGACTCATACCCTGGCCAGATAGCTCAGTTGGTTAGAGCATCATCCCAAAGCTCAGAGGTTGCCAGTTTGATCCCCAGTCAGGGCACACACATGAACTGATTGATATTCCTATCTCTCTCTACCCGTTCCTCTCTCTCTAAAGTCAATAAAATAAACATTAATAAAAAGAATTTTTTAAAAATCAAAGTTCAGTCTCCATCATGTCTCCCACAGTGGAACCCCTCTGATCCTATCAGTTATGGAATTCTACCATCCTCACCTCCCAGGTGGCTGTGTCTCTCGAAGCCCGACTCTTGTGCTAGGGACTCCCATCATTTCCCCCATGGCTCCCTCCCCCATGCCCAGAGAACACCCGCCCACTCCTGCAAGGGAGCCCAACATCACCCTAGCCCACTGTTCACCCCAACCCACTGGACCAGCACTGGACAGCTGACCCAATCTGGCCCAAGCGGATTCTCCCTCCCCGAAATTAGGATTTGAGACAAAGAGTCTGAATCACGTCACTCTAGGTGCTAAGTCTGTGAGATCATGTCATAATAGTGAGAGGCAGAAATTAAAGAGTTTTACTGAAAATACCTGTTTTCCCAAAAGAGAATGGAATAGATGTGTAGAAACTAGTAGAGACAGGAGATCACTCAAACTCAAAGATTAAAGTGATCTTAGGGCTGTGCCTAATCCTAAAATTCCATGTTGGTGCCAAAGCGGACTGGACCGGGATGGGCACCTAATGCAAAGGCAGCCCATCCTTAGACTGGCCTGCACCTTACGAGGCAGCTTGCTGTGTGGCCCCTCGATGACCAGATTCTCTATCTGAATGTAAGACACAAGGGGGTCAATCAGTAATTGATGAATTAGCAGGACAACTAGTAGCAACAGCAAAATCTAGAGACAAAAAGAACTGTGTGAGACGACCTTTAACCTCATCTCCCACGGGAGTACCACACAGCCCACCTCCTTTTGACTGTCCTGAGGGGACACAATATGCTTTAAAATGCAGGGCGCAGAGACAGCCTTCCTTCTGTCATTCTTGCACTTCCCGTTTCCTGCCTCTTCAGAGCCTGCAAGCCTGACCTCCTCTCTGTCCCATTTCCTGGCATCATGTGCTCAGATGTGCAAATAGATTCAGGCCCTTCTCACCAGCAAGTTATCACAGTTAGTGGCTGCATTCAGCTTCCAGTAAAAGTGGCCCAAGCACTGTAAGTACAGACATAAAGGGATCACCTTTCTTGTATTCTATGAGAAGCTTCTGGGATGCTGAATTGTAGGCGTGGTTTCAAGCACTAGAAAATGTCAGTGCAAGAGCTTGGAGGTTCCCTTGCTTCTCCCTGGTGGAGGGGAGCTCCGACATGACGCCTGAGTTCAGGCCCAGAAAGAAGGAAAGGCAATAAGGGCTTTCTAAGAAATCTCACCCAGTAACTTCTTGCGTCACGTTGGCCACCCTGAAATGGAGTTTTGTTTCAGCTGGGAATACTGATCTACCAAACAGCACGAGGGTTCTCTTGGCAACAGAGAGAGCTGACATCGTGTGGACTGTTGGTGACATCTACCATGCACAGAAGGACAGGTTGGATGTGTAGACCTTGCCTAGGTCCATGGCATGCTCCAACCCAATCTGTCCAGGTGCCAGCTTAGCTTTTAATAATACCCACACGCCCTTCACTACCATTCTCAGGTAACAGGAGTGACTGGCAAAGCTGGCGTGGGGAGCTACTCAGACTCTTCTCCATATCTTCACTGACACTTGTTTTGTCTCTTTGATGACAGCCATTCTAGTAGGTGTGAGGTGGCATCTCTGGACAGTTCCCCTCTGTCCCCCACCTCGGCAACCTCTGTGTTCATATCAGTGTGTCTTCAGTGCCCAGAACAACTTCTGAAATGTATTTTGTTCTTAATATATGTAGTTTAACGTATCCATTGGATATATTTAAGCAAATCATTGGAAACGCTTAAGCAAGGCAGCCAGAAAAAAACAAGATTTGATAATACTAGGAACAGTGTTTTTGTATCAAACTAATCAAGAGCGATTAAAAAAAAACAGTTCAAAGAATTTAATTCCGATATCCAAAAAATAAATGCCAACACAAGTCCAAACACATATATTTTACGCAATTTTCAACACCCATTTATTTGCAAAATATAAGTGGCCACAAGTTTTTATCACATCTGATGAGGATTTTGTTCTTGTCACTGCTCTTAGCATTGCAACTAGTGGAGCTGTTCTGAGCTTCCTAAATGGACCAGTTTTCAAAACAACAACAACAACAAAAAAAAAAAGGCCAGATGGTAAAGATCGTTCACACAGATCTTTTGTACAGTCCCAAACACCGCGTGTACATCAATCCAATGGGGGGTACCTCTGAGAGTTTCTGCCACTTGTTTCTGTAAGAGCTATTGGTTACTGAAAGGCTGCAGTGGAATTTGATACTCACCAAAAAAAAAAAAAAAATCACTTAGATCAAAGACTTTATGGATTCTTGATACAAAAGGTTATCATCCTGATATACGTGTGGGTAACTGTGTTTATATGTCTCTGCTTGTGCAATGAAGGGAGAAAGTGATTTCCATCAGGACGCTTCAGGAAAGCAAACGGCTTTCCTAAACACCGTCGGCAAAACACTGCCCCCTGGTGTGAAAAGAAGGGGCAGCATGCTTTCGTTGAAGGTCCGCAGCTCTGTCTCAGTATTTGGCATTCTGAAAGGACTGACTGAAATGAGGTGGCTGCAGACACGAGGCATTCAATACAACTTCGGTGCCATGTGGTCATATACCATGAAGGACTGTGTGGGCATCTGTATAAATGGTTCATAACAAGACAAGAGCAAACGTTTTTAGTAGTTACTGATTTTTGTCACATTACTTTTACAAGTAAAAGAAATGAGCTTTAGTTAAAAGTAAACATGCAAAACAGAAACAGGACACACAGATATGGAGAACAGCCCAATGGGTGCCAGAGGGCGGGGGACTGGGTGAGAAAGGTGAAGGGGATTGGGAAGTACAGACTGGTAGTTAAAGAATAGTCATGGGATGTAAAGTACAGCACGGGGAATAGTGTCTATAATACTGTAATGACTGTATATGGTGCCAGGTGGGCACTGGAAATACTAGAGGGACCACTTTGTAAAAGTATGTAATTGTCTAACAACTACACCATACAGCTAAAACTAATACAAAATAATACTGAAGGAAACTGCACTGTACTTGGAAATTAAAATATTTTAAAAAAAATTTTTTAAAGTAAACAAAAAAATGAAGTATCTATAGAAACAAATGAGGCAATACAGATGACCTTCAGATTAAGGAAAATCTTTAAAGGATATGCAGAAAACAGGACAGAGTGAAGAACATCAGGACAGATATATTATAACAATGTTAATAACAACTAACATTTACTATTTCTTCATCCACAAACATAATATATTTATTTAGGCTTCTTCAATATCTATCATTTTCTCAATAACTTATAAGTTCTCAAAAGGCTTTATCATTTTCTCAATAACTTATATGTTTTCTGTTAGATTTATTTTTCAATGTCATATATTTTTCTTTCATTATAGATTATAACTTTTGGATTTTTCTTAATAAAACTGCATATATGTTTACTATGTATAACATAATGTTTTGCTATATATAGTAAAATGATCACTACAGTCAAGCTAATTGACATATTCATTTCCTCAGTTACCTCTGACTGTGTGTATATATGTGTGTGTGTGCTGAGCACCCCTGAGATCTATTCTCTTAGCACATTTCTAGTACTTGATATAGTATCAACTATAGTAACCATGTTATACATTAGCTCTCTAGAACTTACTAATCCTATGTAACTACAACTTTGTACCCTTTAACCAATATCTCCCGGTTACCCCTACCTCCCCACCCTTGGTAACCCCTATTTTATTCCCTGCTTTCATGCATTCAACCATTTTAAATTCCACATATAAGTGAGATGATGCAGTATTTGTCTCGCCATATTTGGCTTATTTCACTTAACACATCTTCTAGGTTTATCCATGTTATTGCAAGTGGCAAGATCTCTTCTTTTGAGGCTGAATAATATTCCATGGTATGTATCTATCACAACTTATTTATCCATTCATCCATCCACAGACATTTTGGTTGTTTTCATATTGTGGCTGTGGTGAATAATGCTGCAGCGAACATGGCGTGCAGATGTTTCTCTGAGGTAGTGGCTTCATTTCCTTTGGGCAGATACTGAGAAGTCGGGTCACCAGACCATGTGGTAGATCGATCATTGACATTTATTGATTGGACATCATATGACAAACACAAATCTAAGCAAGTTACGTGGTCGATTTAGGTAATCCTCCCAAACACTCTGAGCAGGTGTTCTTGTGATTGTCTTCTCCATTTCATATGAGATGAATAGTGAAGATTCAATCACCTGCCAAGGTCATGCTGAGAGGAAGTGTATAGCCAAGCTGTAACCCATGAGCCCCCACTCCTGTCACTGAGCCCCCCTCCTCTTACAAGTGTCATGGAACTGGGAGCACGCTCAGAGGGAGCAGACTGCCCAGAGTGACCCTGCGATAAACAAGCAGAAAGCGCAGGAGAAGCAGGAGGCTGAGCAAGCGGTGAACTGAGGTGAGAAAGCCCCGCCCCTTTGAGGAAATGTTACCAGACAACGAATAGCAGACCAACCATTCGGCTCCCCCTTTCCTTTCATCTTCATTTATTCCACAAAATAGATGAAGGAGTGAAGCATGAAGGATAATAATGAAGAAACTGGAAAAGTTAAGATATTTGCAAGCGGGAAGAGAAGCACCAGCTCAGAGGGAAATGTTATGCAACCTCTGGTCTCTAAATGACCAGTTCTCCAATCTTTGTTGAGCAACCAGTCAGATTTTTCCCCCAGAGATCACAGAGGTGAACATGAAATCAGTCCATATGACTTCAGAGACTGGGGAGAACTACAGCTTTGGAAAGACAGAGCTCACCAAGTATTTGGAAATATCTCGTAGGGGGCAACGCTAGATTTCAGGAATTGTGGCCACGGGTGTTAGAATAGAATCCTTAGGAACGTTAGAAATGTCCTAGAGCAGTGGCCCCCAACCTTTTTTGGGCCACGGACCGGTTTAATGTCAGAAAATATTTTCACGGACCGGCCTTTAGGGTGGGATGGATAAATGTATCACGTGACCGAGACAAGTATCAAGAGTGAGTCTTAGACGAATGTAACAGAGGGAATCTGGTCATTTTTTAAAAATAAAACATTGTTCAGACTTAAATATAAATAAAACGGAAATAATGTAATTTATTTATTCTTTCTCTGCAGACCGGTACCAAATGGCCCACCGACTGGTACCGGTTCACGGCCCGAGGGTTGGGGACCACTGTCCTAGATGCAATCCTTCAGAATGTTGTAAACTATAAATGCTTCATCTGTGAACATTTCATTCATTGAAAAAAGTGTTTACTAGTACCTACTGTGTGCTTTCATGTAAGCTCACGAGGCCTACATTTTTTAGTGGGGGTGGTTTTAGGCAGTAAATAACTGGATATATGCAGAAACAGAGGGGGTAAGGAATACCATTCATAGGACGTTCTGGGAAGGTCTCTCTGATAAGGTGACTGTGAAGAAGAGACCTTTTGAGAAGAGAGTGAGGCACTGGAGTACGTGGCGGGAAGGACTCAAGCAGCAGTCCTGAGCTGAGAGGGCGCCTGGTGAGGTCACGGAGCATGGGAGAGGCCCATGTGGCTGAGGTGCAGTGAAGGACAAGGCAGGGACCACAGTGACATCTCCAGGCCACTGTTAAGGACTTAGCTTTCATGATGAGGGACGTGAGAGGCCCTGAACGGTTTGAACAAAGCAATGACATGTTATTCGTTATATTTCTCAGGATCTCTATTGCTGCTCTGTGAGAAATGGGGTCGGGAAGTAGGCAAGGAAGTAGAGTGAGCAGTAAAAGTCTCCTGCAATAACCCGAACCAGATGTTCCCCTCCCATCTCCCTTCATGGCACGGTGCTGGTCTTGGTCATGGGAATACACAGTGTCTGGCACAATGATGGCAGAATGAAATCTCTGATGGTGGCAGTCCTACCAGTCACAGATTGGTGCCCGGGAAGGAACTACGCATTCACTCATTTAAAAACAGACTGTGATTAGAGTCATGCCTCAGAGGTGACACAGGCATGCAAATTGAAATAGACACCATTGCAAACCATCATCCATCAAGAATAAATACTTTGCCTGCTGCCAGTTCCCTTGAAATTCATAAGCAAATCCTACTCTCTTCTCTGCCCGCATGGGTCCAGGTGGGCATGCAAAACCGGGCTTGGGTAACTGAGACCCTGTCTTGTTTGCATCCGTGACGCTGTGCCGTGGCTATGTGATACAACCAGAGTGGAAGATACAACCATCATTCTCCTGCTCTGACAATGAGCCTCTGTGTGTATCCAAGAGATACCCTTAAGCAACAATATCCCTCCAAGTTTCCGGCCAGGATCTCCTATGCACTTGGAGGGCCAAATGTCTTGTGAAGGAAAGGTCCTAGCTCAGAAAGTCCATTGCTCTTCTCTACCAGGTGGTGTGTGAGTCTTAGGCTGGCCGAGCAAGAAGAGACACCATGTTGACTCTGACTCCTGCCATCACTGTGTCCTATGAAGTCAAGAGTTTGTTTCTGCTCCTGTCCATCCTGGAGTTTGCAGTGGGGGTTCTGGTCAACGCCTTCATTTTCTCTGTGAATTTTCGGGACATAGTGAGGAGGCAGCCGCTGAGCAGCTGCGATTTTATCCTGCTGAGTCTCAGCTTCACGCGGCTCCTCCTGCACGGGCTGCTGTTTCTGCATGCCTTCCAGCTTGTCTACTTCCAGCAGATGCGGGACCCGCTGAGCAACAGCTTCCAGATCATCCTCTTGCTCTGGATGGTCGTGAACCAAGCCAGCCTCTGGGTCACCACCTGCCTCAGTCTCCTCTACTGCTCTAGGATCGTCCGTTTCTCTCACGGCCCCCTGCTCTGCTTGGCAAGCTGGGTCTCCAGGAAGACCTCCTGCGTCCTCCTGGGCATGGTCCTTCTCATCTGTGCCTGCACAGCCTACTGTTCCTGGGACATTTTCAGATATCACCTCACGGTCTCAACGATGCTGTCCATGTACAACAATACAGTCCACAATCTGCAAATTGCAAAGCTCAGTTTCTTTCATTCCTTCCTCTTCTGTAGCTTGGGGTCCATAGTGCCTTTCTTGTGTGTCCTGTCTTCTACTGGGCTGCTGATTGTCTCCCTGTGGCGCCACATGAGGACAATGAGTGCCAGGACCGGGGACTCTCGCGACCCCAGCCTGGAGGCTCATGTCAAAGCACTCAAGTCCCTCATATCCTTTCTCTGCCTCTTCGTGGTGGCACTGAGCGCCGCCCTCCTCTCGGTGCCCTTACTGGTGCTGTGGCACAACAAGACGGGAGTCATGGTCTGTGTCGGGATAATGGCAGCGTGCCCCTCAGGACACGCAGCCATCCTGATCTCGGGCAATGCCAAGCTGAAGAGAGCTGTGGGCAGCATTCTGCTGTGGGTTCGGAGCAGCCTGAAGGTGAGGGCCGGCCCCAAGGCAGGTCCCAGGACACCAGAGCTGTGTTGAGAGTGGACAGGAAATGGGCTCTTCGTGAATACTTCTGATTGCTCAGAAGCCTGCTCCAGTGTCTTCTGCACGCTGTAACTGAGAAGTCTCTCCACTCGACAGCAACGGACTCATCCATCAAAGAATAAAATTATAAAGCTCTATCTACCACCTAGGCAAGTAGAATGACATTGGTTCCCTAGATGTGTTTTGATAAAATAAACAAAACAGAAAGGCGAGGTCCTCAGTATAAATGCTGTGTAGACTATATATACCTTGTTAGTGCTTGGGATGAGCCAAACACTGAGAAATCAGGCCTTCTAAAATGATGTCTGATTCCTGAGATAACACGGTTGGCTTTTCACATGACTGCTAAACCCATTTTATTAAAAAAACAGGTGCCAGTAGAATGTTTGAAAATATTCACCCCTGTGGCAACCACATGATCCTCCTAAAACTCCACAGATGTCATGGAAACATAAGAAGTGGAAAGACAAACTTGGAAAAACAGTGTCACCCCTTCAGTTTCTAGAGGTATGTCATTAAAACTTCTACAGGAACCAGAGGGTTGGGGTCATGTTGTCTGAAAATACACTGACTCAAATGTATACCTAACCCGCTATACAGTGTGGCGGTGGAGTGGGGAGGGAAACATTTACTTTGTAGGCACCCTGGCTACCAGCACCTGCTGTGAGCCTTCCTGCTGGTCTCCACTGGCCCTTGAAGACAGTACATTGCCTGGTACCAAACATCGGTCAATCCAGTTGGGCAACCTGCTAAAATTAGCCTAGCTAAAAGGTACGTTTGTAGCAATTTAGCGTTCTCTACCTGCCTGCACAGGAAGGCTTTCTTCAAATCAGATCCTAAATGGCCAAGCAGAGAACAAGGTGTCAGACCTAGATCCCAACGGACTTCAAAGGCATAGCCGGCCATCCCCAGAGGACATCTCCACAGCTCTGCTAGCTGTGGGCGCTACTGCAGAACTGCTTCCTTCTCACCTGGCCTTGATAAATCCAATCCCTCCTCTCGGTTCCCCCAAATATGCCCTTTCATCACCTCCAATGGCTCCAGATTGCAACTAACTAAAGTTCAATAGTCGTTGACTGCATTTCTTCATTTTCAGGTAAAATTTACATACAGCAAATTGCACAGATGTTAAATGTATAACTGGTAGAGGTTAGATAATATATGCATGCGTGTAACCAACACCCCAAATAAGACAGGCAGAATTTCCACCAACACAGAAAGTTCCAGGATTCCTCTTCCAGTCAGTCACCACCCGCTCACTATGGGCAACCACTCTACTGACTTCTTCCTATGAATCAGTTTTGCCTGTTCTTGTATGGAATCATGTAGGAAATACTTCTGTTTTGCTACTTGCATTCAACATAGTGTGCCTGAGGTTCATTGTTAATAGTATGTGAGTCACAACTTGTTTGTCCACCCATTCCTGGTGAACATCTGCACTGTGTACAGTTTGAGGCTGTTATGAATGAAGTTGCTATAAACAATTCCTGAATATATCTTTTCTTGTGGCCACTGTTGTAATTTCTCTTAGGTACCTAGTGGTGGAATTACTGTGCAGTAAAGTTGATGAACATTTAACTTGACAAATAACCACTAACGAGTTTTCCAAAGTGATTCTGGCGTGTTATGCTCCATCAACAATGCAAAGGAGCTAAATGTTATTATAACTTTCTGGAATCATACAGGAGTTTTCTGTGTAGATATCTCTATAGAGTCTCTTTAAGCAAATGATATTTTAACAAATATACTGTCCTGCTACTTTCTTCTTTATATATAAAATGTGATCTTATGTGCATGCTTGTATGTGTGTACTGAACCTTCCTATATTAGCAACCATATAGCAACCACACTTTAAGTGATTGCTTAACAAGTATTTACTTTATGAATATACTGATCATTTACTTAATGAGCAGGCTGATGAGCATGTGATTTTCTCCAGTTTTACTCCTATAAATACTGATGCAATAAATAGCTTCTCAAGTCTATAAATTTGTACAAGAGTATCTTTTTAATGATAGTAAATTATTGGCTGTTATCATCAAATCACCCTCAAAAACAGTTGAATTGATTTAAAATCTCTTGAAGTGAGAGATTATATGCCTGTACCCAGGGCTGCTGGGAAAGATGTTCCTATCTCAGTGTCAACCCTGCGCCCATCCCAGAATGACCCTAACATATCAGGAGTCTGTAATAACATTGTGAAGTAAGGGCCCAACCCAGAGAGGTCCTCATCTCCGTGGGAACAATGTGGACAGCTGCCCAGGACCCTCTGTCCTAGCACCTGCCTGTGAGCCTCTGAGCGGCTGTGTTGGGTCATGTGACAAATGGGAAGCCAGGCTAGTGGCAGACGAGGAATCTAAAGAAGACCACCCTTCCTCTTAGAATCCTTATTGCAGGACCAACTTCCCAATTCAAGGTATGACTCAGTTTCTCTAAATATCCTTCCAGTCGTATCTAAGGCCACAGTAGCCCAGGAGACAATTAAGGAGTAGGATAGAGTATAAACGAGTAAAACTCATTGGGAAAAAAAGTTCATCAGTTCCTTTAAAGCTAAGTACACCCCTTCCCTATGATCCAGCAATTCTACTTGGAGGGAGTTGCCTGAAATAAATGAAAATATATGTCTTCCCAAATACTTCTGTTCATAAATATCTTTATTCATTATAGCTAATAATGATGGAAAACAAATACCCTCAACAAGAGATGATATGTTTGCATGAGGAAATACAACTCAGCAATGAAAACTAACAAACTGCTGATGAACACAAAAGGGGTGACGCCCACATACATCACAGTGAATGAATAAGTCAGACACGATCCATGCATATTCCATAACACCATCATAATAAAGTTAATACAGTCACCATGCTATACATTACATTCCCAGAAGTTATTTGCCTTATAACTGGGTTCTTACCCTTTGACCAATATCTCTAAATTTCCCCCATTCCCCAGCCCCTGGCACCCACCACCCTATTCTCTGTTGCTATGAGTGTAGCCTCTCTAGATTTCACACACAAGTGAGATTGTACAATATTTGCCTTTCTCTGTCTGACATTTCACTTGGCATAATGCCCTCAAGGTTGCTCTCTGCTGTCCAGGGTGTCACAAATGACAGTTGGGTTTCCTTCTGTTTATGGCTGAATAATATTCTATTATCTGCTAATGGGTGAATGGGTTAGATGTATTCACTGACTGACTTCCAGAGAAGAAATGCCTTCTGTCGTCCCCGCGAGTGAGTCTGAGCGGTTCTAGTGACCCTGAGGATTTGTCAGACCTTCTATGGACACACCTGCCCCACCCCTTTTGTGCCCTCCTGTGGCTGAGTTCTCAAGGTACGTGTCCTTTCAATCTCTCAAGACACCAGGTCTGGTTCCAACAAGACTCCCTCTTGCTCTTCCAAGGACAGAACTAACACCCCAGTCTGTGGTCCCTCCCTGCCCTACAGACTCGGGCCGGCTCTGGGCACATGCTCACTCACCTTCTGCCAAAGCTCCTTCAAGCTGCCATTGTCAATGCGTACAGGAGTCAGCCACAGGGGCAGAGGGGGGTGAAGCACACAGACTGCAGGCTGGTGTGCCTGTGCAGCAGCTGGAGGGGGGATCCCCAGGCAGGGTGCCCCCAGAAGTGGCGTGCACGTGTTTCTATCTGACCAAGTGACAATAGAGCATGACATTGGGATAAAAACATCTCAACATCAAGAAACTTACCTCTCGTGAGCTTTCTCTTAACAGGATCCTGGAAATTCTGCTCCATCGAAACGTGGCATCAAACCAGGAAAGAAGACCTAGAGAACATAAGACACAAGGAGCAACCACTGTTGTTAGATTTGTGATATCGGCAGGGGCATATGACAGGGGGAAAGGGAGAATGTTCAAGGGACGTCTTAAAACAAGGCAATTATTCACAACCAGAAAAACAAATTTAGAACAGAAGCACTAGCTGTGTAGGTATATTGTTCATAAATCTATACCGGTGGGGGTAGCTGAACATGCCTACCTCTGAAGAGTCACTCTGTGGGTTAGAAGGGAAAGGGGCGACTGGCTAGGCATTCATTATATAAATCATTTAGAATTATTTGATCTTTTTTCTTTTTCATTATGGGAAATAGTACTTCACATAAAGTTTACCATTTTTAACCATTTTTAAGTATGCAGTTCTGTGGCATTAAGTACATTCGGATGGTTGAACAATGTCCCCTCTCTCCAACCCCAGAACATTTTAACCTTTAAAGTGGAAACTCTGTGCCTATTACCTGGTAACTCCCATTGTCCCCTTTCCCAAGCCCCTGCTGCTCCCTATGTTGCTTTCGTCCTGTCTCCAGAATAGGCACTCTATTTTATGTACCTTATATAAGCAGAACCACACAGTGTCTGTCCTATTGCATCTGGCTTGTGACACTCAGCGTAGGTTTTCAATATGCATCCATGTTGTAGCATGTATCAGAATTTTATTGTTTTTTAAGTCTGAACAATATTCCTTTGTCCGTATATAAGACATTTTGTTTATACACACATCTGTCAATAGACTTGGGTTGTTTCCACCTTTTGACAATTGTGAATTCTATGATTGTGAATAACATTGCTGCTTTCTTTTGTTACAAATTCCTAAGAGTTATTAACAGCAAATCATATAATACATGTAGAGTTACTATTTGGGTATGGTATGTGAATGGAAAAAATTTGCCAGGACTGGGTTGACCCCTCTGATTCAGAATCTATAGGAAGAGCTCCCAGTTGCTAACCACCCAGGGTGTCGCTGAGCGGGACACAGGACATCAGGCACAGCGTTCAAACACAATATTGGCTCTGGGTTGGAGGGGCTGAGGCTGTGGGCAGAATCGGTGAGGGCTCCAGTCTGCTAGAGTGACCTGACAAAGCTATATGACTTCTCAGGAGCTGTAGAGCCTACCAGATGGTTTGGTACAATGGCATCATGACAACAGAAAGGTATACACTGTGAGATAAAGCCACTGGTCCATGCTGATGACAGAACCAGGAGCAAGCCTAATATCACAGAGGAAAGACAGACAACCCTACATTTAAAATGAGACACAGAAAACAGGCATGAGAGATGGAGGAAAAATTGACTTTCTACCACCAAAGAACCCACACTCAACCCAATGTTCAGGCAGAAAGTGCCAAATCATCCATAAATCAAGGGTTCTATACCTTGGGGCTTTAATTATAGATTCAGCAGTCTCAATCAATATCCCAGCAAGCTTTGTGGTAGATATCCACAAACTGATTCTAAAATTGACATGGAAAGAGAATGGCAACAGAATAGCCAAAACAGTTGTGAAGAAGAAGAGCCGTTTCTGTATGTTCTTCATTCATACCACATACTGATCTAATCACCTGTGTACATATGTTCATCTAACCACGAGTGCATACTGATGCCTCCAACTCTAATCTAGCACCATTGCCTTATTCTAGCCTGCTCTCCCTGCACATCTGTAACTTTCCCATCCACAAGGAAAGACCTGGGTCCCCCAATGTGCCACCATTTATTTATTTGCTCAGTGGTAGCAGACAGACACAGCAATTTCGGAATTGTTACCTCACATCCCCCAGTGAGAAACAATGTTACTAACAAGAGTACTGTGATTGTGCATGGTTCCTTTTCTTAACTTAGCCTTATAGACTCCAATCAAAACGCTGTTCTCAGAGTTATGCAGGTCAGCTCCCTTTCCCCCACGCATGGACAATGCTAGGAAGGCCGTCTCATGCGCACAGTTCTTTTGTCACCTGCTTGGCCACACAATAGCAGGAATGTTGATTGACCAGAGGGGTGTGACAAACGGGCTGGGACGGAGCAATGTTGAAACTGAGACGTACGTGTCAGGGAGCTCAGTGTAGAGCTGGAAGACAGCTTGGTCCACTTGGTCCTGTGGGGTAGGGAGTGGGGAGAAGGAACACAGAAATGCAGCCGAGAGAGAAGGGAGTTGCTGGGTGGCTGGCTCCCAGAGGAGCCGTGGAAGGGAGGAGAATGGAGTTGGGCTCAATCTCTGCCTCTGAGCTCATCAAGCCGGAAGATCACTCTGCCTTCCCTTAGAAGTGGGGGAGGGAGTTCGGCAAGAGGTCAGGAGTGTTTAAGGGGAGCAAACGGAACTACCCTAATCAGAACCTATCACACTGTCACACAACTCACCCTTCCTGTCCTATCCAGCGAATCTTCTGTGTTCGCTTACCCTGTAGTGTCCCCATTCTGGACTACTTACTGTGTGCCAGATGCTTACTTACCAAATGCTGTCCCTCTCTCCTTGAATTCAGACTTCTATTCATGCTGATTCTTGAAATGCCCTCTCTTCCCATCTTTGTCCATTAATATTGTACCCAGAGGTGACGCACCAGCTCAAATGGTGACTCTTTGGAGTACGCTGTTCTTCCTTCCAGATGTGATCGCGTCCTCTCTGGGATTTCCCAAGCACTCGGTACCCTTCCTCAAGAACTTAGCAGGTTCCGCACTGCACAATAGTCATCTGTGGATATGTCTTATCCCAGTTTTGTGGCTTTTTAGTTCATGGTTCTTAGTTCAGGGACAGGGTTCACTTTCATAGTCCTCACAGAGTCTGGTGTAGTATTGAACATAGTACAAGTATTTAGTAAGTTTTTCTTAAAAGAGAAGCAAATGTATGTGTGAATAAACAAGGAATTCCCCAGATTCTCATTTCTAGAAAAGTTTTGTCAACTGACAAGCCAAATGCTCTTTGATATATGCAAACACATATTGCGATCTTCAAAAAGAGTGATGTGCTTCTTACAGATATAACTATAGAGCAGGCATCCCCAAACTACGGCCCCCTGAGGCCATTTATCTGGTCCCCACCGCACTTCCTGAAGGGGCACCTCTTTCATTGGTGGTCAGTGAGAGGAGCACTGTATGTGGCGGCCCTCTAATGGTCTGAGGGACAGTGAACTGGTCCCCTGTGTAAAAAGTTTGGGGACCCCTGCTATAGAGTAATGGTTTCAATTTATTGTGTGTCTATCATGTGTAAACTCCCAGGCATAATCCTCATGAACTCCTCTGCTCCCCTCCCCCTTTAAAAAGTTATGTGTGATTCCATGCAACTAAAAAAGCAGTAAGCTAGGGGGGAAATGTATTAAAAAAAAATCCATCCTACCATTTATGAAATCCTTGATATGTGTAATATGCATTACAGCTATAGTTCAAAATACAGAAATCTTTGTTCTAAAAATTACATTGGCCTTTGTGTAGCCTCAGCAAACCTAAGCCAAACCTGAATACCATCAACCTTTTTTCTTTTAATTCAGTGAGAGGAGGGGAGGCAGAGACAGACTCCTACACATGTGCCCCAACCAGGATCCACCCGGCAAGCCCACTAGGAGGAGATGCTCTGCCCATCTGGGGTGTTGCTCTGTTGCTCAGCAACAGAGCTCTTCTTAGCATCTGAGGTGGAGGCCATGGAGCCATCCTCAGTGCCTGGGGCCAGCTCACTCCAATCAAGTCATGGCTGCAGGAAGGCAAGAGAGAGCGAGAGAAGTGAGAGGGGAAAGGGTGGAGAAGCAGACAGACTCTTCTGTGTGTCCTGACCGGGTATCAAACCCGAGACATCTGTATGCCCGGCCAACACTCTACCACTAAGCCAACTGGCCAGGGCAATAGATCTTTTAAGTAGCTAATGAAAACATTAACTACAACCACCCACAGATGTACACACACAGACACACACACACACACTGACCCAGGAGATAGTGGTCTTTAGAAGAATGGTTAAATCACTAAATCAATTTTCAGCAAATTACTGTTCAACTATGCAACATGTGCTTTATAGCTTGCCTAGATAGACTTCTAGTAGTTATTGTCCCTCATTTCTATTTGTCGTCTTCTTTGTTCTAAGAATAAAACAGAGAGTATTTTAAGAGAAGTGCCTGAATTACTAGAATCCAGAAAGCTTCCTGGGCGACCTCCACTCCTTGAGACCAGCATTCATGTTTTCAATGCTATATGCTCTTATTGACGAGCTGGGGATGAGCAAACAAGCAGCCAAAGAAACCAGACACATGCCAACACCTGGGAGTCATCAACGATCTCTTTTGAAACTCCACCCAAGCCTAGGTCCTAGGAGAGAGCTGGGACTGAGATGCATGATGTGGTTGCCATAGGTCGGCTGGGGGGTCAGGGTGTCACTGGTGTCCTCTGCTAGCTTATTTTGTAGAAATAATGTTCTTGATCCACGGGCTATAGCTGTGAAGGTCGGTGAAGACAATAGTGTATCCTGTCAGAATACATCCAGTTGCCCAGGACATAATTCCTTGTAATTCATTGCCACAGATGGCTGGTGCAGCTGTGACCACCTGCCAGACAGAACAGAGGTGGTCAGAACTCCCCTCCTGCCTAAAAAAATCCTCAGCACCCAAACACAGGTGAGAGCCACCCAACTGGTCACGCAAAGAAGACCAGGACATCAGAAAGTGGTGCGAAAGCTCCTTCTCCCTTTCCCCTGCACCGACCCTCCCAGGAGTCTCTAATTCCGAAGCTGGAAGAGAGCTTTGCACTCCCAGGAAACCTATTTCTCTCATCCCTGATGCAGGGGGGAGGAGAGATAGAGTCATTGTTCAGCTCCTTCCTCTTGGAGCTCCTGGGAGAGGGAACAGAGCCACAAAGACCATGGGGCAGGCAGACTACAGAGCATGTCGGCGAATGGGAGAAGGAAAGTTACCCGGCATTCCCTTTTGCTTCCCAGGGTTTGTCTCATACAGAACGTGTCTTCGAGAAATTTTTCACCCAGCAATTTTGTGCAGTTTAAACCAGGATTTAGTTGAATCTGCATGCGGTGCAGGTTACCATCTGGATTTCCTAAGCATAAGAAATAAGAGCACTTTTCCATTCCTGTTGGCATTTTCGTAAGGCACCCTGCCTTCAGGACTAATTCCTGGTTAAAGTGGATGGCAGAGGAGCTGCTTGCTGGAACTCACCATGGATTAAACATCGCCTCCTGCTCCGTGTACCACCCCTGACAGAGGACCAGCATCAAGGGGTGGCTGGTGAGAAGACAGCAAGCAAGTCTAAACCCCAGCTATGCCACCACCAAGTCTGTGACCACGGACAATTAGTTAATCTCCCTGAGTCTTGGTTTTTCTCATTTAAAAGACATAAATCCTAAGAAAACATCGACATGATGACTGAATACTATGGTGATGACTGAATACTATGTAGAGGGGACTGAGAGCCGGGTACGTGATGGGTGCTCAAAAAAATGGTGGCCATTGTCGATGATGTCATTATAACAATATCACTCCTGTTAAGTAAGGGGAAAATATGACTTTCATAAATTCTCAAATTAAGATCCAAAGAAGTTAAATAATGTATCTGTAACCCTATAATAAATGGCAGAACCAATATTCAAACATAGGTCCCTCAATCCCAGCCCCCTGCCATGTGTGTGTCAATGTGATACATACACGTGACACCTTAATTTAGGATTTGATCCCCAAAGCCCTAAAGGAGATCACTTCTTCTACTCTAGACAGCCAATGCTGTTGCTCCTTTATTAGTGCTGCACACATGCTTAGAAATCTGGTACAGGGCCTATAAGTTCTAATCTAATCCCTTCCCCTCATTCCTAGGAGGAGACTAGATCCAAGAATACAACTCAGTCTTCTTTTAGGCAGTCACTCACCAAAAATATCGGTATCCTGTATCCAAGTATAAATCAAGCACTCTTTAACTCCACTACGTACAACGGTGGGCAACTGCAAAATCCTAGTGAAGCTGAGAGGTATAGACAACTTTATCAACATGATGTCATTTTTAGGAGAAGTGACAGTGAAGTTTGGGTGAACAAAAATCTTCTCATAAGGTATGATCTGCCCAATAAAGTATTGAAAACTTCGAGAACCACCAAAGGAGATGAGCTGGAGATCTCTGGAAAATGAAGAGGAAAAATATTAATAATGTCACACATCACAAAGCTAATCTCTCTCTCTCTCTCTTTCACACATACACACACACACACACACACACACACACACAAAATGTCCTTCTATAATAACCCACTTAACCTTCTCTTCTCTTCCGTGTCCATTTGATATTTTATGTGTAGCTGCCACAGGTGGTCATGTAGGTTGTGCACTGTATAAATTCAATAGTTGCCATTTACATATAAATGTGAATGGTGAAGCCTGTAATGTGAAATGTGAAGCCTATAATGTGAATGGTGTCCCCAGGAGTTAGGCAATGCAATGGCTTGGGCTCATTCTTGGCATAATTCCAGAGGGGAGCTTCAATTTGAGACCAAGAATGCTGAAAGAAGCATGCGAACACACAGTCAAGGCTTCTATGAAAGCAGAGGATGCTATGAGGGGGGATTCCTTTGGGAGTAGGAGGGAACAAGACATGTGACGACTGGTCTAACCTATCACATGTCAGAAATGTATGATTAAGTCATAATTATTAAGATACTGGTGTATGGTCCATAATAGCTACACCAATGGAACAGCAGAGAGAGCTGAGAGACAGACCCATGCAGAGATGGAACTTTGATACAGAAGTAGCATGGCCAACCACTGGGGAAAGAAGGGACCATTACGCAGATGATATCTAGGTGTTTAGTTTCCTGTGCTAAAAGAAATAAAATTGGGTCCATACTTCACATAATTCACAAAAATCAATTCCAAAGGACGTATTTAAATATGAAGATCAAAGCTTTAAAATCTGTAAAAATAAACTTTAAAAAATATATTTCTGATCTTAAAGGCCATAAAGAATATTTTCAACTAAGCACAATACCTAATAACCACAAGTAAAGATTGATAATTCAAGTGTTAAACTGAATTACATCAAAGTTAAAACTGTTACTCATCAGAATTCCATAAAGAGGCGATCAAGGCACAAACTGAAAGAAGAAATTTTCAACATATATATAACTGGCAAAAAGAAAAGGGTAATAACTAGGGCATTTATAGAAGTCTTACAAAGCAATTTTTTGAATTCAATACATAAAATATTCAAGAGATGTGAAAGAATATTTCCCAAACAAAACATTATTGGAAGGAGGAGGAGGAGAAATAAGATGTTAATCATCACTAATAATAAAGGTAATAAAATTAAGAGCATAATAAGATATTTGACAATCAGCAAAAAAAAAAAAAAAGTTGGACAATACTCAATATTGGAAAAATGTTTATAAATTTCTGGAGGATGCATAAAAAGAAACATTTATATCCTCTATGACCCAGCAGTTCTACTCCTAATTACAGTAGTTTCCCTTTATTTGTGGGGGACAGTCCCAGAATCCCTGAGGACAACAAACCGTAGATAATGCCAAATCATATATATACTATGGGTTTTTCCCTATATGTACATACTTTATGATAAAGTTTAATTTTATAAATTAGGCACCATAAGAGCATAACCACAACTAATAATAAAATAGAACAATTTTAACAATATACCATAAAAAAGTTTTGTAAATGTGGGGTCTCTCTCTCTCTCTCTCTCTCAAATTTTATCTGAGTAGCTGAGCTCCCCTTAACCATCAGAGCCTGAGGATTCCCTGGCCAGCACAGGCTCCGTAGACTTCCCCCAGGAGTGCTGAGTCCTGGCCTTGGAGCTTTGGAACAGAGTGGACTGGCCCCGTGACTTACGGTAAGAAGCAGTGTGCTGCTGTCACCACCCACTGAGGGGTGATCATGGTCCCCACACAGGGCTGGTAACTAGACTTCAGATACAATAAGTAGAGCATATGATTTAACTCTTCCATGTCTTCACTAACAGCTGGGACAACACCTGAAACACAGAAGAGAATCAAGACATGACCCAGCTGATGAGAGGCAGCAGGGTGGGTGTGGAGATGTTACAATGCCCGTGTCAGACCACATCAGTATTTCCCACTTACTCATCACTTAGCGCTTACTCTATGGTGTTAGAAAAACACACTATAAACACACTGCACTAAGCACGTCACATAAAAAGAACTTCAGAGTGTGTAAATTTTATATTATTTTAAAAATTAAGAACTTAACATTAGGACACTTCCTAAGGTCATTCAAATGGTAGACATTGGTTGGTCCAAGGGTTCAGATTTCAGCCTATCCAATTCCAAATCCCATGTACACATTTACTCTCTATGTGACCTCCTTACTTCTCTCCGACATCCTTGCTCAGTTCCTGTCTCCTAACATCTCACTGTTTCTTTGCTCCATCCACAGTCTCAGTAATGAAGCCTTTCCTACAGCTCCATGACTTTTCCTACAAGTCAACTAGGGATGCTCTGGGACCAGTCAGCATGATGCCAACTAAAATTAAAACTTTCAGGAAAAGTCACAGGCTAACACAATTTTAAAAAATAAAACAATGGAGTGGAAGCAATCACTTTACCCACTATTAAGACCTGCTTATTAAATTTACAGTAGTCAAGGCAATACTCTGTGGTATTGGCAGAGGAGCAAACACAAATTGATGGAACATGACAGGAAATCCAGAAATAGACATACACAAGGATGCCCAACTGATTTTTAACAAAGATGCAACACAATTCAATAAAGTACAGCTTTTTCAACAAATATTGTTAGAGCGATTGCACCTCCATAGTCCAAAGAAAAACTTATACAAAATTTTAACTTAAAATGGATTATAGCCTTAAATATAAAACTGTAAAGCTTACAGGAGAAAAATGAGAACATTTTCAGGACCGAGGCTTAAACAAAGAGTTCTTGGACACGATACTAAAACCAAAGCCCATAAAAGAAAACATTGATCAATCAGATCTCATCATAATTAAGTTTAGGTTTACACCACAGAAGACCCTCAAAAGAGAGTTTAAAGACAAGTTACATACTTGGACAAAAGGTATGTGCAAACCTCATATCTGACAGAGGACTTGTATCTGGCCTAGCTACATACTCTCAAACTCAACAGTTAAGAAAACCCAAAGTCTGATTAGAAAATGGGCAAAAGGCAAGAATGGAGACTTCACTGAAGACAATACACATATGGTAAATAGGCACATGAAAAGATATTCAATGCTGAGGCTGCCAGTTCGAAACCCTGGGCTTGCCTGGTCAAGGCACACGGGAATTGATGCTTCCTGCTCCTCCCCCCTTCTCTCTCTTTCTCAAATGAATAAACAAAGTCTTTAAAAAGTATTTTAAAAAGAAAAGATATTCAACATCATGAGTCACTGGGTAAATAAACATTAGAACTACAAGATATCACTATACGGTAAGAGAATGGCTAAAATGAAAAATGATGACAACACCAAATGTTGGCAAGGATGTAGAAAAAATAGTTTCACTCATACATTGCTGTTGGGAATGTAAAGATGGGGCAGCCAATCTGGAAAACAACTTGAGTTTAGTATGAAATGCAACAAAATTACCACAGGGTCAGAAGCTGCATTTTTGAGGAATGTATCCCAAATAAAAATGTTATCACACAAAAATGTAGCAGCTTTATTCATTGATGTCCTTCGATGGGTGAATAATTAAACCAACTGTGACACATCTATTCCAGGGAATATACTCATAATAAGAAGGAATACACCATTAATATAGACACAACTTGGAAAAAATCTCAAGGGGATTATGCTGACTTCTTTTTAAATGATAACTGTGGTCATGTAACTTTCATATTTAAAACTCTTTAGAGGCTTTCTATTACATCCAGGTTCATTTCCAAAACCAAGGCTAGCAGACCCTCCACTGGATCTACTATATAACTCTCAATCCACTTCCTTCCCCTGCACTGCAGCTATAAAAGTGGTCTTTTAGTTAAACAGGTTTGACTCATGACCTTCACATTTGCTGGTTCATCTGTGTGGATAAACAACCTACCCACCCCCCTGCCGCACTTAACGTGGTTAACCACACTCAGTCTGATAGAGGTTTAGAAAGCATTATATATCATGGAAAGATTGACATTTTGCTCATGTTTTACATAAGAAAACTGAAGTTCAGAGAGGTTAGGATATCTGTCCAAAGCCACTTAACTACTAAGTCAGAGAGCATTACTGCCTAATTACAGAGCCATACTAATTTCATTATGGGCAAGTTATTTAATTGATCTGTGCCTCAGTTTCCTCATCAGTAAAATGAGGACAGTAATACTTATCTCACTATATAAGTACTATGTAAGTATATACTTCCATGGTGGAGGTGACAGTGACAGTTATGATTATTACACATTCTGTTTTAAAGCCCAAAGAACAAAACCTACTTTTTCCTTTTGAACATTATGGCAAAATGTCTGCTGTTTTTGCTTTTTGTCTTTTACAAATTCATCTGGTCCCTTCCAGGACCCTATCTTCACCCTCCCTTCCGGCATGTCTCTGGGTTTCAGCCCAAGAGGTTATCAGACATTCAGAGGAGGTTTTAAGCCCATGATAAAAAGGTTTCATTAGGTACAACAAATGGCCAAGCCTGTACAGAAAATGACTAATGTATCACCTACTTCTCAAACTTCTGAGTTCCCGATCCACCAGCTCCCCTCTCCAATGAGCGCCACAGCCTCAGCCCGGCCTCCCCAGCGGAGTCCCAGTCAACTCGACAATGAGATACTCACCAGTCACCATCAGCAAGGTTAAGAGGACACTTTTCATGTCGATGCCTGAATCCTGTTGCGAAGATAAGGATGTCGTGGAAACTGACAGGCACAAAGAAGCGGAGACAGAACCAGGAACGTACCAGGGGTTCGGCACACTGGGAGGAGGTGCAGACTGAGACCGGAGCGAGGGGACGCTATGCGTGTCTGTGGTCTGGAGGGCTCTCCTTCCAGCATTGAGCCTCAGTGTAAAAGAGGATAGTAGATGTGAAATCTCAGCCTAAGTAAAACCGGCCCAATGGGATGATGAGTTCCAAAGATGTGAGCTTTATCCACCTCGCCCACAGGAAAGAAGTCCAAAATAGGAATCAAGTGCACCTTCTGTGGAGTTCAAATTCATGCCAAGTTCCTGCCCTTGCCTCTCAGTTCTTCTCAGCAGTTCTTTCTCCACTGTGTGTGACTTGTACCCCTCCCTCTACATGTCCCATTGACCCTTGTCCATTCTGGGCTACTCGGATGAAGCAGAGCTGTCCCCACCCCTCTGTGTGACATGGACTCCCCTCCCCTTTATGCATATGTCACACCCAGCCCACCCCTCCCCAGACTGCTTCACTTGTACGGATTTGTATTGCACAACCACAGACATCATTTGAATAAAAGTTCCGGCCAATCCCCATCCCTGTGGCTCCCGTCAGATCTTTGTACCTGTTCTCACTATACTGCCCTCGGATGTGGCCTGCTCACACTCACTTGCATGTGCTCTCTCTCTCCCTCAACATGCTCTGTAGCTGCCTTTTTTAAATTTGTTTTTGGTGGCAAAATAGTATAACAAGAATAGTACTTAGATAGAAAATCAGACGGCAGAATGAAACAATGATAGACTTAGAGTCCTATAAATGTGAGTGCGATAGTCTGGGGAATGAGGCTGGGGACACAGATGTCTCTCCATGTACACAGGATCAATAATAACTCTAAAGGTAAAGGGCTTAATAACAACTAGTTGCAAACACATAAGGAAATGTTGACTGGCACACACACACACACACAAACACACACACACACACACACACACAGCATCCATTCATCCATCTGTCAATCCATCCATTGGATTCTAAAGTTATTTTTAAGAGCAATGTCCATATCAGCTATCAGTCTCCTAAAGCAAAAAATAAATAAATAAAAAATAAAATGAATAAATGAGATTGACAAACTAAAGGAAGAATTCAAAAGCTAAAGTGATACAAACAATTATTAGTATTAAAACAAGAGAACCTACACTTAAGTTTGGTAGGCCCTTAACAGTGTGTGGGGTGAGCAGGTGGAAGAGGAGTGTCCAAGAGGGGAGAAAAGATGGGTGACGAGGAGGGGAGGCCCCTAAACCATGCTCAGGGTTCATTCTTTAGGCAGCAGGCAACTACTGAAGAGTTTTAAGAAGATGACTGTGAGCCCATTTGCATTTTAGGGGGAAAATACTGGCCTGGATTGGGATGAGAGCAGTGAGGATAAAAGATGTGGATGGATTTTAGAGATTCCTCAAAGTGGGAGGGACTTCAGGATTGAGTGGCGAGAAAAAGGAAATCAAACAAGTGGGTGGTAGATTCATTTACCCCTTCCAAAAAATACGGAAAACAGGTAAATGAATGAATATGAGAGGCTGGAGGAGTGATAAGTGTACATCTAAAAATTTATCTAATAAGATTTCTCCCAGTTATCCCAGGATGACTGAGATAATCTGTTATTGGCTGAGAAAGCTCTTCGTTAGGTTAAAAAGCACTTTGAGGTCCTGCCTTCTTACTTGTCAACGACATACAGTAGACCCTAGATCTGATGTAATCTGGAATTCAAACCATTCTCCAAATGCCAAAATGATTGGTCTTTCTATGAATGCTGGCCATTTCTCCATTTCCTCAGCTCAAAGCTGTTGCCCAAGGCAACCAGGCCAAGTTGGTGATGATGCTGAGGGGGGAGTGACGAAACAGGGATCCCAGGGAAGGGTGGAGCCAGTGTAACAAAGGAGGGAGGGGCTGAGGGGCACGTATAAGTGACTGTTCGGGGGGTTCAGAGCAAACCTGGGGACACTGTCTTCTTGAACTAAGGTGCAGAACCCTGTCCCCCACTGCACGCTCTGGCCTCAGAAACCCCACGGGGACTAGAAGTCCCGTGCCTAGTGCCTTTCCCACAGACAGATGGGTTCTTAGGGGCAGCAGGTAGCAAAACCCCGGATACAGAAGTCTAAGGAACCAGGCTTCTTTTCCTTCACTGAAAGACCCCAATAGGGGTGGTCCCCCCATCTTCCCTGGAGCAGAAGAGCCTCCACCTGTGTATCGGGAACCCTCTTCCTCCTCCCGTCTATGTCAAGAGCGGCTTCCCTCCCCATGGTGCCCCGTGCCTAACGGTATCCACTGCTTCCACAGGTGTTCTCCAGGGGAAGACTGACCTGATCGTCTACATGACCAGGGGAAAGACCAGACTATGAAACCTATCTTCTGTTTGAGTGTCCTTGTGGGTATGTATCCATGGCCTTGTACTCAACCCAAGGCATAGGTTCACGTAGGATGGAGTGAGGCAGATGCAGGAGGTGTGGAGGGTGCACAGAAAGTCAAGAAAAAGAGTCACAAGCAAAATTAGGGTTCTCCTCTCCGACACCCCACCCAAAGGCGCTCAGGCCCAGCTGCGCCCACTCTTCCAGTGCTGAGCTGTGGGGTGGTTTACGGTGCACACCCGCCTTGAAGAATGCTCAGCAGTGAGTGTCCCCTGATCATTTCACAGTGCAGGCCTCATCCCCCACTGGGCAAGCCCAGCGTGGCCCTAAGGACAGAGCTCATTTTGGCATCAAAAGCTCAGAGTGCAGGGAGTGGAGAAGATGGGAACAAATGATCAAATACAAGGGCCCTACTTCCTGCACACCCTGACTTCCATAAAGCTCTTCTGATGGCAGAATCTACTGCTGAGGGAGGCACTTCCCCCTACACCCCCCCACACGCCCCGCCCCGGCTCCGCTGACTGCCTTGGCTGCACCACAGATTAGCTGTCTGGGCTGGGACAAGTTCATCTATCCATCTGTGCTTCAATTTCTACAATCAACACAGGGACATATACTACCCACATTACTGAGCCCTAGTGAAGATAAATAGATCCATGTAGAGGTGCTCAAGGTCTTTTATCCTCATTAATGCTTCACCTTTCTGCCCTGGGCATTTATTTCTGTGATCACACAGAGAAGTGTGTGGTGAGACACAGCCTAGCTGGCCTAGGGGTGGATTACCAGAAGGACTGAGGGCCACAGAGACAAGAACAGTACTCTATTCCTGGTACTAGAATTAGTCTGCCCTCCCTTACTTTTCTAGGTTTTTTGGTTTTTTAATAATTCATTTATTTAAAAAATATTCATATTACAAAATTTAGAAATGTTAAAAAAGAAAAAAAGAAACATAACTCATAATCCCCATCAACACATGCTCATGCTTGGCTTGAGTTTACTCCCAGATTTTATTTTATTTATATATATATTTTTGCATTTAAGTGATTTTTTTTTCTTTTTTGCTTCTTGTTTTTAGACAATTGACTTACTGGTTTTAATTATTATTTTTAACTTAGAGGAAAAATTACCAATGTTTACTTTGCTTTTAAATATTTATAAATATTGTTTATACAATTTTAATATGTATGATGGTCCATTTGTACATGTACTTTTCCATTTCAGTGGCCAGCATTGCTCTATTGGACATTTATTTTTCCTATGTTTAGCTATTATAACTAGTGCTAAAACAACCACACTTACTCATAATCTTTGTCTACATCTGATTATTTCAGTAGAACATAGGACTCGAGGCTAGGACTATTAGGTTACAGGACCACTTAGAATTCTTGACGTCTATTTCTAAATTGCTTTTGTTGGTCAAATAAGTTTGTAAATATGATATATATGTTTGCTCGCTTATAGTTTGCATTGGGTGTGGGGAACAGGTTGTAAACTGGTATGGTCGTTATAGCCTAAGGCTTAGTTTTAAGACTAAGCCTTTCCCACCCTAAGTGACTTTGTATCAGAGACTTCCTTGTTTGTATATTGGATTAAAGGTTTTGATTTCTACACTATAAAGTGGGGCAGACCTGGAGCTTGCTCTCTCTCGGTTCCTGAGATTAGCATTAGAGAGGAGAGCAGAGAAAAGGCCATGTGGAGGAGAGGAGAAGCAGCCAAGATGGCAGAGTGCTGAGGGAGAAACCAGTTTGTGCAGAGTTTGTGCAGAGAGAAGGAGATAGGGAACAGAAGTGAATAAGGCTGGTAAGCTAGAAACCTTTGATTTCAGGAAACTTGGATAAGTCAGTGGCTTTGGGAGCCCTGAATGGAAAGGGAAGTGTTTTCCCACTGTGTATTTCTTGCCTGCCGGGTGCAAACTAGGATTAAAGCTAATGGCCCACCAGTTATTGGCTCCATTGTTTCATTACCATCTGTCTGAATCAAATGCGAATCTGCATGGGCCAGGTGGCTGTGATGGTGGCCGTGGCTACTGGCTTTACACTTTTCAAAAACTTAGGGTCAATTCACATACCTACCAGCAGTGAATGAAAAAGTCTTTCTCATTGTACTTTCTCTGATTGAATCTTATCAACACTAACAAATAAAAATTAAAAAGATCATTATAAATATTAGATAAAACGGTATGTCATTTTAATTTACATTTTTATTAGAAAAAAAATGTCAAACATTTGCTGTCCAATCCATTACTTCTTTAAGATTGTACATATTCCTCTTCAACGATGAAACTGTTGATGGTATCATTTGTTCTAAGAATGTCTCGTGTACGGAGGGTATTATTTTCTCAGGGACATTTTTCTCTGCGCACTCATCGGTGCAGAAGGAAGATGACGCCCCCTACCTGGCGTACCTCAAGTCTCACTTCAACCCCTGTGTGGGTGTCCTCATCAACCAACAGTGGGTGCTGGCGCCAGCTCACTGCTACTTACCGTGAGTGCCGGGCACCCCCGCCCCGAGACAGGTGCTGCTCATCCCCTACCCGTGGTTCTCAGATGGAGGCAACTGTCCCTCCTGGGCACATTTGGTAAAGCCAGAAGATATTTTTGGTTGTCACAGTGGAGTTGGGGGTAGGGAGGGCTGTGCCAGGGCAAGGATGCTGCTGAGCGTCCTACATGCACAGGACAGCGCCCACCACACACAGTCATCCAGTCCCCAAGTGTCAGTGGCGCTGCCACTGAAGAACCTATTCTAGATATTATCCTCCTCAGTCTCTTATCAGTTTTTCAAGTTTTTTTAAAACTGGCAATAGCAATGTGTTTTATAAGTTAAGGGACCTGCAACTAACTTACGATGCACCCACATTAGAGAAAAATGAGAATTTTTTTAAAAAAGAATAACAATAAAGGTATGAACGTGGGAACTAGGAAACACACAAGGATTAGTTGGGTACTCCAAGTTAGCATTGGAAAGGGGCAGCTACTACCCCTAGACCTACAGGAGCGAGGAGAAAATGGGTACTAGTGGGGAGAACGGTGGGGGGAGGGGAAGGAGAGAGAAAGGAATCGTGTATGGAGAGACCACTTCTATGAGCTATGACCTTTGGTCATGAGACACAGCCAACAGCCAATCTGCAGCAACCCTGCAGGGAGGGAGCGGGGAGGATAAATACTCCAACCTGCCCTGGCCAGTTTGCTCAGTGGTAGAGCATCGGCCTGGCATGCAGGAGTCCCGGGTTCGATTCCCGGAAAGGGCAAACAGGAGAAGTGCCCATCTGCTTCTCCATCCCTCCCCCTCTCCTTCTTCTCTGTCTCTCTTCCCCTCCCGCAGCCAAGGCTCCATTGGAGCAAAGTTGGCCCGGGCGCTGAGGATGGCTCCATGGCCTCTGCCTCAGGTGCTAGAATGGCTCTGGTCGCAACAGAGCGACGCCCCAGATGGGCAGAGCGTCGCCCCTGGTGGGCATGCCAGGTGGATCCCGGTCAGGCGCATGTGGGAGTCTGTCTGACTGCCTCCCTGTTTCCAACTTCAGAAGAAAAAAAAATACTCCAACCTCACATCCTTCTTCCAGAGCTTCCTACTGGCCAAAGCATCGATTTAATCCTCATATATCACATCCCAAGGGTACAGAGCAGGATTGGGAGTGATCTGCTGAAACGAACAGGAGCTATCTCAGACTCAGGCCGCCCCGTTCCCTTTCTCCCCTCCGCCAGAGGGAAGCTGGGATGGAGGGAAACCTGTGTCTGAGCCATGCAGAACGTCCCTCCCCGCACATTAAGGGCACTGCCGGAAAGCACGCAGTTACAGGCTCCACCACTGACTGCGGGCAAATCACTCTTAGGTGCTTCCGTGACTCCATCTGAAAATGAGGATTAAAAATAGAACCTGCTCCATAGATTTGTTGTGGGTGGTCAATGAGGTAACCCAGAATCCAGATGGCACACTGTAACATTCAATACCAGCTCTGGTGATTGTGATGATGGTGATAGTGATGGTAACAAGAGTGATCACTTCCAAACACTTCTCCCTCCAGAAATCTGAAAGTGATGCTGGGAAATTTCAGGACCAGAGTCCGAGATGGGACAGAGCAGAGTATTAGCCCCATCAATATCGTCCGCTACTGGAACTACAGTAATAGCTACCCCCAGGATGACCTCATGCTCATTAAGCTGGCCAAGCCGGCCAACTTCAGCCACAAAGTCCAGCCCCTTGCCCTTGCCACCAGCAGCGTCCGGCCAGGCACTGTCTGCCTGCTTTCAGGTTTGGACTGGAGCCGAGACAACAGTGGTGAGTGCGCCTTCCCCAGAAAGCCAAGGGCATTGGCTGACCCTCCAGAGCACATCTGTCCGCACAGCTGAGAAGAGAGCAGGAAGACTGGGGGAGGCCCAAGGGGAGACTACATGAGTGGTCAGAAGCCCAGAGCTTCTCCTTCCCCAGGGAGTCCCATGCCCCAGCCTCTGGGGTGTCAGCAGCTAGATCCACTGGCCATCTGACTACACGGAGGACACAGGTCCTCACTGTCAGAGGTGCGATCCCCACTAAGGAGACTGTGCCCCTCCCTCCCACACACACTCATTCTCCACACAGAGACCCCTGAGAACGGAGGCCAGGTCACTTCTCCCGCCAGGACTGGACACAGAGCAGGAACAGCACTCTGCTTCTTACAGAGACCGAAAGGCTATCGCAAAGCCCTCAGGGTGGACTCTCATAACCACGTCCGGGTCGACTTCTTCCCTGTTTCTCAGTCCTTGTTTTCTACAGACACACAGAACAGCAGGTGCGGGGGCGGGCGGTGGTCGGAGGGCTGTGTGACAGGTGCGCACAGGAGGGCTCCTGTCTCCCGTCCTCCCTCAGGCCGGCACCCTGACTTACGCCAGAACCTGCAGTCCCCTGTGATGTCTGACAGAGAGTGCCAGGAAAGCGAACAAGGGAGGAGACACAGGAACTCCCTATGTGTCAAATTCGTCAAAGTGTTCAACCGAATTTTTGGGGTAATCTTTCCTCCATGCTCAGCTTTCATGAGTGCATGTGTCTAGTTAACCACTTAATCCTGATAATGAAAAGAAAAAGAAAAATAGAAAGCCCTCATCCTTGCAAATAGTTTTTGAGAATCTTATCTGGCTGCAGCAAGCCCCACTGTTTCTTCAGGAATGGGCTCTCCTCAAAGATGTCTTTCTTCACGTCAGGGCTGCAGGCAGTAGCTGAGTTAATAATACTTTTATTCTCAGGGCTGCAAGTGCAAGTGGACATCGCTGAAAACAAAGCCCAAACGTTTCACAAACTGAAACAGGCTTCACTAGTTCAAATAAATGGGGTTTGACTCATTTTAAGTGGGGGTTCTACAGAGGGTTTTCTCTGTCTCAAGATCACACAGGGCGAATGACAGCAAAGCCAGAGAATGACTTCAATGTCCTGTGTCCCAACTCAGCACTCCTTTCATGACCCAGCATGCCACCTCTAGGCAGGACTCACCCAAGTTGGGGACCAGAGGGCTCCTTTGAGGAGAATACCTGAATTAACATCTATCTCTCCCTCCCCCTCTCTGCACGGTCTCTGGCAGGAAGTGGCTGTCGCAACGGTCATCTGCAAAAACAGGCTCCAGGGGATCGAGGTCGGACACTTCATGGGAGGGGACATCGGCATCTACACCGATGTTCACAAGTACATATCCTGGATTGAGGAAGTCACTAAAGACAAATGAGAGGGAGATCCTACTATTCGCTCTGCCGCCCAGCAGCTCTGCTCTGACTATGCAAGCTCTATTTTCCCCAAACTCAAAATAAAATGTCCAGATAGAACTATCTGGATGCATCACCTATGTTTTCTGATTTGTGTCTCTGCCCATACCCCATAACGATGGGGAGAACCAGGAACAAAAGACAAAACGAGCACTTAGTACACAGCACTGGGGTCCATCTACTATCTCATAGCAAGCCTTCGAGGTTATGTTGTACCCTCACATCACCAATGAGAAAACTGAGACTAAAAGAGGGCCAATAGCATTGTCTGTAGCTGGTAGATATCAGATCCTGGACTGGAACCCCAAAATGTCAGATCCCCACTCCCACACTCTTAGCCTCAAAATTACAGGGGAGTCCATGTGGCCTCACAACAGACGTTGTCTTCTATTTTCATTCTCGTCTGATGTCACTTGACATTGTCAGTATCATTCGACAAAGTCAGTCATTCCCTCTCTCAAAGTTCCTTTCGCTCTCAAAGTTCTTTCTGGGCCCTAGCTGGTTGGCTCAGCAGTAGAGCGTCGGCTTGGCATGCGGGGGACCCGGGTTCGATTCCTGGCCAGGGCACATAGGAGAAGCTCCCATTTGCTTCTCCACCCCCCCTCCTTCCTCTCTGTCTCTCTCTTCCCCTCCCGCAGCCAAGGCTCCATCGGAGCAAAGATGGCCTGGGCGCTGGGGATGGCTCCTTGGCCTCTGCCCCAGGTGCTAGAGTGGCTCTGGTTGCGGCAGAGCAACGCCCTGGAGGGGCAGAGCATCGCCCCCTGGTGGGCAGAGCATCGCCCCTGGTGGGTGTGCCGGGTGGATCCCGGTCGGGCGCATGCGGGAGTCTGTCTGTCTCTCCCCATTTCCAGCTTCAGAAAGAAAAAAAAAAAAAAGTTCCTTCTGGAACCCCAGCTATACACATACTTACTCTGTTATTTCCTTTTTTCTTTTTCTTTCTTTTTTTTTTTTTGTAATGCTGGATTTTATTTTACACTAGGTGGTGGGCACAAAGCACCCCTCCCTAAGAATGTTGACCATTAGTTTCACTCAGAACACAGTTTTTAATAATGTACACTTGACAAAAAATAAGTATGTACTCGCCAACTGTCCTGCAACCCAAAGAGACAACAGCCTGGGAAACAACGTGTAGAAAACAGCAGCTGATGTAAAAAGCCGTCACAAAAATGGGAGCAGCACAGGTGTGACATGGCTCTGGTTTTAGTGTCCTCACTGCATCGCCAGTGTCAGAAATCTGTCCCTCCCGCTGGCTCCCTGCTCCGGATGTCGAGACATAGCTTTCCTTTCCGGTTTCCTTTCATCTTCTGGGACCATCTGAGGTCCATGAGCTCTTTTCCTTTAAAGTCCCGGATGCTGATGTGCCTCATTTTCCCAGTCTGCAACACGCTATCATCTCTGCTGCTTCTCTGCTGGGAAGAGGACAGGGTTCTCGAAGTTGTATCGTCAGTGCTCCTTCCTCGGTTTTTCTGAAGGAACATGCTTTTCCTCTATAACATTGTGTTCCCTTCACTGTCAGTGGCCGTGAGGACTGCCCACAGAAGCAAGTCCCTCAGGTGCAGGCACCGCTCTGCTCCTGCGGAACAGCCCCCCACTGCTTGCTCGGGACTCCACCTGCTACTTCTGTGTCCGATACATCTTCCCTTTTCTTCTACATTTCCTCTGTCGGTGGATTGCTCCCCGAGACTTTCTGAGTGGCTTCTTTGAGCTGACCTTCCCATTCACAAATTCACCACTAGCTGTATTAATGCTGCTGCCTAACCCACTTGTTGGGCACATAATTACATCCTAATTTAAAAATACGTTGAGTTCAGAAGCCAAAGAGGAATGGGACATTTCCTCCCCCTAGGACCTGTCCACTGGGGCAGGAGCGGGACCTAGAATCAGCCAAGCAGAGGCTCCTCGCTGGGATTTTGGACCTTGGAGCTGTGACTCAAAGGGACTCAGTCACAGAGGCGGGGGCAGCATCGTGGATGCAAGGCTGACAGATGAACTGTGGGCAGTGTGGCCAGCGTCAGTCCCTGTGGGGTGACGTGGTTCCATCCTGACGTGGATGCTCCAGCCTATCAGATTCTCTGCGCTAGCCAATTTCCTTCCAACAGATTCCTTTTCTCCCTAAGTCACATGGAGCTGCACCTGAGCTGGGCCCCGGGAGAAGTGCAGGATGGTTGAAACACTAATTTCTCCCTTCTACATAATTCAGATTCTGTAGATACCGTCATAAGTTAGGGTTCAAAAATAAGATTTTTTTAAAAACAAATTACTTAATTTTTTAAAATTAATGATGCAAAATGACAAAGTAACTAAAACTAGTCAAATTTAGGAAAGGGGGACTGGATTGGGGGTTACATGAGATAGTCCCCAAACTGTGATGAACGGATTCAGCAGCTGGACAGCTCCCAGTTGGCTGACCAAGTAAAGGGGCAGAGCTCATTACTTAGACTTGCAAAGCAGTTGCTGGAAGAACCACTGCAAAGGGTAAAATGTGGCTCCCTTTGCTCAGTGACACCAACCATAGAGCAGACTGGACAGAGGTCACAGTGCAGGTCCCACCTTTCTGTACCATTTCAATCTTTTCGGGTCTTCCTCTAGGCTACCTCATCATGGATCACACCCGTAATGGGCAGGGTAGTGATAGCAACACGCGCACGCATGCGCACACGTGCCCATGGCCCCAGCTGCAGCCCCGCAGCTCTGAGAATGCAAACAAGACAAGATTTAATTACACGGGAATCGGTTCAAGAACACAGATTTGCCTCCAGATTTGTTTTCTGAGATAAAACACAAAGCAGCCTTCCACCCGATGTGAGCTAAAATCATGTACAGAAAAGGAAGGGACTCTAATCCCCAAAAGTGGCTGGGAAAACATAAGTGTGTTGTCCCCACGGAGAGCAAGCCATAAAAACTTCGGTCTGTCATAATTTTGGACCTGGGCTTCCAGGCATTCCTACCTACACCAGACTAGCAAGGTGAGGTGCTTACTTCAACTGTTTAAACGTACTCAGAAATGCGAGTATTGCACAGGCTAAGGCTAGCATGAATTGTTACAAGCATAAACCAGAGGGGTTTCCCGTTCACCGGAGACACACATGACTTGGGATCCAAAAGTAGCTGGGACTGCTTCCCCTGCATTTTTACCAGTTTATACTTGATGATCTTGAGCAAATCATCACCCCAGCCTAAATTGTGTCATTTGTAAGATCTGCACAGAGTTGCTATTGAAAGCTAATGAAATTATGCACTATAGATCAGTGGTCCCCAACCATTTTTGGGCCATGGACCGGTTTAATGTCAGAAAATATTTTCACGGACCGGCCTTTAGGGTGGGATGGGTAAATGTATCATGTGACCGAGACAAGCATCAAGAGTGAGTTTTAGATGGATGTAACAGAGAATCTGGTCATTTTTTAAAAAGAAAACATCGTTCAGACTTAAATATAAATAAAACAGAAATAATGTAAGTTATTTATTTTTTCTCTGCGGACCAGTACTAAATGGCCCACGGAGCGGTACCAGTCCGCGGCCACTGAGCTGGGGACCACTGCTATAGATAAAAATACTTGATAATACGTAAGCTCCAAAATAGTGTTAGGTACTGTGATTGTTATTGTTTCATCTGTATAAACATAGCCACGGCATAATGAAAAACATTCTACCATGAAGAATATAACCAAGGAGATAGATGCATCTCTCTACTTGAAAAGGATGAACTGTCATTCCTAGAAGACCAAAGATGGTGCTTGACCTCATATCATTCACAGTGATATCAGCGGAGCCGACTGTCACCTTAGTGACTGACATGCACATGTGCCTAGCGTGTATCTCAGCTGACAATTCTCGGTACGGAAAAGACACATGTTCTAGAGACTAGATTAATAAAAATAGATTAGTGGGACAAAAGATTTAAGTATATTAAGTACTGTCCATTAGATTCCAGATGCCCTTACTGAACCAAAAACAATGTGTTCAAACGAGGGTAAGAATGCAGGCTAAGAGGCCCTGGCCGGTTGGCTCAGTGGTAGAGTGTCGGCCTGGCGTGCGGGGGACCCGGGTTCGATTCCCAGCCAGGGCACACAGGAGAAGTGCCCATTTGCTTCTCCACCCCCCCCTCCTTCCTCTCTGTCTCTCTCTTCCCCTCCCACAGCCAAGGCTCCATCGGAGCAAAGACGGCCCGGGCGCTGGGGATGGCTCCTTGGCCTCTGCCCCAGACGCTAGAGTGGCTCTGGTCGCGGCAGAGTGATGCCCCGGAGGGGCAGAGCATCGCCCCCTGGTGGGCAGAGTGTCGCCCCTGGTGGGCGTGCCAGGTGGATCCCGGTCGGGCGCATGAGGGAGTCTGTCTGACTGTCTCTCCCCGTTTCCAGCTTCAGAAAAATACAAAAAAAAAAAAAGAATTCAGGCTAAGAAAGTGCACAGGAAGAGGGACAGGAGTCAGAGGAGGGAGAGGCCAGGGTAGGTCCCAGGAAGGTGGCGGGATGCCAAGGAAAGAGCCGTTGGACCGGGAGTCAGGAAACCAAGTTCCGGTCCCGGTACTGCCATCGGCTCCCTGTGCCCCCTCTGGGCCTCCATCTCTCTACAGCATCAGAGAGACAGAGGAGTTGTAAAACTAGCACAGCATATCAATCATTTAGCAACTACTTAGTTAGTGCATACTATGGGCTCGATAGTGATCTGGGCACCAGGAACCTGGGAGAGAACAAAACAGACACAGCCCCTGCTGCTGTGGACGGCACACTGGAGGATATCCATCCAGCTCAGAGACTCGGCACGCTGCAGCTGACTTCAGGCTGCGAGAGGCCGGAGGGGCCAGCCGGGAGGGCTACATGACCGAAGAGGAGGGCGCCTGACCTCTGCAACCAGCACGTTCTTTACTGAAAGCAGAAACAAGTGCCCTGCGCTCCCGTCTTGCCCCACGCCAGGCCTGGGCTTGGAAGCCTGATACAGATCATGGCAGCCGATGGACTTTTAGGGCACAAAGAAACTTCCAGAAATACAACATGTTTTGTTTTGTATTTTAGTTACATAACTAGACCTACCACCTTAAAGAAATAGGAAAATTATTCAATACATCTTTTCTTTAAAAAAAAAAGGCTAATCTAAAATGACTAACATGAATGGACAGGTGAAAGTTCATAAAAATTAACAATCACTGTATTAACTGTTCCTAATCTCTGTTTCTTAGAGCAGGAACGATGTAACTTATATATGTAATTTTAAAAGAAATAAATTATTTATGATACATAAACAGAACATTAACACCCATTTTACCAAACATAAAGCCCCAGCGTTGATTTCTAAAATATATTCGAATAACATGCTTTGCATTGCCCAAAGAGAGACAGCATCAATTTTGATTCTGTGTTTCCTGCTGCCCATGTGTATGAAAGAAGAAAAAACTTAAAAGACGTGTAAGGCAAACCCCTTATAGAGAGCTACCAAAAAGAGGATCTCAAAAGAGTATCCTAGGCACTCCTCACTGCCCAGCTCACAGGCCTCAGGACCTCCAGGCACGCACTGCCTTCCACAGGACTCTCTGACAAGCCTGCCTCACCCTAGGGTTCCCCATGACCAATATGACAGAGTGAAGAGAAGGGTAGGCAGCCATGAGGGTCTCCGAGATGAAGACAGTGGTGAGGTCAGCGGGAAAAGACTTGGATTTGATGGAGCAGGGGCTGGCCACAATGTAAACCATGTAAAGTATGAGGAAGCAGACCAAGGACTTGAGGACGGTGATGTGCGCCTTGGCCTGGGCATCATTCCTGCCCGCCATGTGGACCCTCATCCTGCGGTGGTGTCTGTACAGGGAGACCATCAGCATCCCGGAGGAGATAAGGAACAGCGCGAAGGGCAGCCCGCTCCCTGCATTGAGCTGCAGGATCGTCAGATAGTGCCAGGTCGAGAGGGCGTACAGCACGCTGCTGTTGCCGTGGAAAGGACTGGAGGGCCTTAAACCAACGTGGGATCCAAGTAACACATTGATCACGAGGGACCCCAGCAGGCACCAGCCACTCAGACAATAGGCCCTCTGCTTCAGCCACAGGTAGGCAGGGTGCTCAAAGGTCACGATCTTCTTGCAGTAGAAGACACTAAGGAAAGTGGCGAGCCACAGGCTGACCTGGCTCACCACCACCCAGAAGAGATTGAGAGAGCGAAGCCAGCAGCTGCTCTCGAAGAATGGAAACAGGATTAGGTCCACCATGATCAGGCACTGCAGGAGGAACCGGCAGCTGGCCAGGCCCAGGACGATGAGCTGGTATGAAGACCCCTTGCATTTTCTGACCCATTCTCCAAGACTCCAGACCATGAGGACTCCATTGCCAACCAGGCCGATGAGAAACTCAGCCCCTGCCACCGCCATCAGCAGTCCTAGGATGGCCACCTGGGTGGCTGGGGAAGGAGTCCCTGCATCCATGCTGATAAAGGTCTGGCTGAGCGTCAGAACCCCCGAGGATGACTTCACAAAGTCTCGATTTGACCTTCCCTTCCGTAGCTTGTCCTCAAACAGAAACTAAACAGCTGTGACCAGAAACAGAGAGCCCAGGAGTCACGGTCCCCTCTGTATTTGCATCCACCTGAGTGAACACTAAGCCGAGACACAGGGATGAGGCCGTAGCACAGGCTCCGGCTTTCCTTCTCAAGGTCACAGGTTGACATCTAGACACCAGCACACAGTAAGACAAGACCTCTCAACCAGAAAGGCCAAATCAAAACCTTCCCAGCTTCTCGACTCTGCCAGGTGGGAGTGCGTATGTATAGAAAAAAGACCTTTTATTTTTATTAAAAGAACTTCAAACATATAAGCATACAAGCTGAATCGTCGCAGAAATTCAAAATGTATTTCATTATCAAAGAGAGAAAAGGGGGAATTTGGGGGGGAAGAAAACAATCAGAGAGCCAAGACATTGTATTTAATTGCCAAATAATAAAAATATATAGGTCAAGTAGAGAAGCCGTTCTTGTTAATCAGGGTCTTTAAAGTCACCTGCCCTTGATGACCAGCTGTCCTCGTTCACTTGACTCAGCATATATTTTGCATCAAGCTCTTAGAGGAAAGAGATGAGGAAGAAGATGAGTTCAAGGAAGTGAAAAAATGGACTAGCACAGTTATCAAGAAATATAGCGACAGTCCTTCATTATTGTCCAGAGTCAAACTTTCCTGGGACCAGCCCAACACAGGTGTGTTTGTGGTAGACAGATTCTAAGATGCCCCAAGACCCTTACCCTGAACAACCCTTGAGCCGCAATGGGACTGGCACTAGAATGGGGTGGCACTCCTGTGTTTACACTATACAGCAAAGCGGAAGGATTTTCGCAGATGTCATGAAGATCCCAAATCATCCAAGTTGGAGTTCATCAGAAAGGAGGCCTCCCTGGATGGGCCTGACTGGATCTGGGAGAGAGTCTGGGCCCTCCTGCGGCCCTGAAGAGTCCAGTGGCCACAGGGTGAGAAACTGCAGAAAACCTCTAGATGCTGAGATTGGCCCCCAGTCGGCCTCGGTCCAACAACTGTAAGGAGCAGAGTTCCACCAACAGCAGTGAGCTGGAAAGAGGACCCTGCGTTCCAGAGAAAGTAGGCCCAGCCAACATCGCCACCCCAGCTTGTGGGACCCTGTAGAGAGGGCCCATGTGGGCTGTTCCCAACGTCCTGACCCACAGAAACTGTGACACAGTAAATGTGTGTCCTTTTCAGCTGCTAAGATCGTGTTCCTACACAGAAAATAGAAAACCCATACCGTGTTCAAACCAGGCCAGAAACAACCCTGCGGAAATGAGGAGAAAAAGGACTTGGACGAGAAAGGGGAGGAAGGCCACCTGCCATGGAGTTCTCCGACAAGTCGGATCCCTTGTGGCCGTGCTGATAAAATGGAGAGAAGTGCGGGCAGCCGCAAGTATCTCAGAGGGGAGTCGGCCGTGCGGCTGGAGGGGAGGGGAAAGAGTTGGAGAGGACGGGAGAAGGCTAGCCCAGGCATTAAAACCCAAGTAAAGGAGAAAGAAGGAAGTAGCAGCAAGACTTCAATTTCAAAGACACGGGTCTGAAACTTTCACCCAAAAAGTACCCTCCTCCGCCCCCCCCCCCACCCCCCGCCAAGTTGCAGGACTAAGTACAGCTCCGACCCTAACATCTGACGTATAGACGGCTCAGACCATTCTGCATTCCTACACACAGGCGGCCTTTTCCATGTGTCCCAGAAGTGTGCCCATATTGCCACTAGATGGCGATAGAGAAACTCCTCTGTAGCCACAGTTAACCTGAGCAAATGGAATTCTTCTCAAAGCGCTGAGTCCAGAAACTCAGAAACCGAGCAGACGAAGCACATTGTCAGCAAGCGCATGTAACAGGAACAAAAGTTGTAAGTGCACATATATAAATATATTCAGAGTCTCTCTGGTTTTTGGGTCTCTGGGTTAGTCCCGCCTCTTGAATCCCGGAATTCAGGTAGTGGGAGGGGGGAAGGAGGAATGCATTCGTGGCCTGACCGCAGCAAGGACCTGTCTTGGAGTTAGAATATGATGAGCATCAGCAGCACCGAGTGAAAGCACAGCAGGGAAGGGACCTGGCAGGTGGGACAGCAGGAGCCCCTTCTGTCTGCTTCCTGAAGGAGGAAGATTTGGGAAGGGAGGTAAGCACAGCCGACAAGAGTCGGGAGACCCTGTAGGAGGCAGGGATGAATTCCCCTTCCCCTGGGAGCGAGCTGTCTTGGGACTCTGAAACAGGGACTAGAGCAACTGGGCAGTGGAGAGACCCGGCAGACACCACCTTAACCAGCCATCAACGTTCACATGGCCAGTGATACGTCATGAGGGCACCACGTACCCCTTATGAGAGGTGATGAGAAGGGCGCTTCACCTCCCCCAAGGCCCATAATTGCAGTCTAAACCATGAGAAAAGTCTCCAACACACCCAGATTGAGGGACATTTTACAAAATGCCTGCACAGTAATCTTCAAAACTGTCAAGGCCATGGAAACAAACAAACAAGGGAAGGCGGAGAACCACTAGAGACCAGAGAAGACTAAGAGTACTCAGCGACCAAGTGCACCACGATACCCTTGACTGGGTCGTGCAACAGAAAAGGAATGCGAGGGAAAACTGGCCAAGTCGGAACCAAGTCCGGAGTTTCTCCGTTTGAACCAATGGACCAGGTTACTAACGACGGTCCCCTCAGGGAAACCGAGGGAGGGGACTAGGGCAACGCTCAGTACTCTCTGCGACTTTTCTGTTAAGTAAAACAAAACTGAAAGATTCAAACTTCATTTTTGAAAACATATCTAAAACTCAGTGGCAGAAAGCCGTCTGCCTGAAGATTATGTTTTTCACAAGCTGAGAACTGTGTTTTCCGGAGCAGACTTAGGAGATGGAGGTTTGCCCCAGCGTGTAGTGAGATCGTGCTCCGGGAAGACTCAAGCCGCGGGGACGGCTTCCATAGCAGAGTGCTCACGGCCCTGCTAAGGGAGATCTCAAATGCCACAGGACCACCGCTTCCCGGTTCCTTTGATACAGGTGGAGTTAGGGAAGGAATGTAAGGAAGGCCCCATGAAGGTGGGGGAAAGCGAGGCAGAGAGCTCTCCACAATTAGATTACAGGGCAGCTCACAAGACTAGGAGCTCCCTTGAGGGTGGTCCCACCTCCCAGGGGTCTGAAAAAAGAGATGTTTCCAAGGTGTTTCCTGAATATACAAGAAGATGGACGGGGCTATTTTAGGCCTGGTGCCTGACTGCCCACCATGACCGGCCCAGTTAGCAATCTGCAATCAGACCGCCCTGTGAGGTTCCCTTCCGTTAGATTTCACAGGGTCACTGTGATGAGAAAAGGACAGCTGAGATCACCCAGCCTGGTGTCTAGAAAATACTATTATCTGAGTCATGTTACTTTTCTTTCCTTCCTTGGAGATTTCTCTCCACAATCATGTCAATAGAACAGGAGAGCACCTGAAGTCTCTATTATTCACAGGATACAAATTAGGGAAGAACAGAGTTGCTGCGTCCAAAGAAAGGTGGTCAGCTCTGTACGGTTCCAGACTTTCTGGAAAGCAGGAACAAAGATGAAAGACTAACTACCCCAGGCCTTTAAAAGCATGCACTAAAGTCAAAGACACAGATTTTCCGAGTATTATCGGTATATATATTAAACTATTTCTTCTCTTGAGATTCAGATCGTAGTTCTCTAGTTGTCCCGATGATGAAAGCAGCAAAATTGAGACAAATAATTTTCCTGTATTTAAAATAGGCCAGAAATGTTATCAAACAAATATGTAAAGTAGCTACCTGTGTTTAGACAGCTCATTTGCAAGCAAGCTGTGCACACACTGAGCCATTTACCAGGGTCCCCTGCTCCCTCCTACAGGGGCCAAGTTGGCCGTGGCTTCTCCCTACATACCCCACAGCCGTAATCCACAACAATCCCGCTGTTCTGATATGATGTCATAACTGGTGCCCCCCAGAAGACTGACCTCACAGCCGCGCCACCCGTCTGGGGGGCATGGGGTGCAGGCTGTGCCCTCCCCCTGCCGTTGTCTCTACCCTTCACATCTCCCTTTCCCTCTCTTCTCCCCACCCTCCATCAATCCCTTCACTTCCCTGTTAATTTCCATGCCAGGCAAATCCTCACACATACACCGAGTTTCCTCTCACCCTTTTTCTCTCGAGGGATAAAGCTGACCAGGGGCCAGTTACCCAGATCCCAGGAGGAATGAGAAGCAGGCCCCACAAAATTTGAAACAGATTCCCAACAGACCCAGACTGCCTCTCAACTCCCCGGCCCTCTCTGAGAAGCAGTGGGCTAGACCAGAAGAGCCATCTCTAGCTTCAGTTTATAAAAAGAGACATTACTGGGAAACTTACTTTAAATTTTGTTTTACTTTATTTATTGATTTTGAGAAAAAGAGGGAGAGAAACATTGATATGTTATTTATGCATTCATTGGTTCATTCCTGAATGTGCCCTGATTGGGGATCAAACCCACAACCTTGGCATATCAGAACAATGCTCCACCCTACTGAGTAACCAGGCCAGAGCCTGTTTGTTTGTTTGTTTGAAGCAACTGAAAATGGCCCCTCAACACAATACTGGTAATAATGATTCAGGGAACCCAGAGTCACATATGTTTACGTGAACTTTCAGTAATATAAAGAAACTTTTTAAAATTCATGAACTGGCTAAGAATTGCATCTAGTTCTTACATGAACTCCACTGTTTCATCATCTTACTATTAGCTTAATCCTTCCCCAGTAGCAGCATTGAAAAGAAATTAAAAAATGGTTTCTTCTATAATGTTAATATTTTTGGTTTTAAAATGTATCTCACGGCCCTGGCCGGTTGGCTCAGAGGTAGAGCGTCGGCCTGGTGTGCGGGGGACCCGGGTTCGATTCCCAGCCAGGGCACATAGGAGAAGCGTCCATTTGCTTCTCCACCCCCCCCCCTCCTTCCTCTCTCTCTCTTCCCCTCCCACAGCTGAGGCTCCATTATAGCCCGGGCACTGGGGATGGCTCCTTGGCCTCTGCCCCAGGCACTAGAGTGGCTCTGGTCGCAGCAGAGCGACGCCCCGGAGGGGCAGAGCATCGCCCTCTGGTGGGCAGAGCGTCGCCCCTGGTGGGCGTGCCGGGTGGATCCCAGTCGGTCACATTCTGGAGTCTGTCTGACTGTCTCTCCCCATTTCCAGCTTCAGAAAAATACAAAAACAAACAAACAAAAAAAAATGTATCTCACATAAATATCAGGACTAAAAGCTAATATATACCGGACACCATAGCATTTATTTCACCTAAGGAAACCAAAAACCCACAAGATTTTCATACCTTCCTTCCCCAACTATTCCAACTACTCTAGATAGATAGATGACCAACTGATTAATAGATAGATAGATAGATAGATAGATAGATAGATAGATAGATAGATATAGATATAGATAAATATGTATCCTAGTAGCCCTGGGTCAGTTTTCAGGATGGACAAACCCTGCTTCAGACATCCTTTTGAGTATTTCTTCTAGAAAATAAAGCTTTATGCTTGAGCATGATACTGCTCCATCCCTATGTCTACACTCACCTTGTAATCTAGTGGGAAAAGAATGGGATTTAGAATCAGAAGAAGAATTGAAAGCCTTGGGTCTATTCCTTCCTAGTTTTACTCTAATGAGTCATTTATTTATCCTGTCTGCTCCTCAATTTCCTCATCTGTACAATAGGTAAAATAATACTCATCGCCAAAGAAGTGTGGGGAAAAAAACAACAAAGTAACATATGAAAAGGTAGCTAAGGCGATACCAGGCTTGCAGCAATTACAAGCCCATGGCAATGTCCCCCGAGTCATGGCCACCATGGTGGGTGTCTCATGATGTTATACAGACACTGCCCTGGTGCTCACCCTGTTTCAGAAAGCGACTCTTCTTAAGAGAGAGTTACAAACGTCCTCCCTTTCCTGAATTGGAAGAGAACATAGGGAGAAGCAGGATATTGTATATTTATACTAGAGAGCCTATAATGTATCATACCTTGAAGAAACTAACTCAAAAAAAGACTTTTCTTAACTCCTGTGCATGTTTGTATGTATTGGAATAGCTCAGTTACTGTCACCAGCAAGTTGAACTTGTCTTTGACCTTAGGCTAGCTCCCTGGACTTTGAGATCCTTGGAACAATCCTAGATCGGGCTTCTTTAATATAAACCACTTCCCTCCACCTAGCAACTCTGACCCTCCCCTTCCTTCTAGAACAAACCTAGAAATTCAGTCCTCCACAATGGTTTCCAAGGTATAGAAACTACCTAAGTGTCCACTGAAGGATGGATAGATAAGAGAAGATGTGCTATGTGTGTATGTGTGAGTGTGCGTGTATGTGCACATATTGGAACAACTTAGTTGCTGTCACCAGCAAGCTGAGGATCCTTCTTATGTGCACCTGCCACTAGGTGCCCCCATTCTCTTTCACTTTTTTCTTTACCTTCTTTTCTCTCTGAAACATCGCTTTGTTCCTTTCCTCTTCGCACTCTCTGGCTACGCTTTACATCAACCCAGCGAATCCCAGTTACCCAGTGCTGAGTCCTCACACAGGACACCTCAGCTGCACCTCAGATTTTAACTAACATGCTGTGCGCTTGTCTTGGCGGATTGATAACCAATACCGTGTTTGGATGGGCCCTTGTGGTTCTTATTGTAACTGTAAGACACCCTTTAGCAATAACCATCAGGAAACTCTGAAATAATAAAAGTTTATTACTTATAGAACCTGGAAATTACATAGCACACCTGGGGCCACAGAGCGAAGTCACAAGCTATGGAAAGAACCTGAGTGTCCATCGACCAATGAATGCATGGAGAAGATGTGGAGTTTACATACACAAAGGAATATGATCTGGCCATAAAAAAAGAATAAAATATTGCCACTCACAACAATATGGGTGGGCCTTGAGGGTATTCTGCTATATTATATCAGATGGAGAAGAACAAAAACTGTATGGTTTCACTCACATGTGGAATATATAACAAAAAAGAACCAAATGAACAAATAAAATAAAACCAAACTCATAGACACAGAAAACAGAGTAGAGGTTACCAGAGGGCAAGGGGGTGGGGGGAGGGTGAAATGGGTAAACCGGGTCAATTACATGGTGACAGATGGGAAGTAGACTTTCGGTGGTGAGCAGGCTACAGCATATACAGATAGTAAATTATGATATGCTAATAACCAATGATACTATTGGTAACCAATGTTACCTCAGTAGAAAAAAGAAAGATGTAAAAGCTTAAGTCAGGCACTTGTATTTACAGAAAGATATGGGACTGGCAGGGTTCACACTGCAGATGGAACTACAATGTATTCGGGGAACTTCCCACAAAACTGCAGGAGCGGGTAGAACAATAAGGTGATTTCCATTATCCCAGATACAATGCCCACACAAAACACAAAAGCAATACCTCAAACAAGGTCCTTAAAGGAAGTGCCGCATTTAAAAAGATTAGCAAAAGAAAAAGAAATGCAAAATGAACTGAAATACAGGTACACAAAGGCCTAAGAAGTCAGATCAAATTTTATATATACATATATAAAAGAATTGAAAAACAGGCACTCAAAAGCCTAAGAGGTCAAGACAATTACAAAAAGCCATTCCTCAGACCATAGGGAAAACAGCTAACAGAGAAGAATCCATCTCCCAAACCGTGGAGTGACTCCAGCCACGATTCACGACTGATTACTCTGCTACTTGTTGAAACAGAGAATCTGCTTGGCTTGGCTTTTCAGTTTAGGATGTGTGAGCACAATGACAACAGAATGCACCGAAGGGTAGCAGGTAGAAATGATCATGCACACAGCCTTGGTCCCCAAACCCTTCCTGACAGAAGAAGAGAGATAACAGAATAGGACAGCAGCCGAGCAGGGGATGTAGAGGAGGAGGAAACAGGCCATCAGCTTCATGGCCCCCACGTAAGCGTCAGTCTGGGATTGCCAAAGGCCGCTGGCGTTCCTCTGCATCTTCCGCATGTGTCTCCTCAAAGAGTGTATTAACAAGGACGCAGACGCCACATTCATGATGAACTGGAGGAACAAGCTTGAGAACATGGAGAACACCAAAGACGAGAGGCCCTCTTCAATGTGCAGTCCCGTGCCGTTCCTCCAGGTCACAAACTCAGGAAAGCGCAACGTGTGTCTGAGCACCGCATGCAGGAGCGTGGTGAAAGCAGAAGTCAGCACACAGGCCAGCAGCAGCCGAGGCATCTTTGCGGAGAGGTTCTGTCTGAGCAGGAGGAACATGGGGTGTTGCAAGTTAGTAATCTTCACACAGTAGAAGATGTTGAGCAAAGTTATGAACCAGAGACTACTGGAGTCCAAAAATATCCAAGAGAGCAGGAAGAAAGTGCGTAGGTAGGCTGGCTGTTCGTTGTTCAGAGAGATTAAGAAGAGGGTGACCTCCAGGAGACATAGGCCCAGCATGAGAAATCGAGTGACGCCCACGCTGAACAGGATCCTATCAGAAGAGGAGAGTTGGTGGCTTTTGACCCAAGTCCTGCAATGGACCACCACAATAAACAGATTCACAAGGAGTCCTACAGGGTGCAGAATTAAGGAGACAATAATAGCGGAGTAGAAGGCCATTTGGAGAATCTTACTTGTGGAGGAGCCAGCAGGGGTGGTGCGGGTGTGGGGAACGGGAGAGATACTGAGACGCACGAGCGGACACCAGTACCCAACCAGGAAGGGCATTTCCTTTTTTATTATTTTCCCCAGCATGGCACATGAGCCATCAGTGGTCTAGAGCCAGCTGCTTTTACTGAGATGCAAATCTTCCAAGGATTGCATTATTATTTCTTTACTCGTATCCTGTTTTCATTAGAAATGCCTAATTCAAACAGCCTAGGGGAGTCTGGGAGTCCACTATGCCGCTGAGAGAGAGAGAAGGACCGCAGAAGGGAGGAGCTATGACAGGCTCCCGAACTTCAAATCCAAAGGACAGAGTCGCCATGCGGCACTGGTCCTGGCACTCACAGTGGATAGAGCTCTTCTTCACAGTGACCCCAGACCATGGTGGGACTCCCCATGCCTGCCCACCCACCCCCACCCCCACATCCATGAGCTACCTGGGCCCAACTTCTTCCTCTCCTCTAATCTGGTCACGTCACAGCGGTCATTCTGGCCAGGCCAATGTTGCTCTCTCACCCCCTTAGCACCTGCGGTGACTTAGTTATCTAACCCAGTGGTCCCCAACCTTTTCTGGGCCACGGACCGGTTTAATGTCAGAAAATATTTTCACGGACCAGCCTTTAGGGTGGGATGGATAAATGTATCACGTGACCGAGACAAGCATCAAGAGTGAATCTTAGACGGATGTAACAGAGGGAATCTGGTCATTTTTTAAAAATAAAACATCATTCAGACTTAAATATAAATAAAACAAAAATAATGTAAGTTGTTTATTCTTTCTCTGCAGACCAGTACCAAATGGCCCACAGATCGGTACCGGTCCGCAGCCCGGGGGCTGGGGACCACTGATCTAACAGATCAAGTCCAAGGACCTAACACTTCCTTGAGAAAGCCTTTTCCAATGAATTCCATCCTCGCATGATGATTCCTTACTTTGCTTTCCCTCGCTAGTCACACGGACAGTCACATCATCATTTGCTGCAATCTGCTTTTGTTTGGAAGAGAAATGTCTGCAATTTCAAATTTCCTTTATAAATCTGGGTTCATGCTTAGATCACACGTAGCTATTTCCTCTTAGGCATCTAACTACCAATCAAAGTACTCTGGTGTCGGATACACGGTAATGCTTTAGTTATAGCTGTGCATTGTGCACGCCAAGTAGATAGGCTGATCACTGCCTGACTTCTCTGTAGTTGCTCAGGGAGGAAGAGGCACGATATGCCTGGCAAGTGATAATACCGAAAACCGTGAGTGAGTGCAGGAGTATGGCATCACTCCGAGCTGCTAGATCAGTGGTTCTCACCCTTTCTAATGCCGTGACCCCGCAATACAGTTCCTCATGTTGCGGTGACCCCAAACCAAAAAATAACTTTGGTGGCTACTTCATAACTGTAATTTTGCTACAGTTATGATTCGGAATGTAAATACCTGATATGCATTATGTATTTTCCGATGGCTTTAGGCGACCCCGCCGGGGTCGCGACCCACAGGTTGAGAACCGCTGTGCTAGATGAACCAAGGTGCATCCTGGAGGCAGCCACATGCAGGGTACCAAACCAGGATCCCAGTAGAGCATCCAAAGTCCTACACCAGATCCAGGTAGGAACTGATGAGAGGAAGGGGCTAAAATATGAATATTACTCAGTCCAAAAGAGTGTAGTAAATTCATGTGGCCCTTTAAGACAGGTGACTGGGGCCTGACCTGTGGTGGCGCAGTAGATAAAGCATCAACCTGGAAACGCTGAGGTTGCCGGTTCAAAACCCTGGGCTTGCCTGGTCAAGGCACATATGGGAGTTGATGCTTCCTGCTCCTCCCCCCTTCTCTCTCTCTCTCTCCCCCCCCTCTCTATAATGAATAAATAAAATCTTAAAAAAAATAAAATTTTAAAAAAAATTTTTTTAATAAAAATAAAAAAATAAAAAAAAAAAGACAGGTGACTGGAAAGCAAGCCTTGAAGAATTCCTTAAGCTGAAGCCCAGTCGCTTTTGGTACAGAAAGCTCTTTGTAATAACCACTGGGCACTGACAGAGGCGTGCCCAGGTCAGTTAAACAGGCAGACACAGAGTGGACAAGCAAGGCGCTGATTAAAGGGAAGGGCATATCATAACACATGTTTCCACTTAATTGTCTATAAAAGAGATTACTGCTTTAAAGTAATGAAGTTGAAATATTATAAAACCACATTTAAGTAGAATTAATAATACAGAGTGAGATATTAGGATCAAATGTTCCCAAAAGGGGGCGGGACAGTATTGGGCAGTAATCGACTCCATTCAGAGTCTGACATCCACGTTTGGGGGTCTCAGTAGCTGGAGGCACTATGATTAAGGTGCACAGGGCTTTGTAAAACTCGGTTAATCCTGAAACAGTTCCAGGAGGAAGATACAGTTATCCCCGCTTCGGGTGAGGGAACGGAGCTCAGGGAAAGCAGGTGATACCAGGCGTCATGGGAGAGCAGTGGCTCAGTTAGCAGGTTCTCCTGGAACCGAGCTCTTTCAACTATACTCGGCTGCTCCTCACTGGCCTGTTCGCTTGCCATATTGTTATCATCAGCCACTAATATGTTAGGCGCTGGGGACACAGAAAAGACTTACATCTTGCCTTCCAAAAACATACAGTCTAGTAGGAGAGACAAACAGACCCTGAGATCAGTGTGTTCGGGCTATAATAAGGGGAAACAAAGGCTGCGATGGGAGTGTTCAGGCAGGACATCTCTCCCAGCTTTGGGGGGTTCAGAAAGGCTCCCTGTGGGAGACATACAACATCTTAAAGGTGCAAAGTGATTATCCAAGCAAAAGGCCAGGTGGGATGGAGAAGGATGTTGCAAACAGGGAGAACCCTACTGAAAGAGGCGACAAAGATGAGCTGAGCCAGTACCCTCCATGATCAGACGGCCTCTTCCTCAGAGCTGCAGCCTCTGCTTCCGGGACATGGAGATGAGACACACTCGTTTCTGTGTCTTTTTTTTTGCCCATGAGATACGATGATTTTGAGAATAGGAACTGATCTTGTATAGTGCTTGGTGCAACATGTTAGATGAATGAACGAATGAACCAGAACCAAGAAAAGCCAGAATCAAAATGGAGTGAGATGCGCACTTCCCTGCCTGGACTATGACAGCAGCCTGTGCAGCCAGGCAGAACCCATGACCTTCTCAGAGACCTGCTGGCTGGGCAGTACGAGTCCACAGTGGAGCCACTGCGGATAACTCATAAGCCGTCCCTCTCTGGCTGGAACTGCCCTCTTTGGCGACAAACAGATATTCAAGATCGCTGTGTGCTGAAAAGCAGCACAGGTTTTTATTAATTACAGAAGGACCCGTTTCAGAATCCTTGTATTTCGGTAGATGAGAGATGAATATTAAAACATTTCTTTAAATTTTACTAGATGCCTTTCTAAAAGGGAATTTTAAGTTATGTCAGAATTAGGAATTTTCTTAGCAGTTTCAAGAGGCATACATCAACTCAAAAACAAAAGACATCCTGTTTCTATAATTTTAGAAACGATATATCTAAATTCCAGAACAACCCTAAAATTAATTTCTGGTTACAGATGACCAAATGCCAGGTAATGTGGTGCTCCTTTGTGCTAGGTCAAAATATAACAAAATAACAATAAGAACAATAGCAGTATTTATTGAGGGTTTTTACTCCAGGTGAGATTCTAAGCATTCTTCACGGCTTAACTAATTCGTTCCTTCCAACAATAAATACTACCAACAAAATACTACTCCCATTTTATAAATGAGGAAAGAGAAACGGAGAGAGGTTAATAAAGGAACTTCTGCGAAGTCACCTAGTTGACAAGGGCAGGAGGCAGGACTTGAACCGGGGATCTCAGGGTCCACATTCCCTGCCACAACCACTCCACGCCGGAGAGCCCCTTTGTGACAGAACCCCAAGTCCAGAATTGCCACGTGTCCCAAATAGGCTCACAAGTTTGAGAATTCACGATCATAAGCCATGATATTTTCATCGACTTGTCACCACTGTTCGGTGACAGAAAGTAAATTAATGTGTGATTTTATTAAATAAAAGTGATTCAATGTATGAACCCTGCTTATATAATGTTTTGATAAAACTCTGAAATTTTAAGAGCAGATATTCATCTTGGGTCTTTTTTTAAAAAAAAAAGAAAAAATGCCCGAACTTTCGCCTCCCTTCTAAAAATTAGAAGGTTTACTCAAAAATTTACTTTGGCAAAATGACTAAGCAAGGCAAGCACAACTGAAAGGAAAATGGTTTCCCCCCTGGAAGGCTGGATCGGAACCTGTCCTCAAGGGTCTCGGTTGCCATCCTCCGGCTTTCTCATTACACAGTGGATTTGAGGAAACTGGTACCACATGGGAACTGCTGCGCGACTCACTGTTAGCGACAAGAGGAGCTTGACCTACTTTCTGAGCACTTTATGGAACATGCTCTGCTCACGTTGGTGCACGTGGTCTTGTGAATCTCTACAACCCTGTGAGGTGCGTGTCATAGTCCACATGTGGGCAAGGGGGATGAGACAGGTGATTAACATGACTTGCCTAATGCCAGGAGTCTTAGGAAACAGACGGACCAGAATTCAAACCCGTCTGTGGGATCACAACGCATTTGCTCTCTCCCTCAAGTCCACTGCACTGTTTTACTTACACCAGCTGGTCACTGTCAGTGTAAATGTTACGCTCAAGGTAGTGATCAGCTCATTACGTTGAGCCGCGAGTCACGGTGAAGAGTGTTCTCACTATATTGACATTTCCAAAGACTGTTTTATCGCCTCCAAAACAACCACACAAAGGGAGGCCGTGAGAAGCGTCCCTGGGTGGGACAGGTTAGCAGCTGTCTCTCCCCTACTGATATCACAGCACGGGGGCCATGGGAGGGTCAGGTAGAGCCTGTCGTCATGGCGAGCCAGGCTGCAGGACTGCCAGCCTCCCGCCTGTCCCCTCTGCGATCTATGGGGAAAGACGTCGCCTGGACACAGGCGTCAGACGGGCAGGCTCGCACCAGAGCAGCTCCACGAAGGTCTGCTTCAGCTTGTTGTTGCCCAGAATGAGGACAAAGGAGTGGCCGGCAGGGTAAAACATTGTCACTGCCACCATGACCATCTTGGTCAACTCGGTTCCTGGTATGAAATAACTGGATGAGGCAATTAAAAAGGAGAGGAAGTAAATGAGGAAGAGGAAGAGAAAGGAGAGGATCATCTTGATGGCCTTCTTGTGGGCCTCGGTGCTGGGGTCGCTGGAGCTGGCTCCATGCTGCTGCATCCGCCGCGTGTGCCTCCCCAGGGAGAGGATGAGCAGGACGTAGGAGGCCAGGGACACGATCAGGGGAGGGAGGTCCCACAGCAGCCCGAGAACGTGGACCAGCTCATACGCAACCTCCTGCTTTCTAAAGTGCTCCGTCATGTTCTCTGCGCTGAGTCCGCGCAGGACATAATAGGCCTTAAACTCACGCATCAGAGACAGGACACTGCCGCACGACAAGACCAGTGCACTCAGCAGCAACCACACGACCACCCTGTGGACTCTCCACTTGAGCCAGAGGAACACGTGATGGGAGAAACTGGCGATTTTCAGACAGTAGAAGACGCTGAGACAGGTGGCCAGCCAGATGCTCAGACTGTTTGTGAATGTCCAGAGAGTATCAATAAGTTGGATTGCTATATCACTTGCATATATTGAACGAAGGTACCCCCTTACTAAACAATCAACCAAGAGAATCCACAACAGAGTGATCCTGGAGAGAGCCAGGCTAGTGATGACAAAGTCTGACACAGAGATTTTCTTGCTCTTGAACCAGCGGCTGCCATTGACCCACCCAATGAAAGCATTCCCCAGCAGTCCCAGAATGAACTGAGTGACAGAGAGAAACAGGATTGCAGCCCTGGTGAGTTCCGACATGGCCGCTATCAGGCAGGACTGACCTTGGCTCTCTATGTTGATACACAAGCTCTCCTTGCCAATCTGAAATGTCTCCCTGTGAACCTGTCGCCTCTACCTGCTGCGCTGCTGTACCCGTCTCTGGTCTCCTCCCCAATTCAGTCTGTTGGGAGAGCAGTTTACCACAAACCCCCTCTGGCTGGCTCTTCCAGGTCAGTCTGTCCTCTCCACAGGTGACATTGAACACGGCAGCTCTTTGCCCATATGCAAATAGAACAGTGTCTAGTGTCACACAGAGAAGGAAGAGAGATCTGAGTCACAAAGAATATGGAGGACTTGGGCTCAGTTTCATAGGGAGCAGGATTCTGAGCCACCCAGAACAGACAGGTGAGTGTCCCACATCTTGCTGGGTGGGCTAAGTACACAAGGCCCCGTCCAGTCTTCACCTGGGCCACTGTCTAGTGTTGTGTTTGCAGCAAGCACCCTTGAAGGATGAGGTTACATGTCCTTCCAGGACAAAGAGCAGTCTTGCTTCTTGCTTGCTCTAAAAGCAGTGAACTTCCCAAGTTCGGTGTGGCTCTGCATAATGACACCCATCTGCGCTCTCTGGGTTCCCCCTGGGAGACTTGCCTGATATTCACGCAGCTGGCTGTGCTGTGAATAATGTGATCCTTCATTCTCCTGGGAGTTTCGTGTCTTCTGCCAGCCATCACGGAACAGTGAAAGGCTAGGTTATTAGCTTGTGAACCAGGTAAAATCAAATCCCCGATCAATGTGGTCAGCAGCGCTTTGGGCAGCCTGTTCCAGTTCGTCACACGCTGAGTCCTAACCCCCTTCCTTCTACACGCTGTACCAGGGAGTCCGGGACTCTACAAACCACTTTCCAGACTCCCTTTCCAGGTGCCCCGCTTTTAGTGTCTGCCAAAGTGGACACCAGCCGGTGAGAGGAGACAAGAAGCCTGCTTCTTGCTCCAACAGGGTGGCCCTTGGTGGTGGCTCCTCTGACGAGGGAAAGGACTGATGACCCCAGACAGCAGGAACCTGGACGAAACCACCTGTTCAGCGTGCCTAGCCCTGGTGAAGGCCGTTGCTCTCCACCACACTGGGAACACAGAGGAGCTTCCCCAGCCAGGCAGCAGCAGGCCCAGGCTCCAGGCTCCCAGGCTCCCAGGCTCCCCGGCTCCCGCCCGGGGCTGCCACTGCCTCCGACCTCTGGGCGTGACCCTGCCCCCTTCTGCTCCTGCAGAACCCTTCCCATCTCCCTCCTTCTCTTCCCACACGATTACAAACAGTCCCTTGCACGAAGTTCCCTCTGTCTGAAATATACTGCTCACAAAAATTAGGGGATATTTTATGGCTTCATATTCATTTTAAAATATCCCTTAATTTTTGTGAGCAGTATACTTATTACACTGGTTTCCATTTTCCTGATGGGACTCTGAAAATTGCGTTGTACTTAGGAGCTGGCTACCTTGCAATGGGAGGCCTCCTCACTCCGGAACACCTGGTCTGCATTCTGCCAGGGGAGCACACGGACAACACTTCTGTCACAATCTAAGTGCTCCTTCACTCAATGGAGCTGTTATTCAAGGGTCCTCATAACAAACTACAAGCAAAACTATTTGATGGAAAAAAAAAATGTGCTGGTCTTCACTCTTCTGAAGGCTCTTGCTGAACTTTTGTGTACATTTTATGTCCTGTTCCCTCCCCAAACTTAAAACGAGACACAGGCTAAAAGCTGGAAGGACTATGGGAACAGAGGCGAGATTATATTTATACTTCTGCCCTGGCCGGTTGGCTCAGCGGTAGAGCGTCGGCCTAGCGTGCGGAGGACCCGGGTTCGATTCCCGGCCAGGGCACACAGGAGAAGCACCCACCTGCTTCTCCACCCCTCCGCCGCGCCTTCCTCTCTGTCTCTCTCTTCCCCTCCCGCAGCCAAGGCTCTATTGGAGCAAAGATGGCCCGGACGCTGGGGATGGCTCTGTGGCCTCTGCCTCAGGCGCTAGAGTGGCTCTAGTCACAACATGGCCACTCCCAGGATGGGCAGAGCATCGCTCCCTGGTGGGCAGAGCGTCGCCCCCTGGTGGGCGTGCCGGGTGGATCCCGGTCAGACGCATGCAGGAGTCTGTCTGACTGTCTCTCCCTGTTTCCAGCTTCAGAAAAATGCAAAAAAAAAAAAAAATATATATATATATATATATATATTTATACTTCTGCTTGCAGTGGAAGGTCATCTAAGCAGGAGAATAAAGAGGTGTTCGTGTATATGGAAATAAAGGCAAAAATGTGTAAATCGTAAAGATCGCGTTTAACTACAAAGCACAGAGAAGTGACTTGAACAAGGTAGAGCTTTATTTGTGTCTCCCATAGAAGGCCAGAGGTGGGCAGTCCAGGATGGGCAGGGTGGCTCCACGGTCATCACAGATCCCAGCTTCTCCATCCTCTATTCTGAAGATCGCCTCATGAACCAGGATGGCGATTGGAGATTCAGTCACATCCACATCTCGGACAAGACAGAGCCAGACGAGGGTCTGGAGGAGCACGGAGCATGAGCCTCCCAACAGGTCAGCTCATGGAAGGAACATTCCTGAAAGCACCGCCCACCGATCTCTGCTTGTGGCCCCTTGGCAACTCTCAACTGCCAAGAACAGGAATGCAGCATTTTCGCTGTGCAGACCGTCACCCCAGGGACGTACGGATGCTGCAAATGCAGCAGGGACAATGGACATTGGGTAGTATCTTAATCACGTGTTTTATTTCCTGTATTTTATGATGCACTGACATCTTGGGGCCTTGCAGACCATGGGAGGGACTGTCCCCCTCCCAATTTAGCTAATTCCTAGAAAGAGTAAATGACTTGCCCATGCCTGACCTCTGGTGGCACAGTGGATAAAGCATCGACCTGGAATGCTGAGGTTGCCGGTTCAAAACTCTGGGCTTGCCTGGTCAAGGCACATATGAGAGTTGATGCTTCTTGCTCCTCCCCCTTCTCTTTTTCTCTTTCTCTCTCTCTCTCTCTCTCTCTCTCTCTCCTCTAAAATGAATAAAAATAATTTTTTTTAAAAAATGACTTGCCCATGAGCATGCCTTTGCTATGCGAACCAACCAATCCTGAGTCCATACCCCCCACACTCCATCCCCCACCCCCACAGTAGCTTCCTTTCATCGGGCTACTACAGTACAGAACACCATGCCTCCACTTAAAACCACCCCAGTACCTGGTAGTTGACAGCTAGGGACCAACCCCATGCTCAGAGCCTGCTGAAAGCTATTCAAACTGCCCAACCCAGCACGTGTTCAGCTTGCCAGTCCTGTCATCCATTCTTTCCCCATGAAACACCACAAGAAAAGCTCCCACCCACACTTCCCCCACGTTCCTTCTGCCTCCTCCCCTACGCTGGTGCCTCCCTGAGTGGCCCCGCACAGTGTGTGGTGGCCTCTCCTGGTGGGAACATAAGAAACTGTTCTTTCAAAGGCAGCTGTCTCTATGTCTGATGGCGTCACACCCGATTAAAGCGCATCCCAGGCTGACTGCAGACATAAGCCTAAAGTTCTGTACGTTCCAAACAACACTCTTTTTCTTCCCTCTTCTCAAACCTGCTCCCTCATCCATCCAAATCCCTTCATCTCAGAAACAAAGCGTCACTATACACATGACTGTCCTAGTGGGAGCCTCAAAATTACCTTTTGGTCCTCTCGTCTCTTACCACCATCTACTCCATCACCACGAGATGCCGGGCAGGGGGTCTGTGTTCTTAGTATCCCTAACCCTGAGCCCAACAGGAGCCCAACACCTAACTGGCCCACAACGAATGATCAGCGTGAATCCCCAGTGCTGCTCCCGTCACCTTGAGCCCCCACTCGACTAACCCTTCCGGGCTTGCTCACGGCCTCAAGGCTTCTCCCCTTCTCACCCTTCACCTGTCTCCACTGTTCTTTCTATCGCACGGTTCTGACAATACATCTGTGTTATAGCGTCTGGCGGGCCCCCTCCACCCCCACCCCACTGCCAAAGCCCTCTGCAAGCTCCTGAGGCCCTTTCTGATGGGCCCCCGCATGGTTCTGACAATACATCTGTGTTATAGCGTCTGGCGGGCCCCCTCCACCCCCACCCCACTGCCAAAGCCCTCTGCAAGCTCCTGAGGCCCTTTCTGATGGGCCCCCGCCCCCCTGCATGGCTTTCTCTCTCACTGCTTCAGATGCTTTAACTTTCTGGGCCTCTGTTCATGCTGCTGCTTCTGCTCAAAACCTAACTCTTCTCTCTATGCCCCATGCAGGACTTTGCTTCTACTGCATTCTACTTAGCTGCACAGGCTCTGCTTATCTCTGCTTATCCTCCCCCCACCCCGTCATCCAGGACCAGGAGCTCCCTCAGTGCAGGACTCCCATTAGAGCCATCCCTACACCCAGGCCTGTATGGGCGCCTGGCACAGAGCAGGTGTCCAACTGATGTTGAGTTTAAAAAGACGCCCAGGTCTGACCAGGCGGTGGCGTAGTGGATAAAGAGTCAGACTGGGATGCAAAGGACCCAGGTTCGAGACCCTGAGGTCGCCAGCTTGAGTGCGGGCTCATCTGGTTTGAGCAAGGTTCACCAGCTTAAGCCCAAGGTCACTGGCTTGAGCAAGGGGGTCACTTGGTCTGCTGTAGCCCCCCCCCCCCAGTCAAGGCACATATGAGAGAGCAATCAATTAACAACTAAGATGCCGCAACAAAGAACTGATGCTTCTCATCTCTTTTCCTTCCTGTCTGTCCCTATCTGTCCCTATCTCTGTCTCAAAAAACAAAAACCACCCAGATTCACTGTAAAAAGCTGTGGAAGATTAAAAACAAACAAACAATAAGACATGTCCCAAGTGGGATATGTGCTCAGTAATCCATGGGTGTCAGTAACAATTACAATAACGAAAAAGGTCAAGGGCAATGCACCAAAGTTAACGTGCCCTCACGAGCATCCACGAGACCCGACGAGACGGGCATGGAGACTTGTTTCGAATCACGACGGCAGTGACAGCAGCAGTGAGCACAGGACACAGTCACTACGTACTAAGGAGGCCACATACTTCCTGTGCCCCTCACAGCAGCCCTACAGAGCAGGTACCACTACTGTCCCTGTCTTATTCCCAGGAAAACACAACGACAAAAGTTCAAGAAACCCCTCAGAAGCCACTCAGCTGGCGGGGGAAGCAGAAATTCAAGTCCAGGCTTTCTGGCTGCACAGCCCTAACTGAGCAGGTATGACACCACCTTTTTCTCAAATGGCAGGTGCAGCAGGAACACTAAGAAATGTCAAGACGTACTACTACTTTGCAGACAAACAAGACCCTGAGGTCAGAAACATGGGAGACAGTAAAAAGGGCGAAGAATATGGAGACAAGAAGCGAAATTTCATTGCCATGGCTGCACGATTCCGACCGCTGAGAAAGGTACACACCACCCTGTCACAGACCATGGGACTGGCACGAAGGCAGGTTACAGCAGGGGAGGGCCTCGAATGTTGACACCAGTCGATCTGAAGCCAGCCTGACAAATTCTAGAAACGTTAACGTGCCCTCACGAGCATCTTCCTGCCAGCTTCACCTCTCAGTAGGAAGGGAACCATGAGGGGCAGACATTGCTTAAGGGAAAAGGAACATGCAAACATAGCCTGGAAGAGAAATTCACTGACTTGTTTCCCTGCCAGACAGCAGACTGAAAATCAGAAATAACAGACAGAGCTACTTCTCCCCACATACAATCCCTCCCACCACCAAGTATGTATTAAACTCCCGGTGAGATTCAGAGGCGCCCTGCATGGGGTGCTGGTCTGAGGTTAACAGTGGGAGCTCTCACTACCAAGGGCAATGGGTGTGGAAGGGTGGTAGGCGGCGGGCAGTGGGCAGAAACCAAACTGCAAACGTCACATACCTAAGCTCGAACTCAAGGCTGCCCCTTTGAAGCTGCATGACTTGAATATGCTATTTAACCCCTACTGAGGGGATTCCTCCTCACGGGTGAAATGGGGAGAGACACTCCCTTCTTCTTAGGGTCCCAGTGAAACGAGACCATGATACAAACGCTCAGCAGTGCCTCGTGCGCAGTCAGCACACAGCAACCGTCGGCCACTAGGAATGACTGCGAGGTTTCTCTACAACTCACTGCCCACGACCATCTCATGCTCTCAGTGGGTCTGCGGTGGCTCCCAGCCGTCTTCATAGCACACGCAACCCCGGGCAGAGCACGTGGTAACCTGACCCTGCCCTCGCTTCCAGGTCAGCATTTCAGAACTGCGCCTGAATGACAGGCACCCACGGCGCCCTCAACTGTCGTGCTGCCTGGCTGAGCTGGACGGGACGGGACGGGACGGGACCCAGGGTTGTTTAAGAAGGTAAACCTGCCCTTAGAAACTGCATGATCTTCCGGGAACAGAGATAAACCGTCACTAACTCATCCTCACTGAGCTGCACAGGTTGGGCTGGAGCCCGGCTGGCCATGACAAGGAGTCCCCGAAAACAGCCATGGAAACGTGGCCTTGGGTCTTTTGGACATCTCTGGATCGATCATTTAAGAAACGCACGCTGGCTGAACTCTGTGCCGGCAGTGAACAGTGGGTCTCATGTGGGTTGGTCTTTCAAGGAGGTCGCTCTGGGGTGTGACGTAATGAGGAGAATCAAAGACAAAGGGTAGGAAAAAAGTGAATGAAGTGTCTAAGCATGAGATACCGAAATGCAGAAGGCAGGGAGAGACACGTGAGGATGACCCGGTCACCATCGGGACCTGCAGCGGTACCAGCTGACCGACAACAAAGCAAGCCTGGCTTGGAAATAATGGAAAGGTTTTATTCCCCAAAATGAAAACAGCTATTTATTTTATCTCATTATAAAAGTTATTGTTACACATTTTCAACGCTTAACAACAAAAAAATAACAAAAAAACTAGAATATACAGAATAGGAAATAAGAACTATCACACAAAATCACCCCCATCCAGAGAACAGAACATTTGATGTTTCTTCTTCCAGACTTCTCTAAGCATATAATTTTGTTAATTGCAACTTCTTTTTCAAAGCTGGAATAGCGCTGCACATGCTATGTGGTACTTTTCTGTGTACCATATTCATCTCTCCAGTGAACGTGGGATCTCAAAATCTAAACTGCAGGACAGATTTCTGCAAGTGCGGCCCCGACGCCGTATCTGAGAAAGGGAAAGCAGGACACATGGACCGGAAGGTCCCTGCGGTCTCTCAGTACGGTCAGTTCCAACGTCTCCCCAAGCCAGGACCAGGCGGGGAGCAGCGGAAGGGCTGCCCACGGGAGGGCAGAGGGCGCGCTCCCCCAGGCCAACTGGCTGTGGACCGCCGGGCCTGCAGGACCCAGCATGCCTGAGGCCTCCGCACTGAACAGCTGAGTGCACAAGCCCTGCCACCCACTCAGCCCTCTGGAAGCCTCCAGGGAGAGTTCAGAGAAGAGCCCCTCAGCTCATAATGATCCTGTAGGACACACTTCTGCCCCTGCGCCCTGGGCTCGGAATTCCTTCCAGTTGGTGGTTAAGATCCATAATGTAGCACAAGAATTCTGGACTTGTGAAGCCCAGCAGGACCTAAGCTGCAGTGAGCAGCACGCCTTCAGGCGGAGGGGAGAGGATTGCAGCCCAGGGCACATCGGCATAAGCCTAGCCGGAGCCCACGCTGGAACCCGGTTCAGATGGAACGAGCGATGTCTCCAGCGTGAACTGGACAACCCGCTCGGCAGCAGCCAACCTCTAAAAACTGTGGCCAAGTAGAGGCAGACCTGCGGAGGACTGACGTGACGCTAAGTGAGAGGCACTGCAAAGCTGAGCGCACCCTGCAGCGCCCAGAACCTGACCATGAAAGTCACAGTGAGTACACAACGGTCTGTGTACATGCATCGAGGGAAAGAAAGGAAAACGTCAGACCCGAGGCACGAAGCTAGGGAGGCAAAGTCAAGGTTGATCAGGGGGCTTCCCCTAGTCCTGAGTGACACTAAGGGACAGAAAACAGCAGAACCAGCACCCCTGTGGCACCACCTGGAGATGAACTGTCACCCCTAGTTATAGTTGAGGTCTTTATTACTCATAAACCTTATTTCATAAATGCTACTGTTGAAATTGTCCACAAAGATGGGAAAGAGGGAGGTCTGTCTTGAAGCTGTGCAGGTGAGACACCAACCTGCTGAGCAACCCCCTTCAATTCGGGTTAAAGCTTCATATCCCACTGGGATCAGCAGCTGTCAGCTCGCCCAGTGTCTGTTCACGCTGAGCACTGGTTCCCGTGCAGAGACACAGAAAAATACAGTCCTCGCCTTCCAGTGTATGGAGCAGACAGGAAAGAAAGTCGATGGTTGCAATAGCGAGCCAGAGGCCTGACTTGTAGTGACATTCAACACAGACGGAGCAGCTGAATCAATACTGTAACAGGAATGCGCACAAACAGCACGGGGTCTTCCCAAAGGACACTCGGCCCTTTGCCGCAGTGCCGATGAGCCTGACGGTTCACTCTGGCGCATACTTATACAGGGAGCATCCCTAAATGAACAACTGGTGAATGTCACATGAGACAGGAGCTACCACCGCACCGAAAGGGCAGCGGGGAGCAACAGTCAGGAGAAAGGAGAAATAGTGTCACTCGTTTTATATAAAACAGTATTTTAATTATTGTCCTTAGAAACTATAAAGACTATACATGATTTGGAAGGGAGACTGTACCAAAACACTGGCCAGAGAAGAATGGTCCACGCTACGCCTTCTCTTTTGTCTGGTCACTCAGAAATATAATGTTATCTGTAAAGAAGCCAGAGCATAAACGTTATTTTCAGAACCCTTCCTCCATCCCATTTAATCATTCCCCTCTAAGACATACATACTTCACTGCTGCTAACTAACAGAGCTTTATACAAAGTCTCAAAATACTACCTAACCCATGCTATGTTCATGAAAGGTGTGCACAATAGGCAGAGGGGAGCTCAGAGCTGGGCTTCGGCTGTCTGTCAACAATCGGACCCTGTTAGAAGAGGTGGGATGTTTCTTGTCTTCCGCAAAGGCAGTTAAGGTCTTCTCAGCAATAACTCTCTACCAAACAACCAGTCACAAGTTCCGAAGGGTTCAATGTTCAGACAGATGTCATTAAACCAGGCAGTATACATCCCCACGTAGAAAAGGGCCAAGAACCAACATTCCTCATGCTGGAGGTATGGAGGAAGGACAGGGTCCAACGTATGACCACGTCAGCAACAACAGATTTATTCACGTTGTTGAGTAAGTATGAACACTCACATGGAAGACATTCGATTTTTAAATTTTAAAACAGATGACTTTAATATACTCATTCGTTGGAAAAGTTTCACTAATCAATTACTACAGAGAGAGCATTATTATCTAACATCAGACATCGCTGCTCTTAGAGTACTGTCCCAGACGGAGTTAGTCTAGGACAAGCCAAGGAAAAGAATTAAGTAGTACTTTCTGCATAACTCCAAAAAGACCTAGATTCTTTTAACTTTGGAACCATTCAAAAGTAGTTATCTAGTGACTGAATATCTGCTCATGACTATATAGTCTTCCAAAAATCCAGCATTTTGGTGCAGAATGGCTATTTCAAAAGAGACTGTTAGAACTGTGTCATGCTTGAAGGCGAGGGCGCCACCCACTGGTGGTTATTTTTAAGTGACAGGCACCATCCCCAGGAGGAAAACTATGGCCTATAAAGCAGATCTACCAAATTAAGCTCTAGTCCCTTCAATTCCAAAATCAGTAAGCTCAATCACCCATGCTAGTGAATACTAGTGACGATAGCACCACCAACAAAAGGCAGAACATCTGAAATGCATCTATTTGGCTAGGTTCATGACAATTCACACAATACAAAATTAACCCACACCTTTGATTGACAGTAAAATACAACAGTATTAAATACTTCTTAAATAAATAATTAGTAGAGGTTTAGAAATGTCCATTATTATTTTATTAGAAACCTCGGCTGCCCACTGCTGAAATCACAGGTGTAGATTTATACCACAGGGAGGTCTGGAAAACATCTGTGAACAGGTAGATATCTCTGAAGATACGGCCAATGGAAGAACAGGGCATGTAGAAAATGACGTACTGTCACGACACTCAAGAATTTCGAAAGCAAAATAATCAGGAAGAACCTCATCTGAGGTCCGGTAAGGAGGGGAAGAAGATACCCACATTGGTTTTCAAGGACAATATGCTTTGAAAGAAACCAGTAAAAAAACACATGTTGTAACCATTATTTACAACAAATTGTAATTTCTCAATATGGTATAGCGGTTTATGACATGGACTCTGGAACAAGGGAAAGAGAAACATTAAAATAATCTGTTGATTAAAAGAGACTTAAGTTCTCAGACATCAAGCCTTCAGAATACTAAGAAAATAAATCTGTAATTAAAAAAAATGAGAGACATAAGACACAGGTAACAGTGTACACGTTGCACTTTGGTCATGGGTTCTAATTTAGGGGGCTACAGAACACACTGAACTTTCCTCTGTATTGTCCACATCTCGACTGGCATGGCTGTGGGCTGCTCCACTGTATACACGGTGTTAATCATCATCTGCGCATGCATACATGCTGCCACATCATCCTACAGAAACTGGGAGGGTTTTCCTTTTATTTGGTGCAGATTTCACATTTCTATCATCTTTTGTTGCTTTCCTGTGACTGGTCAAAAGTGCACCATGACTTTACGGACACACTGTAGAACGTTTGGACTTGTATTTATGGAGCAGTGAAGGAACTATGAACATTGTGATACCTGGTAAAAAATATTGTAACAATAATTTCTCAACAGCACTGCAGTTATTTTAAAATGAAGTCTGTATCTCAGAGGTTCGTACTGAAATATGGATGGACGAAGTAACATAAGCCTGAAATCCATGTCAAAATGACCCAGGTACAGGAGAAGTGGCTGGGGACACAGATGGAGCACTATCAGCCATCAGCTGATAACTGCTGAAGCTAAAGGATGGAATTAAAAACAATTCTCTCCACTTTTGTAAGCGTGACATTTTCCATAAGGAAAAAAATTAATTTTTAAATGCTATCTAATTTAGGCATTTATCTCATAAGTTTCTAAACATTGAGACACTACTACAATAAGATGTCTTTCATTCCCACCTACTTATTTGTGAAAAGGTTTTTTGGTGTTTATATCCGTAAAAATGAACAGAAGACTTTATTCAAGAATGGGGGGAAAGGACCATCTATATCATTGTAAGATGCATTCCATATATACAATATTTATTTTATTTATTTTAGAGAGAGGAAGGGAGAGAGCAGGAGAGACATTAACATCTGTTCCAACATGTGCTCTGACTGGGGATTGAACTGGCAACCTCTGAGCTTTGGGATGATGCTCTAACCAACTGGCCACAGCTAGTTTTTATAATTACCATATATATTTAAAGTTGTTTTGGTCAATTATATTAAAAGTATAAAATAACATTTAGCACCTTAGTGTCATAGAATTTTTAAAAATATTTTTAAATGTCTATTTATGTATATATTTTTGTTAAAAATATGACAAAAATGGATAATAGAAGATTCTTACCTAAACCATTAAGGTATAGCAGAGGAGAATGGAATGGAAAAACAGGCTCAGAGAAAAGGGAATACAGTCATGTGCCACTGAATGACAGGTACAGGTCCTGAGGAATGGGTTGCTAGGTGATTTCTCTGTCGTGCGAACATCGCAGGGTGTACTAACACAAACCTACATGACACAGTCTACTACACAGCGGGGCCATATGATACAGCCTAGTGCTCCCAGGCTACAAGCCTGTACAGCCCCGTGACTGTATAAAAATCCACAATGTTAAGTCAAGCACAAGAAAAATAGATACAATCAAGAACTGCCAGGTGTAACACACACTGTTTTATTGTCAAGTTCTTTTTTAAAGTAGAAAGAGTGCTCTAAAATAATACAGTAAATACCTAAACCCGTAACACAGCCTTTTATCAAGTGTTACGTACTGTACATAACTGTCTGTGCTACACTTTCAGACAACTGGCAGTGCAGGTTTGCCGAAACCAGTATCACCCACACACCCATGATGTATTGTTCTATGACGTTACAGAGGCTATGACGTCACTAGGTGAGAGGAATTTTCAGCTGCATTATAATATTATAGTATCACTGCCATATAGGCAGTCCTTTATTGACCCAAATGTCGTTATGCAGTGCAAAACTGTATTGTAAAATTTCCAAAAGTTGAAGAGCCTGTTCACAGATATTTTAAAATGAGAACTGGTATCAAATTGGTATGGTGTTCATATGCATTAATACATTTAAGAGTAACAATTTTACATTGAAAAAATGTTACTGTCAAAGATGTCCAATGGGGTACAGTTTTCAAAATTCTTACAGAATTTTCAAAGAAGTCTGAAAACTGCTCTAGGGGATAGCTTCCTAACCTCCTCTAACACTGTATGTCCTTCTTTCCTAAGCCACTTTGTGTTTTGTTTAATAGTTAAGAATTTAAAACAAAAGCATCATCACATTAAGTACCAAAGAGGTTCTCAATGAAGCTGCATGCGTCTAATGCCACTCATGTTAGTGTAACTACCTTGCCACATGCTTCTCCCTGTTTAGGCCACGTCCTTCCCAGATTCGAGAGCTAAGTGTTTCTAACTCCAAACAGTACGGACTGGCACAGTTTAATTTACACTCTACTCAACATTACCTGTGACTGAAACTGTCAGAGATAATTTTCTAACGGAACAGGTAAATGTAGAAACTCTTAGCAAGCCCACAAACCATTCCCGAGTTCTTCTGGTGAGCTGCCTCACAATCTCATTAGCATGAGGACTCCCAGCCCCAGTTAGTTCCTCATGACACAGGGAAGCTTTTACAGGAGGGGGGAGGGGGAGGAGGGGAGAACAGCTGTCCCCACAAGCTGCTTACCAGCTATGATTGTTGTTGCTTGCCGCCTCACATTATTTTTATCCATGTATTCGCCATAGTCTACTTTCCCTTCCACATAAACTCGAGACCTGAAATAAATAAAATTTGGTTTTCAGTCTGGAGAGTCTAATACGCTTTACAAGAGAGGAAAGGCTTGTTCACGGTTTTAAGCCACTCACACTGTGAGATTTCTTCCAGCCTCAACTTACCCCTTTTTCACATACTGATAGGCCACATCTCGGAGGCCCGGTCGGAATACTGAAATTCTGTGCCACGTTGTCTTCTGACTGACATCCCCTAGATCATGAGAACAGGAAACAGGTTACAAGCGCCAGCACGCAAGATGAACAACAAAGGACACAGCAACCCCAGCAAAACCGACATCACAGTGTCTAAGAGAACAGGGCCACTTTAGAGGAGAAAGAGCCTTTCCAAAAGTAGCTGCCTCTAGTTCGATAACTGATAACAGAAAGCAAACCACGTCTTCTGCTGCTGATATGATAAACACCCCGGTCTTTTGTACTCACCTATTTGGTACGTTTCATTTTCTCCTGACTTCCACATCTCATTTGTTGCGAGAGAAAATATTGTGACTGGGTTTTTCCCTTCTGCCTGCCTCATGACAGGGTCCTGACCCACTCGCCCAAGTAACTGCACACGATTCAGAGCTGAAATGCAATGTGTAGATAACATGAGACGGAGAGCAACGTCCAGAGCAACCAACACTTCAACTTCAATCTCGGCATTAAGCAAAACCCACGGTCTGGAGGATCAGATCAACAAGGGAAGGGGCAAATAAGGGGAGGCTGGGAGGGGAAAAATGGGCTGTCGAGAAAGAAGAGAACATTTTTAGAAAGAGTAGCCCCACAAAACAAATAGTAAGCTCTTTTTATCTTAAATTCTTCTTTAAAATACCTTAAAAAACAGTCTTTATCATTTAAAAAATAAATCTGAGATCTGAAAATCTTTATAAACACAAGGGAATATTTCTGTGAAACAGTAGGTTTCACAAACTTTCAATCCCTCAGCCAAATAGTACATAACCTTGGGAAACTCAGACACCCAATATGACTCAAGGAAATTCTATGGCAGGAGAGTGACAACAGGGAGTGAAATCTGACTGATAAAGGAAGAAAGGCCCACTTTATCTTAGGCCTTGCAGCCTGATGGAGCAAAGCCAAGGGCCGTGAGACAAATGTGAGCCAAAGGCAGGAAGACCAACAGATTATAACTGAACCAGTGTACCTCTGCAACACATCTGGGAGAACATTAGCACATTGCTATAAATGTCACACTTTACACTTGGAAATCAGCTACTACTTACATCTTTCAAGAACCAAGCTGCTTGCTATTTCAGACTCATGTCTTACAAACTGATGAAGCACCTAAAGTGGAACAAATGAATAAAAAGGCTATTAATTTTGGGGGAAACATTCAGGGAAAGGCAAACAGAAGACCTACTCACATCCGGTCCCCATCTTGTCAGCTCCTTCTATAGCACATGCCCCTGGAAGACAGGATGCTGGCCGCTTCCCATCGCAACACTTTAGGGCAACCGACTACAGAAGCCCAAAGGCACGAAGGAGGCACTACAGAGCATGCCCAGGAAAGTTAATTTATACTCCTGTTTCCTTCGTGTAACCCTCAAGAGTATGGTACTTCTGTGACTGCTCACAAAAGGTAAGTGGTCAAAAAAAGAACCATATGCCTTATAGGAAAATGCTGGGATAGGGATTCTCCTAGTCTTTGGATCAATAAAGACTTTAAATGCTCTTGAACTGATCTAAACACAACTAACATGTTTCTAACCGTTTTAAAAAGTACTCACTCCCATGATGCAGGGGTGTTGCATACTCACAACTGCAAACCTACTTCTGCCCACCCCATATATATGAATAACTAGAAAATATTTGTTTTGTTCTGAGTGAACATTGTTGACACAGGTAAAACCTGTCACCGACCCTCTGTGACCCTCTGTATCAAATTAGTATACGTAAAGTGGTTGGACTCGAAGGTCTTTGCCTCTGCAGTTAAAAGCCTACAGAAATCTTATCACTAAGGCTGACAATAATGCATCTCAACACTAATATGGAAAAAGGATTACCTGGAATACAGGTCTTCGAAACATTGCTTCTATTTTTCTTGTCCTACAATCTTATCTTTAGCCTTTTCCTGAAGGGGGCAAAAAAAAAGGATAAATTAATACTACGCATCATAGCAAGAGCCCAAATTCATGAATCCTCAACTCCTAACTGCATTTCTGCTTTGTATGCTATCCACCTTCGGCCCATAACACATTAACTAACGTTCCTGAACATTTCACAAGGATCCCTCCACCCCCGCCAACAAAAGTCTTACACCTTATCTTTTTGATCCCATTTAACTTTCTCGGTCTCCAACCCATAAAAATATATTATATATATATACCTGTATATAATATATATTATATATATTATTTTGAGTTATTCCCATTCCACTGCCTTCTCAAATTTTATTAAAAGACAAGCTCCGTGAGAGCAGGAATTTTTGTCGGATCTATCCACTGTCCATTCCAACCCACCTAAAACAGTTCCTAACGCATAAGAAGGGCTCAATAGATATTATAATGTCACCAAAGGACTTAAATCTGAAACTTGCTACTGCAAAAATGATTGCCTCCATCCAGGTTAGCAAGGACTAGGAATTCCAGGACTCCCCCGGCCCCACCGCCGGGACGGGCAGGTTCCCCTTTTCAAAGCGGCGCTCCCAGCCAAAGAGGTAGAAGGGATGCGGGGTTAGGGAAAATCGCGAAGTCCTCCTCCCCATGCGTTAAAAGAGAAGGGACAGACATCGCCAGCACCACCTCCCAACTCACGCAGGGCTGCACCCACATCCAGCACAGGGCTCACGCCCGCCTTTCGCCCTCACCGGACGCTCCAGCCCGAAAGCACCGAGCCAGGTCACACACAGCGCAGCCGTGACGCAATACGCGCGAGACGAAGGAGAAACCGGAAAGTCCGTAGCGTGCGTGGCAGAAACGCTGCCGGCCATCGCCGCTGGAAACACGCTCCCTGAACGCGTTGGTTCCAGCAGCTTTTTTTCCGGACGAGAGCAAAGTCGTCAACGCCGCCAAGTGGTGCGTGGGGCACATTTCAAGTTCATCATAAAACGAAATTATTTGCTAAGATGCTCAGCCAGGCCCAGGAAGGAGCGAGGTAGGCGCACAAAGGATAGCTTCGACCCTGGAGAGCTCTACAAAGGCCAAAGCCTCCTAAAGCAGTAAGAAAACAAGAAAAAGGAGTGGAGATAAGGCTGAGGGCGCCAAATAAGCAGGCGCGAAAACAATTGGCAATAAAGAGCAATATTTTAAAAAGTCAAAATTGATGCAAAAAAAAAAATTCGTGAACAAAAATTAAAATTTCAATTAAGATCTAAGCCATACTGGATTCTGAGGCAAAAGGAAAAATATGCGCCCCTATAGTTTCATGTGTTTAAACATTTTTTTTTTCCAGGTCCTGGCCGATTGCTTAGCTGTAGAGCGTTGGCCAGGCTTGTGAAAGTCCCGAGTTCGATTCCCGGCCAGGGCACACAGGAGAAGCACCCATCTGCTTCTCCACCCCTCCCCCTTCTCCTTCCTCTCTCTCTCTTCCCCTCCTGCAGCCAAGGCTCCATTGGAGCAAAGTTGTCCCGGGCGCTGAGGATGGCTCCATGGCCTTTGCCTCAGGCGCTAGAATAGCTCTGGCCACAATGGAGCAGCGCCCCAGATGGGCAGAGCATCGCCCCCTGGTGGGCATGCCGGGTGGGTCCCAGTCGGGTGCATGAGGGGGTCTGACTGCCTCCCCGCTTCTAACTTCAGAAAAATACAAAAAAAATAAAAATAAACATTTTTTTCCAGAACATTAAATTTGTTGAAGAACTATTAAGTATTTGCAAAATAGGTGCATTCAAACACAATATTAAGTTTAAATATTTTATTTATACCAAAAACAATTTATTATAATTTTAACTTCCTGGCTTGTCAGCCCAGCCATGTGCCCCCACCTCCGAGTTTATTGGACAGCCCCTTTTTCTTCACATTGTATTTTCAGGCAGTTGCACAATGTTCCTGAACTGCCATTGTTACCCACACAGATTTGACGCTGTAAAACAAATTAAAAGTTTATTCGGGGTCTTTAGAGGATTCGAATGCAAAAGAGGCCAATTCTGGTAGCAACCCAACTGCACTCTGGAGAGAACAAGTAAAGGCAGGGTTTACGAAGGCATGTAATTCTTTCATGCAAATAAAGGATCACTGGCTAGCTTAACAAAGACTAGTTGGTTCCAGTCTGCAACTGAGGGGGTGGAAACTACCGGAAGGAAGAAAGGTCCATAGATGTCCAGGTAGCAGCTGTTGTTCCAAGATGCTTAGGGCTCTGGGATATTTTTGGCTGGGCCTTGAGCTGAGTTTAGCAACAGGTTTAGCAACTTAATAGCAGCTCTTGAGAACTGTGGCAGGAGGTGTACCTTACTTCTTGAGTAGCCTCCTGACTATTTTGAGTGACTCCCTTAGCAATATTTATTCTATGTTATTACACTGCCTTCAGGCCTTACACAGGCATTAATCATTTCATATTCTACCCACTAAGACACTACCATCAGTGCTCTTCAATGATTTCCTACTTAAAAATCTTCCTTCCACTTGAGCTGTTGTGTCAAAGGAAAAACTAAGTTTGTCCTTTCTTTCAAAGCCAATGCCCCCCCCCCCACCATTCTAAGCTTCTTGTTTGTTTTAATGGCAACGAGATTCTCCAAGACTGAACTTTGGAATTATCTTCAAAACTTCTCCCTGATCACCTACATCTATTCATTTCTTCATTATGCCACTAATCCCTCCCTCTTTCTATGTATTCACAAATACCTGGGCGTGAGAAGCACAGAAAAGTTTTTTTTTTAATATTAGCAGAAAGTACTATGCAAATTGAAAGTAGACCCCAGTCCCTCCCACAGTGAACACTGTCTGTGCAGCTATATGCTCCTTTGGTGACTTCCTGCTCCCATGCAGCCCAGCAAAAGAGAGAGGGAGAGAAACCGTTAGTCTGACACCAGGTGCATTCAGATGTCGTGATAGGAACATGGCAGAGAAGGGGTCATAGACCCTAATAGTAGTTGTCAAAGGCTGAGAAGACAAGGATAATCAAAAAAGTCTGACCTATTTGCTGCAAACTCTCAATATACCTGTTTATAATCACTGATTGTGGTTGACCTTGTACTGTACTGCAAAGCACGTGGCTGGTTGAGAGTGACAAGAAATAAATTAACTCAATTTTAAAACCTTGAACAAAGACTGGTTCTAAAAAATGGCAATGGGTAATACGAAGTCCTACACCCCAGTTAATTGTGTAGAAAGAATTGCTACTCCAAGATGGAAGAAAACATGGTATGATGGTTTATTCAATTAAAAAATGACTTTAAAACAAAGAGAGGAAAATAAGGCAGAATAAATGTACAAACCATTTACTGGCTACCTTAATTAATATGACATAATGATCAAATGCATATGGACCAACATTTTATATTGTAGGCTGGCCATTATAAGCTTTTGGGCTTGTGAGGCTGGGCCTTGGAACCAAGACCTGTTAGTACAAACCTGCTACATTCTTTCACCGGCCTATTCACGAAATGATTGTCAACATCAATTTCTCCTTCTTTGTTAGTTACATATTACAAAGAAGAGTGCTTTACCCATATTTGGCTTTGGACAAGATAAAAAAACAACAACTTTATTTAAAAATATTCTATTCCTTTAAAAATATATACAGAGAAAAGGATTTGCATAAAATATGATAAAAGCCACAGGAAACACAAAGCCACATTCTGATAAAGTCAAGAAGTTGGTGACATGCAGATAATCAAAACCAGCCATTACAGTTACAGGAGGGTCAGAGCCAATAAACTGAGGGGAGGACAATCAGATCAAATTTTTCTCATACTCTCTACCCAGTATTTTTGTTCTATAACTTAATAGTCAGCTCGAAAATTTCAAGTGAGGTATCATCTTATTTCTACCCACCTCAGATAATGGGGAAGTCATTTCTATTTGTTAAATACACTATCAGAGGAAGAGACTGTCTCCATTCAGAGAATACAGTAGGAAACTAAGGTGGCTGAGAATTCTTTTATGAATAGCATCATAGAAGCTGGGAAACATTTGTTGAAATCCAGGTGCATTCTCTTGTAACCTGTTACCTCAAGTCAAGACAAAATTGTACTTGTTTCTAAGAGCAGGGAGCATCCCTGGGCTCCTTCACAGGTAATTAGGTAGAGCAACCTCTTAGTCCATAGGCTGCACTGAGGGTTGAATTCTTCTCGGCCATCAGTTCAGAAGCCCAGGCATTCCCGTTGTGCCCAGTGACAGTGAGGAATGAACTAAGGATAGGTGGTGTTAGAAATATAACAGAGAAGATTATTGTACCAGACACCATTATTAATAAGAGGCTTCAATAGCTTTAGGATCTTGGCTATCAATGTAGCTTTCAACATTCAAGTTGGCTAATCTTTCCATTTATAAGCGGAAGTTTGGCACCATCAGTATCTACTGTGGGTTGATGTGAAATGAGTTCTTATGGGGAAGACGTCCCGAAGGTGAAGCTTGAAGACTTTGCACTCTTTCCTCCCACCAGGTGTTTGGTGCTTCTTGACCCTGGAGGGGTCCCCAAGACCCCAGGGTCACTATGGCCTTCCTGGGGGGACTGAGCCTGCTGGGCTTCTCTCAGTTCCCTAGTAATGAAAGAGGAAAAACATATCTTACTCCATCCTAAATTAGAGATATTTTTTTAATCAAAACCAGTGTATACATAGATATTTCTTTTTCATTCAGTATTTATAAACAAGCCTAAGGTATGCACAGAAGAGAAAATTGGCTCATATAAAAAATGGCTGGCATTCCCACGCCACAACACATGGTAGGTTCGGTGTCCTAAATCCTACTGATTGGGGCATAAATGGTCTTTAACTTAAAAAAAAAAAAAGTGGGTGAAACCACTCTACAGGCTACATATGAAAGTCCAGCCCATGGGGCAAATCTGGCCAGCCACCTGTGTTTGTAAATAGTCTATTGGAAAACTTAGCCATAGCCTAGATTGTTTCTCAACTCCGTTATCCAAAACCTGCCTTTCCAGTGTGGCCGTCTTCATCCTTTCCAAGTGCAGCAGCTGCTGGAGCTCTTCTGTCCTCCCCAGGGAGGGACGGAGGATGCGGCTCTGGGCCAGGGCTGCTGCCGAAGGTCTCTCCCCTGGATCGGGGCGGATCATACTCTGATGCCATAGGGAGATAGAAGCTTCACCATTTATGAAATCTCCCCACCCAAGCCAACGCCAGGCCAGCTCTGCTGGCGGGTTTTGTAAAAACTGCTTCTCCTTCATGCAGAGGGAAGAACTAGATGGAAACATAGCTCCACCAGGGAAAGGACAACACCCCTATCTGGTAGCATCAGTCCTCCCTGCCTTCGGTTTATCTTTAGTATCCTCAGTTTAGAGCTAGTTGGACGACTAACTAGGAAGAAACTTGAGGTCCTGAAATAAAAAGTGACTTGTCTAAGTCATGGACAGGACCAAGATGCAACTCCAGGTCACCCAACTCCTGGTTCACCTTCCTGTCTACCACAACGTGCTCCTTTTTCCCTGAAAAATTAAGTAAGGAGAGCACAGCATGACAATATTCCTGTAGCACTTATGTCCAGTGGGGAGTGTCTGTGACCTAACATGACTTGAATACAGTAGAGAATGCCTCATTCTATACAGCAATTAGCAGTGTCATGTAAATGAAGACAACACGGAACCTTCCATTAGGGAACCAATGTTCAGAGCCAGCTCCACCGGTTACTGTGTAGTCTTGAGCAAGTCACCTAACTTTGCTAAAGCTCAGCTCCCCTTTCCTGACATTTGGGATAGCAACGTTCACCTCCCAGACTGTTGTGGCAATTAAATGAATCAACATACATGTATTACCTGAAACAGGGCCGGCACTGAGGTACTCAATATTACCCACTAAATTGAAGGGGGACTTACACATAAAAATAGGTGATTACACTATGAACAAAGACACTGAGGAAGGCTTTTCCTCCTCCTCTCAGGAAAGCAGAAGTCATCTGAGGAGCAACAAGTTGGTGACTAAATTTGAAGTTTTCAGGTAAATTGTGAAACTCAAATGTACTCTCCAAGAGAGTAAATATTTCTAGAACTGTTTTAGGGATTCTAACAGATCCTGTTCCTTAAGCCCTAAAGTACATCTTATATATACATTTTGTTTTCCTAGTATAATTCTAAGCTTCTTGACAGGGTAGATGCTTTTTGTACCTCTCTGTACAATACCTCCCCTTCCTTGTCCCTGCATACACTCAGAGGGCATTGAGTACAAGTGACACATAAATTCCTCAGTTGACATTACTTCTCTTCCAGTAGCTCAAAGGATTGCTGGTATTGTCTGTTATTAATAAAAATAGCTTATACTGCCTAACCAGGCGGTGGCGCAGTGGATAGAGCGTCGGACTGGGATGCGGAAGACTCAGGTTCGAGACCCCGAGGTCGCCAGCTTGAGTGCGGGCTCATCTGGTTTGAGCAAAGCTCACCAGCTTGGACCCAAGGTCACTGGCTCAAGCAAGGGGTTACTTGGTCTGTTGAAGGCCCGTGGTCAAGGCACATATGAGAAAGCAATCAATGAACAACTAAGGTGTCGCAATGAAAAACTAATGATTGATCCTTCTCATCTCTCTCTGTTCCTGTCTGTCTGTCTCTCCCTATCTATCCCTCTCTCTGTCTCTGAAAAAAAAAAAAAAAGCTTATACTTTCTTCTATACACTCAGAATTTCGTTTTTTGTTTGTTTGTTTAGTAATAACATCACTGATTTTTTAAACTATAACAAAAATTATATTTTCTAAATGTCCTTGAGAAGATTTCAACTTGTCCTGTGTCTCTCTGGGCTTTGTTGTAATGGTCCCCTTCTACCAGCGACGACACCCTCACCACCTCCATTCCCTCCCCCTCTTGCAATGACATTTTTAAAAAATAGATATTTCCATCTTTTCTTCATGTCATGAAAGACGTCACCTTGAGTAGACTGTAGAAGTCTTCCGAGAGCGCCTGAGGAATGTGTGGAAGGTTCCCCTCACGGATGTGATGCCACGTGGCACCGTTGCTGGGTAACGACTCTGTTCCTGCAGCCATTGCCATTGTCAGTCCCAAGGCAAATATGTCTCCTTTGGGGAGGTTCTGGTAATCCTTCAAAACAGAAGACGGGGAGGCCAGTTTGTTCACCAAGTGAAGTGAGTTTCTAGACTAAAATACAACTGGCAAGAAAGGTTCACTGTAGTGAGCATAAACGGACTCAGTGGGCAAGGTCCCATTTGCTGTGGTGAGTGGGTTACTTCTAGACAAAACAGAGGACGGAGCACAGACACACCCGATGAATATTGCTGTGCCAGGCCTGCCTCCACAGACATCCTAGAAGGTGGGCTGTAAAGAAAGGTCATTTCATCTGTGAAATATGAAATGTTTGACATGCAGCAAAGCTGCTGTTTCAATTCCTGGTCAGGGCACACACAGGAACTGCTCATTGTTCCTCTCTCTCTTTCTTTCTCTCTCTCTCTCTCTCTTCCCCTTCCTCTCTCTCTCTCACTGAAATTAATAAATGGGGTGTGAATGAATCAACATTCGACCTAACTGTTGTCAGAGTCTCTTTTATTAACAAAAAAAAATCTTAAAAAGAAAGGTCATTTTGATGACTAGAGCTGGTATGCTGTCAGACAGTAGCATGATAAAAGTAGGTTGGACCAAAAAGTCTTCCTTCCTACTAGGCACTCCGTGAGTTCTGGACTTCTAAGAAATACTAGACACTGTAAAGGACCTTTACAGAGAACAGTACAGTTATTGATTAACCCATGAATGAGCCAGCTTTCCTTATATCCTTTTTTTCAAGGGGGGGGGGGTATTTCTCTCCTAACTCTGGTCTCCATTCTGAATAGGAAAAGGGGATGATATACATTAAATCTATAAATATATACTTTTCGTTTGAGAGTCAAAAGGTTCAGCGGACTATAGGGTAGCCCCATCTCCCTCATCTGTACCTCCTGTAGAATCTCTTTAGCCAGGAATTGGATATCTCCCTCTTCCACTTTGGGTTTGCTTATTGATGTTGCAAGACCCAGGTCTCCTAAGAAAAAATGAAAGAAAGAAAGAAATAGAGCTCTTAAAAAGCATGTCTTTCTTAAAACCAGAATAAGCAGAATTATCAGAATAAATTTTATAGGACAGTAGAATACAGGTCAGGGTAGACGCAGACTCACCAATTTTGTATATCACGTTAGCGGAGAGAAACCAATCGGCGTCATTTTCAGTCTCTTCTTGGACTACGGGAGAGTCGCTTTGCATCTGATGACAAATGAAAATGTTACCTGCAGATGTACAGAATTAACATCAATAAGAATCCCTAAGCTTTTTTACCCCCAAAACTCTTTTTATGTATTTGTCATGATAGCTACCCTCCTGTTTTCCTGTTCTGTGTACCTGTAACAGGCTTCTTTTCTGCCCTGGGATCTCACACTACTATGAACAGCTCAGTGATTGATAACACCTAGCTGAGTGAAGCTGACATCAAACATAACTCCATCCTCTGAAGAAGCTGGTGGCCTCGAAGAAATAAGAAAAAAAACAAAACCCACAACACAGTAACATGTCCTTGAGCTTCGCATTGGTGAGGGCCAGAACCACTCATTTCTGCTCGCTTCGCTCTGTGAATGAGTATAGCACTAGTCAACACAGCCAGGGTGTGGCTTGCTGTCACTCGTCTATGTAGTAACTTAAATGTTCATTCTCATATTTCTGGGAAAAAGCCTTTTCTTTCTCTGTCCCCTGGACCTGGGAGAACATGGTAAAGGCTGTTTAGGGAGAACAAATGAAAGAGAAGGATTCTGCCAGCAAACAACATCTTGGACATGTGATGGACACCCAGGCACCGATTCTGACAACAGTGAGAGGAGAACTATTATAAGTGGGGCCGGACGGGCAGAGGGAAGCCAAACTGACTCGGTTTGATGTCCAGGTGCACCATGCCGGCGTTGTGGATGTACTTGAGCCCAAGGGAGATCTGTAGAAGAATGTCTTTGAGTTTCGGCTCTTCGAAATGATGCCCGGACTTTGCGTTTGCAGATATAGCAGCCTGTAAGCTCCCACCTAGAAAAGAACAACCAAGAGTCACCCCGCAGAATGAGAGCAAAGGTACGACTTTCAGAAATGAAAGCGTAGTCAATAGTCAATCAATGTCTTGTGAATGTGCTCAGTCCAGCAAGTCTAGATTACTCCAGCATCAATGCAAAAATGTAAAAGTGTCTTCCTCGTCTATACCACAGACATGTTAGCAAGAAGAATTACAAGGCTTTTACAGAGAAAAGAAAAATGCTGTGTCCTAGATATTCAACATGTGGTCCTATTGCCTTGAGTGTGCCTCAACTAATGTTTTTAAAGTCTTACCTAATTATTAACGAGAAGGCCAATCAGCCTCAGTCATATAGCTGACCCAGAGGTGACTTGTAGGGGATCTTGGCAATGGTGAGGGAGAAGGAGGGAACGTTTACCTGGTTCAGGGCTCTGAAGGGACAATAGGGAAAACCAGGTGGCCACTGATCTCTAGCAGTTATAACCTAAGTCATCTAATCATCTCATTTATCGTCTGAGTTAAAACCATTAACTGTCTGCAGTCCAGCCTGGCTGCTGTGACAAGCTGGGGGTACAGGGGTGAGGGCAGTGTGGGGAGACAGGGCATGAGGGGAAGGGAGGGGTGCAGGGGAAAGAGGGGGGGAAGGAGTGAGGCCCTGGCTATGCCGCTACATTACAGGTGCTTTGGACTCCTCCTTTATTGAGAACCACAGGGCAAAGTCTCTACGTGAGTCATCCTTAAGTACAAACAGGACAGGGGCGAGGCCATGCTTTATTTTCTGTCATTAGTTCACATTTGAAAGATTCAATGTCTCTGAATTACACTTGATAAATCAAAGTTATATTTTAACTGGTAAGTACTCAGGGAAGTCAGTGGGCCACCATGACAAACTGACAGAGATTCCCCATAATCTATCATGTCTGGCTTAGAGCCACTGCCTGGCTTTCAGGACCCTCTCTAGTCTTCCCACACTTGACCTTGCTGAGATTTCCTACTATAGGGGCCACCATCCATCCCATTAGTCTCCTTACTGTCTGCTAAGCTAGACCTGTTCCTGTCCCATCATGCCCTTTGCCTGCAGGCTGTTCCCATAACTGAACGCCTTCCTTCTCCTCCCTAAACTTGTCACCCTTCTGCAGGGTCTCCTGCAAGTGTTACCTCCTGTAGGAGATCTTCTCGGCTACTCAAATAACAACTATCACTGACTTCTTACTATGTATTGGGTATTGTCACTGCGCCAGCATTTAACATGGATGGATGCTAATTCTCAAACCAGCCCCTTAAATAATTACTACAATCCCTCTAAGGCAGTGAGATTAAGTGACACCCCAGCAATCGTCCAGCTTGTGGGGTCTGCCAGCTTTAAGCCCTAGCCCCTTCCACCACTGCCTGTGGCCTCCTGCTCACCTTCACCCTCTCTGAACACTTTGTATCCACAGTTATACCATCTGGCTTTGCACCTAATTGTCTTTTCACTGTAAGAGAGCAAGTGGAATAAAGCTCCTTGAAGATAAGGACTTAACTTATCTCACTCTGCAGTGTTTCTCAGCCTAGAGCTTAATACAGTGTCAAGCCTATAGAAGGTATTCACATGCTTAAAAAAGTTAAAAGATGTTTTGTAGTAGAAATAATCACTGCATCTTATGTTTTTGAAAATTTGAAAAATTTACAGTGCCCCAAGTCTGTTTTTGTCTTGCTTTATTAATTCTTGTTATTTGATATTATCTTCTTTTTATAGTTAAAAGTTATAGAAATAAAACCAATATTCTTATAGAGAGAGAGAGGAAAGGAATAGGGAATCTCAGGTCATGAAAAGAGGAAATTAGGAAGAGGAGATGGTTTTGAAAAGTCTCAATCTTTTAATCCCAAGTCTAACGATGGGGTCCAGTTTTTATCCCAGAGAGACTTAGAGAAAGGGATCTGGGGTAAGCTTACTGGAGGGAAAACCCCACAAAGTTCACAGGCCAGGCTACAAAGGAATCAGGCTGTAAGGAGACGACAAGGGAGAGGTCACATCATTATGTTGCAGGATATGTGTACTGTTTTCTCTGTTTCTAGCATTCCATAATGTTATTTCCTCACTGACTTGTATCCTTACTCTATTTACACAATGATCTCTGTGCTCAAAAGCCAGGCTGGACACACATTCTCGAGGCTCTATGGTGGTTACTACAATTAGTCAAAGACAGATTGTACTGTTAAAGAAGCTCCAGTGGCTATGGAGAGGCAGAGTGTCGGGGAAAGGGGGATGCTGTGACCATGCCAGAATATGGATCATGACTCTTCAAATGGTTGCAAGCTTCTAGTCAATATGGTAGTACATTTCCACTTTGCCACTGAGCTTTCTGATGAAAACTATTTCCGGCCCTGGCTGGTTGGCTCAGTGGCAGAATATTGGCCAGGCATGTGGATTTCCCAGGTTCAATTCCCAGTTAGAGCACACAGGAGAAGTGCCCATATGCTTCTCCACCCCTCCCTCCCTCTCACTTCTCTTTGTCTGTCTGTCTGTCTCTCTCTTTCTCTTATCCTCCCACAGCCATGGCTCGATTGGAACAAGTTGGCCCCGGGTGCTGAGAATGGCTCCATGGCCTCCATCTCAGGCCCTAACAAGAGTCCAGTTGCTGAGCAACAGAGCCACACCCCAGATAGGCAAAGCATTGCCCCCCTAGTGGGATTTCTGAGTGGATCCGAGTCAGGGTGCATGAGAAAGTCTGTCTCTGCCTCCCCTCCTCTCACTGAGTCGGAAGGAAGGAAGGAAGGAAGGAAGGAAGGAAGGAAGGAAGGAAGGAAGGAAGGAAGGAAAAGGGAAGGAAAGGAAGGAAGGAAGGAAGGAAGGAAGGAAAAGGGAAGGAAAGGAAGGAAGGAAGGAAGGAAGAAAGAAAAGAAAGAAAGAAAGAAAGAAAGAAAAGAGGGAGGGAGAGAGAGAGGGAAGAAAAAGAAAAAAAGAGAAAGAAAGAAAGAAAGAAAGAAAGAAAGAAAGAAAGAAAGAAAGAAAGAAAGGAGGGAGGGAGGGAGGAAAGAAAGAAAAGAGAGGAAAATGAAAGAAATGTAATTCCGAGCACAACAGTACATAACTGCTGTTATGTCAACCCCTTAACTGTGGATTAGAAATATGTTAAATCAGAGGACCAATCTTTGTGAATTCAGTAGCCCAGAAACGTAGTTTCACTGGTTACTGTGTACACGTGGTCCTGCAGGACCTAGGAGAGCAGACATGGAGTCACTGTGTGTCTGTCCCAGCGCCCTATCTATACCCTTACTCTAAAGAGAGCACTAATGCTCAAGGGCAAGAAGCAGCAAGAAGCACAGACAACTTCCCAACTTGGGAGTCCACTCAGCAATTAACCAAAAAGTGGCTATATAAATGTACCTCTCCCTCCCCCAAATAGTAGACATGATGCCTTGCATGTTTACCCAGCAAATGGTGAAAGGATGATTTACCATTCAAACCACCAGGTAAACATTCTCCCTTTGGTGTGAAATGTGAAGGGAACAATAGCTTCTATGTACCAGCTACTCATCATCGTAGAAACAAATGTAAAATAGTGTAAACCTGGAATTCCTTTTAACTCAACCATTTCTTACAGCTCTCTGCTTCCAAGCAAAACTCGAATGCAGACATTTAGATATGATTCTACTATGCCTGGCAGAAACCACAAGGGAGAGGTCAACATTTTTTCCTGAAGACTCAAAAGTTCATGTCTCTGTAGATATCAGTCTGCATACTTACCATTGCAATATTCATTCTGAATGATCATGTGGTCATCTTCTACCCACGCAGAGTAGTAACGCACCACGTGGGGGTGATGCCCAAGCACGGCGTGAGCATAAACTTCGTGCAAAGCCGAATTCCTAAGAGACAGAATAGCATGGAGGAAAATGAATCAGGATACTACACATGCAGGTCTTTTTAAAAGACAAGAGATGGCACATTATGACCAATGGCTGAACACTTATTGACTGCTCACTGCTTGCTTACTATTTTATCTCTGATCTTCATAACTGCACAGTAAGATACAGCAGCAAGGATAAAGGCTTTAGAAAGTTCAGTGACTGGTCCAGAGTCAAGCTGGTGATCGTAGACCTCAGACCAGGAGCATGGTCATCTTGGTACCAGAGTCCACGGTTTTTGAATTGAATTTGGCATAAGGAAGGAGGAGCTTAGGTGGTGCCACCTCAACCGCAGATAATGGTCTGGGTCTTAATGTCACTGTACTGTAATAAAAAATTCTTGCTGGGCTTCACAAGAAGGCCACCATGGGCTTGACTGTGGACATTGTCATGGGCCCTCTGTCTTCTCTATGAAGACTAGGCAGTCAGAGTCCATGTAAGACTTGGCCAATATGTAGTCACAGGGACCCCCTTGGAGAGGTATTTATTGTGAGGTAGGAAATCCAACACAAAGCAAAACACAGTGTTTGGTGAGTTTTAGTATAAAAACAGAGTTCTAAAATCTATCATTTCAGGTCGAGCATAAGTATTATATCCCCACAGTACATAAAAAGCATTAGCTGAATCTAAAAATGTGCGTTTTCCTGTGAGAAGGAAGAAGAGTTACTTCTGGGAATGAAATTTACATTTCTGTTTATCCTTGCTGTAGTCCTTGAAACTTGATTTTTGCATTCATCATTAATGCAAAGTACAGATAAAGCAGGGAGTTAACAATAACTTCCTAACTGGCAATATTTCTGATGGACTAAACAGGCACTATAAGATCATTCCCTGAAACTATTTACTTAAAAAAAGAGACTAGGAGTGAAAATCACCAAAATCTCTTTCTCTCTCCCTCCCTCTCCCTCTCCCTCTCTCTCTCTCTCTCTCTCTCTCTCTCTCTCTCTCTCTCTCTCACACACACACACACACACACACACACACACACACACACATACACACACACACACCACAAAATAAGCCAAAATAATTATGGTATATTTGAAGAAATAACTTATCTTTGATCTGGAAAACTCATAAAGACTATAAATGTGAGACCACATACAGTGGATGGGGTAGAGCGATTTTTAAAAGCAGCAAATGTGTTTTAATGACTTTAGTGCTATTAAAATATTTTGACAAGAAAAAACTTTCCAAATCCAAGTTTATCCTTCTAGTACTACATTTAAAAGTACTCACTCATTTGACAATTCTGTAAAAGACTTCATGGAGCGTTTTATTGCATAAACACATCCATCCAGCCTCTTAATGCACTTGTAGACTGTGCCAAACTCCCCGACCCCGATCTTTTCTACCTCCATGAATTCTTTTTCATAGCGGGACGTCATGTTGGTTTCTCGTAGAACACTTCTCTGAAATATTTTAATTTTTAAAAAAGTTAAAATAACCTTTCCTAATATATTGTGAGCAATAGAATTAAGGCATATTATATTCCTCAATTTCCTTAAGTTTTCAAAAAAAAAAAAAAACTTCTGGGGCAAGGCCATTGGTCGCTGACTGTGTCAGTCAGTATGCATGGTAACAAGACCCACCTCCCCCCAGTTGCTGTATACCTCCTTCGTACTCTTTATAACCTTCTATATGACTAGGTCCTGCCATTTCTCTTTTCTCTATTACTTTTTTCTATATTATTTCCTCTGTCTAGCCATACTCTTCTTACCTGAATGTTCTCAGAGGGGACACATCTATTCCTCAGCTGAAGGACTGACTGGGATAGAGCATGTTAGAAAACAAAACCAAACTCTGACATATACCCATGTGTCTCACACTCTGGCTGCTAATGTTTCAACTCAGGTTGAATAAACATACGTGTGACCAATTTTGCTCCCTCAAGGATCTTAGTGTGGAAAGGAATTGTCCAGTTGCTTATTTGAGATTATGTACTCAGATAGAAGAGCCTCTCCCCCTTCTAGCCAAATGCCAGCATCATTCCTTACCGGGTAGCAAATAACCCCAGGCAGTCTGTTCTCTCATAGCAGCTACTCCTCAGGGTTCCTTTAACTATTACTGGGGAAGGGTGTGTGTGTGTGTGTGTGTGTGTGTGTGTGTGTGACTTTATACAATGCTGAGCACAGCAAATTCCCAGTAAATCTGGTGGCTGTGATGGCAAATTTCCATAAATTTATATGAATCTCAAGCCTAGCTGATTTACTCCCACAAAGTCAACATTTCCCAGTATCTCCATTAGCAAAAGCGGTGCTTTTTTTTCACCTAACTTTGAGTTTTAAAGATTTCGACTCTTACTAGCTCTTCCTTTCTGACCGATCGGTCTGCATCAGCAAGCTGCACACGTCCCACTGCCCAGAGCCAGCCTCAAGGTCTGCTTCCCCCACGGCCAGACTGGCCCTGGCTACCAGCCCCTCCCTGTCGCCTCTAACAGTAAGAATTACTTTTGCAAAATGACACAGTAGAATCAGACATAAAAACTCCTGAGCAGTCTACCAGCCGCTCACCCATTGCCCTCCCATCCTCAGCTGAGACGCCAGGGAGCCAGCTAGTCACCCACATCACCCCGCAACCGCAGCCTCTCCCCTCCCCCTTTGTACACTGAACATTAAACACGGCCATGCCTTCATCATAAAAGTCTCAATGGCAATGTAATGCTTCACTGACTTTAAACTGTGATTCGCTTGCCATTTTATTAGGCATTTTGTACTCCCCTCCCCCTTTTACTGTATTTAATTTTTTTTTTTTTTTTTTGCTCTTAGAGTTAAGGCTGTAATAATCATTTCTGGTGATAGTGTTTACAGCATTCTTTTAGGTTAGGTCATCACATGAGAGATACTAGATCAAAGATTGTGAACATTATAAAAATCAATACACATCGGTGCTGACTACTCCTCATAGGACAGTGAAGAAAAAATCAATAGACACATTAATGTATTTAAGAGCTAAATGGTTACATAGGACCTTTGGTTCCATGCCATTTTTTCTCTGTTTTGTTTTTCTATGTTGAGACCTTGGATATCATGATTTTCCCTTTACTTCTCTACTCCAGGAGTGTAGAATTTTCCCCAGATTAAAGACAGAAACAGTAGTCTTTAATATCAAAATACTCCAAGGTGATGATTCAGCAATATACAAATTAGACACTGTCTGGTAAAGTAATAACCAGCTAATGATGTGCAGCCTGATGAGAGTCCAAAGCAATTCAGTTGCAAAGCACATTAGCTACAAACTGTTGGGGGTGGCGTGGGGTGGGGTGAAGAAGGGAAGGAGTGGGGGGAGAGAGAGGAGAGGGAGGAGAGAGAAAGGCAGAGGGAGGAGACAGAGAGGCAGAGGGATGAAATGAGTGTGACTATGGCTGAGCCAAAGAACTGTGCTCACCTTGGCAGGCAGCCCTTGCTCCGCCTTGCCTTCCCCTGGATCAGCTTCCTCCCTTAAAAAAAAAGTGATATCAATATATAATTAGCATTTATTGATCCTGGTACCATGCTGGGTTCTGGGGCTGTAAGGGTAGATGTCACAATTTCTTCCCCTCTTCAGTTTACATCTGAGGACAGGGAAACAGAACATTTCAATGTAAGAACCTCAGTGAGGATAAGAACCAGCTTATCCATGGGTACCATGGACAGCACCCGGTGATTTCCAGAACAACAGTCTTTCCCAACAGAGAGGATGTCTCAGCTAGGATTCCAAGAATGAGCAGGAACCAGATTAAGAAAAGAGGGGGTTTTAGGCATATAGAACAACATCTGCTGGGAACTGGAGGAAGGAGAGCACAGAACACATATGAAACTGCTAGTGGTCTTCCCTGCCACCTGCACATCCCCCTTCCAACACCCTCCGGCCCCAGAACCTGGCTTTGTATGCACAAGGTTCACAGGCAGACTGTCAGTATACCGGGAGCAGCACTAACCCTGGCTAAGATGCTGTTGATTATGTTTCACTCAACTGACATCCCTGACAAACATCCTCTCTGGCATGAGCAGCTGCATCCTGAATCTGTAAGCAGGATTTTAATTTCTAGATCAACCAAACTCCAGCTCTTTCTTCTGGGGACAGGGTAGTACTGGCAAACGGAGGACATCACCCTTGTGGGAATAAATAGATGCTTGACATTCATGACCCTAACATTATGTCCTCCTTTATAAATGAACAGTGCAATAACTAAGAAACCTACTCTCTCAGAAGCACTTAAGTAACATGACTAGAATGTCACCACCCTCCTTGCCAGAAATTCAAATGGACCATCTAGTCCAGCTAGCATCAGTGAGAGGCAAAACCATTCATTCTGTTGGCTCACCAATAATCCTGTACAGCTAAAACTGCAGGAATTCTTGATAACAGGTGGGTGGTTTGCTTGTGCTGGAGTCCTGTTTACCTAAGACCCAGGAGGCGGTGTTACAAAACCCGTTCTGGGCATGAGGCTGGTTAATACATCATCACCGATCCCAGAACAAACAACTCAAGGTAGCACAGTAAATGCTGTGCAAACTTCCGGTTGTGAGCCTCACGTTTAATTTGCTGAGTACGTGTCAGCGCACATGACTGGCCCGTTTCAGAGGTGGTGCCATTCTGTGGAAGAGCAGCCTTGGAGACACACAGCCAAGTAATGCCCCAGAGTAACACACGCAGCACAGCAGTTTGCCTTTCATTTTTTACCACTGCTGAAAAGCAACACTATCTTCCTGTAATCAGTCAATCCCCACCACCTGCTGAGAAGTTCAAATGCTTGCCTCCTGGCTCTCATCACCAGCCAGACAAGTCAGGCTAGAAACAGTGATAGACTCTTTAAAGTGTGAACTTCAACTTCCCAGCTGCTACCCTTCTGTTAGCCAGAGGAGACGCCTGGGAGGCAACTCCATCGCCCATTTAACTTCCCAACGGGAGATGGAGGTCTGCTGCTTGCTTACTCCGTGCTGTCCCTTCATAGAGACAGCACCATATGGTACACTTCAGAACGGAAGATGCTGGGATCTCTGAGATAGAGCTGGTAGGAACCAACACTGACCTTTGGGACCATCAATGTCCATTTCAGTCGAGCAGCCATCTTGTTCCTAATCTCACTTTAACCCACTCCCTTCCCCTTGACCATAGTAGGATCAGTTCTCCAAGTCATGGGCACCAGGACACTTACAGGTCTCCTCGGGTCTTCCTCTTCCCACTAGGCGGAAGAAACTGTTTTCTGTAGGACTCCGGAGTAAAGGGGTTGATATTAACCAGAGCAGATGAGGTCGCTTCATCTGTGAAGGAAACAGGTGCGAGCCTGAAATGCTTCGAGCCCCGGGAGGGCAGCTTCCCTGATGAAGAGATCGCAGACTCGCTCAGATGGCCCTGAATAGGGATGACAAAAGGCAAATCAGAATGGGGCTAAAAACCCAATTTTTCTCTGTTGGTTAACTAGTTAATATTTGGACCAAAGACCGTTGTTGCTGAAAAGGGTCTTAGAGGTTATCTGGTTCAGTGCAAACTAGTTGCCTCCATGCTGGTCCTCTGATGAGAACAACAGATTCCCAGCCCACCTCTAGAAGCTCCGATTCATGGGACCAGCACGGGAACCTGTACCATTCTTGTGCTGCCTCACCTTCCCCGGGGCAGTTCTGATAGCCAGCTGGGAAAGCCACCAGATCTAATCCTACCTCCAACTTTTTAAGGATGACATTTAAGCGTAGACATATGAAAATGACTAGTCCTTGTGTTCTTAGAGTGTATACTTGAACTTCCCTCAGTTATTCACAGAAACATGTTTGGTGCCTGCTAAGTGGCAGGTGCCAAGCTGGATGCTGGGAGGGGTGCAGAGGGGAATTCCAGCTCTTCAGGAAGGAATGGCCCACTAGGCAGCAGTTCACTGATATGTCGGAAATAATCACTTTGTAAGGGAAAGATGTCATAGACTAAACATGGAAAAAGAAATTTCGAATTCTCCTTAAAATGTAGGAAGAGCTGCACAGAATAGAGTTAAAAAAACAAACAAACAAACAATAGAGGCCTCACCAGGTGGTGGTGCAGTGGATAGAGCAGGGGTTCCCAAACTATAGCCCGCAGCCGCATGCGGACCCCTGAGGCCATTTATCCGCCCCCCCCCCCCCCCGCAAAACTTCCGAAAGGGAAACCTCTTTCATTGGTGGTCAGTGAGAGGAGCACAGAATGCGCTGCAAAGCGCGACATCGCTCATGTACAGTACTACTTCCGGTGACGTGGGACGCACGCGTCACGGCTCCGGAAGCGCGTCATATCACTTGTTACGGCTAGCAGTGACAAATATGGAACCGGACATTGACCATCTCATTAGCCAAAAGCAGGCCCATAGTTCCCATTGAAATACTGGTCAGTTTGCTGATTTAAATTTACTTGTTCTTTATTTTAAATATTGTATTTGTTCCCGTTTTGTCTTTTTACTTTAAAATAAGATATGTGCAGTGTGCATAGGGATTTTTTCATAGTTTTTTTAATAGTTCGGCCCTCCAATGGTCTGAGGGACAGTGAACTGGCCCTCCTGTGTAAAAAGTTTGGGGACCCCTGGGATAGAGCATTGATCTGGGATGCTGAAGATCCAGGTTCAAAACCCCAAGGTTGCTGGCATGAGCGTGAGGTCATAGACATGACCCCATGGTTGCTGGCTTGAAGCCCAAGGTCACTGGCTTAGCTGGAGTCCCCAATTAAGGCACGTATGAGAAGTAATCTATGAACAACTAAAGTGCAGCAACTAAGAGTTGATGCTTCTCATACCAATAAATAGAAAAGTGTGTAGGACTTACCACTCCAAGTAGGTTACACTGAGAACACAGGCCTAAAACCCAGCTAGGAGGAAACCAAAAAGTAGAGGGGAGAGGTCAACGTACCAGTGATCTAAGTGTTCAAGAGTACCTGGTAGACATGGGGGTTATGATACAACCTTATGGCGTAAGCATGGTACTGCGAGGCTCTTTCTAGTAGAATTCTACCCTTCTCACAGTCTCTGCCCGTGACTTTTCAGTGTGGAAGCAGAAGGTAGATTATAACACGATTCACTACATACAAATGCAGTTAAGGACTGACTACGAGGCTACAAAAAATGAATATTGAACTTGGACCTACTCACTCAGTGAAGGCCATAGAGCACACACAATAACCTGACTTTTTTTTTTTTTTTAATGAAGAAAAAGATGTCATGGCCAGAGTCAAGAGTTTTTACAAGAGTTTTACCTATGTCTTAGAATTCAAGCAATGAGCAAAACAGCCCTGGGGTTGCCGTCAGAGAGCCATCAGTGACAAACTCACACGCTTCCTATACATTAATTACAGGGCTGAGCATCGGTTCAAAGGAAATACAACTAACTATACCGTATTTCTCAGTTGTCAGTGTGATTCAGGAAGTGACTTTGGAGTTATAGTAAATTATTCCCTGAGAAATAGTTTGTGTGTGTGTGATGCTGATTATCACATGGGAACTAAAAAACGCCTCCATCACATAGGACACAGTGAGGCATCCATACCCGCAAAGCTGCGCAGAGCTCTGATTGCCACACCACAGGGACAACAGAAAGGCCCCTGACACTTTTCAGATAAAAGGAAGGAAACGTATTCGTATCAGGGCAGGTGATATTAGAACCCCTAGTTTGCCAATGTGAAGGCTGATGGATTTTGTGAGCTCCACTTATACTACAAGGAAGATATTAGTTATAGGAATATGAATTGTGTTGCCAGAATGGAGGAATTATGAGGAATCCCTATGCAAACTAAAAGGACATAGTTTAGAAAGGAATTTCATAGAAGCAAAGCAGATTGAAATTTATGAAAAGATGACCAGGTTGAGAGTGTAAATATTCTCCGGAGAGTGTAGCTAATTCCACAAGTAACAGCCCGTTATAGATGGGTAAGAAAGGAAATTTGGGGAGTAGCATCCTGACTTCTGAAAAGGAGGTGAGAAGGAAGCAACCTCCCACCAAAGCATAGCATCGTAGTGACTTGGGAGTGGGGAAAATGTTAAAGGCCAGTTGGTACCATTAGTTCCCTGATGCTTGAATCCCTTCTCCATTTCTACCAAGGGCTCATTTAGAGAAGCATCTGTTTGTCGTTCCATTTATTTATGTGTACGTTGGTTGATTCCTGTATGTGCCCTGACCGGGGATCAAACCTGCAACCTTGGTGCATCGGGACGGCGCTCTAGCCAACTGAGCTCCCATGCCAGAGCTTGTGGGGACTTTTTGAGGGCAGTAAATGGATGTGACAGCAGAGGGTCAGCTTGCTATCAAGGTGTTCAATTCAGTTTTCAACAAATGAATAAAATACATATACCATACCATTGCTTTTTCTTGCATACTTCTGCTCAGCCCATTCTCCACTGACTTCATGTCAAAATCATGCCAACTTTCATTGACCTTCACGTGCTTCCTTCACCTTCCTTTCTTTCCCTATCACCCCGCTGAGAAGCAGTCCACCCAGAGACTTCTGGCCCCTCCTGAAGTACCTATGATGTGGTATCACAGGCATATCTCTTCTCTCAGAGACTGTCTTAGGTCCCTTGCCCACTGTCAGCTCTCAAAAAAAAAAAAAAAAAAAAAAATCTGTGGATGATTGACTGGTTGGTACTGGGACTGCTGAAAAGCCCACAGATGAATATGTGAGCGTGTCAAAGTAGTTTGTCTCCAACTCAGACAGGAAGCCCAGGATCTCCTGGAGATGCGGTGCCCATCCTCAGCAGGCAGGACAGAGATCAGCAGACAGTGACTACGCATCAGAAGTGCAGATGTCATGATGATGAGCTTACGGGCGCCACGCTGAGCCAGCAGAGAGCAGAGCACATGCCATACCACACCTCCCACACCTCCCACACCTCCCACACCTCCCACACCTCCCACACCTCCCACACCGCGGCACCAGCCTGTTGGAGGCAACCCTGCCCCAGCTCTGGCTTTTTTTTTTTTTTTTTTTTGCATTTTTCTGAAGCTAGAAACAGGGAGAGACAGTCAGACAGACTCCCGCATGCGCCCGACCGGGATCCACCCGGCACGCCCACCAGGGGCGACGCTCTGTCCACCAGGGGGCGATGCTCTGCCCATCCTGGGCGTCGCCATGTTGCGACCCTCCTGGGTGTCGCCATGTTGCGACCAGAGCCACTCTAGCGCCTGGGGCAGAGGCCACAGAGCCATCCCCAGCGCCCGGGCCATCTTTGCTCCAATGGAGCCCTGGCTGCGGGAGGGGAAGAGAGAGACAGAGGAAGGCGCGGCGGAGGGGTGGAGAAGCAAATGGGCGCTTCTCCTGTGTGCCCTGGCCGGGAATCGAACCCGGGTCCTCCGCACGCTAGGCCGACGCTCTACCGCTGAGCCAACCGGCCAGGGCCCCAGCTCTGGCTTTAATGGCATGAAAGGTGCAGCAGGAGACCAGTCGCAACAAGAATAAAGAAATGCGCTCATGACTCGGGACCACTGCTTCCTGCAGTCTTCAGCTGACACACAAGTGGCAACAGGTTACCTGCCGACATAGGACACAAGAGCCTGAGCTCAGCAAGCCCAAGGAGGGGAGGGGACTATGCTCCAAGGGCTCACGAGAACATTCCTCTGTTAGGAAATATGAGTAAATAATCCCAGGAAAACAGAGCCTGTTGGCGTCATCAAAAGAATAGACTAGAGCCAAAAGATCGGGTTTCTAGTCCTGTCTCTGCCATTGGCTGAACCAAAAGCCAGTTTCTGTCCTGAGACTGACTTTATCATGTGTCTGTGAAGGGGTTGGGCTTTAGAGCCCAACACTCCTTCGGGCGTCATTGTTCTTTAATACTTAGGGGCTGTGCCTGCTCCCAGCGTTTCAAATACGTGCTGGCACCTGTGGATTTGAGTAGACAGCTGGCGAGGCACTAAATTCCATTTTCTGGCAATTTTAAGCTCCATTTTCACCAATAAACACATAACTGGGGGGAGACAGCCTGGGAGGCAGGTCTATCACCTACACACTAAGGAGCGCATCCCCCTTCTCCATCAGCTAAACTGAAGGAACCTGGGCCCCTGTCCCCCACAATGTACTCACTTTGGGCGTGAAGGGACTGGCACAGTGTGGCAGCCTGCTCCTGTCGTCTGGCTGGGTCGGTGTCGTAGGACATTCGGGAGATCCTGACACCAGAGCCCTCCAGACAGACTCTGGGCTCACGTTGCCTTTTCCCTGAAACGTGCCGAGTCCCCGCACTTTGCTGAGGGGTGTCGTAGGAGGTGTAAACTTGGCCTCCACATCCGGGGCCTCAGACTTCTCTGGGGTGTGGCTCGAGGCCTCCCTGCCCTCTGGCGCCGCGTCCTCCTGTTCTGTGTTCCCGCTCTCCTCTTCAGAGCAGAAGTTTAATTTCTGCTTTAGTTCTCTGTTGATACTGGTCTCATCCATCTCAGCTAGAGAGCCTTACAGCGTACGCAAGGGGACCTGCCGGAGGGTGGGGGGTCCAAAGGTGCCGATCTGAGGAGGGGAGACCTAAGCCCACCAGACCCCCCGTTCGGGCCTGCCTTGCCCTCTGCCCACTTGCCACGTCAGGGGGCCACACCGTTCGCGCTCTCCCTTAAGTACCACGTGCCCATGAGGTCTCAGCTGCTCCCTATTTCCAGGCTGATGAAAGGAAACACCAGCAGCCCTTTGAGCAGTTAAATCCACTGTATGTGAAAACTCTCCAGGAGAGCACACACAGGCTCTTCCGGAACCCCTGGGCTCCAGACTTCTAGAGAGGTTCTGGGCTCCTTTAGTTCTGCACAGGTTTTAAAGCACCCATCAGTCAGTTTGGGGACGAGCTCATTACTGGAAAGAAATGATTTTCACTCTTTTATACCTACCATTTAGAAATCTCACCGTCTCCTGCCTTCCACTCCCCACCCACCACTGGCTGAGAGGAATTCATCAGAATTCAGCATCACCTGGTTGCAATCGTCCTTAAACAGCCTCTCACATATCTAGGCTGGAGTTCATCTCCCAAGTAGACACACCTCAGACCTTTATAGAGACACACCTCAGACCTTTATAGAGACACACCTCAGGTCTTTATAGAGACACACCTCAGACCTTTATAGAGACACACTCAGACCTTTATACAGACACACCTCAGACCTTTATAGAGACACACCTCAGGTCTTTGTAGAGACACACCTCAGACCTTTATAGAGACACACCTCAGACCTTTATAGAGACACACCTCAGACCTTTGTAGAGACACACCTCAGGTCTTTATAGAGACACACCTCAGGTCTTTATAGAGACACACCTCAGGTGTTTGTAGAGACACACCTCAGACCTTTATACAGACACACCTCAGACCTTTATAGAGACACACCTCAGGTCTTTGTAGAGACACACCTCAGACCTTTATAGAGACACACCTCAGACCTTTATAGAGACACACCTCAGACCTTTGTAGAGACACACCTCAGGTCTTTATAGAGACACACCTCAGGTCTTTATAGAGACACACCTCAGGTCTTTGTAGAGACACACCTCAGACCTTTGTAGAGACACACCTCAGACCTTTATAGAGACACACCTCAGGTCTTTGTAGAGACACACCTCAGACCTTTGTAGAGACACACCTCAGGTCTTTATAGAGACACACCTCAGGTCTTTGTGGCGACACACCTCAGGTCTTTGTGGAGACACACCTAAGGTCTTTGTGGAGACACACGTCAGGTCTTTATAGAGACACACCTCAGGTCTTTGTAGAGACACACCTCAGGTCTTTATAGAGACACACCTCAGGTCTTTATAGAGACACACCTCAGACCTTTGTAGAGACACACCTCAGACCTTTGTAGAGACACACCTCAGACCTCTGTAGAGACACACCTCAGGTCTTTGTAGAGACACACCTCAGGTCTTTGTAGAGACACACCTCAGACCTTTATAGAGACACACCTCAGACCTTTGTAGAGACACACCTCAGGTCTTTGTAGAGACACACCTCAGGTCTTTGTAGAGACACACCTCAGGTCTTTATAGAGACACACCTCAGGTCTTTGTAGAGACACACCTCAGACCTTTATACAGACACACCTCAGACCTTTGTAGAGACACACCTCAGGTCTTTGTGGAGACACACCTCAGGTCTTTATAGAGACACACCTCAGACCTTTATAGAGACATACCTCAGACCTTTATAGAGACACACCTCAGGTCTCTGTAGAGACACAGCTCAGGTCTTTGTAGAGACACACCTCAGGTCTTTGTAGAGACATACCTCAGGTCTTTGTAGAGACACACCTCAGGTGTTTATAGAGACACACCTCAGGTCTTTATAGAGACACACCTCAGGTCTTTGTAGAGACACACCTCAGACCTTTATACAGACACACCTCAGACCTTTATAGAGACACACCTCAGGTCTTTGTAGAGACACACCTCAGACCTTTGTAGAGACACACCTCAGGTCTTTATAGAGACACACCTCAGGTCTTTGTGGCGACACACCTCAGGTCTTTGTGGAGACACACCTAAGGTCTTTGTGGAGACACACCTCAGGTCTTTATAGAGACACACCTCAGGTCTTTGTAGAGACACACCTCAGGTCTTTATAGAGACACACCTCAGGTCTTTATAGAGACACACCTCAGACCTTTGTAGAGACACACCTCAGACCTCTGTAGAGACACACCTCAGACCTCTGTAGAGACACACCTCAGGTCTTTGTAGAGACACACCTCAGGTCTTTGTAGAGACACACCTCAGACCTTTATAGAGACACACCTCAGACCTTTGTAGAGACACACCTCAGGTCTTTGTAGAGACACACCTCAGGTCTTTGTAGAGACACACCTCAGGTCTTTATAGAGACACACCTCAGGTCTTTGTAGAGACACACCTCAGACCTTTATACAGACACACCTCAGACCTTTGTAGAGACACACCTCAGGTCTTTGTGGAGACACACCTCAGGTCTTTATAGAGACACACCTCAGACCTTTATAGAGACATACCTCAGACCTTTATAGAGACACACCTCAGGTCTCTGTAGAGACACAGCTCAGGTCTTTGTAGAGACACACCTCAGGTCTTTGTAGAGACACACCTCAGGTCTTTGTAGAGACACACCTCAGGTCTTTGTAGAGACACACCTCAGGTCTTTATAGAGACACACCTCAGGTCTTTGTAGAGACACACCTCAGACCTTTATAGAGACACACCTCAGACCTTTGTAGAGACACACCTCAGACCTTTATAGAGACACACCTCAGACCTTTGTAGAGACACACCTCAGGTCTTTGTAGAGACACACCTCAGGTCTTTATAGAGACACACCTCAGGTCTTTATAGAGACACACCTCAGGTCTTTGTAGAGACACACCTCAGACCTTTATACAGACACACCTCAGACCTTTATAGAGACACACCTCAGGTCTCTGTAGAGACACAGCTCAGGTCTTTGTAGAGACACACCTCAGACCTTTATAGAGACACACCTCAGACCTTTGTAGAGACACACCTCAGGTGTTTATAGAGACACACCTCAGGTCTTTGTAGGGACACACCTCAGGTCTTTGTAGAGACACACCTCAGGTCTTTGTAGAGACACACCTCAGGTCTTGACCAGTACACATGCCTTAATTCAGGCACCACCCCTTCCCCCCAACTCCAGGTATTGACGGTTCAAACTTTTAAGAAATTCTGCAGATTTTCAAATTAACACAAGAAACGGTAGAAAGGTCAGTAACACGTAGAAGCAGATACGTATCCCTTGAAAAGGGCCATGACTTTGGCCTGCAGTGCCTGGGTTTGTAGAATATGTTTTCCTGCCATTTGGATATCTTTGGTGTATGTTATTCAGTTTCTTTCTCAGAGACACCAGCCCTGGGAAGGGGGAAAACTCATTGAATGAAAAGAAAAAAGCCACCCATATCGCTTTATAAGAGAAAGCATGTGAAAGGCAGTCCATGGAAAAGGAAAATGACATCCACGAGCCCCTCCCACATCCTCAGGACAGACTAGGGAGGTAACAGACCTGAAGAGTTATCTTCGTGATAAACATGGACCAGAGGAGAGGCCCTGAGGAAGAATTTGGTCTTGACTGAAGCAAGTTTAATGTTCCTTCTCCTGATAGTGCTTGGCTCCCCTCGGCCTGTCACCCTCTCCCCTTTTCTCTCTCTTCACCAATCCCTCCACCCTTTCTCCTCTCTCACTCCTTTCCCACTTCCCACCTGCTCCCCTCCCCAACCCCGGCCTCACTGCAGTCTGCCCTACACCAAGCAGTCAAAAGGATCCTTTTTTAATGGATCCTGTCCTCAGACCCTCCAGGACCTCCCATTTCACTCTGAAGACACAGCCAGCCCCTGCACCAAGGGCCATGGGGCCTTAGGATCCACCCCACAACCTGGCTGACTCCTTCCAGCCACTGCGCACCTTCAGGTCTGGACTCCTGTCCCTCCAGATGCCAGGTGTCCCCTATGACACCTTCAGGTGTCTCCTCAAAGGTCCTTTATCAGAAACGTCTTCCCGACAACCCCACATAGTCCTCATCCCCCATCCTCTGGCCCCTCATCCCTTATCTTCACAACACTTACGGCTACATCGTATACTACAGATTTAATGGCTCACGTAAAAACTGTCTCCCCCGTCCCACCTTCCCACCCCCAAGAGAATCTAAATTCCAAGAAGACAGGGACTTAACTCGTGTTTGGTGTTCGATGTCTCTTACCTGGAACGGGGCTCGGCACATAGTAGGTGTGCATCAAGGCGCTGCCTGTGCATTCGTTCTGTGCGTCCTCATGATGGACACCCCTGCAGAATTAATATCTTTTATGGGTTTCATATTTTTTATTTTCAACTCCAAAGCAAATTTCAGAGGTCTGGAGAGGCAGGGATATATTGATTTTAGATAACTTAGTACCTTTGAATGTATATTCTGTTTTATTAATCCCTACACCAGACTTAGCTCAGCTTCTGGGGTATGTGATTTACTGTCCTTTCAACTTGGGGCACACCAACAAGGGCCTGCAGCCCCAGTGACTCGGGAGGAGGGAAGGGAAATACCAGTGTGGGCGTGGCTGACGTTACAGCTAGTATGGTTACAGCTAGTGTGGTCTGGCGTATAAAATCAATGTGGGGAGGCCAGGAGTCTGGAGCAGGTAAACAAACTGCAGGATGTCTCTGGTTGGCATCGGGTCCTCAGTATAGGACTGTGGGACAGATAAGGGTGTAGAGAGGCCTTTAACATTAGGAAGATTATTCTCTCCATCTCCTCCATTCACATTCTCAGTTTCACCCGGTTACACCTCAGCTTGTCCCATAATCTGAACTCCTGTCTGGATCACAGTTGATCATAGAGGCAGGTTACCTGGTTCTTGCCTGGATGAAAGACTGTCCCCAGCAGAGAGAATAAAATGGCTTAGTTATATAAATGTGTTGATTCTTCTCCAGTAAATATATAATTGTTGTGCCATTTGAATGGAAATAACCTCACTTGATTTTTTGTTTTGTTTGGTTTGGTTTTTTGGAAACTGGATAAAATGATTTGGTACTAGAGTAAGAATAGACAGGTTAATAGTGAAGAATACATAGAGTAATAAACATCAGTAATTAATATTGCACTTTAAAGGGGAATTATAATCATGGGACATGAAAATTTTACTTAGTAAGAGGTATAGCAGTTATTGGATAGCTATTCAATAAAAATATGTTAGAGTATCACTTCATATCACATATCAATATAAACATTGAGTGGATGAAAAGATCACATGTGGAGCCCTGGCCGGTTGGCTCAGTGGTAGAGCAATGGCCCAGCGTGTGGAAGTCCCAGTTCGATTCCAGTCAGGGCATACAGGAGAAGCAACCATCCACTTCTCCACTCCTTCCCTCCCACCCCTCTCTCTTCCCTTCCAGCCACCATGGCTCTAATGGTTCCAGTAAAGTTGGCCCTGGGCATTGAGGATGGCTTCATGACCTCGCCTCAGGCAGTAAAATAGCTCGGTTGCCAAGCAATGGAGCAGCGGCCCAAATAGCAGAGTGTCCCCTAGTAGGAGGCTTGCTGGGTGGATCCCGGTTGGGGTGCATGAGGGAGTCTATCATTCTGCCTCCCTGCCTCTCACTTAATAAATACGTAAGTAAATAAATAAATAAATTACAAAAAAGACCACACATAGAAACTCAATCTATAACTAGAAGAAAATAAAAGTGAATGTTGATCAAATTTCTGGGTGGGGACCATCTTTCTAAATGTCAAAGAAACCTAAGAAATCAAAAGAATTGCTAAGTTTGACGACAGAAAATTTAGAACTTCAATATTTTCTTAAGCAATTAAACAGCATTGAAATCACATAACAAATTGGAAATATTAATAAAAATTATGCCAGACAAAAGATGAATACTAGTGTATACAGAAGTCATGCAAATTGATAACAAGAACATAAAGACCCCTCAAGAGACCCTTCATGAGCAAAAGGCATCATGAAGAGGAACCACAAGTCACCACCATATTTTGAAGCCATGATTAGATCCAATCACAACGCATCATCCTAAACCCACATGTCATTTCCATCTGGAAAATTGGCAAAAAAGAAAAAGGTTTCTAAATGGCAGTATCGAACTTGAACATGAATGAAACTGATGCCCTTATACGTGAGTAAGTCAACAGTTTGGCAGAACAACCCAGCACCTTAAGAACACAAATACCGTTCAACCCGGCGCTCCTACCCCTGGCAGTCCATCCTAGTCAGCAACCTCATGGCTGATTGCATTTGCCCTGCCTGTCACCCCTTATTCTAGATTCCATTTCTTGCCCGCTGGCTGCCTTTCCTGCTGAGCCATAAACCGGAAGAGAAGGGATGTCTGTCTGCTTCACAGCAGGGAGAGCCTGGGGTAAAGCAGGCACTGAATGTTAGTTTAGGGAGAAATTTGGCCAGTGCTTCAGGCACAACAAAAAGGGGACAGGCTTGATCATCCAACAATGGGAACGAGAATGGTTAAGTACATTTCAAACACACAAACAAGGGAAACCATTAAAATGCTGCACATGAAAAGTTCTAATAGAACGGCAAAATCCTCACATTTTGATGTTAGAGAATTAGAATACAAAATTGATATGCAGTATTATTTCTACATATAAATATAGAAAAGAAAAACATCTAAATCTATATTTTAAGCTATACCATTATTGACATGCTGTTCAGAATAGAAGATGCCCACTCTGACACTCTGTATACGACTGTAACAAATAAACCTCCCACGCAGAAAGGGCCAGGCAAGGACACTTGCTTGTCTCAGTTTCGCCATTGAGTGGAGGAAGAAAAAAACCTCAGCAAAGAATTTGAACTCTAATCCAGGGATCACCCTAGCTTGCCTTTTATTTATTTATTTAATTTACTTTTTATTGATTTGAGAGTGAGAGAAACACCAATTTGTTATTCCATTTATTCATGCGTTCATTGGTTGATTTTCTTGTATGTGTCCTGACAGGGGCTTGAACTTGCAACCTTAGTGTATCTGGACGGTGTTCTAACCAGCTGAGCTACCCAGCCGGGGCAGAGCTTGTGTTTTAAATTCATACTACCAGTGTGGTTCAAAGAATGAATGTCAAGCAGAGAATTTAACTCAAAATAGTCTTGGGTTAGTGGTGCTTCCAGATGGCTGACAAGAGCAACCACAAATCCCCTCTGGGAGAACTGGACCAGGGGAGGGGCCGCAGCAATGTTGAGTCACCATAGGAATGCAAACAAGGCACAGTTTGCATGCCAGAATCCACGAAATCCTAACAGGGGCCAACTCAGTGCTGAGATTAGAGAGCAAAGATACTTTTTCATATAATGTATTTCATATACATACTATGTTTTTATATATTGTAGAAATATTTAGATAATGAAGATCTATTTTACATCATGTATTTATATAATGAAGATATATTTAGTATTTGGAAAGTAAAACGATTGTATTTAAAAACCTTTGAGTTTGAGAAGAAGCATAGCCCAGGGTCTCTGAATGTGCCCTACATCCCTTCCTGTCCCTCAACACTTGGCCCTCACCAGACCTACTCTGATAGCTAAATTCAGAGGTCTGGAAGGCAGGGATATGTTGATTTTAAATAATTTAGTAATTTTGATGCTTCCCTCTCTCTCTCCTCTCTCTTAAGCCAATTTAGAAAAGAGAGAGGAAAAAAAACGTTTTGAACACCTGTAGTAGGCAAGGTACCAGCTTAAGGCTGGCGGGAGGGCCAGCTGTGCAGAGGTGTGAGTCTCTACTTTCACACGTGTGCTTAGTTGACAAGTACTTGGTGAGCACCTGTTACACAAGGCAGTAGGCATTTGAAGATAGACATTGTGGCTGGTGAGCTAGAACCCATACATTAGAGAAGATGGGAAGAGGCACTCGGTTTCCGGTTTGGACATTTTGGTTTCGTGTTTACATAGGAAATTGACTGGGGTGGGTAGTATGAGTTTCTTTCCTGGTATATATACAGTTTGAGGGTATTAAAGTAGAGGGTGCTGGGGTGGGGGACAGGGCTTAGAAAAGATCAGGAAATGGGAGTCCCTCAGGGGAGAAAGAGGACAATCTGACCTAACACTGGTGGCTTTGGACAGTAAGGATTTTGAAGAGCCCTTATTTTCTATTTTAACATAACATTTTGAACGTCTCAACGCTTGGGATAAATCTGGTGACGGAATTACTTTCAATGAACCAGGAGGAGCTATTAAAGTAATGAGAGAGGACATGGTGAGGAGAGGGACTTTTTCAAATACCCAGCTCATCCCAGGGTCAGGAAGGCGGACAGCTTGCCCCCTCTCTGGAAGGACCCGTGCCAGGCGATACCCAGGGGGTATTTATGAAGATTCTTATCCTATGTGCCAGAGACATGATGATAATGTGGTTTATCCCCTCTTCCCAAGGAGATAATCAGTGACTGCCCAGGGCAGTGACTTCCAGGCCAAAACCTGTGACATAACAAAGACTCTATTTATGCAGCATTTTACCCAGAAAGAATAGGAACTGCTTTATCAGTTATAGATTTAGTTCAGCCTCCCCCCTAAGCCCCAAGGACAAGTGAGCATCCACCACACTTTGTGGAGACTTAGCCTGACATGGATGGGGAGCCCCAGGCAGGGGCCAGGAAGGCCAGGGCCAGGGCACCATCCGGCTTGGTCCAGGGTGCATGACCTGGGGTACAGACACGCTGCCCCAAGCCGGACCCCAGGCCCCATCGCCAGCCCAGCTGCTGCTCATGGCAGCCTACATCCCTCCCTCTTCTGCTTCACTTCCCAGCTCAGCGGAGGCTCTGGCCACACACCCAGGATTATGTAATACACATCCGCCATGGTCCCTATGACAAGGGGACTGTCAGAAATAATGGTGACATATACAGATTCGCGGCGGTACAGTTATCCCACGGAATCCTAGGCGAGAAGGCACCATAACCCAGGCCCAGGTAGACAGGTCCAGGTGGCTGCGGGTCCTTCCACCAGGTTCCCTGTCTGCGAGCACGCACAGGCAACCGAGAGCTCCCAGGCCAGGCTCGAAGGTCAGGGAAGCCTGTTGCGAGGACGCCTTCCAGGGCTTGAGCGCACAGCCGACCTGGGCGGGGGGCCAGTGGGGGCAAGGCGGGGCCGCACGGGGCAGGTGCGGCCGGCGGGCGGGAGCGCGGGCCCCGAGGGCCGGCGGCGAGGACAGTTCCGCAGCCCGCCCCTGCGCCCGCCCCTCACCGCCCGCGGCTCCTCCCCGCTTCGCCATGGTGGAGCGGGGCGACGCGGCGCCGCTGCTGCGCTGGGCCGAGGGCCCCGCTGTCTCCCCGCCGCAGGCTCCGGAGCTCCAGCCTGGGGGCCGGGGCTGGGGCGGCGGCGGGGGCGGCCGGGTGGCCGCGGAGCCGCCGAGGAGGAGGGAGCCCGCGGCGCTGGGTGCCTCCGAGGTGCTGCTGCAGTCCGGGCGCCTGGAGCTGGGCGACGTGGAGGAGGACCAGGTGGTGGCGGTGTTTGTGGTTACCTTCGATCCCCGCTCGGGTGAGAGCCTCCCCAGGACCGGGGGCGGGGAGAGGGTCGCCCCCCGACACTCACCCGGCTTGGGGGGGTGGCAAGGGAGGGGCTCGCTGCGCGCGCACCCGCACCCACACACCTGCACCCCCACCCCGCCGCCGGCTTCTGCGGAGCGACCGGGATGTCCCCGGGAGGTCGGGCGCGCGGGACGCGGGGCTTTGTTCCCTGCGCCCTCCGATCCCCTCCTTCCCTCCTCGCTGCCTCTCGGCGGATCGCGGAGCGCGCCCCCTTCCCCACGGCCGTGTTTGCGCTTCTCTGGGAAGAGAGGATCCAGTTTGTGGCCACAGACACGCTGGCTTTTGTTTTCTTTTCTTTCTTGGATAAAAGGGTTTCTTGTTGTTTGTTTTAACCCCTTTGAAGAGGAAGAGTGCTTCCCAGGTTAACTCCTGAAACTCAGTGTCCTACGCGTCCCCGCCCTCGCTCCCCACCTATCCCTGCACGGTAACTTTCCGAGCCGCCACGTCCCCTCTCTCTGACCGCTCTCTCTGACCGCGCTGTTCCGAGGAACCTGTGCTGGCTGCGTTAAGGGATGGGTCTGAGGGACTCAGCTGGAGACTGATTACAGAAGAGGGGAGCCTGCTCGGTCAGGCGGGCGCTTGCTGGGGTGTGTAGAGAATCAAAGGTTATCGCACAGAACCTTTAGCGGCACCAGGTCGGGAAGTCCTGAGACTCCAACCGCGTCCCCAAACGCGTCCGAAGCCAGTGAATGGGTCTTGGCTGGGAGGGGCCTCCCTGGGAGAGCTGCTTTGTGGTTGTGATTGGCGGCAGGAGAGTTGAGGTCATGACTGTAGGGTTTAAGAAAACCCAGGTGCGTGTTTGTGTCCCTAACTTCAGTGGAGTTGCTGGAATGTGGAGTGAAGAAGATAGATCTGCTCTTTCTGAAATTCCCTTCCTGGTACTCCAACCATGAGCGATGAGCATGGCCCCCATTCTGAAGAACTTGGTGGGTGCCCAGCAGTGGGACAGAAGAGGGTAAGGACCCTGAGACGGGGATTCAGACTGGGCAGAAGATACGCCTCCTGCAGGATAATGTGACTTGGGTCAGGAGTTATAAACCAGCAAGACACAGGAAGTGACAGTTTGTGCGGAGGAGACCCGGCCTTTCGGACTCTGACTGTTCCTTGGCCTCATCCCAGTGGCTCTAAACTTTTCTGACTGACCAACCCTATGAAATTAATTTTACATCACAATCAGTACACTCACATAGATATTTATACATACTTAACGCAGACAAAAGTTTCATGAAATGGAACCAACCCCTTCTACAAGTAGTGCATACTAGCATTTTCTGTTCTGTTTGTAAAACAGGTTTATGTTCTGCACACATTGATTCAAGTATGGTTAGGCCTCCCAGTTTGAAAAATGGCTCTCTTTGGACCAAGTAATCCTTTCTGCTAGACAAAAACAGATACATTGTAACTATTAGTATTCATTATGCCCTACCTCATCACCTTCAGGTAGATATAGCAAGTCCACTGATAACATTGTTTCATTCAACTGGTTTTATTATAAAAGGCTAATAAGAAAAAAATCTATTCCTGACCAGGGCCACTGTCTGTGGAGTTTTCACATTCTCCCCATGTCTGAGTGGGTATTCTCCGGGGAATGCAGCCCCGCACCCTCCCAGAGATGCACACAGGAGGGAATGACATTTCTAAATGGTGCCAGTCTGAGTGAGTGTGGGTGTGAGATTGGAAGGCCGTCCTGCCCAAGGTGGCATCCCATCTGTGTCCTGAGCTGCCAGGAGCGTCTCCAGCCACCTGTCACCCTTACCTGTGGGTTGGAAAAGAATGATTTTACTTGTTTGTATTAATCTTCCTTAAATGCTTGTGTAGCTAACATTTATTTCCGTGCTTAACGTTTGTTTGCAGTGTTTTGGGTGTTTATTTAGAAGGTTTGGTGATGTTTTTGTGACCAGCAATATGTTGTAGGAACTTAACTCTTGTTTGTATCAATTGGCCTTTGGTAAGATTGGTTCCATGATATGTCCTTTTTGTTTCAAAGTCGCAGTTTCCAAGACCCCAGGGCCCCTGTTAAGTGAGGACTTGCTGTTGATGGGAGCAGGAGATGCATTCTGGGAAGTGTTTAGCGGAGTAACAGGAGAAGTGGAACATTAACAGGGTCTGATTTAGCAGCAGTAGCACTGGCATGGGGTTTAGGAAGGAAAGGGAGAAAAGAAAATCCTGTATTACCCACAGATGGGATTGATGAAACTGAAAAACGGAGCTGAGACCCTCACTCTGCCTGGTCAGTCACAGCCAGTCAGCGTGGTTTTGTGGGTTTGTGTGATGGTTTTCAGATGAAGGTGTGTGTGAAAGAAGGGATTGTAAGTGAAACCCAAACACTTACTTTATGCAGGCAGGCATTTTACTGTAATGGTGTTTCATTCAATTCTAATAGCCACTGTTATTTGATGATCATTTATACATGGGAGTATAATTCTTCTGGGTAGAGAGGAAGAGAGTAATTCTTTTATCCCTTTAGATACAAGGTTTGGAAAGCTGGGCGTCTGTAGGAAAAATCTGGGAGGAAAGTAGAGACATAAAAGATGTTATTTTCATTGGACTCATGGTTCAAAGGTTATGGTTATTGGATATGCAAATGATGTGAGGACTTAGGGCAGGGGTCAGGAACCTATGGCTCACGAGTCAGCTGTGGCTCTTTTGATGGCTGCATCTGGCTCACAGACAAATCTTTAATAAAAAAATAATAACGTTAAAAATATAAAACATTCTCATGTATTACAATCCATTCATTTCCTACCACTCATGTTCATGGTTGCGGGTGGCTGGAGCCAATCACAGCTGTCCTCCGGGACAACACCGAATTTTTATTGGATAATGTCTAATGTACACGGGTCGTGAGGTCAGGAAGTAAACTTCCCTTCTTTTAATCAAGTAGTCAGCTAGCTAATTGCAGAAACCCTTTTGACGAAGAAGATGGCTAAAAGAAAAAAAGATGAGGAGTATTGTACTTTTCAGCAGGAATGGACAGGAATTTGCCTTTGTGGAGAGAGCAGGTTCTGCAGTGTGTCTAATATGCAATGATAAAACTGCATCAATGAAACGGTCAAATGTAAAGCGGCACTTCGACACACGCCATACTACATTTGCATCAAAATATCCAGTGGGGGACAGCAGGAAGAAAGCATGTCAAGAGCTACTGTGCAGAGTGCAAGCTAGTCAGCAGCAACTCTGTGTTTGGACCCACAAGGTGACTGAAATTCGGCTAGCTTTGCTGGTGCTTTAGCAATTGTGAGAAATGGAAAGCCATTCACAGATGGGAAGTATGCCAAAATATTCGTGTTTGATGTTGCCAGTGAACTTTTTGATGACTTTTCGGATAAAGACAAGATAATCAAACGAATAAAAGACATGCCTCTGTCAGCAAGAACTGTTCATGATCACACCATCATGATGGCAAATCAAATTGAGGCAACACAAGTGAAGGACATAAATGTAGCACCATTCTTTTCTCTCACTTTGGATGAGTCAACAGACATAAACCATTTATCCCAGTTCAGCGTGATTGCAAGATATGCTGTCGGTGACACACTATGTGAGGAAAGTCTTGCTGTTTTGCCTATGAAAGAGACAACAAGAGGGAAGGATTTATTCAAGTCTTTCACTGAGTTTGCTAAAGAAAATATCTACCAATGGATAAACTTATTTCAGTGTGTACTGATGGTGCACCGTGCATGGTGGGGAAAAACAGAGGATTCATAGCTCTTCTTCGTGAACATGAAAAGAGACCCATCCTAATTTTTCACTGCATCCTACATCAGGAGGCGCTTTGTGCTAAGATGTGTGGTGAGCAGCTTGGTGAGGTGATGTCACTGGTCATTCTGGTGGTCAACTTTATTGTTGCCTGAGCTTTAAATGATCGCCAGTTTAAAACACTGCTGGATGAAGTTGGGAATAATTATCCTGGTCTGCTTCTGCGCAGCAATGTGCGTTGGTTGTCAAGAGGGAAGGTGCTCAGCCATTTTGTGGCTTGTCTGAGCAAAATCTGGACTTCTCTTGAAATGAAAACCTTCGAGCATCCTGAGTTAGCTAACACTGAGTGGCTCCTGAAGTTCTACTATCTCGTGGACATGACTGAACATCTGAACAAATTCAATGTGAAAATGCAAGGCATTAGAAATATAGTCTTATCCCTTCAACAAGCAGTGTTTGCACTTGAAAACAAGCTGGAACTTTTCATCGCTGACATTGAAACAGGTCGTTTACTACACTTTGAAAAACTAGGAGAGTTTAAAGATGCATGCATAGCAAGTGACCCTGCTCAACATCTTGATCTCCAGCAGCTAGTGGGCTTCATATCTAATCTCCTGCAGTCATTCAAAGCGTGCTTTGGAGAATTTCGTGAGCGCACTCGTCTTTTTAAGTTCATCACCCATCCGCACGAGTGTGCAGTGGACAGTGCCAACCTGAGTTACATCCCCGGTATATCTGTCAGAGATTTTGAGTTACAAGCTGCTGACCTGAAGACCTCAAACATGTGGGTGAATAAGTTCAAGTTACTGAATGAAGATTTGGAAAGACTTGAACGACAGCAAGCAGAGTTGGCAAGCAAACACAAGTAGGGAGAAATGAAAAAACTTCAACCCATGGACCAGCTGATTGTCAAAACTTGGAACGCACTTCCCATCACATACCACACACTGCAGCATGTGAGTATTGCTGTACTGACAATGTTTGGCTCTACGAATGCATGTGAGCAGTCTTTCTCACATCTAAAGAATGTTAAGAACCAACCTGCGATCATGTTTAATGGATGAAAGTCTCAAAGCCTGCATGAAGCTTAACCTCACCACGTATCAACCAGACTACAAAGCCATCAGCAAAACCATGCAGCACCAGAAGTCGCATTAATGGTTAGAAGTACTTTATTCATCATTGACTAACAACAGCATAACAACGTTATTAAAAAGAATTCAGAGATTTATTGTACTTTAAAAGTGTTAGTGTTGCCTGACCAGGCGGTGGTGCAGTGGATAGAGCATTGGACTGGGATGCAGAGGACCCAGGTTCGAGACCCTAAGGTCGCCAGATTGAGTGCTGGCTCATCTGGTTTGAGCAAAAAGCCCACCAGCTTGAACCCAAGGTCGCTGGCTCGAGCAAGGGGTTACTCGGTCTGCTAAAGGCCCGTGGTCAAGGCACATATGAGAGAGCAATCAATGAACAACTAAGATGTTGCAACGCGCAGTGAAAAACTAATGATTGATGCTTCTCATCTCTCTCCATTCCTGTCTGTCTGTCCCTGTCTATCCCTCTCTCTCTCTCTCTAAAAAAAAAAAAAAAGTGTTAGTCTTAAATAAAACGCACATATTTACTTGTATTTAGTGTTAAACATATTGTATGGCTGTCATGGAATTACATTTTAAAATATGGTGGTGTTCATGGCTCTCTCAGCCAAAAAGGTTCCCGACCCCTGACTTAGGGGCTTCTGTGCTCATGGACGTGCATGCACACACACTCACTCCGACAATCACACACTCAGCCTTTATCTGGAGCAGGGAGTCCCTAGGATGGCAGTGCTGGCCATCTGGGCTACAAAGCTACTATTGAAACCAGGCCCAGATGCTAACGATGAGGCTGGTGGTGAGGTTGGCAGCCAGGGTGTTGCTTTCTCACGTGTTCTACCCATTATTGAGAGCCTTGATTTAAAATCTGTATTTTGTTCTTTGGGTTTCTAAGTAAAACGTTCTTGCTTTCCTCTGCTTCATTAGGGAAGAGGTACTGTCGCACTTGGAAATCAGCCCCCTCCCCGTCAACGGACGTGGCATAGCTGTCTCGCAGTGTGACTGAGGACTTGTTGTGGACCCGCACAGCGTGGCACCTGTGACTCTGTCTCTTGGACTCTGTTTCTTTATGAGATTCACTTTGAATATTCAAAGTGTGGGCAGTGTACATTCTTATGCTGTGTGTGTTGGTAATGGCACAGTTTGCAGGGGGGGGAGGACGTGGCTGAGGGAAAGAGAGACCTCAGAGTTTGTTAAGATGTTTCTTTTCCCTTTGTTCTCCTGATTAGGGGTGAATGACTACCTGTTCCTCCCTCATTCTCTACTGTTGCCCACGTTACATCTGAACACCTGTTTAATTTAGTGCATCCGAATGCCCCTGTGTTTTGTAAAATGAGTGTCAAAAGTCACTCACCCTGCTTTTCACCTCCGTGGAGTCAGGGAGATGCAAGCCTTCCCTTCGTAGGTGGCGGAGACGTGGCGGTGCCCCGGTACTAGGGCGAGGTGTGGCATTCGGGCCGTGACTTGGAGGCTGCCCAGGTCCTCTGACTTGTGCAAACAATAAATGGCTCCAGCCACGGCTGGGAAAGTGACCAGGTGGCATGAGAATGGAAAATTTGGAGCATAAACTTGTGATGCAAAGAGCAGTCCCGAGCATGGCCAGCCGAAGGAGGCCAGGAGAAGGCCAGTTCTGAGAGCCAGCTGGCAGGTCTCTGAGCGCAGTGGTCTCGCCGCGTCCTTTCTCCGTATTATCCCATCAGAGGTCCGTGAAATACAACCGTGGTTCATTTCTTCAGTCCCACACTGGCAGGCTCTTTCCCGGGCTGTTGGTGACCCACCTGCTGTGGTTTCCAGGGGGAAGTGTGTCTGCGGCCATCTGCTGTGACTTCTGTCTCTTCTCCTGAAAGTCTGTGGTGGGTAGAGTAGGTGTGGGAACCTACTCGCACCCACCAGGCACCGAGCGCCCACCCTGTCAGGAACTCTGCCCGGTGTTTCAGGGACCCTGCCTCTAATTTCCCCATCAGTCTTCTCTGTGTTGATGAGAAAAATGGACAAACAGAGCCACTACGTTACTGTAAGTCACAGCGCAGAGGGACAGAGCCTGGCCCATGTCCAGTGCCTGCCCTCCCTCCCCACACCACTCCGCCCAGGGGAAAGGACAGAGGTCTGTGAAATGGACGGTTTCCCACGCACGCCACATGCCCTGGGTTGGCATAGGGCTGACTTGAGAGCCCCAGGGTGAATTTTTTTGTGCCTCAAGATTCTCGATGCTGCCTCTTCCTTCCTCTGCTTCGGCTGTATCCTCGCCCTAGCTGCACATATTTCAAACTGGTTAAGACCGAAAATTAAGAGATACGAGATGTTTACTTTTTCTGTTGGAGTCTAAACCAAACAATCTTTTGAAGTCTCTCCCATGTGACGTCAGGATCACGAGTGCTCCTGGATTCTTGCCTTTATTCCTGAGACAGGACTCCTCTTTATTCTCCCCTGGAATTAGGGCAGGTGTGTAGAATGAAGGAGAAAAGCCGCCAGAAAGGGGAGAAACCAAGGGAAAACTGGTCAGAGGAGGCTGTGACCGGGCCCCCAGCGGGGGCAGCCACCACATATGAAATGCAGACCCCCAAGAGGGAAATTCTTGATGGGAAAGCACCCAACAATGAAAGGGAAGGAGGAAGGAAAGTCACGTATTTCCCAAGAGAAGGAGATTGTTTTGATTCAAGATCATTGCCTTTTGTACTTTAAGTACACCCAATGAACTTCTTAACAGGTAGCGGCAGCTACAGCCTGTTCTCCCTAAAGAAATGCTGGTCCAGGAAATACAGACAGGCCTGGGTCATTTCACATGGAAACAGAAACAGAAGACAGAGGCAGCCTCCTGTGCAGATAGGACGGAGTGTATGCAGATTGTTTCGCTCCTAGAAGGTCCCTGTGCAGCTAGAGGCGAGGCAGGGCCTGTGGGTACCTGTCACGGCTCCCAGGAAAGGGTGGGCGCGGAGATGGCAGGGTGAACCCGTCCACGCCCCGGGTTCCTGGCTGAGTTCCCAAAATGCAGGTGTGCGTGTTTGTAAAGCCTGTCTGGAGTGTGAACACGGAGCGTGGGACAGGGAGTGTTTGGCGTTTCTGGCCTTCACCGGCTTTGCCACAAGGATGGCTGTGTCGGCAAAGTCACTTGACTTGAAGCCTCTGCGAGTTTCGCGTACAAACTGGTTTCCCGTTTCTGAGAATGTTTCTGTTGAAGGGTGACCCGTGGCCACGGTGCCTCTTCAGCCCCGTTTATCACACAGCATCTCACTGATTTTTTACTTTTGCCAAGGCCATTGTGCTGATCTTTCAGTGATGTTTACTGATTTGTCGGTTGAAAATTTTTTAAACCTCAGAAAAGCTGGAAGAACAGAACAGTGAAAACCTATAGAGGGGGATCCTCGGGTTACGACACAGTTCTGTTCCTATGACAGTGACATAACCTGAATTTTGATGTAAGTCGCAACATGCCCTAGCCTAAATCCCTTACTTATGCTAACACAGTTGTAAAATCATCATCTCTAGAACATAAAAACACAACTAAACTACAGAAAAAGAATACTGCATATTCTTCTGCCCTGTACAGCCAAACTAGTTTGCCCAGGTAGTCCGTCAGTACGATGCTAATGGCGTAAGCTGAAACACTCATGTCTCAATTATTTTAAGTTTTTATGGGAGTGAGCGTTGTAAACTCAAAACGTCCTATGTTGAGACTGTCGGAACCCAAGGACCCCTGTAAATCCTTCACTCAGGTTCTTCATCTGTTGACATTTTACCACACTTGCCTTATGCTTAATATAGTCAGTTCTGCCGTATTGTGAATATGCATTCCCTAAAACCACTGTGCTATAAAAATCATGCAGTAAAAGTCACGGGTTTGTGGGTAAATGGGGTCAGGAACATGACACTTAAAAACTGTCTGTGACACATTTAAAAAAAATGATAGGAACGTAATTAAAAAAATGGTAGGACAGTTTTACATCTGATCAATAGTTAAATCCGTAAATACTCAAAATATGGCATTTTGCCTTATAAAACACCTGAGATTTGCACACAAACGCAGGTGTCAGGTTTTGAGCTTGTGAGATATTGTGAAATGGTGGATGGAGAACTATGTGAGTTTTGACGGAAACTAGTAACACGGGAGGCGGCGTGAGCTGAGGGTGAGCTGAGGTGATGGGCAGGTGTTTGAGATACGTATAGGGGGGTGCGTTTTGTGTGCTCCCATATAGCTCAGGTCAGTGGGGTGTTGTCTGCACACGTGAACCTTGTGGTGAAAACCACAAATTAAATACCTGCAAACATGAAATTGCCTGGGATCAGATTGTTTCCCTAATGTATCAGTTGCTGTAGCACAAATTCAGCCAGTACATTATCACAGAACTGACTACTGTATGCATATATAGACTTTTTAAAATTATTTTGCTGACCTGTTTGAAAGTAAGTTGCAGATATCGTGAAATTTCATTTCTAGATACTCCAGTGTAAATCTCCTAGGAGGCTTCCCCTTTCACCATATCCTCGCCAGCTTTGTTGTTGGTTGACTTATAGATGGCAGCCTTTCGACAGGTGTGAGGTGCCTTCTCATTGTGGTTTTACTTTGCATTCCTCTGATGGTGGGTGGTGTTGAGCATCTTTCCACATGCTTGTTGGCCATCTCTGGGTCCTCTTGGGAGAAGTGTCTGTTCGGGTCCTCTGCCCATTTGTTATATGGATAGTTTGGGATTTTTTTGGTGTTGATTTGTTTTAATTCTTTGTAAAATCCTGGATATCAACCCCTTATCAGATGCATCCTTGGCAAATATGATCTCCCGTTCAGTGGGCTGCCTTTTCATTGAGGGTTTTCTTTGCTTTGGCCTTTTGACTTTTTATATAAACTTCAGAATTATTTTGTCAATATCCACAAAATAACTTCTCAAGGTTATTTTGAATCTCTAACATAGGCAGGCACATGTGTAATCTCCTCTGTTCAGATTCTTCCCTAATATATCAATTGTATTGACATAAATTCAGTAAGCATTGTATCAGAACTGACTACAGACAGATACAGATAATCTTCCTTTTTCCTGAGCTATCTGAAAGTCAGCACAGGCATGCTGAATCTTCCCTTCTAAGTTCTTGTGTATAACTATTGCTCCTAGGGTAATAATGAGCATTAATTCATCAAAAAAGTGCCTGTCCTCCATAAAGCTGAGGGTCCTTTTGGTTTTCTTTTGCTTTTAACGCCTGTCCTGTGCTAATCCAAATGTGTATCAACAGTTAAGTAGAGAAACAGTGTTACATTTAAAGGATGGAAATCGTAAATAAACAAAAGTTGCTCCATGCACCAACATGGATGGATCTTGCAAAAAAAAAAAAAAAAAAGCAAACTGTGATCAGAATTCTACAAATTTCAAAACCAGCAAAGCTAATGTATGGTGTTAGAGGTCAGGATAATAGTTACCTTGAGAGAAGACTAATGACCTGGAGTGGGCACAAGAGAGACTTCTGATGACCAGACAATGGTTTGCATCCTGGTCGAGGTTCTGGCTACTTAGGTAAGTGCAAGCCGGGAAAATTCATTGAGCCAGATAACGCTAGCACTTTGTAAAGCATTTTCTTCTATATATGCAGTCCAGAATTTAGGTTAAGTTTTAACAAGTTTTTGAGTCCATTTCTGGAGAAGCTACATGTGCTGAGCTCTGCACGCAGCCTTTTTCTTTGAGTGATTTTGTTTCTCCTCATGTGCGTTCTCCCCTCCCTATAGGAAACATGGTGGAATGGTGTTTACCTCAAGATATTGACCTTGAAGGTGTTGAGTTCAAGTCTATGGCCAGTGGGTCTCATAAAATCCAGTCTGATTTCATGTAAGTACTTCTGAATGTAAATCTTCTCTCCACCCTATACTTTCCCCAGAACATAAATGTTCGTACCAGGGGGTCTTCTGGAAGCATGTGTAAATACCTTGGGGGGGGAATATATATATATATATATATATATATATATATATATATATATATATATATATATATACACACACACACTTTTGTGTTTATATCATTTCTCTAGCAAGAAGGTCCCTACCTTACATTAGGTTCTTTTTTTTTATGATTTTAATTTATGTTTACATAGATTCAAGTGTCCCACCAAATATATGTCCCCCCCACCCCCTTATTCCTCCTTGGCCCCCCCATGCCCCCTCCTCCATCAATACCTTCCCTCCTTCCCTCCCAGATTTGCTATCCTGTTCTCTATAATGTTGTGTTCTGTATATATAATTTCATTAATTTCTTTCCCTTCTCTGATCCCATCTTCTCTTCTACTTTCCCTCTGACTGCTTTCCCTCTGGTCCCCTTGATCCCGCCTCTGCCTCTATTCTGTTTCTCAGTTCACATTGTTCATTAGATTCCTCAAATGAGTGAGGTCATATGATATTTTTCTTTCTCTGCCTGGCTTATTTTACTTAGCATGATAGTTTCCAGGTCCATCCATGTTGTTGAGAAAGGTAAGATTTCCTTCTTCCTCACAGTCGCGTAGTATTTCCATAGTATATATGTACCACAGCTTTTTAATCTACTCGTCCATTGACAGACACTTGGGCTGTTTCCAGATCTTGGCTATTGTAAACAATGCTGCAATAAACATGGGGGTGCATTTCTTCTTTTGAACCAATGATTTGGTATTCATAGGATATAGTCCTAAAAGTGGTATAGCTGGATCAAAGGGCAGTTCCATTTTTAATTTTTTGAGGAATCTCCATACTGTTTTCCACAGTGGCTGCACCACTCGGCATTCCCACCAGCAATGCAGGAGGGTTCCCTTTTCTCCGCACCCTCTCCAGCACTTATTATGTGTTGTTTTGTTAATAAGCGCCATTCTGGCAGGTGTGAGATAGTATCTCATTGTGGTTTTAATTTGCATTGCTCTAATGATTAGTGATGTTGAACATTTTTTCATATACCAATTGGCCATCTGTATGTCCTCTCTGGAGAAGTGTCTATTCATTTCTTTTGCCCATTTTTTGATTGGATTGTTTATCTTCCTGGTGTTGAGTTTTACAAGTTCTTTATAAATTTTGGTTATTAACTCCTTATCAGACATATTGGTGAATATATTCTCCCTTTCTGTGGGTTGTCTTTTTATTTTGTTAATGGTGTCTTTTGCTGTGCAAATCTTTTTAGTTTCATATAGTCCCGTTTGTTCATCCTGTCCTTTATTTCACTTGCCAGTGGAGATAAATCAGCAAAAATATTGCTACTAGAGATATCAGAGAGTTTACTGCCTATGTTTTCTTCTAAGATGTTTATGGTTTGTTTCATGACTTAAATTTAAGTCTTTTATCCATTTTGAGTTTACTTTTGTGACTGGTATAAGTTGATGATCCAGTTTCATTTTTTTGCAAGTACCTGTCCAATTTTCCCAACACCATTTGTTTAAGAGACTGTCTTTACTCCATTGTATACTCTTACTTTCTTTGTCAAATATCAATTGTCCATATAAGTGTGGATTTATTTCTGGGTTCTCTGTTCTGTTCCATTGATCTGTATGCCTGTTCTTATGCTAGTACCAAGCTGTTTTGAGTACAATGGCCTTGTAGTATAACTTGATGTCAGGAAGTCTGATACCTCCCACTTTATTCTTCTTTTTCAGGATTGCTGAGGCTATTCGTGTTCTTTTTTGGTTTCATATAAATTTTTGGAATATTTGTTCTATATCTTTGAAGTATGTCATTGGTATTTTAATAGAAACTGCATTGAATTTATAGATTGCTTTGGGTAATATTGACATTTCAATGGTGTTTATTCTTCCTATCCATGAACATGGTATATGCTATGTATCTTTGTTTGTATCTTCCTTGATTTCCTTTAACAATTTTCCAAGTACAAGTCTTTAACCTCTTTGGTTAAATTTACTCCTAGGTACTTTATTATTATTTTTGTTGCAATAGTGAATGGGATTGTTTTTTTAATTTCACTTTCAGACAGTTTATTGTTGGTTTCTAAAAATGCCATTGATTTCTGACTATTGATTTTATATCCTGCCACCTTGATGAATTTATTTATCAGGTCCAGTAGTTTTTTGACTGAGACTTTAGAGTTTTCTATGTACAGTATCATATCATCAGCAAATAATGATAGTTTTACTTCTTCTTTTCCAATTTGGATGCATTTTATCCCTTATTCTTGTCTGATTGCTGTGGCTAGGACTTCCAGAACTATGTTGAATAAGAGTGGTGAAAGGGGGCACCCTTCCCTTGTTTCTGATCTTAAGGGGATTTCTTTTAATTTTTGCCCATTGATTATGATGTTGGCTATGGGTTTGTCATAGATGGCCTTTATCATGTTAAGGTATGTTCTGTGTATCCCCACTTTCCTAAGAGTTTTGATCATAAATGGGTGCTGGATTTTATCAAATGCTTTTTCTACATCTATCGATATTATCATGTGATTTTTATCCTTTCTTTTATGTGTTGAATCACACTGATTGATTTGTGGATATTGTACCAGCCTTGTCTCCCTAGATTAAATCCCACCTGGTCATGTGTATGATTTTTTTTATGTATTGCTGGATCCAGTTTGCTGATATAAGATCTACCGGAAAGTTCTGTCCGTTTCTATCACAACAAGTTTCGACACATAAGCACATGTCACTTGGCGCATGTGTGCCTCTCTATTTTTATCACTTAATGTATACATACTGACATAGCAAATTAACCAAAACAAAGTTGATTCATGTTAGTCTTATGTGTGAAGTGATAGTGTACCCATAGCTACTGATAAAGTTCATTTACGCCACTGTAATTTTTACGAATTTCAACAAGGAAGAAATGCTACAGAAGCATTTCTGTCACATCCACCATATTCCCCAGACTTAGCACCCTCCAACTATCACTTGTTTTTGTCCTTACAAAATTTTTTGAAGGGAAAATTCAAAAATGAAGAAGATATCAAATAAGCACTGGTTCAATTTTTTGCATCAAAAGATAAAACATTTTTAAAAAATGGGATATACAAATTGCCCTCATGCTGGCAAGAAATCATTAATAATAATCGCAATTATATTATTTAATAAAGTTTATTGACGGTAAGAAAAATTTGTATTTTGTTTTATTCCAAAAACAGACAGAACTTTCCGGTAGACCTTATATTTTGTTGAGAATTTCAGCATCCAAGTTCATCAGGGATATTGGTCTATGGTTTTCTTTCTTTGTGCTGTCTTTACCTGGTTTTGGAATCAGTATTATGCTTGCTTCATAAAAGGAGTTTGGAAGTCTTTCCTCCTCTTGAATTTTTTGAAATAGTTTGAGAAGGATAGGAGTTAGTTCTTCTTTGAATATCTGGTAAAATTCGCTGGTGAAGCCATCTGGCCCAGGACTTTTGTTTGTTGGGAGTTTTTTGATAACTGTTTCAATCTCATTTGATGAAATTGGTCTGTTTAGGTTTTCTGATTCTTCTATATTAATTTTTGAAAGATTATATGTTTTGAGAAATTTTTCCATTTCGCCTAGGTTGTCTAATTTTATGGCACACAGTTCTTCATAGTATTTTCTTATAATCCTTTGTATTTCTGCTGTGTCAGTTGTTACTTCTCCTCTCTCACTTCTAATTTTATTTATTTGAGTCCTCTCTTTTTCTTCGTTAAAGGTTCATTGGTTTTGTTTACCTTTCAAAGAACCAGCTCTTGGTTTCATTGATCCTCTGCATTGTTTTTTTATCCTTTATGTCATTTATTTCTGCTCTGATTTTTATTATTTCCTTCCTTCTACTTCCTCTGGGTTTTACTTGCTGTTTTTTTTCTAGTTCTTTTAGATGCAGGGTTAAATTGTTTAGTTGAGCTTTTTCTAGCTTCTTAAGGAATGCCTGTAGTGCTATGAACTTCCCTCTCAAGACTGCTTTTGCTGTGTCCCATAAATTTTGAGTTGTTGTATGTTCGTTCTCATTTGTTTCACGGAAATTTTTTATTTCTTCCTTGATCTCATTGTTAACCCATTTGTTATTTAATAACATGCTATTTAGTTTCCAAGAGTTTGAATGTTTTTCAGTTTTTCTATTTTAGTTGATTTCTAGTTTCATGCTATTGTGATCTGAGAAGATGCTTGATATGATTTCAATCTTCTTAAATTTGTTGAGACTCATTTTGTGTCCTAGTATGTGGTCTATCCTAGAGAATGTACCATAAGCACTTGAAAAGATGTATATTCTGCTGCTTTAGGGTGAAAGGTTCTGAAGATATCTATCAAATCCAGTTGATCTAGTGTGTCCTTTAAATCTGATATTTCTTTGTTAATTTTTTTTCTTGAGGATCTATCCAGTGATGTTAGTGGGTTATTAAAATCCCCTACTATTATAGTATTGCTGTTAAGCTTGCCTTTTATGCCCATCAAAATCTGCTTTATGTATTTAGGTGCTCCTGTATTAGGCACATAGATATTTATAATGGTTATATCTTCCTGTTGGATTGCTCCCTTTATCATTATGTAGTGACCTTCTTTATCCCTTACTATATTCTTTGTTTTAAAGTCTATTTTGTCTGATATAAGTATGGCTACCCCAGCTTTTTTTTCATTTCCATTTGCATGAAATATTTTTTTCCATCTGTTTACTTTCAGTCTATGTATATCTTTTGTTTTGAGGTGTGTCTCTTGTATACAGCATATGTATGGGTCCTGTTTTCTTATCCATGCAGCTACCCTATGTCTTTTGATTGGATCATTTAATCCATTTACAGTTAAGGTTATTATTGATATGTAGTTGTTTATTGCCATTTTATTATTTTAATCTACATTCCTCTTTTACTAGATCCCCCCCACTTTGTTCTGTTTACAACAGGCCCCTTAACATTTCTTGTAACATTGGTTTGGTTGTAATAAATTCCTTGAGGTTTTTTTTGTGTGTGGGAAGCTTTTTATTTCTCCTTCAATTTTTAATGATAGCCTTGCTGGACAGAGAAGTCTTGGTTGTAGGCTCCTGTTTTGCAGTACTTTGAATATTTCTTGCCATTCCCTTCTGGTCTCTAATGTTTCTGTTGAGAAGTCAGATGTCATCCTTATGGAGGCTTGTCTGTAGGTAAAAGACTGCTTTTCTCTTACAGCTTTAAGTATTCTTTCTTTATCTCTTAATTTTTGTATTTTAATTATAATGTCTTGGTGCTGGCCTTTTTGAGTTCATCTTTAATGGAACTCTCTGTGCTTCTTGAACTTGTGTGAATTTTTCCTTCATTAATTTAGGCAAATTTTCAGCTATGATATGCCTGAACAAAGTCTCTATCCCTTGTTCTTTCTCTTCTTCTTCAGGAACCCCTATGATGCAGATGTTATTTCTCTTCATGTTGTCACAGAGCTCTCTTAGAGTTTCCTCAGACTTTTTGAGCCTCTTTTTTTTTTGCTACTCTGCTTCTGTGCCTTTGTTTATCTTGTCTTCTAATGGGCTGATTTGATCCTCAGCTTCATCCATCCTGCTTTTAATTCCTTCCAGTGTGGTTATTTCTGATATTTGTCATTTCTGACTGATTCATTTTATTATTTCGATGTCCTTTTTTATACTTGCTATCACTTTATTTAGGTGCTTGTTATTTTCATCCATTGTTGCTCTAAGATTTTTAAGCATCCTAACAATCATTATTTTAAACTCTGCATCTGGTAATTTGGTTATTTCTGACTCATTCAAGTCCTTTTCTGGAGATTTCTGTTGATTCATTTGGGTTGCATTTCTCTGCCTTCCCATTTTCTCTATTTACAAGAAGGGTGTGGCCATAGAAGTCTGATGGGTGTGGCCTCTGTGTTCCCTAGGTGTGGTCTGTCGGCAGGCCTGCCACCCCCTCTGGCACAGCCTTGGACTTTTGGATATGAGTGTGTCAGGTGCCCGCCCACTGTGGGCTGTCGCTGCAGTTTCTGCCTCACCTCAGTGGGTGGGACTGTGTTCAAGTACCGGGGCTACAAGCCTTGGCTGGCCTTGGCCTTCACTCTGCCCCTGAGGGTGGGATTGCGCACCTGCGCTCAGCTGCAGGTCTCAGCCGGTTCCCGGTTTTCACCTTGCCCCTGCGGGTGGGACTGCAGGCTGGACCACTCTTGTTCACCCAGCCTGCAGCTGTGGGTCGGACCACTTTCGTGTGCCCCTTCCACCATGGCGGCCACCCTCAGCCTCTGCCCCCCCCCCCCCCGCGGGACTGTGCTCACGCCGCTCTCGGCTGGTCCTGGCTTTTGCCCATGGGCAGTACTGCACTCGTGCCCAGGCTGCCTCCACCGACCAGACTGTGCTTCTGCATCCCGCTGCCACCTGCTCTCCCAGGAGCACTCAACAGTGTGTGTGTGTGTGTGTGGGGGGGGGCGATGCAGCTCAGACTTAGCACTCAATACTGTATCCCTGATGGTGCCCTGCTTCTAAGCGACTCTGCTCTGAGTGCAGCAGGAGAGCTTCTGTTTGGCTGGTGACCTGCTTCTTTTTGCTGGTATTGCTGGTTCCAGGAAAAATATTCACTTTGGATTTGGGGAGTGACGCATCCCAGGGTTTAGGGTGGCTGTCCCTCAAAGTGTTTCCCCCTGTGCCTCCTAAATTACACTCTCTTCCTGCTATTCCGGTCCTCTCATCTCTCCCGTACCCTGGAGTCCCGGGTGAATGGTTGTGAAAGAGATTTTCTGCATGGTCCCTTTAAGAAGAATCCTGGGTCTGATACTATTTCTTTCTCACAAATAGTATCCTGGCTTGTTTTGCATCTAAATACTGTCCATACGCTTCTTCTAGACTCTGGGGCTGCAGGCTGGGGCTTCATTCCTAGGGCCCAGGACCCTCCTCTCTTCGCTAAACTCACTTCCCACTGCGCAAGTCCCTCCGGGCTGCTGTTTGCTCCGGGGAGCTGGGCAGCCCTCTCCGCGTTTCTGCTTTTCCTACCAGTCTCAGTGTGGCTTCTTCAGTGATCCTTGGTTAAAGAGTCCTCTTCGTTTAGTTCAAAGTTGGTTTTTCCAGATGATTGTTCTTTCTTTTTTTTTTCTTTTTTTACAGAGACAGAGAGAGTCAGAGAGAGGGATAGATAGGGACAGACAGACAGGAACAGAGAGAGATGAGAAGCATCAATCATCAGTTTTTTGTTGCGACACCTTAGTTGTTCATTGATTGCTTTCTCATATGTGCCTTGACTGTGGGCCTTCAGCAGACCAAGTAAACCCTTGCTTGAGCCAGCGACCTGGGGTCCAAGCTGGTAAGCTTTTGCTAAAACCAGATGAGCCCACGCTCAAGCTGGTGACCTCGGGGGTCTCGAACCTGGGTCTTCCGCATCCGAATCTGACACTCTATCCACTGCGCCACTGCCTGGTCAGGCAGATGATTGTTCTTAAAAATTAAGTTGTAATACACTTTGGTTCTGGGAGGTGGAAGTTGGTATGTCTGCCTACTCCATCGCCATCTTGCCCCTAAAACTACATTAGGTTCTTAATGGGTGTCGTGGCCCCAAAACGTTAAGAACTCCTTCCACAGAAGTTCTCTCCCTTTCTAAGAAATGATGGGACCTCACCTGAGGTTTGGCTTTAATGAAAGCATGGAATTTTGTTTAGTTTCAGTTAACTGAAGATACTCATGTGCTAAAACTTGACATTCCAGCTTTAAGGTAAGGCCACAGTCCTGTGTAATCTAGATTCTTGGGGGAAAGAACGTCAGGGTAATGCAGCAGTTTTACTCTCCTCCTTGGGCTGAAACCACGGCTGATAGGGTAAGAGAAAGAGGAAGGAAGTGTCACAGCTCCCATCCCATTGCTCCGTTAGCGGCGTCAGGGCCTCAGGAAGTGAGGACATTGTCAACACACTTTGTGCTAATGAGGCAGAACGCTGGTTCTAGATGGGCCCGAAGATGAGTGTTTGTACTGGTTCGTCCATCAATGCACTGGCTGTTATGCGGGAGAGGAGAAGGGATGTATGTGCTCATGGCCATGGGCGGCTGAGGGGCAGGCTTGCCAGAGGTTGGTCCTGGCTCCAGCCAGCTGACCCTTGGCGGGCTCCATCACTTCTCTGAGCCGTGCATGTCTCATGTGTGAGGTTGGGCAGCTGAGGCTAACTCTTCCCCCTCTGAGTCTAAAAAAGTGGATTTTTTTCGAGCTGGGCTTTCTCACGGAGAGCTCTGGGCACAGTCCGTTCTTTCCTTGGGGACTGCATCTCAAATGGGAAAAAAAACCAAAACGAAACAAAATCTCTCTGATTTCAAACCCCACTACGTGTTTGGTCCATTTTAGCTATTTCCGGAAGGGGCCCTTCTTCGGCCTGGCCTGCTTCGCCAACATGCCTGTGGAGAGTGAGCTGGAGCGGGGGGCGCGCATGAAGTCCGTGGGCATCCTGTCTCCGTCCTACACCCTGCTTTACCGCTACATGCACTTCCTGGAGAACCAGGTTCGGTACGTGGCTCCCAGACGTGCGTGGGGAGGCAGCCAGGTGCTGCCAGCGGGTGTCCCAGGGAGCCATCGGCCACCCGGGTGCGTGCCACACAGCAGATGCCTCTCCAAGAACACCCAGGGCCGTGCTTCTGCTTCAGGCGCTGGTCTTTTTGTTTCTGGCGCCATCCCACGCGGTAATTCTTCCTACTGTGATGAAAGCTCTGGCGGAACTACAAGCACTGTCTGCAGGGTCATCCCCATCCCACAGCCTCCTTGTGTGAAGCTTGAAACAGAATGGATGGGAGTCCCCACATTAGAAAGCTGTTACTTGGAGAGAGCCACTTACTGCAGTAATCATTTGTTGAATGTAGTTGATGGTTGTTTTATTTCTTTTTAAAATGGAAATCGCCTGACAGTCTCCTCCAGGGCCTGCCCAGAATCTTCCCCATTTCCTCCTCCCTGAGCCCTGCCTGTGCACCTGGCTAGATGCAGCGGGACCGCTGGGAAGAAGGACCCTAAGGTCCTGCGTGTGAATGGCATGCCACACACGGTCCTTTACTTCTCAAAATAATATTGCGGTGGTACCGGTATCTCCTAAATCATAGCATCTGCATTGTAAGGAGGGAGAAAAGAGCAGGTTTGAAATCTCACAGTGGAGGAGGGGCAGCCGCAGCCCTGACTCTGGGAGCTCTGTCACTCTGCAGGGGAGACGGGTGGAGGCAGCTGGTTGCCGGCTGGATGATGTGAATCTTGACTCTGAGTGGCTTGTGTCTGCGTCTGCAGGGAGCCAGCAGTGACCATGTGGGGAGATGGTTAGTCTTTGATGTTCCGGGCCAGCCATAATCCGGGGAGCCTCCCCTTGCCCAGTGAGGCTAGACTTTGATTCTTTCTGGTTGCAGATGGAAACTGTAGGTGCCAAGAAAACAGAAATGGCCTACAAATGTTTAAGTGCCTTTTCTGTTCCTCCCTGTGTTAGTTTCCTAGGGATGCCGTTATAAAGTACCAGACGCCGGGTGGCTCAGAACAACAGTAACGCATTTCTCACCATTCTGGTGGCCACAGGAACAAAACGTAGACGTTGGCAGGGCTGGCTCCCTCCGAGGCTGGAGACAGGACCCGCCCTGGTTGCCTGCCAAACTTGGCCTCCCCGGCTTCTAGATCATCACCCTGATGTCTGCCTTCGTCCTCTCATGGTGTCTTCCTCGTGTGTGTGTGTGTGTGTGTGTGTGTGTGTGTGTGTGTGTGTGTGTATGCATCCAAATGTCCCCTTTTTATAAGGATACCAGATATATTGGATTAGGACTCACGTTAAGTACTTCATTTTAACTTGATTACCTCTATAAAGACCCTATCCCCAAATGAGGTCATGTTCTGAGGTATTGGGGGGCGTAGGGCTCCAACACCCCCATTAAACATGGTGCCAAATAGCAGTCACCATGCTCCTACATCTGCCTTGAAGGCTGGATTCTCCATCGTCCAGCAGGGCCTCACTGCCGCCTTCCTGGTTTGGGAGTCAGCTGACAGGGCTGCCCACCGCCTAGTCCCTGCCGTCCAAGCAGGCTGGGGGTGGGAAGAGAGGAGACTCTGAGCTGCTTATTTATTACTTGGTGCAGAACTTCTGAGCCTTTAGTGACATCCTATAATTGCTTCCACTGTTCAGGACACAGGGGGAAGTTTCCTATTATTCTTTCCCAATAACAAAGCCAGCAAGCAGGCGTGATTTCTACACAAAGAGCAGCTCAAAGCGGGACTCTGTGGTCCTGCAGGTTACCCTTCCCTCGGCCCACTGCTGCATGCTGGGAGCGCTGGGATCCTCAGCATGCCTTGCTCAAGAACAATGGGCATTAGTCACAGTCTGTTAATCCTGACTGTTTCCCGTGAGAAGGGGAATGTGTCCCACAGCCATTTGGGGAGCCTCAGACCCCATGTTGGGGCTTCTCCTAAGGGTCTGCTCTCACTCCCCAGGAGACGTCCTAGGCAACCCTCCAGGGTTGTTGCCCCTAAGTAATACAGCCTTGGGGCGGAGGCGGAGGGGGCTGTGTCAGGGTGAAGACAGAGAGCTGTGGCAGCCACAGTCTCCGTCTCACTGTGCACCTGCGTGTTTGCAGGCACCAGCTGGAGACGCCGGGACATTACTCCCACCTGGCTGCCTTCTACGAGGACAAGAAAGGGGTGCTCCATGCTGGCCCCGGGAGGGGCGGCAGCCTGCCCCCTGTCTGCTGGCTGCCTTCCATCCACCGGTACATGTACCCCGAGATGAAGGTGAGCTCGGCGTCCTCCCACATGTCCTGGGCTAGTGTCTGTCTACGAAGTGCTTAGTTCTTTTTCTAATTAGTAAGGAATTCATGTCTTGGGCTCATGCCCAACGTCTGCTTCTGATAGAGTAGGAATGCTGACTTTAGCATGTGGGTTCCTTTAAAACGTAAAGCAAGTTATGTTAAACCATGTGCTTTTTAGACATGTCCTAGTCCTTGTGCAGCGCCCCATTGACAGGCCAGTTGTAGAGGGGTTCCCTGGAGGAAGAGGTGGGTTTGGTTCTGTGGATCACTTTCGATATTTTAAAGTCAGACATTTGAGAAAATGATGCAAGTTTAAACTGTTATTTCTTAGTTACAATACTTTGGATATTGCTTATTATGTATTTTTTCTGAAGCACTTTGCCCTTGTACTAGAATATATTTGTTTACAGTTAACAGCACCCGGCCAAGTGTTAGGTATTAAGAGGGATCAAAGATGGGTATGAACTTGAGGCTCCTTCTTTCCAAACCCTTCCTTGTAGATGATCAGAAGATACTTCAGTGAAAACTTGGGCTCCCGGGTAGAGAAATTAGGTCATGAGTTTAAAGTAGAAATCTGAGAAGGCTTCTTGGAAGAGGAGGTGATCCCTGAAGTGTATGGCTAGGCAGAAAGTGAGGGATGCTGACTCCAGACTGGGGGAAGGCATGGGCAGTAGTGGCTCTCAAATTAATGGTTTAAATCAATACATATTTATTATCTCACAGTTTCTGTGGGGCAGGAATCAGGCATGGCTTAGCTGAGTCTTCTATTTCATAGTCTCTCACAAGGCCACAGTCAAGGTGTCAGCCAGGATCGAGGTCTCATCTGGGGAAATGTATCCACTTCCAAGCTCATGTGGTTGTTGGGAGCATGGAGTTCCTCGAGGGCTGTTGAACTGAGGGCCTCCGTACCTTGCTGACTGAGTTGACAGGTTCCTGTGTTTAGCACAAGAGGAGGGACAGTTGGAGTTAAAGAGCAGTGGGCTGTTCAGCAGCAGGCCCTGTGGGTCTTCCTCCTGGTCCCTGTGCAGACACCTCATTCTGCACAGTAACTAGTCTCGCCCGGGACTGTTGGAACATTTTTTTTTTTTTTTACAGAAACAGAGAGTCAGAGTGAGGGATAGACAGACAGGAACGGAGAGATGAGAAGCATCAATCATTAGTTTTTCGTTGCGCATTGCGACACCTTAGTTGTTCATTGATTGCCCTCCCATATGTGCCCTGACCATGAGCCTTCAGCGGACCGAGTAACCCCTTGCTCGAGCCAGCGACCTTGGGTCCAAGCTGGTGAATTTTTGCTCAAGCCAGCGACGTTGGGGTCTTGAACCTGGGTCTTCCACATCCCAGTCTGACGCTCTATCCACTGCGCCACTGCCTGGTCAGGCTCGCCTGGGACTGTTTGTTCACCATTTTATCCCTTCCAGGGCTCAGTAATGTGAGTTGAATGTCGTCACTGAGGCGTGCTGTCCCTTCAAGGACATTTTTACTTCTGACTTTAAGAAGTTACGTTCAGTCCTATTTCCTCGGCATCTCTGTCTCCTGAGTGAAGTAGTTAATGACCCTTGAACTCAAACTTTAGTGTCAGGGGAGCTGTTGAATTATAGAAATCTAATTTAAAGAGGAGACTTTGAAAGGGGGAAATATCCTTGCATCTGTTTGGTTGTACTTTGGGGTTTTTTTTTGGGGGGGTGATTCACAACACCTGTATTGAATATTTTTGCAGCGACATTTCTAACAAGGTGTTCTCCCCTCGCTCCTTCCTTTTTAAATGTTTTCAGATCACACACCCTGCCGGCTGCATGTCCCAGTTCATTAAGTTCTTTGGAGAACAGATCCTCATCCTTTGGAAATTCGCCTTACTTCGAAAGCGCATTTTGATATTTTCTCCCCCTCCTGTGGGCGTCGTGTGCTATAGAGGTAATAAGGGGTCAAAGTCAGGGGCTCTTCCCGAGTCCCCCGGGGCAGAAGCTGCTGAGTCTTTCTGTGGTTGATCAAGTTCAGAGGAGTTAGGGTCATGTCAAGGGGGTGTCCCAGATTTTAGGTCTGGAAGTGACGTGGTTGGATTTATATTTTAGCATGTGGACTCTGGTGGCTCTGCCGAAGATGGACTGGGTGATGTACCAGTAGTCTGGTGACAGATAAGGGTCTGGTCTGTATTATTCAGGTCCTTTGCCCATTTCGTTATTGGACTGTCTGTTTCCTTGGTGTTGTATTTATTACGGAAGCAGCCCTAGTGCCCATCAGAAGATGAGTGGATAAAACGCTGTGGTACACTTACACAATGGAATGCTCCTCGGCCACAAAAGAGGAAGGGAATCTTAGCTTTTGGGACAGCATGGAGGGACCTGGAGAGGATTATGCTAAGTGAAATGGTACAGTTAGAGAAAGACAAGTACCATATGATTTCAGTGACATGTGGACTCTAATCAACAATATAAACTAACAAAACAGAAACAGACTCATAGAGACAGAGAACAGACAGCTGTCCAAGGGGAAGGGGATGTGGGCGAGGGTGGGTGAAAAAAGGGGAAGAGATTAAACAAAGAAAAAACACCTCATAGATCCAGACAACAGTATGGTGACTACCAGAGGGAAAGGGGGCTGGGGGCGGGGGATGGATAGAAGAAGGTGAAGGGGGATAAATGGTGATGGGAGACTTGGCCTGGGGCGTGAACTACAATATACAGAGGATATGCTATAGAACTGCACCCCTGAAACCGATATACTTTTATTAACCAGTGTCACCCCAATAAATCCAGTCTTTATTAGAGCCAAGAACATGGCGTCGAGATATGTTTAAGCGGTAGGCTGGACAGCATTCGGTGTGTGGGTGGGTGGTAGGGTCCTGGCGTGTGTGAGGCGGTAATGGAGGAGGAGTCTAGGATGACAAGGACAGTAGGACCACCAGATGGAGACCGGGGAGGAGCAGGTGGTGTGGGAGTTAACTCTGGACATGGTAAGATGTGAGATGTTCTCGAGGTGTCTGCTGGGCACTGGTATCATTGGGTCAGGACCCCGGGGGAAAGTGAGGCCAGAGATCAAGTTGAGAGCACCTCATGCACATACACCTGCTGGTAACCGTGAGATGGATGGCCTCCCGTGGGGAGAGCAGGGAGGGGAGGAGAGCCAGTGATGACAATGCAGGCACAGGAGCTGGAGGACAAAAGTGGAAGACAGGAGACCGAGGCGGGACTTCAGGAGGGGAGGGAACCAGAAGATGGAAGGGCTACAACAGTGAGAGTTTCGAGGTCAATAGTGCCAAACCATGAGCAAGCGCAGTGTGGGGAAGACTGAGATTGGGTAAGACGGCGCTGGTGTGGCCGTGAGGTCAGGCTCTGCTGGGGTACCGAAAGGGCTCCCCCCACTGCCTCAGAAGGCAGGACCCCCTGGTCCCTCAGGTACTGGGACAGCACAGCAGGGCCCTCGGCAGCGCCCGTGGAGGCTGACTGCTCAGAGATGGACAGCAGGCTCGGCAGGAGGAGGGCTAGGAGGGGCCGACTCCCCCCTTACTGCCCCGTCCCTGCAGTGTACTGCTGCTGCTGCCTGGCCAACGTCTCCCTGCCTGGCATCGGGGGCACCGTGCCCGAGTCCAAGCCTTTCTTCTACGTGAACGTGGCTGACATCGAGAGCCTGGAGGTAGAGGTGTCCTATGTGGCCTGTGAGTACGGGGCCCTCCCTGCCCCTTGCCCATGTCCCTCCCCTGAGGGCCTTCAGCAGTCCCCCAACCCCCCAGTCCCCTTTTCCTTCTGGTCCCGGGGCCCCGGGGCTCCTTGTTCCCCGGGCAGAGTCAGGCTGGTGCCCTTCAGGGACAGCCTCCCACCTCCCCTCTGAACTGGGGCCCCGCAGGTACCACGGAGAAGATTTTCGAGGAGAAGCGGGAGCTGTACGACGTCTATGTAGACAACCAGAACGTAAAGACGCACCACGACCACCTGCAGCCCCTGCTGAAGATCAACAGCGCAGACCGCGAGAAGTACCGGCGGCTCAACGAGCAGAGGTAGCGTGCGCTCCCTCGGAGAGGTGTCCCAGGGGTGGGCACCCGAGCGGGGTCTCTGTGGAGCCCATCCTGCATACCCCTCCCCTCATGGCACATTTCTGCCAGCTGGCCCGCCCCTGGGCGATGGGTGGAGGGAAGCTTGCAGGTGAAGAAGCAGGGCCCCCACATGTTGTCCCCGGTAGGGTGGTGGATAACACAGGGTAGTGGCTCTGGCAGACCTGGAAGTCTGCGAGCCCAGGGAAGAGAACGGGCGCTGGGCCTCTGGTGGACAGCTTGTGCCTCGCCTCCTGTAGTCCTTTTCCCCTGCCTTTGGACTGGGGGTGGGAGGGGGACACGATTACTCTGGGTCACCCTCCTTTCTGGGAGGCGGTGGCCCATGCAGAGTCTGACGGTGACTCTCCACCACAGGCAGTCACTGCTGTACTCCCAGGAGGTGGAGGAGGACTACAGCCCGTGCGAAGAGGACCTCTTTGTGCTGTAAGTCTCCTGGGCTGGGGGCCTCCACGACGGTCCCTGCCACATCACACCACAGTCCAGTGCTTGGGTGTGGGCAGCTCTGCCTTCCAGGGGCAGGAAAACGAAGTTACTCCGGCATTTCAAAGGGCGGGTATCCTGGCTGCGTAAGAAACGTGGGCGGGGCTCAGTGGAAGTCAGGGCTGCCCTTTGCTGAGGGAGTTGCAGGCGTGGGTGTGACTGCCTGCGGTCACCACCCAGTTAGCAGCTGGCGCTCAGACCCTCCGGCGGCCTGACTCTCGGTCACTGGGCTGGTCAGGCCTGCGTTGTGCCCCCTCACACACACACAAGTTGTCAGGTTCACAGTGGGCATTTAGAGCTGGGCTCCCTACAGGCAGCCCTGAACCCTGAAATGCCATTGGTGGGGACCCAGAGGAGTTAAAGAAAGAAGCAGGTGAAGGTCATAAGACACAGTGGGTCCTGGGGTTTGTGTTTCTGTCGGGCAGTTGCGTCCAGATGTCCACAGCATAGAAGCTCTGTCCCTGAGGAAGCAGGGACTTGTCAGCCACAGCTTCCTTTGAATACAGCAGTTCCTTCCACTGAGTATTATGGGATAATCTGAAAGCCGAACTCTCACACTGAATGAAATCTGTCCCCCAGATCTGTTGGTGCTCAGGATGGGAGCCCTGGCCTCTACCCCTTGGTTCAGTTCATGCGCAGCTGTTGAAATAGTGCTCAGGGGTGAGAAGAGAATACAGCGGCTTCCTGTTTGCGCTTCCTTCCAACCCCCTGTCCTGGGAGGACGTGGGGAACAGTGCTTGTATTTAGAACCCTTTCTGGCTTTGATGTTGAGAACTTCATGTTGGTTTTGCAACAATGCACAGTGCTGTGATTCTAAGAAAGTCCATTCTGATGCACACTTGTGAAGCTGTTCAGATAGACAAGTATCAGGGGGTTCGGCAAAGGGCCCGCGATCTCCTCCAGGTGTGACACCTTGCGCCGTACCTGAAATCCCTGGGCCTCTGGAGCTTCCTTGGGCACTAGGCACCTTTGTGAGCCTGGAGCCCCGTGGGACCCAGCGGAAAAGTCTAGACACTTCAGGCCTGTTGTGAACCTGGTTCCTATGTCCATGCCGTACCCGTACCAGAGACATCGGTGACATTTAGATCATGCTCTCCGCATAATTTTTAAAACAGTAACCGAAGAAAAACAAACACCCCAGGGAGATGGGAGCTGTGGCAGTAGCCTGCTGCTTGGCCTTGTCCCTGTGCCCTTCACTTCCAGGGGCCTGCTGGCTTCCAAGGGTCCCCATGCTGCTCCAGCTCCTCTGAGTGCCACCGTTATGTGGGGATGGTCCCTGTCGGCCTGGTGTGGCCTGTGGTGGCTCCGGGGCTGCGGAAGCCCTTCACCTGCGGCTGCTCTGACTACCCCACCCAGGCTCGGGAGGTGCAGTTAGTTCACTTTCTCACTCGAGGTTTTGACCTCAGAGCTGCATTATCAGTTGTTTTGTTATAACTCCCCCCTGTGACTAAGCAGAGTGGGAGGAACACAGGGCCTGGGGGCCTCTCCCCAGCTGGGTTTTAACCTCCAGTCCCCTCTCAGCGGGGAATTAAGTTTGTGGCTCAGAGATTACGCTCATCACACCTCGATGAACGCCAGGGGTTTCTTTGCAGATCTTAGTAGCTCTTTACTAACCCTTTTGTTGAACTTTTATCCCAGTTTCTTCTTTTTTTTTTTTATAGAGGTTTCTGATTTTGAAACCACTTAAAGGCACGTTAAGCAGAATAGAGTTACTTGGTTCACCGTGTGTGGACCGCTGGCTGAGCTGCACTCCCTCTCCTGTGTCTTTGTCTCGTGAACGCAGGTTTTTCCTGGAGCAAAACAACCGGATATTCCAGACCTTGCTGGAGGTGTCCGCCAGTCAGGACAAAACTCTGACGGCGGAGCATGCGCGGGGCATGGGCCTGGACCCCCAGGGAGACCGCAGCTTCCTCATGGACCTGCTGGAGGCCTACGGCATCGACGTCATGCTGGTCATCGACAACCCCTGCTGCCCGTAGGGAGAGGGCCCAACCGGGAGCTGCTGTCACGTGGGACTTCAGCCCAGGCCCCACAGGGCTTTTTTTTTTTTTTTTTTTTTTAATTAAGTCAACACAAAGGAACACCGTTTTTACTTCCCAACAAATGTAACTTTTGCAATCTGTTCTTCCCTTGCCCGGGAGGGGTGAGACAAGGCCGCTGCAGTCTGGTGTCCTGCTTTGGTGGGACGCTGGGGTGCACAACGTCCTCCCAGAGCCGCTGTCTGGTGTGGTCGCTGGCGTTCCTGCCAACGCTGATGGCTCTCGCCTCCCTGCTGAGTGGCTTGAGGTGTGGCAGAGGCCAGGTGTCACTAGGGGTGGGCTGAGCTTTGGAAACTCCAGGGCGGCCTCTTCAGGAAGAGTGTATGGCCTGCATCCCCTACATCTTCAAGAGTGAGACTGGCTGTCTTCCTGGGTGGCCTCGGACAGCTGTGTCTCCTGTGGCAGGAGCCAGACCACACGCCCTTCCGAGGTTGTCGTCAGTTTTGGGGTCCAGTTTTGGGATCAGATCCATCTTCCTGTATATTAGGACAAACCTGTGTCTCCCCATGAGCAGAAGCCTAAAGGTGGGACAAGAGGATGCTTCCGACCCCAAGTACAAGCTTTCTTAAGGACTAGGTGACAGGGAGAGGCCGCGGACCCGTCCGCTGGAAACAAGGTGTAGCACAGAGCCTTGAAACGTCCCTTGAAGTTAATGGCGGCCCCTCCGTGTAATGCTTCTCGTTCTCGAGAGTCCCCCCTCTTAGGGGGGTTGGGAGAGACCTGCGGGCCAATGCTGGGCCTGGAGCTAGCAGCTGGATTCATTTTCCAGTTCAGTCTCCTTTAAGGGCTAACCATCCTCTTGGAATAATTTGGGTATTTTTAAAGAGTAGCGTTTGTTGCCCAGAGAGAGGAATTGTTTGGGACAGAGATGCTGCTTCCTCTGAGGAGTCCCCTGGGGGCGTTCCTAGCAGAGCCCCCGGATCAAAGCGGATTCACTGGGTTCTGGAACCTGGCCGGGATTGGCGCTGGTTAACTCTGAGCCTAACGCATGTTAGCAAGACCGTGCCCTGCTTGGAGCTCTCGCCAACTTCTCTTGGGCAGAGATGACATCCAGTGAGCTAAGTAATGAGGGCTGGCGACCTATCAGATTTGTTAGCAAGTACGACAGTGCCTTCACCCAGGAGAGCACTTGGGGACCCCGAGTGTCAGTGAGGAGTGTCTGCTGTCCTCTGAAAGGTTCAGTCTGGGACAGCACCTGTGGGTTCCCCACCTGCTCTCTCTGGCTGGGCGTCCGATGGATGTCGGCTCCAAGGAGACAGCAATGGTGAACCACAGGAGTCGAGTGCTGGGGCCATAGTTTAGGATTTTGACTTGGGATACTAGGTTATCAGTGACAGATAATTCTCTCCCCTTCGCCCTTCCTGCCCAGCTGTGTGTGACAGGAACTGCCATCAGTGACCAAGTTCCGGCCAGGCCAACTTCCAAAGCAGAGAGAAGTGACTTTCAAATGGATGGAACACGTGTCTTCTTGCAAGGCAACCTTTCTAGGGCTTAACTGCTTTGCTCAAAACTATTTTCACGGTAGAATTCAAGACTACGGAAATTCCCGTGTGGACTTGCAGATGGATACAGCGACGTCCAGGTCCAGGTGGTGTCTCTTATATAAATATATGAACAAGTCCGGGCATTGAAGTGTACACTGTGCATCTAAGACATTTTTCTTCTCTGCGCATGGGTTTGGGCATCCTGTAGGTAACATTCGTGTTTACAAAAGAAAAAATTACCTGTGTTTGGAACCTGAGGTTTCACTGCCGTTTTCCTTGAAGAGCAACATTTCTCTCTTGCCTCTTGAGGGCCGGGTCAAGCAACGGTTACTGTTAGTGGTGTCCAGAAGATTCACGGTTTTCTCAGTTGGGGGTTGGTGGGTGATCAGAGCCTAAAGGGCAGGTCACCTTCTCTCGAGGACACGGACAGACCCTCTCTCTGTGGGACTGGGGGATCTGTTGGAACAAGTCCCTTCTTCAGCACTCCTGCATGGCCTGTCTGCATGCAGCCACTTTTGTTTCTGTGTTTTGTAACCCTAAGCTTGGCAATGCGGAAGAGTAGGTGCAGGGGTGAAAATGAGGTTCCTGCAGGTCCCCTTGAATGGTGGGGCAGGGGCTTGAGGCCCCTCTCAGGTCCACTGCTATAGGCAAGCCATCTGTCTGGCGTGTCCTTGCATCCACCCTCACGTTCATGCCAAGGGCTGGGGGCTGGGTGTCTCAGAGGGGAACGTTCCCGTGGGGCTGTGCCATGTCTCACTTTGGTCATGTGGAGCCTGGGCTTTTCTGTCCCCTCCCTGTGTCCCTTTTACATGGGAACCAGGACCCAGTCCTTCCCTGCTGGGCTGGGACCTCACATGGCGCCGCCTCTGCTGGGCTGAGCAGCATGCTCACCGGCTCTGTGGTTCCCTTTGTCATCGCCCGAGCATTTCTTGCCTTGCTCGAGAGATGGAGGTCACCTTTGGAAGGCTTGCTTTGTACCTGGCTCTCCCGCCCCCCGCCTTCTCCCCAGGACCTCAGGTGGGCAGCACAGCCCAGCAGCATTGGCCACCAGTTTTCTAGAAGGGGGATGAGTGTGCGAGGGACCAGGCCCAAGCCCCTGCTCAGTGACAGCGGGAGCTGGAAGCCACATGGGTTTGGTTTCTGTCCCGGTTGAGATACTAAGAAGCCATCCGCTTTAGTTTGGAAGGTGTTGGTGAACATCCTCCCAGGCCCAGGCTTCTAGGTCCGTAAGCTCGGTAGGAGCGGGATGGTTACTGTGACCACTGACCCGGAACGGGGTGGAAACCTAACCGGGGGTGTGGTGCCTTGACTGAGCGGTGCTGCTGGTAGCAGGTCTCCCCCGTCCTCTGCCCAGCTGCCTGGGTCCCCTGTGCAACTTTCAGCCAGATCTAGTGCCACGCTGGGAGCCCAGTGTGCCACCCTGGGAACATTGCTGACTTGAGACACCCGGGCCCCCCTGTTATCTTGGGACCAAGTCAGGAGAGATTCCAGATGGCAAGAGGACTTGTGAGGCCCAGAATCCAGGCTTGGGGTTTCCTGATGCTGAAGTGGATTTTTTTTCTCAAGTTTGCAGGCTTGGTAGGTGGTAGCATTCAGCCTTTGCGACCACGTCAGTTGTCTTCTAGCTTAGGACTCTTTCTTTGGAAGGAATCAGGAATGGTAGGGCTTATCTCCTACCAGTTACAAAGGGTGGTCTGAGTCACTTGCGGAGACTCAGCGGTGGCTTTGGTCAAGCATGGAGCTTGCCTGGGGCAGACCCACCCCAGTGCAAGTGTCCCTGCTGGGGCCCGCACGGTCCTCCACACGTTCTGGTAGCCATGAACTAGAAGGCACGCGCCTCCCACGCCCACGCGCCTCCCACGCCCACCGTCCATTCCAACATCTCTTCTTCCCGTTCGGCTGGGAAGCGGAATTCATCCAAGTGTGGTGGAAACCTTTAACACTGGGATTTGCATCTGTGTCACTGAACCTTGTTCTGAAAGTCATGGTGGGAAGTGCACGTGCAGCCCAGGGTGCAGGTACCTCACGGGACCCCACGTGAAGGCTTGTTCATCAGCGTAGCGACCTGGGGTGTCTCACCTGGAGGATAAAGACCAATTAAATCAAGGCTGCGTCATGATCTTCCCTTCTGGGGGCCAGGAGGACCAGCTGGTGATCCGTCTCAATTCACTGAATGCCCTTCCAACACAAGAAAAAGATGAGATTATTTATTCTTTAAACCGAGGCCTTGAGGGGACCTTCTGCAAAGAGTGGTAACGATTTAACTTTCTCGTGGTCATTCAGAAGCCTTCCAGGAAGAGGCTGGGACCTCAGGGACCATTTTTGTAGTTTATTGTTTTTTGGTTGTTTTTTTTTTAATAAAACTGCTTTGCCCAGGGAACGGACTGATGCTTCTCCAACCCCAGAGCCACTTGTCTAAGCAGAGGTGAAGGATGGGATGAACATCTAAGACAGGGTTCCGCTTGACACTGAACTTGCCTTAGTGTGATGACAGTTCTAAAACCACGAGCAAGTTAACCTGGGGACCGACCCGCACGCACAGCTTCCCTTCCTGCTAGGGTCCTCAGCACTGGGCTGAGACCCGAGACGAGTGCAGCCCTGGGAGTCTCCCTGCCCTCCTCATCTCAGCTCTGCTCGGGTCCTGTGGGGAAGGCCCTGCAGACTCAGAGGCTATGCTCCCAGGCCCGTCCCCGTCCCCTCGTTTCTCGTTTCAGGAAAACCCTCTTCTGATTTGGGCAGGGGGAGACGAGGAGTTAAGGGCCCCTTTGACTCCCAAGTCACGGCTTTTTAATATTCCATTTGTGTCACTAATATACCTCTGTTCCCAGGAGCTGTTGGAGCGCCGCATGTTATGGGAAAAGGCTAACTGTGAATTAAGTCAACGGTGTTTCTTATAAGAAATGGAAGTTTTATTTTTGTATCGCTATTCCTGTGTGATGAGTTGAGTTTGCAGATGTGGCAATGGAAGGAAATTTCCAGACTGTAATCCCAGAAGACATGGGCAGCTTGGGAATTTGGAAGCAACTGATACCCCCTCCCCATAAAAGTTTTAAGACTTCCGTGTTCTGGAGAGTGAAATAAGGACTGCAAGGTCTTAACAGCACTTTGTAGGCGACGAACTCGACAGTCCTGGGGAGGATGACAGATCGCCCCCAACCTTAAGTACAGAAGGGAGCAGCTGATGAGGCCTCAAGGGGATGGGGAGATTTATTCCTGGCACTTTAACCCCCTTTCAGAGCCGAGCAGGGCAGGCCGCACATCTGGAGAGGAAGTCAGACTCCTAGTGCTGCATAACTAAGGATGGAGGGGTGAAGCCCTGCTTTCCTTTTTTAGTTTGTTCTAGAAGCTCAGAACCCTGGGCTGTCAGAGGTTAACAGGGTCTAAATTGAGGAAATGTACTTACTACAATGGCAGGTAAGCGGGAATGACTCCGAATGACTCACTCAGGTAGAACGCCCATTTAGACTAATGACCTTTTTGTTTTGCTTTCTAAGGACAGCTAGGGAAAGCGAGGTTGGGGTAGGGTGTTATAAATGGGCCGAGGTGATCCAAAAGAATGAAAAATCTACAGAGGTCACTGAGTTAGCTAATGGCTCGTTTGACATCAGGAAAACTTCAGCTGGGCAAATGAAGCAAAGAGAAAAGAACCGATTTTGGATGGTGGCCTCAGGCAGGGTCCAGGCTAGTGTGCCCTCGAACACCATTGAGAGGGAAGTCATAGGTTATGGGCTGTGGACAGACAGGGTTGGAGGGGCACAGAGTAGAAGGAAACAAAATTTCACTTCCTTATTCACCCCAAGCTTGTCGGCTCAATCTTTTGTAGGTCTGGGAAATGAACCCTTTCTGAAGAAATAGTTGTAGCTTTGGAAGAAAACGTCTTCCTACTTTACCAAGTTAAAAAAAAAGCGTAGCTCCCCTGTCGCCTTAAATGTCAAACCCCTATTTTGAAGACTACCCCAGGATAAGAGTTCTAGCAATAACAGAAACAATCTATTTTTGTTTCAAGTCTTTACCTCACGTTATGAAATAACCAAGTCAGCTGGTAAATTTTACCCCGAGTACTAATGCTTACAGGTATGCTGTTGCTCAGTCTGCAATGGTGGTCATTGTAGAGGCCTAAAGGAAAGCTGGGGCTGATCCTGAATTTCAGAGTAAATGTTTCCTGAATTGATTTTATTCTGTGGGACAAATAACATCTATGTATATCATACCTGTATATATCGGAACCAGGTTGTGTGTAGAGGTTGATATAACTATATTTACAGAAAACAATTTTTACAATTAAAATTCACATTTTAACATGAACATGTGTGCTGCCGTCCTTCACCTCGTCTAAGAAACGTTTGTAGTAGGAGGGAGTGACAGCCCAATGCAGGAGCGGGACCCGCGGGCTGCCTGGGACCTCACTTCCTGTGACGGTGAGGGGACCAGAGCTGGTGCCTGTCCTCCTGATGGCCGAGGTCCGGATAAACATCCTCCAGGGGACAGAAAGCTAAGCTGGGAGTAACTGGGCCACCGTTAGGGTCAGGACTGCGCACCCTTAGTCCCAACTGACGGCTCTAGGGAACGACCCCGGGGACCGACACCCTCCGCTGTTTCACGTCTCTTCCCACCAAAGGTTAATGTAAGACATCCCACTGTGTTATTTATATGTGTGACTGAGAACTACATACATGCGTAGTGTGTGTGTGTATTGCAGACATTAAAGGTTCACACTAAGCCTTATTTTCAGGCACTAAATTGCTAATACTGTTGGCGATGTGTTCAAAGCCAGGTTCCTATGCGACCACGGTGTTCCCTACTTCCTCCGTTGTCGTGAGGACAGAATGAATCAGTTGCTTGTCAAGCCCCAGACACAGGAATTATAAGCATGTGTGCAGATCAGCCATGGGTTGAGCAAAGGCTTTCTACCGAACTGCATTTAATAGGGAAAAAAAACCCACCTTAGCTTGTGGTGAAGTTAGTGTGAGGGAAGGTGCACACCGAACAGGAGGCGGGGCCTCGGTTCTCTGGACGCCTCAGCACTCCAGGTGTGGACAGGGACTCCCCTCTCCGCACTGCACTGTCACTGGCCTTTCTATGGACATGATATGGAAGGACCAGAAAACCATAGCCTCACAGGAAATAGTCTGAATCAGGACATATTTATATTTTAAGTGAATAAAAATACAAATCCCCATGTCCCATTATTTCAAGAGGAGGATTAGAGGCACTCCCGCTGGTGGCCCAGTGAGGAGGAAGGGAGCAGGTGCCAGCCAGGTGGCCCTTTACATCCTTCTAGAATGAGGACAAGCCACATCTTCTAGGCTCATGCGCATTGTTCTCATACCGTGGTGCCGCCTCCGCCCTCCGTGGGCAGTGTGGCGGGGTGGCCCTGACTGCACGGAGCACAGCTTTCAGCCCCTCTCTCAGGATGCCCCCGTAAGCCTTGTTTTCCGTGCTCGTCACATGTGGGTCTTCCGTAGCTGCGGCCTCTCCCTGTGGAGCACCGGTCTGCTCTCTGCGGGGTCCCTGGGTGCAGGCACATACCACCCGAGTGGAGTCTGCAGCTGAAGCCTGCTGGGTGCCCCCACACTTTCCTTCCTCTTTGCAAAGGGAAGGCGCATGCTCTTCCCACTCCCTACGGTGCTCAGCCCTCTGGCATGTGAACCTCAGGGCTCCAGACAAGGGAAGTGGCGAGGGCGGGGCTGGGAGTGATGACATGACCCACTGGCTCACCCCTGGCTGGTCAGGGGCCCCAGGCCTCTGCTTTCAGACACTGATGGGAGAGCTAATCAAGCTGCTGACAGGTCATTATTTTTCATGATAGAGCATGGATTTTTGACATATATTAATGTCATGCAGCTCTCTGAATTCCTTTGGAGTTAGAATTCTGTTACCTAGTTATTTATGTGCTTACATCTCTAAAAAATGGAACCAAGGAATGTAATGTTGAGTATTTCATCTTAGCGATAAAAAACATTTATGTATTCCTAAATGAACTAATTAGGATAAAGAGCATTCTAATAAATTTTAATTATTAAAACCTTATAATATTATTTTCACAACTGTATATCAATGATTATAACATTCTGTGCTGAGTTAACACTTAAAGAACTAAAATATTTCTGGCATAAAACCAGATAGTAGCATCTTCTGCTGAAGTATATGGAAATATACACACAAGGAGAAAAATCATTTAAAAATTTTCAACTACTAAAGACTAAAGACCTTATTTATATTTTTGTAAATGGATGATAAGTGTCAAATTGCTATGTATTTAAATCACACTATGTTTAAAAGAGTGAAGTAACAGTTTTTATTTTAAAATATCAGTATTTACAGGATGGCATAAAGCATATACTTTGGCAACTCTCACTTCCCATGAAAAATTTTAGATGTCAACGTAAAAGTGCGACGGGACACACTGTTTCTCAGAGGCCTCTAGGAAACACACACTTTACAACACGGCCCAGGAGAGGCTGGGGGCGCCTGCAGTGGAATCACCTGGGAGGACGGCTGCTCTCTAGGAAAATGCAGATTCCCGGGCTCCACCCAGATTGACTTATTTAGGTTTGGGATGGATGCCAGGCAAGACTGTATTCAGCATGCACCCCTGGCGATTCTCATGCAAACCAACATTTAAGAACCACCACTTTAAAAAACAACACGAGTATTGTACAGGGTTTCGGCCGGGGCCGACGAGGGCACCACCTCGCCCGCACTTTTGACGGAGCGGAACAAGCCATGTGAGGACTCAGGGCTGCCCCAGCAGCACCCACAGGGAAGCCCGTGCCAGGACAAGGTGGCGGCAAGTCCTCCGATGGCCAGAGGACAGTGGGAGCAAGTCAAGGGTCCTGCTTGCCCCTGTGGTGGCACGTGGGGGAGAGCCAGGTCAGGCCCCGCCCAGCGCTGAGTGTGCGACTACCCTGGACCCAGCCCGCGGAGGGGCCGTCACGGCAGTCGGACATGCGTTCATGGAATGGAACAGGGCAGGATGCCTGGGGGTGCTCAGAGAAGGGAGGATACTTGCCAGGGGTCCTCTGACAACACTGGGGATGGGGGAGGTCTCTGTTCCCTTTTGGTCCCACCGGTGGCCTCCGGTGCCGTCCCAGGGGCCACCCTGGCCGCTACGGGGCCGTGCTCCACTGCAGCTGCTCCCTCTTCCTGGGGTCGCAGAAGAACCGCAGCTTCCGGGGCAGCAGCTTCACCTGCACGGGCACCGCCTCATACTCCTCGCTGTCGATGCTGAAGGAGCCCCCTGTGCCCTGCGGAGGAGACAGTGCCCACAGCTTGCACTCCCATCGCAGGGTCCGGTTGGCACAACAACCCGGTGCAGCTCAGGCCTCTTCTCTGAGGACGTGGTGCCGACAGTGGGCATCGTACTGGTTCTGGACACATCCCAACATGGCCATCCGCGAGGGGGGCTTTATTGTTATTGTTTGGTCTCTATCTCCTACCGGGACACTTCGGGGTTTGGGAAGTAAGGTTTTAATTTTCAAATACATATTAAGAGACAGGGGGCCCTGCTATATCTTTGAGGAAGGAATTCATAAATGTAAGATACGCTCCATGTCCTTCCCTACCCCAGGCTTTCTCAGTGAGGCGTGGGAGGGCACATTCTCCTGGGAAAGCCATCACCTCATCTGGCTGTGCTCAGGGTTCTCCTGTGGGACTTGTGCATTTAGCTTTGTGCTTAAGATGCAGCAAGTGACATTGCAGATTCTATCAGCCACTCCCAGAACTCACTCAGCATTTCTATGTTGACAACCTGGTGCCACTGACGTCCTTTCTGGACACAGTAGTCCAGTGGCCACATGTCCTCAGAGGCCAGCGGTGGTGACTTTTTGTCCTGAGGTATTACTAATAACCTTACAATTTAGGTGGTTTTTCCAACATTTTCCCACTTATATGGGTGATATTCTTCTATGCTTAGATTAGCATTTCACAATACAGAAGAATTTAGTGCCATTCTGAAAACTGCTTCCAGGTCTTTCATGACAAGTATGAAGGCAGAAACCACCGTTAACATCGGAGCATTTCTGTGTGTGATAACACTAACTCTTTGCATAATTTACATATGGGGAAAAGATGCTCAGGAGACCCAAAGATCACTTTACAGAAGCGTGGCTTCAAAGCACTAGATTGTCATCTCTCTGGTCTCCTTTACGTGACCCGCAGCCTGACAGAGCGCCCAGCACCCCCTGGGGAAGCGGCACAGCAGATGGGCCAGGACAGAGCAGGCCGTGGGCGCTGGGCCCACTTACCTCGGGGAGAAGCAGGGTGCACTGGCTGGCCTGCAGACACTCGGTGCCCTCCGTGTGCAGCGTGGGGTCTCGTACCTTCTTGCTTCTGTCAGCAGAGGAGAAAACAAGCTTGGCAACCAGTCCTGGCAACTGCGTGTGACACATGTGACTACAAGATTGCAGCACGTCCATTCTGCTTTTGGTGAGGTCAAGTAGAGGGACCAGGACCCTCTGAGCACCGTGGTGTTCTGTGAGTCATTTTCCCCACGAGGCCACTTGCTTTTGCTCAGCACTGCACGATCTCTGGACTGAGAAGCCCTGCTTGCTGTGGAAAGCCATGCGTGACGTCCAGGCTGATTCTAAATCGTCCACATGCACGGTGGGCAGCGTGGCCAAGCGGTCTAAGCATTCAGTTAAACAGTCCACATGTGCTCAATTCTTGGGCTATTAAAAACCCCAGATTTAAAAATCAGAACTAAATTAAGTTCTTTGGGAAAAGTACTAACCCTTTGTTACTTGGCACTTTTGTGAGTCAACTCTTAGAGAAACTTTTTAGTTTCACTTAAGGTGGACATTTCCTTTCTCTTAGGACCCCTCAGGTTTACACTAAGCTCTCTGAATTCTTGACGTCAGAGGCATACGTAGCATAGTGCGCCCTTCCCTTCCCTGAGCGGCGCTGGAGGAAAACTGTCCACATAGCCCTCCCTGCACAGCAAGTCAGGGGAAGCAGACAGGGAGCAAAAGCTAATCTGAGCAAATTACAAATTAGTCCCTTCTTTTTCACTGACAACAGTAATTCATCATCAGTTTTCTAAAGCAACTTGACAACATCCTATGCAGAGACCTGGAGGAAACAGACATCACCGGATTTCACATCCTGTTACTGCTGCTCATGCCAGCCAGCATGAGGGACTTCACGCAAACACTATCATCAGTTTTCTTCTCTTTTTGGATGTCAGTAGCTCTGACCCCACTGGTCAGCCTCTCAGCTAAGACAGTGAGACTACTGCACACAGAGGGGATGAGAACCGTCACCCCTCCCTCCCGTCACTACAGGTGCGAGGAAACCAAAGGCTGCGAGCAGCTAGGCAGCATCTGAAGAATTTGAACCAAAGGCAAAAAAACAAAACACCGCAAACTAATGAAAGACATTGTGCTGGTGCTACTGGTGCAGCAGATACTGTAGCCATGGAGAATGAGCCACTGAGGCAGAAATGCCTAACCCTTCGGTGGGCAGGAGAGGGAGCCCTGAGCTGGAGCACAGCCAACACCCCGGAGCAGACAGCCAGTTGGCATGGTAACAGGGCTCCTCAAAGAGAGCTTTGAAGACTGGGGAGGGCCTAGCGCAGTCTTAACCAATAAAACTCTGACAGAAATAGGGCTTAGCAAATCAGACAGGACTTGGAAGGGTATTTTGTGGTGGAAAATGAAAACTTAGCACACGTCCTAAGAACTAGATACCTTTTCAAGTTTCTCACTAACACCCTGAGACTAGGACAAGGTGGACTGACGGACAGTGACTGATGCAGTGAAGGACGTCACAGTGAGAGAGGCTTTCCCCGCACATACTCTCATTGAGACGCAAGAACAGTCTGTAGGTAATAGGGGTGGTTATGTTACTTCAGTCCTCACGCAGGGAATGGGTTCAGAGAAGGAAGGATCTGTCCAAAGTATGAGCCAGAAAGTGGCAGAGTTCATCAATTCTGACCCTGAAGCTAAAATTCCTGATACATCCCCTGCTCCCCTGAAATCTCATTTCCCTGAAGAGGCAGAGACTGCTCCCATCCTCTGAGCTTCCCAAACGGTGCTGTGCATCCCAAACCAGACAAGTCTCTCTGTGGTCTGTCTCAGGCTTCATGATTGCTCTGAATACGATCAATACCAACACCATACCACACAACGGCTTCTGCCTCATTTCCCCCAAACCCCTGTAGTTACAAAATCTCAATGCACTTACCCTATAGTTATAAAGTCTCCTTTGCTGACACTGTCGGGTTCAATGCAGATGTTCATAAAGTCTTCTGTGCTCTAAAAGGTTAGGAAGACAAACATTACTGCTCTAAATTCTGGCTAAAGCAGCCTGTTGCCATCCTTACACCTTGGAGGTTCATATTTTGAAGCTGTGTATCATGCAGGGGACTTACTTTTAGTGACTTAAGTCCTGAGTATATTTTTGGTCCTTTTTTCTTTTCACATTAGGATCTTTATTGGGGTACAATTTATATACTATAAAGTTGTCTCCACTGTTTGTTTCCATTATCTATATAAGATAAATAAAAACTCAGTGGGGGCTTGCGAGGCTCTGTCACCAACAGCTACCGCAGCGGGAAAGAGTGGACAGAGCAGGTGTCGGGTGGGATCAGGAGCTCCATTCCGGACATGCGGAGACTGAAGTGCCCACTAGATGCCTCGGAGGGTAAGTTAAGCAGACATGCACACAAGTCCAGGGTTTGTCTTTTGCAATCAGTGCAAATGCAGATATCAACGTGTTGTACTACAGCGACTGAGATGGCCTTGTCACCAGGTGCTAGAGAGGTACCTGATAAATTAAATAGCCACTCCTGATAAGAATTCAATGAACCAGGAACAGAAGAGAGCTTCCAACCCTATAAAGGGCATCTACAAACCAACCCACGAAGGAAGCAGTGAGACCTGTCTCTCCACATCAGGAGGAAGACAGCGGTACTTCCACCACATTTCTACTCAACACTGTGCTGAGGTCCTAGCAGGCTAAGTATCTGAAGGAAAGAACAAAACTTGCACTATTTGCAGCCAATATGACTGAATTGATAGAAAATCCAGAGGGATCCATAAACTTAATGAATAAGAATTTAGTTTGCAGACTCAGCATCAATGTAAAAAAAGTCAATTCCATGTTCTACTAAATCAGATAGTTAAAAAATAAATTTTTAGTAGATACTATTTATAATAACATCAAAAATTAAGATAACCAGGGATATATGTTTGGCAAAAGACCAAATGTTATAGAGAAAACTATAAAATGTTGTTGAAAGATGTTAAAAATCTACACAAATGAAGAGCTAGGCCACATTCTTTCAATTGGAAAGTCAATATTGTAGAACTGTCATTTCCCCTCAAATTGATCTACAGGTTCAATGTAATTCTGATCAATGTAACAGGTTTTTATGTGGAACTTAATGAAACAAACATTCCAAAGGATTTATAAAAGGTCAGAGAGTCAAGAATAGCCAAGAGACTCTTTAAAGATAATTTTAAAATGGACTTATACAATAATTGACAAGCACAGAACTAGTACAACTATAGATAAATAGATAATTGAACAGAAACCAGTCATTCCATATACGCAGACACTTGGTGCATGACCAGTTTATCATGATCAGTGTTGGGTGGGGTGGGGTTGGACATCTCAGTAAGCGATACTTGGACAACTAGCTTTCTATGTGGAAAGAATAAAAAATGGGGGCCCTGCCTTTATCATTCCCAAAACTCAATGACAAGTGGAAGTATTTTTTTTTTAATTAAAAAAATGGAATCATTTGAGGCATCATTTTAACCTGGGTTTTCATTTAACAATCCAGGCTGATCATCTTTCCACGTCAGGAAATAGAGATGTTTTGAATAAATGTTGCAGAATGAACTGAATCGGCCCCCCGATCAGCTTGTCTCATGTGTTTTCCTGTTAGAAGTATGGTGAGCACTGCTACACAGGAGACCCTAATTTTCATACATTCCACACCCCCAGCGCCTCTTTGAGACTGGAGATTTTATATATATATATATATATATATATATATATATATATATATATATATATATATATATATTTTTTTTTTTTTTTTTTTTTTTTTTGTATTTTTCTAAAGCTGGAAACAGGGAGGCAGTCAGACAGACTCCTGCATGCGCCCGACCGGGATCCACCCGGCATGCCCACCAGGGGACGATGCTCTGCCCATCTGGGGTGTCGCTCTGTTACAACCAGAGCCATTCTAGCGCCTGAGGCAGAGGCCATGGGGCCATCCTCAATGCTCGGGCCAACTTTGCTCCAATGGAACCTCGGCTGCAGGAGGGGAAGAGAGAGACAGAGAGGAAGGAGAGGGGGAGGGGTGGAGAAGCAGATGGGCGCTTCTCCTGTGTGCCCTGGCTGGGAATCGAACCCGGGACTCCCTCACGCCAGGCCAACGCTCTACCACTGAGCCAACCGGCCAGGGCCTGGACATATTTCTTTAAATGACACATAACCATTGTGGGCTCTTACGTGGCAGCTTCATTGTCTTTGACTAGTTTGTTGCACTTGCTTTAATTCTTACCAAGGCATGTGGAAAAAAGGAAACACAAGTGTTGCCATTAGAGATAAGCAGCCAAAATAAGATTATACATTTTTATAATCGGCACTGAGATAAGGAGCACTCAGCCCTGTGCATGTAACTAATCTGGGGCACCATTGTGCACACACTGAACTCCATCCATTCACTGGTATTCAGCTACAGTGTCAAAGAAGATGAACGCAATACTGAAAATACGTGTGATTGGAGATGGGGTATAAAGGAAAATGTATAATTAGAAATCTTATCTTTCTCTTAAATTCTTCTAGAACAGAGCTATTTTTCTTTAGACCTTCATACATTTCATTTTCACCAGTGTTTCTAGAACACCACGATGTAAGACATAAGGGACTGTCGATATGGTGCATTACTCTGATGACTTCTTCAGGATAAAGTCTAGCAATATATTTAATAGGTCCCAGGGTAGGATTATATTTTAATGCTTCATATACGCAACCAGGATGCCATTGAGAAAGGGTGTTCTGAGAGACTCTCCCATCAGAAATGCGGGAGACTGCCCACTTCCCCACCCACCCTGAACACCTGCACGTTTTCACACCCACCCTGAACACCTGAACGTTTACACACCCACCCTGAACACCTGCACATTTTCACACTCACCCTGAACACCTGCACGTTTACACACCCACCCTGAACACCTGCACATTTTCACACTCACCCTGAACACCCGCACGTTCTCTAATCTATGACACCTCTTCAACAGTTACTATTTCAATTTGCATTTCTTTGACGTTGAGTGCTTCTTCTGGTTCCTTACATATGAAATACAGGTAAAAGTTATATGTATCTAATGATGTAGAAATTAAGGTTACATGAGCTGATAGGCAGAATTCTTAGGAGAGTGCCTACCATGTAGAATATATTCAGTAAAACGGAAGCTATTTTTTCATCTTTATTTCTTTTATGAATTTCTATTCTTGCCCTTTGCCTGATGTTTGTATTAGCCCTTTGCCCATTTCTTCTTGCTTTATCCTAAGGAGTTTGTTATTAAGGGAAGCTCTTAGCTCCTGGTCTGCCACATTCCATTACTCTCCCCAGTCTGTCATTGAAAGTTGTGTCTATAGTCTCTTGTTTAATGATAGACAAACGCATCGATGTGATTTCTGCCTTAGGTTCCATGCTTTGAAGGGCCTTGTCCTTTATATTGATAGTCACTTAGATTCCACTCTAGGGCTTTAGTGGTTCTATTTCTTTATATTTAATTCATAAGCCAACTGGAATTAAGTTAGAAGGTAAAGGGAGCTATGTTATACAAGGAACATGCATTCCTTTTACAATTAGGAGAAAACTTGATACTCTGAATATTAATACTGGAATCAGAATTCCCAGGTCATATATCTCACTCTACATTCATCACTATGGTCGGGTCCACGTGCTGGTCCCCAGACCAACGAGTCCATTGTGAACACACTACTCTGATCTGCACGAAACCTGATTATGACAGTTAGTTTAGAGTTGAGGGTAACGGTCCTGTTGGCATTCTCAGCAACATAAATTACGAAGGTCTTCCCTATCTCAGGGTCAGTAAACTGCCTGTGAATGGCCAATGACTGCTGGGGTTTCAGGTCGCACGGTCTGTCACAACTACTCAGGCCTGCCACTGCAGCACCAAAGTGGCCCATTCAATATAGATGTGAGTGGACATGGATTGTCCCATTCAACCTTACTTACGGATATTGAACTTGAACTTCATACACTTTCCATGTATCATAACTTTGTTTTATTTTCTTCCAACCATTTAAAAATGTACAATCAATTCTCAGCTAGACTAAAACAGGTGGCAGGCCAGGGTGCCAGCCCCCACTTTATCCCGGCCCTTTCTCGTGGATGGTCTCTAGCAGCCTGTCTGCTGAAACCTTCTCAAGTAAAAGTTCCACGAATTTCATCCCTATGATAAAAGAGAACAGGCTAACTTTTCATTCTTCAAGGCCCTCAACTGAGCAATGCCTGGGACATGTGACCAAGCGTGGGAAGCCCCAGGACACCCCTTCCCTCAGCTGTGGCTTCCCATTGCTGTTATTCCCAAAGGCACAGCACGCCCTCTCGTTCACTCCCCCCCTCTCTGCCCCACGGGGTAAAAATAAACACCCAGTCAGGGGAGAGCTCGGGGCCTGTCGCTCTCCCAGACACCCAAGGCTGTCCTAAGAAAACGCACACGTACCGTCGGGTCAAGCTGACTGTTCCGTGTCGTGATGGACAGTTCGATGGTGGACAGCTGCACATCCCTCCAGACCTCTGGGCTCACCTCTTGGGAAAGGGCTGTATGAATGCATTAGACATAGGTCAGCTGCTCCATTAACATCTCCTGGCTTTCCCATCATTGGCCAGCTGCCCAGCTCGGGCCCCAGTCCACCTGCTGACTCCCCACCTTCCTCCCTGCAAATGGCTAATGAAGGAGAAAGCCAGGCTCAGGATGGCTCTCTCTGCCTGAAACATGCCAACCAATGCAGCCAGAAATATATCACAGTTGTGGACAGACAGAGGGAGCCATTGTTTGTCTCTAATGACACAGGCTCCCATTCCTGGGACACTGTGCTGGTCTGTGCCCTGCTCTGTGGCACACAGGAGGCTGACTTCAACGATCCCGAAAGGCTTCCTCTCTCGGTAGGTCTGACACTCACTTGGGGTCAGTAGCCCTGTCCTGACCCGGCCTATCCACATTCAGCCGCGCACTGCTCACCGTCCTGTGGCTGTGCCCAGTACGACGCGAGCCTGCGCAATATCCTCCTGTACAGAGAGGGCCGCGGAGGGGTCTCCAGTGCCCCACTGGGGGGTCTCTCCTTCGGGCCCGTGTACGAGATAGAGGCCTGATGAGTCTGAGGCCACTCCTTTCAAAGTGAAGAGAGAAAAACATCTGTCATGAACACACGACTCCAAATGCTGGGAGTTTCTCTATGCAGAGGTTAGCATCTCACCTACACCTGCTCGAAAGCCAACTCGTCCCTCACTGGATGGAATTATCTCCAGTTGGGGGCATGGAGTCCTCAACCTTTCTTTTCCCATTAAAGACCTGTCTTGAAGACCATGAATTCAGTGACTGACTGCTGCCCACACTGAGCTCTGTAACATCTTTATATATGTTGCTCCTCGATTTCTTCCCAAATACACTCACTCCTCCACGAATGAAACAATTCCCTTGAGCAATAATAAGGATGCATTTCACTAACCAGAATTTATTTAGAAGGGTATGTTTTCAAATGTTTTGCAATGGATGCATGCTACTTTTATAATTAGAAAATCACGTGACAATCTGAATGTTAACATAAGAACCAAACTTTTCACTTCAGTCAAACATCGCCTGTCAGTTCTCTTATTAGCCAGCCGACCTGTGAATGTACTATTGTGATTTTCACAAAAGCTGAGCACAGTATGCAGGCCACAGAGAAGGACAACTTCTGTTCGCGTTTTCATTAATACAGATCGTTCAGTTTTGCTCTGTGCCAACATTTGTCGGCATGTAGCCCATGGAGCACTGCCCAAGGGACTTCTCTGATGACGGAAATGTCCTAGGTCTGGACTGACCAACACAGTGACCCCCGACCTGCTTTTGGCTAGCCTGGTTTAAAAACTGTCATATCATATACAAGCCTGTGTGATAAGATATATTAAGAAACAAATATTCAGCTAATTTCTAGACCAGGGGTCCCCAAACTTTTTACACAGGGGGCCAGTTCACTGTCTCTCAGACCATTGGAGGGCCAGACTATAAAAAAAACTATGAACAAATCCCTATGCACACTGCACATATCTTATTTTAAAGTAAAAAAACAAAATGGGAACAAATACAATATTTAAAATAAAGAACAAGTAAATTTAAATCAACAAACTGACCAGTATTTCAATGGGAACTATGGGCCAGCTTTTGGCTAATGAGATGGTAAATGTCAGTTCCATATTCGTCACTGCTAGCCGTAACAAGTAATATGACGGGCTTCTGGAACCGTGACGCGTGCGTCCCGCATCACCGGAAGTAGTACTGTACATGAGCGACACTGCGCTTTGCGTCGCTCACTGATCACCAGTGAAAGAGGTGCCCCTTCCAGAAGTGCTGCGGGGACCAGATAAATGGCCTCAGGGGGCCGCATGCGGCCCGTGGGCCATAGTCTGGGGACCCCTGTTCTAGACATTAATACAGACACGCAAGTAACTGATGAGGTATCAGTCACTCTATTCAAGGTCTAATAGAAACGAGTGAATGAACAAGCAAAGGGAAGTGGAACAGTAAAAAAAAATTAAATATGAGTCAGTATGTGAAGGGTGACTGCTTATCAGAACAGGAACGCTTTCGCGTCTGTCCATAAGTACGCATCCCCCATTGTAGAACTGGAGCGTGTCACAGACATCTGGAGTGACGAGTTTATTACAAGCCCAAGTCCGCACATCATGGAGCAACAATAACCCAGGGAACATTCTACATACACGGTAAACTGCTTTTACCTGAAGAGTGCTGAAAAAGTGAGCTGCTTTGGTCTTGAGAGGCCCAAGATACCAGTACCTGAGAAAGAGCAAGATAAAAATCTAATTAGAATATTAAAGGAGCGATCAATGGGCTAGATACCATTCCTGACAGATAATACAGGAGAATTACACCTCTAGTACCAGTGAGTGTCTGCCCCGGAGGTTTAGGGCTTACAGTCTGGCATAAAAGACTATGCCAGTAGATTTTCAATCTGCATGTCAAGGCCATGTCAAATAGCACTTAATTATTTTCTGGGGTGGATCGATCCTTGCAATTTACAAGGGACGTATAATCAGGGTCTCCCTGAGCCTCTCAGTCCCCGAGTCTGGCTGTAACGTACCTGTCCAACCAGAGCCCAGATGAGCGCACATTCAGAAGAGCACTGAGTGAGGAAGGACAACGGGGGGGGGGGGGGGGGGGGGGGGGGGGCGGGGGCGGGCTGGAGAGCTGACGTGCTACCCACAAGCTCAACATTCTCTCTCACACAAACACGCAATTAGAATTTGTAAAGCTGCCTGATTTCACATCACTCATATTCTGCAGCTGTAAAACGGCAAGTGTGAAAGCCGGCAGAGAGGAGGGTCTACTGCACAGTGCTCAATACATACAAGCTGCCGAGGACAGAATGTGCCTGCGTGAACTGGGGAAAAGCTTCAAAGTGGATTCCTCCCCTAAGATGCACCTTTCACCAGCCAGCCCATCTTAACTGCCCCCTATTTGATTTTGATCAATATGCATTTATTTGGTGCTTATGGATGTAACAAAAGAAATATAGAGTATAATATTCCTGACTTTCAGGGCTTATAATATGAAAAAACATGGTCCAACAAAGTTAAGAGCAAACAGTAAATGACTATATAAATATATACGATGCCATATAAACTATCACTGTTTATTGGCAGGGAGAGTCAAGAGGAACAAGAAATCACGAAGGGCCTCACATCACTGGGATGGCCATGCTTGTACAACGACCGCACAGGAACAAAGTCAGGGCATGAAATTAAGACAGGTGCGCTGGATTTGGACCCGGGACAGAGGGAAAGAACTGGCTCTGTGCGAGAGGGGCAGCCGAGGAGCTGGGGACACTCGGACAACAGCCTGAGCCGAGTGCAAGAGGAAGGACACACAATCCTGCAGTTAGAGGTGGTGATGGACCCCGCTGGGCCTTGCCACAGCAAGGGGTCTCGCTAAGACCCACTGAGTCATGTGGGGCCACTCTAATTATTATTCAAGCTAACCCTGGAATACTACCGATGACGACCTTGGTCAACTATTTTGGGGCTTTTTTCAGCTAATGTAATAATTTGCTTCTTTTCCCAGATAGCCAGACAGAAACATGTCCTGCCTAGGGTTTACCCCTAACTGTCTGCAGTTCTGTCACCTGTGCCGAGAGCAATTGTGACACGACACTGACAGCGGCCAGCTAGGAAGTCACTTCTTGCCTCCCTGCTGTTTCTTCTATCACACGCAGAGCGAGTCCATGCCGAGTCCTGGCTGAGGCACTGGGTAACAACCGGAACTTTAAAATTCCTTGCTTGGAAATCAATGAAAATATGGGCGGTGTGTGAGCTACTCCTAAAGGGACTGGTCTAGGTGTGCGCTAACCCGTTGGTCAGCACATTTCAGAAAGCAGTGTGTCCGTGTCAGACTCTTTCAGGGAGTTGCTAGAATGACTCGCCACTGCAGATCGAGCACGAGGTGACTTGGGGACTCAAGATCACCCTGGCGAACTTGCAACAGAAAAGATGTGAAATACTAAGGGGCACAGAGGGCAAAACAGTACAGCAGTCTCTCCCTCTGACGGCCCACCACCAGGACATCATGGCAGGGAGAATGAAGTGACACAGAGATTTCTCTGAAGAAGCTGCAGGAACGCCTATGAGGTAGAGGGGTTCCTGCAGAGGCAGATTTAACGGCGGGTGCACCAGGCGCACGCCTGGGCCCCGACTTCTGAAGGGCCCCACAAAATCCCAACTTTACACTGTCTTCTAATGACATCAAGTTTGGTTTCATATGCAAAATTTTAACATTAATAGTACATAATATTTTTTATTTATTTAAAAATATGGTTAACATGTATTTTTATTTTCCTTGTCTCGCTCTTTTTTTTTTTCTTTTTTTTTTACATTTTTCTGAAGCTGGAAACGGGGAGAGACAGTCAGACTCCCGCGTGCGCCCAACCGGGATCCACCCGGCACGCCCACCAGGGGCGACGCTCTGCCCACTAGGGGGCGATGCTCTGCCCATCCTGGGCGTTACCATGTTGCGACCAGAGCCACTCTAGCGCCTGGGGCAGAGGCCACAGAGCCATCCCCAGCGCCCGGGCCATCTTTGCTCCAATGGAGCCTTGGCTGCGGGAGGGGAAGAGAGAGACAGAGAGGAAGGCGCGGCGGAGGGGTGGAGAAGCAAATGGGCGCTTCTCCTGTGTGCCCTGGCCAGGAATCAAACCCGGGTGTCTTGCTCTTTTTTTAAGGGGCCCAATATTTTCTTCTGTGCCTGGGGCCTCAACTGACCTTAATCCGCCTCTGGGTCCCTGGTGAGAGCGGTGTGAGAGTCAGCATCGCCCATTCACCTACACTACAGCTGCCAGCCCGTTTGTGTGGAAAGGTAAAAACCGACATCCTGGACATGACATGAGCCTTAGTGTCCCCGCAGTGTCCCCACAGGAAACCACTGTCCACATGGCCTCCACATCACACACCACATGGCACACCCCCTCGCCAAGCTGAGTTTCATGTTGCACAACAGCCTCTCCAAAAATAAGACCATGTCTGCGGCCACGGCCACGGCCCTCTCAGTGCCACCCCCCTAACCCAGGCCCATTGCTTCCACCTCGCTGCACAGCCAGGTACCACCTCCCTTCTTCCTGAGCGGCCCCAGGCCCTCCGGAAGAACACCCCTCAGGGAGTCCTCCCACCAGCGCTGTGGCCCGGCAGTGCCTTTTACTTGATCCCCAGGTAAGTGGGGTGTGGGATAACAGGTAAGCCAGGTCCCCTTCAGTGTAGCTCGAGCCTCAAACAGTTTGTCAAGAAACAGATGTATTCCCCTCTTCCTCGCCCACACCAAGCTAGGGGCTCCCACCAGCCCTTCTGCATGGGGGATCCAAATCTCGCTCCAGTAATCAAACACAAGTCAGCCTCCAGACCCAGCAGATCTGCTTCTAGAAGATCAGCGAACACTGACGCCCCAAAGGCAGAACAGGAGAAAGATTTTTCTGAAAACAATCATCGCACACCCACAGAGGAAGGCCTTACTTGCTAACTTGGATGCCGGCGTCTCTGAAGGACCCCCAGCGAAGGCCAGTCATGGCAAACACGGGCTGCTCCTTTTCACCCTGGAAGTAAAACACATCTTACTCACACGAATGGTCACAATAACTTGCCACTCTCTACAGGGAAGTGAGCAGCAAATGGTCGCGGCCTCGTTTTCATCCACCAGGATTCTAAAAGGAAGCTGGTGATTTAAGCAATCAACTAAGTGTTCAGAAAAAGTGCTTGAGAAAACCACACTCTCTCAATGGCTGGCAAGAGAACGTATTCTCATACATCAGACTATGCATCAAGGAGGACCTAACGGTGCCGGCTCTTGGACCTGTCAGCAGTCGAACCAGCCAGAATGTCTGTTCTCATGAACACGTCCCAGGCCAAGGTGACTGAAGCCTGCAATCCCTTTAGAAGGTCAAGAGCTCTCAGGACTGAAATCCGGCACTCCAGAACGCTTCACTGAACACAGGAAACAGATACCTGTCATGATAAGTTAGCTACAAAGTGATCTGGATTTAGTTCAGTGCTTTATGGCGAAATATTGCATATAGATTATAATCAGTGAGTTTCTAACACATCAGTGAGATAAGCACAAAAAACGCACAAAAAACATACACAAGAGAGCCACCGCCTCAGAGAGTCAATGCTCTGTGAGGGGCCTTCCCTAAAGGATGAGTGAGACACACCCCAGAACAGGGGACTTCTCCGGTCGCTCAGAACCCCAGCTAGCACCCAGAGTTCCCTGCGTTCCAAAGAGAACTGCTGCACTAGACACAGCTCCACACTCCCCTCCTACATGGGAGCAGGACCTGCTGGCTTCCACCACGGCCACCGTGGAGACTGGGGCAGCAGGAGGGGCCTGACACTGAGCTGCCAGCCTGGAGAGAATCTGTGGACTGGTCTCAGGGCGGGGTGCTCCCCCATCCCGTGGTTTCTCCCGAGCCCACTATGGGGAAGCCAGGCGAGGGGCTTCTGGAAGGATCACACACAAACAGGAGGCCTGCAGGTAAAAGACGTGCCTCTCATTCCTGTGTGTCTGCAGGAGCAGAAGGCCAGCCTGCCGCTCTGCTTCCTGCCCCTGTGCAAGCAGAGGGAAAGGGAATAAGGGGTGGCAGGACGAAGGGTGACAACAGGGCCACCCCGGCTGCACTGGGGGTGCATTCATCTCCTGGAGCCGACTGGGCAGTGTGCAAAAGGGCGGGGCTTTCAGCCACCCCGACCAGATGAAGCTAATCATTCATTCATTCATTCGTTTCCACAGAATTTCCATTAACAAATATATGTTATACATTGGGGACCAGCGATAAAAAAAAGTCTGTCCTCAAAGGGCTCAAGGTGCAATGGCGGGGGTGGTGGTGGTGTGTGTTCAGACACAGACAGTAACAATACAATGCCAGCGGCTCAATCAACAGAGCTAAGTATTGAGTGTTCTGAAATACGGAGCAGATGCCACTGTAGAGCAGGTGTGGGGGGAGCAAAGGGGATGGACACTTGGGAAGAAGACACAGAACATCTAAAACAAAAGTAATTGTAAAGAATAAGGTGCTCGGATTGGGGGAGGCTGGGGAGAAGCGTGGAGAGAGACAGGAATGAAGAAGGGTGTTCTAGCCTGAGGAATGGACCCAGGTAAGTTGGCTGGACCAATAGAAGCGTGAAATCCCCCAATGGTCCATACGACGTTAATAAGTGTTGCTACTGTTAAAAATAATACTGATAGAAGATTTCATGGTGAAGTAAGTTGGAAAACGCCAAACTTAATTGTTTTGAACAGGTTATGCTTACTGAAGTTCCTCTTCGAGTCTTGAATATGTGAACATGCACTATAAATTTCCCAAAGGAGAGATACGGTGCCGTCTCCCAGCGATGCTATCTGTGCCGCTCTGGTCTGGGAGGGTATTGTGCATGGCTGACAACCCTCAGGGTGCTGGTCTAGATGCTCCCCACACGCACGGTGTGGGCACCGAGTGCTGAGACTCCTGCCTGGGGCTCAAGACTCTTCTTTTTCTGCTTCTGGGGCAAAGAATTTTAGGAATATTCTGTTCAGATTAACTGAGAAGCCTTGTGACCTCAAGGTTCCACTGATTTGGGGGACTATGTCCTAGCAAGGGGTGGCGATGGCTCTGACGACAGGAAATGTGTGTGAAAAGATCTAGAGAAGCCCAGCTAGCAGCTGATGGACACAGCCACCAGGACTCCTAAGAGGCCTGAGGGTCAGTAATGAGGCTAGTCCCTCTTGGAGCAAACACAGGAAACAAGTGAGCTTTGATGGACAGAGTAGAAGCTGATGGATGGTGTGTTCTCCCAGCCAATGAAGGTCTGGGCGGTAGTCAGGTTATGGGACGGACAGGTCGGTAAACAAAACCAGAAATGCACACACGGCCAGATCTCAGGAGCAAAAGGTTTGCTGCTCAGTTCACAGATTCTCCTGGAAGGAGAAAATCCCGAGGAAAATGGCCTCATGGTTTGCAGAGGAAAATAACTGGGAGAGCTGGCTGGAATAAATGCTCAAGGAACAGTGGAAAAAAATAATTCCTGCCAGCTGGACAGATGCCTAATCTAGGAACCTGAGGAATTCTAGACGCAGGGACAGAAACAAAGGAGGAGCTGGGAAGTCAGCATCTGCAGAGAAGGCAGAGCCGGTTCACAGAAGGGAGCCCTGAAGTCAGCGAGGACTGGGGGAGGGCAGAGGGGGTGCCCTGCAGTCAGCGAGGACTGGGGGAGGGCAGAGGGGGTGCCCTGCAGTCAGCGAGGACTGGGGGAGGGCAGAGGGGGTGCCCTGAAGTCAGTGAGGACTGGGGGAGGGCGGAGGGGGTGCCCTGCAGTCAACCAGGACTGAGGACTGAGGACTGGGGGAGGACGGAGGGGGTGCCCTGCAGTCAGCGAGGACTGGGGGAGGGCGGAGGGGGTGCCCTGCAGTCAACCAGGACTAAGGGAGGGTGGAGGGGGGGAGGGGCCCTGCAGTCAGCCAGGACTGAGGGAGGGCGGAGGGGGTGCCCTGCAGTTAGCGAGGACTGGGGGAGGGCGGAGGGGGTGCCCTGAAATCAGCGGGGACTGGGGGAGGGCGGAGGGGGTGCCCTGAAGTCAGCGGGGACTGGGGGAGGGCAGAGTGGATGGCGCTAACCCTCACCAGCTGCCCTGCACCCCTCTCTGGCTCTGGGTGGGCAGGGTCTGAAACAGTCCAGTCAAAAGAAAGGACTAGGAAGAATGCCATATATCTTTCTGGTAGTTACTTTAAAGTCGAGCACTACGCATCACAGACATCTATCTTGAGAAGATGCCTGTGAAGATTCACAGGTGATGCCTGACCAGGTGATGGCGCAGTGGATAGAGCATCAGACTGGGATGCGGAAGACCCAGGTTCGAGACCCCGAGGTCGCCAGCTTGAGCGTGGGCTCATCTGGCTTGAGCAAAAAGCTCACCAGCTTGGACCCAAGGTCGCTGGCTCGAGCAAGGGGTTACTCTGTCCGCTGAAGGCCTGCGGTTAAGGCACGTATGAGAAGGCAATCAATGAACAACTAAGGTGTCACAACGAAAATCTGATGGTTGATGCTTCTCATCTCTCTCCATTCCTGTCTGTCTGTCCCCATCTATTCCTCTCTCTGACTCTATGTCTCGGTAAAAAAAAAAAAAAAAAAAAGATTCGCGAGCCACATCACCTGGAAACGGTGAAGTGGAAAGAGCACGGACCACACAATAGAAAATCTCACTTCTACTTCTGTCCCCAGCACAACCAGTCACATGAGTAGGGAACTCTTTAACTTTTTTTTTTTTTTCATTTTTTACTTATTTATTTATTTTTGTATTTTTCTGAAGCTGGAAACGGGGAGAGACAGTCAGATAGACTCCCGCATGTGCCCGACCGGGATCCATCCGGCACGCCCACCAGGGGCGATGCTCTGCCCACCAGGGGGCGATGCTCTGCCCCTCCGGGGCGTTGCTCTGTTGCGACCGGAGCCACTCTAGCACCTGGGGCAGAGGCCAAGGAGCCATCCCCAGCGCCCGGGCCATCTTTGCTCCAATGGAGCCTCGGCTGCGGGAGGGGAAGAGACAGGAGAGGGTGCCCTGCAGTCAGCGAGGACTGGGGGGGGCGGAGGGGGTGCCCTGCAGTCAGCGAGGACTGGGGGAGGACAGAGGGGGTCCTGACAGAGAGGAAGGAGAGGGGGAGGGGTGGAGAAGCAGATGGGTGCTTCTCCTGTGTGCCCTGGCTGGGAATCGAACCCGGGACTTCTGCACGCCAGGCCAACGCTCTACCACTGAACCAACCGGCCAGGGCCACTTTTTTTTTTTAATTTGTGAAATAAGATTCCAGTACAGATCTTGCCTTCTTCATGGAATTGGAGGTCCAAATGAGATGCGAACTCACACAGAACAAAAGGAAAAAGCTAAATTAAAGCTTCCAAGAATTATTACAGATTCCAAGGATGACTTCTTTTTAGGGAGACTCTTCAGTTACATGTTTAGCAGGGTTTTGGGTTTGTTTTTAAAAGAAGAGGAGGCCCTGGCCAGGTAACTCGGAGCATTGTTCTGACATGTGGAGATTGCAGGTTCGATCCCCAGTTGGGGCACTTACAAGAATCAACCAATGAGTGCATAAATAAATAGAACAGATCAGTGTTTGTCTCTTTCAAAAAAAAAATCAATAATATATAAAAAAAAGAGGGCTTCAGCTGTCATGCTATGGACCAGGCTTTGCCTATTGGTAATGCTTTCCCCATATTCTGAGAGCCATTTCCAGGAGTGAGGAAAAAAGAGAAGACAACTCCGCTTCACTGGCTGCCCCAGAACGCACAGCAGAGGCCGCTGTGTCAGGTCTTCCAGGCACTGATCTGAAAAGTCTGCTGCTTCCTGCTCTGTGTACTGAGTCAGCAGTACAGAGCCCGTGGAAATCTGACACCGGTGTCATCAAGTCACAAAATCAGTGCATTTGAGAGAAAAACATAAAGAATTCCAGTTACTTCCTAGGTACTCTGAAATATATCACAACTCCATCGGGAAAAGCTACAGAGGAATGCTTATACACAACAAAGAGGCCAGGAGATGAAGTCTAAAGTTGATAAATCATAAACTAGTATCATATACTTAACACTGCTGAACTGTACACTTAAAACTGGTAACAATTATAAATTTTATGTATACTTAAATTTTTTTTAAAAAGCAGCATCGTAAGCATATTTATGGTGGTAACAAGAATAAACAGGTAAAATAATTTTTCTCTGGGGATTTCTACTTGGGGCAGAAAAGGGTAAGAAGAGGGACTTGTTTTCATTACCTCATTTTCTCATTTGAACTGTGACATTTTATTTTCTTTCTGTATATTACTTTGCCAATATTTTCAAACTCAAGAAGGGATCTTACCTTGATCTGCAAGACATCAAGTGGAACTGTCTCTCCTTTCACAATGGCAAGTGTGGCATCAGTGATATGTCTGCAAGATGAGAAGGAAACGGTCATGCTGTGAGAAACAAGCAACACCCCTGTTCCCGCCCCCTACACACTGCTGCCCACGGTACTAATGGTTGGCCAGGAAAACACGACAGAGTCTTTCAACATACTCTGAGAAAATGGAACAGAGACGTATAAAGAGTGAGTGATACAGATATACTGGGAGGCTCTGAGAGATATGTGAAGGGAAGGCTTTGGCAAAAACAAGTTTACACAGGTTCCAATCACTTATTTACTTAACATGGATGGAGTCTTTCCCTTATGTCTGATCCTGGAAAATACGATACCACTTAAATAAGTGGCAACAGAACAAGAACATGTTTCATTCATTTTAAGAAATTCAAGCACTTCACAAAGCAATATTTCTTATTAGGCTAACAACAACCAGAGGCTAACTAAAGGACGAGATGTGATGGGAGCTATCTTAGTAAAATAGAATCCAGAACCCCAGATATACTTCACTTATATTCCAAGATTACTAGGATATACTTTGTTTTAATTGTAGATGCTTTTGTTCAAAGACACAATACTGTTCCTATTTACATTCTGAAAGTCAGCTGAAAAGCTATAGGTAAAAAAGATATGTACCACCAACATCCATTCAGGACATGAAACTATTCCAGGCTTGGAAATAGTTCTAGGGTTCATACCCTACTGGACCGAAGGCTAGACATACATTAATACACAACAGAGAGTCGGCAAAAGAAACAATAAGTCAATAATAAGAGATCTGCCCATGGAGCAGGAAGGAGCAAACCCATATCAGACACGACTGTCTCCTCACCAGTGCGCCCACCCGCAGATCTTGGCTGGAACGCCGCACCTGCCCTACCAGCCTAGACGAAGCCCTTCCTGTACTTCGTCACTGAACTGTGTTCATTGCCTTCACAAGTTACATTTTTCTTTACATCATCTGCCTCCTCCTGGAGACTTAGAAGTTCCACAAGCTTAGTGATGATTTACATCCATTTGCTGACCAATATAAAACCTACACCTCATATCTATAAATATCCACAAATATTTCCTTCTGTATCTCTAAAAAAACTGCTCTTAAAAAAACATAAAATGCCATTATCTTATCTAAAACATTTAAGTAATCCTTCTAGATCAACATACATTTATCAATGTTGAAATTTCCCCAATTAACTTATATATTTTTTTCTTTATTCAAATCATTATCCAAATAAGAGCTATACATTGCAATTTGTTTATGTCTCAAGTCTCTTCTAATCTATAGATTCCCTCTTCTCTTTTCCCTGCTTAATAAAGAAATGGGCTGTCTCACTGAGTTTCTGGGTTTTGCTAATTGTAATATCTCCATGGTATTATAATGTGTCTCCACTTCCCGAACTTCCTGAAAACCAGTATCTAAAATAGAAAATGAGCTTTGAGTTTTTGGCAAAAATGCTCTATAGGTGGTGGTGTGTATTTCCATCAGCAAATAAATAAACTCTGATTGTCTTTTTGTGATGATAGAAAACAATGATAATCATTCACTACATTTATTAACAGAGTTGCAAAGTGGTGATCTTTTATTTCTATTATCCTTCCTAATTTAATTGGTGTACAAAGAGAAACATTTCCTCAACATCAATTTGAGCATCCTGAAATATAGATTGAGAAAATCAACATAAATACTTGTTTTTTTCTTTACCAATTTTCAAAATAAGTTGATTCCCTAGTATCCTCTAAAAGTGACCAACGAATTTTTAATTTTTATTTTTCTTAGTATCATTATGAACTCATAAATGGATTAAAAATTTTTGATATATTCAATACATTACAGTTACTAGTATTCTATTACCTTTGTTACTGTTATAATATTTTTAGAAAAATAAATATATTATTTACTAGTACTAAGATAAAAAAATTATTGTGCTTGGAGTTTAAGTATACCTGTAAGACAGAAGTTATTTAGAAATTAATTTCCATTCAAAAAAGGGTAGCTCCTCTTCTAATATGGCCCCTTCTAATTTATTCTGCTCTGCAGAGTTCTGATTAATAATGTGAATTTGGTATGAAAGTCACCTTTCCCTGGCAAATGACTGTAACTCCTATAAAATGGTCTTTCCTTTTTTTTAATATAAATACTTTCAAAGTGAAACAGTTTGTAAGAGAATTTAATTATAGAATCTAGACTCAGTAATTGTATAGTCATCTTATTTGTTATTTACTGTTTTCCATCCTAAATAAATTTTCAATAATGTGCAGAAAGTCTTCAATGTATTGGGTAGTTTGCTAGGCATAATCACATTTTATCTAACCAGTCATTTATTTATTTATTTTTGTATTTTTCTGAAGTTAGAAATGGGAAGGCAGTCAGATTCCCAAATATGCTGGACCAGGATCCACCCGGCATGCCCACCGTGGGTGATGCTCTGCATATCTGGGGCATTGCTCCATTGCAACTGGAGCCATTCTAGTGCCTGAGGCAGAGGCCATGGAGCCGTTCTCAGCACTCGGGCCAACTTTGCTCTAATGGAGCCTTGGCTGCAGGAGGGGGAAGAGAGAGATAGAGAAAAAAGAGAGGGGAAAGAATGGAGAAGCAGATGGGCACTTCTCCTGTGTGCCCTGGCCGGGAATTGAATCTGGGACTTCCACACACTGGGCTGACACTCTATCACTGAGCCAACCGGCCAGGACCTGGGTTTTTTTTTGGTGTTTTTTTTTTTAATTTTAACAATCTTATGAAATAAATACTATTGTTGTGCGTTTGACAAATACTGGGAAAGAAAGTGAAGTTCAGAGAGATAAAATTAAATGACAAAGATAACAGAGCAAGCATGTGGCAAAGAAAGAAAAAAAATGTCTCCAGGTCTAACTCCAAAGGTGTGCTCTCTTCATCCTGTGAGGCTGCTCTGGATAAACCAATTGGACGACTAGGGATTCCCAAGTGCAGTCCCACATCTCCATATCTGAGTCCCCCAGATCCCCCCACCAGTGCGGCGAGGCTTCAAATGTAAACAACTAAGTCAGGAGCCATCTGCAATGAGTGTTGCTAACAACATTAGGTACAACCTTAAGATACTTTAAAACCCCAAAATCTACATGTCAATGCAAATGCTTAGATTGCATTCTAGGTTCCTTAGTAAGCAAGTTGGAACATAAATGACCTATTTTACTTTCTCATATTTTTCTATGAAAATGCCTTTACCCCATTCCCCCCCTCCCAGTACAGATACTACCTGTGAAGTTTAGAAAATGAGATTCAGTTTAGGAAAAAGCAAGACAGATGATCACTTGCTTAGCTGAATCTGACATGCATATGTTAATTGTGTGAGAAGCTATCAGGAAGGGTCATGAAGCACTGTACTTATTCTGAGTTGTAGTTAGCACCTTGAAAGATTTAGGAAGTGCTTTGGAGAGACTGACCTTAAAAATAAATATTGCAACTTAAAAAAAGCCTTTCCATATTAAAATTTTTTCCCCAAAATTGCTTGGCAGAAGACAGCTAAAAAGCAACCTTACATTTATCATTCTCCAGCAATAGTTGCAAGTTCTAAATAAATCAGCACAATAGCACATAAACTATTTTTTATGATTATTTACCTGCAACATTCCCAACTCGAGATTCCCTTTTCCTCCACACTAATCACAGTATAACAAATCTAGACAGCAGAGCAGAAAGCAAAGCCTTGTTCTTTTCAAAAGCCTCAGGCATCTGCCATGTTAAGAGGTCTACACAATTCTGAACGGTGGACAGACTGGTTTAATTACCTAAGAGCCCTGAGACGTGCTCTAAATTAAGTTTTCTAAATCTTTAAATTAGAAATAGAAGCAGCAACAACATCAACCTAACTACAGTGGGAAATCAGCTCCCCCAAAACTGCAGGTGAAGACCTTGAGGGTGGGCACACTGAGCACCCACTGGCTTTGGGATGGGCAGGGGGTGCTCCAAGGAGCACGGTATCCCTCCGGATCACTGCCAGATTTGAGAGTGTTGGATTTGAGAGTATTGGCGAAGCAGTTTAAATAATCTGTACTGATACAAAGGGAAAGACTAGTGCTCTAAAGGAACCAAGATCCAAACTAGATAGGTTTTATTTTAGATAAGCAAAATTGTCCGAGCAATTCATTGCTATGTCTACTGCCCCTGAGAAATCCTAAACAGGGAATAAAAAATATGGCGAACTGAACCGGGCTTCGGGATGACTGGGGAGGAGCTAAGCACCCGTGTTAACACGGGCAGGTAGCTAGCTAGGTATCGATGGGGAAAGAGAGAAAAGGAAGTTGGACATCATACCGTATCAAACAGGAAAGCCCGCTCCCATTTAGCTTATTCTGCTAAATGCTAGAGCATTCATGGGCTCATCTGCACATTCCAGGAGCGCACTGAGCCCTCAGCCCTCCCACTCAATTTCTAGCCACTTAGAATCTTCCCAGGGCATTGTCATCCCCGTGCTGGGGGGAGGTGCTTCTATGCTTCTGCTTTAAGGTTTGCTAGTTGTCAGTCTAGCCTAGAAGAAGTATCTGATTGGTTAGTGGGAGGAACCAACACGAACCTGTGAAATTTTAATAAAAACTGATTGGCTGGTTTAAAGGAAAGCTATTCCTTCCCCAGCCCCAAAATATAAACAAGGGGTTAACAGAGAGCCATTCCTTATTTTGCCTTTGGCCTCAAAGCCGCCCTGCTTAGAGACACGCTAACTCTGTTGGCTCCCAGCTGCACAGTCTCCCAAGTGCAGCTTGCAATCTCCCATTCCCAGGCTTGCTCAGCCACAAATGCTCCATCACGTTGACGACCTACTGGACTTTGTTTCCACTTTCGGCAAAGAGAGTCTGACTCAAAGTACTGGTCTGTCCCAGGGGGATAAATCCGATGGGAATCTTGCTGAAGGTAGCCTGGGGAGAAAAAAAGAAGAGGCAAGTTTTATTGTGATGGTCAGAAAGTCAGGCTGAACAGAGGGACAGACGTGTCTCTTATGACAAGTAACAGTCAGTGACCCTGGGTCCACCTCCCTGCCTCCCTTCCACGCCCTAGACCAGCAATCAGGCAATACTAGCCAAGCAGTTGTTTTTTTCTTTAAATGGGCAGTCCATAAAAACAACATGACTTTAAATTTGAAGGAAAAATTTTGGTACTCATTAATAGCAACTGGTTGAAAGAAAGTTAAAAAAAAAAAGAAGGGTCTTAAAGATATTAAAGAAAGGCACACAACTGTGACAGAGACTGTTATGTTGTCACACTAAATGAAAAAGTTGAAGATAAAATTCAACTGAAAATATCTGATACAGGTACAGTAGTGGATGACAGGTGCAGCGCTGGATCAACTATCTCAAGTATGAATAAGGCAAAGAGCGTGAGCAAGTCTGAGTAGCAGAAGGTAACGGCACTGTCACTGATTGAAATACCATGAATAAAGAGACACTGTAAGGTTCCTAAAGGCTATTTTGAGGACAATCCACTGTTAGTACCAAAGGGACCAGGAAGGGTCTTCTTTCTTGTTGTTTGCAAAATATTTTAAACCATTGTAGAAAAATATCTAAAATAACATCACACACACTCATACATCCAAGAGCCCAATGTAACAAATATTTTGCTGTATTTGTTTCAGATACTTTAGAAATAAAATGCTACAGATACAACTGAAGTCACATCTCATCCTGCTCCTCTCTGTCCCCTGCCAGGGGAAGCCATCATCCCGAGGTTGAGTGAGGCCTTTCCGTCCACGGTGTTATCCCCTTACTACACCAAGCATCCATTAACAGGATGCTTGTTTTGTACATTTTAAAACTTTGTAGAAATGCATAATCTCCATTGGCTACCAGTCTTTTCTACTCACCACTTTTTTTAGATCCCACCATGTAAATAGTTATAAATCTAGTTCCTTCATTTAACTTCTGTGTGGCTTCCCATATATGAATGTACCACAATTTATAAAGGAATCCTTTGAAAAAAGATTGTATAGAAAACTTGTATATTTTAAAGAACTCTTGGTAAAAGCTATGGGATACTCTGGGTTCCCAAAGCAGAAAAGTCCACCATGGGTTAATAACCCATGTGTCCAGGGACACAGGCAGCCATATTTGTCTTTCTAAAATCCAAGAAGCAGAACTTGTGCCCACCCTAAAATATAAAGTGAGGAAAAAGCTAAAAGAAGGAAGGTCACTGGCTAGAGGGCGGCCTCATCCAGCTAGAGCAAGGCTCATCGGCTTGAGCACGGGACCATCAACATGATCCCATGGTCGCTGGCTTGAGCCCAAAGGTCACTGACTTAAAGCACAAGGTCACTGACTTCAAGCCCAAGGTAACTGGCTTGGGCAAGGGGTCATCAGTTTGGCTCGAGTCTCCCTAGTGAAGGCACGTATGAGAAGCAATCAATGACCAACTAAAAGTGACGTAACTACAAGTTGATGCTTCTCATCTCTCTTCCTCTTCACTCTCTCCCTTAAAAAAAACAACCAGAAATGTAAAAGCTAAAATGCAATCACTCTTCTTAAAAGCTTACCTCGTCTGCTCTTCGAAGAACTCCAGTAATAACCTACAAATGTTAAAAAAAAATTATAAACAACGTGTACTCCCTTTATCACAAAAGAACTGGATTCCATTTTCATGGTTCACAGACTTGTTCCTGTTTTCTTCCTAGAAACTATGTCAAAAGATGTACTGCTGGCCTGACCCGTGGTGGCGCAGTGGCTAAAGCATCAACCTGGAATGCCGAGGTTGCTGGTTCGAAACCCTGAGCTCGCCTGGTCAAGGCACATATGGGAGTTGATGCCTCCTGCTCTTCCTCCCTCCCCTCTCTCTTTCTTCTCTAAAATAAAGAAATAAAAAATATTAAAAAAAAAAAAAAAAAAAAAAGATGTACTGGCTCTTGAAACAGAGAGCTCTCCAACAGGATCAGAGCTAAACTAAATCTCATTCTGGACCCAAGGCCCATGGTACAATAAGGACCTTAGCAAACCAGGTTTTATGTTCTAGAAGATGGGTATAAATGTGCTGTTCTCATAGATTACACAAAAGATAACCCTTCCTGGACCGAGTAAGCATTACGAATGTGAAATTTTAGAACAAGGCAGATGTGCACATCTGAACATGGAGACCTCTGCCTCTGAGTGTACTCTTAGGAGTTCAAAAAACACGTGACAGATATGAAGTGAGAATGGGCAGAGGCCCCTTTTAAGGGAATCTTTGTTTATTTTATAAGACACATTCGTCATAGGCGAAACTACTACTCCCATACAAGCCATCTTCAATATATAAAAAGCTTATTGTGCCCACCACCCACCATTTGGTTTCCTATTTTATTCAGTTTTATCTGACTTAAAAAAAACAGCGCATGTGAAAAACATAATGTCATACTTGTTTCAGAAACAATCCTAGAAATGGATTATAAAGAATTTCCTAGGCCCTGGCCGGTTGGCTCAGTGGTAGAGCGTCAACCTGGCGTGTGGGAGTCCCGGGTTCGATTCCCGGCCAGGGCACACAGGAGAAGCACCCATCTGCTTCTCCACCCCTCCCCCTCTCCTTCCTCTCGGTCTCTCTCTTCCCCTCCCGCAGCCGAGGCTCCACTGGAGCAAAGATGGCCTGGGCGCTGAGGATGGCTCTATGGCTTCTGCCTCAGGCACTAGAATGGCCCTGGTTGCAACAGAGCACCGCCCCAGATGGGCAGAGCATCGCCCCCTGGTGGGCATGCCGGGTGGATCCCGGTCGGGCGCATGCGGGAGTCTAGTCTGACTGCCTCCCCGTTTCCAACTTCAGAAAAATACAAAAATAATAAATAAAAATAAAAAAAAGAATTTCCTTAAATTATATCCGCATCACGCCAATGCTCTAAGATCAACTGTCTGCCTTCCTCACCTTTCAAGTGGTGTCAAACCACAAAGTGGCCCTACCTCCTGCAGTGTCCCATCTCCCCCGGCAACAATGATCACATCGGTGTTTTCCATCAGTTCCAGGAGTTTCTTGGCTTGGCCCTCATAATCTGTCTGAAATACAAAGGAAGCCTTTGGTAAATTTATAATCCTAGGGCCACCTGTGAAAGGTTTCAAAATACAGGGTTTTTTCTTTAAAGTTGTACATTGAATGTTTTCTTAAATTCCACCCAATGGATAGACAGGAAATACTAAACAGCTAACAAAGCAACTATATGTGGCTTGCATAGTTTTGCACTTTTGGAGCCGGAAGGGCCTGCAGAACCCATCCAGTCAACTTGTCACAGGACCCCTTCCCAGTCCAGTGCAGACTCTATGACATCATGTACCAGCGCCTTCCGTCTGAAAGCAGGAAGTCCAGTATAGATGCAAATGAGTAGAGGCAAAGGGACTGAAAAGAGCATCAATTTAGGATCCCAAGAGACCTAGGTGAAGTCTCAGCTCTGCTACTATTTGGCTGAGTGGCCGTCAGCCCTCGGGATCTTAACTGCCTAATCAGTGGAACTATGTGTATTAGGGGAGGGCACAATCATAGCTTCCCCACAATACTGTTGTAAAGCCGTATGTCAAGCAACTAGCAAGGTAACCACTCCTAACTGTACTGTGCTAATCAAAGGAAGCTATCCTTGCACGTAGGAATACCATACACAAAGCACATGTAGGATTCAAGTTAGTCAAAATGTACCCAGGCACTACCATTTCCACTGATATCTCATCACAGATACATATGTAGACTAAATGAACCATCTAAGCCACCGCCTCTAAAACCAAATATTGAATTTTAATAGACATAAAGCTAAAATAAGGAGATACAAAAGAACTGCTCTGAACACAGACTGCTGACCAACAGACTCAAGCAGAATACCAGCTGTCAAGGCCGTTTGTTATGACCAATAGATAACTACATAGTATGGAGATAAATCTAAATAGGTCAACAATTTTAATAAATGTTAAGGATAAAGTGGTCTGGGCAAAAGACAGAAAAGATTGATTTTTAAAATATCTTGCACCGGAAACCCATGTAAATTTATTGACCAATGTCACCAAAATAAATTCAATTAATAAAGTATAGTCTTAAACACATCTTCTGAGATAACATAATTCCCTGTAACTTATTTTCATCCACTTTTCTTCTCACCTAAATCTTGCCAATTCTGAAGTTTTACCATGTAAAATTCCTCACCAGAGATAATTCTTCACCAGACAAAAAAATTTTACCCGTCTGCAGAACTAGCAAGAAATTAATTACTCAAACTCGCAGTTTGTTTTTTTAAAGAGTTCTTACAGTTATAACAATTTTCATCTTCCAAAAGACGAATATCTTCACACGAAAGGAATCAAGTTGACACCCCCATCTAATCCTACTCTGAAAATGAAAAGCCGATAATGCTTTTTAACAAAGGAATTGCTTTGATGAACTATCAGAACAAGTACACAACCTTGAATTCTCTGTTCTCGTTTTAAGCGATTTCTGTGAAAAAGCCCAGAGAGGAGGCTATGTTATGAGGAGCAGTAGCGTGGAGGAAATCAACCCTGTGGCGCAGTCCTCACCTTAACAACAGTCACGTCCATGCCAGATAAGTGTAAAATCGGGGCAGCATTTTTTTCAAACAAAGTCCTTGCTTTGCTGTATAGACAAAGGAAAACATACAAATATTTTACCAAAGTTCTTAAGAGGAGGAACAAAAAGCCCAACCACTCTCTCTAGTGCTGAACAAGGATCAGACTAAGGAACACGCTTCCCTTTACTTTGTTCAAGTACAGGAGGTTTATCAATGAGAAATGAGTGTCTATGGATAGGAACTGACTCCCTCACTCGGGAGCCTCCAGGAGTCTGTTACCCTTTGTCTAACACAATAAGCTCTTATCCACTGGGATGCTTCAGTTCCCAGCCCAGTTCCTCTAGAGGAATAATGTACACCACGTGGCTCCACTCAGGCTACAAGGTCGGATTCATTCACCAAGTATGTATTCACTGAGCACCTACTACATACTAGAGAGGCGAGGGAGCTGGAGATACTGCAAGACAAAGCAGACAAAAATCCTTGTAAGTTAAGTGGGCTGTATTGAGTCCTCAAGGAATTTGTTTAGGCTCCAGTGGCGGAAGGAAGATAATGTATTCACTGTAACAGTTTTCATATGGCCCCAGGGCACAGACTGAACCAAACAATATTGTTTAAGTCTAAAACAGCAGACACAACCTTTGGGGGAGAAACTGCATCATTTGTAACAATTTCAAATACTATCTCCATTTCTTAAATTTCAAACCTGCAGTAAAATCCCTGGAGAAAGAGCAGTCCTTTTCCATGAGGGCCACATTTCTTCTAGGATAGAGAACAGTTAGAAACCATCTCACTGTTGGATGATCAGCAGCTTGCACCGGACTCCCAGGCAGGTCATGCCCTTCCCTGTGCTTCCCCAGCTCTATGCACACCCCTGGCTTTGCATGATGATTAGTGTGTTTTGCAAGACAACCTTAGGGACCAGACTAGAGGCCTTGTAAAAACAGACACCAAATCTCATTAGTCCCCGAATCCCCTGGCCTCTAGGAGTAGTCTGGCACAGGTAGAACATGCTTAATAGTATTGATATTTGGTGAATTAACGCACAAATGAATGAATGAATAAACCCACCCCTACTAAGTCAGAGGGGGAAAAATGACATGATTGTGATGTCTTGTGATAAGAGAAGTAGTTTAAAAGCCCTTAGAAGAGTTTTTGTATTTTTTAAGTGTCACACACATCACTCTGATAGTGATTCTTGTCCAAATCAGGTCAGGATTTGAAAAAGCATAGGAATCAGGGATGCAGAAGTTGCAAAAAGTCTCCAATGGTGTAGTCTTGAGGCTAAATAAATGTTAAACATACCAGTCAGTTGACCTGTCTTTTACCAAAATGTTTCCAACTGTCACATTAGAAACAAACTAGTACTTTCAAAACAGTCCACTAGCCGAATATCTTACTTTTACATCCACATTTACTCAGTCTTCTTTCTTTCATTTATTTTTTCTTCTTTTCAAATGAGAGGAGGGAGATAGACAGACTTCCCACATGCACCCTGACCGGGATCCACCTGGCAACCTATATCTGGAGCTGATGCTCTGCCCATCTGTGGCCATGCTCACAACCGAGCTATTTTTAGTGCCTGAGGCAGTAAAAACTAAATATGTATCAAGTCACCTACTGAATACATAACCAATCACTTACCCTTTGCAAGCTGCAGGATTGAGGAAGACGGTGGCCTTCTTCACTTGTGCATTGGGAGGAATGAGTTGATTGCCAAACACCTAAGGAGGAAAAAGGAAAACTTTTAAGTAAATGTCCTTTTATTCAGTTAGTGATCACACATATTCTTTCATTCCAAAAGAATTTACTTCCAGAAGATACACTATCTACTGTAGGGGGAAAAAATGTTCTTTTATTATTTCATATTAACAAAAACACAATAAACTACAACAAAGAAGTGTACCTTTATTAATGAGCCGAATTTGGAATTTGATATTGTAATAGACAAACCCTGATTTACTAGAGGTAACTTTTGTCTTCTCCATAAGATATGGATAGATTTATTATAAACACACACAAATTTTAATCTATGTGTCTTTAGTTTTCAAGGTGCAATCGTTTTCTATTTCAGCTTATTACTAACAGTTATTCATGAGGACTCTTTGTGGTACCAATTAATCTTCATATCTTTATATATCTATATATATAAAATAAACCTAATACTCTATCTGCCTCCTCCTCCTTGCTACCCTGTGTGATAACTGAACAGCATCAGCTGTCACAGGAAAAGAAATGCAATTTGTGTTTACTGTGCACCTACTGACGACCGCTTTCACACATTATTCTTAGTTCTCAGACACCGAGGTCTTAAATATTCCCATTTTAATAGATTAGAAAAACAAGATTCAGAAGGATTAAGTCAAAGTCACAATGTTAATATATGACAGCCTAGAATTGACATCGACCTGCAGCACCCACACTTTTCTTATGTTGTCAGCTCTGCAGAGCAGAGGAGGGACGAGGACAGAGGTCTGGGTGCGGGGACTAATGGAGCTTCTGCTCTCCCATCCGACAGGGCAAGATCAATAAGAAGGATGAACAGGAAAGCACTGCAAAGGGCTAAATTTTGAGTCTTAGATGGTGGGGAGCAAGTCTGGGCAGAGAAGGCAGAATTCTGGCACAGAATTTCAAAGTAAATAGAGGGAAAAGTGAAAGTTAATAACAAGGTTTTTATGAAATAGCTGACTCTAAGTCCTGACAGCCTCCTCCTGACAGCCCACTGGAGATCCTGTCTCACCACTGTCTCTTTCTTGCTTTAGAAAAATAAACTTTGTCTCTATACTTCAAAAAGACACAATTTCTTTGTTTAAAAAAAATCTGTACATTATAATTTCTGCTCTGTTTTAACTCTTCCTGAATTAGACCTTGACATTTTGCTGCCAAATCTCCAAATGTAATTTGTTCTTGTTCTACCCCTACCATTTCTGGAGTGTGGCTGACATAATATAATTAACCACATTCTCATGCCTGCGTGATTCCGACCTGCAGTTCCAGATCATTCCTCCGTGTCTGGATTTCTGGTCTCTAGAATTCTTACTTGCAACTCAAGCCTAGGGTTTACAGCAGTGAAGACGATAGTGAGCTAAGCTTACATGACATTAAAAGAGTCATACGCTTTCAAGAATTTAGACTGGAAAGGAAAGGACATAACCTAAACAGGAAGAGGAACTAGAGGAGGCTCCGAGGATGCACTCACTTTAATCAGATAGCAGGAACTAAGTGTGTGTTGGAAGTGGAGACTCAGAACAGTGAGAAGAGGGACGTTTATAAAGGGAACAACAACTCAAGGAACATGGTCTCTGAAAACGTAAGAGGAGATGGAATTCAGAACAGAGGTGGAGGCTTCTATCTTAAGAAAGGGAGGACCCTATGACCATTCTTTCTTAAAGAGAGAAAGAAAGCATGCCTCTCCCAAGATAATTTTCTAGTAGCTAATGAAAATTAGTTTGGGGCCGTTTGGCCAGTTGGCACAGTGGCAGAATGTCAGCCCAACATGTGGAAGTTCCAGGTTTGATTCCCGGTCAGGGCACACAAAAGTGACCATCTACTTCTCCAATCCTCTCCCTCCTCTCTCTCTCTCTCCCTCCCTGCCACAGCCATGGCTCAAACAGTTTGAGTAAGTTGGCCCCAGGCACTGAGGATGGCCCCATGGCCTTGCCGTAGGACCTAAAAATAGCTCGGTTGCTGAGCAATGGAGCAGTGGCCCCAGATGGGCAGAGCATCACTCAGTACGGGGCTTGCCAGGTGGCTCCAGGTTGGGGCACATGTGTGTCTCTGCCTCTCTATCTCTCACTTAAATAAATTTTTTTAAAAATGAAAAGAAAATTAGCTTGGGGTGGGGAATACCTCAACTTTAATATAAAATTTATTTGAGATAATTTCCAAAACAATTTAGAGCCATGAGCTAAAACAAGCAAAACAGTCATCAAATCCTGAAAACACAGATTTAGAACAGCTACACAACCACTTAAGAGAGGAGTTTACTAATAGTATCTATTGTTATCATTCACAAAAATGTGTCAGGATTGCCATCCACATCTGCTACTACATGCATCATACCTTCTTGACTTCCTGTTTCTTTCCTGGTATTTCTGACATCACAAACTTAAATGACATGTAACAAAAAGGCAACTCAGTCATGAATATGCACCTGCAAGTTATATTGGACACATCTGGAGGGGAGGGAACAAAAATGTGGTCTTGAAATTGAAAATATTTACAACTCAACTGTAACTAATATGGCGAGATACATGAATATTTAAGCGCTTGATCATGGGACTGGGATTACAGTGCACATGGGATGAGTCAGTTGTGCTAGAAGAGACAGGCTTTAAAAATACGAACCAATAGTTTTAAGATTTGACTTTGAGAGGGAACGCCTGCTCTGAACTGATATCCCCGGGAGTTATTCGGGTCCGGGATGATTCAGGGATTAGCCCCATCCTCAAGAACAAGGGCAGGCAGGAACCGCTTCCCAGAGCTACCGCCCACGTGCTCCTAGGACCGATCCACAAGTAAACAAGCCTAAAGAGGTGGATGTTGGAGCTGCTCTTCACCAGATGGTTAACTTCCTTCGGCTCTATTCAGCTGGCGCTCAGCCTGATGCATCCCCTGATAGTGGGCAAAAATAGACCTCAGGATAGGAGGAACTGAGCAAGCCCAAGTTATCTGCAGGATGGAGATAAGGTGCTTTTAATGGTTTCCCGGTCAACAGCATTACCTGAGCTTCTTGACAGGCTGCTCTCCTTAGCAGGTTATCACTATCAAAGTAAACAAAGGAGAATGAAGTTAGCTTTAATAAGGAGGTTCAAATCCAAACAGATAAAATGGGGTTTTAAAAAAAATATGTACAACTCTTCCCTATAAAATACCCAACTGAAAGCTTCTTAAAGACATCTAACCAATTATAAGCATGTTTAAAAAATACTTTCTCTGAATGAAACACTGTGCTATTTCCACATAATGGCAGGGAGAATAATGCCCTCTAAAATGTCACATCCTAATCCCCAGAACCTGAGAGTATGTTACTTGGCAGATGTGACCAAGCTTAGAGCCCAGATCTGGGTGGATTATTATGGATGGTGGAGCTGTTGAGAGGCACATCTGACTACGGAATGATGGGCAGAGAGAGATGCAACCCTCCTGGCTTTGAAGATGGATGTCGAACATGGGGACCTTCTAGACGCTGGAAAGGCAAGGACATAGTTGTCCCCTGAAGCCTCCAGAAGTGCAGTCCTTGCCAGCACCCTGATTTGAGCACAGCGAGGCCTGTGTTGGACTGCTACCCCACCGAACAGTGGCATAACAGATCCACACTGGGTCATGTCACTGAGGTCAGGACCACGTGGTAGGGCAGCGAGAAACAAGGAAGGCACCTGTCCTGCATCTTTCCTGTCCAGCAGAAATGACTGAGGTCACTAACCAGAAATAAATTTGTTGTTCAGTTACTTCTCCTGTTTTATCTAAATCTCCTATTTTTATATCACTGTCAGACATTTGCTGATACCACAAATGGGAAACGGTGGCATGAGGCAAACTTTTGGCTTGCAGAAATAAAAGCACTATCAAATTATGTTCATCTGTTTCACACAGAGGTCTCTAAACTGTCTGTCATTTATACCATAAGGAGCACTTTACATGGCTGACTGCTGTAAGAAACATCTCTAGTCCACGTTGCTGGCACTGCTCAGGTCACTGTTGTTAACCAGGCCGATGTTAAGAAAACTAGTACCCAGAAAGGATGACCAATAACTAATTTATAGAAAAGAATTAAGAGGAGAAATAAGTATTTCACTTAAATTTTCATAACACCAAAGTCTTTAATTTTTGCATTTTTACAGTAATTCAAATCTAATTTTGATAGTAAAGGTTTAACCGAAAGAAACTAAACAACCATTTGCTTTTGGCCGCAGGGGCAGCCCGGGCTGCTCAAGGGTCTGTCCTCCACAGGCAGGGCAGAGGACCACCTTCGGGTTCAGAGCGTCAGCGTCCATCAAGAACCCTACCGGAGGCCCTGGCCAGTTGGCTCAGCGGTAGAGCGTCGGCCTGGCATGTGGGGGACCCGGGTTTGATTCCCGGCCAGGGCACATAGGGGAAGCGCCCATTTGCTTCTCCATCCCCACCCCCTCCTTCCTCTCTGTCTCTCTTTTCCCCTCCCGCAGCCAAGGCTCCATTGGAGCAAAGATGGCCCGGGCGCTGGGGATGGCTCCTTGGCCTCTGCCCCAGGCGCTAGAGTGGCTCTGGTCGTGGCAGAGCGACGCCCCGGAGGGGCAGAGCGTAGCCCCTGGTGGGCGTGCCGGGTGGATCCCGGTCGGGCGCATGCGGGAGTCTGTCTGACTGTCTCTCCCCGTTTCCAGCTTCAGAAAATAAAATTAAATTAAATTAAAAAAAAAAAAAAAAAAAACCCTACCGGGGGTGGTGTCATGCTGCCCGTCTGAAGCACCTCAGAGTGCAAGCTTACTCTGAGTTGACAGGCCCCTGTGACGTCTAACTAACATGGCACCTTGTCTGCCAGGCTCGGTCCCGCTTGCCTGAGTGACAAAGCTCCACGCCCAGCCTCTGGCAAAAGGGAGAGCCATGCAAGCTTCCCCTCCTCCCTCACCCAAAAGGCGTGAACGCTCATGCATCCCTCTCCCCGCCCCTGCCAACCCTCTTCATCATGGTTCTTCATGAATCATTCTAACACACACACACAAAAGGTAAATTTGGGGTGCCCCTGGCCTGGAACTTGAACGCAGCTGCCTTACTACCTGGGGGTACTTTGTCCAACTCCTCCTCCAACCACTTCCTTTAATGTTTTCTCTAGTCCAGGGATTAACCTGTGCTCCGATCTCTTAGCCTAGGAGGGAGGATTACGCTGTGCCGGTCCTGTATGCCTCTATAATCACTGAGTATCTCTCTCTACCTCCTGTCCACCCCCTGCCGGCTCCTCCCTTCCACTAGGGACAGGCCTCTGAACATGCCAGGCGCCTCCAGGTCACAGTACAGACCCCCTCTTCACTATTTCAGACCCACTGGTTCCTGCAGACCTACCTGAAAAAGAATAGCCCAAATAAATACAAGAAAATGGGGCAACACTTTGGATCATTTTTTCCTAAATTCTTCTTTGCAATAAGTAAAATTTTGATGGTTAACTTGTGATTAAGAATATTATTAAAGATGTCTCTCTTGAGCTTACTAACACTTTGATTTTATCAGTGCTACTCCAAATCAAAAGACTTTTTGATGGTTAATCTCCTGAATTTTAATGTGTCGAATGGCATATGCTGTAAGTACTAACTGTGAGCAAGCCAGACTTTGTATCAATTTAGATACTACAAAAGACAATCTCATTATAATCAAACTTACTTTTATTAACTATCAAAAATGGTGTTAGCCATCTTGGACTTACTCTATGAACCAAGCTGTTGTTCCTCCAAAAATGAAACAGTTTCTCAGAAGAAAAAGATTTCCCCTATTGAGGTATTCTGACGGTCTGCAGCAAGCTCTGCAAACTATTTCAAAAGGGACATTCTAAGAATGTTTTAGTAACAGCAGCATTGTTGGAATAAAAGAGAAAGTACATTAAAATTTATAGAGCAACTCCCAAATAACAGGTACTGGAACAGATGGTTTCATACACCTTAACTCTTTGTAACAGCCTCGCAAGGCAAGCGTTCTCATTTTCAGACAAGGAAGTTGAGGCCCGGAGAAGGAAAGGGGTTTGCCCAAGACCACGATGTGACTAAATGGTAGAGCTGAAATTCAAGCCCACGCCAACCCAACTCCAATACAAATGCTTTACTGCTTTCTCTTCATGTCAGACGATACTAAATGGGCAACGATCATTTGGATGTATATTTTATGGTACATTTATGAAATTAATCACATGACTTTCTACTCTTATTTAAGAGAGCTTTTTAGATTGACATTCCTATATTTGTATAAGTTCTGGTGCAAGAAAGCTGCCCAAAGAAATTGGTGAAACAAACTCCTTCAAACAAGTGCCAGATACAATGCAATGAACACGATCTGGTCCTGCCCCGAGGAAGCTTAGATCAAGTGACACGGAACAGCTTGTGGTCAATATCGGTGGTACAGAAAAAGACGTGCTCTTGATGCATAACATGCCGGCACTGTACTAGGGATCTGGGACTGGTAAATAAGCCCAATATCCCCCATCTCCTTACAGTTTATTATTCAGAAGGGAAGAAAGACAAAGGCAACGGGCAAGCATGATGTGATGACTTCTGTCTGCTCCACAAAAGAAGCCCATTATCTGACCTAGTCTAGAAGGAAGTAGAGAAAGCTTTTTACGGGAAGTGACCCTGAAATTGATATCTAGGGGAGGAATCCAAAATAGCTAGGCAAAGAACAGGAAGGAGAATGAATCCAGGCCAAGGCAGCAGCAGGCGGAAAGGCCGCAGGAGCCAGAGCAGACTGCAGGAGCCCGAGGCTGGTCAGGACTGTGCGTGCAGGGCTGAAGAGAGAGCTGAGGAGTTGGGTTCAGAGGGACCAGGGCCTTGTAAGCTATTCAACAGTTAAGAAATTTGGACTTTATCCCAAGGGCCTAGGAAGCCATTGAAAGGTTTTAAGAAAAGTGATGTCACCGGCTGTACATTTTAGGAGGTCATCTGGTTGCAGCGTGAAGAAGACGCAAAGGGAGACTAAATCTCGGGAGACCAGGGACGGCTCTTCAGGATGTGCAGCTCCATGATGACAGTGACGATAACTGGACCCAGAATCCCGGCAGGGGGACACGGTGAGGAGGACAGACCCAGCAGGTGTTTAGCAAGTAAACTTAAGGAGTGTTTGTGGGAATTAACAGAAAGGGAGGGTCTACGGCAGAGCCCCCGTTTCTACGTTGAGCCACCCGACGGAGGGTGGCACTGTTCCTAGAGGCGAAAGGCAAGAGAGGGTGCAGTGTGGAAGCTGAGTGTGGTCCAGACCTGCCGATCCGAGAGAGGGAGGAGACTCCAGGTGAGCAGAAGCCGTAGAAAGTGGCAGGCTTGGCACTGGCACAGCTGACAGGAAGCACCAACTGAATCTCAAGTAAACGAGGTTGCAGCTCACCCGCAAGCCGAAGGAAGAATGTCGTGGACCGTGGAGGAAAGGGTTAACCACCACTGTCCTAATTTCCCATCATGCCCTGATGTTGCCTCTACTCCCAACAAACTCTGCACATTCTGCTATTCCTAAAGGGCACAGTGATCTGGCCCTCCAAGGACTTGATCATTGTACCCCCTCAGCCTTTAAGAAGCAGAAGGCCAAACATGTACCACCCACACCCTTACCCCCACCACACGCAAAACTGATTGTCTCAGCTTTCCTCCCTGACTTGAATTGTCTTGTAGTCATAGATAATTCGCCATGTTCTCTCCTACAGCACAGACTCGTGTGGATGAAAGGTTATCTGTTTAATAAATAAGTGGCAAACGTTTTGTCCTGTAAGAAAACTGGAAAACTGAAGTTATTCTTTGTATGAGAACCTGGCATGCTTTGAACCGAGAGATCGGCTGGGGCAGGCCTTCAGGACGATTACTACCAAAGGCAAGAGGAAGAATCATTGTAGTGAGTACAAGAGGGGAGAAAAAACTGGCAACAGTCATGAGCTGCTAACAGATCAAGAAGACCCCAGGGTGTGGGTATATGTGTATGCGTGCATGTGCGTGTGTGGTAATGGAACTCGTACCGTCTAAAAAGGCTCAGTGATAAACCACAGGAAATGCTCCAGTGACTGCATCTGGTTATCAGAGAAATCCCAGACTGCTAATGGGCCAAGAATCTGAATGTGAGCTAAAGACCCTGTTACAAAAAAAAAAAAAAAAAGATACTGTGTATAAATTCCAAGCCCATGTTTTCTCCGCTAAACCATGCTGTCTCTGGGGAAAACTGAAGTTAAACACAATTTAAAAGAGGTGCTACAAGAGGTAGTTACATCAAAAAGGGTCCCCAAAGACCTGCTCTGAACTAAAATGCAGGTTTTCTTTGACAGAAGAAAATGAGAGCGTCTGGATTATAAAATGAAAAAATCTGCTGATGTCACTCAGCCTGAGGCTTTAGAAGAGCACGAACATGCCCGCCACTCCCTGAAATGAGATGCTCTCGATTTATTCTAAACTGTACATGTTTTATTTATTACCTTAGGACTGCAAAATAAGATAAGTTGTAATTTCAATAACAACTTGATATGGAGACAAAAGTCACATTGATCTATTCTATTTCCCTAAAAACAGTACCTCCTACCACAGTCCAGAGGCAAATTGTACAACAGTTTCTACCACCAGCTCTCCCTGGGTGTATGCAAACATAATCTTCGCCTTACACAAAACAGATGCGAGGTTTTGATCTTTATAACCAGTACTGTACCTTTTCCAAGATTCCTGGAATAAATAATCATTACATTGCCAGGGGTGCTGCCGCGTGGTACCCATGTGAGGATGGGATGGGCATAGAGACAGAAGAACTTGAACCTCAGAGAAAGGATACCCCCCCCCCGTGTGCAGAGTGGGAGAGCGTTCTCAAATTCCACATCACCCCCACCTTCCACACACCGAGCCCCGACCCAGGCAAATATGGATTGTGGCAATGAGCCCTGCACACACGGGGAGACGCTGACCATTGACTGCCCAAAAGAAAGACGTGTAACCAAGCAGGAGAAAGAACGCCCACTGAGGAAAGATGCTTGATCTTCTGTACCCAGAGTGTTCATGCAGGCAGGAGAAAATGGGCAGTGCAAGAGGGTAGACACTGTCAGAGGACAGCAAAAATGTCAATGTTTTGCAAGGATTTTAGGGCCTCCTGGTTTGGTCTTCCCACCAACCAAAGGATGGCATCTCTTCTTGATGTCCTGACCCCCCATCACGGACTCCCTGCTGCTTAAGACATTTATATCTTCTTACCTCTTGGGAGCACAGTGAGATAAAGAACTTCCCGAATGTCATGAAAGTATCAAGGGTCAGGAAGAAATACTACTGATTCCCACACTGTCAGTGGTGGCTGTCTTCGTTCCAATTCCCTTTAGAGTGCACAAGAGGAGAGAAAAGAGAAGCCCCTCAGGTGACCACTGGCACTAAAACCCATCCTCTCTGTTGCTGATGGTGAAAGTTCAGCCAAAGAAAAACACAGCAGACAATGTCCACCACCAAATGAGAAGGACAAGGGTAAGACTGCCTCCTTCCGGACAAGTAACAAGCTCACCACACTGTGTTCAGGAATTCTGAGGTCAAATGGGGCCTCTGGGTGGATTTCTTCAGTTGGTGGTATATTCAGCAATGCAAAAATCAACATTTTTAATAATAATAACAATAATAATATAAAGTAAGTTAAGAGCATTTTCCCAAGACTGAATTAGGGAGGGAGGGAGGGAGGGAGGGAGGGAGGGAGGGAGGGAGGGAGGGAGGGAGGGAGAAGGGAGGGAGGAAGGAAGGGAGAAGGGAGGGAGGGAACAGGGAGGGAGGGAGGGAGGAAGGGGAGAGAGGAGAAAGGGAAGAGTCAGTCATGTCCATGGTTAACAAGAATAAATGACTCAGCATTGAAATTAAAAGTCCAGTAAAAATAGCTACTCTGAGAAATGATCCAGGACAAAAGGCATCGCAGTATCTTGTGTCTCAATAAAGTCAATCCTCCCAGAGGGCTTTAGCCAAACTACTTGTATGTTTTACCCCGTTTAATACATAAGATTAGTGATTTACCCCAGACATATAAGTTTGCCCGAGTTTAACCATGGCTGCCCCAATATTTACAGCAACTTTCAAGTCTCTGCTCTCTGTTCTTACTTACTGTCTTTATTTCCTTGTCCAAGTCTCAAAGGCCTACAGCAGCTGGGCAAGTAAAATGCCTGTATCTAAGGTCCAAACCCAAGTTCCAGTTCCTGAAAACCTACAGTTATGGCTGGCAGAGTCCTTAGAAATTATCTAGTCCATTGTTTTCACCCCCTTACACACATCCTGATCCCCATCAACCAAATGGTGTGACAATATCCCATTAGTAACAAAGTTCATTACATCAGTGATGGTCATTTGGGCAAAGTCTCTCTCTTTCTCTCTGTAGTTCCAACCTGAGTCTCTAAGCCCCAGGGATTCTGGTTATGTTCAATTAAGCTGTGTTTTGCTCAACAGCGCCATCTGCTTTGTACTCCTGGAAAAGAACTGATTGATGTTTGAGAAAACTTCCCACCCGGGGATTTGTCTATCATTAGACGGAAGTTACTAAAAGACAGCACTAGAATTTAAGTCTCCTGATCCTCAACATGGCAGTTTTCTCTCAACATTCTGCCTCTATTCTATTCTCTATGGACATTACCAAGTGATAGAAATGAAACCAATAAAGCCCCGTCCACTGTTTAATGATGTATACAGGCAAATGCCCCCTCTATGGTCAGCTCACTTCATGAGTGATCACTATAGTCATGTACTTTTTTCTTTCCTGCAAGTGGGCTTAGGAAAAAACCCAATTAAACCTAATCACACTCTTTAGTCATTAATTCAAGAGCACTTATTGGCCAAAGACTCAATTTCCCCTCAATGAGAAAGCTCCATTTATTATAAAAACAGTTAATAATTTGTAATAGCTACAGCAAAACTCAAATTTGTTGCCTTTTCTTTCTTACCCTCTTAAATATGGAAACTCAAACCCACCTTCTTCCAATCTTTTTAAATTTTATTTTATTTATTCATTTTAGAGAGGGGAAAGAGAGAGGGGAAGAGAAGGGGGAGAAGGTGGAAGTATCAACTCCCATATGTGCCTTGACCAGGCAAGCCCTGGATTTTGAACTGGCAACCTCAGCGTTTCCAGGCTGACATTTTATCCTCTGCGCCACCACTGGTCAGGCCACCTTCTTCTAATCTTATTAGGTCCCAGTCACTTTAGTCTATACAGGGCGGGTAAAAGTACGTATACAGTTGTTTGTACAGACAATAACAACACAGGAACAAATTGTTTTCGCTTACTCACAACTGCAAGCCTACTTTGCCCCGCCCTGTACTTGTGTATCCTTTGGCAGAACAAGCCATTGCTGGTCGAGATTTCAAGGACCTCCTAATTTCTTGGGTTTTCTCCACACAATTTGTTCCCCTTCCAATTCAGAATAGGAAATTAATGAAAAATGGCATCCCCTGAGGGAGCCTCTCACATAACTCAGGTGATCATTTTGGTAAGTTCTATAGAACTTTCCATCAACCTAAGAAGGAGACGGATTCTGCAGACTATCCCCTCACTCGACTGAGGAAGACGGAGGTAGGGGAAGCCAGATCTCCACACCCAGCTCTTTTCTCCTTCTAGAACATGCACTGATTCTATTTCACCCTCTTATTCTAGCCTCAGCTTTCCACAAAGTATCGATTTCTGGTCCTGCCCAAAACCTAATACTCACAGGAGCCAAGTGGCAGAGCTCCGTGGACTGTCCCCGGCTGGCTGCTGTCTCTGTGCCTGAGCCTGGATGTTCCACCGCCGGGCCGTACTCTGGCTATCACTGAAACGCGTCATTCTTTGAGCTGCCACCACTAGCCACTTGTCCAATGATTTCTACTCCTACGTCATTTTCATAACTATTACTGGGCTCTTTAATGGCCCAATAATGTCTCCTACTACCTGCTCTTTTTCCATCCGTTCATTCTCAACCAACACCTCAAATGCATACATCCTCAGCCAGATGCTTTCCTTCCATATACTGAACATTAACTTTACTAAGCAATCAAAACACTTGTTCTTTCTGTTTTACTGACCATTATACATTTGCATACACAACTACAAACAAACACAGAGTATCAATTATAAACAAGGTACTCGAATCTCCAGGGATTGTAACAGCTATTCAAGTTGTCTCCCCCCTCCCCTCCGCCACCCAACAAGCTGTTCAGTATAAACAGTGCAGGCAAAGTGGTCCTTACTCTGGGCTCCAGGATACAGGACAGATCTGGCCAACTTCTGACCTATGAACTCACATTATACTGTCAGTATTTGTGCCGTGGCCCAGCATGAAATGTTTGAGATTTCATGTCAGTGATTACTGAGAGAGGGACTAGTTTTAGCGTCAGCTATGATCATTCTATCTGCAGTGCTGGGAGTGGCTAAAACCACTGATATAAACATCACTAAGAATTATGTAAAAATAAACAAAATAAACTATAACTTAAATATTTATCTCTTGCCCTTCCATCTCAGCCCCCCCCACACCAATAAACAGGAAGAAACAAAATAAATAATGTAGTTTAAAAAAAAGAAAATAATCTGTTTTAAAAATAACCTGACAAAAGAGTTGAAAGGAAAGGAGATATAATGAAATTTCATTGCACTTAAAGAAAGAAAAGTTCCCCGATTCTGATTCCCAGTCAAATCTGGGCTGACAGGCATGTTGTTCAATTGCCCGTATATGAGCTTCTTTAAATGGCACCTATTACTACCCCAAATTTTAGCAATTGTTTGTGCACAGAGAGACATACACCTCACAACAGCTAAAAAGTAAAACAAACTGCTTTCTTATAACTGCAACAGGATCGGAGATGAAGAGAAGGCGGGGGGGGGGGGGGGGGCTCGCTGCCCTCCGCTGTGGCTGAATCAGCCCGGCAGGCCCCGGACCACAACTGCGAGGCCAGGGCCCTCTCCGAGCTGCTGTCAAAAAACTATCTGCTTTTTCCAAAATCTCAGAGATGCTGGAAAATGAAGCACAGGACATCACTGAAACCGTGACACATACCAAAAGAAAAAACACTGGTCTGGTCAAGGGTGGCTCGTGCATCATTTACCCCTGGATCTAACACACTTCCCCCAGTAGCCCGTCAGGGTCTCGAACTCAACATGTCTGAAAGGGGACAGAACACCACCGCCCTAAACCAATTCTCCTGGCAACTTCCCTCTTCCTGGATTGCCAATTACCCTAGTCCTGTTGCCAAAAAATGATTTTCCCTTTGTCCCCTCCTTCAACCAAACACCACTCAGTCACCCAGTAACAACAACAGCTAGCCTTTGGTGAGCAGTGACTGTTAGCCAGGGACAGTGCCAGGCACTTGACATGCATGGCCTCAATCCAACTAACTTGCCCCAAGTCCCACACCCAGCAGGTGACCCAGGGAAGGCTGGAGCCCTGGCGGGAGAGACGGAGGCCCAGGTTGAAGCAGGACATCTCTAACGCCACGTGGGGCCACGGCACAGGCACCCTCGGCTCAGAGCTCTCTGCGTCTCTTCCGGAGCTGAAACATCGGAGCCACTGGGAGAGGTGAAGGGGAGGGTAGCGGGCTTTGAATCATGGCTCTAACGCTAACTCGCTGTGTGACCTTGGGCAGTTACTTGATCTTGCTGTTCCTCAGTTTCTTCATCTGCATAGGGCTATTCATCTCATCGTACTGGGAGATGAATAACCGTCTTAAAAAGTTGTTAGGAAGATCAAATGAGTTAATCAATGTCAAGTGCTTAGGCCCGCGTGTAACACACGGCAAGCACTGCTTAGGTGTTAGCTGTTATTACCACTATTACTACCAAGTTCTCAATACAACCGAGTGACACTGCACCCAACCCTCAGGCAAACTCATGCCCATTTATTTTTACTCTTCTTAGCACTTGTTTTAGACCAGAGAACTTGAAAGGTAAGCTCCCACCAGTTTATGGAAGCCCATGCACAGTAACCAGGATTAATGTTCCTATGTCCAAAGGAAGGAAAAACTCTAATATTAACAAAAATCCAGGGACACAGGGCCCAGGATCATTACAGCATCACATCTGCTTCGCACGTTTCATGTCGAGGGATTTATGGTGTTTAGAGGATTTACAAACCTCCAAGGTCCCAGGAATTCCTGCTAAACTGAGAAGCTGTGTGCTCCACAGAAATGAGCAGGAGGGAGCTGGGTCAAGGCCAAGGTGGGCGGCGGACTCGCTTCCACAGCACTGACCGGAGGAGTAAGCGGAGAACCAGGAGCTGGAACAGGGCACGAGCGGAGCCTCCATTCACTGCTGAGCCAGGAGGGCTAGCCGAGGAGCTGTGTGTGCCAGGGCTCACCAGCCAAAATCCCGGGGAAGGGACCAGAGCCAGGATGGGCAAGGACGAGGTCCCCAGTGATGGAAGGGACAAAGAGAGCGCAAATCGGATGCTCCAGGGCTTGCTGGCTCTCCCTGCTCTGTCCTGCCCCCTTGTGGTTACATTCTGTCAGTCTGAACACTACTCTTCCCCAAGCTGTCTTGTTACAGAAGGTGAAATAAATAAAAGGCTCCGGTCCCATAAGACCATCTGGCATATCCTGTCTTCCTTTCCCACGGCTGTCTCTTCAATCCCTCGCTGCCCCATTACCAGCATTAACCCATTCTAACTTCCAGAGTACTCAGTGTCTATTACATCACAGGCACTCATAATCGCGAGCCTTTATGGAACCCCTTAACCCTTCAGTGGTCCATGGAGATACTGTTACTATCCCCACTTCAGGGATGTAGCAGGGCTGCGGAGCCCAAGGTCACAGTGCTATAAGCGTCAGTTGTCTGACTCCAGAGACCCCTTAATGCCACACTGCCTCCTCCTCTGCTTTCTATTAGCAGACCTCCCCCCTACAAGGGCTGGGAGTGGGACGGTCCACAGGTCACCGTGGATGGGATGAACGAAGCAACTGGATGCAGAGATGAATGGATATGTGATAAAGCCAATATAGTAAAATCTAGGCTCCAAGTAGCAGATAGGCAGGGGTTTACTGTCAAGTTCTTTCAGCTTTGCTGTATGTTTGAACATCTTCCTAGAATAAAGGAAAAATACAATTGTCCATATATTACGAACAGGGAAGAAGGCTATAATAAGGACAAAAACAGGAAGAGGTAGAGCAAAAGAGAAAAAAATGGTAAATAAAGAGGAGAACAAATCAGAAGGGGAGCCAGACAAAAATATAAATGAAAACACATGCTGTAAACCGAGGGCGTGGAGAAGGAACCCAAGGCTCTCGGAGGCTCTGCGATGCGTGTCTTGGTTCCCCAAACACAGTGTCCGGTTTTCCCTGCTCATCTGTATTAAATGCTAATAAACGCGTTTCATCTGAGCAGTGAAAAATGAACAGGAACACAGCAGAACAGAAGAATTCTAACAAAGTTATATAAAAGGCATTTAAAGGGGAACGTCATGAATAAATACAGCACAATTTGTATATTGAAGTAAGCATTGCTCTCCAAAGCTGTCACAAGCAAAGAAATTATGTGAGATTTAGAGCATGTTTCACCTGCATCCAAACCCCAGTCTCATGAATAAATAGCCATATGACTTAAGACAAGTCACTAATTCCTCTGCACTTCAATTTCCTTATCTGTGATGCGGAAATATTATTACCTCTCTCGCGAGGTGATTTTGAAGATTAAAGGAGACCATATACATGGAAATGACTAGCCCAACACCAGGTACAAAGTAATTCTTCATTAGATATTGTTTTTCTTTCCTCTTATTCTAATAATGCCATCATTGCTTCACATAGCTTTGTGACACAGTTTTTGAATTACTGGCCCAATGAAGAAGAGTAAAAGTGCTCCAGGTGCAGGGAAGAATATATGCAAAGGTAGAGACAGGGCCAACAGAAAAAAGGCCTTCCTTTAAAGACTGCTGGAACACAGAGGCCAAGCTTAAAGGCGATGGAGGGAGCAAAAGGCATCGGAAAAGAGAGGGAAGTAAGGACAGACTCAGGAAGGCCTTGCATGCCATGCCAAGGAACCGGGTCTTTGTCTTCTAGGCAGTGGAGGGCAACTCATAGGTTGTCAGTGGAAGACATATGTGATCAGAGTTCCCTTTCAGGAGGAACATTCCAACGACTGCACTGTACAAGACCAGGGACTGTATTAACATAGAACAGGGATCGGGAACCTATGGCTCGCAACCCAGATGTGGCTCTTTTTTCTTTATGTTTTTTTCTTTTTTTATTTTATTTATTCATTTTTAGAAAGGAGAAAGAGACAGAGAAGGAGATTGAAGAGAGAGAGACAGAGAGAGAGAAGGGGGGAGGAGCTGGAAGCATCAACTCCCATATGTGCCCTGACCAGGCAAGCCCAGGGTTTCAAACCGGCGACCTCAGCATTTCCAGGTCAACGCTTTATCCACTGCGCCACCACAGGTCAGGCCAGATGTGGCTCTTTTGATGGCTGCATCTGGCTCTCAGACAAATCTTTAATAAAAAAAATAATAACGTTAAAAATATAAAATGTTCTCATTTATTACAATCCATTCATTTCCTACCACTCATGTTCATGGTTGCAGGTGGCTGGAGCCAATCACAGCTGTCCTCCAGGACAACACCAAATTTTTATTGGATAATGCGTAACGTACACAGGTTGTTGTATGGCTCTCACAGAATTACATTTTAAAATATGTGGCATTCATGGCTCTCTCAGCCAAAAAGGTTCCCGACCCCTGACATAGAATGTCAAAACAAAAACAAGATGCGAAAAATATGAGTCCAAAATCTAAATACCATACCTGAAAACACTACTAACAAGTATACAGAATGATACTGAAGCCTGGGGACACCAGCATTTATGTAAGGGACAAGCAGAGCAAAGAGACACCTCATGGTAACTGAAGAGGAAATGGTAGAAGAGGATCAATCTTGGCAGACAAGGATTGAAACGGATCCACTGAATTTAGGCTGTTATTGACCTTGTCGAGAGCAGGTTCAATCGGTGATGGGGCTGAAACCAAACCTGAATAAGCTGATTCTGACGTGGAGACAGGGACTGCAGGTGTGAGGCACACATTCGAGAATACGGTGCAAACAGAAGAGAGACGGGGCAGTGGATGAATGGGGTCACAGTTGAGAGATGCCTTGTTTAAGCCAGGAAGATTGTGACAAGTAGAGGGAAAGAAGTAGGAAAGATGAGTTTAAAGCTACAAGTAAGGAAAAGGATAAACATGAGTGGAGGAAAGAATGGGACACAGAGCAGGGGTGGAGGGCTGGCCTGGGCAGGAGGATATCAACCCCATCCAATGACACAGAGAACACATGTGTACACAGGCGACTGTGCAGTGAATTTCAACCTTTGTTTCTCACGCACTCATAAACTAATTACTAAAGAAAAAGGGGCCCTGACCTCTTCTTCCTTAGTAACTAATTTATTTGTGCCATGAGATGAAAATGGTTGTATTTAGTCAGGGGCACTGACCTTAGTAATTAGTGTGTGTTTGTGCCATGAAAAAAAAAGGTTGAAAATCACTGGTCTAGAGTTCTTTATCTTCTCTTTGAAATAGAGGCTAATGTTGTCCGAGAAGGGGTATGGGAAAGGTAGAGTAGGAAACTGAAGAAATTTGTGAATATTTCAAAAGAAATTTGTGGGAAATAGAAGAGTAACCAGGCTGTGGGTGTAGTGTATCATTTTCTTCGGGAGCATTGACCAGCCTGGCTTTGTGAATTCAGAAGTGGCCCGTCAGCAGGGCTTGGGATTTGCCCTCTGAGGACTCAGCCTATATTCTCGGGTTTGTTCCTTCCTCCATAAATAAAGCATGTGACATGAACCTTCTATGTGCCGGACCTTGGAAACAACACTGAGAAAGACAAGCAGGACCTCTGCCCTTTAGAGTCTTATAAGAGAAGAAACAAAGAGAACAAAAAATGACAACAGTAATGAGCACCGCATAGGAGACGTTCATAGTACTATGAGGAAAATGTAGGAAGACTGCTTAACCTAGATTGTCTCCCCAGACAGGGCAGAAAAATACCTGAGACCTGGAGACATGGTAGAGGCCGGCTATGGGAAATGGGAAGAAGAGAAAGGGAGAGTGCTCCATGAGGGAACAGTATGCACAAAGGCCCTCCAAGGAAACCCAGAGCACGAAGGACATGTCGCTTCACAAGACCTGAGAGGTCTCTATACTGAAATGTAGGGTGTGGTGAGGTTAGAGATGTATACACATGGGGCCAAGTCATAGAAAGCCAGTAAGAACTTTGGACTTGAGTCTAAAAGCAACAGCAGTCTGTACTTTTCATTAGATTATTCTGGCAATGGTGTGCAGCAAAGGTTAGAAACAGGCAAGAGCAGGTGCAAGAACAGTTAGGAGCCATTTCATAAGAATCCACACCAGAGATGATGTTGCGTTTGTATATACTAACAATGAAGAATCTGAAAAGGAAATTAAGAAAATGATCCTATTTATGATAGCATCAAAAGAGAATGAAATATGTAAGAATAACTTAACCAAGAAGGCAAAAGACTTGCACACTAACACCTATAAAACATAGCTGAAAGGAATTCAAGACACACACAAATGGAAAGACATCCCATGTTCATGGACTGGAAAACAATATTGCTAAAATGTCCATGCTATCCAAAGTGACCTACAGATTTGATGCAATTCCTGTCAAAATCCCACCAGCATTTTTTGCAGAAATAGAAAAAAAAAATCCTAAAATGTATATAAAATCTCATGGGACCACAAATAGTCAAAACAATCTTGAAAAAAAAACCAAAGTTGGAGGACTCACATTTTCTAATTTTAAAACATATTACAAAGCTACAGTATTCAAAACAGTGTAGTTCTGGCATAAAGACGGTGCAGGGGGCAATGAAACAGAATCAAGATCCCAGAAATAAATCCATGCGTACATGATCAAATGATCTCCAACAAGGATGCCAAGACAACACAATGGGGGAAAGACTGAAAATGAATTAGAGACCTAAACATAAGACCTAAAACTATAAAACTTCTGGGAGAAAACATCACTGGAAGTTTCATGACATCAGATTTGGCAATGATTTCTTGGATATGACCCAAAAGCACACACAGAAAATGGAATGACAGCAAAGTTAAAAACTTCTGTGCATCCAATGGTACAATAACAGAGTGAAAAGGCAACCTATCAAGTGGGAGAAAATATATGCAAATCATATATATATCTCATAAAGGGTTAGAGAATGCCTACAACTCAACAACATAAAACCAAATAACCTGATTTTTTTTAAATGGGCAAAGGACTTAGACATTTCTTCAAAGAAGATAAATAAATGATCAAGGATATAAAAAGATGTTCAACATCATTAGTCACGAGAAAAATGCAAATAAAAACCACAAGATATCTCACCCCTTAGGACAGCCATTACCAAAAAACAAAGAAAATAATCAGTGTTGGTGAGGACGTGGAGTAACTGGAGCCCTGTGTAGGTGGTGGGAATGCAAAATGGTAGAGCTGAGATGAAAAACAGTATGGAGGCTCCTCCAAAAAATTAAAAACAGCACTATCACATGGTCCAGCAACCCCACTTCTGAGTATGTATTCAAAGAAAACTGAAACAAGATCTCAGACACAGCTGCACACCCCAGTTCATTGTTTGAGCATTATTCACAACAGCCACAGGTGGAGGCAACCCAGGTATCTACCAACAGATGAATGAATAAAGACAATATGGTATAGACATGTAACAAACAGTATTCAGCACTAAAAAAAGGAAATCCTGCCATATGCTACACATGGATGAACCTTAAGGACACGATGCTAAATAAAATAAACCAGTCACAACACACAAATATCATGTGATTCTACGTATTTATGGGAGGCCTCTAACGCAGTCTAACAGAAACAGAAAGGAGGAGGGCGGCTGCGGGGGCTGGCGGAGGAGGAAGTGGGGAGCTGCTGTTTGGGGGAAGACTTTCAGTTTTGCAAGATGAAAAAGTCCTGGAGCCCTACTGCACATGAATGTGAATATACCTCACACTAATTACTGCACACAAAATGGTTCGTGCGAGGGGATAAATTTTATGTTACATGTTTTTTTACAACAGTTTTTTTAAAAAGAGGAATAAATTAAGAAATGACAAAATAGTACCAAAGCACTAAGGAGAAAGTCTGAGAAAAAGAGGAACAGCAGGACCGTGGGCTTTGCATTTGGAGTGGTGACTGGTACTGTCAAGGTGGAGGCCGCAGAACGAGGCCCCGGGCTCCTACCACAGTTCGGGTTCGAGCTGTCTCAGATCCAACTCAGAAGGAGTCCTCTGCAGAGTGGTGGGTGCTGGGTGCTGGGTGCTGGGTTCAGGGGGGAGGGGGAGGATGAAGTATTTAATAAACACAGTTTCTGCTTTGCGAGATGAAACTGTTCCGGAGATGGATGGTGGTGATGACTGCACTGCTATCTGAATGTACTTAATGCTTCTGAACTGTGTACTTTCTTATGTGTATTTTACCACAATCATTTTTTTTAAATGAGGACTCTGATGTGCTGAGACTTAATGGGACTTTTTAAAGTCTTAAGACTCCACTATACAGGAAATGATTATGGTACCTCTAAAGACACCCTGAACAGAGGAGATGGGCATTTCCTCAAATCTCCACCTCGGAACAGAAACGGCAGTAACCCCCGTGGGCAGGGCCTACACTGGGTGCCCCTGCAAAGGGAATCCCAATTCCTGTCGCAGCAGGAGGAACAAGGAGCTGGTAAAGGGGAACCCTGGCCCCAAATGGTGTCCCTCATGCCCATGATGCCAAACCTGCACTTAACAACCGATCTAACTGCAGTTTCAACCTCTCCTGGAAACACAATCTTAAGCAACCAGCCGGGAATTTTCTGGTCAGGCAGAACTTTGTCACAAGGCCTTCTGTACCCCCCACAGATAGAAGAGGCATGATTAACCGTTTCCCAGTCCCTTCCTCCCCACCCCAAATATCCTGGACCAAAAGAATCCTTTCTTTACTTTTGTTAATAGCTCCCTTGCCCCACCCTTCTTTGTATCAAAACCTCCCACTTGGTACAACTCCTCAGAGCACCCTTCCAGGCCTTGACAGGATGCTGCCCGGTTCATGAATTGCTGGGTGAAGCCAATCAGATCTCCAATTGTACTCGGCTGAATTTTGTTTTTTAAGGGCGCCTTCCCTTGAGGACTTACGTATAGTTACAAAAGGGAAGAAAGGCAATCATATGTGTCATATTCCATTTGTTAAAACCTTTTTTCCACCCCCTTCTTTTTATATATTACCAACTTCAAGCTTTTTAGGTCTGTTCTTTATATACTAGCTAACGGAATTCAAGTGCTTAGCGTTGAGAATACTTAGAAGGGGGGGCTGTCTTCTCCAGAGCCGCAAAAAGCCAGACACTGCGTCATAACATCACCCGACAGCGGTGAACAGAGAGCGTGCACCCAAATATCAGTGTGAACCCCTTTCTAACGCGGGGACTTCATTACCAAGACTGACTGTTCGCCTTCTGTTTGACAGAGCAGCCATTTAAGACACCTGGATTGCAGAAAGACTTGTTCTATATTTAAAGTGGAGCCCTTAATCCCCCCAAAGCCTGTAAATTGATTGGCTCTCTTAATAACCTGTATAATTTTATGCAAAAACGGTGTTTGTCTAAATCTTATTACCATATTAAATCAGAAGAGGGACTCAAGCACTCTCTCCTCCCTCCAGGCCTACAGGCTAATAAAACCCAAGACTGCTGAATTCTTTACTCAAACAAGAGGTCTGAGAGTCTCTGTCTCATTGACATTAACCCAGGCTGAAAGGACAGGTGAGGAAAGTCACGGGCTGGTGGAAGCAGCATCCAGAAGTGTCCAGCAACCAGAGTGACAGAGCTCAAGAGACGATAGTAAGACACTGAAGAAATAAAAATCCCAGGAGACATGAGTTCCAGCCCGGGTCTACTATTAACTTGGCAGGTGGCCTTCCTCCTCGCCTCTCCCGTTTCCTCCCTGCCTCCCTCTCTCTCTTTCTCTGTCTTGCCTGGGCCTCAATTTCTTCCCCTTCCCATCTCACAACTATTGTATAATCTACAGTCACTGCAGTATCAGGGCTGGTTACAAGAAGCCTCTGTCTTTGTGGCTATGACAATCCTTTTTCTCCCTACACTACAATGTTCTACAGAGACAAGCCGGCTGACATCTCAGCAGGAGGCCCTTGAGGACAGTCCTGTCCCGTGAGGCAACGGGGGGTGGAGTGGGGGCCCTCAGAGACTCACCAGTGTTTTTCATACAGCCAGTGGCCTCCCCATGTCAGCAGGCAGATTCCAGCTGTGGTTTTCTTCCAATGATTTTGCAGTGTTTTAAAGAACACAGTCATCTTCTAGAGATTTGCTAGGTTAGGGAGGCAGAAAAAGAAGAAAACATATATGATTATCCAGGGTCAGCACGCAGAAGCCCTACGACCCCGCCTTCCATTCGTTCATTCTCTCTCCGTTCCCCTTCCCTCGCTCCTTTCCTTCTTACGGCTTCTCTGGCCCCTTCCTGCCTTCTCCCTTCTGGTCTCATAGACTTCATCTTCTGACCTGCCCACCTACCTTTTTAAATTTCTCTCTTCACTTCTTTCCACCTGAACTACACTGCTTCCTCCTCTGATCACTTTCACCTCATTGTATTAGGAGGAGGGGCAGAAAGGGAAGGGAATTCCAGGCTTCCTCTTTTCCCTTTCTTCTTACTGTCGCTATAACTCTGTTTAAGAGTATTTGTCAATCTACCATGTGTATATAGAAGACTCAACATCAAATCAGTAACATAAAGAGCTTATTCAAAAAGAGAAGAAAACACTAGAACCTCAAGAGGGGCATCAGCAGAGAACACGCACAGAAAACTCAATGGAGAAGAAATGCACGTGGCTATGTAAACACGTTCAACTTCCTGAGTAGTCAAAGCCACGCAAATGACAAAGAACTACCACTAGTCACCTATAAAATAAACAAATGTTCTGAAATGCTCATATTCACCGATGACAAAATAAAATGAGACATTCTCACACACTCCTACAGGGAAGGCAAGTCAACCCAACTTCACAAAGGGACAAAGGGAGGATATATATTCTTACTCTGTTTACTTGATAGTACTTGCCACTTGGCGACCCTCACTTGTTAATTTGTTTATTAGCTCATCTCATGAAAGTAAGGACTTGGGACTGTTCTGGTCACTGCTGTGTCCCTAAGTGCCTGAAACGATATCTGGCACATATGTCCTTGCAATAAGGAACTGCTGAATTTGATGGCATTCAGGATATGCTGCCCCAAAAGGTGGCGCCTTGGCATACTGGATATTTTAAGTTGAAGGAGTCTGAGAGAATGGCAGAAGCAGGAAGGTCACTCTGACCTCTTTCCCTGCCTCACCTACAGTGTGTCCGTAAAGTCATTGTGCGCTTTTGACCGGTCACAGGAAAGCAACAAAAGATGATAGAAATGTGAAATCTGCACCAAATAAAAGGAAAACCCTCCCAGTTTCTGTAGGATGATGTGGCAGCATGTGCAGATGATGACGTAACACCGTGTATACAGCAGAGCAGCCCACGGCCATGCCAGTCAAGATGTGGACAGTACAGAGGAAAGTTCAGTGTGTTCTGTGGCTCGCTAAATTTGATTCTGTGACCAAAGTGCAACGTGAATATTGGCGCATTTATAACGAAGCGCCACCACATAGGAATAACATTACTCGGTGGGATAAGCAGTTGAAGGAAACCGGCAGTTTGGTGGAGAAACCCTGTTCTGGTAGGCCATCAGTCAGTGACGAGTCTGTAGAGGCTATACAGGATAGCTACCTAAGGAGCCCTAAAAAATCTGTGCGTGAGCCCACATCGAACTGCACTGAATAGGTATGAAACTGAGAGAGTTTTCCTTTTATTTGGTGCAGATTTCACATTTCTATCATTTTTTGTTGCTTTCCTGTGACAGGTCAAAAGTGCACCATGACTTTATGGACACACTGTACTTACCTGAAACAGGTCAAAAAGCCCTCAGGTGAGAGGTGCCCTCCCTACACCTAGAGGAAAGGAGCAGCTGTCTCTCCCATGACAACGGGATGCCAAGCAGAATCCTCAACAAGCAGCCTGTTAGTTTCCCATTTCCGACAGTCACCTCCTACCCTATGTGAACCTAATCCTGCCTTCCTCATCAGACCTAGCATGCAACCCTCAGGTCTGTTGGGGAAAGCCATGTCTTTTGAAGGCCCCCATGTCACATAAAACTTGCGTTAAATAAATGTGCATGCTTTTCTCCTGTTAGTCTGTCTTTGTTGGATTCATTTCCAGACCCAAGTGGGATTCTAAGAGGGTCAAGGAAAACCTTTTCTCCCCTACTTCCATTTTTCTTACCGAAGAATTTTTGCTGGTGTGGAAGAAACTCAAAACGCAATGTTAAGTAAACTCAGCAGGCTAAAAAAAAACTATATATAATTGGTATTATCCCAATTATGTCCAAACACAAATATAAATTGAAAAAAAAAACCCAACAGAAATAAACACCAAAAAATTTTAGTCCGCTCTTGGTTGTGAGATAACAGGTGGCATTTATTTATTGAAGTGCAATGTATTTTCTAAGTTCTCTAAAGTGAATGAATAATTTTCTAAACAGATAAATATTTAAACAAAATTTTTATAACCATGTTGTATGTGGTAAATAAACTAAGAAAAAGCAACTGCTTGCATTGAAGATTCTAGTTCTTTGATTTCTCTAAAGTCTTTCTTTAGCTACAAAGACTCTCTTCTTGACCTAACTTTAATCAGCCTCCTTTGAGCTCTCTACTGGACTAGGTCCAACCTTGGGCTTCCCTCTGCCTACTAGAACCCAGTTTCAGCAAAAATCCTGTTAAGTTCGTTTAGTGAAATGACCCCACCCTTGGTATCTGACCACCCTGGCCTGACTGTAGCAAAAATTCTGTTGAGTCATTCTACTAAGAATCCCCCGTATCTCTGATATTTCCTCTAAGTAAACTGGCACTCATTGACCTCCACCTGATTCTTGGCTATAATCCCCTACCTGTCCTCGATGGAGTCGAGTCCAGTCTCTCTCCCTTATTCCACTACAGTGGTGTCCACATCCATGGTCATGCCTCTCCCCCTACCCCTTGAATAAAGTCAGCCTTACCATTTTTTAACAAGTGTCACTAAACAATTTTTTTCTTTAGCATCACCATTGGTTAAAATTCCTCCCAAGGCAAGAAACAGCCTTATCCCCAACAACAGTGAGACCAGGCCAGAAAGCACATCTTTCCATCAATCAGGGACACAGTCCAAGCTGGTACCTAATAGAACCCAAAGGCACATCTGACAACAGACAGGACACGACACAGTGGTGCATGATTGTGCACAGTCGGGGACATCTTCCCAGGAGTGACAGTAACACTAAGCTTTGAAGAATGAGGAGGAGTTACCAAAAAAGGAATTAAGGAGACTGATGTGTGCAAAGGCATAAAGATACCAAAAAGTGTTCAGGAAAACACAAGTAGGCAGCCAGATATAAATAAAGAACAGGGTAACTATGGGAGAGTATCAGAACAAGGCCTCTCTAATTTGAATGTAAGTTGCCAAAATGCTGAGAACTTGTGTAAAATGATTCCTGAGCAGGACCCTCGATATTCTGATTCATTCTGGTTGGGCTGTCATTGTTACTGTTAACAAGTACACTCAAGTTTCTAATGGAGGTCAGCACCACACCACGTTTTGAGAAACAATGGTCAGGAGACAAAGGATGACGAAGATAGGGAAGGTTCGGAAAAGATCGGGAAGGACCTTGAATCTGTGCTAGAGACTTTGGGTATTAAGATGAAGATGATGAAAATCCAGAAGGGAGTTCAGCAAGTGAGTGATCTGATTATATGGGAACTGTAGAAAGATCACTTTATAGCAGAATGTAAAAGAGATCAGATGAAGCTGAGCTTAAAGCTAAAGAGAGCCAGGAGGAAGTTGTTACCTAGTCACCAAAAAGAAAGAAGGAGCAATGGAGATAAGAGGATGGATTTGGGAGAGCTTTATAAAATAAAATTTGGCAGCACTTGGTAATCAATTAATTGACTATAGGAGGTGAGAGAAGAGGAACCCTGCCAGGTTCATTCTTGGGTGACTGACTGAGTAATAATTATGTCAATTACTGGGTTTTGGAGGGTGGGTTTGTGGAGTAAAGGCATCCACATAGAAATGATCAATGAAGGTCCGGATTTAGCAGTTTGAAGCTAGGAGAAATGGTCTGGTAGAAGATACAGACTTGGGACTCTTGGCTACGAAGGAGGTCAAGTTTGAGTGCAGATAAAACCATCCCAGGGTAGGGAGAAGAATGCCAGTAAGTCCGAGAACAATCTAAGCGTCCATATGTCTGTTTAAAGGCCACCCATGATCCGTGAATAATTCATATGTTATAAAAAATAGTGGAAGCACACAGGCAACCCAGTGTATTGTAAAGAGCACTGGTTCAAGGGCCCTGAAGCCTAGATTCTCGGTCTAGCTTTGTCACTCACTAGCCACGAGGACCTGGGTAAGTCATTCAGCCTCTGCCTCTACTTCCTCATTAATCAAATAAGGATATATTATACCACCTGCTCTGAAGAACTCATTAAGCTGTAAGGATTCACATCTGATCAGGCTGTGACTGCACATTTTTCTGTAAGCATTTAAGTTGTCATCGCAACAGGTGACGTCTTCATTAGCAATGTACACTCCTTCTAAGTACCCAACAGAATTCTTCCTTAATCTCAGTAAAAGTCTAAATTTTTATATGTTCTGATGACCATGTCGCGCCTGAAAAGCAGGTATTTTCATTTTTCCCCGAAGAAATAGCAATATCTAACTGTATTCGACCCCCTCGCCTGTGAGGTGGATGTGTGTGTGTGTGGGGGGGGTCCCTCACTAGACCTTGAACTCCCACAGGCAGGGTCTGCCTCTGCAACCTCTAGCAGACAGAGCCCAGCAAAGCACCTGGAATGAATGAACCAATCAATCCATCAGAAACTAGTGGCCCCATTTTGCAGATGATTCGGGTGCAGGCCCGGAGGAACAGAGTCAGGGTCGCTCACGCGAGCGACAAACAGCTCTGGGGCCAGAACTCAGAACAGGCGACTTCCCGGGTAACCGCAGGGACCCCGCCATCCGCGCGGAGTCCTACCCCCGACGCTGGCGCCAGGCCCCCACGGCGGCGCCCGTACCCCCGACGCTGGCGCCGGGCCCCCACGACCCAGCGCGACTCCCGCGACTTGGCCGCGCGGCCCGGGGCTGCCAGCTCACGCCTCATCCCAGCGCCCCGCGCCCCGCGCCCCGCGCCGGGCCCGCCGCACTCACCGAGGCCGGTCGCTCGCCGGCCCGCCTTTCCTGTGCGCTCCCTCAAAAGTCCTCCGCTTCATTTGAGGGAAACCGGTGTCTCCGCGCTCGGGTTCCGCCCCGGGTCCGAACGCGCCGGGAGGATCCCGTGTGCAGGGGCCGCCACCTGGGGGCCGCTTTCATAGCCCATTCACTCATTTATTCATCCACCCAGCTTCCATTCATTTACCCATCATCGCTCTCAACAGTATTTTATAGAAAGCCTACCCAAGGCAAACACTATTTTAGGACCTGGCATTACCTTAGAAAAGAATTCAACAGGGCAATGTTAGATGGTGATGGGGACCGCAAAGACGATGAAGCTGGTGATCAAGGAAGCGGGGTGGGAGGGGGACCTATTTTAAATTTGGCAAACTTAGGCCTCTCTGAGTGAAAAGCAATTAATTCGAGACCTGAAAGGTGAGAAAGAGCGGGTCAAACAAAGATCCAGGGGAAATGAGATCCCAGGGGAGGGAACAGCCAGTGCAAAACTCTAAAGCCTGAGGCAGTTTGGCAGGTCAGGGGTCAGTGTGGGTGAAACCAGGGGCTGGGTAAGGGGTAGCGATGAAGCCAGAGAGGTGGGCAAGACAGGTCCTGGTGGTGAGGAGTTCTGACATTACACCCGATGGGATGGGAAGGCGTGGAGGGGATTCAGTCCCGGAAACACTGTGATCTGGTTTCCGCTTTAAACATCTCTCTGGGAATAGATTCTAGAAAGCCAGAAAGCTACAGAGAAGCCAGGGCCAAGGCTGACCGCCAAACAGCTGTTCTAATTCTCAGTTTCCTTCCCCACCCCCATCCCCTAACCCCTACCCCCAGTGGGTATGGAGGCCAACCTGGTCAGTCAAGGCTTCTTTCTTTCCTCCTTCCCCCCATCATTCTGTCAAACTCAACACGTGCTAAGGGTTGTGTACCTGCGAAGTGCTGGGATGCGCTCACATACAGCACCCCTCTGGTCCCTGCACTAGTAGAGCTTGCAACCTGGTTTCCCCACTTACAGGCTGCCTCACAGTCCAGCTTCTGCCTCTGCCCAGTCCTGCTTCCTGTGCGCTTTTTTTTTTTTTTTTTTTTTTTACAGTTGTTGATTCTGAACACTAAACACTGCGTGTTAGAATGATGCCCACCACCACCACCACAAAGATGTCTGGCTTAAATCCTGGAACAGGTGTGATTAAGGCTCTTGAGATAGGAAGTTTATTATGGTGAACCCAATGTAATCACAGAGATCCTTATAAGAAGGAGACCAGAGATGCAGGGAGGGGTGGGGAGGGAGAAGGAGAAGAAAAAGAAGAGGAGGAGAAAGAAGAAGAGGAGGAGAAGGAGGAAAAAATGAGAAAGAAAAATGATGGTACCCTTCTAGCTTTGAAGATGAAGGGAGAAGCCATAAACCAAGGAAAGTAGGCAGGATTTTGCGTGGTAAAATGTTGTAACATTGTGGCGATGGTTACACCACTCCATGAATATACTAAAAACCACTGAATTAGGAACTTTAAATGGAAACGTATGGTATGTGAATTGCAGCTCAATAAAGCCATTTAAAAGAAAGAGAGATGGGGAGAGATAGAGGGGTCAGGAGAGAGAGAGAGAAAGAGAGAAAGAGAAAGGGGTCAGGGGTGGAGAAACAGATGGTCACTTCTCCTGTGTGCCCAGACCAGGAATTGAACTCAAACTTCCACACGCCAGGCCTATGCTCTACCACTGAGCCAGCTGGGACATTGCCCTGTATGGGGCTTGCTGGTTGGATCCTGCTCGGGGCGAATGCGGGACTCTGTCTCTCTGCCTCCCTGACTTAGAGAGAGAGAGAGACAGAGAGACAGAGAGGGAGAGAGATGGTCCGTCCCATGTTTTCCCTTAGGATCACAGGTGCACATAAAACCTGAAACTGCTACATCCACTGTTCAGCCAGGAAGGGAGTTCACCTGGGGCAATGCCAGCTCACAGAGGATGGGAGGGGAAAGATGAGAAGAATCTGGGCCTCTCATGACATCATTGAGCCTAACAGTTCTACTATGCCTAGAGCTTGCTCAAACTCTAGACATCCTATCGTGTGAAATAATAAAATCTATTCCTATTAAGCCAGTTGGGGATTTCTGATCCTTGAAGTCAAGAACACCGACTTGATAAACTACAAGCCAGAGGCTATTGATGGGCAGGAGGCACAGTGAGGACAGTGTTGTTTATTTATTTATTTTAAAAGATGATGTGGTTTTAAGGGGAAAAAAACAGGTAAAAATAGATGGCAGAAAGGAGCTAGTTCACATCAATGGTATGCTTAAACATTTCTTGTTTCTAATATCATTCTCCAGCTGTTTCCCTGGACCTGTACTTTGCTTGTATTCAGGTTTATTAACAATAAAACAGAGTTAAGGCCCTGGCCGGTTGGCTCAGCGGTAGAGCGTTGGCCTGGCGTGCGGGGGACCCGGGTTGGACTCCCGGCCAGGGCACATAGGAGAAGTGCCCATTTGCTTCTCCACCTCCCCCCCTCCTTCCTCTCTGTCTCTCTCTTCCCCTCCCGCAGCCAAGGCTCCATTGGAGCAAAGATGGCCCGAGCTCTGGGGATGGCTCCTTGGCCTCTGCCCCAGGTGCTAGAGTGGCTCTGGTCGCAACAGAGCAATGCCCCAGAGGGGCAGAGCATCGCCCCCTGGTGGGCAGAGCTTCACCCCTGGTGGGCGTGCCGGGTGGATCCCGGTCGGGCGCATGCAGGAGTTTGTCTGACTGTCTCTCCCCGTTTCCAGCTTCAGAAAAATACAAAACAAACAAACAAACAAAAAACCAGAGTTAAAAGTTCAGAAAAAGTGGTAGGACACTCACATCAGCATGAATAGCCTTATATGTGTAGCATCTCAAATGAATTCTGCTTGTGGGAATAGGTGCTCCCCAGTCAGAACTTCTATCATAGGAAATCATCTACAAATTCTTCATTCATTTAGGCTCATTTACTTATTTTATACCCACAAATAATTCTTTAGACTTGTTTCCTTTAAGAAGAAATATAAAATGGTGTTCTTAAGGAATTTATGCCTAAAATCTCTTATTATAACCTTTAATACCCTAATGCATCTACTACTACCAAATTGGAAGCATGTAAATGAGACCTTTCAAGAAATCAGTGAGTTTCTAGAAAAGAGAATATTTTCCACACGATAACATGGGATCTTACAAGAGCCCTCTGTAATGCCGATTCTCATGTGTGATTTACATGGGCTGTACCTTTCCCTGAATTTGACTTCTTTTGTTAATGTGTCCTTTTGTCATCCGCTGCCACCTACTCCTCCTGATGGTATCTGGCTCCTTGCTGGCACTTATCCAACTGCCTGTTTAATATAGGAGTGAAAAGGGACAAAGGCAGGGTCCACATTGATTGCATCAAGCAAAGTCTCCAGTACTGTTTTGCAAAACCCTATTGGCCAGAGGAACCCAATTTCTAAGTCTTCTGCAACAAGAAGGGGAAATTCTATCTATAATAAATTTAAGTAGCTTTTTCAAAGACCTTATGTTTTAGAAGAGTTTTAGGTTTATAACCAATTGAGAAGAAGGTACAGAGATGTCCCATTTGCATAGCCTCGCTCATGATAACTATCACTCACCAGATTCTCTCTCTCTCTCCCTCTCTCTCTCTCTCTCTCTCTCTTTCTGCCAAAGATAAGCCTATATCAGCACATTATAATCACCCCAAATTCAAACTTTCTTTACCTTAGGGGTTCACATTTAGTCTTGGACATTTGTAAAGCCAGTAGCCAAGGCCACTATCACAGCAGCCTGGCCCAGGCAGGTTCACATTGGATTCGGATAGTCGGTAAAGAAACAACGGAGCCAAAAACTGATGGGCCATCATCTTTAATCCTAGCTTGCACCAATGGGCAAGTAAAAACACACACTGGGCTCCAAAACCCACTCATTCAGTGCTCACAAAGCTACTAACTTATCCGAGTTTCCTAGAATCAAAGGTTTCTAGCTCACCAGATTTATTCACCTCTATTCCCCATCTCCTTCCTTCCCCCTGCACAAACTGGCTTCTCACTCAACACTCCACCATCTTGGCTGCTTCTCGTGGCCTCCTCTACGTGGCCTTTCTCTGCTCTGCTCTCTAATGCTAATCTCAGGAACCGAGAGAGCAAGATCTTGGCCTGCCCCACTTTATAGTGCAGAAATCAAAACCTTTAATCCCATATACAAAATAGGGAAGTCTCTAATACAAAGTCACTTATCAGAGACATGAAGGGATTGCACCACCCCACATCAGAAAGGGTGGGAAAGGCTTAGTCCTAAAGCCAAGCCCCAGGCTACAAGGATCCTGCTTGCCCACAGCCCGCCCCCAACACACATTAATATCACCTGGGCAATGGCTTCCACGTGGGCAGCGCCATCTTTAACAAAGTGAGCATAATATATTTTATCTGCTCAACAACATTCTATGGGTTTAGACAAAAGTATAACGGCATATACTCATCTTTATAATACCATACAAAATGTGACACTGCCCTTAAAATCCTCCGTGCCCTGCCCATTGATCTCTCCTCATCCCACCCCAGCCACCACTGATGTTTTTATTGTCTCCATAGTTTCACCTTGTCCAGCATGTCACATAATTAGAATCACCTACTCAGTATCTAATGCTAATTATGTTCATGTAATTTTTATATTTAACTCCAAATCACAGTTCTTAAAAAAAATGCAGCTTTTAAAAAGCCGTTGTGAATTGTATTAATTGGACTTAAAATGTATATAATGTATATAACAAATGCAAGAAACTGCCATCCATATTACGAAAATTCTCCAGAAGTCTAGGTTCTGAATCAAGGACAGAGTGGCCCAAACCTTAGGAGGACAGTTTCTGAGTGTAGAATAGAATCAAGATGACTGACCCAATGGTAGGAGACTATCAGCGCAATTGTAGCAAAACAAGGCAGGCATCAATCAACATTAAGGGGGCACTTGAAGGCAGCATAGCGAACAAAAAATAACACTGCACCCAATCACGTTCTTACCTCATTTACTGGATATTCGACCTCAGGCATTTAAAGGAGCCTTACTTGCTTTAACTGGGAAATGGAAATGATACTTCCTGTGCCTGGGGGCAGGGGCTGGGTCGGAGTGCCTGTACCACATCTCAGCTTTACAATTCCTTTGCACAGCTTTACTTTCTATCATTGGCCTCCTTGTCCAAAATTGTTCACTATCCCAAACTGCAAAAATGCTAAGCACAAATAATCCTGCAGCTAATTGTGCATGTGATTGATGCAATTAAGTTCTGTGACTTAAAAGTCGCTGATGTTTATTCTAAAGCTCTCGGTGTATTCATTATGCCCCCGTGGTCTCTTATCTTGAACCTGAAGAGGAAGGTTCCAATCTTTGTAGGTTGAAACCAGGGCATGGAGCCCTTGGCTTTTTGCTTTGGTAGCGCAGCCAGCCTGAATAGCGCACCACTAGGTGGCGCTGAAGATCCGGCCGTAGTGGGTGATAAACACGTACAAACTACCTCCCTCTGGATCTGGGTCTATTGGCTGGCACTAGGCTGTTACTTCCTTCATTGTCAGGGATCTTGGGGCTGTCTTGGCTTGAATCTAATGCAAACAGTCCCTCCTCAGGGCTCAGCAATTTGTAAAGGGGTCTTGGGTTCAGCAATAATATTTCCAGGGTCTTAGTGCAAGGTCATTCATGGGCGAATATTTCTGCTTCCACCCTGCAACCTACACTCAGTCCCCCAAGTTCGAGGCCTTGCTTGTGTTTCTTCAACCATTTATTCAAGCATTTAGGGCATGTCCCATGTGTCAGGCATACAGCTAGGAGTGATGCGGTTTGAGAGATACAGGACCCCAGCGTGTGTTCTCAATCTGCGGTCAGTATCCAGCCTCGGTATTGCGCATCACGGTGACTGCTCAGGTCCTGCGCTCGGGACCACGTTGCTGGCAGCCGAGCTGTGTTTCAGGGAGGGACCAGAAGGGAAATATTGTGGTCCTTGTTTCACAACTGGCCCATCATCCCTCTCTCCTCTGACATACACCATCAACAGGACTGGGTATGTGACATCCTTGCCTACCTCCAAATCAAGCTGCCCTTACTCCTTCTTTTTCTTCTTAATTCAGCTTTTGGTATTTAACTCTAATGTAATATAGTTTTTAGTCTTTCTTTCTTTCTTTTTTTTTTTAGTAAAATGTCTGCCAGGAATACATTATCATGGACTATTACTCTAAGGTTGAAAAAATGAGCTATCCATGAAATGATGTGGAGACACTTTAAGAGCAGATTACTTAGCGATAGGAGCCAATCTGAAAGGCCGTATGTTGTATGATTCCAGTCATCTGACACCCGGAACAAGCAAAGCTGTGGAAGCAGTGAAAAGATCAGTAGTTGCCACGGGTCGGGAGGAGGGAGAAGATGAACAGGTGGAGCACAGAAGACAGTCAGGGCAGTGAAACCATTCTGTAGAGCAGTGGTAGTCAACCTGGTCCCTACCACCCACTAGTGGACGTTCCAGCTTTCATGGTGGGCAGTAGCGGAGCAACCAAAGTATAAATAAAAAGATAGATTTAACTATTATAGTAAGTTGTTTTATAAAGATTTATTCTGCCAAACTCAGTGAAAATTTGACATAAAGTACTTGGTAAGTAATTATTATTATATGCTTTAACTTGCTGTAACTCTGCTTTATAAATTTTATAAAGTAAAGTTACTTCCCTACTTTATAAATCACCATTACTGTGGAACCGGTGGGTGGTTAGAAAATTTTACTACTAACAGAGATACAAAAGTGGGCGGTAGGTATAAAAAGGTTGACTACCCCTGCTGTAGAACACCATATCCATGGGTATATGTCATTATACATTTGTGTCCCCCACAAGACGTGCTGAAGTCCTAACCACCAACACCTCAGAATGTGAGCTAATGTGGAAATAGAGGCTTTACAGTGATAATTAGTTAAGATGAGGTCATATTGGAGCAAGATTAACCCTTAATCCAATATGAGTGGTGCCCTTACAAGACGAGAGAAAGACGTAGAGGGAAGAGATGCCACGTGAAGACATAGATACATGAGGGGAAGAGGCCTTGTGACAACAGTGGCAGAGACTGGAGTGATGCACCTCCAAGCCAAAGAGTGCCAAGGATCACCAGAAAGCACCAGGAGCTAGAAGAGGCAAAGAAAGATTCTGTCCTCATATTGCAGAAAGAGGATGACCGAGTTCTCTGTTCTCTTATAATGGTGCTAATCTCCCTTCCAAGTACTAACCAGGCCCGACCCTGCTTAGCTTCCGAGATCAGACGAGATCCGACGGTGCGTTCAGGGTGGTATGGCCGTAGACAATGGTGCTAATCTCATTCAAGCAGATGGTTCACATCTCATGACCTAATCAGCTCCCAAAGGCCCCACCTCCAAATACCATCACATTGGGGGTTAGATTTCAACATATGAATTTGGGGAGGGGGGGACACACAAATATTTAGTCTGTAACAGGCCAATAAAGAGATCATTAATGTTAGGCAGATAAAATGTATTATGCTCACTTTGTAAAAGATAACGCTGCCCACGTGGAGGCCGTTACCCAGGTGATATTAATGTGTGTTGGGGGGCAGGCAGAATCCTTGTAGCCTTGGTTTTGGGATTAAGCCTGTCCCACCCTTTTTGGTGTGAGGTGGTACAATCCTATCATGCCTCAGAGAAGTGACTTTGTATTAGAGACTTCCCTATTATGTATATTGGATTAAGGGTTTGGATTTCTACACTATAAAATGGGGACGGAGCGGGAGTTTGCACTCTTGGTTCCTGAGATTATCATTAGAGGAGAGAGGAGAGCAGAGAGCAGAAGGAGGCCACGTGGGGTAGGCCAGGAGAAGCAGCCAAGATGGCGGAGTGCTGAGTGAGAGGCCAGTTTGTGCAGTTTGACGCTGGAGAAGGAAGGAGATGGGGAATAGAGGTGAATAAGTCTGGTGAGCTAGAAACCTTTGATTCTAGGAAACTCGGATAAGTCAGTAGCTTTGTGAGCACTGAATGTGAGTGGGTTTTGGAGCCCAGTGTGTGTTTTTACTTGCCTGCCAGGTGCAAGCTAGAATTAAAGACTATGACAGCCCATCAGTTCTTGGCTCCGTTGTTTCTTTACCGACTGTCCGAATCCAATGCGAACCTGCATGGGCCGGGCTGTTGTGATGGTGGCCCTGGCCCTGCCTCCTGGCTTTACAATTAAGATTAAATGAGCCCATAAAGATGGATCCCTCATCTAATATGACTAGGGTCCTTCTGTGAAGAGATTAGGACAGGGATCTGTATGCACATAGAGGAAAAGCCACGGAAGGACCCAGCCATCTGCCAACTCAGGAGAGAGGCCTCGAACAAAACCAAACCTGCCAGCACTTGGATTTCTGACTTCCAGCATCCAGAACTGTGAGAAGGTACATTTCTGTTGTTTAAGCAGCCACCCAGCCTGGGGTATTTTGTTACTGCAGTCCTAGCAATCTACTACAGGCACACAGTAGACACTCAATAAAGCTGAAGGGAGGGGTGAAGTATACAATTAAAATTTCACAGTTGTACTGGGGACTAGAGAGGATAAGGAAAGGTTGCTGAGAACACATAGTAATGTGACCTGGCATAGGGTGGGATTAGTTGAAGGGCTGATCTAAAGAAAGGATGTTGCCCTGTCCAGTTGGCTCAGTGGTAGAGTGTCAGCCTGGCGTGCAGGAGTCCTGGGTTCGATTCCCAGCCAGGGCACACAGGAGAAGCGCCCATCTGCTTCTCTACCCCTCCCCCTCTCCTTCCTCTCTGTCTCTCTCTTCCCCTCCCGCAGCCGAGGCTCCATTGGAGCAAAGTTGGCCTGGGTGCTGGGGATGGCTCCATGGCCTCTGCCTCAGGCCTAGAATGGCTCTGGTCCATAATAGAGCAACGCCCCAGATGGGCAGAGCATCGCCCTTGGTGGGCATGCCGGGTGGATCCCGGTTGGGCACATGCGGGAGTCTGTCTGACTGCCTCCCCGTTTCCAGCTTCAGAAAAAAATAAAATAAATAAAGAAGCGATGTTTAGGTTGAGACCCGAAGGGTGGGTAGCCATCAGTCAGGCAGAAGGGGTTGGAGGTCCATAGAAGGAAAGGAGTATGTTTTAGGATCCAAAAGGTGAGCCCAGAGAAGGTTCTAGAGGAGGCTGGTGAGGCAGGGCAGAGTCAGACCAGGCCAGGCATCTCAGACCCTATTGAGAAGCTGGGGGTAACAGGAAGCCAATTGAAGTCCTGGGATGACAGGCTCTGGTCTGTGTAACAGCAAGATCACTCTAGCTGCTGAATAGAGCAAGGATGGATGGAGAGAGACCGGGAATCTGTGGGACGCAGAGTGGGAAACCATGGCTTGAACGAGGGGAGTGGAAGTGGAGATGAACAGGCAGAAACTTCCTGTTTCCGAGCACGAAAGCCATGTGGAAGGTAGGGATGGTAGCAGATTAGGGAAGGAATCCATAAGAAGAGGAATAAGTAGAACCTGGTTTATTAAAACCCTAAAAGTATTAAAAAGGGAATTCTGGGAGGAGATATTCTAAGGATCGGGGGAAGATGAAAATCAGGATCATTGTGCCCAATGCTGTTGGGTCTGATCATCTCATAAAACCCCCTCAGTAACACAAGGAGCCCCAACACGTATTGGTTCGCCATGGGAAATAATCATATTTTGCATTAATAGTGTTGGCTCTCCGCCCATTTTCAAGCACTTTCAGATCTGATTTGTTTCTGCTGCTCAACAGATTGTAGTCTTGGTTGCCTTTTAATTATTGAATTGCTGTTCTTTATCTGTAGTCTTGACTGGTAACCTTTTTATAACAATTGCCCAAGACTCGGAACTGAACAGTGCATGATAAAAAGCCACAATAATAAAAATGCTTAGATTAAATAAGAATCTCCTAACATGTAGCGAAGCATGCTTGAATGGATTGTCTGAGTCGCTGACAGGATGATGTATTTTGGAAGTCATATCAGCTAAAGAAAATCATTTTGATCCCAACATTCGATAAGCCTGTCCTAACACACTCGTCACAGGGCGGCTGAGTGAAATAACCTCACAGAGATTATCAATCAATAAATAATGTCTTAATAATCTGTTGGTATTTATGACTGATGATTTAAAACTTATTTGCTAGTGACTTCAAAAATTATGGCATATTTCTCTTCATTGCCTCATACCCATGTATGTTTATAACTCGTGTGTGTGTGTGTGTGTGTGTGTGTGTGTGTGTTGTAAGTTCACCAGAACAGCCGTATTGCGGTTCACAAACTAGAAGCTGCTTCTCTCTCTTATTTTTAAATAAGAGTAAGAAATGAAAAAAGTCTCACAGCACATTTAAGAAAAATCCCAACTTTGTCACTTGCAAATGCAGAATGGCTTTATAAATAGAGAATTAGAGAGCTGTGTTCTAAATTCTAGTCTTCCTTTACCAAAATGGCAAAAGAGGCACCATGTGGCAAGAGGTTTGATTGGGCAATTTGCAAAAAATAAGATAAAAGTGGCCAATAATGCCACGAAAAGGTACTCAAGCTCCTTAGTCATCAGAGAAATACAAGCTGAAATAAAAACAAGACATTATAGCAGAACAGATATGATGAAAAAGACTGAGGCCACCAAGCCTTGATGAAGACATGAGAAATGGGAACACGCACACATTCCTGGTGGGAGAAAACTGGCACAACCACACTAGAAAACTATTTGAAATATCTGCCAAAGATGAACGTGGACATATCCAATGATTCTACTGATAAGGATATCATTATATTAATTTCTGGTTTCTGCTATCACAAATCACCACAAACTTCATGGCTTAAAAGAACAAATGTGGCCCTGGCTCATTGGCTCAGTGGTAGAGCATCATCAGCCCAGCATGTGGATGTCCCGGGTTTGATTCCCAGTCAGAGCACACAGAAGAAGCACCCAACACAGGAGAAGCACCTATCTGCTTTTCCACCCTTCCCCCTCCTGCTTCTCTCTCTCTCTCTCTCTCTCTCTCTCTCTCTCTCACCCTCCTGCAGCCATGGCTCAATTAGAGCAAGTTGCCCCTGGCTCACACGCTAAAAAGAGCTTGGTTGCTGAGCAATGGAGTAACACCCCAGATGGGCAGAAGTATGATATTAATACAATACCCCCTAGTGGGCTTGCCGGGTGGATTGCAGCTAGGGGTAGTGTGAGAGTCTGTTTCTCTGCCTCCCCTCCTCTCACTGAATTAAAAAATAAAAATAAAAAAGAACAAATTTATTATCTTGTGGTTCTGCAATTCAGAAGTTTGAACTGGATCTCCTGGATTCAATCTAGATGTTAGCAAAGCTGATTTCATTGATCATTTGATCGTTTCAGCTTTTAAAGGCAGCCCACAGTTCTCGGCTGATGGTCCCAAAGCCAACAGCAGCAGGCAAGTTCTCACACTACATCACTCTGACATCCTCTAATGACCCCTGTGATTACAGTGGGCCCAGCCAGATCACCCAAGATCACCCAGGATAATCTTTCTATCTTAAGTTCAGTTGATGAGCAAGTTTACCTCCATTTGCTACCTTAATTTCCGTTTGCCACAAAATGTAACATATTCATAGGATCTGCGGATTAGGATGTAGACATCTGTGTAGACCATCATTGTTTTCACTGCTGTGGTCAACAGAAATGCACATACATCTGCATCAAAAGAGACATATAAGGATGTGTAGAGTCTGTGTGGTCATTATTGGCCCAAAGGTAAAAATGACCCAAGAGCACATCAACAGTAGAATAGATTGTTATAGATTGCCTGTTGTGGTATATTCATAAAACAGAATCTTCTATAGCAACGAATGAGTCACAGCTCGGTGCTGCTGCTTAAATGGACCCCACAGACAGAATGCTAAACAAAGCCAGACACAAATAAATGCATATGGCAGGCTTCCATTTATATAAAGTTAAAAAACAGGCAAATATGTCATTTATACATCAATAAAGCTGGAAAAAAAGAAAAACCCAGCCAAACGTGGTGCTAGATGTCAAGATAGCGACTCTACTTAGGGAGGAAGGAGAGAGGGGATGACTCGGTGGGGAACTAGTGCTTCTGGGTGCCCCTGGGTAACGTTCTGTCTTGATCTAGGTAGTTACAGGGGTGTGTTCACTTTAGGAAAATTCATTGAGCTGCCCAGGAAAGATTTATGCACTTTTCGCATCCGTGTTATGCCTCCATAAAAAGGTTTTTTTTTTTTACAAATGACATGCTTGTGATACTACTGTTGCTTATTATTTTTTCCCTGTTGGTCACGGGGCAGCCCTGTGGAGAGGCCCACGTGCCTGAGCGTGGAGGCGGACCTTCCGAGGCCCCACAGGGGGCCCGCTGAGCCTCTGCACGACTCAACCATTGACACCCAGAGAAGAGGGTCCCTCTTCCTTTCACTCCCTACACACCTAACAGAGCAGGGGGTCAGGAGGTGGCCTGTGCGTGGGACAGGGGCAGCGTGGTGGCTGCACAGCAAGAGGACAGAGAGAGGACCGCGTGAGAGGGCAGGTGACATGGGGACAGAGAAGCAGAGCTGGGGAGGCAGGGCGCCACAGAGGCTTCCTCCTTTGTCTTTTCTCCAGGCCGGGGAAGGGCTGCAGCGCAGGAGGGACCTTATTGTTAACGTGCAAGTTCCCCCTTCCGGAGTCAAGTTCAGAGACAGGCCTGGCCTGGCCTGGCCGGCGGAGGGGAGCGCCAGGGAGAGCCGTCACCACACCGGGCCCGGGCAAAATCTAGCGCGTTGACTTCCTCCTTTCCTCTCTGCTCGTCACTGTGGTTTGTGACTGAGTGGGGGGGTTGAGCAGGACAGCCAAGCCTTTTAGAGGTGCCAATACTCCAAGAAGAAATAAGGAAGAGTGGCTGCTAAACGTGCCTGGATTCTCCGTCCTGCTCTCCTGTGCCTCATCTTTCTTTTCCTCTTTCCCGTTCGGGGACGCCCCTGCCGGCCGGCGAGGTGATGAACAGCGCTGGGGGGGCGCCCGGGGCGAAGGGGCGGGAGGCTCAGGGAGGGAGGCGGGAGGCGCCGGTCCTGAGCCCGGTTGGCAATCGGACCTCGGGCACGCGGACCGCAGCCCAGCTCCCCGGGTCCTGTCTTCCTTCGCGTGCGCTTTTATTCTTGTACCCATCGAATATTTATGGAGTGTCTACGATGCGCCAGGCACTGTCCATACTGTTGTGGCAAAACAGACACAGTTCTTACAGTCTAGGATGGCAGATAATAGCAAAGAAATGGCAAAACACGACCATGTGCCCGCAGGTAAGAATGGCCAGGAAGAACAACGGAACCACATTGTGTAGGAAACTTGCCCGGCAGGGGCTTCCTACTCCCCACGGTGGCAAGGGAAGGTTGCGTTTCAGCAGGGACCTGAAGGATGACATCAAGTGGAGGGGAGACCCAGATCCTACCCACAGGGATCGCACACCAAGGAAAACAAGAGATGATGAGACGCACCAGGTCTGGACTCCCCAAACCTGAGAGAACAGGTGCAGGGATGACTTCCCACCTTGTTTTGTCCTGTCTGCTCTTTGGCCTCAACCTGAAAGGGGGCACCTGTCAAAGGGAATCGTGTCCGAATGTTTCCTGTTCTTGTTAGAAGCATATTAAGCGACAGAACGAGCCAAGTCTGCATTTTTTGAAAAACAGAACTTTCTAAATGAAAAGAACGTGTGAATCATGCTGTTATTAGAATCTCGATGACTTCTTATAATAACAAAAGTCAGGAAGCAGACCTATTTGGGAAATTAACTCTCTTCCTCCTTTTCATTAGGGGAAAGCTTGATTCATTTGCAGAAAAGAGGCAACTGAGCATATTCAAAGATCTTCTTCACACACTGGTGACGTTTCCCTCTCGGGGGACTTTGAGCTATTGCTAACAAAAGTCCTGAAAGCCAAGTTGTGGGTATGTGACAATGGCCACGCGTTGTTTCTCCCTGTTGTCTACCTCTGTGTCCATGCATCTGATGCTGGCTGGGACTAGAGGCGTGAATAGAACAGAACAGACTCTCCCTCTTCTCACGAAGCTTAGCTTTTGCTTGGGAAGGCAGTCAATAAATAAACAGATCAGTGGGTCTGTTAGCCATTGGTGATGAAGAGAAACAAAGCAGAGAGAGGGGGCAGAGAGAGATTCGTAGGGGAGGGGGGCTTACTCTCTATGTACATCAGTGAAGGCACTCTTTGAGCAGAGACCGGAAGGAGTGGAAGGAAAGACTCTTCCAGGCAGAGGGAACAGAAGGTGCAAAGACTCTGAGGTGTTAGAAACAGGAAGCTGGTATGGCTGGACTGGATGAGCAGTGTCTTAGTTTGCATGTGTCCCCTGAGACAAGGATTTACATGCAAGTGGTTTCTTTCTGGAGGCGATCTTAGGAGGCACAGAAAGAATAAGGAAGTGAGAGAGGAGAAGAAGATGGCTTCTGGAACCTCCCCATGAGGCCAGAGAATACTTCTGGGCAGAGGCAGGATGGAGCAGAGGTCAGTGCCTGCAGGTGACCTCAGGGGCAAGCCAGGGGATTGCAAACATGGCGATGGCCTGCTGCTAGAGGAGGGAGTGGTGGAGGTGAGCTCCGAGAGCATGTGGGGGCCCAGACCATGAAGGCCTGGTAGGTAGGCCATGATGAAAATGTTTGGATTTTATTTTCAGCAAGTTGGGAGGCATTTGGAGAGTTTGAGCAACATGATCTAACTTCCATTTTAAAATAAAAATACTGTAAGTGCTGTGGAGAGAACAGACCCAGAGGGAGCAAGGATAGAAGCAGGGAGAGCAGTTAGGAGATCTTTGCAATAATGCAGCTGAGCGGGTATGGTGGCGGGGCACAGGATGGAGCAGGCTAATGGGAAGAGGTCGTTGATTTCTTGGCAGGTTGGAAGGCAGAGCACACAGAATTGGCCAGTGGAATAGGCGTGGGCACGAGAGAAAGAGGAGTTAAGACTAACTCTGTGGTTTCTGGTCTGAGAAAATAGAATAGACGTTTACTGAGATGGGGTGGGCTTAGGGAAGAGTTCTGGACCTGCTATATTGGGCATGCCTCCATGTAGAAGACAGGCAAGTGGAGACGATTGGGCATAGTGGGATATGTGATCTGAAACCAAGACTCAGGCCTGCCTACCTGACCCACACGCTTGGCCAATTCCCTCCTGGGAAGCCCTATCTTGGTGAGATACCCATGATCTCTTTAAATCTGAGCACCTCTGTCCTCAGCCCACACTTCTGGGTAGGTATAACCCTTCACTCAGTTCTCCCATTCCTCCTCTCCTTACTCTGAAATCAAAAGATGAACAGGAGATTAAGACATATCTTGTGCTTGGAGAAAGACCATTTTAAGGGCTCCCTGCAACTGACTTCCATCAGAGCATCTCTAGTGTACCTCTGAAACAAAGACGCTTAAGTTATACCCGCAGCCTGAATAAACTGGCTTCATCTCATGCTCACCTGGCAAGCCTCTGAGACAGGGTTTCTCAACTACCTTGGTATGTGGATGAGAGTATTTGGAATAGTGGAAACAAGGGGCTTTTTTCCCCTAGAGACACATACTAACACCAACTTTAGAAATAAACAATCTCTAAAGTTCAGTGTTTTAACACAGCACAAGTTTACTTCTTGCCAACATCCAAGTCCATTGTGAATCAGTCCTGGTGGCTCTTCCATGTGGTGATTCAGGGATCCAAGTTCCTCTAATTGCATGTCTCCTCCACTGAAGAGTCCTTCCCTTCCAGCACTTGGGGCATTTTATGGCCAGGTCTGAGAATGGCATGCATCACCTCTGCCCACATTCCATTGGTTAGAACTCAGACAGATGGTTCCACCTAACTGCTAGTGAAATTATGGGTAATATGGTCAGCCCACCTGCCCGGGAAGAAGAAACAGGACTGACGAGTACCCATCCCTTTCTTACACAAAGTTATCCCTCCTAGTAAGTTAACACAGTGGCGCTCTGGTTTTGTCTTGATTCTCTTATGAATGGTACAGCATGACTTTACTTTGCAATGTGTGATTGCTCCCCGAGAACCAAAAAGATCCAGTTTCCGAATCTGTGAAGCTGAGAGCCAGATCATGCTGACCCCAAAGTGCAGTCAACCTGGGAAGCTCATCCGGAAGGCTGCCCACCTGAGTCATCAGGAAGGGACATTACCTATGCTCTGTTTAATACAGCCGTGGAAGAAAAGCGTGTCCTACATTTATTTCTAGGATCGCCTCCTAATTCTCCAGGAAGCCAGGTTTTACTGCTGTCATGTGCTCCCCATGGCCAGAAAGGTAGCTGAGAAAGCGTGATTCCAAAAAGAAAGAGAAAGGGAGGGACGATAAGGAGGGAGGAAAGGCTAAATAGAGAAGATTAAAAACCTATAAATTGGAGAAAGGAAGAGAAGCTAAAGGTGAAAGTCAGTACAGGAGAGAAAGGGGGTGGGGTGGGGAGCCAAACAGTAGAGAAAGGTGGAGGGGGGAGGCGAGGATAGGTAAATGCAGGTGGAAAGAGGAAAGGATGCCTTTAGGAGACCCTTGGAGACAGCCTGGGAAAGGAGAGGGCTGTTACTAAGGCAGCAGCCACAAGACTCTTTGGGTGTGGGGAGCCCAGTGCCCCCATTGGGGGAGCAGAACCCTACTGGCCCCATCCAGGAAGCTGGGAGAGAAAGGGGGGCTGAAGGGGCAGGGAGGGATGGGAATGAGGGAGACAGAAAGCAGAGACACACAAGAGAGCAGGGGAAAGCTGGCGCTGCAGGAGAGAACGGGTCACCCCCCCCCCATGCTTGCCTTGCTGGGGCTTTGCCTCCTGAAGATACTCGAAGCTCGCACTTTTCAGCCCTCGTCTGGAATAAACACACTTGTGCAGCAAGAGACAACAGTGCCCCCATCCATTCCAGCTGCCCCCCTCACACACACATACCTGTCCTGGGCAGTATCTGGGCGCACCTGAGTGCACCTGGGTGCTTCTGGGCAGGTGCGCACACGGCCTCCTGGACTTTCAATTGCTCTGCGTGAGGATGCCAGGGCTGGGGCTGGAGGCCAAGGGGTGCGACGTGGGCGGGGTAGGGGGTGTAGGAGCTGTAATGAAGGTACTCAGAGAGGACTGAGGTGCAGCAGTGGCGTGGGATTGGCCACAACGGGTCACACTGGCTGCTCCTTCTGGTTTCCTCCTGGGAACACTGGTTTACTTGACCACGTTTTGCAGACTGCTGGCAGACAGAGCATGCGCAGAAGCTGTCGAGATGGTTGGGGCAAACACACGCATGTAGGGGAACTCCCCTCTGGGCAATTCCCGCAGCTGGACAACTAGGCCCTCGAACTCCGCTGGACGGGTCACTATGCCATTCCATCTGGTCGGCCTCTGTGTTGTGTTCTCTCTCTCTTCCTTTTGTTTTCTCTTTTGTATTGCCTCTCCCTTGTTCTTCTTCACCCTGGGCACGTCTGACAATCCTCGTGGACACTTAATAAGGTATCCTCAAGGCCATCTTTCTTCAGGCGCCTTGGGAAACCTTCTTCTATTATCACCAAGCCTCCTCACCACCAGAGTCCAGCCAAGCCTGTCAGTTTGAATGCACTGTTTACTTTACAGCTGTTTAGGGCAAGGAAAGAGACAGCTGGTGCATGTTGTCTGGTTTTTTTGTTTTTTGGGGTTTTTTTTTGTATTTTTCTGAAGTTGGAAACAGGGAGGCAGTCAGACAGACTCCCACATGCTACCGGCCGGGATCCACCCCGGCACGCCCACCAGGGGGTGATGCTCCGCCCATCTGGGCCGTCGCTTTGTTGCAACCAGAGCCATTCTAGCACCTGGGGCAGAGGCCATGGAGCCATCCTCAGGGCCCGGGCCAACTTTGCTCCAATGGAGCCTTGGCTACTGGAGGGGAAGAGAGAGACAGAGAGGAAGGAGAGGGGGAGGGGTGGAGAAGCAAATGTGCGCTTCTCCTGTGTGCCCTGGCTGGGAATCGAAACCAGGACTCCTGCACGCCAGGCTGACACTCTACCACTGAGCTAACCAGCCAGGGCCATGTTGTCCAGTTTTAAAGGAATATCATTGACAGCACAGGCTGGGTAGGAAAACCAGGTCATCGCCGCAGGTACAGCTGAGCGGGGTGGTCACGGTGCAATCTTGTTTCTATCCAGACATCTCTGCGTGGGGTCAAAGGTACCCCTCATTAGTACCCCTCTTTTCTGTCCCATTGGCGACGTTCCCTGGATCTGGGGGAAGACCACGGGCACTTGCTGTGCCTCCTGTTTCCACTCCTGCCTGCCTCTTTCTTCAAGGTTCTGGAGACCAAGGTTCACACGTTCTCAGAGCTGCCCATGTGTACCAGGTACTTCCTGGCTCCATTATTCTGGATTTGCTCTTCCTTTCAGTTCTCACTCTATTTCCTCCTGTCCTTGCTTCTAGGGTTTCCTGGCCCCCCTTCACTCTGATCCAGCTTATTTTAGTGACTCTAGCAGCCCCAGACGGCCATTCTATTTTAGTGACTCCCTTAGCTTGCCCCAGCTCCTGCCCTGGGCTTGGCAACACCGGCCTACCCTAAATGTCCCACTTGTCTTTGACCAATGCTAATCGGTGGCTCCGGATGCTGGCAAGTCCCAGCTGGGTTCAGCCTCGTAAACAAACATTCCTAAGAAGTTGCGTCTTTTTTGTTTTATTGAAGACATTGCCTCCCCTTAAGTCAGCAGGGGTAGCTAGGGAATACCTAGAGAGCCTGGCATGTTTGGAGGCATATTGGAGACTAGTATATAATACATGTCTGAAAAATATAAAGGCAAAAGGCTTAAGGTGGAGAGAGAGAAAGAGAGAGAGAGAGAGAGAGAGAGAGAACACCCTGGAAACTATGCTCACTGCACAAGTAACTACAGGACAATGGTTCCTGGTGACATGTTGGAAGGGGATGACCTGCACCCACCTGCAAAGGGTCCTGGCCCAGAGGCAGCGCCTGGCAGGATGAGCTGACTTAGCAGAAGGGTGGCTCCCTGCAGTTGAGAGCCTGAGGGTTGGAGGCTTACACAACCATTGGGAGGAGCTGTCACCTGATTCATGGGAGCAGCACTGAGGTTCTCACGGGGCATCTCAGAGAAACCACAAAGAAAGCCTTGAGGGGTGAGTCAGCTTTGAAACTCTGCCGAGGCCAGAGACCATGGGCAATACAGCAGCCAGAGGCTGTACTTTTCTGCTCATACCTTCACCACCCTCGCCAGGGCCAGAGAGCAGCTGCTAGCAAGTGGTCGGGAGCCAGGGAAGAGGAGAGAGAATCAGCCGCTCCACTCCATCTGCGTACTGCAGGCAGAAGGAGCCCGTTCTTGATGGCATTAGCTATTACACAGGACTGACATATTCAGTACGAACCGAAATCTGTTCCTGTGATTAAAAGGATCAGGAAGATCTTAGACCTGTCCAGAACTTCCCCCAAGGCAAAAACTAGGCCACTGAGCAAAGGGACACGTGAGCAACGAGTCGTCCTTCTTGTTCAATATAATGAGTGCACATACTTGCACTAGGCAGGGGTGACAGTTAGACAGATAAGGACATATCAGAACTGACCTGCAGTCAGAAGGTTCAAGAAGGGTGTGGACTTGGTATTCTGACTTGGTCTTTCTTTCTGTGATGTTTCTTATGACTAGAGGTTGGACTCACACACCCATGAGCAGTGAAACCAGGTGCTAGTTTTCTGGTAGGTACCCTGGGACCAGATAAAGGAAGGTTGGGGGCGCACATGACTTGGTCATGGGTTTATAACCCCAAACCACTAGGTTTTCTACAGGGTATTGAATAGCATGCTCTCCTGCTCAGTGATATTTTTGTATAAAAAAAAGCAAATCTCTTAATAAAACCAGATCAGCATAAACTAGTGTTAGCTGAACATATTATGCTTCCAAATGGTGACTCTTCTATTTCTATAAAGAAATGGGAATATTTAGTTATTTTCTTTCAAATCTAGAGATTCACACATGCAGAAGAATCATCTTAGGACCTTGGAATCATCTTAGAACCTGGACAGGACAAGGCTTGGGAATCTGTATTTGCATTTTAATAATTATTCTAGCAACTCTGACTTGAGACAACTCTTTTATTATTAGAGATCAGATGGCCACTCGTTACTTAATGTAATCTTTCATTTTCCCCTAAATTTGAGTGAAACTAATTACTGTGAATCTTTTCATTTAAATTTATAACATTTTGGAGAGCCTTAGGTTTTAGCAACTTCACCAGATAGCAAACCTACTAACATTTCTCTCAGATGAAAAATTAGTCAGTTGGTTCTAATACCTGCCTTTGAGCTTTCTAGAAGAATACATATTTGCCCCTTTTTGTGGCTCCTTTCCACCAGGTGACAGAAGCAAAAAAAAACAAAACAGTTAAACTTTAGATTTTCTGCAGTTTCTCCATCCGAACCTCTGCTCCCATCGATAACAAACAACGCTGAAGTTCAGTCACTAAACATTTTCCAAAGCAAAGACCACACATCTGGTTGAGATGCAAGCCTGCTTCCAATGGGGAGTAAAAATCTCAGCTAGCCCATGTAAGTGGAATTTAACAAGATTTTTAAATAGATAAGATAATTTCTTCATGCACTCCAAGGTAATCAGATAGACACAGGTGTGGCTAGAATAGTAAAAGACAGGGGGGAGGCGAGCCATCGGTCGAAGATTTAATCAGAGGCTCCCATCAACCAACCTCTTGGGTCCCTTTCCTCTAAGATCCTGCCGTTTGTTTTCCTCTACTAAATTTCTTCTTCAGTTTGGTCCCCCATCCCAGCCTGGGAGAGCATTTAGAGTCTTGGTTTTAGCTTCTACCATATTAGATCTATTCCTCCTCAGCTGTGATTCATCCTCCAATGTGGCTCACGTACCTATGAAGAGGTTCTTTCAAGCTGGTGATAAACGCCTGGAGAGACCCTTCACTTTCCTGCAAGGCAACCTCACACACACACACACAGTCATACATACACACACTACCCTAGTTTGCACGCGGAGCCTTGATATACACCCATGATGGCACGAAAAAAAAGGTAGAGAGGTATCCCATACCTTCCCTGCAAGAGACACGAAGCGGGGATGAGTGGGTCAAGGTCAGCGCAGGGAGCAGGGTAGTAGGAAGGTGGCGGGGTGGGATGGACAGGCGTCTGTGAAAGCCTATGGGGACACTTGACAACAACCGTGAACAACCCATGCCTTTATTTATCACTGACCGGGTGTCAGTCACTGGGCCAGCAGTGCGCATGTGTTAGCTTGACGACTCCGCACAATCCTTCTGAGCATGAACTTGTGGCTGCAGGCATGTGCTCTGGGCGGAAGGGCTGGGGTTTGAATCCTGACTCTCGCACTTACTGGTTGTGGCCTTGAGAGAGTTATTTACCTGCCTGAAGATGCTCATTTGAAAATGATGATGGTAATAACAGTAGGCGTGGGCTTGCGGACTTAAGCAGGGAAGTCGGTCTACCACAATGGATAAGCCCACAAATTTTAGTGGCTTCATGTAATAAAGGTTTACTTCACACATCTAACAGTCCATGTGGGTGTCCATAGGGGGACTTCCGTGGAAATCTAGGGACCTGGGTTTCCTCCTTTCTGTGAGTCTGCTAACTGCTGGGTAGAGAGAGATCTGGGGAATGGACTGGGAGGGGGAGGGGAGGCCTTATGGACCAGACCTAGAAGCAAAGCACATTGCATAGTACCTGGAACTCAGTCACGTGACTGCTGCAACTGTAGAGTGGTCCAGGGAGTGGGGGTCTGTGAATCCAGGAGAAAAAATATAAACAAACTCGGTCTTTTCCATAGTTGTGAGGATTAAATGTTAATTCCTTGGACTGTACCTGGCACAGTAAATGATAGTGATTATTACTAGTTTTATTGCACTAGCTCTGGCTACATTCCTTATGTGTCTGGCTGACACCCGGCCTTGGATTTGTGATGCTTTGGGGGTTCCCAAACTCTTGGAAACTTTTAGGCATTAAGCCTGGTGCTGGTCTGTGGCACCATCCTGGCATCTTCTCTGAACCTGCTGGTCATAACCCCCTGCAGGATGGGAGGGTCATGGCATCTGGGAGTGGGAACATCCAGAAAGGGAGTCATCAGCATGAGAGGCTGCGGGGAGGTCAGGCAAAGCCAGGACAGGAAAGCGACCCCCGGACTTGACAACCAGGGATCACTGGTGTCTTTGGCAGACTCAACTGAACAGCACAGCGAGGGGGGAAGGAAGAACGCGGCCGCTGAGGAATGAATGGGAGGAAACCCTGTGGAAAGTCCTCATCAAGGAGCTTGGCTGTAAGGACAGAGATAAGGTGCCACTTGAAATTCAAGATGTTTTGCTTCCTTGCATAAAACATGGGGGACATTTGAATATGCTTTTAGATATTGGGGAAGGAGATGAGTGTGAGTCTGTAATTACTGGAGGGAGGTAATGACAGATAGAGCCAGTCCAGGTTCGGGGAAGATGAGAAGGGCTCACAGGTCAAGAGCACAGGAGGAAGAACTAACCTAAAATAGGAAAAGGATCATGTTTTCCTCGTTTGAGGGTAGGGGGTGAGGGCACTTGCAAGCCCAGGTAATGACTTGGTGTAGGGGTGGAGAGCGAGAAGGGGACTCACGTCTGGAGGCTGATTTTCCTCTGTCGAGTAGGGGGGTGAGATTATTTCTGGGGTCAAGGGGAAAACTTAAACTGTTGCTTCTCCAGTTGAAAGAGTATATTAGCCAAGGTTCTCCAGAAAACTAGAACCAATAAAATGTGTGAATATATCCATTCTATTGAGACACAGAGGGATTTTAAGATTTTAAATCACATGATAGTGGAGGCTTGCCAATCTAAGGCCTGCAAGGTAGGCCTCCAGGTTGGGGACCTAGGGAAGAGTCAATGTTGCAACTCAACTCCAAAAGCAGTCTAAATCATAACTTTATCTTTCTTCTAGAGACCTCATTCTATTTTCTCTAAGGCCTTCAACTGATTAGACAAGGCCCACCCACATTATAAAGAGTAATCTGCTTTACTCAGAGTTCACTGCTCCAAATGTTAATCTCATTTAAAATGAAAACAAAACAAAAAACCTTCACAGCAACATCCAGACTGGTGTTCGACCAAATATATGGCTACTGTAGCCTAATCAAGTTGACATATTAACATTAACCATCACAAAGAGTATCAATGATCTCATTTATATCAATAGCAAAAACATGAGATGATATAGGTAAAGGGAAGACTACAGCATGTGTAGAGACTCTTTGGGGTTCTAGGAGGGTCTACCTGGTAGTAGGTGCTGTTTGGACTACAGGGTTTCTTGTGGGGCCTGAGCTGATAAAGATAGCAAAGGAGAGTCATGGAGGACAATCTACAGGGGCCCACCCCACCTTCAAGGAGAGTCACCCTCTCAGCATAGAAGGACAGACCTTTGAAAGTGAGCTTTCGAAATGCTAATTCTGACCTTGAAGCCCCTGGGGACCCTTGTCCTGATGTGCAAACAGCAGGACACAGGTACTTCCATGCTAACAAACCATTATCTTTCCATTCTTTCTCCTTCCTCTGTTCTCTATGTCAGCCAAAGGCATCTACAGTTCCTCACTGAGATCCATATGATTATCTACCTTGTTTGCCAGGCTGTACTTTCTCAAAGTAACAGAACTTCCAGCTGAGCTTATTCCCCCCTTCTCTCACGAGCCTGAGGTCTTTTCACGCAGATCCTGTCCTTGGCAAGAATCGTTGGAGAACAGCCTGGGACATACCTAGTCGTAAGCCACCTGCTCTGGGTTGAGGGTGGATCTATTCTGGTCAAAGGCTTTGTGGTCTGGACAAAGGAACCAAGAATGTGCCTGTCAAACTGTTAGGCGATACTAAATTTGGTGGCCAGCTGAATTTGAGCAGAAAATCGTGCAAAATAAGGTTTAGCAACTGGGGAAACATAGGCTCACGGGAAAGGCAATTGGATGCAATTCATTGGAGTCTGTGACCACAGAATTCTATCTCCATGACTGTGATGAGCTGTGTGACTGTACCACAGGGACCAGTCCTCTGGTATGAGAGACAGTGTGTCCCATCAAAAAGTGTTGGAGCCAAAGGGACCTTGGAGAAGTCATCCCCTCCTTTTATGAGCATCAGAAAAAAAAGATATTTTTTCCAACCTTAAAAGGGTATGGTTCTCAGAGTTCACATCCTCTGAGCTTTCCGGATTCTGTTCCTGATCCTCTGAATCTGAATTCCTTGCACCTCCCTGCTAGTCCCCCAGGGTCATGCTCAGGGTTCTGAAGCTCGTTGTCCACATGCCTCTAGATTGTCAGCATCTTAATAACAGAACCATGTCTTGTGCATCTCTGTGTTTCCAACGTCAACTACAAGAAGTGCCTGCTACCTAATTAATAGTCAATAAATATTGGTTGAATAATAATAAAAAGAAACTCCATGATTGTTCGTGTCTTATAGTTATCATCTTTCTTCACCTCTGATTCTCTCCTCCATGCACAGCCTAATTCAGTGACTCTCTTAAAAGTGTGAACAATTAGACACATTTCACCAGATCATTGAGCAGCACAGCACATGGAGAGAAAAGACACTCTGTGCTGAGATGTTTTACTTCTGGTAAGAGAAACTGACAACTGCACTGGCTTATTTTTAAAGTTATATCTGACATGAAGCTTGCGGTCAACAGCAACACTGATATTTCCATGTGGCTTTCTGCGTCTCTCTCATTCTGATGTCTGCAATTGATCTTGAATCCAAAATGTAGGACTTTATGTATGTTTTCTGGGGTTTAGCTCAAGGTTAAATTCAATCATAATCCCTTTAAAGTTGATGCTGTCAGTGACTTCATTAGCAATTCTTCATAGGCTCAGGTCACTGGCAAATTGGACATTCTATGTTTCCTGTTTTTACTCACTCTTTGACAATGATGTTAAAAGGATTGGGACGAGGACAAAAGCTCTGATACTAAACATCCCTTCTATGTTGACCCAAAACCACTCATGAAACTTATGGGTAATCCACCATGAACTAAAAGAATGCACTCCAAAATCCTGCCCATCATCCTTCCTTTCTCCACCTTACTCACAAAGATCTTATAAATGACACGATAAAAACATTCTCTGAAGTACATACAAACATATGAAGGGCCTGAAGGATACCCAGAATACTCAGACACCAACCTGATTGGCACAAAGTACCAAAAACTAAGAAGACCTTCTAGGAAAAACATGTCAGAATTAGAAGTGTCTGTCACAGAGCAGGCTCTCTCTTTCCCTGACAATAGCTCGGGTTGCTCTCATGAGCAGAGGTGACAAAGCCAGGAGGTAACAGGCAAATGTCCCTTACTCTTCAGCATGCCTGCTTTAGAACAAGGTGGGTGACATCCCTGCTCTCATTCCCATTGTATGTCAAACAATGAGATTGACAACATAGCCAAAGATGTGGAGCACCAGGCCAGGCTTTGCCTTTCCCGCCTGATTCTGGAACTCCAAGATTAAGCAAGAGGCAGGGAGGTAGAGACAGACTCCCGCACACACCCCGACTGGGATCCACGCAGCAAGCCCCCTACCAAGTGATGCTCTGCTCCGTTGGGCCACTGCTCTGTTGCTCGGCAACTGAGCTATTTTAGTGACTGAGGCCAAGGACATGGAACCATTCTCAGTACCTGGGGACAACTCAGTCAAACCATTCAAGCCATGGCTGCAGGAGGGGAAGAGAAAGAGGAAGAGAGAGAGAGAGAGAGAAAGAGAGAGAAAGAGAGAGAAGGGGGTCATTGGGGGGGGGGAGAAGGAGATGGTCGCTTCTCCTGTGTGCCCTGACCAGGAATCAAACCCGGGACTTCCACATGCCATGCTGACGCTCTACCACTGAGCTAACTGGCCAGGGTCCAGATGCTTTCAAAAAGGGACAAAGTAACAAACTCATTTTATGGAAGAGTACTAAAGTTTGAGTCTTTGCAAGGTAGCTTAGAGATTAAATCACCAAATTGTCTCCTTTCACAGGTAAGAAAACAGAAGTCTAGAGAGGTCCAATGACTTGCCCAAGGTCCATATCACCAAAACATAGAACCATTCCTTGACCCTGGGCTTTGCAAACCAGAGTCCCCTTTGCTGTCACATAATGCTGGTCCTTTTGCACATGAGTTGTAGTTGTAGTGTCTTTCTTATCCTTTATTTCTGCTCTTTCCAATTCGCAGGTTTCTTTTTTTCTTCCTAGACAATTGTAAAGGAGAACAGAGTTTGAATAGTTCTGGCTGCCGCTGGTATTGTGCCACATTTTCTTCTAGTCAGAATAAAGAAGGTGGTAAATTTAGAGACAGGGAAGCCAATAATGGGAAAACAGTGTTGGTGGGGACATATGAGGCCCAGGTATATCACAAAGATACTAGGGAGGTGACGACTGACCACAGATGGAGGGGAGTAGCCACAGAGTGCCACTGCTGAAAAGCCAGAGTGACTCCAGAACATATTTATAGAAGGATGACACGCAAAGCCCAGGAAGCAATCATTAGGCTGCAATCTACATTAGTCAGCTATCTATTGAATACGATGCCCAGTTTGTCACACTTTGAAATGTGAGAGCCCAGAGTTGGGGACAACGTGACAGGAAATCGTTACTTAGACTGAATGGTAAGGAATCTGGGTTGCAGAAGGCAACCTTTCCCGGGATCCACCCCTGGTCTGGTGGCATGTGCAGGCAGGAGGAAGGAGGGCGGAAGGGGAGGGGAAGTCGTCTCAGCCAGAAATTTCCTACCAACCTGCCGGCCTCCCATCATGGAATTATGGAAACGATTCTGTCTCTTCTCCTTGCAATCAAGGTTAAGATCCCCTGCCTGATCTCTCTCTCTCTCTGCAGAGACTTGAAGCTTTAGCATAATCAATTCTTATTGATTAAGGATGGCTTCTCTACCTGTGCAGGGCTCTTTCAAAGTTACCACCTCCACTGGCTGGTGACAGAGACTTCAAGAGCAAAGTGATTGAGCTGACTCTGGCTCATGGCTGACCCCCACATGGACCACAGCGGCCTTATGGCCTCCGCCTGATTTCTGAACTTGTTTTCAGCCTGAACATGAAAGATTTGTTCTACTTGGTCTTCACCAAGTCCCTGTGGAAGTCAACGCCACCATTACCTGACTTCTCTCCATACCTGAATTTCTTTAGATATCGGCGAGGGCTGCAGGGACAGGTCAACCCCGAGGACTCCACAGGAGGACTCTTTTGTGACTTCAGACATTTCTTATGCAGCAATTCCATGTTTTGGAGAAAGGTGGGGATGTCTTTAAAGCAAGTCTTCTCTGTCATGTCTCCTTTGCCCTTCTACAGAGATTTTAAAGCTCCCTTTAATCTCTCCTGAAAAAAAAAAAGAAAAAGACAGAGGAGAAAGGATGTTACAGGGATCATATTCTAGGTTACTGCAGGCCAAAGATGGGAGGGAAAGTCCTGGTTCTGGCTTGCTCCATTTCATCCCAAAAGAAATCCCCTCAAAAAATAAACAAATAAGAGGACATTGCGTCCCAGCTGCAGTAGGAAAACTCAACAAGCCAAGTCCCCAGTGGCTGACCCTAGGGGCCAGGTAGTCCTTGCTTCTCCAAGGAGCACAGGCTCTGCTTGCTCTCTGTGGTCCCAGAGCTTGGGGGCTCTCTCTAGTGAGAGCTCAGGGGCACACAGGGCCAAGGCGGTGGACAGTATAGAAGAGAGTGACCCAGTCCTCACGTATCTGACACTGGAATTACAGGAGATGAAGTGTGCCAACATCAAGAGGCCATGAATGGGTGGGGGTTCAGGCTTGTGGGCATACAGACCTGGGATTAAATACTGACTCTGTCAATGCCTTGCCCCCGGCTCAGGGTGAGTCTCAACTGTGTCCAAGGACAAACCCACACACCTTCCAAAAACTACCACTCTCCTAGGATTGAACCGCACACCTAGTGTTTCTCACTGAATACTTTATCTTGAACATCTTTCCATCCCAGCACACTGAGATTCACCTTGATCATCTCCGTGGCTGCATGGTATTCCACTCTGTGCCACTCTTGCCTCCATTTCCCAGGAACGAATGCCAGTGTGCTTACTCTTTCTGTTATAGCAAACAACGCTACCATGAATGTCCACGCACAAGGACCTGTGCGCGCATATAGCTATAGGAAAATCCCCCAAAAGAGAATTGCTGTGGGTCACTTTACAACTTATTGTCAAATTGTCCCCTAAGGAGCCTCCACCAATTTGCCTACCCACTAACGGTCCCCAAGAAGCCTTTCAGGGAAGGAGTGACAGAGGAAGGACGACAGGCATGTAGATGAAGGAAGGAACTAAAAATGTCTTTTGTCATTCTTTGACTCACCCAGAAAGCACCGTTGATGCTATTTTGGGGGGTCCTTGGGCACTGAGGCCATTGAACATGAGAGAACAGTTGCACTATTCTTGGAAGGGACATCTGTCAGAGTTGGGCTTATTCTTGGCAACTCAGTGACACACTGCGGGCAGTTCCAGGGGATTCTTGGCTTCCTCCAGCAAGGACCCATTTGCGGCTGAATATTTAGCTGTTTTCCCCATCCTGATTTCTATCCTACAACCTATTTGAAGAATCGATAAGGTTGTTTTCCCAGAAAAAAACAAACAAACAAACAACTGTGATGTAAAGCCCCCAAACCACGGCCCTACACTCTATTTCTTGTCTGGGAAGGGTGCATGGATAAAGCATGTTTTTTATTTTGGTTATTTAATGTTTAAACTTTCACATAACTGATCATCAGTATAAATTATCACCTCACGATGCATCTTGTTTATCTTGCTCTGCCAAGTCCCACCGCCCATATTATTTTGAAGCAAATCCCAACCAACTTAGCATTTCGTTCATAACTGTTTCAGTGTCTACCTCTAAAATGCCAGGTCTTTAAAAAAATATATTCACATCGCTGTTAACACACCTAAAATAATTAACAATATTTTTTGAATGCACCTCAATTATCCAGTCAGTGTTCAAATTTCCAATTGCTTCATAAAATAATTGAAACATGACATTTAAATGGTAAAAAAAACATTCAGGGCCAGGAGAACCTGAGCTCAAGTCTCGGATCTGTGTCTGTCTCTTTGGGTGACTTGAGATCATTCATTCCCCGGGTTCCTCATTGCCTCTTGCTTCCTAGAATTTGGGGGCTTGGAAGAGGGCAATCAACTTTAAATACTTACAAATCATGCTGATAGTGCGAGGAAAGGGACAGGGGGGGGAAACGCTGTAAGAATCAAAACTAGAGGAAAATCTCATTTCTGCATAATCGTGACCAGATCAATAAATGTCTACTAATATCGATAAAAGATATTATCTACTCTCATCCCTGTGGAAGAGATATGTGAGGGTCAGGTTAGTGATATTTCAAGATGAAGTAGATATAGGAGCTGCCTTTATTTTAAAGCACATACTCTTACTAATTCTAGTAAGAGTGTAACCCCCACAGATACTCCTTCAAAATATCCTCATGGTAGTTAGGGGGCAGGGGACAGGACAGGGGGAAGGAAGAAAGAAGATAGACTTGATGATTCTGGAAGCCCAGCCATGCCATGGGTTGCTGTTACCAAATGAGACAATACATGCACACACAGATGATAACGTCCATACACCTGTTAATAGAAAAGCGAGGACCTCCACATGGTCCTAACTCACTCCTCATGTTGTCCCAACTTAACTTCTATTCACAACATTCAGATTCCTCTTCTAAAGAAAAAGCTGCATTCTTCATAAAGTCTAGGAGACAAGAAGAAGGAAGGGGAAATATCCACACAGAGATTGATGTTGGCAGGAAATAGAAAATACTGCTAACACCCTTTAAAGTCCTTTTATCAAAGAGATCATGTCCAGTGCCTTTTCCTCGCTCTGTGTGGGGCAGGGCAGGTGACAGAGCAGGTTGTCTAAAGGGAGGGCGGGCAGCCTGACCAGGCGGTGGCACAGTGGATAGAGTGTCGGACTGGGATGCCAAAAACCCAGGTTCAAGACCCCAAGGTCTCCAGCTTGAGTGCAGACTCATCTGGTTTGAGCAAAAAAGCTCACCAGCTTGGACCCAAGGTTGTTTGCTCCAGCAAGGGGTTACTCGGTCTGCTGAAGGCCTGCAGTCAAGGCACATATGAGAAAGCAATCAATGAACAACTAAGGTGTCACAATGCTCAACGAAAAAAAACTAATGATTGATGCTTCTTATCTCTCCGTTTCTATCTGTCTGTTCCTGTCTATCCCTCTCTCTGACTCTCTCTCTGTCTCTGAAAAAAAAAGGGGGGGCAGGCAAATGGAAGGAACAAAAGAAGAGTCTGTCTCCATGTGGTTTGGTGCAGACGGAATGGAGAGCACCTCCCCCCAGCAGGTGCGCCTATCTGGAAAGCGGTACATCTCTATCTTCTCAATAAGGGGGATCCTCCTGCAGTTAAACAGCTCAGGGCCAATGCAGGGCGGGCACCTTCCCTCTCTCTTGAAGACAACAGTGCTCTGGGTTTGAAGAGGCTGGGTTTCTCTGAGTTTAACACCTGCAAGGCACAGTCTTCGCCCTTCCTCTGAACGTAAGTACCCACACAGGCAGATGCCTTCTTCCCCTTCCTGCACAGGGGACTCTAACAAACCACCCCTGTTCCAGTGGCTTCCTGGCGGGCTGGCGGAGGGGGGCAGGGAGAGATACCCAGTGGGGATTTGGGGTGGGGTCCTTACACAGACAACCTTGGGAAGACGCAGGTGGAGTCTGTGGATAGGGGCAGAATCACTTTCTCGCTAGCTGTGACCCACCAGAGCGATGAATGAAGAAGCACAGTTACAAGGACTCTGACAACCAGATAGCAGGAAAAGCGGTTACTTAGCAATCTACACAGACTCTCGGTCCCCTCCCCTCCATGCTCTCTCTCCTACTGCCACACACACACCCCACACTGCCCCCTCTAATATGCCTCGAAGATCACAAGGCTCTTTGTGCGTGAGGAAGTGAGGGAAAACAGAGGGACCTGAGACGTGGGGAAGGAGAACACAGTGAAAGTGGGAGGTTGCAGTGTGAATGACCTGCTCCCAGTGGTGAGCAGAATAATAAGCAGTTTATTTGTTCAGTTTCCAGAAACCACGAAAACTGAACGAAAGTAGAGGAGACAAGCAGAGTTCATCCCTACCCCATTCCATGTCTTCCCTTCCCAAGCCCCTACCTCCTTTCCAGACAGCCTATGAATGAGAACTTGTCCTAGGTGGTCTATGCCCCTCTAGTTCCAACCCAGTGGGCGCTGACCTCCTTTTTTTCATTCAATTATTTCATACACATCACTGTGTGCCCTACTACGTGCCAGGCATGACGCTAAGCTCCGGGGCGACAAAGTCAAACACAGGCACCGTGTCTGCCCTAAGGGTGAAGGGGAATGTAGCCAATGATTTTGAGATAGGTTGTCACGGTGACAGATGATGACTAGAATTAGGGGGGTGATCATATTGTAAGGCAGATAAACATCGAATCACACTTGAAACTAATACAATATTGTCTACCGAATATTTTTATGTCAAAATAAATGAATAAATCAACCAAGCAACCAGCAGGCGGCAAACCAAATCGCTGAAAATTAGAATAAAAAAGCGCAGTCTTAGAAATCAATCAGGGGCACAAAGCGAGGGCAGAGATTTTGTTTCTCTTTTGATTTTTTTTACCCTAGACTATTATTTTTGGCAGAAAGCTTCACCAAGCTTTATCTAAATTCCTTTCCACAGTTTCAGTGAAGCATAATATCACTGGTATATAAAGAATCACACATAATTAATATGCACAATTTGGTGGGTTCAGACATATGTCAACGCCCGTGATACCATCACTATAATCAAGAGAATAATTGTACCACCTCCCAGAGATTCCTCTGTCCCTTTGAGTGTGTGTGCGTGTGTCCAAGTTAAGAACACTTAACATGAGATCCATCCTCTCAACAAATGTATTTTGAAGTGCACAAGTCCATATTATTAACTCGAGGCCCTATGTCCCAACACAGAGCTCTAGAGCTTATGTATCTCACAAAACTGAAATGTTAAACCCGTTGACTATCCACTGCCCACTCCCCCAGCCTCCAGCCCCGGCAACCCCTGCTGCACTGTCTGTTTCTATGAGTCTGATTATTCTAAATACCTCATATAAGTGGAATCGTGCAGTGTTTGTCCTGTGACTGGCTCCTTCCTTTCACATAATGTCCTCCAGGTTCACCTATGTTGGGACAGATGGCAGGATTTCCTTCTATGTTAAGGCTGAATCGTATGCTTTTGTATGTGCACACCACATTTTCTTTCTTCGGTCACTGAGCAACGGGCACTCGGGTTGTTTCCGCATCTCAGCTACTGTAAACAGTGCTGCAGAGAATGTAGGGTGCAGATACCAAAGCTCAGGTGACACAGCGCTAAGAGGACAGGACTTACTCTTGATGAGGTGGTCTAAAAGGTTATCTTCTTTGAGTGGTGGGATTCAGCGGCTTCCTTCCTCTTTCTTCTCCCGCCCTCCTTCGGTTGGGTTCTTCCATCAGATATGATGGCATATCAAAAATGTTTCTCTCAAATGGCTAAATGCCATTGGATAGTTTCATTGCAGAAATGTGTTCAGTATCTGAGGAATTGGGTTATCCTAGAAGAAAATGCATAGGCCAGGAGATGGAATATTCTTAAGATGAATCCACACTTAGCCTTCAAAATAACTAAAGTTAGACTTTATTTCTGTTTTGTCCTAATTTTAGGGCAGATGAAGCTTGATCCTTCAATGTTTGGTAGTTACATTAAAAGACAGATCTCTCAGGGCTAGAAACCAAACCCTCAAGCTTGGATAGCTAGACGACTTTTTAAAGGCCGTTTTGTTTTTACGACCATTTGGTTCAGAATTAATGAGAACTACTTTGCATAGCCATGACTTTATATTCCAAACAGTACCTTTTGGGGATTCTTCCCCTCACCTTGTAGATATAGATTATCAAAATTAATTTCTTTTGTTCCCAACCCATTTGTGTTCTAGTCTATGAACCTCAGAGATAATTATCTTTTTAAGTCCCACGATTTTAGAACATTGATTGGGTTATTAAAACCAGCAATTATGGTTGTAAACACCTGAGGAATTGGGGGCCCGTTGGAGAGAAAATCCACTTCAAAGATTCCACTGAGGGTGGGGGATGGGGCCCACGGAGTAAGAACTTCTTCTTTGTCTTGCTTAAACCCTTGTTATTTTTACATATTTTGAAATGTTTCCCCTTTTTCCTCTAGCAGTGATCATTCTTCTTGTGAACAAGATCCTCAGAAGGCAACCAGTGACTCAGATTTTAGATCTGCCCCCAAATCTTTTCAATGACAAATGGGCCCCAGCAGTGGAATTGCATCGCCATAGAAGGTGAACCATATGTTATCATACAGATGGCGAAGATATCTGTTGCCTGGGATCTACAGTGCCAGATATGTTAACTCCATTCCAAAATACCCCTGAGTTCTGACCAGATGGCTTGGTTGGTTAGCCGTTAGAGCATCGTTCCGATATGCAGAGGTTGCCGGTTCGATCCCTGGTCAGGGCACATACAGAAGCAGATCAATGTTTCTCTCTCTTCCTTCCTCTCTCTCTAAAGTCAATAAAATAAAAGCAAAAAGACAAAAACAAACAAACAAAAAACAAAACCTTTGAATGCCCATTCACTAGTTTATTCTCAGGGCTGGAGGGAGCCAAAAGACTCCCCCTCCTACTTGGGAGGTCCAAACCTTACTAAGAAGTTGGGTTATGGGGACAGGATGTGAATAACAGCTCGTCAGTATCACAGCATGATGAAAACTTTATTTTGACTCGCACAGCTGCGCAAAGGCAAAGTGCAGTCAAGTTGCTTGGAATGAATTTTCTTGTTCCACCATTCTTCCTCCCTCTGCTCTGTGTTTTGTAAAGATTGACCCAGGGACCATGGCACCTGTATCCCTAGAAATCAGATGGCTTCCGTGTCCTCATATTTTCACTGGAACATTTCCATCCCTGTTCTCTGATTTACTGTTTTCCAAGTAACTCACTGCCATGTTGACGGCTGCTTCTGTTATTATCTGTCTCTCTGACGCCCACAGTGCACTGTAAACTCCTCAAAGGCACAGATGTTTGTCTGTTTTGCGCACTGCTCTGCCCCGTGGCCTGGCACTGTGCCTGACATAAATCTGTGCTCAGAAACAATGCCCTCCGAATGATTCTGGTATAATCTAACAAGTAAGAAAAGTGGTTACCACCTCTTACAGAGCTGATCTGCATATGTGATGTAATTTTTAAATTGTTACTGACTGTACTTATTCAAGTGGTTTCAAGTGTTTAATAAAAGTGAGGTGAGTGGAATATATACTAAGAACAATAAAATTAATTGGTTTCCGTTATAAGTAGCATTGCTCTTCTTCTCCCCATAGATTAACAGCCAGAGAAAAAAATTACTTCCCAGGGAGGGGAAGTCTAGGTATGGACTGCGTATCGTGACGTGACTTCCTTTCAAAGAGGAAGGCATGGAAAGGGGAAGAGCACTGAACAGTAGAGAAACATGGCAAACACAACCTCAGCCAGGTGATCAAGGTCAATATCAACGCATCAGTCATGTAGACAGTGTGCATCCTTGGTACCACGTGACCCCAGAACACTCCTAATCCCAGTCTAATCATGAGAGAAACAGCAGACAAATCCGAATGAAGAAATGGTCCACTAAATACCTGTCTCAGTGCCTCAGAACTGTCAAAGTCATCAAAACCAGGGAAAGTCCCAAAAAACCGTCAGGGCCCAGAGGAGCCCAAGGAGGCCTGACAACTAAATGCAATGGGGCATCCTTGGGGAGACCCTGAAACAGAAAGAGGTAAAATTAGGTAAAAAACTAAAGAAATCTACATTGAGTATGGACTTTGGTTAATAATAAGGTATCAGTCTGGGTTCATCCACTGTAACAAAGAGACCACAGGATTGTCATGTGCCAATAATAAAGAAAAGGGAATTGGGCGGGGGGGGGGGGAGGGGATGTACTATCTTTGCAGTTTTTCTATAATTTAAAAGTATTCTTAAAAAATAGTTTCTTTTTAAAAACAAAACAAACATTAGTTCTCTTGTTGTAAAGGGCACATGGTCAAAATGTGAAGAGTAGCGTAGGGAGGAAAAGCCACAACGACCCTCTACCTCCAAGGTGAGCCCCTTTTTTCAATCTCAGTGACAAGAAGAGCTGAAACGGTCACCTCATCTCCACCTGACTGGTGGGAGTGAGGTGGTCCTGAGGCAGGGCTCTTTATCCTGCCCTCAAACGCTTGAGAGATAGAGGTACACCCACACACATACAAATACAGCATGGGAGGGGGGTGTCGCTGCAGCCCCAGCCACTGAGCCAGAGGAAGAACCATGGCCGTCATTGCTATATGGGCTGCAGCCCAGTCGCTGGTGTAACACCCTGACATGGCAAGGTCAGGCCACAGCCAGTGGTGCCAACAGATGACCATGGAGACAGGCCTTCCCACTACCTCCAGCCACCAGAGCCACCATCCACTTTGTAGGGACGCTTTGCAGAAAGTCCCCTTCTGCTGCCACTCTTTACACAGGCTCCAACTTCCGGTCCCCGAGTCGCACCTCTGACCAGGTCCCATTAGTCAGTGGGACTTCGCATGGGTCATTTAAACTTTGAATTATTTAACAATAAATATATACATATCTAGTACCTTTGATGGGGCAGGCACTGTTTCAAGCACCTGACGAATATTATAACCCATTTTAATCTCACAACGGCCCCACAAGGTAGACATCATTGTTGTTACCCTCATTTTACAGTGAGGGAAAGTGAGGCACAGGGTGCTAAATATCTTGCCCAAGGTTACACCACTCACAGGTGGGGCCACACATGAACTCAAGCAGTCTGACTCCCAATTCCTTGCATGTAAACAGTGAGTTATAATATCATCAACCAAAGCTCTTCCATTAGCTCACACAGACACCAAAAAAAGGCATATCAGGGATGGATGTCTACTTGGACTCACAGTTCAGGCATTCCTAGGAAGAGGAGAAAGCAGCCCCCCTCTCCGGCCACCTGCCTTGCTCTTCGGTGGTGGCTGTAAACCACGTGGTCTCACGCACACCTGCTTGGAGACAACTGCTACCGAGTGAATGCTTCCTGACACCTGCTCATTGGCAGAAACAAAACCTAATTTCTTGGCCTTGTTTTCCTGGTACTTACCCTAAAAAAAAAAAAGAAAAAGAAAAAGAAAACAAGGTTAGACCCAGCAGAAAGAATCTTTCTGGGGACAGTAGTTAAAAATCATACCTGTTTGGATGTGGCTTTGAAACCTCAGACAGGGACTAATTTTTTTTTTTCACTGTCCTTTGAAATTCTCCTGTGACCTTTATCCTAGATAAAAGACAGTAGCAGAAATGTTGAGACAAACTTTCAAGTCCTGCAGAGAGGTAAGTGGAAGGTCCAGACCCACGCATACAAAGTGCCCGGAGATCGGAGACTATGTTGATACAATATGTCCGTCTGCCCCAGTGGACCTGACTTGGGACTGAAGACTCTGCCAAGTCTGGCGAGATCCCAAGTGATGCTGACACCGCTGGTCCAACGACCACACTTTGAGCAGCAAGGTTCTAGAGCATTCTCTCCCTACCGGAAGGGGAAAGAGCTCTGGCAAAGAAAATGAGTGTTTTCAACTCCAGATCTCCTCTCCTGGATCCCATTTCCAGTCGGGGTTGTATTTTTGTAAAGCTGAACCCCTGGGGAGAGAGTGGCAGTCACTAAACAATAGTTGAATACCATAACCGTGAGTCTGCATTTACACAACCGATGTGTCCACTGCCTTGAGCTTTGGGGGTGGTGAGTGAGCACGGGTACCTCAGGACTCCAACACTGGCCAGGTTCCAGTCCAAAACCCTTCTTGGAGGAGTCAGTCAGGTCCAGAACCCGCTGAATAATGGAAGGGGGCAAACTGTGCAGGGGATGAAGGGAGGCTGACGGGTCCTGAGGAGTGACCCTGGGCCAGGCATGCTCAGCTGGGTTAACTCTTTCATGTTCTAAGGCAGTTAGGGGGGTAGATGTTGGAATTCCCATTTTCATATACGCAAGAACCCAGGCTGAGGGGGCCAACGACACAACCCGCGTGTGCAAAATCCCAGTTCAGATCTGCATAAGAAAACTCAAGAAGGTGCTCTGTCCACTGCCTTCTTGGAAAGAGCACCCAGAGCTGTTTGAGGAGAAGCAGGGACAGAAAGGGGACCCCTGGACAATGAACTTCAGCAAATGATCTGCAAAGAAGGCCAGGGTCAGACCTGTCTGAAGAGGGTCGTGGGGAAAGGAAAGACATCTAGAATACCCGGGAAGGGGCAGTCACGTGGACAGGAGCTGTTGACCTGACTTACCATGTGGCTTCAAGTACAGGAAAGGGTTGACTCAGCAAGCCGGGGATGCCCGAACCCTGCACATTCCAAAGAAAGTTCTGCCCTCGCCTGGCTCCTGGGAGATGAGCTCTGAGCTCCTGGAATATCTTGCTTGTTCAAAGCATCTTTGTTTACCTGTCTTACGTGGGCCATGCATGATAGTTTGTGCTAACAATGTGATTGATGGTGGAGGCGGTGTCCATGGGGTATCGGTTTGACCTATAGAGGGGCTGAAGCAGTGGTGGGATTCAGCCGGTTTGCACAGGTTGGGCAGAACCGATACCTAATTTTTTGTTGAGTTCGGCAAACCAGTTGTTAAAATGGCACTTGTAACCAGGGTTCTCTGTAAGGTGGGCACCTGGGCAGAGCTGTCCAATGTGGAAATCACAAAATTGACATTCCTTACTCTTTTTTAACATTCATCTGCACAACAGTGTGTTCTAAGTGCCCATAGGAATGTTCATTCCATCCTAGGTGAAAAAAATTGCAAGTGAGGATGCCAATCAAGAAGCAATATGGAAATAGCTTAAATAACAGTTTTATTGTTTTTTTGTCAGGTATTATTTAATATTTTTTCATTAATATTGTAAAACTCTTTATAAGATAATCTATTTTTGTGTACTGATTTTTATTGTTCTTATTTAAGTATTAAATGCATGAAATAATAAACTACCTTTTGGTATGTCTTTTTTTACACTTAAGGCGTCATTAGGACAGAAAACCGGTCGGTAAATTATTTGAATCCCAGCACTGGACTGAAGCTGAGTAACTTAGGTCAGTTAGATGGGTGCTCCATGCCTACAGGACTGACCTTCCCCAAGTCCCTGGACACTAACGTTTGAGTGGCAATTCTCCTGTTGTCACACAGCGCTGCTGTGAGACGTAGGCACTGTCTGCACAAATGTACGGGGAGGAGACAACGAGAAGCTTGTGTCTTGTCTCTCCTCTTACTTTTGCCAATTTTAATCCAAATCCTTTCCATGTGACAAGCCATACCCCTGAGCATAACGGCTTTTCTGGTTCTGTCCGTGCTTCTAGCAAACCACTGAATCAGGGTGGTCTTGAGGACCCCCAATAAACTCACGTATAGAAGAATTTATCACCACCATTGAGGACACACTTGAGTGGGTGGACGGGGAAAGCCTTTAGTTTGGTTTAGATCAGTATTTATTGAGCACTTACTATATACCAGGTACTACTAACTATTGGGGTGTGAAGATGAGGGTCAGAATCACTGTCCTTCAAGACAACCCAGCTCATGAGGAGGTCCCCAGGAAGACAATGATTTCACGTGTAAGCGTTAAGTCCCCTGAGAGAGACAGCACAGTGCCAAGGGCTTGGGATAACAAGAGCACCCAGCAGGATGGACATTCAGGAAAGGAAGGCTTCCTGGAGGAGAGTGCCCCTCCATGGTCATCCCTGATTTAGGGGACTCGGTCACAGTTCCTGGATTTTTGTGACTGAAGGCACAAGTGCTGAGATGAGGAAGGGGAGGTATGTTTCCCATAAGCCCAGTGGACTGCACAATTCATCACAGATGCAGAAATCAAAGTTGGGCTTTGTTGGGAAGAGGAGGACCAGTTTGCTGGTCTCTCTGTGGCTGACCTCAGGATGACCACTGGGCATCCAATCCAGGCATTACGCCTTAGATCACTGCTGGTATCATCACCCATCCCTGCAGTACAAATCCATAGGACCTGTGGGAGCAGCACCCCTATCCTCCTCACCCCCACCCTGGCTGGGCAGAAGCTCTTCCACCCTCCCTGCTGAAAGGCCTTGCTCATTTCTTAAGATCAACTGGGGTTTTCATTCTTTCTCTTTCAAGGGACATTACTACCAAGGAGGGGAGGGGACCCTTAGGATTCTAGCCTCCTGTGTCTTCAAATTCTTCTCCACTATTAAACCTTCCCCACCATCCATTCTGTAAGGCACTTACCTTCGACTTTCACTTACATTGGACACATTTTATTGTTGAATTCCATTGCTTCCAGGATGCTTCTTTAAAAATAAAATTCTACAGCTAATTGCCATGTTCCTATTTCAGACTGAATCTATGGAGACCTTCTTGTACAGTGGCCAACACTGTGCACGTCTTTCGACAGAGGCTCCCGGCCACAGTGCTCAACGCTGTCATGAGGACGACACACACATGCACTTGACCGCTATTTAAATGCACCACAAAGGTGCAGCAACTTATCTCTCACTCAGGGACACCCCTCTCCCTCAAACCCCCCCCCCCATGGACATTTCTCCTTTTGACTGTCTAGCCTCAATGTCTGATCCTATGTTTGGCGAATTGTCTACTCTATGATTCTCAATGGGGGTCAGGGCTCATTGGCCAAGAGAGAAGTGATGAGCTTCTCATCCTCCCATCCTCCTTGGAAGGCGCACCACCTAGATTCTGAAAGAAGCAGGGACCCGGGGTTCATCCTGGTGAAGGCAGCGGCAGAGCAACATGTGGTCACCAGGGCAACAGCAGCTGTGGTATTCAGAGTCCATGGGTGGCGTGGTTGGGATCCAGACCAGACTGGGTTGTGTTGCTGACCCTCCACCTGCTCATTTCTTCTTGCCTGAACTACAGACTTCCTGCTATTCACGTCATTTCAGGAAATTACTTTACCACTTGGAGCCAGTTTCTCTTCCTTAAAACTAGATATGCTGAGTGACACGTACCACCACTTAAAAATCATGTGCCTCCCAACATCCTCTCTTCTTCCCTACCTGTCCTACCTGGCCATGAGCCAGACACTTTGAAAAGGCACACGGATAAAAAGGGACCGTGAGATTCTAAGTTAGGACCAGAGATGGTGAGTGAAGAAGACAAGAGAGAAAGTTCTCTCCTCATTAATAGCTAGGAAACAGGTTGAGAGGTTAACATGTAATCAGTAATTCCAGCATCTTACAAAGTCTCTTTAAAAAGTTATTAATGTCAGCAATAGGAGAAAAAGAGCAGTCAATTTCCTCCTTTTCTCTTCTGCACCTCAGCTCTAAAAGTATGTATCTTTGGCTTACATATGCTCGAAATGTTTGCTATTTACACTGCTCATAAAAATTAGGGGATCAGAGAGCATGCAAATACTCTAGTACTTTCAGCCTTTTTATAGTGCATTTTCACCAATGAAATAAGTTAGTTTTGCATCTCATTTGCATAATTGAACTTTCCTTAACTTGTTTACTTTTCTGATGTTCTTGTTTAATAAAAGAAATCAGCCTGACCAGGCGGTGGTGCAGTGGATAAAGCGTCGGACTGGGATGCGGAAGGACTCAGGTTCGAGACCCCGAGGTCGCCAGCTTGAGCGCAGGCTCATCTGGCTTGAGCAAAAAGCTCACCAGCTTGGATCTAATAAGGTCACTGGCTCGAGCAAGGGGTTACTCAGTCTGCTGAAGGCCCGCGGTCAAGGCACATATGAAAAAGCAATCAGTGAACAACTAAGGCGTCGCAACGAAAAACTGATGATTGATGCTTCTCATCTCTCTTCGTTCCTGTCTGTCTGTCCCTATCTATCCCTCTCTCTGACTCTGTCTCTGTAAAAAAAAAAAAAAAAAATCAAATGCTTTTTTTATTGCTTCATATTCATTTTGAAATATCCCCTAATTTTTGTGAACTGTATATTTCCTTTGAGATCAGTTTTCAGTCTGTTATCTACATGAGAGTTGTTCCATCTTTTCCTCCACAAAACCCCAGGGGGACTTATTGTCCTCCATCAAATACGGCAGCGCTGACCGCTTCCCCAAGCAGACACCATCACTTAAAACACACAACATTATCTTCTTTATTTAATTGTTTAATCAGTTTACATTCCACAACTGACAGGTTATTTATTTTTTATTGTTTTTCCATTAATTACCAGACACTTTTTTATTTTCTTCAATCGATGGAAATACAGTATCGCTGCCAATTTGAAAAAGAAAATTGCACGATGCAGTCTGTGTCAGTGAAGTCCCCGAATGCTCTCTGCTTCCTCAGCCCTCGCAAAGTCACAGGAACCTAGCAGTGTCCCTTGTCATCCCCCCCTCCTACTTCCCTGTGAAATTCACCTCTCAGAATAGCACAAGAGTTTCAAGATGTGGTTTGGATCACCTTTCGTGTAATTAATTATGAGAAGGAACAGACAGTACAGTAGATCTGATAAGATGTAGCATTCTTGTTAAAATTAAACAACACATTTATTCACATCGTATCAGAATAAAATTAACATAATATTTAATCTTATTTTAGCACCAATAACCACAGAAATTGCTACCTCCAAGGGCAGAGGCGTGTTGGAATCCTGCAGTACACACCGCTCTTTGTCCAACCAATCAGAAAGCACTATGCAAATTAAAGTAAAGGTAAATAAATTTATATTGACTGAGCAAATAATCTGATGGACCATAAACACTCCAGGTGTCTGAGGGTATCCTCGGCTATGGTCCCTGTCTAATGATCATATATATAAACCATACCAAATCAGCTCAAGTTCTTTTGCTCAGTAACACAAGGCTCAGTAAATGAGTCAAACCTTGTCATACTGGCTCTTTGAAAGGCTTTGAGAATGAGGGGTTGCTTGCTAACATTTTATCTTGTTCTCTACGCTAAGATCTTGCAACTTGTCTTTTTTCCCCTGAACAAAAGAGGTTTCTTTAAATTGAAGGAAAGTCCCGGGCAGGGGAGAGACAGGCAATGGTGGAACGAGCAAGTCCCAGGGCAAAGAACAGAGCTTGTCACTGCCACCTCCTAGGACACCCAGTTTGCCTATGGCCACTGCTTTTCCCAGAGTATCCTCTTTCTGCATTCAATTTTAAGATACAAATTTAAGGAAAACAAGGGATAGAACCAAGAGCTCCAAATATTGATGAGTTGTTATTAGCAGGTGACTGGACCAGATAACAAAAGGTTGTGGAGATCTTTATTCTTGACAAAAAAAAAAGTCTGTCTGTTCCCCTCCCCCCATTGCTGTAAGATAATGGGAGCTGAAGTAAGAGACTTGCTTTGGCCTCCATGACCTTGATGGGTCATTAGGATTATGCCCGGGAACAGGGCTGATACTCCTATTGGGCAGGTGTGACATGTAGTGGATAAGCAACTGGTCTTCTCCTGTAATCAGGCAGATGGAGCAAAACTTCCAGAAGCCAGGACAGCAGCCTAGACATGGCTCTTGTTCTTTCTGCTCTGGGCCAATGCTGACCTCCAGCCTCCATCAGATGTGAGATCTGGGAGAGTCATGGGTGAGGAGGACCCCTGCAGTCTCATGACAGAGAGTGTAAACCTTCACCATCCTATCTGGTACCCAGGGGCCATGGGCACTGGGCACTGGAACTGTGGCTGATATGAATTGAGATGCTTCCTAAGAATAAAATTCATTTTGGATTTCGAAGGTGTCATTTGGGGGAAAAAATAAAGCATCCCATTCTTTGGTAATTTTTTATATTGGATTTTGTGTTAAAATAATACTAGTTTTGACATGTTGGGTTAAAAATCTGTGTTAAAATTAAATTTCACCTGCTTCTCTAGACTTTGAAAAATGGGGCTACTATTTTTATCACCACTGGAATGATATTTAAAATCACATTTGTGGCTCGCATGATGTCTCTGTAGGATAGCACTGGTTTAAATGGCCTTCCTGAGGCTGGTCCGGAAGCTGATAGTGATGGAACATCAGACAAGAGGAAGGTCTGGAAAGGAGGGGTGGGGTTAGGTCACTGGTCACGGCCACTATAAACCCCTTCCAGAGGCAGCTGGACTTCTCGATCCTGGAGGGGAGGCGGCTTTTTGTGTGATTAGATAGCCCACCCTGCCTCTCTTTCCTACTTCCTCTCACTTCCGGATGCTCTGCCTTTGTGGGGCTCCCTCTCTGCTGCCATGCTGAGGATGTTCTGTGGCTGTTGCCCTCTTCCCTCCAAAAGGTTTATCTTCATTCTATTCCCAACTCTCCTCTGCTAACCGCTGCCTCGACCCCCCACTGCCTGCCTGGGGTTTATCCATTCTGATTTGGCAGCTTCCCTTAGGGGGACTGCCTGCTCCTGATCCCACAAGCCTGAGCTGTATAGTGAGTCACAGAGCACAAAGTGGTTCGCATGCATCCTATCCTTGGGTCGTCTTCCTCTTACCCTAGCATGGCAAAGTTCTGTCAGGGACCACAGTAAAACGCGAGCGTCAAAGAGTGTGTGTAGTGGGGGGAAGGCATCTGAGAATGAAAGGTAGATCGAAGGTTTTGAGCACAAACTGGCTGTGAGCTTGAGGCTACACTCTGAGGACTGGAAGTGGGGTGAGCATCGCTGGGGTACCCTCCAGGTGGACCTCCATACATGAGCGCACACCAGCACTGGACAAAAAGCCTCTCTAAAAATAGCAGCAGACTGGCCGAGGAGACTTGGTGTCCTGGAAGCCCGTCCCCGGGAGCCCCGCCCCCGGAAGCCCCCTGCTCCCTGACTGGCTGGGAGGGCACGGAGACACGGTGAGGTAACAAGGCTTGCCCGAGGCCTCACCTGACCCCCAGGTCTCCTGTGTTCAATCTTCAGGATCACCTTCACCTGTCAGACTTGCATGACTTGCTTTCACGTTTTGGAAAATCTACTTGACTTGAAAGGCAAAAGCCTTCAGAACAGAGAGTTACAAGCAGACACTAGTGACCGTCAGAGAAACAGCCAGAAAAAAAAAAGTCCTATGCCAATGGCTTCCCTCCCATTCAAATCCCACCCAGTCAGGATTCTGGGGCAGTTCACATAAAGTCCTCCGAAAACTGAGGGCTACATCATTGCATTCGCTTAGTCTTGAGTCCCTCCCCCTACGTTTAGTAACCACTTTTATTTGTACATTTTTTACAGATAGTCTTGAGTAGCAAAAACAGTCTCACCGTGGGCGGAAATGGGAAAGGACCATGAGAATGGGTTAGTGAAAGCGCTCAGTGAGAAGGGCATTGTCACATTCACAACAACACAGACACCCTGACACATCCAGGCTGGGAAGGGGTCCACAGGTGACCAGGAAAGGAAGGGAGAGGCTTAACCAGAGGAAGAAATGGGGGCAGGAGAGGACAGAGGGACACAGAGTCCCCACAAGGAGCCACGTCCAGTCCCTGGCAATGAAGACAAGGAGCTCTGATTGCTGAGACTGGTGTCCGTCGAACAAGGCCAGGTGTGAGCTTCTGCTATGCAACTCCGGAGCTCACACCCAGTTTTCTGTTTCTCAATAGTGAGCAGACACCCCCTACAGTTGGGTAGTCCCCCTGTTCCTGGTGGAGCTCCACCCAGATAGGGAGCAATGACTTGGCCATCCCTTAGAGAGGAGGTCTCGCCACAACACCAAAGCCCAATCGCCTACAGAGCAGAAAGCGTGTGGACCCCTCTGGGAGTGAATTCTTCCCTTGTGCCAAAGCTAGGGATCCGTTTTCCCAAACAGGTTTACACCCAGAACCTCTCCCAGGGAATACATCACCTAGAGGCATTCCTGTAAGAACCCACACGCCTCTCATGATGCCATCAGCTTCACTCACCACCAACAAGACAGACCCCGGTTCCTTGAACCCTGTTCCCACCTTAAACTGAACAGACCATTAGAACATTTCAGAATAGGATCTGCTCCCTCAACTTGGGCGTGGACAGCTAGAAATAATGTTAGGAATATGGTAAAGGAAAAAAATAAGGCATTGACCATGGGCCTTGGTTAAGTGCTACCTGTTTTAGCTCATATATGTGCTCTTTGCCCCACATGGTTTACTCACGCCATCCCCTCTGGCAATACGCAAGAGGAAGGACGAGTGCCCTTTGCAAAACTGGCTCTGGACAAAAGGCAGCAAGCCCGGGGAAGGGGAAATGAGGGTGCCAACTCCTCTGGAGGACCTGAATGATGGAATGACATCCCACGGGCTGAAGTTGACAGGCGGCCAGGGTGACCTCTCATGCAAGATGACCCTTTCCACAGCCGGCAGGGGGTCTGCTGCTGCGGGATCATTCGAACAGTGCATAATGGATGTGACACTTCATGCTTGCAAATTGCTTTGCAATTTCTTTTGTCACCCTTGATATACCATGAGGTAAAGTGTTATCACTGTTCTCATCTCGTGGATGAGGAAGTTCAAGTATGGAGCAGACAGAGTCACAGTGCCAGAGTCACAGGTCACCGCAGGGCAGAGCCGGGAGGAAGTTTACACTCCCTGGGTTACACACGTGTGGCGTAACCACTGAGTTACTCCCACGACAGCGCTCTTACACCTATATTAGATGAAGATGGCATGCAAACAAACAAACAAAAAAAAACAAAAAAAAAAGAAAGAAAAAGAAAGAAAAGGAAAGAAAATCCCAAAGTATAAAACTTTTAGCTCTGTTCCAAGCCTGCCATGAAGCTCTGGCATGGGAGCTTGTACAAAGCCCTCTCTGCTATCTTTGGGGGCTCAGAGCACCTGTGTTCTCACTGCCTTGAACACAACAAGGTCAAGTCCACACGGATCAGTGTGGTTCTGCAACCAAGGCCTGACCTCCTACCCCCAACTTCCAAACCAGGGACAACCACTGACCGGAAAATGTTGGGGCCATAACCCTGGTGTCTCAGAGCAACGGAACTATAAACAATCTTTTTTTTCTTTTCTTTTTTTGTATTTGACTATTCTAATTTTCTACAATGAGCAAGTATTATTTTGAAAAAAGAAATCAACTAGCCAATAATAATGTCATCCGAGGACAAACAATAATGTTTAAGAAACACCTTGCACTGTGGCACCATCAATGGAAGGAGGCCGAACATAGCCCGCCAAGTCGACTGCTTTGAGAGACACCAGAATCATTCATGTCCATCAACTCAGGTGTTTAAAAAACTGTCCCCTTACTCCATGATGTACCAGATGGAAGACAGCACAGAAGCCCACTGGGTGGCATGCCCCAAATATTGTTACCTGTGACAAAATCAACTCTCACTATGACTCCTCCTATTTCCCTGGAAAGGGCTGGATGTGTCCACTTGGATGGTTGGTCCTCAGGGCAAAGAAGACATTTTTAGAAAGTTGGCTTTACCTTAACTATGAGTCAACCATGAGTCCTACACAAATGACACCAAAGATAACCAAAGTGTATTTCTTCCCTCTCTTCTCCCCAGATACTTGAACATCAGGGAGTTAGAGCTCTCAGCATACAATGTGTAAAGACAGTCGATTCTACATGTTGCTAGATTTGCGACACACTGGATTTCATCATTCTGAATCGGTTCTCAGGTGGGCAGCTGCAGAGACCAAAACAACATATCCTCCCACGGACTCAGCCCAAAGAAACGTGATCATTTCATTTGAGGCCTCTTAGGACTGCAGATCAATATTAAGATGTAGGGCCCAGCCTCAGAGTTCTTGTAATATCTTCTTCCCTTATCCCTAGCAAGAGCACATACCAACACAGCACCAGGGCCCAGGGCATCGCTTACGGCCGTGCTGTCTTGATTTGGTGGGGTTGTCGGGTCTGTGTGACTTCATGATCCCTGAAGTTGAAAGGGTAGAGCTGTGGAAAGGCTGGAGCTAGCTAGTGGGAAGGAGGGCTGAAGCTGGAACAGGCCCATTTTAAAAATGTTTGTTCTGTGTTGATGCCCAGGAACCACAGACCTCCTTATAAAACCTACCTCCATGACAGGCAAGGGGGGGGGCTGCTTGGATGCCTGCGCCTCTCTCGAGACAAACTCCTTAACTATTCTAATTGACCACTGTTGATGCAGAAGAAAAGTAGGAGTGGAGAAAGGAAAAGGAAAGAAGAGAAGAAACCAGAACTCCCAAAATGGGGAGAGAAAGAAATAGAACCTCTTTCCAGGCAGACACCCCACTTTCCTGAATCCTCAATCTCACAGGAGAAAGAAGGAAATAAAAGTTGAAGTGGCCCCTACACTCAAGGCTGACACGCACAGAGCTCAGAACACATGACGTCACACAGACCAGGGCACAGACTTTGCATGCAGCCCTGTAAGGAATTTGAACTTGACCCGGGGTGGGGGCTGGGAGCTTTCGTGAGGTTGCTGAACCCTAAATCCCGCAGGACGCTGGGTTCTACTCTGATAGGGAGTTAGAATTGGACGTAAAGAGTCTCACAGTCAAGCCTCCTCCTTCTTTCTCCTTCACTTCTTCCTTTTCTTCTCCCTCAGCCACCTCCCACCACGGAGCTTCAGCAACTGCTTGGAGCGGCATGTTTTAACCTGAGCTCCAGTGTCTGTGCTGGGAGATCCAGGTCGCCTGGGAAGGTCTCCCACTGGCCAGGACTTGCCATTCATACAGGGCACCCCTCCCGGCCATGTGGCTGGGCATGTTCTGGGCCCCAAGCCGGATCAGACCCCAGAGTGTGTGTGTCTGTACAGATCTGGCCCCCTTAACAAATAATAATAATAATAATAATAATAATAATAATAATAAATAAATAAATAAATAAAAAGCAGCTCGGGGCTCCTACCCTGCGATGGTGACTTGGTAGCCCAGATGGTTTCCTTCTTTCCCAGGAGCCCTCCCAACATTTCAGGGCAATTTTAAAGGGGTGCCATAAGCTGTGTTACTGGTCTACCATAAAGATTAGTGCTTGGAGAGAGTGGACGATCTTTTTATGGCAAGCAGGGCATAAAAAAAAAAAAAGAGTGGATAAATAATGATAGGTCTGGAGGCAAGATCCTCAAATGTGGTTACTCCAGAGAAGTTTAGATGATGGATAGCCACTGACCCCATTGAGAATCCTTCCCTCGTTTTCCTGCAATTGGAAAACAGCCGGCCTTCGGGTCGGGTCACACACAAGCCCTTGGCCCCAAACAGATGCTGGTGGACACCTGCCTTTCTCTGCTCAGTGGAGCCCATTCAAGACCTTTGGAAGGAAGACAGAGGCTTCTCAATCTGAGATACTTCTCCTCACTTTTCCTTAAGCCCAAGCATGCTTTTCCCCTTAAAGAGGAAAATCTGACTTCTCAAAGAAAACTTGAAAACAATTCCCTGTACAGTTGAAAACTGGACCTTCTTGAAAATGATTTCCCTTTTTATAGACTAAATTCTCTGCTTTAGAAACCTTTCTTAGAAGCAGCATTGGAAGTCAACAGGAGTCACGGGCAAGAAAATCTTGCAGAGGACACCCACACCTGTGTCCAGATACATATTGGCACAGGTATGCATAAAATGCCCCAGAGAAATACACGCATACAAAGACCACATTCAGGCCCATTCGTGCACAGCAGGGGTCCTATCCAGATGCAGGTTACACACACACACAGCCGGAAAGAGAAGATGAGGTGACAGGCGAGACTGACAGGTGGGTGGATGAGAGAGTGGGAGAGGCAGATGCTAAGGAGTTAGCAGGTCAAAAAGGCGGAGGCCTGAGGAAGGATGATGAAACAGGGCGCACGAGTGGGAAGGGAGGCTGCTGAACGGTTGGCAAGGTACTCAAAGCGTTATTTCTTCCTGACGCTACTGAATTCTCACCCACAAGGCTGATGCATGACTGCAGACCTCGGGGACTCCCTCCTCGCCTCCCCGGGGCTGCTCAGCCCCAGCAGGGTCGCTGAGATGGCGGTCAGCTGCTCCTGCCCACTCTACCTGGCAGCCCTCTGCCCCTCCGGCCTTCACAGCTTTCTGGCTGACTTTGTAGCTCCGTCACCTGGTGCACGCCAATTTGCTCAAGTGAGCCGGAGACACCGGGCTGGATGCAGGCCACCTCTGTTTGGGCGCTAGGCACCATGGCGGCTATTTTGGGATTCATGGCCTTGACTATCAAGAGGGGAAGGAGGAGAATGGGAAGAGTCAAGAGTTCTCCATCAATTTACACAATATCATACAAACGTGAGCCCATGGGGCATAGAGGCGCTCTCTCTGCATGTGATCCTTTTCCTTTCGCCTGGACAGAAGTCGCCTCTGGGGAAAGGGTGGATGTCCAGTGATGAAGGACAGCTTCCACGATGGGGAGGGAAAGGTCTCGTGTGGTGGACAGACTTGTACAACAGCAGCAGGGGTCACCCCTCCTGAACTGTGTCCCCCTCGTCACTCCTGGCTCTTGTGCCCAGCTATGTAGTGAACTCCAGAAATTAGAGGATGAAATCCCGGGGTGTCCCAGAACTGTGATGCGAAGAGCCACAGGGTCCTCTGCCCAGTGGTTCTGTTGTTCCTTTTCTGCCCTCTGGGAATTTCAGCTGCACTAAAAATAATAGAAAAAAATGCAACACGCACAATAAAACCCACACTCAGAAAACATCCACCACACACACACACACACACACACACACACACACCCACTCTCCAGGGATGGGAAGCTGCAGAATTGGCACCCACATGAGCCTCGTTATTATTCCCGGTCTTGGGGCCTCGGGGCTGGGCCCCGACACCACCCCGCTGGGTAGAGGGACAACAGTCATAATGCAGGGCTTTCATTTTAAAAGGTGAAAAGGAAGAAAGGAAACCACCCCAAGTGGTGACTTCACACATACACATGCACGCACACGCACACCACACACAGACATCACAGCATCACTCCAAGGCTCCGGTCCTGCCCAGGGAGTGCAGGTGGGGCTGGGGGCAGGGTGGCCTCCTGCTTAACTTGGTGTAAGGCAGCTGGAAGGTAAGATTAGGTTTTCTGAGCATCCTCTGAGGTGTTCTTCGGTCGATGCCGATCTCGCCTCTCAGCAGGCTGCTCTCTCCCCATTTCCACCTCTAGGACTTGGTCCAAAAGTTTGGCAGCAAAGGGAAAACCTCCTTCTTGATTTGTTTCCTCCTCCGCTCCTTGGGTGTCGCTGGTGGGCCAGGACGGGAACCAGAACAGGAAGAACAGGTGAAGGCATGGTTCCACCAGGGCCTCAGAGGTTTGGTGACATTCTGCAGATAAGGGCGTCGCTTCTCTGTGGTATGATCGGTGTTGGGGTGACTGGCCCAGGGGGGTGGCACTCTTCCTTCTCCACATCGGTGCCACTCCAACCCACCAGCACCGTCCCTTCCCAGCCCACCACCCCGTCCTCGTGCGTGACGGGGATCAGGACCCTGTCGCGAGTGGTGACGTTCACTCTGTCTTCAATGAACTATGGAGCCAAAAGTTAAGAGCTGATGGAAGAGCCATGTGGTGGGAACGCCTTCCCCATCTCAGTGATGGGGCAGCAAACACAAAGTCTGACAGGATGCGGATGCCTGAGCCAATTCCACTCCCCCTTGGCATTGGCACCATCTGGGGTTAGTTTTGTTTTATATATGTATATTATATATATATTTATATATATATATATGTATGGGGTTTTTTTTGTGTTTTGTTTTTTGTTTTAGCACACTGTCCCATTCTCGGGTCTGGATTTAGGGCAGTTGGTCCTCGGGACAGGTTGGACAGAAGGGGCCAAGGTACAGAAGAACCCCGAGATGAGCGTGAGGCCCAGGCCCCCCCACGCACAGAACATGGACCATCCATAGCCATGGCTGATGTCGTCTGGGAGTCCGTACAGGTAGCGAGGGTAGCGTGACAGCTCAAAGTTGATCCCGGCCACACAAGTGCACAGTGATATGATGCAGAAGGTTCCTGAAAAGCAAGGGAAGAAACAGGGGGCGGTGGGGTGGTGGGAGGAATGGGGAGGAGAAGGGAGAGGAGAGGGAGAGAGAAAAAGAGAGAGAAGTGAGGCTCATTACAGTTTCAGTTTTCTTGAATAAGAAAAAAAAAAAGAAAAGATCGAGGTAAGAGGAACTCGCAAACAAGTTCAACATCTGGAAATATCTGCGGAGAGGAGAACAAAATTGAGGGATCAAGCCTTCCTTGCTCTGCATTAACTGTCCAGTCTTGGACAAACTCAGGAAGCATCTCCTTTGGGAAGATACTAAATAAACGTCATAATAGAGTTTTGTATCAAGTGGAGCAAGGCAGAGAGCATTCAGTTCATTTTTTCTGAAGCTTTTAAAAAGTCACTGTCTTGACCCTGGCTGGTTGGCTCAGTGGTAGAGCATCGGCCCAGCATATGGAAGCCCTAGGTTCAATTCCTGGTCAGGGCACACAGGAAAAGTAAACATCTGCTTCTCCACTGCTCTCCCTCCCCCTTCTCTCTCTCCCTCCCCTATCCATAGCCACGGTTTGAATGGTTCCAGCAAAGTTGGTCCCAAGTGCTATGGGTGGCTCTATGGCCCTGTCTCAGGTGATAAAATAGGTCGGTTGCTGAGCAACAGAGCAGCGGCCCCAGATGGGCAGAGCATTGCCTTATAGGAGGCTTGCTGGATCGATCGCTATTGAGGTACACACACAGGAGTCTGTCTCTGCCTCCCTGCCTCTCACTTAAAAAAAATTCACTGTCTTTCTTTGGAGACACAGAAAACACTCTATTTGCTACTTCTTTAAAGAGAAAGATATCATTATTCTTTTCTTTCTATACATAATGTCTACCAATATTGGGTTTTCCTTTAATCCATTCGCCAATAGGTCATCCAAATTCTGGAAGCCCTTTCCTGTTTCCTGTAGGACATTTCTCAATGTGTTGTCCTTGGCATGCTAACCCCATGAGACACACTTTTACAAAGTGGCAGTGGCATCAGCATGTCCGAGAGGCTCCGTGCTCAACTCCTCACCACATAGATCCTCAAGCCACTTTGCACACGCTGACCTTTCTGACCTTGTCTTGTGAGGCATTTCACAAACTTACTGAATGTTATGACTTCCTCTTTAAAAAAAAACAACATTGGTCCCATGAACCATTGAGACGGCTGATATAGGAGACAGGATGCTATAAAATGCTATAGAATTGTACACCCATTTTAAACCAATACAGATAGCTGGTGTACCTGATTTGAGTTCAAGAGCTTTTCCCAGTTATTTTCTGTGTCTTGTGTTTCTCCTGTCACCACTGATGAGAGCAGCAGCCTAAGGACATAGGTAGGCATAGTTTGGAAAGGTTGGGTTGGGTGGATGGAAGGTAGAGGGAGAAGGATACTTTTTAGGGGTTGAGAACAAGAGAGGTGCATTATGTTTATGTTTATTTAAGGCCTCTTGTCTCCTGGTGGCCAATTTATTCCAGCCCTCAGGCCTGTGAACTTGTGATAATGTCAATGGCCATACGAGAACCAATCATACCTAATATTAAGTGCTGCATGCTAGAAACTGTGTTAAGTGCTTCCCAGGTACTAACCCTTTAATTCTCACAACAAATCTGTGAGGTAGGTTCTTTTATGATCCCCGTTTTACTGGCTGAGGAGATTGAGGCCCAGAGAGCTTCACACATTTGCTTAAGATCACACAGCTAGTAACTGGCAGGGCCAGGCTGCAAACTCAGGCAGGCCCAGCTCCGGAGTCCACAGGCTTATCCTCTGCACTATTTAAGACTGGTGTCACACAAGGTGGTTACCCTTCGGGGGTCCCCGCTGCTGTCCACCTGGACTCGGCATGAATTCTGTATCTCTCAGTCAGGGGTAGGGTGGTCTGGTGTTCCAGGAGTGCTTGCTAAAGCTAATTGCTGCCCCTCCCCCACAGCAGCTGGTTCAGTAGGTCCAGGTGTGGCTTGAGAATCAGTATTTTGACAAGTTCTTGGGTGATGCTGATGCTGCTAGTCCAATGACCACACTCTGGAACCACCAAGTTAGGAGAAACGTTTTACTGGACAAAGAGGAAACCAGTCGTCCAAGGTCCAATCACAGGGGAAGAAATACTCATGGGCAATAAATGTGAAAAATGCTTAATTTTACCAACAACCAGAGAACTGAAAATTAAAAGCAGAGTCCTAGAGCATCATCCAGCAAGTTAACGAAGTTTTATTATTTTTTATTATTATTTATTTATATTTGCTTTGCTTTGTGCCTGAGCACCCAGCTCCAAAACTGGTCAGGGAGCTGTACAATGGACCATCCTGTTAGACTAGGGGCAGTGATCAGGGAAAGAGTTCATGCCTTTGGCCTATGACTGCATTTTGGATAGAGAGCCTAGTCCCTCCTGGGGACACAGTCTTAGACAGGATGTTCGGGGGCTGGAGGGCGTATGTGAGGCGCTGCTATTGGAGGAGGGGCCAGAGGAAGCCCCAGCGAGTGGGGTGAACACATGAGCAGAGAGCCCCTGAGGTCTGAGCTCTAGGTGGAGGGCCTGCAGGGGTGGACATACTTTGGTGTCTCTGATCTGCATCCCAAAGACCACTATGTCGTGAGTGGACAGGACAGTGCTGAGACCAGTCAGGGGCCTGCTGCAGTCCTCTGGGAGCAGGGGGGTGGGGTGGGACTGCTAGGCGGGAGCAGGGCACCAGGGAATGACTGTTCAGTGAAGGATTGCTTGGAGAGGCAACTGGAGGCGAGGCCTCGGGGTGACCCAGGCACAAGTGCTGCATATGTATCTGTGTGCACGTGTGTGTTTGTGCCCAGGTGTGTATGCGTGCACATGTCTGTGTGTGTGTACATGCATGAGTGTGTAGGGACAGCCACAACATACAGACACTAACGGCACCATCATCACTTGGAAGAACAGCGGTCCCAGACTTGGGAGAGTTACAGAGCACGCACGGGTCCCCCCTGCTGTGCACTGCGGTTCAGACGCAATTCCACAATGGCGTCCAGGGCAGACCAGGGCGTGCCCCAAACTTTCTGAGTCAGAATCTCTTGGGGAAGAGGGAGGAACTCTTTCATTTTTAAGAGTTCCTTAGGTGACTTCTGTTGATCAGCCTGAGGAGCCCCTTGTGTTAGGGCTGGGGTCCTTGGTATCACCAATAGACACAGACCCAAGTGGGGGGAGGAGCCGAGGGGGCCAGAGGGAAAGAGGGGGGAAGCACTAACAAGGAGGGACAGCCATGGCCCAGGAGTGCAGGAGGTGAAGCAAGCTTCATTTGGACGCCAGTTTCAAATAATCCAAATTCCTACCAACCAGAGCTGGCCTGCTTGTGCCTCAAGAACACATTCAAGTCCTGGTTTGGAAACCTGGGCATGCAATGATATTATTTACTAGAATTTAGACTGAGGACAGGAAGTGTGTGTGTGTGTGTGTGTGTGTGTGTGTGGTGTGTGCGCACACACACGCTGATTTCAAATCTCCGCTGCCCTTGAGATATGAAGGCACTTGGAACCATAGCTCAGAGCCTGGTAGAAAGTTCTGAGCTACATACATCTGTGGGCTGAGTCATCACTTTATAAATCAAAGCTCTCGATGGGACTGAGGTCAGCTAAGGACTTTACATAAACCGTTTGTACACAGGGTACTTTAAAAAATGTCTCCTCATTGGAAGGTGCGCGAGATTCCTGATTAAGCCCAGTGATTTGTTCTGGGAAAGAAGGTTGACCTCAAACAAGTTTTGTTCCTCCCAAGTGGCCATGAGCTGAAACAGCCTTATGCGCACAATTCTAATAGCGTCTTCTGCAAGAGGGGTGGACAGGACGCAGAGGATGCGGTTGATAAATCAAGAGTGACGAGATTCGGTCCTTGTGGACCTAATTACCCATTGGAAGTGGCCCAATTTGCTGATAACATACATCTTGTTATGTTAACATGGTTAATTGGGAGGGGGGCGTCTTCCCGCCTTAACTTCCTGTTAGTTGTTCTGAGACTTTAAAACCTTTTGAAATTTCTTGTGTTATTAGCACTGGTCACTATTTCCATGGATGGGGGAGAAAACTTTCAGGGTGCTCCCTTAAGATGGCCTGTTAAGCAGGCCGTCTATACAACCTGCTAGGAAATGCCGTGTGCCAATGAGGAAAAGCGGGCACAGGTTGGGTGAGTTTCCACGCCCGCCACTGTCCATGGTTGCATTCCAGGATTTCCATTTCTCCGTCCTTCCACACTTACAAACTCCAATTTGAAAATGTGCATTAATAATTAGAAGTGGGTATGTGCAGGCGCAAGGCAGATTCTCAATAAACTGATGGACGGGCTGCATGATGTGTTGTCATTGTTAATTAGCAGCATGTTCTCATGTTCTGATGACTGAAATAACCATGCACTCTGACACACAGTGGGGGAGATGGGGTACAGCGGGCAATGGCTCAGCCTGACTCAGCTCTCTGTCCAGTGTGATGGACCTGACTCTCAGAACTGAGGAGTGTGGAGTGGAGTCTTCCCTCCTACCGCCGTGGCCACCACCTCACTGAGGTTTTGGGAACTAAGATTTTAATTGTTTCTGCTGGAGAGTCTATCTCAATAGATTGTACAGCACTGGGAATTGCAAGCTCTCTCCATTCACCCAGAGAACAGTGGTCCTTTGGGCAAGTACGAAGTCCTCCTCTGTCCCCCAGTAGCAGACCTTCAGTTCTGGCACTAGGTCTTTAGAGTCTGCCACTTTATGTCTCATGAGCAGTTACTGAGAGACCTGTGAGGGATGACGAGAGGCCCCTCACTCCCTACATGATAGACATACAAAAGAGCGTTCTGTGTCTAGTTAAACTTATACTCACCCCAGGGCCTTTGCACTTGCTGTTCCCTTGCCTGGAAAGGCCTTCCCCTAGCTCTTCTTGGGTCTCAATTCAAATATCATCCTTGCAGAGAGATCCTCCCTGGCTCTCTTCTAAAGCAGTGCCTCCCAGTGCTTTTCAAACTGTGTTCCACGGAGGTGTCTCAGGAGCAAGAGGGGAACCGAAGAGGCACCCAGCCCTCTCCCTTCTCTTTGGACAGAAGAGCCTCGCTTTGATCTGTTTCCATGTGAAATTTCATCTGAAGAAAGGAGTCCAGTGATTTAAACATTTTTGAGAAGCACTGGCCTAGTCTATTCGCAAGCAGACCCCAAGGTATGTCATAATGGGGACTGTGCTTTGGACAGCCAAGTCCGAGGACATTCATTAGCTGCAAGCCCCTTCCTGTGGCAGAAAGGGCTGGCCAATCTCAACCCTCGTTCCTGCTGGTTCTGGAAGGAGCCTCAGACTCCGCCTCAGCCCAGCCCTCCAGGCAGCCAGCCCAATCTAGTCAGCTGCAGCTGGCTGGAACGAGAAATGAAACCCAATTACCCTCTCTGTGCCAGGATGTTCAGTCACACGGACTCGGAGCTCAGGGAGTCCAGCTCGTAGAGACAGCACCAACCCACGTAGCTTGTGCTAATAAGACTCTTCGCCATCAAGGGAACAGGGCCCTTGAGAACCAACCAGTGTCCCTGTTTGCAAATCCATCTGTCAGTGGGAAGGCATGGCCAACGGGCAGAGCAAACTATGTCAACATAAGTGCTTCCCTCTGAGTGTTCAAAAACAACACCTGCGTCCTGGCATGACTGTCCCCACATCCATCAGGTCACCTTGTGACCAATGGCCCCACCCCGGCCACTCCTACCTGTGTGTCTGGTCAGCACCTGTCTGGGGGGGGGGTGTCCTGGGATTGCTGCCCACCCTCTGTCCCCTGCCCCTGTCCCCTGCCATGCCAGGCACAGCTGGAGTGAGAGTGGAAACAGTTTTCCTGCCCCGTCTGCCGACTCTGCGCTCCAACGCCACGTATAGCCTCCTCGCCCACCTCCCTCACCTTGCCATCATCGCTAATTAACACTGCACTGGTTGCCAAGTATTAGCTCCTAGTCTCTCCCCCAGTTTTAGCTTCTTGGCTGTTCGACAACTTCCTCCTTCTTGGATATCTCTGGCCTCAGCTCCCAAGCTGCCCCCTGATCCAGGACTGGTCCCATGTCCGTAGTGTCCTTCCTATCTTCTGTCTGCGCCTCTCAGCCTCCTTCCGTCCTCTCAGACTTGAAAGACCAGTGCCCGAGTGCATTATAGGATCATGTGATATCGTGTAGCATGTGATAACGTGTCCCCCACCCCCAGGGACACAGAGTGCTCAATGCTCCCCGGCTGTGCACAGACTTCCAGTGCTTCCCCCACAAGCCCCAGTTCCCTGAACTTCCTGACTTCTTTCCAAGCCCTGCTTCCCTAGTAGGGCAATCAACCATCCCAGTCTGCCTGGGAGTTGGTGGAGGTGGCAGGTGTGTCCCCGGAATGTGGGACTTTCTATCCTAAAACTGGAAAGCCCTGGGCTCTGTGGGACATTTTTGGTCCCCATACCCACAGGTTCCCTCACAGGCCTGCTCTCCACTCCAGTGCCACCACGCTGTGATGACAACATAATCAATTCTTCGCTTGAGAGTTAAAGAAAACAGGACGCCTTAACCCAGCAGAAGCACAGACACGTGGGGCCCCGGAACGCGTTGCTCATGTTATGACATGCCAGGCCGGCATAGCACTGTTTGGGGGCAGCTAACTCCTTTGCAACCCTGCAATGTCACCAGGAAACACTCAGTCAGCCACCCAGTAAAGGTTCCACCCCAGCACCACCATGATACATTTCAGCTGACAGTCAGAATTCTGGTGTTAAACCCGCTTCTCAGGGGAGGGTGGACCACGCAGCTCCACTCCCTTCTGGGGCCAGCAGGGCGGCCCTGGTGGTACTGCCACACCCACGGGCCCCATGGAGAACCTGCCTCAGCACTGAGGCCTCAGGCTTGGCAGCAGAAATGCTCTTACTAATTCAAGAAGCCATTGCCTAGGAAACCAAGGCCCCCCCGGAGGTTCTCTCAGGAATCTGGGGCAGTCACATATTGTGCAGACAGGCGTTCTCCCAAGCAGCTACTCCTTCCGTGACCACATCTTTGCTGGAGTATCATTTCTGCCGCCTCCCAGGACTAGGGACCCATCTGTGTGACATTTTCCACTCTTGTAAAGGAGAAATGATGCCTGCGTATCCCTAACTCCTACATATTGCCTTGTTGCGATGTGATGGGGGTGGGGGGGGGTGGGGGAGGGCTCTGCTCTGCCCCAAGCCCAACGGGTCACTGCAAGGCCATCGCTGTGGTGGTGCCCTGCGAATGTACATATCAGGGACGTCTGGGAGGCAGCAGCTCACATCCACCCTAAGGCCCGTTCCCGCCAGCTCCTCTCCCTACTTTAAAAACTGGAAACAAGCAAGTCAGCAAACAGAGAAAGGATTCCTCCTTCTCCTGCAAAAGCCTCCAAGGAGGCGTCTGCATCCTCGGGAGCGGATGTGTATAAAACCCTTCTCTGGCTTGGATTAAATGCCGAGAGCACTTTACAGCTTGGCTCAGACCTGCCTGGAATACAAATGACTGTTGGATTATACACCACCATGTCAGCAGCAGCCGACTGACAGGTCACATGGGTTTTCCACCCAAGGTGCCTTAGGGGTTCACTGGGACAAGGCAGGGGGCGGTGACAGCCTCCAGAGAACACACTGCAAGGGATGGGGCCCCAGGGTTAGGACAAAACCATCCATCATCACTCTGCAAACCCTACCAATGCCCCAGGCAGAGACACTGTGAGACTGTCGTCACAGCCCTGAGGAAAGCAGCGTGGTGTTTCCAAGGCTGTGTCTACAGGCTCCGGGGCTGCCTATATGTGGATGGGATTACGCCACAATCATGTACCATTCTGGCTCAAGCACCAAAAGGGACTGGCCCATTCACACAGGTTGGCGTTGTTTCCAAAGTGAATGCTTCTAGATTCCTAGCGTCTAACTGATCCCCTGGTGTGCACCTGTCTGCAGGGCTGCCACCAAGTCTGGAAACCCAGGTGTTGCAGACTGAATTGTGTCTGCAAAATTCATGCCAAAGCCCTCACCCCTAGTGACTCAGCATGTGCCTGCACGTGGAGACAGGACCGCTAAAGAGGTAATTCAGTTAAAACGAGGCCATTATGGTGGGCCCTAATCCAATTTGACTGGCGTCCTTATAAGAAGAAGTGAGCAGGGCATACAAAGAGACAGAGAGGGAAGACCCCATGAAGAGACAGCAAGAGAGTGCCCATCTGCAAGCCACGGAGACAGGGCTCGGAGGAAACCACCCTGCCGACACCTTAATCTTGGACTTCCAGCCTCCAGAACTATTAGAAAACGAATCTCTCCTGTTTAAGCCACCCAGCCTGTGATACACTGTCTTGGAAGACCTGGCCATCAAGTACAACAGGTGAATCCATAATAATTATCCTTTACTATAACATTTCAATATATGATGAAACAAGACTATCTATGTTTCCAGACTTGACAGCCGCCCTGTAGCTACAACAGGCATCTAAACATGGCCACACAGAGCAATGGCTACTGGGCCTCTCGTGTTTTTTAATTCATCTGGTCACCTTTGCCGATGTAGCTATGCTTACTCCTACTTAATGCCAATCAACTCATTCATTCTCTCAGGTGTATGTTCAGATTCGATCACAAGACCAGTGTGCTTGGTGGCCTCTGTGCCAAAAAAAGAGCCTTTACAAATATGTGACAACATCTAACGGACTGAGCAAATAAAAGAGAATATTGGTGGGTGTTCAGACAGCTTTGTCATGGTGGGAGGTTACTCAAGGTCAAGGCAACATCACCCGGGCTCTCTGACCGCCATCCCATGTTGCCATCTGCTCCTAGTCAATGGTGCATTCCTGCACACTGTCCTACAAATGATCCTCAATGGGCCAGTCCAAGTCCCTAGTCTCCCAAGATACCTTCCCTGAGTGTGCCCAGCACAAGATCATCCACGCTTGTTCTCAACTCCTGAAACGTTTCTGGTCTGCAACAGCCCACCTGACAAGGAACGAAAGGGACACCTCTTGTTTTAGCCTGTGGTCAGCTAGGCTGTGACTTTCTCCAGAATCGGCACGGTAGCGGGGTCTCCTCTTGTGTTGTGACCCACAGCTCTGAGCGTTAGACCCAGACTACGGGGAGGGGCAGACGTCTCAGCTGGGGAGCTCTGAGGGGAAAACATGAACTTCGAAACCTAGAGGGGAATGAAGTAGCCATGGCCAGCCTTCCCATCTTCCTCCGAAACATTTTTGTGACTGCTGCGGCGTGCGCACACGTGTGAGTGCACCCGTGTGTGCCCACGCCTGGACGCGCCTACCTGGGCTTCAATGGGTCCCTTGGATTTCAGGAAGCTCTTTAATTTTTACAGACTTTCGGCACCCGAATGACGCCCTCTCGGCAGGATTATTTTGAAGAGCGATAATAATAAGTGTGAAAAGGCTTAGAGAAGTTCAAATTGCTTTCTTTGGGGAGGGTATGATATTAGAAATTGCAAGCTTTGAGTGAAGGTGAAGACAGATTGTTCTGGAGGGCAAGAAAAACATGTGGCCGCCGCCTTCCCGACCGTCACCAGCTCCATTCTCACCCGGCCCTGGCCCAGGTGGATGGTACCTCGGGACGTGACTGCTCTCAACAAAGAAAGTGCTCGTTCAGGACCCTTCCTTAGGCAGACTCTGCTGGAGCCAGAACCACGGAAAGTAGGAAAATCTCAGAACATGCTTCTGAGGCAGACCTGCCTTGGTAATGCAACTTCTCTTGGAGAGGTGACAGCGTCCAACGGGGGGCTCCATTGTGACACTGTGGGTTTGCAAAGAAGCTTGTATGGACAGAAGGAACGAGCCCCGAGAGACGCACTGGGAACCGCCATGGAACGTGAGGTGGGGACCTCTCAGAGGCACTGCCAAGGCTCTGGTCCTTTGGATTGTAGAAGTGGCACATGTAATTACTGCACACTCATTCCTTGAACACCTACTATACAGTGGACTACAAGGGCTAGATTGTTATACTTTTTAGTCTACACGGTACACTTCCCCTTCTTTCTTCTTTTGCCCAAACAACACCACCAATCTTTCTTCTGGCGAAGCTATTCTGTGACCACAGTGATTAATTCAGGCATGGGCGCTTAACTCAAACCCAAGTCTCCATTTCTGTATCTTCTGTACCTATTGAGAGGTTGCTGTGAGATTCTATGCATGCATCGAATTATATATGTAAACCACATATGCATATGTATGTTTTAATCTACATAGCACAGCACACAGAAATTATATAATTCCCAGAGTAATCTCATGTTAAATACTTCGCTAAAGGTCCCAAATCATAAATCCCATGCCAATGCTTGGATTTTTCAGTAAAGCCAAACTGATTGCAGAAGCATTTGAGAACTATCCACTACACTTGCTTCCACTGCCCCTACTGAAAAAAAATCCCCCAGGGCAAGCAACTACTGGCCCATTTCACTTGACCTTGGATATTTCATGCATTGTGGAATAAAACATTGGAAAGATCGAAGTGGGTGGTCTGTGATGACCTATGAACTTTCTAAATAGGGTGGGAAAGAAAGTTCTAGAAAGAAAGTGAATCAAGAGTGTAGTGTGTGAAAAAAGCTCATAGGCACAGACAACAGTGTGGGGATTACCATACGGAAAGGGGGTGCGGAGGAGGACAGGGGGCGATAGATGGTGAAGGAGGGAGACTTGATTTGGGGTGGTGAGCACACAAATACACAGATGATGTATTACAGAATTGTACACCTGAGGCCGGTATGAGTTTACTAACCAATGTCATCCCAATAAATTCAATAATTTTTTTTTTAAAAAAACCAGTGCTCTGATCATTGCATGCAAGCAAATTGGATAACCTTGAAATGGGAACATTCCTAGAAACATAAAATCAAACAGTCCTGAATCACAAAGAAATAGAAAATCCGAATAAACCTCTAACTATCAGGAGAATTGAATTAGGATAAAAAAAAAGAAAAAAGGCCCTGGCCGGTTGGCTCAGCGGTAGAGCGTCGGCCTAGCGTGCGGAGGACCCGGGTTCGATTCCCGGCCAGGGCACACAGGAGAAGCGCCCATTTGCTTCTCCACCCCTCCGCCGCGCTTTCCCTCTCTGTCTCTCTCTTCCCCTCCCGCAGCCAAGGCTCCATTGGAGCAAAGATGGCCCGGGCGCTGGGCATGGCTCTGTGGCCTCTACCTCAGGCGCTAGAGTGGCTCTGGTCGCAACATGGCGACGCCCAGGATGGGCAGAGCATCGCCCCCTGGTGGGCAGAGCGTCGCCCCTGGTGGGCGTGCCGGGTGGATCCCGGTCGGGCGCATGCGGGAGTCTGTCTGACTGTCTCTCCCCGTTTCCAGGTTCAGAAAAATGAAAAAAAAAAAAAAAAAAAAAAAAGAAAAGAAAAGTGCATCCTGTCATCATTTCAATGCGAATCTCTGCAGCTCCCTCTCCATCTGGGCCTCCGCGCGGGTGGAGGAATAGTGGGTTCCAACTGGCTCCTCACCTAGGCTGAGAGTGGCAGCCACAGCGGGGCAGAGAGGAACGTCCCCAAGCTGTAAATAGGGCGTTTCCAAGAGAAACGCGGCTCCGAGCAGGCCATCTCCCTGCCCCTGCTTCTCTCGCCTCTCCCTGTTCTGAGCCAGCTCCTTCTGGTGGACGACAATGACCCCTGGAGCAAGTCCTGAGAGGCTCTAGGGCTGAGGGCACTCTTGCCCCCAGATTTCTTGCTTGGGATGATGCTCAAAGTCATGCAAAACCTCCTGCATATCCTGACACTATAGCTCTCTCGGGAGGCACTGGTCACTCAGCTTCCCATTTGGCATACAAGGCTTTTGCAGAGAAAGCTACCTCTCTGGGGAGCGCAAAGCCCAGTACAAGGAGATCTATCATTACACTTGAGTCCCCGTCTTGGTTATCCTAAGCTCTCTCTGCCCAGAGGTGTACGAGCTGTGCTGCTCCAGCACCCTGGAAGGAAAGCTGGGAAGGACAGGGATGTGGCTTAGTGGCGAGACAACGCTATGAAGGATCAGAAAGTCCAGGTTCTGGTTTCATCCCTGCCCCCTGAAGTTGGCACACCGCCTCATCTCTCTGGGCCAGGATCCCTTTAACCATAACATATAGGAAGTGTCTGCTTCCTTCAAGTGAAGTACCGCGTGATGTTAGGTATAGGGGTGAGAGGGTGCCTTCCTTTCTGAATTGCTCTGGGGCTGCATGTCATTTATTTTGTCAAACATGAGCCACCTGGAGAGAAGATACTGCTTGTCACCTCCCACCATGTGCAGAAGGGCTGGTGGATGAGACCATTAGATGTCATTACTCGATATCACTGTGCATATGTGGCTCGGCTCTGAATTGCCTTGATTTTAAACGTGGAAGGATGGGGACCCAGCTGTTTAAGTGTCTGGAAGAAATTGTCTCCTGAAAGACATCTCTCTGGCTTCTGCCCTATCTGATCCAAACCAGTGCCATGTTAATTAGGAGAGAAGGAGGCTTGGGGCGGTAGCCAGAGATCGTGCGAGACTGCCACCTGGTTTGCTTTACGTTTCCATATGCCTGGCCCATTTGTCAGTGTGGCCTTGACTTCCTTTGAGATGGAAACCTGTACCCAAGTGATTTTTGCATGCCGTCACCTCACTGCTGGGTCACTGAGCACATATATAGCTTTACACGGATCAAACACTGATAGGTAATATTTATAATGTGATAGGTATTGTTTCAAGTGCTTTGCAAATGTTAACTCTTTAAAGCAACCTGAGAGGACAGTGAGGCACAGAGAGGTTAAGTAACCTGCCCAAGGTCACACAGCTTGTTAAGTACGGAGCCAGGATTCAAATCCAGGCTTTGGCCACTTGTTATGTTGCCTCTCATTTCTTGGGAGTGTATATTGTCTCTGGAGCTGGGCCGTAAGAATGTAAGCAGAGACGCTCTTTTCTTCCCCAGTAGGGTCTTATGCATAATGGTCTTTAGAGAAGATTGGGGGAGGAGACCCCAACATTATCAAATGTGGCCCTGAGGAGGTTCCGGGTGCCTATCAAACTCAGTAAAATCTTGTTGCTGACTTCTTCAGAGAACTAGGAAGACCTGTATACAACTTCACTCCTTATTTGTGCTCAATAGAAGGTGGACTTCCTGTGGAAGTATGTGAGTTTTCTTTAAAAAGAAAAGAGGGACAGGATTTATTGGAAGGAGGTGGAAGCTCACAGAATTCTAGGCAAAGCTGTGGAAGAGGACAAGGCCTCGGAAAATAAAGGGCTGCAGCCAGGGGGCGCTGTGACCTGGTGGCAGGAATAGTGACTATCCCTTGCCTTCATGCTGAGGACACGACTCAGCTCCTCTCTTCCTCCCTCCGTGACCCTTCCCTCATGAATGTCATGGGCGGTGGGGCTGGCTTCATGGTCAGGGACACGCATGAGCTCTCTGTGAGGGCAGAGAGCCCAGAGAAGAAACAGAGTCAGGTTCAGAGCACTGACTCTTTCCATCAGACTCTTCATAGCTTCCCAACAGGCCAGAAAACAAACCCAGGGTACAGAGTAAGCCGGTGGTTGGAATAGAACCCAAAGGAGCTCAGTATGGATCCCAGCCCAGCAAAGGCTGACAGTTTAGGATGATTTGCTTAAGGCAGGGGTCCCCAAACTTTTTACACAGGGGGCCAGTTCACTGTCCCTCAGACCGTTGGAGGGCCGGACTATAAAAAAAAACTATGAACAAATCCCTATGCACACTGCACATATCTTAATTTAAAGTAAAAAAACAAAACAGGAACAAATACAATATTTAAAATAAAGAACAAGTTAATTTAAATCAACAAACTGACCAGTATTTCAATGGGAACTATGGGCCTGCTTTTGGCTAATGAGATGGTCAATGTCCGGTTCCATATTTGTCACTGCTAGCCGTAACAAGTGATATGACGCGCTTCCGGAGCCGTGACGCCTGCGTCCCGCGTCACCGGAAGTAGTACTGTACGTGAGCAACACCACGCTTTGCGGCACCGCCACATACAGTACTCCAGGAGCACAGGATGCATCTCTCACTGACCACCAGTGAAAGAGGTGCCCCTTCCAGAAGTGTGGTGGGGGTGGATAAATGACCTTAAGCCATAGTTTGGGGACCCCTGGCTTAAGGGACTGTTCATGTCTGGGTAAAAATACATTCACCTGGAAGGGCTGACTCACACTGGCAGGCCAGGGAAGGGAAAAAAAACAGGCCCCCAAAACTGGCCTCCTGATCCCGGCCTTGGCCTTGGGCCTTGACACAGGGATGTTGGTCACCTGGAGAACGGGGCAAGGGCAGAGGACCCAGATGGTGCCGGGCTCTACCGGCGTGGCCCTCCCTCTCAACCTTCCCATCAGAGAAGTCAGTCACCTCTCGTCCCTCAGGCTGCAGGGCCTGACAAGGGGGAGCCTGCCCTAAAGAGGTGCAAGAATGTCCTCCAGGTTCCCTCGGCTAAACTGACTCATGCTAACAGTCTGAGACCCAAAGGCTTCTGAAAAATGTGATTTCAATGCAACCTGTCTCAAAACGTTAAGTGCTGAGCCAGAAGGGATATTTTTAAAATTAACTAATTATTATTTTAAGTAAATCCTAGCCTGGATCTGTGGTGGAATCTTCAAGAAGAGATTCCTAGGCTTTATTAGGGAGGCAGCTATTGGCATTCCTTCCGACCCAGGGCCAAACATCAGGGGCTCAAATATCACCAACTAAGGACTACATGGTGAGATTTACATTCTATCTTTACATAAAGCTGCTTAAGCATTTTTTAAAGATAAAAAGTAGTGTGTTTTTTTTTGTTTTGTTTTTTGCTTCATTCACAACAGAGTTCAGTTACGCAGAGCTATATAAAAACAGAACTGTACTAATGAAATGTGACATTCTAAATGAGAATGAATAAATAAAGACCTGGCAGTCTGCTTCTGAAAAGTGGCCAACGCTGAGTCTGGCAGCAGCCACAAGTGGTAGATGAACACGAAAAGCCCTCTGAGGGGCAACAATGAGAACAGGGTGAGGGGACTCAATTCTTCCTCCTGCCCTGGTCACCGGCTCCCCTGAGGAGCTGCTCCTTGACTCCGGAGCACAGGTGCCCTTTCTCTGTACCCCACCCCGGTCCCTTCTGTTGCAGCACGTGTCACTCCACCTCCACCACCTGCCTGGCTGGCCCTTAAGGACAGGGAACACACACATTCTTGTTTGTGTGTCCTGGGTGCTAGCACGAGGCCTGGCACACAGTGGGGACTCAACCCTGTTTACTGAGTTGAATTTAGTTTGTAGAGCGGGTCATTAAGAAGTGCAAGGTCTCCAAAGACACTGCTCACAAAAATTGGGGGATCAGGGGATGTGCAGATACTCCAGTACTTTCAGCCTTTTTTCTAGTGCAGTGGTCGGCAAACTGTGGCTCGCGAGCCACGTACAGCTCTTTGGCCCCTTGAGTGTGGCTCTTCCACAAAATACCATGTGTAGGCACAAAGGTCAGCTTAGGAGTACCCTAATTAAGTTAATAACAATGTACCTACCTAATATAGTTTAAGTTTAAAAAATTTGGCTCTCAAAATAAATTTTGATCGTACTGTTGATATTTGGCTCTGTTGACTAATGAGTTTGCCGATCACTGGTATAGTGCATTTTCACCAATGAAATAAAAGTTGGTTTTGCATCTCATTTGCATAATCAAACAACTTTCTTTGACTTGTCATTTGCTTTTCCGATGTTCTTGTTTAATAAAACACAATATCAAGTGCTTCTTTTTTTATCGCTTCATATGCATTTTGAAATATCCCCTAATTTTTGTGAGCAGTATATTTGAAACACTGTTGGAGTTAGAGGGTACTGACTCTCCTTTATGTCACTTTAGCAGAAAGGACCCAAGTCCAATAAGTCAGAGTTACCAGCAATCATATTAAGGTTCAAAATGAAGAAGAACAAAATAATGACAGGAGTAGCCAACAAGGACAAATGAAGCTGCCTGCTGCTATGAAGGCTTAAACCCAGGGAGGCCACGGGACATCAGCTAGCTTTCTGCTCTCCAGGGTACTCAGAACGAGCTAAGTGACATCAAATTGGTACAAAGGGGTGTCTGAGTTCAGAGGAGGAGTCTGGTTTTAGGGCACATGATTCAAAAGGTTTCTGGAAGATGCTGACTCTAAGTTGAGCCTGGAGGGAGCACCAGGCGTCCACAGGCAGAGGAAGGTGGCACAGAGGCCGATCGTGACAAGTGGTTTGGAGAGGAGCAGAGGACTTGTGGCCGAAGGCCCAACTGAGACGCAACTGTGGCTGACGCTGGCTCCACGCTGGGGACACGGCCTTCATTCCAGCAACAAACATGGAACGCAGAACGTCTCTCATCAGAGAAACGACACGGTAATAGGCGTATTTTAGAGAAACGGTGGGGCGTCGAGGTTGGATTCAGTGGGCAGTATGGAAATGAACATTTATGAAATACAAATCCCCGGCCAGGGGCTTTTCTTATATTATCTCCTTCCAGCCGCACAACAAACCTGCACAGTGGGCAACTCTATCTCAATTTTACAGGTGAGAAGAGGCAGGCTCAGAGGTTGGCAATAAGTGGTGGGCAAAGATTTCCATCCACCAAGAGCTAAATGGCTTTCAAACCACCGCAAGGGTGCTAATAAGGGCCGGCGTGGCACTCGGGGAATGGAAGTGAGTGAATGGGCAGCGAAAAATACTGCAAAGGAAATATTGGCAGATGTTGACAGTTGATGGAAAGGTACGGGTAAAACCAGAAAAGTGAAAAACAACTCAGCGGTGATTGACAGACTGAGGCACCAAGAAAGCCAAGAAAAGCTCTTTTCATTGGGGAAAGGGAGCGGAGGGGAGCTGACCTTTATCAGGTGCCCACAGTAAGCACGTATGCAGTCAACCTACAGCACACGCAGAGCGTATGCAGAGAGAGGACAAGCCTAGCTCAAGGCACGTTTGAGGTTCCAGAAAGATGTAGATGTCCGGTGAACAATTAACCACTGGAGCCTCGAGCTCAGAAAAGACCGTTTCACAGGCAGGTTCCAGACTCACCAGTGCAAAGGTAATTCCCACTGTGAGGGGTTGGTGTTGTTGACAAGGGAACATGTTTGTAGGGAAAAAGAAGAGAGAGTTGGCACCCACAGTTACAAGTAAAATAGAGAGCAAAGAAAACAGAAAAGACAGAGAAGAAGCATAAGCAGGTGCGTGCTGTCGTGGGAGACAAGAGACAAGAGTTTCAGGAAAGATGGAGAGAGGCAAATCCTAGTGAGGTCAGGAAGAGGAGGCTCAAGGTGACACGTGGAGCAGCCGGGAGGAAGTGAGTCTCTAAGAAAGCACGTTTGGTGACACGGTGGGAACAGGAAGCAGATGTCAAGACACGAAATGGGCTGGTGGCAGAGCTATAGAAGCAATAAGTAAGGATCCTCCCTTTTTGCAACATGAGCCCCAGGCTTTGTGTTTTGTCTCAGAGCACAGGAAAAGATGAGCCCCTACCCCCCGCCAGACAGGCTCATTGCCTATTTCTCAGGGAAAGAGTCCTTGGGCATAATCGGTCTCATCTTTTCTGCCACCCCAAGAGCCACGCCCTCTGTCTACAAGGATGAGACACCCGTGTGGAGCTGTCCCTTCCCCTGTCAGGTCAGGAGCTGCTAGAGGACTGCAAATATGTCAACAAGTTAATTATTATCTGGGGAAGTAGAGCTGTGTGATCATTAAAAACCCTGGCTTCAGAGTCAAATAGATTTGAGTTGAAATCCTTGGTCTGGGAACAACGTGAACTTGGCCAAGGTGGTCCAACTATCTAGGCAACTGCTAGGAGCTTCAAAGAAGGTGGGATCCAGGGATAACTTGATCGCACATGAATAAAAATGTAGAAAGTGCTCATTCTGTGCCAGGTACAGTTTTTTTTCTTTTATAGGACAGAGAGAGGGGGATAGCTAGGGACAGACAGACAGGAAGGGTGAGAAATGAGAAGTATCAATTCTTCCTTGCAGCACCTTAGTTGTTCATTGGTTGCTTCTTATACATACCTTGACTGGGGGGCTCCAGTGGAGCCAGTGATCACTTGCTCAAGCCAACAACCTTGGGCTTCAAGCCAGTGACAACTGGGCTCAAGCCAACAACCTTGGGCTTCAAGCCAGCAACCCCACATTCAAGCTGGTGAGCCCACACTCAAGCCAGATGAGCTGGTGCTCAAGCTGGTGACCTCGGAGTTTTGAACTTGGGTCCTCTGCATTCCAGTTTGACACTCTATCCACTGCGTCACCACCTGTCAGGCAGTTTTTTTTTTTTAAATTAAATTTAACAAGGTGACATTGATCAATAAGAGTACACAGGTTTCAGGTAATCATTTCTACAACATTTGAACTGTTGATTGCGCTGTGCTAAGCATGTGACACAACTTATTTAATTCTCACAAGGCAGATACGGTTTCACAGATGCTGAATCCGAGTTGTAGAGAGGAGAACGTCGACCTGCCCCTTGCCGGAGCGGGGCTGAGGAGCCAATCCCAACCCCCGGCTTACAGAGCTAAACGAATGCAATCCTGTAAGCCCACGTCCTCCGTGCTGGTTAAATCCTCAGCCTTACTTCTTGATCCCAGGTGGCGTGGCCCAGGGTCCCTCTCTCTTCTCCTCCAGGTCCCAGGAGCAGAGAAGAAAGGGTGGGGATTCCTCTGAGGACTGTAGATGAAGGCTCCACCATTTACATAATTCCAAGCTTGTTTCACGGGTCCCTGGGCCTAGCTCATTATCTACAAAATTAGGGTAATGACAACCTTAAGGGCTACTAGGAAGATGAAAGGAATCATGTTTGAAGAGCGCTGGCCGCTGGTGCAGCCGAGATGTGCGGGGAGCTCTTACCTTCTCCCTGTCTGCCTCTCCTACCTGCCTCCCAAGGGGGCTGGAAGGCCAAATGAGACCTTGCCTTCCCTGTGGAGCCCATGAACTGACAAGTGTCACCCCACCGCACCTCACCCCTGTTCGCCCTCTTTTGGGTGGCCAGTATCTTTTCTCCCTAAGAAGGAAAAATGGAAGATGTCCTTGTCTTGTTTATGGCTGAAAAGACGGAATTCTTTGGTTTAGTATTTTGCATTTTGATGATGCCAGTCATTAAAGCTCTCTCTCTTTTTTTTTTTTTTTTTTTTACAGAGACACAGAGAGAGAGAGAGTCAGTGAGAGGGATAGATAGGGACAGACAGACAGGAACGGAGAGATGAGAAGCATCAATCATTAGGTTTTCGTTGCGTGTTGCGACCCCTTCGTTGTTCATTGATTGCTTTCTCATATGTGCCTTGACCGCGAGCCTTCAGCAGACCGAGTAACCCTTTGCTCAAGCCAGCGACCTTGGGTCCAAGCTGGTGAGCCTTGCTCAAACCAGATGAGCCCGCACTCAAGCTGGCGACCTCGAGGTCTTGAACCTGGGTCCTTCCGCATCCCAGTCCGATGCTCTATCCACTGCGCCACCGCCTGGTCAGGCGATGATGCCAGTCATTAAAAAGAAAACAGCTCACTTAATACACTGATGGGTCTGAGTGTCTGACTCCTTGCTAAAATTGTGAGCAACTCCGAGGTAGGAATGAGTTTCATTTTTCTTTTATCCTGCACAGGATGGACAGCGTAGCTGGGACTCAACAACTGGCTGGTTAGTCAATGACTGATAAGCCAGGGGCAGGTTCTGAGGGTTAATAAGTGGGAGGGGTGGGCCTGACCAGGCGGTGGCTCAGTGGATAGAGCATTGGACTGGGATGTGGAAGGACCCAGGTTCGAGACCCCGAGGTCACCAGCTTGAGCACGGGCTCATCTGGCTTGAGCAAAGCTCACCAGCTTGGACCCAAGGTCGCTGGCTCCAGCAAGGGGTTCCTCGGTGTGCTGAGGGCCCATGGTCAGGGCACATATGAGAAAGCAGTCAATGAACAACTAAGGTGTCGCAACAAAAAAAACTGATGATTGATGCTTCTCATCTCTCTTCATTCCTGTCTGTCTGTCTTTATTTGTCCCTCTCTCTGACTCTCTCTCTGTCTCTGTAAATAAAAAAATAAAATAAAAAAATAAGTGGGGTTGGGCTGGCCTCTCTCACAGCCATGCCCTGGACACCTTTGATCTTTCAATGCTTCTCCAGATAGGGCGAGGGTTTTCCAAACCCCACATCAAGACGGCATGGTAAGAGACATGATCTGATAGCCAGAAAACATTTGCGATCAGACTTCCGGAACATCAGGGAGATACAGCAGCTTCACATAGGCCCACATTCTCCAATTATTTTATACTCGGGGTTAACATGCAGGTCACTACCCACCTGTCCCAGCAGCCCAGAGTCTGTTAGCACGAAAGGCATGTCCCCGAGAGCAGTTTCCTCCCTGCCCTCACTCCAGGGGCCAGCTCCATAAGCCCTGTCCAGTGTAAGGCCTCCAGGCCTCCAGAATCACTCCCCTTAACACCCATAGGCCTTCAGGGCCATCAGCAACCCTGCCCCGTACAATGTGGACAGTCAGACAGTTCAAGTTTGCCAGCGAGGTGCAGGGATGGGTCCTGAGCCCAAAGGTGTGTCTGACTGTGCACGTGGGGGCCGCCTGGCCCTCCTCCCTGTCTCTCTGATTAGGACCACTCTTCCAAGCCGTGTCTCTGGTACCCAGAGAGAGCTGGGGCCCTAAGCCCCATGTACATGCTCCCACTCACCTGCCGGCAATGCCCTCTCAGCCTGCCCTTTGGGCCCTGTGCCTGGGGTGGGCCATTTTCCCTGGGGTCTGGCACTCTGGCTTTAATCCCCGTATGCACGGTGCATCTCAGACATCCAAGTAATGGGGGTGACAAGGAGCTTTTCAGGGCAGAGGCCTCCACTCCCCCTCCCTTGGGTCTGGCTAATTTCTGGTGCTACTTCTCACCTGTCCTCGAATCCTTCCCTACCCCCCCCCCACAGGACAAAGAACATTCCCCCTCACTTAAACCTGCTCCTCCCTCCTCACTGTTTCCTGGGAGCAGCTTTTAAGCCCAGTAGGAGGGGTTCTCTCCATTTACTCCAGGATCCGGCATTTTTTTCTTTGATTTATGACATGTTTCAAGAGCCAGGAGCTTGCCTGACAAGTGCCCTTTCTCTGAGGCTTGCACACCTCTCTGAGAACATCCGAGAAGAGCCCAGGAGGGGCGGCTTTTGAAGTCGCTTTAGAAACCACCTAAGTTTCCATGGCAATGGAGCATGGTGGAGCCACCACCACGGCCTGGGTCTTTCTGATGCCCCTGAAAAGGCTGCCCACGAAGCCTGTTTTCTCGGCACCCACCCCGGGAATGGAGAGGGTCTCCAGTCTCCCTGCCCTCTCTGCCCCTGCTTGCCCTTCCCCCTCCCCCACTGGCTGCCGGTCCACCATCCAGAAGCAAGGGACCCACATTCAGCGCAGCGATGTCGGTATTTCACCCCAGGAAAGACATTGTTTTCAAGGACAGGAGGACACCTCAGGGTGTCATGGCCTTGGAGGCTCTAAGGATCTGCCTGCCTGTTTGGTATGTCCCCATGTCACCCTCTCCAGTCACAGTTGCCTTCTTGCTCAACTTCCTTAGACCCAACAATCCCATCCCAGTCGCCCTGCAATTGTTTTTTTTTTATTTGAACAAACGATCCTACCCCATGTCTAATTATGACCCTTCTTCAAGCCTCTGTTCAACTGTTGCCACCTTTGAGAGGCCAGCATGCCTACCCACAGCCCCCTCATCCACAAGAACACCCCCATCACTCTCCCTTCCTCCCCGTTCCTTCCGTAGTTCTCATCACTGGACATCACATCATAAATTTGAGGTACTTCCTTTTTGTCTGCCTCTCCATCCAGAACACAGGCTTTAAAAGCACTTTCTTCTAGCCCTGGCCGGTTGGCTCAGTGGTAGAGTGTCGGCCTGGCGTGTGGGGGACCCGGGTTCGATTCCCGGCCAGGGCACACAGGAGAAGCGCCCATCGCTTCTCCACCCCTCCCCCTCTCCTTCCTCTCTGTCTCTCTCTTCCCCTCCCGCAGTGGGGCTCCATTGGAGCAAGGATGGCCTGGGTGCTGGGGATGGCTCCTTGGCCTCTGCCCTGGGCACTGGAGTGGCTCTGGTTGCAACAGGGTGACACCCCGGAGGGGCAGAGCGTTGCCCCTGGTGGGCAGAGCGTCGCCCCCTGGTGGACGTGCCGGGTGGATCCCGGTCGGGCGCATGCGGGAGTCTGTCTGACTGTCTCTCCCCGTTTCCAGCTTCAGAAAAATACAAAAAAAATAAAAATAAAAAAATAATTAAAAAAAAGCACTTTCTTCTATTTCCCTCTGCAGTCCACATGATTTAACAGTGTCTGGCACACAATGTAAATGAATATGATACGATATGACATAATTTAACACAACGATAAAGCAATACGCACAATAATACACTACGATATGATAGAAGAAGTAATATATACATAATATAATATGAATGAATGAATGAATGAGTAGGTGGTGATTAGCTGGAAAGACGTTATCTGTTCAAGTAATGTCCTCTTCACCATCCCATGGCATGTGTGTCTTTGGGTGGTGCTGATATTGATCCTATTGGGCTGCTCAAAGCAGAATATCACTAAATGTGGTTATTTAAGAAAGAAGTGACTTTGTAGCTAAAATAATAATAATAATATCTAAAAATTGATTAAGAACAATGTCAGGAATTGCTCAAAATCTTCAGGTGAGTTACCTCTAGAAGTCACAACTAAGCTTCTGGTGGGCACTCTCATTCCCCCTGCTTCAGAGATCAGAAAACTGAAGCCATGCATCAAAGATGGTTAAGTGACTTCCCCATGTCACACACATGGTCAAGGCTCCATTGGTCCTGAACTAGCTCTCTGTGATAAAACCCTAATTCCCCCTTATAGTTGGATGATTTTAGTTCATGAACAAAAAGTTTACCCCCTACACCCATCACGTGGCAGGGAACTGAAGAGGGCCCAGGGGTGAGTGTGGCAGGGACTCCCAGAGACAAGGATCGGTTCTTCCCAGCCCTCTCGGATGCTTTCAGCAATGACACTGTTTTCTGTCTCTTTCCAGGGTCTGCTCTGACTCAGCCTCTTCCTCTGGGAGTTCAAGGACAAAGCATCCCGTGCCCGGCGAACGTGTGGCTTTCTTAAACATTCGGGCAGGAAGGTTATAGGGCATTCTGGCATGGTCTTCATTGACCAGATTTAAGCTTACAGGGCCAAGGGTGTTTTAGTATTCTCTTCCAAAGGGCAAGTCTATAATGAAGGCAGGTCCCATTGGTTGGCAAGGGTATAACCCCTTTGGGGTTCAACTCTAAAGTGAAAGGAATTCTTCTCTGCCTAGGTTGCTGGAGTGACAGACCCTGTACCCCTATGTGACATTAGGCAAGAATGACTGTCATTTCCTAACGCTCCTGACAATGCGTCTCCTCCCCCTGATGGCTTTGTTTAGAACGTAATTATCAAATGCTAATAAGTATTCAAATATATTCCTTCCAAAGGGCAAAACATGCTCCAGGGGATGAAGTAGTTTATGGAGCTCTGTTTAGGATTTTGAAAGAAAGGTCATAAGACAAAAAAAAAAAAAAAAGTCAAGAGAAGTGTTGCAGAGTTCTAGTGAAATTACCCAGGAAACTATAAAAGCAATTTAGCAGAGTAAGCAGATAAGTTTTACACCCTTGACTGGTCATGGTAGATCATGGACACATCTCTACCCATTAGAATTGACTTTCCTTAGGCTATACCTATAATGGTAACAACCACCATTTATTGGGGTTTGTTATAAGTTTTGCCTCACGGTAAGTCATTGGCTCACTGAATGTACCCCCCCCCCATTATCTAATTTGCATGGTTTCTCCTCTCTTACCATGAGGCATACTGCCTCCTGGACCTACGGAAACACTGTGCTAGCCATATTTCCTGGCTGTGCTGGAGTGAGGAAAGATGGTGGGAGAGGCTGATGGGACCCTGGAGGTTGTTCCCCTTCAGAGGAGACCCTAGAATGACTTCACTGCCTTAAAGAAATGGTCCTCCAGGCAAGACCCCTATGCCTTAGACTGTTCGTTTTCAGCTTGTAAGTTTTCATAATTGCTGGGCCTTTCTGAGGGTCTTTGTGCATAAGAAGAGGGGTGTCTGGGGTTCCTAACACCAATGAACTGCTCTCTGGTGAGCTGGTGGGGGGGGTGGCATTTGGCCTCAGTGGTCTGTGACTCACCGCAATCACTCAAACTAGACAGCTTGAGCTACGTCTCCTTGTTCCTCCTGCCTGCCTGGGAAGGTAGGAAAGGTGACACTGACCACGGGTGGCAGGAAAAGGACATGTGATGGTTTCCTTTCCCCATTACCACCCATGACCCCAATTACAACCGCTGTCACCTCCCTCTGCCCCTTGGCGTTTCAAGAAGGAAGGAGCAGAAAGGGGATGGGCAGAGGTTCTGGGAACACTGGCGTCTGCTTAGAGACACCGAAGGGAAGCCATGCTACTGTGGGCAGACTCTTCCAGTCACAGCGGATACTTTGAAATAATAAACACTTGTTTTAAATAGGTTGAAAAAAAATCAACTAAGAACAATAAGAAACATTTCAGAAAGTAGTGGTGGCCCAGGAAACCCCCTTGGAATTCCAGACAGAGTGGCCATGTGGGGAAGCACACGGGCGCAGGGACCAGCCAGCGCGGTGCTGGAGGTAAAGCTCCACGTGCCAGGACAGCAGGGCAGCCCGTGGGGGGAGTGCCTGGGGAAGCACATGGGTGCAGGGACCAGCCAGCGCGGTGCTGGAGGTAAAGCTCCACGTGCCAGGACAGCAGGGCAGCCCGTGGGGGGAGTGCCATGAGCGGAGAGGAAGGAACAGGAAAGGAGGTGAGAGAGGTAGCATGGGCTAGATTACACAGGGCTCCTGCTACATACTGAATGTTTGTGGGCCCCTCAAATTTCTCTGCTGAAGTCCTAACTCCCAAGGTGACGGCATTAAGAGGGGCTTTTGGGAGGTGTTTAGATCACAGGGGTGGAACCCTCAGGCACAGAATTGCTGCCCTTATTAAAGAAACCCCAGGCCCTGGCCAGTTGGCTCAGTGGTAGAGCGTCAGCCTGGCATGTAGGAGTCCTGGGTTCGATTCTCCGCGGCCAGGGCACACAGGAGAAGCACTCATCTGCTTCTCCACCCCTCCCCCTCTTCTTCCACTCTGTCTCTCTCTTCCCCTCCCGCAGCCAAAGCTCCATTGGAGCAAAGTTGGCCTAGGTGCTGGGGATGGCTCTGTGGCCTCTGCCTCAGGTGCTAGAATGGCTCTGGATGCAACAGAGCGACGCCCCAGATGGGCAGAGCATCGCCCCCTGGTGGGTGTGCCAGGTGGATCCCAGTCGGGCACATGAGGGAGTCTATCTGACTGCTTCCCTGTTTCCAACTTCAGAAAAATACAAAAAAGAAAAAAAAAAAAGAAACCCTAGAGAGCCCCCTCCCTCCTTCCACCAGGTGAGGGCGCAGCACGGATGTGCCATCTGGGAACCAGAACGCAGGTTCTCACCAGATACTGAAGGGCTCAGGGCCTTGATCTTGGACTTCCCACCTTCTGGACCAGTGGGAACGAATCTGATGCCATTTCTAAGCTACCCGGTCTGTGGCGTTTTGTTAGAGCAGCCCCAAGCTGGCCAAGATAGCTTCTGAAGAAGAGGAAAGAATTTGGATTTTAAGTCCAATTGGAAACCCTTGCAGCATTGGTAGCTGATAGGTGACATATCTGCTTTGGAGGTGTTTTTTTTTTAAATAATTGTGCTAACTGTTCAGTGAAGGACTGAGCCCAACTGTTGGACGGCAGAGGGGAGTCAGGACGTCTTGATGGGGGGCTCCAGCCTAGATAAAGAGCCTGTGGAGGCTTAGTCCCAGGGGGCAGCAGAGGTGACAGGATGTCTTCTGAGAGTGTGGGGGAGGGGGAGGGGGGAGGGCAGAGGCTGGATGCTCCATCATCTAGTAGACCTGCGTGCGTGAGGCGGCGCTCTGAGGCTCACCCCGCGTGGGGACAAGGGACCGCTGCAGTCACACGCGCCCTCGCCCTGTGGTCCTCTTCCTGTGCCCCCTCCCCCGCCCCCCGGCCGTGTCACCCTAGTCCTGCATTCTGGAACACCACCGGTGAGTCATTGAGACGCTTGTCTCTGGCAGCTGCCTGCACCCAAATGGTGTTGTGCCAGTTTGGGCTAGATTCTCCCCAGGAGGCCCTGCCAAAGGGAGAGCTGGAGCCCACCCACCACCCCCGGCCTCCTGGCTCGACTAACAGCCCTACTTCATTAATCGCCTCCTCTGGGCTGAGTGTTAATTAAACAATTTGTTGCTAGTTATTTCACAAGGTGCAGGGTGCCCTCTCTTTCGCCCGGGGATACAGTCAAACGTGGAGGAGAGGGTGCCGGCCCGGAGTACTGTCTTCCTTCTTATCTAAGACATTGTGAAGGGAGTTCTCCCGTCTTCATCTTCAGACCCTCGACTCCACATGAACCTTTTCCGTCCTGGCAGACCCCTCCTTTCCTGCCTGCTCACCAGGACTAGTCAGCTCCCAAGCTCCGCTGAGGTTGGTCCCCACCAGGTGACCTCACCTGTCACCCAGTCTAAACCTTTGGGGCCCAGTCTGGGCTCAGTTACAGATACCTGAAATCCACTCCGGGTACAGGCTAAGGCCATGGGCCTTTGCTGTCCCACCTTGCTGTCAGTCTCTGTAGTCTGAGTGACTGATTGCTGTGTCCATGAGGTAGCTGTCACAGGTAGCTGATTCTCCAAGTTCTTCAACAGGTCAACCTAGAAGGTTAACTCTTGGAGGGCAGGGGCTGGTCAGGTTCTGGGAGGGGTTGAGGCTGAAATGTCTCCTTTGGATACACAGGGTTCTGTAGATCCAGGCATCATTTCTGGGAAGACACCCCAGCCTATCAGAGTAGCTCCCTCTGCCCACAGGTGTCCGGGAACCACAGCTTTCATTCCTGGATTGGCTCCTCCCAGACTCCTAACTAAACCCCACCCATGGGTTTAGCAGAAGACAGCTACTCTGGGCATCTGAACCCCCTTGGCTGTCCGTAGGGACACTGACATTTCCTCTGTCCCTGGAAGCTGGCTTCAGCAGCCCAGAAGGAAGTGGTCAGAGTCCACAGGTCCTGAAGACTTAGCACCTGGGCAGCTGTGAGCCACGTGCCTGGCCCGGAAGGTGGGGGGAGGGGAGACGTGTGCGGGGAGCTGGAGGGGAAGAGATGAAAGCGTCTGCTCCGGAGCTCCCGCCCCAGGTTCCTGCTCAGGGTCCCTGTTCAGCCCGGGGCCTGTGTGCTCAGCCTTCTCAGACGCCGGGGGAGACCTTAGAAAAGCCCCGAGCTCCTGGAGCCTGTCTTTGCAAAACCGAAAGAGTCTTAGCGAGAATGCTCACTACAAACAGAGCCCTTGTACGTGGTTTATTTTTTTATATGTCGGGGTCCATGCAAGATTTTGACAAAACGTGAAAACCAAGAGGACTCAGCTGCTACTAAAACAGAGTTGGGAAACCGGGTTTACCCCTTGTTTAAGGAGGCTGAGGGGTGGGGAAGGTCAGCAGGGCTGGGCTTGTGGGACCCTAGAAGGAGGGGTGTGGGCACTGCCCTCCCTCCACTGCCCGGGCTGTGACCGCTGGCCTGGGACCCAACGGCCAGGCCCCAGGATGAGATTTGCCGTCTCCTCCTTTCCCAACCCTTTGCTCACCAGCCCCCAGAGACCTGCGCACAACTAGAGGGACCACCACCTCCTTACCCCAGGTGACCTGCTCTTCCCTCCCTTCTCTGCTCGGAATCCCAGAGCCAGGCTGTTCACACAGCAGGGACCTGAGCTAGGCAGACGCAGGTGGTGCTTGAAGTCTTAGACATCTGTTTCCGTGGGTAGAACTCACTTTCCTTTCTTTCCATAAATATTTCTAATTCCCTCTGTCCAAGCCCAACTCCCCTCTCCCTAACTCTGCGCAGTCATCCACCCGCTCTCCCGGGGAGCAGACTGTGACGGGCACGCCCCATGGTTAGCTGCGCTTTGATCTGGGACTCACACCTGGAGACCAAAGAGCCCATCGGAGCTCTTCAGGGAGAAGAGAGGCGCATGGAGATTGTGGATGAACATTTCCTGCCCACGACTGAGACCTGCTCCTGCCTAGCTACACAGCCCTCCACATCTGTAATCCTTTTATAAGGACCGATGGGTCCCACGGCCGGGGTGGAAACAGAGGGGCAGGGAGACAGAGGGGCACGAGAGCAGATCTGGTCCTGAACTGCCACCTTTGGAGTGCCTCACTTAGAAACAAGGGCAGCCAGCATTTAGGATTCATAAACCAAGAGTGAGGCTTTTACAAAGGGAATCTGCCCAGACGGCACTGGCTTCCCACCCTGAAGTCCAGAGTGTGTATCAGGGTGTGTATAAAATGCCCGAGGGCCTCCTGGGTTCATGCTTGCTCTGTGTCTGATGCCTCCCTCAACGCCATAGCCATAGCGGCACGGTCGGTCTCTCTCACACCAGGCAGTCAGGCCTCTGAGGGTAAGGACAATGACGTATTACTCTTATTACCCTCTGCATCCCCAGAAGCTAGTGCCATGGCAAGTGGTGAAAAAGAATGTTTTAAAAGCCTTTGATGAATGAATGAATGAATGAATGGATAAAGTCCAACTGGAGCTGTGGCTTTCACCTGCTGTGCACTTAGCCATTCTCTCAGGATCCTGGTCACCAGGCAACCCCCCCCCCCAACCCACCCCGATGCCTGTGGCCTTACCTCCCATGAGGAAGAGAAGCCCCGCCACATACTGCATGAGGCCTCGGTCCCAGCAGCAGCCCAGCACGCCGATGATCCAGCCGAAGAGGATGATGGCCACCGCCATGCCCATGAAGCCAGCCGTCATCCTGCGCAGGTCTGCGGGGAAGCAGGGGGGCAAGAGACAGCGTCAGAGCCTGGCACTCAGGGTCGGGGTGCACCCTGGCCCCAGGCAGAGGGGACAGGTGGGGCACTGCACGGGTCAGGGAGGAGCCTGCCTTTGGCAGACAGGTTTTGCACAGCGATTCCTTCGTAGAGGAGAGAGCCTCAGAGGGCACTGCATCGTCAAGGGAGGGACCACCACCATCATAGAGGGAGTTTCTGGCACGCCCCCTCTGTGCCAGGCACAGCCTGTCCTTCCAGCATCTGTGACTACCTTCTGAGCCAGGTACTGTTTTATCCCTATTTAAAGATGAAGCAACTTGCTTCACGCCATACATCCAGTGAGTGGGAGAGATCAAGGGAATCCAACCCAGATCTGTGTGGCACCCGGGTCCTAACCTCAGCATCATTCACCTGTGAGCCACGTGGGGTCTGGGCAGTCGGCTCCACCTGCCAAGAGCCCCTCCCTTCCCTCCGAGGTTTGCTGGTCTCTCCAGGAGGTAGGTCACCCGTGAAGAGGGTGCTGCCTGCCACCTCTGGTCCCTTCTCCTGCAAGCCAGCTCCCAGGGCTCAGCTTTCCCTGTATGTGGGGTTGCAGGGTGGGGAGCCAGACTTCCTGCTCTCGAATGGAGCGTCCCGGAGCAGACCCTCTCAGCCCCCACCCCCCAGGTCAGCCTAGCTTTCTGGGTCAGGCAGTTCTCAGCACCACATCTCACTGGCCCGCAGACAACGCCCGGCGTGGGTGCCCGGAGGAGGAGGCTGTCTGGAAAGAAAGTATTTTTAGTGGCAGGAAGAGGGCAGAGCTGCTGTCCCATCTTAGTGAGCCTCACGCAGCCCCTCCATCGGCTCTGCCTTTTCCTGGCCGCCCGCTGCCCTCCAGTGCAACCGCACACCCCAGCCTCACACTCCTCCCCTGGACCCCAGCCTTCTCACTTGCTCCTGTGTGACACCCCGCCCACCTGTCATGGACTCCTTCCATCCAACCCCAGAACCCCCTTCTGTTATGTGCAGTCTGTCCACCTACATCAGGCCCACCTGCCAGCTCCAGTCCCTCCAACAGGTTCCAAACAGGGGCGAAGCCATCGCCTGGGCCGCTACCCCTGGGGACATTGCCAGAGAACCCTGGTGGCGAACTACATTCACACTGCGTGCAAGCACAGAGATCTCTCCTCACCCTTGGGAAACAAACGCCCACCACGTTTCTGTGGGGAACACTGTGGGATACGCACACCTCATGAGGGCATCCTATCCTCTCTGGTCCTCTCTCACTCCGGCCGCCCCCATCAGGAGCCACGGAAGACCCTGGCTCACTCTGCCTTGAGATCTTTCAGTCCTCTCCACTCAGTAGAGGGGTCTGGTCCACATCCTTGCCTTGACAGTAAAGATCAGCCAAGAAAGAAACTGGTTGGGAAGTGGGGGTTGGGGGAGGGAGACAAAGGAGGATACAACACCTGAGCTTTTCCCACGAGGAGGGGGCCTGGACAGGGAGCAGGATGGGACCTTTACTGTCACAGTGGCAGAAAGCCACCCACTGTGCAGTTTCCTGCTTTACCGAGTTCTGCGTGGTCCTCCCTCGGCCCAGGAGCATGTGCCCCAGCCGGGTGGCAGTAGTACTCATTATAGGCGTTTATGCAAACTTCCAAGGACGCCTGATTCTCCTGCCCACAGTACCGATTGCTCATGTCTCCAACTGTGGCAGAGGTAACTTGGTGGCGAACGCCACCTGCTCGCAGCGCTCAACATGCGCCACGCTTCCTGAGCACGCTCCGTGCTGCAGCTCAGCCATCCACACCGGCGTGGCATTTGGAAGTCCCATGCCTGCCCGCTGGGCTGACACCCCTGGGAATTCAGCTGCTCATGATCATCCTGGCTCCTCCACCTGCCCACGACGTGTTCTCCACTGCCACCAATCAGCCTCAGTCCCTTCTTCCTTCGCCACCGCAACAGACTCTGTAGTGAGCCCGAGCTGTTTATTTTATCCTGAAACCATGGTAACTCAGAGCAGCGTCAGCAACCACTTGGAAGGGAGGTAGGACAAGAAATCTTCCTATTTTACAGATAAGAAAAGCAAGGGCCAAAGGAATTTAGATAATCCACACTCTCAATTGCATGCGAGAATGAAATTCATCATGTAACTAACAACTGCTGAGTTATCATGACAGCAGAACAGGGGAATGTAGCCTCGCTTCCTCCCGAGGTAAGAGATGTTTATTAAGATAGAAATTTATAAGGGTGGAAAAAACAGGAACGGAGACAAGGACAACCACATGAAAGCCGAGGGATAGTGTGACTGACTTGGCAGGTGTCAGAGCCCCCGCTGGGCAGGAAAACTGAAAACCAACCTGCCTGATCCCCAGGGGGCTCCTGTACTGGCCCCAGCAGGTTCCTCTGAACGGACAGAAAACAAGGGTTTGGTGGAAGTGGTTTGAGATGAAAAGGAACCAGATCCCATCACCACCGCCAGCTCCCCTGTCCTGAGGGTAGAGTGTGAGTACTTAGGCCTGGGGTGGGGGTGGGAGGAGTCTAGCACAGACAGCGATGAGTGGCCATGTTGAATGCTTCCTCTTGAGACCCCAGCCCGGCTTAGTCGTCTCCCAGAAGCTGACCTCTGGGAGAGGCTCTACTGGGGGTGACCAGGGCCAGAGGGAAGACCATCACCCACTGCTCCTGGGGATGCCCCGTCAGAAGCCCACCTACCCGCGCAGTGCTTCCAGGCACCTCTTCAGCACCCCAGCCAGACCACCCAGCACCCCCGGGGTCTGAGAAAAGCCTGTGGCCAGGGAGAAAAAGAGTGTGAGGAAACTCTACGCAGGGAGAAGAAACAATCCTTTAAACAATGTTGATGTGCCCAGAGAGATGGAAGAAGAAATGTACTTTGCCTCCATGAAATAAGAACAGGATTCTATTGAAAAGAACCAGGTAGGGAACAAAAATAACACCTTAACATAACAACCCAAATCGCTGAGATTTATATTATAAAATCATTTCTAATTCATGGACGAATAGCCCTATCCTGTCCCCTCCCCCAAAAGGTTAAAGGAGGCTTGCAAACCTTTGCACACAGTACAGCAGGATAAACATAATCAATGAGGAAATGAAGGAAAGGGAAGATAAAGAAATAAAAGAAAGATGAAGTCAGATTTACCTTCACACACCAAACTGAGACCACTGCTCATACATGAGTTGAAAGGCATCAGATACTATTTTCATGGTCTTAAAATCTTGAATGCTTTTTGTTGGCACCTGGGTAAGTCCCTGGGGCTACTCTGTCTGTTGAATATCCCATATATGCGGACGCCTACTCCTGCCCACCTGGGTTACCCTTTGTGTCAATGTTGTCTCTTTAAAAGTAAAAAAACCCCAAAAACCAAATAACCAGAAACCCTGCCTTTTCGAGTCTTTGTGTCAGCTCACTGAGCCCATAGCAGAACTTTGCATCCAGGAACTTACATCATTTATATTTCTTTTCCTGTCTCTTCTAGCTTTTTTTTTTTTTTAGAATTAAAGGAGAAAGAAAGAAAAGAAAACTTGAAGCCTTGAATAAAATATTGTGTAGGGTTGGCCTAAGACTAATCCCCGTGGGGGGGAAAAAAAACCCCAAACAGAATAAAAGGCGAACTCTGTGGGCTGAGGCCGAGATAAAGAAAAGCCTTCTTATGATTCTCATTGGGTTGCAGTCTATTATCTGCATCCCGCCACCCTAACGCTTAACATGCTAATTTTTGAAGTAAGAGAGGTGCTCTCTACACTTTTGAGGCAAAGAATGTAGTTCAGGCCAGGCTGTGGAAGGAGCGGGTGGGAAGAGGGTCGGTAGTGAGGGAGGGGGGAGGAGGAGAGAACAGAACCACTGCCTGCACGAGGAAGCAGAAAAAGCCGTCCCCCCACACGGAAAGATGTTGACTTTGAAGTTTACCACTCATATTCACATTCAAATGGAAAGGTACTGCTTGTAGCTCTACAAGGGAAACCGAGGTGTATGCATTTAATAAATAAACACCACGTAGAGAAGAAAAATGTGTATGTGCTCTGAATGTCTTTCTGTTTGCTCTTTCAAGACCTTGTACAGACACAAATGATGATGATGATGGTGGTGGTGGTGGTGGTGGTGATGACTGGATTAAGGAACAGCAACGGTGAGGTTAAGTCTGGGTTAGACCTTCTGTGATGGTGAAGACGGAAGATAGAGAGGGGGATGCTGTCCCAATGGCGCTGGCGTCAAGAGTGTGGAGTGACCAGCAAGGCCACGGTCATCCTCCCTTCCTGGCCACATGGGGCAGCTCTGGGTGAGGCCCGTTGGCAGGATGCTCTCCCTCCTGCATGACGGCCGGTGGAAAGGGGTCAGCTGCTCTGGGAGCTAGGCATACATTCGAAAAACAAGCCAGTCCCTGGGGGTGGCCTTCTGCACAGCCGCCACCTCTGAAGGTAGCGGGCAGCTGGATTCCGGGTAACCACAGAGAAACCCACCAGATGGGGACGGAAGCTCAGATTCTTGGAACTGGGCTGCCCCAGTTCAAATCCATGGCTGTGTGGGGAAATTGGGCAAGTTGGTTCAGTTTCTGTACCTGTGCATGGAGGTTATGGCAGCACTTACTTCAAAGGGCATTTTAAAGAAGATTAAATAAGTTAATATGTTTAACTGCCTAAAATAGTACCTGACCCAATGCTTGAGCTACATAAGTATAAATAGAAATGGAAGTTACTTAAATTGGTTCTCTCTCTCTTTTTTTTTCATGTACCACACCTTTGCATTTGCTATAGAGGAACACACAGGAGCTGAGGAACATGTTGGGGTCAGCCCCTAATTAAGACTTTGGTGACCAGAGGGAGCAGCCTTCTGGAATCTCTGTGCCTTACAGGTCAAGGTGAAGGCTCTATTTTTCTGTTTATTAACACTGAGATGCATTCACCCCCAAGTATTCATGCATCTTTGCCTTGGAGGACCAAAACAGCTGGAGGCTACAGCAGCTAATAGCGGAGGTGGCCATAGAGGCTACTTGAACCCTGGACTCTCGCAGTGAGAACTACACTGATCTAGCAGGAAGAGACACACACAAGATGGCAGCTCTGCTGGGAGGGCTTCAGCAATCTGGCTAATTAAAACCAAAACAGAGAAAGAGCTAACAGGAGGTTTCACCTGTAGCTTTCTTCTAGGGTGTAAATTGGATCAGCATTGTAATGCAGTTCTATTCAAGAAAGTATTTTTATGTGCAAACAAATTCTTCTTACATTTCCATGAGAAAAATGCTTGACTTGGCACTTTGATCCCACAAAGGTCTTCTGCTCCATCTTTCTCCAAGCCCCACTGCCCAGGTTCTCATCATAACAGACTACTCTTCCCTGAAAGACCTGCCACGTTTCCCCTCTGTCTCCTTAATGGCGCTGTGCTCTCTGCCAACATGGCTGCCCACATGCTCCACCTGGTGAGCTTCTCAGCATCCATAAAAATCTCCTTGAAAAGGAAATGTCTGGGAGCCTTCCTGGTACGTTAGCACACACTGGTGACCAGGGGCTCCCATAGCGCTTGGTCCAGGCGTCCCCAAACTACGGCCTGTGGGCCACATGCAGCCCTCTGAGGCCATTTATCCGTCCTCCCCCCACCCCCCCGCTGCACTTCTGGAAGGGGCACCTCTTTCAATGATGGTCAATGAGAGGAGCACTGTATGTGGCGGCCCTCCAATGGTCTGAGGGACAGTGAACTGGCCCCCTGTGTAAAACGTTTGGGGACCCCTGGGCCTTGGTCAATATCACTCCTCCAGCACTTTCCACATCTCTTATTGCAACTGTTTGTGATTCCCTCCCTCCAATAAATGTGTCCTTGCTCAGGGCTGTGTCCATGTCTGCTTTATTTTGTTTGCATGTCATTGACACAAGCAGGTGTTTTGCTAAATGAGATCACCATCCCACGCTGTAACAGTTACTAAAACGACATGCACCATGGACTAATGCAGGCTGAGGATGTTCCTACCCGGTTCAACCCACTTCTGTGACCCAAATGTCATGGTGACTTGAAGACAATTTCCCTATGCTCCAAATGAAAGAATTTTTTAAAAGCCAGCATGACTCATCGTTTAGAAATTCATTATCGTTTTTCTATCAAATACCACACATCAACATAGGTCCCGAGGCCAGGTTGCATGGAGCCATGCAATGTGAGGGCTCCCCCCATGAAGTTTAGTGAGCACATAGGAGACTCCCACAGATTATGAACCCCCAGATGTCTCTGCTCCGCCCCTCCATCAGGAAAAGATCACAGGTAGTTACAGTTAAAATAAATATTATTTCTGGGCCAGAGGATGGGCTTGATGCTTCCTCCTCCTCAACCCTACCTCCGATCAGAGAGCTGCCATAAACAGGGATATTACAGGATGCCGCCATATACAAATCGCTCCCATTGTCAAAACAATGGAAGTCAAATTGCAAAATGTCTACTCGCCTGATGAAAGCTAGGTCAGCAGCTAAAGCGAGAGCCTAGAGACAAAAAAGGAGAAAGGGGGGGGGCAGAACTGAGAGGTAGAGTCCCAAACCAAAAAAAAAAAAAAAAAAAAATTACTAGAACGACCCCTTGTCCCTGCGGCCACACTCCTAAGCCAACAGCAGAAATTGCATAAGAAAACAACGGAAAGGAAACTGTGGAGGGGGCATGCGAGGAAGGACAAGGACAAGTCTTGCAAAAGGGAGGGTGTTCAGTTAAGTTTAAGTGCCTAAGAGACATCTTATTAAAGATGTCCATTATGGCGCTGGCTGTGTGGTCCAGTTCATGTTGATATTTAAGGGTTGAGAAAAGAGAGAGAAGAGAGTGGATGGCTGGAATGAGTAGGGCAAAATCTAGCCTAAGGGGCACCATGGGAGTGAAACAAAGCAAGGATGTCAATGACAACAGATGCGGCTGGGATGAAATGAGACATACCGTCACAAAACATCCAGCAGAGACTTGCTGAGTGCCAGCTGTGTGCCAGGCGTTGTGCTAGCAACAGGGAACAGGGTCTCTTCTCGCATTGAATCTTTCTAGATACACAACAAGGAAGTCCCTCATGATGTTGAAAAGGCTCCATTAGTGGAAGTCAACTCTGTTAATTCGGAAGCAATGCATTAGAGGTAAGGAGTTAAAGCCACTTTGAATACTAGGCTTTCAAGTTGACTGATCGTAGAGAAGAGGAGGGAAATGGGTTATATAGGGTGAAACATAAAAGAAAGAAAAGTATTCTTTCTTGGTTTTTTGTTTGTTTGTTTTGCATAGATAAGACTGAAATCTATTTCTATGCGGAAGAGAATTAGCAGAGAGGATGAATGTGATGATACCAGAGACAACGCCCTCGCACATACTCGGAATTTTATCCACACTGAAAGGTCAGACTCACACCCAAACTCAGGAATATCCCAGATTCCACATGACAGACGTCCTTTCTGAAACCTCTCGAGTCGTCCCCCCCACAATCACCCATTCCGTAGGAGTGCCCACCACATAGCAGACTCATGGGCCAGACCTCTCACTTAGTGCATTCATTCATTCATGGCCTCATTCACCTGTTCATCATCTACAGAGCTCCATTTATCAGCCAGGTATGTAGGACACCGGCCTTTCCCTGAAGACAGTCATACATCCATAAAGCCTTGGGCCATCTGCCATCTCTCATGTGGTCAGTCATTCCATCCCTTGGAGAACCCAGGGGGCATTATGTCTTCTCGCGTCTAGTAAGAGTAAGGGCTCTGAGTCTCCACAGAATGAAGGAATGGCTCTCATCCATTCAGTAGGTACATGATGGAGGAGGAGCCCACAGAGCACCTCCCTGCAGATCAGTTAGCAAGGGAGAAAGGAGCTGATGTGTATCCATCACGTAAGCTCCGGGCACTGCTGACAGTACACAGTGCACCAAGAGCCAGTTGAGGAGATAGCCTTCTCTATTTGTTCTGCCGAACAGTGCTGCCTAATGGCTTCCCTTTTATGTTCTCAAATGTTTTCCACTCTGTACAGTTTGTTCTCTGTGCTCGAAGTGTCTCAGGTGACTGGAAGCACTTTTCACGCTTTGCGTGTCCTCAGTCACTTGTGAATTTTGGCAGTGTTTGGCTGTTGGGTCTTTTGTTAAGTAAATGCTTGTTATGTGTCCCTGCCAGGTTCTGGAAGAGACAAGCATTGCCACCCCTTCTGGCCCCATGTGTGCCCCTCTCTCCCTCTGCCCTCGATGTTGTCTTTGGTCTGTGGCCGCCTAGCAAAGCCTGTTCCAGCAAGATTCTCATTATCGAGGCCTGGGTCAACAGCAGATGTGTGAAAAGTTAGAAGAAAATGAAAAACATTGGATAAAAACATTTTTTTTTCAGTTCTCCCAAAGAAACTGATGTGTTTGATTTTCATTTGAGTTAGTGGGGGAAAAATAGAGTGTGGATTTTTTTTTAAGTGTGATGGATAAAATATTGAAGGCAAGATATTTCTGTGCAGACACCCAGGCTTTTCTACACCTCAAATGACTTCTGATGGGACAGGAGCCAAGTTGTATATCTGACACTAGCTCCTCAGGTCTTCACACTTCCTGTGCCCTCCCAGCCAGCAGCAGAGAACAATTCTCACTCTCATGGGTCATTTCTTCCTTCTGGGGACACTGCCCTTGTCACTGGAAAAAGGAACAGGAGTCAGAGCCTACCGTGCTTGTAGGATTTAGATGCAGGAGCGGGGGGAACATTCCTGCGCCCTGGGCTGGACCTCATGGGTCTGTGAGTAGAATGGACTCTCCTGGCAGAGCCATCTCAATGTTCTTGATGAGGTTAAAAACAAGGAACACACCTGGCTGGTGGTGACGCAGCGGACAGAGCACTGACCAGAGCGCCAAGGTTGCCGGCTTCAGCCTGAGGTCTCCACTTCTACCCCAAGTCAAGGCACATAAAAGAAGCAATCAATGGGTGTTCAACTAAAATAGAACAACAAGTTGATGCTTCTCTCTCTCTCTCTCTCTCTCTCTCTCTCTCTCCTTTCCCCTCTCTCAAAAAAAAACAAAAGAAACAAATAAACAAATAAAAAACAAGGAATGCATTCTCCTGCCTGTTCAGAAGGTCAACACCAGAGGACACAGGACAAGAAGACTCAAAGTTTTGGAGCTGAAAGAGGCTGACACCTGGCTCTTTCTGCCTCTGGGAGCTTATGACTCCCACAAAGAATTCAAAGAGAGTGTTCTCTATTGAAAGGTGAGAATTTAAATTTATTTAAAATGTAAAATTTTAAATTGTGCTTTGGCTGCACTGAAGTATCTTTGCACCACAGCCGGATAGCTCAGTTAGTTAGAGAATCGTCCCAAAGTGCAGAGGTTGCTGGTCCCATCCTTGGTCAGGGCACATCCAGGAATGGCTTGATGTTCCTGTCTCTCTCTCTCTCTCTCCCTTCCCCCTTTCAGTTAAATCAATAAAATAATTTTTTTAAAGTATCTTTGCAACCTCCATAAATCAGAGCCGAATTTCCACTAATCTGATGTCTGTTATCTCTAGATCAACAGTGTAGACCTACCTTTCTCCTCAGCTCCTGGTCCATACGTCTCATGGCTTTCTGAACATGTCAACAAGGCTTGGGCCTCGAATTCTGAACCTCTAAAACCCAGTTCCTCACCCTCACTCTCTAAGCGCCCCCTCTCTTGAAGCCAACAGCATCACCATTCTCATGACCGCCTTTCCCCTGAACTTCAGTGGCATTTGGAATCCCCCTCCTTTCTTGCCCCTTTATGTCTCGCTAGCTGCCAAGTCCACCAGATTCTGCCTCCATGGAAATTAATGCACGTGTTCCCTCTTCTCCATCCCCACAGCCTCTGCCTTGACTTGGCCAGCCCAACTTCACCCTAGGGCCCTGGTCGGCAAACTGTGGCTTGCGAGCCACATGCGGCTCTTTGGCCCCTTGAGTATGGCTCTTCCACAAAATACCACATTGGGTGCTACCTCAATAAGGAATGTACCTACCTATATAGTTTACGTTTAAAAATTTTGGCTCTCAAAAGAAATTTCAATCATTGTACTGTTGATATTTGGTTCTGTTGCCAAATAGTTTGCTGACCACTGCAGGGTAGCCAATGAGCCCAAGCTTTGGTATCAGGGTTAGCAGCCTACCTGCTCCGTAACTTTCTGACCACAAGACCTTCAGCAAACCTCAATCTCCCCGTCTCTCAGTAGAAGCGATACAATGAGAGGATTCAGTAGGAACCCAGATATAGTGTGGTTCCCTCTCGCTGACCCATGCCTCAGAGTCCTTCCTTCCGGATTTCTCTGCCCTGACCTACTCCACACTCTGCTGCCAAATAAACTCTTCTAGAGAAAAACACTCACTCACCTCTGTGGCCAACACCCTGAATGGCTACCCACCGCCTGTCAGAGGAAAGATCATACCAACAGCCTTGTTCCCAGCCCTCCGTGTGTGACCCTCATCATCAACATGATCTCTCTTCTCTTTTATGTCCTCTGTGCTGCGGCCACCTGGGTGGCTGTCCCTGCTCCAAGCACGCTCTCCACTCCTCTAGTCTCGGACTTAAGCTGACACTGGACAGAGGCACCGGCTCCATTTCTGTGTGTCTCTAGGTCTTCCCCATCCATGTCAGACCCACTCTCACCCCCCACTCCAGCCCCCACTGCTAAAAGTCTTCCTAATGCTCACGCGGAAGATCCGTTCCCCTTCTGACATGTTCCTGACCAATTTAACTTGATTTGTGGCAAAAAAAAAAAAACCAAAATAAATAACAACACATACATATAATCTACCCAACTTTTAGCACTCTGCAGGGATCACTCAACTGTCCAAGTTAAATAACGTCTATGTTAAGGAGATACCATTACCGGTACAGAAACATAAAATTGATAGCAGCTTGGTGTATTTCTGAGGGTGTGAGCATAGACAGTGATAAAAAGTAGGCACTAGCTTTCTGTGTCAAAATTATCATATTTCTGTATAGCAAATTAGTTTGAGAAATAAAAGTCATTTGCAAAACTCTCCGGTGAAGTATTCATTTCCAAATGCTATAAGCTGACCAAAAATAGCCTTCTACATAAGAAATGTATTACAGACATTAAAAAAAAACCCATAGTGAAAACTGAAAGCAGCCTAAACTATTCCAATAATTGGAAAAATAGTTAAATAAATTATAATATACTCTCATTATGGGCCATTATGCTACCATAAAATGTTTTTGAAGAAATTAAATGATATTGAAAACAGCAAGATTTAAAATTATATTCTGTGTGCTCTCAAATATGTAATAATAATTATTATTACAAATGCTCATGATAATAACAAGCAAGAAAAAATAAAAAAGACCAAAAGAAAACATACCAAAAGGTTAATTGTGGGGGAAAAGGATTATGGGTGATTTTTATATTCTTCTTTATCCTTTACTGTGTTTTTTCCAAACTCTCAACAATAAGCCTGTGTTGCAGTTACAATCAAAGAGGAAAATATTCAAAGCGTGATTTAAAAACAAACACAGAAACAAACAATGTCACCGAGCTTAGATGAAGCGGATGGGGATAGAGGAAGTTCAAGCGGCTCTTTTCAATGTTCCCTACTCAGAAGTTGTCCCTTTGTGGGGACCCTGGGTTTCCAAAGCCCAATCACAAAGCAGCCTTCCTCATCAACAGCCGTGAACCAAATATGTGAGCAGCTGCGTGCTCAGTATCTCTATGGTTTTACTTCTAGACAAGATGCCCCGAGAATGCCAGAGAATAGGAAGCAGGTTCCTGTAAAAGAACAGAATGGATTTCTTTCCCCCCTCCCTATATTATCTATGTCTCTGATGGACAATGCACACTAGTAAAAGTCTCTATTTTATTGATTTTGTTCTTTAAATTCTCAAGACGATTGTGCCATTTCAGCATGAGGCAACCTTTCAGGAGGCCCCCTTTCCAAGAATCAGAGCAGAAGAAGCCCCTGTATGGTTCAGAATGACCACAGGTTGACGGACACCCGTGAGCGGGGCAGGAGAAACGCGGTGCTGTGAAACTGGTTTACTAGAGACAAGCAAGCATAGGGGCGAACACGTGCCCTGCAGAGTGTGTCAGTTGTAAAATCCTGAATGTCAGAGAGGAAGGACGGAGTGGCAGAAAATTGCTTTGAACTGGGCACCAAGCCTGCCACACGCAAAGTGTTCCAGAAATATTCTTGATGGACCCACTGACAATATATGAACATGAAAGCCCACAACGTCACAGCAGTGGGTGACTATCCTCTATGGTCCTTGTGACGTTACGAAGCTGAGCTTTCTTCCACAGATCTAAAGAAGAGCAGGAGTCCACCAATCACAGTGATGCTTTTAATGTGTTTTTTAAAAATTATTGATTGATTGATTTTTAGAGAGAGAGGAAGGGAGAGAGATAGACAGAGACAGAAACATTGATCTGTTTCTGTATGTGCCCTGACCAGTGAATCGAACCTGTAACCTTGGTGTATCGAGATGATGCTCTAACCAAAGGGGCTATCCGGCTAGGGCAGTGATGCTTTTTAATGTAAAAAACTTGATGAATCTTGAGAACCAGAAGAGCCTGGAGTTCAACTGCCTGGGTTCCTGCAGTGGCTTTTGTCAGCCATGTGACTTTGGTCATCTCGAAGCCTTGGAAAAATGGAGTCACTAACAATGCCTCTCTAAAATGTGAGGGTTAGAAGAGGATCACGCATGACACGTATTAGGTTCTCCACGAAGGTGAGCGATTTGGGGGAACTGGACTCCGGTGTTGGCAAAGCAATTTCTTTCCATTTCCTCTCTGAATCTCTCTAAATACGCCTTAGTAAATGGCTTAGATAAAATAACATCAAACATTTTTTTCCCAGGCTCTAAATGCATTAAGTCAAGTGAAAATTTTCTTTTGTCAATAAACAGCATGAATTTTGTTGTCAACCCATTCATGCCACTGCAAATCTCTTGGGGGACAAGATTCAAGAGCAATAATGTAGGCGATGATCCGGCTGCCTCTGCCTTTGCCTGGTGTTCAAGCCCCAGTCTCATGTACAGCAGGTGGTTGGACAATTCACATTTGGATGAGGCTGGCGCAGAGCATCAAACCTAGGTCAGATTTTATACCTGGTCCCTGCACCCCCCCCCGCCCCGCCCTCATCCTTCAGGTCTGACTCAGTGCCTCGCTTCATAATGATGCATTTATCTGGCACTTCCCATGTGCTGAATAAAGCCTTGTTCTAAGGACTTTGCATTGATTAACTTGTTTAATCGTTACGATGACCTTTTGCTTTGGAGACAACTCAGAGGGACACCTTGCCCAATGGGGTCACCTTTTACTGAAAAAAAAGCTGATCCAATCAGACCCTCTTGGGGGGATGTAGAAATGTGAGGGGCATATAGAAAGGGCAAGTAACTCAAGCTCAGCCTGGCATCCAAACAATGCTGAGTCACTGTTCCCATAAAGTCCAGGCTCAGCCTTGGGACCCAGGGACACTGGGTAGCTAAGTGCATGCTGCCTTCCATAATTCCACTCCCATGAGTCTTTGCAGCAAAAGCTCTCATCACCTAAGACAACCTGGGCCTGCCTCTTCCTGACAACCTGCAAGAGACTCACCAGTAAAACCCAGGAGAGCCGAGAGATGTTAGACTCCTTAAGCTCAGTGGCTTGCCAAGCTATTTGTAAGAAAAATGTCGACCATTTTAAATTAAATTAGTGAGTTTGTATCGATTGTTTTACTCAGTGCCAAACATGGTGCCTCCCACTTGAGCTCCGTAAATGCCCTAAATGAATGGGTGCATTGTCCGAGTTCTGCTTTTAAACTGAATACATCCAACACGATCATTTTGTGAACAACCCAAGTTACCAATTTTACAACCTAAAGGTAAGAGAATGACTTTGAATCGATGAATGAGACCTTTCAGAAAAGTTACTTTTTGTAATTTTGCTTTCCCCCCAAAGGTTCATTTTATGCTGTGAACATGTTTTTCACGGTGGTCCATCCCAAATTTATACATAACATTAAATTTGCCATCTTAACCATTTTTAGTTGTACAGTGGAATTAAGGACATTCACATTGTTGTGCAACTGTCACCACCATCCATCACCTGCATTTTTTCCTTTTCTCAGGCTGAACTAACTCCCCATTCCTTCCCCACAGGTCCATGGTAACCACCTTCGACTTCCTGTCTCGATGAACTTGACAATCTGGGAAACTCACATATAGTAGCCCCCTCATCCACAGGGGTTACGTTGTAAGATCCTCAGTAGATGGCCTGAAATTGCAGATAGCACTGAACTCTAAATGGCATATGTTTTTTTTCCTGTACATACATATCTGTGATAAAGTTTAATTTATAAATTGGGGACAGTCAGAGATTAACAACAATAACTAACAACAAAACAGTTAACACACTGCAAAAAAAAACCCAAACAAACCCAAAGTTATGTGAATGTCTTTGGGGCCATTATTAAGCAAAATAAGGGTTATCTGAACACAAGCACCGGGACATCGTGACCGTCAATCCGATAACCTAGGTGGCTACTAAGTGACTGACAGGTGGGGAGCTTATACACCATGGACACACTGGACAAAGGGCTGATTCACTTCCCAGGCGGGACAGAACGGAACAGCAAGATGCTTCTTCATGCTACACTGGACCGCACACAATTTAAAACTTATGATTCATTTATTTCTGGAATTTTCTGCTTAATCTTTTCAGACCACAGCTGACCGTGAGTAACTGGAACCACAGAAAGTGAAACCGTGGATAAGGAGGAACCCCCATATGCGGGATCGTTTGGTACATGTCCTTTTGTGTCTGGCTTATCCTCACTTAACATGTTTGCATTCACTTTGTAGCCTGTGTCAGGTCATTGTGGCACAATATACCTAACACACAATTTACCATCTTAACCACTGTAAGGGTACAGTTCGGTGGCCATGGTGGCGTGTTTTCAATATGATGGTCTCAGTAATATCTACAAGACGTTGCACGACATAGCCCTCCTCGCTTTTCAGAGCTTGCGTCAGAAAAGACGTGAGGAGGTCAGCACCAGGACCTGGCCCTGCAGAGGACTTACAAGTCGCCTCACCTTTCAAGCCTGTTATGGTGACTGGTCCCACACCCATGGGGGGGGGGGCAGGATTATTATAAACCATTACTATCTTTAGTTTCTTGGGGAAAAAAATGCCCAAGTACATGATCTCAAGAGAAGGAGTAGGAGCAATGGCACAAGGAATCAGAGACCTGACTTGGGGAGGCATCTGTTAAGGGGATGCTGCCAGGTAGAATTTGTCGCATCTGCATTAGCAAAGCAGCGTGACTAGGGGCTGTACGCCATGGCACAGACAAAGGCTCATTACACAGACCCAGGCACTGTGCGGAAGGCCACGAAGGCGTGCCACGCCAAAGCAAAGCGCCCGGAATAGAATGTTATGCCCCTTCTACATCTGGGAGAAATTGGGAAATTTTCCAGAAAGTAGAGGATGTTGGGGTGGGAAGGAAGCAGCACCCAGCATGTGCAAGACAGGCAAGTGTGGAGGAGGTGCCTGCCCCATGTCCTTCCTTGGTGTCCTTCAGGTTGCTAGGCCCAGGATGGAGTAAGGACAAAGTGGTGGCACTGAGGCACACGTGTCCCCGGGGCTCAAAAGAAGAGAGAGAACACAGCTCAAACCCCAAGCGAGAAGAAAGGGTGGGCTTGAAAGGAGTTGAAAGCTTCAGTCCCACCATTGTGTTAATTAACAGAACAGTGATTTGCCAATGAACACCCAGCAGGGGCGATCATCCGGCAGATAGAGAGGCCCTGCTTTCCTGATGGAATCTCAAGTGCATGAGCCATGAAATTACTTCTAAAAAAAAAAAAGAAGACAAAGACAGTCAGTGAGGACAAGCACTTACATTTGTGTACAGAAGAGACTCTTGTTGTTCTGTTTCTTGAAGAAAACAGGCTAATTACAGAGATTCGAGATGACACAGAAATACCAGCCTCATCATCCCTCTTAGGAAAACAGAAAACTAAAATAAACTCATAAGAATACTGACCCTGTGCAGAGCATGGATGGTGCACCTGCAGCCATTTTACCTACACCATCCTGTTTAACACCCCCCTCCCCCGCCAACAACCCACTATCACCCTCATTTCACCAAGGAGGAAACGGCAGCACAGAGAGGGTAAGTAACTCATTCAAGGTCACATAGCAAAATGGAATCAGAACAAACTTCCATCTTCCTTCTGGAGAGACTCAATAGCTATCATACAACTTTTTTTTTTTTTAATGGCCTAAAATGGTTTTGGTGCAGGTTCCAAATAAAATGCAGGGAGGAAACTTGGCCTCATCTCTTCTTGCCAGACATCTGCAGTGGCTTTGTCCTGTGTCTCTCATTGGCCCTTCACCATTGCTCATGGTGGTGATACGTGCAGGCTGATGCCAGCTTGAGAGTCTCCGCATTGGCCCCAGTGTACATCTCACCTTGTCGCTATTCCATACTTAAAATCCTGCAGTTGCTCGCACTGCCTTTAGAAGGAAGTCCCGGCTTCCCCATGTGCTGGGCAAGGCCCTTTGTGCCCTGGCCCCATAGCCTTCTCCAGCCTCTCACCATCCCCCACCCATCTTTTGCCCACAAACGTATCTTTCGTGCTACTAATACGATTCAATGGGGAGAGCCCCTCAACTTGTCATGGGCTCTCCAGCCTCCACTCTCCTGTGCCTGGGCCTTCACCTGCTGTTTCTTTAGTGTTAAAAATACCCTCCCTGCTCCCTGGATAAAGCCTTCTGGACCTTCAGAGCCACCCAGGGCTACCTCCTTTGCAAAGCCTTCCATACCCAGCTAGCCAGAGCTGGCTTCTTTCCTCTGCTCTTGGCACCTCCCAGACTGACCTCTGCTAGAGCTCTTCCCACACTACTCTGCGATGGTGGCTTTCTGCTGTGCCCCTCTCCCCAGTGAGACTCATTCATCCATCCATCCATCCATCCGTCCATCCACCCACCCACCCATCATCCATCCATCCATCCATCCATCCATCCATCCATCCATCCATCCACTTGCATATGTAAGCTCTGCTGGGGGCAGGAGACACAACCGTCTCTGGTTTATCTGCTCTGTCTCCAGCCTCAAACTCAGTGGCTCTGTAAGTATGGTCCCTGGCAGCAGCCTGGCCAAACTGAGAACTTGTTTGAAATGCAAATTCTTGGGCCCCATCCCAGACCTACTGAATGGAAACTCCAGAGGTGAAGCCCAGCAGTCTCTGTTTCAACAAGCCATCCAGTTTGGAAACTGCTGCTTGAATACAATGCTTGGCACATCATAGTCAATAAATGTGGAATAAATGGACACACAGCTGTCACTAGAAACTACTGGCGACCTCACACGCCATGCTCCCCTGGAAAGGTGCCAGGCTTTCTTTCTTGGCTTCCCTGTCTTGCCCAGAGACTCCTGGATCACCATACGGTTGTCCCTGAGCATCTACAGGGGATTGGGTCCAGGACCCCATGCAGAGGTCCATCCACCCAATCTGAGGATACTCAAGTCCCTTGTATAAAATGGCATAGCATCATATAACCTATGTACGTCCTCCCGTATACTTTAAACCATTGCTAGATTACTTACAATATTTAATACAATGAAAATGCTACGTAAATAGTCGCTATACTATATTATTTTGAGAATAATGCCCCAAAGAAGTCTGTACATGTTCACTACAAACACAACTTCTGTAGGTCCAACCACACACTACACATCGGCAACAGTGTAACATTTCTTCCAGAATATTTCCCATGTGAAACTGGCTGAATCTGAAGATGCAGAACCCACGGATACAGAGGGTCGGCTGTATTTGCAATCCTGTTATAGCCCTGCTGCGGCTGACAGGAGGCTGGGTGATCTTGGAACAAGTCAAATCAACAGATCTTTGGCTCCTGTGGCCTTCCAGAAACATAATGAACCTCATAGTCAGAAAACTCAGGGGCAGGACCCAGCCCTGACTCTTACTGGACCTCTCTGGTCCTCCAGCCCTCTTCTGAAAAGCAGACCCACCTACTTCTTCACGGGTTGATGTGAGCATCAAGTAAGAGAGTCCATGTGCATGTCTCCTTCAACTTGAAAGCATCCTATCCATGTTCATTGCTACTAATGAGGACCGAAGTGTTTCAGTACTAACATTCTATGCTTCTGTGCAATCCAGATAAAATCCCATTTCAACGAACGCTAAAAAAGATGGTGCTCCTCCTGTGAGTGGCGGGTTACGATGCAGGTTAGGGCATCAGACTGATTCTCACCAGCTCAGAGGCTTCCAAGTGTGCAACACAGTAAAGCGACTCACCCTCTTTGTTGTGCACAGTGTCCTCAATGGTAAAATGGGTCCTTACCACCACCCATCTTTCAGGTGTTGTTTGAATATAGGTAAGATAGTCCATGTATGTATATTGGAAGCATTCAAGAAATGTGGGGACTATTGCTACGGCCATTGCTGTCATCCCAAGGGGGAATGAGCAGAGGATGGTAGATGATCTGGTGTTAAACAACCTACCAAGAATAATTTTAGTGAGCACAATCCTCTGATTCTGCAACACCACACTCTATATTATTTTTGTGTTCTCCAGACTATGGGGCACTGTTTCTTTGGTTTCGGTTTGTTTTGGGTTTTATTTGGTTGGTTCAGACATCGAGCAGGGAAGCCATTCAAATCTTTCAAGTTAAGCATTTTGGGGACCACCACTGCCAAGGAAGTGCCCAATAGTTCAGAGTGAGGGTCAGTCAACATTTTCTGTAAAGGGCCAGACAGTAACTATTTTAGGCTTTGCAATCTATATTCTCTGTTGCCATTCACTGCCCCTCAACTCCGTCATTGTACAATGGAGGTGCTGTAGACAACACGTAAACAAACGGGCCTGCCTGGATCTGGCCTGTGGGCCATAGTTTGCAATCTCTGGCTTAGAAACCCAAGAACGGAGGTGATAGAATCACGGTTTCTCCTTGTCCCATCTCCACTTAGTGTACATCATTTCCTTTGCTAATTCGTTATGGAGAAACTGGCTATCAACTCTATTTATCTCTATAGTTCAGGCAGCCTAGGGGGAGGGTGTGAATTCTGGAAATGCATCAATTGCAGCAAAATCCCACTTCAACTTCAGAATTTGAGTCAGGTCAAGTTCATTACAGGATTTTCATCTCAACAAATGACATTTGAAGGTCCAGTCTTAGAAAACAAAACTATTGCCAGGCCTGCCCACACCGACTGCTTCTCTCTCATCCTAATTAGAATGTGATGGATTTTATTAAACGGAAATTTTAGCATACAGCATACATTTCAACTCATCTCCGTTCTTCTAGGAGTTAATCAAAGTTACGAAAACACGGTCCTTTTGGCCCAACATACACGTAGAGTAAAAAGGTAGAAATGTCTGTGCAATGACAAATAATCTTAATACACTCAGATCTCCAAGTGACATGGGGTTGAACCGTTCTGTTAGAAGTCATTAAGATACGTGAGTGGTGGATGAAGCTCTCATTTTCATATCCAACTCCAGGACCATCCAGGAGAGAGGACTAGAAGGCTGGTCAGGATAGAAGGGGACAAGGTAATGAATGGAGGGGGTCAGGAATGCCCCAATAGCTCCAGGCAGGGGCTTCATGGGACAAGAGATAGAGAAGAGGCCAGAACGCAGAAAGATAAGAACCAGAGCCCAGGAGGAAGGAAACAGCAGAAATCACCAACCCTACAAGCTGCCAGGGAGCCAGACAAATCATATTTCCAAGGGTACTGCTCGGGGCTTCTGACACTCTGGTAATGTGACATTCAACATACAATGTGCAGTGAACAGATGTGAACTGGAAAATGACAGGGCGGAGAGAGGTGGGTGGCAATTTTATCTGCCATTTGAACTTGAACAGCCTGGTTTTTAGGAAAACAGATAAAAAACAATAAATAGTGCAGCGCACCTCCTCTGTACCCAGTGGCGACGGGCTCCCATTCTAATGAGGATTGAACGCAACAGACACATTTCGATGCCCTGCCACAGGCACTAAAATGGAAATTATCTGTAGAGCCTGTCACAGCCGCCTCATGACACCGGAATACCCAGTCCCCACGCCAGAAAGACCCAGAGGTTTCCATGGCAGGGGGAGAAGAAGCCCTGCTGCCTTTGTCCCATGGGTCCCAACCTTCGGGACAGTCCCCAGACTCAAAGAGGGCGGGTCCCAAAAGATCTGAGGAGTGAGCACACACCCTCATGAAGGAGTCGTTTCTCTGGGGTCCATGTTCGGGTTTTGTGGGTGGGACGCAGGGAAAGCGAGAGGATGACAGTACAATTAACCCTCACACCTGTATTAAAGCACTTTCGTATAAATTAGTGCACCTGATCCTTGGCCGGCCAGATAGACAGGGAGGGGTGTTCCTCCTTCTATAGCCGGGGAAACGGGTCCCATGGTCAACGTCAGGGAAGGTCAAGGCAAGCTGTATGTACAGATCATGACCTTGTCTCTGGACTTGGGGAAGGGCATCCAGGGTGGTGAGGTCCCTCCTCTTGCGTAGGGACATGTGATCAGTGGTGCTGCCCTCGCCTGGCTTGGTGTGGACACCAGGTGTCTGGCTGCCCATGGGTATGACGCAAGCGCCCGAAGGCCCAGTTGCCCAAACAGCACCAGTTCATCTGAGGAGCTGCAATTCTGTGTCCAAGTTGTTAGGACTCGAGGCCTCCAGCTCCAGCTTGTGCTCAAGTGCCCCAGTGGGACAGGGGAGGGTCACAGACACACGTTAGATGCCATTGGAAGGAGTCAGCAGGAAGCCCGGGTGGGTCAAGTGGAAAGCCTATGCGGACCTGAGAAGGGGAGAAGGAGGGCTGCACAGGCCCAAGGCAGGGGCATCGCGTGCCCACATGCTGCACAGGAGGCCACAAAAGGGAGCATCGCCCACAATGTTGCCCTTGAGGGACCAGATGTGCTCAGAGTAGCGGACATGGCGCTGGACCAGACACAGAAGGCCTGTGTCCCGGGCCCAACTCTGTTGCTAAGCAGCCACACAATCTTAGAAAAGACAAGGTCCCCAATTTCCTTGTATGTAAATAAGTGTAACAGGTTGAATGGTGGACCCCACAAAGGTATGTTTAAATCCTAACCCTTGGTATCTGTGGATATAACCTTATTTTGAAATAGAGCCCTTGCAGATGTCATTAAGTTAAGGATCTCAAGATGAGATCATCCTAGAATCCACTGACTGGGGTCCTTAGAAGAGAAAAGAGAGGGAGGCTTGGCACGTGGAGGCACAGGGAAGAAGGCCACATGTCGAGCGAGGCAGAGATCAAAGTGATGCTGCCACAATCAACAAGGACCTGAAGGCACCAGGAGCTGACGGAGGCCAGGAAGGACCCTCCCCAGAGCCCTTAGAGGGAACGTGGCTTTGTCGACACCTTCATTTAGGACTTTCTGGCATTCACAACAAATTCCTGTTGTTTTAAGCCCCTCAGTCTGTCAATTGCATGGAAGCCCTAGGAGACTCGGTGGAGATAAATGCCTATCCTGCTGCCTACTAGGGTGGCCTACTAGGGTGGCACAAATGACATTTTGCAGCTGCAAGGGACGAAGTTGTGAAGGGGACACACTTTCGGGGAGACCTTTCAACCCTCCTTCTAGAGAGACTTCTACCTGTAGTAACTCGTGACCATCTCCTTTCTCGGGGATGAGGGGGCTGTCAGCGTTGAGCACACGACCCAGTCAGTGTCACCTCCTCCATGAAGCCTTCCCTCACTCTTCCCCAGGCAGTATGGATTGCTTCTTCCTCTGGCACTAAGCCTGGCTTATTGCACTTCACGCAATTGGTCTTATATGTTGAAATGATAATATTTTTGATAAATTGAGTTAAAGAAAACATGTTATTAAAATTAATTTCACCTGTTTGGTTTTAGACTTTTTTTTTTAAATTGAGAGCAGTGGAGGCAGAGAGACAGACTCCTGCAGGCACTCTGACCAGGATCTACCTGGCAAGCCCCCTATGGGGCTCTGCTCTGCTCATCTGGTGTGTTGTTCCATTGCTTAGCAACCAAGCTATTTTTAGCACCTGAGGCAAGGTCACTAAGTCATCCTCAGCACCCAGGGCCAACTCACTTGAGCCAATCAAGCCATAGCTACAGGATGGGGGAGAGAGAGAGAGAGAAGAGAGAGAAAGGAGAGGGAGGGGTGGAGAAGCAGATGGCAACTTCTCCTGGGTCCCTGGACTGGAAATCAAACCCAGTACATCCACACGCTGGGCTGACACTCTACCACTGAGCTAACTGGCCAGGACCAAACTTTTTTTTTACGTGACAACTAGAAAATGGAAAATTACACGTGTGGCTCAGATGATATTTCTATTGGATGACGCTGGCCATGGGTGGTACACTTGCATTAGAATGTTGACCAGTCTTTCAAATAGCCACATGCCTAGGGCAAATGCAATTTATATCAGCCACAGGCGGGGAAAAAAAGCTAATTTCCTACTGCTCTGTCTAGGGCCTGCTTCCACGTGACTACATAAAAAAAGCTCTCAACAGACTTCTCCCGAAGGTAATATGTTCCTCTTTCTGGGGGTTAAATAAAAAAACAAGAGAATAAGTATCCTTATTTCTCCATTCTAGCCTTCCCTTGGCTTAGTATCCAAAGCTTTACCCAGGTTTAATGTTGCTGTCAACAGTCAGGCCTTTGACTGATTTGGCTGCCTCAGGCCTTCCGTTGGCATGGTTAACTGCCTTTAATAACAGGTTGGTTGGAGCGCAGATAATTACAGACCCAAACTAGCCAAGGTTGTGACATATGTCTCCTCTAGTCTGTCCATCTTAGCTCACTCCACATCTGTCCACCCATCTCCAGGCAACCGTGCATGAACTTACTTGCCTCCCCGCTTGTCCTCTCTCCCTTCCTCCCCTGCCCTGATTTTGTCTCTGCGCAGGAGCGCCGATGCACTTGATCCTGCACTGTAGGGGGCACAGCACACGGTTACGGAGCGGGCTTTGGAGCTCCACTACGATGCAGCTCCCAACACCGACAGGTGGAACGCCGGCAGTAATGACAGACACAGGGAGGGAGGGAGGGGAGAGGAATGAATCGCTGAAGAGCCCCGACTCCCAGCTCTGCAGAGCATGCAAAGGAAACTGACACCCACGCCCACAGACAGGCAGACAGACACCACGTGCCAGACAAAGGGAAAACCAGGTTAGCTAAACCCACAGGCAAGAAGCCTTCTTGCCCTTCCCCACCAGAATATATTTTTCTCTTCCCAGAACTTTAATGACATCTATTGTCTGTGAGGCTCCTCTTTGTAACACTTCCTTGAAGTGCCCAGCAGTCCCAACAGGTGGGGCTAAGCCTTAGCTCCCTGGTGACAGCCACTTTGTACGCACATTAAGGACACTCACTAAGTGTCCACTGTTGCTATTGACGAAGAATAAAAAGAGAGCAAACCTACTATGTGGAAACTCCTGAGGCCACCTTTCCCAGTGTTGGAATAACTGCCCCAGATTTGGAAATGGAGCAGAGGGTTTACTGTGGGTGCTCTGACTGTAGTGTAGGAAGGTGTCCTGCTGGCTGCCTGGGACTGTCTCATTCTCTGGGGTGCGCACCTTGGCCCGACGATCTACTTACTATGGACTAGGAGGATATTCACAACTCTGTCAGGGTAGATGTGAACTTTTAGAAAACTAAAAGCAAAGCAAATGATTCTACCCAACAGTGATGTGCATATTGTCCTGTAGGAGACACAAATGTCTTCCAGCCTGGAAAAAAGAGAAGCCCAGTGCTTACTGCTTTTATCCTGTGGTTCATGTACCAGTTTTGTGTCTAAGATAGGCGCTTTTTTTTCTTAATTAAGTGAGAGACAGGGAGGCAGAGATAGACTCCCTCATTCACCCCAACCAGGATCCACCTAGCAAACCCCCTATTGGGCCATGCTCTGCCCATCTGAGGCTGCTGCTCCATTGCTTGGCAACCAAGCTATTTTAGCACCTGAGGTAAGGCCATGGAGCCATCCTCAGAACCCAGGGCCAATCTGTTCAAACCGAGCCATGGCTGAGGGAGGAGAGAGAGAGAAAGAAAGAGAGAGAGAGAAAAAGGAGAGGGCCTGAAAAGCAGATGGTCACTTCTCCTGTGTGCCCTGACTAGAATCTAACCCAGGACTTCTACACACCAGGTCGATGGTCTACTGCTTAGCCAACCAGCCAGGGATGCCATCTAATTCTTTTAACTGAGTATATTTTAGATGCCTTTCCCTGTGGGAGCATTATAAACTCCCAATCTTTAATGGTCTTTGAACCATTGCTTCTAGGAAGGTGTTTCAGGAGGAGAAGGTCACCAGGCCTGGGGAGAAGGTTTTGGAGAGTCAAAGAGAAGAAAAGTAGGGCATTAGGACAACTGGTCACCATTTAAGCTCAAGGCAGAGAAGAGAGCGCAAAAGCAATGATGCGACACACCATGTCCTTCCAAACCCTGTTTTGTTCCTTCTCTGTATTTAGAACACCTTCCCTGCTCTGCTAGCCATACCCCAAAGCCCAGGTCAGCGGCTCCTGAGCATCGTCCCTGGCTCCCACCTCCAGAGATTCGTCCAAACCTTCTTTGTGAGAGCACTCCTGGGCCCTGGCTTTACAAGAGAACTTAAACACCTCTGCTCAGATCTGCATGCACGGCTGAGGCTGACTACCAGTGTGGGACTGCCCACCGCCGGGAACAAGAGTATGGGACAAAGACGCTATTCTGGGAATGGGTGGAAATAGTCCCAGCGTGGAACGAAGAAGAGGAGAAAGGAGGTTCTGGGACAGACGAGACAGCTATGGAGAAGGAGGGGCAAACCTGTGCATGCTAAGGAGACACGCACATCTTGGCCCGAGCTGAAGCGGTGGGCAAGGCAGGAAAGCGCTGCTGTGTTTGAGAGAACAAGGCAGGAGCCAGGGCTCCTGGGAGCTCAGGGTGGGATGCACTAAAGAAAGGGGAGGTGCAGAATAGAGAAACTTCCTGGCACTTCTGAAACTCAGGCAAGTTAACTTGCATATCTCTGTGTTCTTGTCGTCTGGTGAATAGATAATGAGGAAGAAAAAATATAGATAAGCAGTGAACCTCGACTTTCAAACTCCCACTGTATCGGCCCGGCGGCCACCAGGACAGCCCCCACTGGTGAGTGAATGATGACCCATCATGCTTGTAATGTCAGGGTGTCATTTCCCCTGTCCGTGCCTGTTCTTCCTCTTGACCATCGACTCCTCGGGAACAGATACCAACTTATATTCATCATTGTGTTCCCCAGAATCCAACACAGAATTGGTCACATGGGACACTCATTGTTCTTTGAGTTTCTTGAATGTTTGTTGCCTGTTGAGTTTTCTTTTCAAATGCACGATACCGGTGCGCGCATTTTCAAATATAGCAAAGAAAAAAGGGGCAAGAGACATTCTGAACCCAAAGTCAGATGTTATTTAAAAAGGAAAGTGAAACAGAAAATCTCTGGGGTCAGAAAGAAAAGGATTCATAGAGAGAGGCAGGTATGCAGGGACGATCTAGCTTCTGGAAGCCATCTGGGTCTCCCTTTCACGGAGCTCCATATGCAAGCAAAGAGCCCCACAGAACGACACCTATGAACCATCTTCCAAGACACGCAAAGACACTAACCTAGAAAAGAGGTGTGAAATGAATCACTCCGGCAGAAGCCCAATGGTGTCAGACAAACCCAGTGAAGGACAAGTTACTTTCCTAAGACATTTGTGAGTACAAGGGACATTGCATTACCAGAAACCGGAGAGAGAAGAGTCAGAAGGCTTGAGTTCTTGTCATGAGTCTGTCCTGACTACACACCAGTTAATCTATCAAAAAGTCACTTCACAACAACCTTCCCCAAATGCTTACGTTGGCAATCGAGTGTAGTGCTGCCCCAGTCAGGGACAGACTCAGGTCCGGGGACCCTGTTAGGTGGCTGCAGCCAATAGCCAGGGGTAAGGAGAGGAGCACTTGAACTGACCTTGAAGTAAAGGCAAGACCTGAGTGGGGCTGTGTGGTACCTGAAGACAAGAAGCAGGAAAATGGGAGGGGCGTCGGGATGGGGGAGATCCATCTGGTCGGGATTTGCGATGATGTGAAACCTTTCCAAAATTAAAAAAAGAAACAAACAAACAAAAAAGCTAACATGTACGGAATCCATGCTGTTCACATCTTCAGAGAACACTGATTATGGTGTGCCGCTTTCTAATTTGGGACGACTGGGGGGGAAGATGGTGTGCCTTCCTCCTGATGAAGATGTCCTTCTGGACCTCTCTCCTCGATGCCCCATCTCTGGAAATGTGGGAGTAGCTTCAAGAATGCCAGATGGTGGGGTCACTCCCAGCTCTGTGACCTCGGACAAGTCAGCTCCCCTTCCTGGGTCTCAGACTCCTCATTGGAACAAGCTCCCTGAAGCCTCAGCAGCGCCTCCTGCAGCAACCATGAAGCACAGGCTTCCCCATCAAACCATTCTAGCAAATTGTAATTTTCTGCTCCCTGCCTAACAGTCTAATTTGCCTCCCACATGCTCTTGCAGATGGCCTGGTAAAATGACCACGTTGGTGTCCAGGGCACTGAGCCTCGGGGACAAGGACACACCACTGTGGTGGGCAAAAGGGCTGGAGAGAACAGTGGAGAGGAGGGGTGACCGGTTAGTACAGCATCCCATACATTACCTTCTGCACCCACCTGGGGTGCCTCCCAGGCTCCCAGGCTCAGGGACTGGGTCCCAGCTGCTCCCCAAGCCACACAGATAAACCCGGGACTCCCTTCCTTCTCCATGTATCTAGACAGAAAGATTTTTCAGAAGCAGCAGTCATGAACAGGAATCCTTGGTTTCAAAATGGGGAACCACAACTGGAATTTCGCCCTCCAGTTAGACCCTCAGTGTTACTACAGTATTCTGGGCCACAGAAGTCAAGCAAAGATGCCAAATAGCCTAGGGTTGATCTCTAAATACCACCTTTAGCCCTGGTCCAAGCCTCCTTACTGAGTCCCCAGCATGTTAGGAAGCCCACCTTCATACACTGTGGGACCCCTCCTCCATCCTTGACTAGTGACTTCTCACAGACAGCACCCCACCCCCCCATCTGGGACCCTGGAGACAACCCTGACTCCGCCCCTTGTATAACCAGGGCTGGGCCCCTTCCTGTTGCCCTTGCTGCCCTGAGGCCATTGTTATAGCTCTGGCTCTCCTCTGAGTGTCCCCCCTCCCTCGGGCCAGAGCGCTGCTGGCAGGCAGCATGGGCAGGGCACCCCCCAAGACTGCCCCTGACTGGGCGGGACAGATGCGTTCCTGGCATCATTGCACATTAGAAACTAGCATCATTATAATGATGCGTTCCTGACATCATTGCACATTAGAATACGATACAAGCTCTCGCAGAAGGACCGGTGAAGGCGATTATGTTAGGTATTATTCAATAGAGAGAGGTCATTGGCTTTCAGGTGGGAAAATCAGTGGCAGTGATTAGATGGCTTGTCCTCAGTTACTTAGATGGCTAGTGACAGACTGAAACCAGAACCTGGAGTGCCCCACGCCCGGTGCCATGACGAACTGGGCTCCTACTCAAGACTCAAAAAACCCTGCCTACTATTTATAGCGTGGTTTCTATCAGAAACTATGTTCTGAGTTCCAAAGCACCACATTATGGGGACATTTGGAACACAGCTCATTCCGAATTGGAAGCCACCAGGTCTGCAGAAGGTCAGTCTGCCTGTGGACTGGCTGGAGGGGGTCAGGCTCAGAGAGTGACGTGATTACTGTACTGATTTGCTCAATGGCAGGATCTTCACGCCAAGTGCCCTCAGGACCCTGCCTTAAATTTTGTCCAAAAATTATCAGGGAGAGGAACCTCTTTTAATGTCTCAAGGCCACACTTACTTAATTTTTTTTCCTCCTCATGGCACTATTTCTAGGGGAAAAAAGCTGAATGAAACGCTTAAATCACTGATTCTGGAGAGAAAACTTCCATGATCTCATTACTTCAAGTATCAATTGAGTTCAATTGCAACCCTCAGCCTCCAGGGAACAGAAGGCGTTCTCGGAGTGATGGTGGCGGCAACAGTGACATTATCCCCACGCCCTCTTTACTCTGCTCAGTGATGCTCAGGGGACAAGAAAGTCCAATTTTGATGACATCATGTCCCCTCGGCTCCCTCTTTGTCTCCCCAGAAGGACAAAATGTCACAAAGGCCTTAGAGCATTATTGTCCCCACGCAGAACTGGTGGAGGGCTTTAGTTCACGCCTCAACTGCAGCGACCTTCTTGATGGCCTTGCTCTTCAAACCGCAGGGACTTCTAAGAGATGGCTCAGCAGTCACCATGCCAAGTCTCTGTGGTTAAAGCTATTCTGTACCTGAGTGTCCCACTCTTCTCTGGAAGGCACATCAGGTGTGGCCTCTTGCCCCTGAACAGGTGCAGATAAGATGAAGAGGTGAGGAAGGCAGTGATCGGCCTGTGGGGTGGCTCTCTCGGTGACAAACCTCGCTCTGCCACTTCATCTTCCTGAGGCTCTGTTTTCTTCTCTGTCACGTGAGAGGCCTGGACCAGTTAAGCCTTGAAGGTCACTGGCTCTCAAGACCTTTGAGCATCCAAGAGAGAGGACCAGAACTTCCACAGCAGGATGGCACCCTGGCACACAGGCTGGAAGGTGGTGGATGGGAGCGAGGTATCAGGGAGGGGGAGGTGGGGGCATTTGCCGCTGGAATTGGGCAGGAAACTCCTGCAAGATGAGGCATGCAAGAAGACGAGGGGTAACTAGGGACGAGGACTGAGTGAGATGTGCTGGCACTGCCCCTTCCCTGGTGTAATGACATGACCTTCCACCACCCTCTCTACTGCTTCGCTCTTTATTCCCCTTCATTGGGGAGGGGGTCAAGAGCAAAAGAGACCCCAGGGCTCTCACTTCATCCTGACTCCCAGGGTGTGGCTGGGCACACAGCTGGGAGGGTCCCAGATCTCCAGCATGATGAGGAGGGTGAAGATAATTCTATTACTGGTAATAGTATGTTGTTAATATCCTATCCCCACCTGTTAATTAGTGCCGCCGCCACCCTTCCTCCTGAGTGGGAAGCAATGCTGTGTAATCATGGCATTTTGCGGGTGGTACTGTTTATTACATGTGGAGCCTCAGTGGCTTGTGTGGGAGAAAGAATTAATTATAGCTTTCTGGTTCCAACCTGTTCCCAACCTGCACCCCGGGCGGTCTTCCCCTGCCCCTCACGTGGAAGGCCCTGAATGTCTACATAGGCAGAGTATATACCAGGTGCTGGCTCGCTGTTTACCAGGAAGGCAGGGAGGGCATGGCTCTGCACCCCAGGTAGTGACTAAGTCATGAGGCTGGCTCTGGAGCTGCCACCGAAGGACAGAGGGGATGTGGGGGACACCTCTGAATGTCTCTGGGCCTTGGTTTTCTCTTCCCAAAACAAGAATAACAAATCAGCCCTGTGTGCGCTCTGAGCTTGTTATAAGGTCAAAATAGTGAAACTCAGGAAGCTGTGCGATGCTAGGTGAATTCTTAATAATTGTATCATGTGTACGTGTGTGTGTGTGTGTGTGTGTGTATGTGTATGTGCGCACACATGCACGTATGGAATTCCCTCTGTAAAGTCTTCTGCAAGATATCTGTAGCCAGGTTTCTTTGGCAATCTAACCAAACTAAGAATCTAAAATCAGAATGATTAGATACAAATATGTTGACGGTTAGGCAATAGGACGTGAGAGTGAGGGGGACACACGGGGTGTACGGTGCAGCAGGGGATTGTGGGTAGACAAAGGGAAGGTTCAAGGGAACAACAGGTCAAAGGCATCACAGGTGAGTACAGAATGTGTGGGGAGCACTTATATAAAACATGGGACAAGAACCCAAAAATGGGCTGGCTCAGTGGAGGCAGTTCAGAGCAGAGAGGCGGAGGAGCACTGGAGCGAGATGGGGCTGAGGAGAAGAAAATATATGCATGTATAAAAGAACTATTTACGTAATTCACTTCATCTGTACCTTGGAATCTGAGAACATGTAAACGAACCGGGCATGGATGAAAAATAGAAAATGACAGAATTTGCTCAAAATACCGTAAATCTACATTAACACTGGCGCTGGTGGAAAATTATACACAGTGTGAATTCCCAGTGTCCAAATGGACCACAATCACACAGGCTAAAATTGCTGGAACAGGCAAAGTGAGGCACCTTAAATAACAGGACCCAGGGAGGGTATGTGCGGAAACTTCCGGTAGTGTGGGGATGACTCACGGTGAGTCTTTGCTCCAGACACGTGGAAGGCTTGGCAAGACAACATCCCCAGGTGCACGCTCCATTAGAACTTCTATCTGGTTTGCTTTGGAACAGGCAAAACTCTTCTTTCTCTTTCTTGAGCCCACTCCCAAGAGTTGGATTCCAGCCCCAAGCAGCCCCAGAAAGTTTCTGCTTCCCCTCGATGCCAGATTTCAGCTTTTTGATTTCCTCCCCCACCCCCTCCGCTCAAGACTTCCAGTCTCTCCTTTTTGTCTGCTGGATGAGTCAAAAGTCTGCCATCGATTATTACGGTTTGGAAAAAAAAAGTGATCTACCCACAAAAGCCATTTGGGGGACAACTGTGGACATTAGAACGTGAACTAGACACAGGCAATGTTAGGACAGTACTGTTTGTTTTGTTGGACGCGATGACTGCGGCTATGTAAGCACGCTGAGGTATTCAGGGTCACGAAGTTGGCAGTTAACACCAAAGCACTTCACCAAAAATTAAACATATTCGACGGGCAGAGAAGAAAGGAAGAGGAAGTAAATACAACAAAATGTTAGCATTTGTTCCATTTGGATTGTGGCTCTATGAATGGTCCCTATTCCATCAGAATACGGAATTATACATTTTCTCTCAAGGGACTAAGGGTCAGAAGTTTGTGTCCCATACGGGCTGGAGGGCGAAAGGCCAGGAGTAGGCAATGACAGCTCTGGGCTCTCAAGCCCGAACTGTACGTAACACCTCTGGTCAAAAGGCCTTCTGGGGGGCCAGGCGGATTGAGTTTGTTTTGAATGTGAGAGGTGAGTATATGGGTGTTTGTTGCCCTTTTCTTTCAAGTTCCAGGAATGTTTACAATTCTTCATAATAAAAACACTATACGGATTCCTTAAAAAATTAAACATAGACTTACCATATGATCGGGCAAGTCTATTTCTGGGTATTTAACCAAAAGAAGTGAAAGCAGGGTCTAGAACAGATAGTTGCACACCCACCCGTGTTCATAGCAGCCTTGTTCCCAATAGCCAAAAGGTGGAAGCAACCCAAGTGTCCACAGACAGATTCCTGGGTAAACAAATGTGGGAGATAGACACATAGAGATTATGATTCAGCCTTAAAAAGGAAGGACATTCTGACACATGCTATACGGATGAACCTTGGGGACACTATGCGAAATGAAATAAGTCTGTCACAAAAGAACAAATACTGTGTGATTCCACTTACATGGCATATCTGAATAGCTAGTTCATAGCAACAGAAAGTAGAAGAGTGGTTATCAGCTGAGGGGTGGTTGTATTTCATGGGTGCAGAGTTTCAGCCCTGGCCGGTTGGCTCAGCAGTAGAGTGTTGCCCCACATGTGGAAGTCCTGAGTTCGATTCCCAGTCAGGGCACACAGGAGAAGTGACCATCTGCTTCTCCACTCCTCCCCACCCTTCTCTCTTCCCCTCCTACAGCCATGGCTCAAATGCTTCAAGCAAAGTTGGCCCTGGTTGCTGAGAATGGCTCCATGGCCTCACCTCAGGTGCTAAAATAACTTGGTTGCCAAGCAACAAAGCAGCAGCCCAGACAGGCAGAGCATTGCCTGGTAGGGGGCTTGCCAGGTGGATCCCAGTCAGGGTGCATGCGGGAGTCTGTTTCTGCCTCCCTGCCTTGTACTTAAATGAAATGAATGAATGAATGAATGAATGAATAAATAAATAAATAATGAAAACGGTCCAAATGGCCAATTTTATGTTGTGCAGGTTTACCAATGTAAAAAAAAGTTCCATAAGAAGGAGTTGAAAGGAAGACATTAGGAACACTGATAGCAGGCCGCCTCGGCCTGGCCTTCATCGCCACCCGGCTCTGTAAGGGTTCCCCAGCCTGTGCCAGCCGGCACCCACCCCACCCCGCCCAGCCTGCTGTGCCTGTCCTCTGGCTAAGCCTGCCATCTGAACTTTCTTCCTCTTCTTTTCCATCTGTCAAATCCCACTCATTTGGGGAGTCAAGCTCGGATGCCACCTTGTTTTTCAAACCCTTCCCAACTCTTCCGACCTGAGCGAGTCTCTCCTCCTCTGCTGCACTTTGTTGGTCTTCTCCATAAACATGTGTTTACACCTCCCAAGAAAAGCGATGCTCCGATGCCAGCCAAGGCTGAGTTCGCGGTAGATACCGTTCATCGGAGGGTCCCGGCTGAGCAAGGGCATAAATATTCCTTCAAAGAAATATGTCCGTTTGAAAGGTTATGGGTAACACGGGATCAAGAGCTAAAGGTCAGAGCTGGGAAATTATGACCCCTCCACTCCCAACCCCAAGCTAAATATTAAATTTCTAACCATATATCATCTCGGGATGGGCCAGGCAGTTTGAGCATATCTGGTTTGGAAAACCCAAATGCAAGGTAAGCCAGATTGTAGAAAGTGATGTGGGTCCTTAAAATCCAACAAGGAGACCTGCCAGTACCCAGTCAGAGCTGGGAATGAATGGGGCTGGCCCTTCTGGAGAGAGAGAGAAGCAGATACAGAGAAATCCTGATGTCCCCAACAAGTAAACGTCACTTGGTTCTGTGTGACAGCTGATGTCTTCAAACCTGCAGGAAAGTATCTTTATGGACTAGGAATATAACACATGCACAAATAAACCGATAAGAATTCTCCACTTGAGAACAGAAAACTCCCAAAGCTTCTTCATGGCAGCCACATGTGCCGCTGAGCCTTGGAAGCCCATACTGCACGCCATTCTGGATAACAGGAAACCACTTCCTGGCTCAAAAGGAAAGTACTGGCCCCAAAACCCAGCAAGGAAGGGAGGCAGTGTACAGAAACGGAAGCAACAAGTCACCATTTAACTCAATTTTGGACCTGCCCTCTCTTTCTTTCCTTTAAGCCTAAATGATTTTCTCTCTCTCTCTCTCCCTCTCTCTCTCTTTTTTGAAGAAAATTTTAACTTGAAAGGAAATGGATTTGTATTTTAGCACTTGAAGTATTTCTAGGTGAGAAGCAGAAATGTCCCTTAGTGGTAATTGCTGGGGCCGAGAACAAGATGTTTCCAGCCACACGCTGGGTCCCTGCAGGCCACCTACTGTCACATACTGCTCAGAGCCCACAGCAGCTGTAGTTTTTAAAGAAAAAAAGAGACTCTTTCCTCACGTCTAGAGATCCCAGGCTGATCACTGAGGTGCCCATGCCTGTCCCTCTGCCAGAAACACCCTTTCTCCCCCAAAGTCTGCAGATGAAATACGCTGTTCAGACCCGGAGGCTTCTGGTAAAAACGACAGACCCTACACAAAGTTCTCCATTCAGATTCATTTAGGGCATCTCCCCAGAATGAACGCCTCTGACGCCGAGCAAGGATGGCTTTGGAAAGTACAGGGACTGTCACGCTCTTGATGACTTTGATAGCATGGTGTTGCCTAGCAACAGCTAGTGTAATTGGCATGCTAGCGTGTGATGGGCTAATCAGAGATAAGATCCTAGGACTAGCAGGGCCTCCCACACCGACCGATCACTCGAGCTCTAAGCGCTGTATGCAGCAGAACGGTGCTCACAACTGTTTCCGTGCTATATTAGGTTGTGTACAGACACGCCTTCTTTTTTCCATTAGGCTGTATAAATGGAAGTCCAGGCCTGGAGATGACCCAGTTTCAAAATCAATTTACTAGCAAGACCACTCCATGGGTCCGGAAGGGGCTATTAGGCGAGTGGCTCTGACTTACTTCTGTGGCAAGCTGGTAATAAGCAAGACAGCTCCTCTTTCCCTTATGTGATACCTTATCCACATAATCAACAGAGGAGAGTCTAGAAGAGCTACCTGTCTTTTTTTTTCCGATGAATTTTCCACGTGTACTGCCTAGATCTTAGGAGTGGTGTGATCAGGGAAAAGTGATAAGCTCGCTGGCGTGTTCCCACTGCGTGTGCGGTCAGAGGAAGGAGTTGTCTCTGCCACAGTAAAGAAACCCAAGAAGATTCCACCTCTTAGACCCTGTGGATCAAGACCTGGTAAAACCACGCCAGATTCAGTCAAACTTTGGGACCTAGGGAGACCGAGTAAATCCTCACTACTGCTGAGACGGAGTACCGGTCAGCTTTCGGACTGTCCCGGGACACCAATGTGGATGTGTTTGCAGAAATGGTATATGTATACCACCTGCAAGTCTGTTCCTTTGTTAGAAGAAATGATCTAATGTATATACAATATCCAGCATACCAATTTGTAGTCAGCAAACAAATGAGTGTTAGTAAATACAATGGCTGCTGCTACACTACTTACCACCTCCGATGAAAAACTGTTCTACTATATTGAGTTATAGTTGAAATTTTAAAATGCATTAATGTGTACACCTGATTTGATGTACATGTGCACTGTGCAGTATTTACCACAGCCTGTGTAATTACCACACCCAGGCCCTCACATCGCCCCTTGCTTGCCGTGAGAACACGTAAACTCTCTCTTTTAGCAGATCTCAAGTATACGATACAGTTTGTTTAACTATAGTTATGTTGTATATTAGGTCTCCAGAACTTATTTATGTTGCAGAAGCAAAACTTTGTGTCCCTTGACCACAATCTCCCTGTAACTCTTTCCCTCCAGCCCTCGGGGAGCTGCCAATCTACGCTTTGTTTCTATGAGTTGGATTATTTTAGATTGAGCACATAAGTAAAATCACACAGTGCTTGTTTTTCTGTCTCTGATTTCTCTTAGCATAATGTCCTCCAGATTCACCCATGCAGTCACAAAAGGCAGATTTTCTGTCTATTACACACACACACACACACACACACACACACACACACACTGGGCTATTCAGGCTTAAAAGGAAATATACGTACAAATAATATATCAATATCTATGCCATCTTTATATAGTTAAAATTAAATAAATATATATGGATGGTAAGGGTATTTCTATGTCTTGGCTGTTGTAAATAATGCTGAAATTAACATGGAAGCTCAGGTATCTCTTTGGGATACTGACTTCATTTCTTTTTGGAGAAATACCCAGATGTGGGTTGTTGGATCGCAAGGTAGTTCTAGTTCTGATTTTCTGAGGAACCTCCATATTGTTTTCTATAAAGGTTATACCCATTAAAACATCTGGAAGTCTGATTGGGACTTCCAAGAACCCAGGGAGTTTTACTTTACTCACTGTTATTTATTGGTGTGGCTCTTTAGAAATGAGTGGCGGTCTTACTGATGCCTACCTAATTTCCGGTGAAACTTTGAAATGGCAACAGCACCACTGGGCATGTGAACACTATGGCTCGCCCCGGCCGCCGTGGCTGGTGGGCAAAGTTACTGCCAACCTGAACTAGGTATTACTCTGATCCATTTTCACAGACTCTCCAACCATTTCTAGGATTAGGTTTTTGGGTATCACAGGAGGGTCCTTCCGATCAGTGGGAAGGGGCTTTGGGAGGAAGCACCACCACCTCAGGAGGAAGAGATAACGAACCTGCCTCCTCATTGTTTAGAAGAATTCAGAATGAATCAATTAACATGACTGGAGTATTTTTCACCCAGAGAAAAGCAGCTCAATCTTTAGTGAATTCATAGGTCTGCTCACGGCAAACCAGGTGGTCGTATTAGTGGTACCCTTTTTAAAGTAGAAAGTCAGGCATATCATTTGTCTCAAGTAAGCACCTCCAGCCAAAGCCTGACTGTTTAGGCAGCCTGACAAAAGGCCATTCAGGGTGAGTTCTAATTGAGTACCTACTTCGGGCTTGGGATTGTACCAGGCACTGCATGGGAACTAAAAACACCCTTGAGAGGCTTCCTGCTCCTCTCTGGGAACTTCCATGGTCACCTGATAGACGTTCATGCTGAAATAATCGTATCAGACTAAGAAAAACTGGTTCACTGGCAGAAATATCCCATGTAAGTCACCTGGATATACTCCAATGCCTCAACAGACACAACCTTACCACAATGAGAGCTCACCCCCCCCCCCAAAGAATCGGCTGATGACAGGCTAAAGAGGGTACGTGGCTTGACCACTTCAGCAAGTAACTACAGGTAAGTGGGAGAAGGTATTTAAACAGCAGGTGGGTAGAGAGTGAGGAATGGGCTTCCTGTCCAAAGGGGGAGGGGACCAGCAGGATGACCACGGGGGAGGGGAAAGAATGGGCATGAGTTTAGGGTTGTGTGATAGAAGACAGAGCAAGAGTAGGTGGATGAGAGGCCCAGAAATGGAACTGTGTGGGCGAGCCATGTGGCGACGGGAGACAAATGTCAGGCCCCAGGGAAAGGCAGCAGGAGGCGGTGGGTGGCAGGGGGTGTCCGAGCCGCTGGGTGACCACACGAAGGCTGGGCGTCTTCCCTGTACTAAAAAGGGGTCTGCTAAACATAGCGTCCCTTCATGAAACCTCTTTCAAGTCCTGGTTGACCGTGGCACAAGCGAGGACGGGCCTGAGGAGGGATTCATCTGTCCCCAAACCCATGTTAGGTGGGGACAGACGCTATGCTATAACTTCCTTCTGACCCGGTGAGATTAACTAGAAATACAACATGACCTTCAGGAACTCAGACAAACAGGAGAAGAATTTTGTCCCGACTGTAATAGGTTACGAGGAGTTTACGGGGATGCCGAACTCTCTCTTTCTAAGCCCAGTGTTTCAGTTTCCTTACCTGTAGAATCAGAGGTCACGTGCACTTGAATTCTAGAGTTATTATAAAAATACAAAGAGACGGTAAAGGGTTTAGCCTGATACACAATAAATGCGCAATAAAATAATATAAATATTATCTAAGCTTCCTTCCGCTCTAATATTCCGAGGTTCTGTGAATTTGGTCTGAACTAGTTTGATCTCCCACTATAGCCGGAGGACAGCAAATGCCCCCAAATTGCCCACAAAGTTTAGGTCGTAGGAGACATGCCTGCCTAGCTCATGATATGTTCTCTGTGGCTGGCAATGGCCTCTGGCGACACAAAGTGGATTCTAATGAGCATCTCACCCTCCTGGCATAGCTGAGTGGTCTGACTCAAGCTCGGACAATTAACTTTTTTCTCCTGGGATTGTTAAATTCGGGACAGGCATGCAGACTGGGGTTAATGGAACTGAGTCAGGAAAAAGACTCCTCTCCCAAATACACACACACACACACACACACACACACACACACCAGCTGCTGAGCCCATGGTTCCTTCCCGATTCCTGCCCCAATTTCATTTGGGAGCGCATCTCTCAGTCTGCTCCATGAGTCATCCCAGCTGCCTTCTTTCCTGTCCGCATTTTCCCCAGTAGATCTCCACTGCTTGCAAACAAAGGACAGGCCCAGGGTGTACACATGTATGTGCGTAAGCACATCATGTGGAAAGAAGACCCGTAGTTTTCATAATATTGATAGCTTCTCACTCTTCTTGACATCCCCCCAGAATGCTGGAAACCCAAGATTCAAGATCTTCGTGCAATAAGGAAATGCCGGGGTAGCCCCATGGAGACCACAAGCAGCACGTGACTTGATTCACTGGAGACCCCAGTTCCTGAAAGTGGATTTTTATGCTTTTGACTTCCCCCATATTTCAGAGTCCAGGGAATGGTGCCGAGGTTTCTGCGGAGTCTCCAAACAACCCTTTGTGCTAGAATGCCACCAATAAGTAGATAAGATTTTTAATCAAGTCATTGCCCAGGAGGGAAAGGAGCTGAAGGAGGAAACAGAGGATTAATGATATCCACCACAACTCAGAGCCTAGAAGGAAGGGGGGGGGCGCGAAATTTCAAAACCACCTCTGTGCCTCCAACTCCTGAAGTCTTCCAGAAGTCACCTACCCATAGGCCCAAGGTTTCCAGTCGTCCCGAGTGTGACAAATGGGTGCTGAAAGGTCCTGAAAGGTAGAGGAATGCCCTGGGAAATAGGGGAAAGGTCTGAGGGTCTAATGGGCAGCACGGAGACAACACTTGGTAACACTGCATTGAGTAACTGAAATGGGCTGAGATAGAAGAATTTCAATGTTCATACACACACACACACACACACAAAGGTAAATGTGTGAGGCGATGGATAGTGTTCATTAATCCAATGGGGAAATCCTTTCACAACATATATACGCGTACCAAATCATCATTTCATATACTTTAAATACCTCTTATAGTTTTATTATAAACATTGTTATTTTTAAAAGGGTAAACACATTTTATTTGTCCATTAAACTGGGGGAGGGGGATTGCCAAGTAAAAATATGGTAAGAGAAGTAACACTACCAGTGAACAGTCTTCTCTACATGTCAAATTTAAAAAGCAATGCCAAGAGTCCACTGCCAGTGTGAGCTCCAGCCACACTAAGGGATCGAGGGCAACCAACGCACGCGGGCTGGGCTGCAGCCTCCCTTGCTGGCCCAAGCTTCTGTCTGCGCAGATCATTCCGTTTTCCAATCCCCCACGCTTCCAAGGGGGTGAGGTGGGAGGATGTGACAGTGAAGGGAAGTAAGGGGCTTCTGTGTAGTCGCACTGGCACATGTTGCCATGACATCCACCCTTCTCAAGAGACTCCAGGGCCCGTACAGGGAGGGACTCAGCACTCTGTTGAGGCGCGGCTTTGAATCCTGTGTGCGGGGTTTGTTTGTGGGACTGAGTCAATTCAGCAGGTGAGAAAGGCTAGTCTACTACCTGGCGTACCCGACTCAACGTATCAGCGTTGTTTCCTTTTGTTGTTACGCATGCATTAACACTCATAAAGTGATTTTTTTTTAATTGCCCTTGTTGTGAAAAAGAAAAAGTCCATTAAAGGAAGCCATCTGCTAATGCTGACAATAGTTGAGAAGAGGTTTTTTAAAGTGGTATTTGGTTTAAAATAAAAAGTGGAGTGTTGACTCTGGCAGCAGATCAGATACATGAAATAAACAAGTTCACTTATGGGGACCCCCTGGAGGTCAGAAAACATAATTTATGAGTACCCTGGCCAGTGCAAAAGCTGTCATTCATGGGGGAATTTTCAATAATGTAGTGATATTCACAAATTGGTAGATTTGAAAACACCTTGTGATCTTTCCCACTAGGTTGTCGGCTCTGGAAGGGCAGCCCCAGGTAGTTCACAGAACCCCAGTGCCTAGAGTGGTACCTGGCACTCAGGAGGTTGAGAGACAGGCAGCGGCCAAGGGGTGTAAGTGCCCACTAGTTCCTAATGGGAAATTTAGATTACTGATCAAAGTGCAACAGGAAGACTTTGGACATTTCCACACTGTGGAGTGATATGATATGGGTTCTATTTTATTTTTTTTTTTTGGTGGCAGAGACAGGGAGAGTCAGAGAGAGGGACAGATAGGGACAGACAGACAGGAAGGGAGAGAGATGAGAAACATCAATTCTTCCTTGTGGCTCCTTAGTTGTTCATTGATTGATTTCTCATATGTGCCTTGACCGGGGAGGGGGGGCTACAGTAGACCGAGTGACCCCTTGCTCGAGCCAGCGACCTTGGGCTCAAGCGGTGAGCCTTGCTCAAATCAGATGAGCCCATGCTCAAGCTGGCAACCTCAGGGTCTCGAACCTGGGTCCTCCACATCCCAGTCCGACACTCTATCCACTGCACCACTGCCTGGTCAGATGATATGGGTTCTATTTTAAAAGGCCACTTGGGCTGTTATGGGAGCAGATGTGACAGGAAGAGCATTGGTAGAAGGAGGTAGACCAGGTATCCCCATGGAAAAGACTACTGGAGTGAACCAAGTGAGGAATCATAGTGGCTTGCATTTGGGGGCACTCAACTGGTTCACAGTAAATTGGAGACTAGAACCAAGAGATTTTCCCAATGGACTGGGTGTGGGATTGAGAAAAGAGGAATCAAGCATAATTTAAGCAACAGGGGGGATGGTGATACCATTTATTGAGACAGGCAAGACAAGAAGGGATTGGTTTGGGGAAAGAGACCCCAATTCTGTTGGGGCAAATGGAATCTGAGATAAGTATCAGACATTGTGTGGAGATGGCAATTAGACATCAATTAAATAGCAGAGGTATCTGACCCTAGCACTCCGAGAGGTAAGAAGGGTTGGAGATTTAAATTTAGGATGAATAGGTGAGCACCTGAGGCCTACTGTCCCGAATGAAAAGTGGATAAAGGTCTAGCCAAGACGCATTCAGTTCCCCTCAGTTACAAGAGAAAAAGAATAATCCTTTATGGACCAAAAAAAAAAAAGAAAAGGAAAAAAAAAGGAATCTGAATTTTCATTATCTTAAGACACAAAAGTCCTTCCTACACTTGTCAACCTATCCTAATAAGTCAAACACTCAAAAGATGTGGTTAGGATTTTTTTTTTTTTTAATGTTGGAAATGTTGGCTACTCAGGCCACCATTTTCACGATTCACTTAAATATATTTGAGGCTCATTATGTCCCAGATAAGGCGAGGTTGGAGTGGTATCTGGAAAGAAGTAAAGAAAACAGAAATAGACCTTTAAAAGAATGATTTATAGACAGAAGTATTTGAAGCTCAGGAAAGAAAAAGAAGAAGTAAGAAAAATGAAAGGTGCTTCTTCTACAGAAAGAAAATTTCACCCACCCAACACTCAGCTCTCTGATGAACCAGGTGTGACACCAGAAAATCAAGTGGAAATGACTTCCTCAAATGGAAATGACTACAGGAAAAGAGCCTACATCTTTATTCTGAATGGGAGGCTGGACTTGCCTGTTACCTGGCTTAAGGATCTAGAAGAATTAAAAAAAAATGTGAGCAAGGCCAGAGAGGAGTATCAGGAGAAGCCATTGCTAAAGTAACTACAGGGCTCAGATTGGGGTCAGGGTGGGGGACGTCATTGCATTACAGAGAGAGATCACAGTCCCCTCCATCTATACTTGCCCTGCCCACCTGACCTCACTCTCTGAGATATAAATGGGAAGTGAAGCAAACAATTGGAAAAGATATGCTGTGTGTGCATGTTAAGATGTGGACTGTTTTACAGGGGCGAGGGGTGGGGGGACAGTGATGGATCTGTCATTTGGGGCTCAGCAGCCACACATTAGCCTCTGTGACATCCAGCGACAGGTCTGCTTTCTTCTAGACGTATAGTTGAGTCTGAAATTCCCTGACAGACAGAGAGGTGTCGGTTTCTTTTCAGAGGTGTCGGTTTCTTTTCAGAGGTGATACCCTGCCTCGAAAATGCAAGGAGCCAAACAGGCTGAGCCAGCCTTGCTTCCAAGGCAATGACAAGCTGAAAAGATCAAACAGGGCGGAGAACGGTGACAACTTATGTGGACAACTGTCTTCCGGATCAGGGTAATATGCCCTCAGTTACTAAATCTGCTTTGCAGATGGAAGGCATCGACTCCTCCCCCCAAACTAACACACAAATACACAACACAACAATAACAAAGTCGAATTTTTAATGTTAGAAGGAGAAGAAACAAAATTTTTTCTTAAGTTTAACCCAAACACAGGAACTGTACATAGTCCCCAAATAACCTTACTAGGACACAGCATATTTGATTTGAGTGAGGCACTTGGTAAAATTGTATACGCCAGTTAGAAAGAAAAAACCATGGATAACCCCCAAAAATTTTGACACAAAACCCACCAAGTTTAGATATTACCAAGAAGAGGATGTGAGATCTTTTCTAAAGGCATAGAAAAGTTCCTACAACTTAATATTAGTAAGATCGAGTCCCCTATTCAACTTCCTTAGAAAGGTTTTCACTCATACCTCCACACACGCATGTGCGCGTGCGCACACACACAATAGGATTGAAAGATTGTGTATTCCAAGTGTTCTGCGTTCAATCTAAAACATTCAGACATTTCAGACACCCAGACTTCTGTGCACAGCCAACAAATATTGACATACAGGCTGGGGCAAAAGGAAGTTCACAGTGGTTTTTGTGGAAAACAATACAATAATAAATAATAATACAAGACTAAACTCTGTTCTGTGTACTCACAACTGTAAACCTACTTTGGCCCAGCCCTATAACTGACTTTTTTGCTGCTTCTCCCCTCCCCCGTTAAACCTTAAGGAACTACAGTCAGTCCTAGGTTACTGAGGTGATTAGCACAGATGTCTGAAGACTTTAATCAACCTGACCGCAAAATATGTATCTGGGCCTGAAACTTTTGCCATTCAAATAGGCATTACATTTTTTTATTATTATAGTATAGTCGACATATAATATTATGCTAGTTTTGAGGTATAAAAGTATGCATTTTTAATATTCAACCAAATTTGTTCTCAAATTGACATTTTTGGGCAGGAGGTAGAGCACTAAATAACTTCTTAGTTTATATCTATAAGAAGAGATGTCTGGAAAAAGATATCCTATGTGAAATTCTGTAAATGTATATCCATTCTCAAATGTTCCAGAGGTAAAATACTTTCCTGGTAGAATCATAGTACACCTGAACAATCTCGCAACTGGAAAAAATTTTCCCCAACCTTTTGTCATGGGATGTCCCCTTCTGTTGTCTCATCTTTATTTCCACCTTATGTCTAAGAGTCTGGTCTCTTCTGCAAGAATAATCTCTCCTTTTAAATTAGACAACCGCCCCCTCACCTCCTAATTAACATGGCAGTGTATTAAATTTTCATTGATCCATCAACGTGGCCATTTCTAAATACACTGCAAGAACCGCAGCCCCCAATCACCAAGAACTGTATGGAGTAACAGGTGGTTCATTTCCCTGTGGCTTCCTTATAAGAACATGGTGGAAGAACACCTGAAGTCATATTATTTCTCTTGGAACCTAACTCTTACCTACCATAATAAGAAACAGGGTGTAATACAGCTTGCTTCTGGCACAGACGTTCACCCTGCCTGCTCAAGCCAGCAGCATGAAAGGTATCTACTATATTTTTTAGCTCCTTGTCTATTTCATTGAAAAATAAGGGTCTGACTTTGACAACCTCTGTGCAGGTGCTGTTGAGACGGACGGAATAGAAGGATCTGCTGTTTGCAATTCACATAGCACGTCGCCACGACCCCGAAATGATGAGGCCAGTATTTCCAGGCTGCAGGCAGTTTCCAATACAGGCCACTGCAAAACTGTTCCACTGTGTCTTCACCAACCAAGGTTGTACAATTTTAGGCGTGATTTACTCCGGCTAACTGTTAAAATCAGAGGGAGAAGAAGCAACCTTGAAATGGTAGGAAAGGAGCAAAAAAGGAAAGCAAACAGCAATCCTCATCACCCAATATATAAAGTGAGGTGGCGATCCGTCCATCACATATGCAAAATCCGGAAGGGAAAACATCTGTCCGCATCCGAGGATATGCTAAATTATGAGAAAGAAACATATGGAAATAGGAAGACACACTCTCAATTCCCAGACATGGGACACAGGGACATACATCTTCAGACAAATACAAAGTGAATACTAAATAGGATGCAGAAGGTGCTATGTGTTCTGGGACTTTGTGAACGCCATTGGTACCCTGCTTCATTACATTCTGCACACATAGACTCTTAGGAGCAGAAGGTCCCTAGTAATGATCTAGTCCATCAGATTAAATTTTCACAAGTTTAGTTCAAATGCCGGAGATGAATATACAGCCACAAGGAGAAGATGGCCGGTGAAGGTAAACACCAGGGGAAAATCAAGTGACAAGTTGCTGGTTTGAGAAAAGAAGTCCCACGAATGCTTAAGCAGTCACCGCACTGGGCTGACATGTACGAGAGCACTTTGAACATGCAGTTCCACAAATGAAGAGACTCTTACACCAGGTGTGGGTGAGGGCTGGAGTTGTTCTCACCCTGCATCCACCACTCAGCCCACTTCTCCCTGGAACCATCTCTTTCTCATGCATCTGTGCCATCTTCTCCCCACTGAGACACATGCAGACAAGAACAGGTGTGAGAAGAGTGTATGTAGAGGCCAGGTTGGGAGTGTGATCCTCACCAGTGGTTTTTAACTGCCACTCCACAGACTGGTCCGCCAGAAATTCTGTGCCGGTCCACGAAAGAGTTAACCACCTGATGTTGTACAATTACAGACCCAATGATCTTAGTCAGATTTGCTTATGCTCACGGTGATTTCTGCCTTAGCAGTTCCCAGAGTAATCCCCCTATTTTCACTGGTCCCCAAGTATAAAAGGTTGAGAATCACTGGTCCACACCTGTATATCGGCCTATAGAGGTAATCACTTTAAAGAGTGCTTGCTAATATAATATTGTATACCAACTCTAATAAAAGTAACAAAGTTATAAAAACTTGAAAAAATAAAGAGTCTTAGCCAAACTGGGTGCCTGGCACTGTGGAGCCCCAGGAGATACCCTAAGAAATGCCACCGACTCTCTCCTTAGGGTCCCGGAGGCCTGCTGGTGGAATTGTGTTGAAATGCTGATTTCTGGTCAAGAAGTAGGGAGTAAGCACCGAGTTAGTGTCATGAGCCTGTGAAGGCGGTATGCCCCGGGTGTTTCCGGTCTGGGCATCCCATGAATACGCGGGAAGGGGATGAATCACACCGTGGGGGCCCAACTCAGGACTTCCCATCTATCAGCTACTCGGAGGGCCTTTCCTGGGAACCAGCTGTAAGGAAACAACGGGAGGCAGGGAGAGGCCTTTAAACATCGTGGCCATTATCTTTCGTGTCTGTCAAACAAGGTCTCGCCCATGGAGATGGGTTAGCACGGGGTCCCTAAACTTTTTACACAGGGGTCTAGTTCACTGTCCCTTAGACCATTGGAGGGCCGGACTATAAAAAAAAAACTATGAACAATCCCTATGCATACTGCACATATCTTATTTTAAAGTAAGAAAACAAAACGGGAACAAATATTGTACAATATTTAAAATAAAGAACAAGTAAATTTAAATCAACAAACTGACCAGTATTTCAATGGGAACTATGCTCCTCTCACTGACCACCAATGAAAGAGGTGCCCCTTCCAGAAGTGCGGCGGGGGCCGGATAAATGGCCTCAGGGGGCTGCATGCGGCCCGCGGGCCGTAGTTTGGGGACCCCTGGGTTAGCACATAACTGAATGCTCGGCCACGTGAGGAAGGGCGTGGCACCGCTGGAGCCCGCCCCCTCACACGTTTCAGGTTCATGTGCTGACCGCTGAGCAGAGGTTCCGATGCTTTTCCTCCCGCACCTCTGGACACAGGCGGGGAATAGAAAGCAGCCCACGCGTGCTGAGGGTCGCTGGCCCTTCAGGACCAGCCTCGTGCCCCAGCTGTTGGGACTGTTGGCTGCTGAAGGCTCTGCAGCTGAGTCCCTGTCCTGGAGCTGCCCAGGGCACACGTATGACACCTCATCCCAGGCTGTGCCCTTCCCTGCAAGCAGCCTGCATCCAGTGACTGGCAACACAGGGGTAAAAGACCTGTCCCCTTGCTTCTACTGGGACCCCTCTTAAGGGCCACCATGCTCAGAGCACCTCATAGGTGGGGAAAGCCGGGCTAGAGCGCGTGAGAGAAAAGCAAGGGGAGGAACTGGGCAATCTCCTGTAAAGCTTTGCTGCAGAAAGGGGGTGTGCGGAGAGCCACCTGGCAGGGGACATGGGGCCAAGGGGAGACATTTTTAACATGAGAAGAACAGATATTTGTGTGCACCTGAGATGGAACCATGGAGAAGGAACAAGAAAAGAAGGGTGGGTCAGGCAGAGGGGTACGGATGGGGGGCAGGTTCTGGTTTGAACTGGGAGGAGGAGGGGCGGCCGATAGGCCGAAGCACCCTAGCAGCGGACACTGTGTGTTCTGGCCCTGTGGGCAAGTCCATACTTATGCAGAGATGCACTCGGGAGGTCACAGCTCTTAGATCTTGAGTATTCTGGCTTCATGGACCCTGGTCTCATGAAAAGACCACAGTGTTTGAGAGCTGAAGATGCCCAGCTCTTTCCAGCCGGGGCCACGATACTCTCTGTCCCCCTCAGCCCACTATTTTGTGGTCACATGGTAACGTCTGTGGGTGACAGCACCGCCTTGTACATCGATTTGCCTGTGAGTGAGAACAAGACGTGGTTGAAGAGGCCACTGGGTACTTTCCCCCTCGTAAGCATGTATGTGTCCGTGTGAGTGCCCACCCCAGCGTCTGGGTTCTTTACCTTCGTCCCTTGAACTCTGTTACTCGTTGTGCATCCTGTCAGCAAAGATGGCACCACTCTCAGCATGCTGATGACACCACGCCCCTGCCCCACAGGAGCGACAGCAGTGTCCCGTGGCCCTTGCCTCACTGGGGACAGATGTGTCTGTCTTCTGTATGTGCCACTTGCAGAGGAAGCTACATACTTTTCTCTCATACTTGGGAGCAGGTAACCGACCTCTGAGGAACAGATCTGGCAAAAAGAATCCCTGTTTAAAAATTAGCAAGTGTCCCAGAGCCAGCGTCTAAAATGCCTCCTCGCCTTCTTGCCTGAACCTCATTCACTCGCCGGGACTCGGCCTAAGTTCTCATCCTCTCATGGGAATCCTCCTCAGCTGTTCCAGGCTGGCCGATGTTCTCCTGCAGATCACGCATGGAGCTCCCCGTCTACGACTGCCCTGAGACGCTTGATCTCACATCCTTTGGCGCAACCACCTGTCACACAGAGCAGCCCCCTGACCTGGACCCAGGGTTCCGTGAGGGCAGAGGGCATGGGCTATGCATTTTGCTCACCTGTCTCAGAGCTCAGAGCTCAGGGCCGGTCCTCAGGGATGCAAGCCCAGCCTGGTCATGTCCTGCTCACCAGTGCCTCTCCCAGCTGCCAACGTGGACTGTCAGATCCACAGCCCTCACTCCAGGTATCACCTTCTACACTGCTGGCCAGACAGACACTGGTCTTCACTCCGTTCTCTTGGGTCCCTTGGCCGCATTCTTGATATCCCAGGACTGGCTCCCCTTTGAATGAATGTCTCTGCAAGTTTTCTTTCTGTGGCCCCTCTGGCTACCCTTCCCTCTCTCTCTCTGTGATTCAGAAATCCACCTGGGGGGCCCTCCCAGCTCCCCCTGGCCCCAGGACCCTCCTACCCGGGCCACACCCTCCTGTGCCTCCCTCGGTCCTGGGAGTACAAAACCTACATAGAACCCACAGTTATTTGGGGTGACCAAGGTCTGCCCTGCACGGGGAGAAAAAGGGACAAGACAAGCAGGGGTCTCTTTCTTGCTTTTGCTTCTACGTGGATTTCTTTGCTTTTCTCCAAGCAGCAGGATTCCATGAACCTTTCTCAACTGGGGGAATATTTCTGCACTTGCCCGGCATATTTCCATTTTATGGTTTAGTTAAGAGTCATGCTGAAAAAGCCATTGTGGGGATGTGGTGGGAAGTAATCCTGGCTCCAGGGGACAGATGGAATGACCCACTGGGATCCTGCCATGCCTATTCCCGAGAGGGAACACGCAGAATGTTTCTGTCTGAAGTGCATTTCCGTAAACCTGGGCTCACAGCCAGTCTGCAGAGAGCCAGCTCCATTAGCAACATGGGTGGGGGTGCTTCCCTGCTCCGCATTTGCACTCGGAGGGGAAAAAGCAAAACACCTTCCTTTGAATTTCCCATTTTGCTCAGACATACAGACAAAGACGAAAACAGGAGGTCAGCCATTTTAAGCTGCTGGAGAAGCCTGGGAACCCTGCACGGAAGTGCCTCCTCGAGAGAGAGACGGTGCCGGAGAGGCCAGCAGGTTTCACCTTCTCTATGACGATGTTTATTCTCTTTTACACACACACACACACACACACACACACACAGGTTTCACCTTCTCTATGACGATGTTTATTCTCTTTTACACACACACACACACACACACACACAGGTTTCACCTTCTCTATGACGATGTTTATTCTCTTTTACACACACACACACACACAGGTTTCACCTTCTCTATGACGATGTTTATTCTCTTTTACACACACACACACACACACACAGGTTTCACCTTCTCTATGACGATGTTTATTCTCTTTTACACACACACACACACACACAGGTTTCACCTTCTCTATGACGATGTTTATTCTCTTTTACACACACACACACACACACACACAGGTTTCACCTTCTCTATGACGATGTTTATTCTCTTTTACACACACACACACAGGTTTCACCTTCTCTATGACGATGTTTATTCTCTTTTACACACACACACACACACACACACAGGTTTCACCTTCTCTATGACGATGTTTATTCTCTTTTACACACACACACACACACACACCTCATTCCTATACAGTATCACCTTTAAAAATTACATCTTCCTTCATTAATTCAACAAACACCCTGCATTATCTGTACCTCATGGGGGCTGAGCAGGGGAAGAAAACAGCAGAGGGGACAGCCAAGTGGAGACTGTAGCTTGAAGACCTCTGAGAGTGACAGTCAGCTGGGGGAACAAGAAGCAGGGGCCCAGATATTCTGGAGGGGGGGCACCTCCAGGAGGGACCCACGCCTCACAGGTCTACTTTGGTCCCACCCTGTACACTCCCCGCCATTGGTCACTAGGACATCTCGGTTATTAGATCCATTGTCATGATATCCATCACACAGCTTGTGTTCAAGTCACCTTTACTTCACTTAATAATGGCCCCAAAGCACAAGAAGAGTGGCTCTGGCAATTCAGATAAGCCAAAGAGGAGCCATAACATGCTCCCCTTAAGCAAAATGTCTGTTTGTTTGTTTGTATAGGAAAAAAATATTGTGTCTGTAGGGTTTGGTAGTATTGGTGGTTTCAGGCACCCACTGGGGGTGTTAGCATGCACCCCTGTGGTGGTGAGGGGGGCACTGTAAGCTTTTAGCACAGTGAGAGTCAAAAAGTAATTGCTGAATGAATGGAGCGCCTTCCCATCCCATTATCAGATAATTGGTTTGTAAAAGGAAGTTCAAGCCTTCAGAGAGGACAGAGAACACCTTGCCCCTTCTCTCTCCCTGTCCACCGGCTGGTGTGAGGGGCAGTGCTGTCTCAGCAGGGCTGGAAGCCCTAGCTCCGCCCTCCATGTGAGGGACTCTGCTGGGAGTGAGGCCCACAGTCACAGTGGCACAAATCCACCAAGCCAGAAAGGGACATGAACACGCAGCTATCCATGAACAGGCAACCCCACCTGCAAAAGCCTCTGAGTTCCATTCAGGGTCTGCCACCTCCCTTTTGGGAGAAAGGAGACGGAATCGTTTTAGGGTCCATGAAACAGATTACACACTGTCAGAGAAGAGTGGCAGAGTATATTCTGGGCTGGACAGTCTGAGAGGTCTCTAGGATGAAAATGAAAAAGGGAAGGAATTAAGCAAAGAAAAAAAACTTAGAAACACAGACAACAGTGTGCGGACTGCAGGAGGGAAAGCGGGCGGGGGAAAGGAGGAGGGGAGAGGGGAGAGATGGCGATGGAGGGAGACTTGGGGTGGGGAACACACACTGCAGTGTGCAGATGATGTGTTACAGAACTATGCACCTGAAACCTGTATAATTTTATTAACCAATGTCGCCCCCATACATTCAACAAAAATTTTTAAACAAAATAAAGCCGAGGTTAGCCAAGGATCTCATGCAGTCCGATAAAGAAAACAGAGTGAGGGCAGGAAAGGGAATCTGTGTTCTGGAAAGGGGGCAGAAGTGAGAAATGGAGGAGAAAACACAGGAAGGGGAGAGAGTTAAAAAAAAATAGTGGAAAGACCAAACAAAATGCTGGCAGAAAGAGAGTAAACAGTAAACTAAGGGGGGCCAAGCATGTGCAGCCCAGAGAATGGGGGGGGGGGGCTGAAATGCCAAGCAATCTGTGCCTCCTTCTCTCCTCCAACACAAACTGCCCCTGAGTTCATGGAGACAAGCAGTGTGTTACATCCTGGGAAACAAACAGGTCTTCAGCACAGGGAAATCTATCTCTCTGGGCAACAGGGGATCAAGGCAGCGTCAGCTTGGCTTTGAAAAGTCAAGTACCTTGAGAAAAATGTGTTATGAGTCTTGTGTGGAGTTTCTACTGGGGGAGGGAGGAGAGCAATACAACCATTGGGCTCCTGGGCCGGAACTCGCTGACATGCTTTCAGGGTGCGCAGGGAGGAGAGGGAGTGGACAGGAGGAAAAATGGGAAGAGTGTCAAAGGATTCCATCAGCGGGCTCCTTGGCCCCTGGGGACGCAGCAAACAGGTTATTAATAATAAATACTACACACTCTTATTTTTATGATAGCTCCAGAGGAATGCACCCGCTCGACAACCATCATCTCTGACCTTTTCGCATCCCTCCCAGCATGCTAACGACGAACCGAGCAGTTAGAAAGTGCTCCGTGCTTTATAGAAAGGTTCCCCCAACATTATTGCAGGTGGTCTTCTAAGCAGCTCTGGAGACAGGCCAGACAGACGGTGTCTCTCTTGGACAAAAGGAGGAAGTGTCATTCTGTGAGTAAAGCAATTTGCCCACGGTCACTGTTGAGGGTTGGATTATGACCCCCAAAAGGGTATGCTGAAGTCCTAATCCCCAGTACCTGTTGTGAATGTGACCTTATTTGGAAACAGGAAATAGGGCATTTGTAGACATAATGAAAATATAAGCTAAAATGAGGTTATACTGGGGTAGGATGAGCCCTTAATCCAACATGACTTGTGTCTTTATAAAAAGGGACCCAGACACAAACACACCAAAAGGAGATCACCATCCGAACATACAGACACACAAAAAAAAGATGGTGGCCACGTGACCACGGGAGCAGAGGCTGGAGTGAAGCACCATCGAGCCCAGGAACACCAAGGATTGCTGGGAACCACTGGAAGCCAGGAGACAAAGCATGGCTCTCCTGGCACCTTGAATTTGGAATTTCAGCCCTCTAAACTGTGAGAGCATCCATCTCTTGTTTCAAGCCACCAGTCTGTGGGACATTATGTGGCAGCCCTAGGAAATTACTATAGTCCCTCAGGTACAGCTGAGGGGTGTGGCTGCAATCCTGGTCCCCAAACGTCCCACCCAACATTTCCTAATGCTCTGCTAGGGAGTCTCAGCCTACCACTGGTCACCCTGGCTGGGCCACTCTGACATGCTCTTCTTTTCTCCCAGGCCACCAAGCCACGCCCTACAGCTCACAGAGGTCCCCGTCACATAGCAATAGTATGTCCTGGGCACCAAAGTCTCTTCCCACCTCTCTTGACTCCCCTCCTCAGCAAATTCCATTTCTGTAGGCAATGCCTCAGTTGTCAGTGAGGAGAAACTGATATATTGGTAAAACTGCGGGGTAAAATATTGATATATACATTTTATAAAGGGGATCTTTATTGAGCACTCTGCACCCAGACCTTTATATGCATTTCCTCTAGGACATCTGTACAAGTCCAGGGACCATTGTCATCTCCACTTTACAGATGGGGGAACTGAGGCTCAGGCGGGTTAAGGGAATGTGCCCTGGTTTGCACAACTACTAAGGAGACAGGTGTGAATCCAGGAGCAATGATCTGAGAGTCCCGACCACCCTTACATCAGACAGGAAGCATTAGTCAGGGCCTTCGAGGCTTGACTGCCTCACTGTTCAGAGGACGACAGTGCCCTTTGTCTTTGCCAAGGTCACACCCCAGTTGAGTCTTTAACTCACATCACAGGGGCCAATTTGAACCAGCATGTCTAAGGGATGGATTTGAAGACAGCAGCCCGGTGGGAAAGAGGAAGGGTTCTCGAGGCCACGTTTTCCCCAGTTTTCACCTGCAACCATGAAAATGCCAAGTGTCCACACTAAAGAGGGACAAGTGATAGAGATTATGGGGCAGGAGCCACTGTCTCCCCCCACATTGGTCCTTGGTCCCACTGCTGGGCCACAGATGCATATTTGTTTGGTCCACAAAGTATTTAAAAGTATATATTTTTAATGAGCTATGACATCAACACCTCAGGAGGTATGACCTCCAGATCTTGATTTCTAGCTTTTATTGAAAACATCTGAAGGTCTGGCAGCAGTAGGCCTGCATGCTCACACACCATAGTGAGCCGAAGCTGAGAAGTGGCGAAATGTGTTAGCCGCAGGCCCCACCAGTCCCTACTCTCCTCCCCAGTGGCCCTGTGACAGCTGTGTCTTCCATCACTCGTGTGTGCTGCTTTTCTTACCTCCAGTCCTTCACCCCCTTTGGGATTCGCTGCCTGGCCTGTGGAGTAGATACTTCAGTCAATCCCTGGCCCAACTTTTTAATATGTTCCTACTTGAGAGCGATATTTGCTTTTAAATGGGGCATGGCCCAGGGGTACAGCAGGGTTGCCTCTCGGAAATTATTTTAGGGCCAGAAAGGGGGATTGTTCCCTCATGAAGTAAGACTTGAAGGTGTTAGCTACAAAATAAATAAAAAGAAGTCACATTTGTTATTAGAGGGAGAAAGCATATACTTCCACTATTTCCTGGAAATGTAAAATTACAACTAGGCTCCAAAATAGTTTAGGTACATTCATGGGTGATACAGACGTGAACAGATAGCAAGAGGGAGTTGGGGCGATTCACAGAGCCCCGGAGAGGTCGCTCCCCCAGCCCACTCCACGCCCTAGGATCATCTTCATGCAGAAGAGCGCCTCGTTTCAAATGAGCAACTAAAAGTGATCTGCCTTTCACAGAAATCTCTCCCCCAACCCCCAGGACATACACGAGAGCTGGGAGGGGACAGTTCTTAGTGACACCTGATGAAAGTCATCTAAGGCCTTGTGCAGTAGAGGCCGCGCTGTGTCAGAGCCAGGCACGCGTCCCGGCCTCCCACCAATTAGCCTGACCTCGGCCAGGCCCTTCCCTGATGCTCAGCTTCCCTCACTTGAAAGTGAAAATACTCCTGTCACCTCCAAGGGGTTCCCTGAAGGGGCCTTTGAGGCCATGCAGAAGCACCTGCTGGACTAAGCTTTGATATCTTGTGTGACTGACCAGCCAAGAGGCATATACAACACACCCGGAGAGGAGGAAAGAGAGATGTGTCATGTGTTTTGCTCTAAATATCCTGGCTCTCGACATCAAGATCCTAAAGGAATTCCTAACTGTTGACTAGCCTGGCACAGCAAACCCCCAGGGTGCCATGCCAGCCCCATTCATGAGTCACGATATTCCGACTCATTTTTCGCCAGCGTTAATGAGCTGCTCCGTTTCCAGCCCTGGAGACTGGCGCAGCGTTCGTCTCCTCTAAATGCTCTGCCCCTGTCAATCCTCCAGGACCCACTAGCCTAGGGACTCCTGGACTGTGTTGTCCCTGGAGGACAGACTCTCTTTGGCCTTCCCAGCCATTGCTCTGTCTGTTCTAAAAAAGAAAAAAGAAAAATGTCCTGAGCATTTCTCAGGAGCTCCAGGAGGGACAGCCACAGAGCGGGTGACATGTCCCACTTCTCTTGCCGCTTACAAATTACTCATCGCACCTCTGCCCAGCGGAGGGGGGGGACTCACAGATGCCTTCTCACTTGCTCACTGAAGTCCAAAAGCCAGACCTTCAGCCAGTCCTTCATCTAGAATGTCAGCAAAGTGACAGTGCGGACCTCAGAGCATCAAATGCCCAACAGAGTGCTCCCGGATCCCGGGACACAACTGCCCACGTCCGTGGAGTCCTGACTCTTTCTTAGATTCTACCCCTTGATCATACAGTTATCTAGGTCTCCCCATTCCACAGAGCTCTTTGCTTCTAGAGGACAAGTTAATAATCTGGCTAATTAACAGGTCTTTAAAATGTATACCCATGTTAGGCTTGCGGGCTCATGACAGAATCGAAGAGGGAACCAGCCAGTTATATTGGTGCCGTGGGGACAGCATTGCACCCTGAAGCCTGAGAGATGTTCAGGCTGCAGGGGACCTGTCTGCACAGGCCAAAGCCAAAAAGGTCGTCACTTTGGCATGACGACACTGCCCCATGTTTATTTCCTTGTACCAGAACTGAGTGATCTTTGCCCCAGCCAACACCCCTGGACAGGAACGTCCCCTGTGCCTGGAAAGTCAAGGACTGACTACTGACACCCAGAAAATCCTTGGTGACAGCCTAAGTCTGCACATCATGTCTTAATTTGTGAGGCCTACCGAAAAGCCCTAATCGGGATCACCAGATAGCAGGTCCCTTCCCGCGACACAGTGCACTAATTAGCTGCGGCATTTGTCAGACTAGCTGTCTTGTGGCAAAGGGGTCTCCAAAGCTGAATTAATTGAGCCATTGCCCTGCACAAAGAGGCTTTGCCTTGTAAGAATCATCAACCTCCCCACCCCTCCCCTTCCAAGAAGGATGAGCTGAAGAGTGTCACGAAGACAAATCTCCATTTGTGGTTTGCACAACAGGGAGAGTTGCGTTTGCAAAGTCTAAGGCCTACAGGTGTTGGTAGGCAGCTTATCTTAATGATGAAGGAGGCCTGGTGTGAGCAACACGCAGCCTACTCGAGCTATTCTTTTGTTTCCCTGACTCCTGAGAGAGAGTTCTATTATGATTTGAAAGAAAGAAAGAGGGGGGGGAGGGAGGGAGGGAGGGAAGGAGGGAGGGAGGGAGGGAAGGAAGGAGGGAGGGAGGGAGGGAGGGAGGGAGGAAGGAAGGAAGGAAGGAAGGAAGGAAGGAAGGAAGGAAGGAAGGAAGGAAGGAAGGAAGGAAGGAAGGAAGGAAGGAAGCATTTCAAGAGGAATGATCAAACTAACACTCAGCCTTGGTGTTATAGATACAATAAGAGGAAGGGGGCGATGGCTCAAACATGTTAGGATGCTGGCTCAGCATGTTGTGTTTCTTTTTTTTTTTTTTTCATTTTTCTGAAGCTGGAAACAGGGAGAGACAGTCAGACAGACTCCCGCATGCGCCCGACCGGGATCCACCCGGCACGCCCACCATGGGGTGACACTCTGCCCACCAGGGGGCGATGCTCTGCCCATCCTGGGTGTCGCCATGTTGCGACCAGAGCCACTCTAGTGCCTGAGGCAGAGGCCACAGAGCCATCCCCAGCGCCCGGGCCATCTTTGCTCCAATGGAGCCTTGGCTGCGGGAGGGAAGAGAGAGACAGAGAGGAAAGCGCGGCGGAGGGGTGGAGAAGCAAATGGGCGCTTCTCCTGTGTGCCCTGGCCGGGAATCGAATCCGGGTCCTCCGCACGCTAGGGCATGTTGTGTTTCTCTTGACCGTTTGGTCATACTTCCAAGACGGCCACAGCAACCAAAGACGTTACGCCCTCACGCTACAGGGAAGGGACAGTGGGAAGAAGCCCCTCCTGAGGATCTAGCCTTTATTTGGAATCAAAATCCTTTTCAGAAGGCTTCTCCCTCCCTCTTATTAACTACAACTCTCCCATAGACATGCCAGATGCTTGGGCAGCTGGAAAGGGAGGGTGTCAGGTGACAGAATGGGATGGTGGTGACTGGCTCAGGTCAATCAAGATGCATCCTCCCTGTCACTATGTGAACGGAATCCAGGTCCTGTAGCAAGAAAGGGGTGGTTATATGGCTGTGACACAGACAAAGTGTGCCACACAGCTAAACCTATAAAATAAATATAAGTTCACTGTCCGAATGAGATGGCATGCATCCAAGGGTTCTAAGGGAATTCAAGAATGGAAGCAGCCAAGCCTGACCTGTGGTGGCGCAGTGGATAAAGCGTTGACCTGGAAATGCTGAGGTCGCCGGTTCAAAACCCTGGGCTTGCCTGGTCAAGGCACATATGGGAGTTGATGCTTCCTGCTCCTCCCCCCTTCTCTCTCTCTCTGTCTCTCTTCTCTAAAATAAATAAATAAAATTTAAAAACTGCAAAAAAAAAAAAAAAAAAAGAAGGATGAAAGCAGCCAAAATACATAACCTCCTCCTATAAATGGCCCCCCATGCTAACAATAGGTTTATTGAAGGTGCATCCCCTATTCATAAGAACTCCAAGGCGGAGCTAGAGAAATGGCTGACGGGAGCCTAAAATAAGAGGATATGAGCCACCCTAAGCCACATGGGCTCAGCAAGCCTTGTAAAAGTAGGTAGGTTATCATCACAATTGTTTATAGTCATTAAGGTTAAAGTCATCTAACAATTGGGTTAATGATAATGGATCAATTAGGAGTGATCAGAATGCAGGCTGGAATGGAGTGGATTTAAGAGGTTGGATAAAAGCATGGCAGTTGCTCTAAGAAAGTGGTAAAGAGAAATTCAATACAAAACCTTCAACAATACCATCAAGAGTGTTAATTATGCAAGACGCAACCTCAAGGAGGGGGCACCAGGCTGGTGGGCTCTACCCTGAGGCAGAATTGATAAGGACACCTCGCTAAAACCTGTTTATTCTGGGAGAGACTGGAAGAAAATAAACGTCAATAAAACACTGATAAGACTTAGAGTGTGTGTGTGTGTGTGTGTGTGTGTGTGTGTTAGTGCAAGATTCCTGGATTTTGTATGAAAGAGTCTCCCAATTAGAATGCATTGGGCCATTCCATTTGATGCCAGTGTAGCCACTATTTTATGAAAAACAGCTGGTCACCCCAAGTCAGTTACAGAAACTGTGAGGCATCTGCAGGAGTAGACACAGAGGCGCATGTGCATGTGTGCGAGAGAGACTGGACATACAGAAATGACTTCTACTAATAAACCTCTTGAAAAATCACAATTCCACATCCATTGAGAACCTATCTATATCCCCCCATCCCAAGATTTAATATTTATTAAAATGTTCATTTTTGCCCTGGCTGGATAGCTCAGTTGGAGTATTGTCAGGAAGCGCAGGGGTTGCTGGTTCAATCCCCAGTCAGGGCACATGCAGGAACAGATCCGTGTTTTTGTCTCCCTGTCTCTGTCTCTTTCTCTCTCTCTCTCTCTCTCTCTCCCTTCCTCTCTTGCTAAAATCAGTAAATAAAAAAAAAATCTTTAAAACTATAAAAAATTCAGCCCTGGCCGGTTGGCTCAGCAGTAGAGCGTCGGCCTAGCGTGCGGAGGACCCGGGTTCGATTCCCGGCCAGGGCACACAGGAGAAGCGCCCATTTGCTTCTCCACCCCTCCGCCGCGCTTTCCTCTCTGTCTCTCTCTTCCCCTCCCGCAGCCAAGGCTCCATTGGAGCAAAGATGGCCCGGGCGCTGGGGATGGCTCTATGGCCTCTGCCTCAGGCTCTAGAGTGGCTCTGGTCGCAACATGGTGACGCCCAGGATGGGCAGAGCATCGCCCCCTGGTGGGCAGAGCGTCGCCCCTGGTGGGCGTGCCGGGTGGATCCCGGTCGGGCACATGCGGGAGTCTGTCTGACTGTCTCTCCCTGTTTCCAGCTTCAGAAAAAAAATGAAAAAGAAAAAAACAAAAACAAAAAAAAACTATAAAAAATTCATTTTTAATGGACAATTACAAAATCTAAAAATCCCTATTACTGGGAAAGCAACGTGGTCCAATCAAGAGAAAACTTATGTCTGCCTACTTGTTAAAATTCTTTAGGAAGGGAAGTAGGAACTGCGACAATGTGGAACAGAATTTCTTATTCATAAACGTTTCCCCATTTGATGCTTTTTAAATGTATTAGATGAGCTTGTAATGGGATAGGATAGGGTTGGCGCTTCATACATAAAAGGGCTGTGTAGGGAACAAAGAGTATTTACACAGTGTCTCTGAGAAGGGACGCATAGTATGAAGAGCCTGGTTGCTGAAAGGAAAACACCAGACCAGTGCCATTGAGCATCTTTAAAAACTATGTTGGGGAGAAAAGACATGGGGGTGCCTCAGAGATAACATCAAACTGGTACAGGGAGAGAAAGAGAAGAGTCAAGCTACTGCAAAAAGAGACAGGAAAGTCTTACAAACCTGTGCAATTGGCAAAAAAAAAAAAAAAGTGTTAATGAATAGCATGGTAATGAATACATTGCAATATAAATCACCTAAACTTCTCACATGGAATGAAACACCAAGGACCAGGTAAGAAAGAATGGTGTCCTATGGAGACCTGCTCAGTGTGCCACTAATGACTTAAAGTCAATAAGACATTGATCATCATCAAATAGTACATCTGAGCCCTGGCCGATTGGCTCAGCAGTAGAGCGTTGGCCCAGCGTGTGGAAATCCTGGGTTCGATTCCCAGCCAGGACACACAGGAGAAGCACCCATCTGCTTCTCAACCCTTTCCCCTCGCCCTTCTCTCTATCTCTCTCTTCCCCTCCTGCAGCCAAGGCCCCATTGGAGCAAAGTTGGCCCAGGAGCTGAGGATGGCTCCATGGCCTCCACCTCAGGGCTAGAATGGCTCCGACTGCAGCACAGCAATGCCCCATAGGGGCTGATTATCACCCCTGGTGGGCACGTCAGGTGGATCCAGGTTGGGCGCATGCGGGGGTCTGTCTGTCTGCCTCCCTACCACTTCTCACTTTGGAAAAATACCAATCAAACAAACAAACAAACAAATAAAACAACAGTACATTTGAAATGGGGCAGAAAGGATTACCTTCCCTCCATGTAAACTATAACATTTCAGTTTCCTAAATGCTAGGTTCAGTTCTGTCCTTAAGTATATAATAGAAAGAGCTGAAGTTCCAGATAAGAGCAGTTGAAACGGTTTCCAGACTATATGAGCTGCTGTATGAAGACAGAATTCCAAAGAGTTTGAGCATTTTTCATTTGTAAAAGAGGGATTCACCTTGTTTGTGCCATAGGCACTTCCGGCTGTCTAGGTGAGACTGTGAATGCCTTCTCAGGACAATGGTTTTAATTGTATAGAGCAGAATACATTGTATTGTATTACTAAGAAAACCAATCATGATGCTATCTAGTTTTCATAGTGTTTTTTCTTTTAAGAAATTGGTAATATAGCCATATGTGTTTCTTTACTAACACAGTAAGTAACAAGGTCTGATAGCAGTTCTAGTAGCACCATAACTTCAAACTGGTGATGAGTATAAATCATATTTCTATATATCTGCAACAATTATAACACAATAGATATGAAAACAAAGTGATGTCTACTGCAGGTATTCATAGTGAAAGCAAATACTAAATTTCAATTAGATGTGAGTGAGCAAAGAGATGCAACTTTTCCCGTGCAGGGTCATGATCTCCCTGGGTTTCTCCCACAGGCTTCTTGGGGGTTTGGGAACCTGAGGCTTAGTACCCCTGCCATACAGCAAGGATGCGAAATAATATAACCAATGTTTATCACATAATGAATAATGTAACTAAGACCAATATATTTCACGTGGTCATAAACATGAAGGCAGGCCAAGAGAGAGACATAAGAAACATGAGCAAAGTGATTTTAGGACCCAAAAAGGACAATTTTACAACAGGTCTTATAAAGATGTGTACTGCATTATTTTAGAAGATTGCACTTGCTGGAAATAACAAACTTGTCAATTTTAGCCATAAAAGGCTCCTAAGAGAGGAGAGCTGTATGCACTTAACCTTTATGGTTGACATTAGGGAAAATAATAGAACCCTTATTTGAGGACATCATTTGTAGGAAAAGATAAAGCTCTGAACCAATATCACAATGTTTCTCTCCTTCTTTAAGAACTTACTCTTGTTCTAAATCAGTGTTTTTTCTCTTCTCATAATTAAAATAAATTGCAGTCCACAATAATTGCATAGGTGTGTTTCACTACAGTCCCTACTCTTAGGTTCTGGGCACTAAAACTTGTGCTCCAAATGTAGATGTAAGGTGTATCTCATGGACCATAAAATATCATATTTGCAGTGAAGTGGGAAGAGAGTGATTTTAGGGTCCAGGGAAGAAGCTGAACGGAGTGAATGGGTGGGGGGTCATTGTGCCAAAGGTAGCAAGGTTTAATGTAGTCAAGTGCTCAGGCAGAGGTTGAGAATAAGATAAACGAACTGAAAGTTACCTGACTGCAAAGGTAAATCAGCACCCTGGACAGCTCAGCCATGGAGCTATCCACCCTAACATCTTTGCTCTAACAGGTATAGAAATCTGTGTGAAATATCTGTGCTTACCTGGTCCCACCTTACCCTTCCAACCCAGCACATACCCACTCAATCCCACTCAAAATTTAAAAAATGTCCTAAAAAATAATAATAATAAAGTAATTAATTAATTAATTAATTAAAAGGTCCTGAAATTGTTATTATCTCTTCTTGCCCTCTCTTAAGAGAATCAAAGGTCTTCGTCTATTGTGGATCTCCCTCAATTTATGTTAGAGGAATGACTGGTGAAGACATTGGCAGGGTCCTTGGGGCCCCCAATGCTTCTCTGAGGCTCCCTGGCAGGAGGGAAGTCCGTCTATCCATAGTTCTGTTTTTGTCCTCAGATTTTACATCCCTCTGACTCCCTTTATTTCCAAAGTTAGTCACCAAGTCTGGACCGCAGCCAAAGCCTCAACAATATTAGTAAGAACATTTGATTCCCTTTAATAAAACTGGAGACAGCCCTGAAAAATTATCGTTGTTCACTCTGGCTCTCTCTCTCTGCCTTCTCCAGGGACAGTCCTTCATCCTTTCCACACTTTTCATCACAACAGCAGAGAGTCCGGTTGAGGAAGCTGTTGACACATTTTGGCTACCTTTCGAAATTTTTTTTTCATTGACATGAATAATTGTGTTTCTTATAAGCAGAACAAAAACCAAAGCACTTCAAGGGATAAAAATGTAAGCTTAAATATAGAGAAGCTAGACTCTCTTAAACCTGTAAGAATATTCAAGCTTGGTTCACAGAAAAGGTGGAGAAGAAGACTCAGAGTCCTGAGGAGATGAAGGGGGTAGAAACGCAGAAGGGGGTAATGCAAATAGCAATGGCTCAGAAGTAAATAAAGGCTGTAGAAATGGAACTGAAGGGGGTGCATGAGTGAGAACCTCAGAAGCCATCAAAGTGAAGCGAGGTGGAGAGCTGGGTTGCCACAGCTCAGAAGGCACAAGGTTCTACTTTGGAAGGGTAATAACAGAGAGAAGTGGGTGAATGGGCAGGAAGAGAAGACCAAAGAATACAAGAAGCTTCTTTCCAATGAAAACAATTCAACTCTTGAGCACAGCTGCATGCTCACATACATCCATGCATGTGCAAGTGCACGTACACGCACACACCAACTCCCGATCTTCCCATTTTACCGGACTAGACTGAGAAGAGTAGGTTGCTTCACTACTTTGTCAGAACTGTGTGCTACACCAAATGGGAGATTCTAGGGTTGTGGCAAGAAGTGAAAGGGGACTTACTGTGTATAATATCACCACCATGGCCCTGGCCGGTTTTCTCAGTGGATAGAGCATCAGTCTGGTGTGTGGATGTCCTGGGTTCAATCCCTGGTTGGGGTACACATCAGAAGCAATCATTTGGTTCTCTTCTCCTCCCTCTCCCCCTTACTTCTCTTCCCCTCTTGCAGCCAGTGGCTCGATTAGTTCATCTGTCAGCCCCAGGCGTTGAGGATAGATCGGTTTATTTGAGCATTGGCCCCAGACAGGCATTGCCAGGTGGATCCAGGTCAGGGTGCATGCAGGAGTCTGTCTCTTTATCTCCCCTCCTCTCACTTAAAATAAATAAATAAATAAGTAAATAAATAAATAAATAAATAACATCACTATTACAGCCCGAAAACATGCCAGCTGATACCATAAATTCTTTAATGTTCTTTGAGGATAGCTTATCCTAAAATAAGCAAACAAAAATAACTACAGGATTTAGAAGGTTATATTAAACTTAAGGCATAACATATTTTAACACTCAAAATGTATTCATTGCTACTGCCTACTGGAGCCTTGATTAGTTCCAGACCATAAGCTGTGGAGCAAGGCAGAGGGGACAACAGAGTCCCTGAAGCCTGCTATAAGGATGGGAGCTAGCTCTTAGGTTTGCTTTGCAAATAATTAGATGCCCACACTTCATTCCCTCATTTGATCCTCCTAACACTATGAGTAAAGGGTAGGTTTATTCTTGTTTAGCTAATAAGGCAACTGAGACTTGTTCAAGGAGGGAATGAGACTTCCTCAAGGTCAACAGGCTATTAAGTAGCAAACCAGCACCTTCTGGCATCAGGTCCAATAATCAGCGTATGTCACCTTGCTGTCTGTCCATCAGTGTAATTAAAACAAACGTTATTTTTCACTTTTCTCTGATTTGCTTTTATTCATTCAGTTAATATTTATTCAGCACCGGTGTCTGGAGAAAGGAGGCTGGAAAGAATGGGGTGCTGTCTTCAGGGAGGTTTCGGATAATGATCAAAATCATATTCATGAGAAGAGATGATAATAATGCGGTATGAGTCTAATAAGAGAAGAGCAACAGGGCTTACACTTGAAGTAGCCACGGAAGTCTAACGTTATTAGAGACAGCAGCAACAGCATATCTTTGAGTTTCATATCCTGCTTCTCAACAATGCAGGTATCTTTCTTGAGAATAACCTGCCTTCCAAGAAAGTTAAGTCTTTTTAGGAAGACAAGTGGGAGAGAGAAGCTGTTCTTGTCAAAGGTAACAACATGCGTAAGGCAAAAGATTTGAGGCAGAGTGGTGCGTTCAGGGAACTATTAGTGGTTCAATTCTTCTCAAGAATAGAATGTGAGAGGAACCTGGAGAGATGGTGGGGTGAGGAGAGGTCAGCTCCAAAAGGGCCCTGCATAGCACTGAGAGATCTGGGCTGAACTTGGGACTTATTTTCAACAACAGAACACAGTGACTCTGTACTTGTATGCGTGTGACTTGCACACTGCTGCTCTCTCTCAGAATCCAGCCCAGCCACCACATGAACAAGCTTGCTTGAAGATGGGAGACCCCATCTTTAGACCAGGGGGCACCATGGAGAAAATCTTCACAAGGGGGTGACATGATCAAATGTTCATGCCAGAGGGACACTCTGGCAGCAATGTGGGCTTAGCCAACAGTTTGGCAGAGAAGGAGGAATTGAGGCGGGGAGACCAGCAAAGAAGGTTGTGTGGTAGTCATGGCAACAGATGAAGAGGATGGAATTGAGGAGGTGGTAGAAGGGATGTGTCCAGGGAACATTTCGATGTAACATGCGCGAGGATTCTGTGTCTGAGCGTAGGGGTGAGGGGAAAGCGGGCTACCCGAAACAATGTTAAATAATTTTAAAATAACAGTGAATGCCTTGAGAACAGAGGTCGTGTGATTTTCATCATTAGTCCTCTCTCGTCTCGTGTTGAGCCCAGCACATTTGAGGAGGTCCAGAAATGTCTACGAAACGTTACTGTTCTCAAGTTTCTTTCTTATTCTCCTCTGCGGTAGCCCTGTGAAGTTGGAGCATGTGGGCTAATCATTTACTTGTTTGTTTCCCAACTCGAGGAATACCTGGCTTGGGGATCTGAAGTTAGTGGGCACTCAAAAGGTCATGAAATTAGGAAATTTTCCAGATTTCCAATGGAATGACAGGAGAGGATCGCATGAAGCAGACATTTAGATTGAGTGGAATAGTCAAATGATGGATGTTGGGCACGTGCATTGCAAAAATGGCCACAATCATTCATTCTGTTCTCCTCCCTGTGCCCACATTCCTTTACCCATGACTTTGTAGTTCCTTCTATCCAGGGAAGGATCTGTTTCCCCACCCCTGCAATCTGGACTGAACTTGTGACTTATTTTCAGCAACAGAACACAGTGACTCTGTCCTTGTACGCGTGTGCCTTGCACACTGCTGCTCTCTCTCTCAGAATCTGGCCCGGCCACCACATGAACAAGCTTGCTTGAAGATGGGAGACCCCATGGAACAGGGACCCACTGTTCCAACGAAGGCCATTTGGACCAGCCAATCAGCTGAGGTCTTTCTGGACCAGTGGGCCCTCCGCCAACCTCCACTGACTATAGATGCATGAGTAAGCTCCTGGGGACCAGACCACATCTCTAACTCAGAAATTTGTGAGTTAAATAAATAACTGCTACTTTAAACCATTAGACTTTGAGGGGTATTGGTAGCAAAAGCTAAGGACAGACTATCTTTGTAAAAGCAAATTGTAAGACACTCTTCCTTGGGTCCCCGCTTGGAAGGAAAGTGGCATTCCAACTGCTGTGGAAAACCAGTCCCAGAGACAGAGTCCTGGTTGTCATACCGCTAACACTACCCCCTACCACATCCCAATCCATCCATCAACCACATGGGGATAAGATGTACTCAAAAGGATGCCAGAGGGTACACGGGTCATAGGTTGCAGGTGCCCAGGTATGGTTCCACCACTGCTGGAGATAGGGGAAATTCACGGAGCGATGGCTAAGACCTTACAGTCTTCAAGTAACCAGGGCTGCTTGTTACTCAGCATTGCTGTGTTGAGCCTTGAGGCCCATGCATTATAATACCGCCAAGGAAATCTGTGTGTGTGCTGTGTGTATATAAGAAAAAAATCAAACAAAAACCCACGTAAAAGGTGTATACTTGATGTACTTTTCTATTTGTCTGAAATGTTTCATAATTTAGAATTTTTAAAATTAATCTGGTAAAAAAATATGTTACATTTTCTTGTGTAATAACATTATTTTAGTCCTTTCCCTTACACTGTCCCCAGGGGGTCCTATATTAATAGTGCTTTTTTGGCTCATTACTACAATAAGAGATAAAAGGTCAGCAGCTCCATATTTAATATAGCCCACTTTTATAGCCCTTAATCTGTCCATTCATTCAACAAATGTATTAAGCATTTTCTATGTACCATGTATTTTGGGCCATAAGAACGCAGCAGTGAACAAAACAATGTCCCCCTCACTCAGAGCTTATGTTCTAGTGGGGGGAAATAAAATACATATAAATATGGACTAAAGTCAGGAGCGCTGTGTCATGTAAAGACAGCATGGCCAGGGAACAGAAAGGCATTGAGGAGGCTTGGTAGACGGATGGTCCATGAAGGCCTTATGGACGAGACAGCATTTGAGCAAAGGAAGGATCTCAGAGAGGCGGAGTGCTGTTGTGTAATCATTGGTTTCCTGGTCTAGGTCTTCTTTTCATTGTGACATCTTGAAGGTAGGAACCATGTCTTATTCATCTCTGTATAGTCAAGCCCAGTAGAGTGCCAGGCCCTCAATAGATATTACTGGATGGATGGGAGGGAGAATGGATGAGTGGGTAAATAGATGTGAGGGTGGGTGGGTAGGTGGGTGGGTGGGTGGGTGGATGGAAGATGGATGGATGGATGGATGAGTAGGTGGGTGGGTAGATAGATAGACTGAACAAATAGCTGGATAGATGAATGGATGGATGGATGGGTACATGGGCTGGGAGATTAATTCCTCCTCAGGGCTCTCTGGATGGTAGGGATTTAGTAAACACTGACTGGACCACCAGGGAGGCTTCATCCTACATTCTGTCTGCTCCATACCACCCCCAGCCCTCCCACAGTCTCACCCTGCTACATTCTCCGTGTCCCACAGCGACAGTCTTCTTCTGACATGTCAGATAATGGACCTGCTTGTTCTGTTTATTGCTTATCTGTCTCCTATCACTGGGACGTTAGCACCACCAGGGCTCTGTCTATTTTGCTCATTGTCATAACTCAAGCATCCCATACAGGGCCCGGAACACAGCCAGAACTCAGAACATAATATATTGAATGTCCGAATGTGACCCTGTCCATCTCAGTGTGTCTGGAGCTTGGTATAACATGTGTCTGAGCCTCTTGCCTGTCTAGCTGCTCCTGCAAGAAGTCAGCTGTAGGTGATCCATCAGTCACTTGTTCTATCCAGAGACTGTAGTTCACCAAAGAGAAGTGAAGTCAGGCCCCGTGAGGACTTTATAATTAAAAACATACAATCTATTTTGGCCATCTAAAATTTGACCAAGCTGAATGCACAGAGAAAATAGAAACCAGAAACAGAATACCTAAAAAATATAGAACACTTCTGGTTCATAAATACAAGCTAAGTTGTTTATTATCTACAAGCCAGTAACATCCCATTAACTATGGAATAAAGTAAATGAAAAGAGTCTGCTGGGAAAAAATGACAAAATATAGTCAAACTGTTATTTGTGGTTCTCTTTCCTTTGCCCATGTGTCAGTCGGGTGGGAACGTACCATGGTCTGTCAATCAACCGTACCCTGCCCCGGAACCTTGTCATGAACTCTGCCTGTCACTCTCTTAACAGGATTCTGACAGGTTCCTTAGTTTCATTCACTCCTGCACCGAGGGCTTTGTAAACTAGTTAAGGTCTCATTATCTTAACTAGGCTGAAGCTATTCTTCTTCAGACAAAACCAGCCTTCCACCCCCGAGTAAGACACATTATCTGAAACTACCCCTTTTCTCCACAGGTCCATTTCAAACGCTCCTATTCTGATTTCTTTGGAACCCAGCTAAGGTTCCCTGAGCTTAACAAGGCTAGAGATATTCTTGTCAGTTAAAATTTGCTTTCAGCCTGAAATTATCCACACTCTTTCTGAAATGGCTGCATTTTTTTTTTCCTCTCACAGTCTAAATTAGATTAACTAATTTCAGGCTCCTCTCTCCCTAAATTACAATTTGCCAAGATGGCCCAGAGATGGTCTCTTTCTCCCAGAAGCCAATCTTTCTTCTAATTCTCATCTCTGCAGTCAGATTGTGATTCCTTCACAGCCTCCTCACAGCCCTGCCTGTTCTGGAAAAGTCCAGCGCCCTTTAAAGAATGACAGGTACACTATCCATCAGAGGAACCTGTTAAATGCAATAATAGGTTACCTAGCTTCCTCAGATGTCATTTTAGAAAAACCTTGACACATTTGGGGTTTTATTACAGAAGAAGCTTTGGTTCCTTGATTTTGTGATCTTATTCACACAGCAAAACAAAACCAACTGCAAAGTTTAGAAACAAATAAACAACAGCAACAAAAAGCACCCACTCCGGCAAAAGCCAAGACTTTACCGAAGACAAAAAAAGAAAAGAAAAGACACCTGGCTAATATAAATCTCAGGAGGAAGCAACAGGATTTGTAGTGTGTTGCTAAATGTGGCAAGATCTTTTACAATTCTTTTCTCCTCCAATTAGCCTGCATATTGTTTCTAAAAGTTCTATTCTAATGAGAGGCGGACCTTTGGAAATTAAATTTGGAAAGGTTGTTTTGTGTTGTTTGTTTGTTTCTTGACAGAGGCTGTTTGTGACATCGTCTTTCCCAGACAACTACTGCAACAAAGCAAGCTTGTCAGGGTAGTCTGTCCCAGGGTTGCATTCATTATTCACAGGATTTTGGCAGGGGTGGCCACTGGGGGTGGGGCAGTCAGGAAGAGGTGAGGGAGGTGGTCAGGAACAGGGCAGAGGGAGAAGGCAGAGGAGAGAAGGAGGGGTGGAGAGTAAGAGAGACAGGGCACGTTGACCTGGTCCATACACCCCGCTTCCACGCAAAGAACAGAGAGCTGGTGGGCCAGATGAGGACCGTGAACCTGCTGGCCCCAGGCGCAGCCTGTTACCATGGCTCTCAGCTGTGAGCCTCCTGCTGCTCAGAGCATGACGCTGGTCATTAACGATAAGTATTTTTGCACAAGAGGTTTCTCAACACAAACCAACTCTGTCATCTGCTGTTCCGCTGACAAACAGCGGTCTCTGCCCACGCGGATGGCAACTCAGGCTCTGCTGGTTGCCCCAAGAAGCTACATGCTGGTCTCCAACATGACAAAGCCTGAAGGAACTTCCTGGAGAGGCGCTCTCATCTTACACCCTAAAATTAGGCTCCACACAGTGTCAGGACTCTCCTCCAAACTATGCTTAAACTGCATGGAAAACTGAGGTAGAAACTGGTCTAGAAGGGCCCTGATGGGGCAGGAGACACCTCTCTCTTCTTTATGAGTAATTTACTTTATAATAGAAATGTAGCACCTAATATAAAAATATGTAATTCTAGTTGTGTGTGTGTGTGTGTGTGTGTATAGAGATACTCAGAATCTACATCCGAGGTGCCCACCACCCAAAGTCAAATCATCTTCTGTCACCAAACGAGTGACCCCTTTACCCTTTACTATACCACACACACCCCCACTCTCCTTCCCTCTGGTCACCACCACACTGTTGTCTGTGCCTATAAGTTTTTGTTTGTTTGTTTTTCTTGCGTGTTCATTTGTGGCTTCCAGTTTTATATCGCACATATGAGTGAAGTCACACGGTTCTTGACTTTTCCTGTCTGACTCATTTCTCTTCACACGATAGTGCCCAGGCCCGTCCATGTTTTAACGAGCCTTCGAGGTGATCCTGGCGCGGCTGAAGGTTTAGAGCCAGCGGACTAGGACGCGTTTAAGGGGAGTAGGGAGGCATGTGCGTAACACAAACCTCAGGGCAGGAAGAACCTTCCAAAGTGTGCAGAAGAATTGACCAGGCTGAGAGAAACTGGGCACTCTGCCACATGAGAGAAGTCACCGAGTTTTCACACCTGACTGCAGAAACTCACATGGTAAAAAAAAAAAGGGAGGCAAAGATTGGGTCGTCCATATGTGGGAAGAGGTTTGCTTAAAGTGGAAACTGACTTGTTCTACTCTCTGTGCCAAAGAGGGAAATCAACTTAAACGTACCCAAAAGACACTCATTATCAACCAAGGGGTTAAGTGACCAGGAAGACCTGGGCTGGAAGAGCGATCTTTATTCTAAGGACAAAATAAACATTTATAAAATAAACAGATTCATTTGGTTCTTCCCAGCTGATTCTCATTCAGAAGGTCTGAGAAGGGACTTCTCAAATATGAATTATTTTGAATATGCTTTTTTAACAAAGGACCCCACCTATCCTGCCTTCGGTGGTCCGCAGAAGGTGTGAGGGATGCTGGTTTAATGATTTATTCATCCAATAGCAGGAAGGTCGAAACCAATGACACCAAAAAAATCTGCCATTCCTCTTTTATTCAACTATTGTTTGTTTTTAAGTCGTGTTTTTGATGCAATTCATACATTTCTACCAGAAGACACTGGAAAAATCAGGACAAATTTCTGAAGTGGCAAAAGGTCACTGGAACCCCACAATGTAGGAAATTTCCCAGATTGTGGTGGAATGGGGCTGGGAAAAACATTGCCCACACAAACACACGCGTGCGCACGCAAACACACACACACTACATAAAAAAGGAGACACATCTGAAATTCAGTCCTATGTCCCCTGAATCAAATGGCTGGGAGAATCAGTCACTGACTTGCTAGACATGAGAGTTGGCAGGGACCTGGGTGGTCAGCCTGTCCACGTCTCAGTCCCTGACTACAGCCAATCCTTGACCTCTACAGGTCTTCCTCCCGTGGAACAGAAATTAGTCTCATTTCCTTTCTTTTGCATGCTACCTTCAGACTTATGGGTAGACTGTTCTCCGTTGGAGGAGAAGAGGGGCGATGAGCAATTAAGGAGAAAAACCCTAATTGGATTATGCAGCTAAAACAAATGTCAAGGCAGAATGCAAAATCTCACCCCTTTTCCTTCTGCAAATGGCCCTCCCCACATCTCTTTCTAACCACAGCATTTAATAAGTTAATGTAGCAAAATGAGGACAGGAAAAAGGGGGAAAAACATTTTGTTTTGTTTTGTTTTTAATCCTTAGATGTCATCTTATTCCTTCATTTCTGTGGCCTTTTGTCTCTGCCAGTTTCCATAGCAACAACAACCAGCAAGCTGCTTGCCTTCCCCTCTCCAGCTCGTTCGCAGAGAACTCCAAATGGGGTCAAACCCAGCTCCAGGTCGAGGAAGAAAGTGAAAGATTCATTTCCTTCTCATCGACGTTGACATGTGGATTTGTTGTGAAGGTGCATATTTGTTTCTAGGTCTTGACTTCATTCAATATTTTTTTGGCTGCAAGCGATTTTTTGTTTGTTTTAGATCTTTGTCTTTCTTCCCAATTTGGGGGATGGGAGCAGTGAGTTTTATTTCTAGCTGCATATTGGAGAACATACAGATACATAATTCATATAATTTAAAAAATTTAATGTATTGATTGATCTTAGAGAGAAAGAAAAAAAGACAGAGACAGAGAGAAAAACATTGATTTGTTGTTCCTCCTATCCATGCATTCACTGGTTGATTCTTGCATGTGCCCTGGCCAGGAATTGAACCTGCAACCTTGGCACATCAGGACAATGCTCTAACCCACTGAGTCACCTGGCCGGGGCCCTATAATTTGTATAATATTGAGAAACTGAGGCGTATTGCATGATCTTGCAAAAATAATGGCATGTGGTATTCAACCCCCCCACCAGACTAGTAGGTCGAGTTTTATGTAAGGGCACAATAATTACTTTTATTTTATAACTTTAGTGAATTTCTGCTGCAATGCCCCCTGAGTGTTTTGTGGTTTCCTTAGATATTTTTCTGAAGTGAAGACTATGCCACCAACAGGTGGTAGTATGGCCACCATTAGGGTCCTCTGAGAAGCACACATCTTTTGATGAGTTTTAAGTGAGATTGAAATAGCATGATTTCGCTTCCTTTAAAAAAACATATGCCCTTATTTAAATATGTTTGATAATAGCTTTATATACCAAATTATAGGAACCGGAATCACAGATGATATTTCTGAAGTAAGCTGTTAAAAGAAATATCTCAGAAGAAATTTGTACCTGTGATCACTGTTATAACAAATTACCACAAATTCAGTGGCTTAAAACAACACAAATGTATATTACTGTTGTGTCAGTGAAAACCCAGGTGTGGGCGGGGCTACGTCCCCCTCGGGGGCTCCCGGGGAAAGCTGTTCCCTGGCTTTGTCCGGCTTCCAAGAGCTGCCTGCCTCCCTGCTCCAGGGCCTCTCCTCCTGCTCAATGTTAATGGTCCAGCATCTTCAAATCTCTCAGACTACTCCTCCTGTCTCCCTTTTATAAGGACCCTTGTGTTTACATTGGGCCCACTATGACCATCTTCCCTGGGAAGGGCCTTCATTTAATGACATCAGCCATGCCCCTTTTTGCCGTGAAAAGTAACAGACAAGTTCCAGAGATGAAGATATGGACACTGGGGGGGGGGGGGGGCTTATTCTGTCTACCCCCAGTACCGCTTTTATCAAATCATGCCGAATACACTTCGTATTTTACTTTGACTCTGGCCTTTCTCAGCCTTTGGCAATTTGCCCTAAATACTATGCGGTTAGACAACTCTCTGATTCAAGCCAGGTGGGCAGTTCCTATGAGCCTGAGGCTCACCATTCATGAGCAGTCGGGTGCACCAGGTCCTGCCTGCTCCCGTCTTTTCCTGTCTTCCTGCCCCACTACCCCCACCCCCACGCAGCCAGGTGCTCTCCGTCCCCACCCCCCACACTCACAGCATCCAAGGCCACCATCTGCCACAAACAATACATTTGATAAGGGGTGAGGGACTCTGCTTTAATGTTCAAATCTTCTTTCCTGGGAGCATATGAACACCCTTACTTTTTTGCTCTGCTTTCTTTCTTTTCTTTGTGACAGAGAGGACAGATAGGGACAGACAGACAGGAAGAGAGAGAGATGAGAAGCATCAATTCTTCATTGCGGCACCTTAGTTGTTCATTGATTGCTTTCTCATATGTGCCTTGACCAGGGAGCTACAGCAGAGTGAGTGACCCCTTGTTCAAGCCAGCGACCTTGGGCTTCAAGCCAGTGACCTCTGGGCTCAAGCCAGTGACCATGGGGTCATGTCCATGAACCTACACTCAAGCCAGAGACCCCACGCTCAGGCAGGCGACTTAGGGGTTTTGAACCTGGGTCCTCCACGTTCCAGTCCAACGCTCTATCCACTGCGTCACTACCTGGTCAGGCCACCCTTGCTTTTCTATTTGATTTTATATTTGCACCTTCAACGTGATGAACTCATTTTTTTTTAAAAAATCTCCTTTGCTAATGTTAAACCACCTTCACTAGACCTGTTGCTGAGTACAGTCTCACATTCTGACCGCCTACTTGGCCTGACTTCAGAACTCTGTCCTTCCTGCAGCTGGTTTCTTGAGCCACGACTCCCACCCCTCCCCCTGAACGGCTCTGGATGCCCCACTGCTGCACCCTGGCTCCCACTGCACATTGCTGATTCTCCCCACCGGCACTGAGATCCACCAGAGATGGCTGCCCTTCCCATCCTGCTGCCACTGGTGATGCGATTCCTCCCTTGAAAGGATCCTCTCTCCGCCTCCAGTAAGAAGAGCCCAAGAGAAGGGAGGTGGCCCACCTTCTAAAATGCACATCTCTATGTGAAAGTCTGCCTACATGGTAATGCCTTAACCCCACCCCCCCCATCTTCTCTTCCTGACACCTGCCATGGAAGTCCTGATATTTTTTTTTCTGAAATAGCCAACTACATTTTAATAGATAGCTCCAGCTTCCTTCCATTGATATAACTCTCCAATGCACAATTATTTGCGATGGGTAAGAAAATGCACCCAAAGCAAACATGCTTCTCCAAACCTGTTTTTTCAAATGTAAAAAATCCAAGGACCTGTTTCTGAAACATTCAGGCAGACATTGGAGACACTGTGGGTTCGGTTTCGGACCACCGCCAGAAAGCGAGTAGCTCAATAAAGCGAGTAGTAACCTTTTTGCTGGTGGAGAGGGTCCTGCCTTTGGTTTGTAAACAACACAACATCTGTAAAGTACAATAAAGCGGGGCACAAGGAGTTACAATTGTAGTGTGACTATATGGGAACATGTCACCACTGACCAGCCAGGATTGGATTTGACAGCTGTGAGCAGTAGAAGGCATCGGGTCAGGCCCCAACGCCCTCGGCACAAAGCACAGACCACAGTCACAAGGCTAGTCATTGGCTGGGGTGAGAGTTCAGTCGCCGCTGTCCCTAAAACTCCATATGGTTTCAAACATCACAAACATGCTCACAAGCTGAGCAGTCCCGATCTCACGGGCAATATGGTGCTGGCTCCTGGAATCACTGAAAAAGAGATTCATTCCCCCTTTTTACTCTTGTTCTATCCAATGTAAGGAAACAGACATGCCCCACTGCCTTCCTTCCATCGTTGTCCAATGTCAAATAGAGGGCGGCACTCTAGGGTCCCAGTGTTTTTGTTATTAACGATCTTAATGAGACGTTTCTGGGCAGCATGAGCATGCCCTCCGATCTGAACCCCAAAGATTATTTTTCTATGTTTCTTTGATTTCCAGGGAAGAAAATAAAATTGGGAGTGAATAAAAGGAAAGGTGAAGGGAAAGCTCAATTATATAATTGACTAATTTTCAGCATTTATCCACTGATGAGAATCACTGTTAAACATAGTAAGGTTATTAGTGAAGGCTTTAACTGTGTCACGACCAAAACTCTACTTTCGCCTTCTTACACCTAGGCTCCTCTCACTTCTGTAACAGGATTTCAAAACATTCTTGCTTTTAAACACACCAAACCATCTTGTGGTATCTGCTGGGGGTCTCTTCAGTATTTTCTACACCTGGTGTTTGCAATGAACTTGAAGTCTTTAATAAAGCCAGCATGGCCTCCTTATTGTCAAAATGACAAAGTTGGCACCAACCTATGTAGAAACATATATATTCACAAACACACAGACAGATTCAAAATCACCCACATAAATAACCTGAAAGATGTAGCCTAACGTATAGACAGAACAGAGTCTCCATAAGCATTTATTCACTCTATGACCATGGGCCAATTCCTGAATATCTCTGAGACTTAGATTTGTCATTTATCATCAAGGTAATCATATTGAAAATGAGGCTGATGATATTTGAAATACATCCTAGAATTTTATGAGAATTAAGTGAGTAGATAAATGCAAAGCACATACAACAATGCTTGGCAAGTAAGTTCAATAAGAGCTCCTTGTTGCTAATTTCAGTGATAGTAGTGAGGGAGAGAGAGGAGGAGATGGGAGGTAAAGGTAGGAGGTGAAGGTGGAGGCGAAGGGGAGGTGAAGGTAGTAAAGGTGGTGGTGGTGGTGGTGGAGGTAGAGGAGGTGGAGGAGATGGTGGTGATGGTGGAGGTTGAGGTGGTGATGGTGATGGTGATGGTGGTGGTGGTGGTGGTGGTGGTGGTGATGGTGGAGGTGGAGGTGATGATGGTGGTGATGGTGGAGGTGGAGGTGATGGTGATGATGGTGATGGTGGTGATGGTGGAGATGAAGGTGGAGGTGGTGATGGTGGTGATGGTGGAGGTAGAGGTGGAGGTGGTGATGGTGGTGATGGTGGAGGTGAAGGTGGTGATGGTGGTGATGGTGGAGGTGGAGGTGGTGGTGATGGTGGTGATGGTGGTGATGGTGGAGTTGGAGATGGAGGTGGTGATGATGGAGGTGGTGATGGTGGAGGTGGTGATGGTGGTGTTTGTGGTGATGGTGGTGATGGAGGTGGAGGTGAAGGCGGTGATGGTGATGGTAGAGGTAGAGGTGGAGGTGATGGTAATGGTGGTGATGGTGGAGGTGGAGGTGGTGGTGATGGTGGTGACAGAGATAGAGGTAGTGATGGTGGTGATGATGGAGGTGGATGTGGCAGTGGTGGAGGTGGAGGTGGTGATGGTGGTGATGGTGGAGTTGGAGATGAAGGTGGTGATGGTGGTGATGGTGGAGGTGGAGATGAAGGTGGTGATGGTGGTGTGATGGAGGTGATGATGGTGGTGATGGTGGAGGTGGAGGTGGTGATGGTGGTGTTTGTGGTGATGGTGGTGATGGAAGTGGAGGCGGAGGCGGTGATGGTGATGGTGGAGGTAGAGCTGGAGGTGGTGGTGATGGTGACGGTGATGGTGGTGATGGTGGTGATGGTGGTGATGGTGGAGGTGGTGGTGGTGGTGGTGATGGTGGAGGTGGAGGTGGTGGTGATGGTGGTGATGGTAGAGGTGGAGGTGGTGATGGTGGTGATAGTGAAAGTGGAGGTGGAGGTGGTAGTGGTGGAGGTGGAGATGGTGGTGATGGTGATAGTGATAGTGATGGTGATGATTGTGGTGGTGGAGGAGATCATAGTGGTGGAGGTGGTAGTGATGGTGGTAATGGTGGAGGTGGAGGTGGAGGTGGAGGTAGTGGTGGTGGAGGTAGTGATGGTGGTGGTGATGGTGGTGATGATGGTGGTGATGGTGGTGGTGATGGTGGTGGTGATGATGGTGGTGATGATGGTGGTGATGGTGGAGGTGGAGGTGGAGGTGGTAGAAGCAATGATAGTAAGAATTTTAGAATATATAGTTCATTGGTCAAGGATGTCCAAGGCCATATAGTGGATAGTGGTGGGCCCAGGTTTCCGTCATTCAACAAACATTCTCCTCCTGGCCAGTTTCTTGAAAACTCAGCACTTACCAATACTTTGTGCTCCCAGTGAAACCAGAAGAATGGGATTCAGATTCTCAGTTTTTGACAGATATGGAAACACAGGCATATAGCCAGGCAGGGACCAAGGAGTAAAATATATGTTGTGAGTGAGTGAGTGAGTGGTAGTGGCTGATGGTGGTAGTGATAATGATGATGGTGACGATGGTGGTAGTGATAGTGATGATGATGGTGATGGTGGTTATGATGGTAATAGTGGTGGTGGTGATAGTGACAGTGGTGGTGGTGGTGGTCAAAGTGATGATGGCAATGGTGGTGATGGAGGTGATGGTGACAACAGTAGTAATGGTGATGATGGTAGTGAGGATGATGGTGGTGATGGTGGTGATGGTGGTGACGGAGGTGATGGCGATGGCAGTGACAGTGGTGGAAACAGTGATCCCTGGAGCTGCTCAAGTGGCTAAAGAGACAGTAAGAATGAGGTAGAGGAGGAAGTAAAATAGTACAGGCCCCAGTGAGGACGAGATTCTTCCAGTTGGCTCGTGGACAGTGACTCTCCAGGTCTGCCTGTGGCAAGTGATGATTACTACTCTTTTTCAGTTGAAAAGATCGTCAAACATTTTAAATTACAATTGTCAATGATGCAATGGTGTCTCATCATGTGAAATGATCTAAAGCTACAAAGCATCAAGCCTCCTCTCAACAGCGGAGCAATAGCTCCCTATAGGGAGCAAAACCACAGAGTGTGGGCACTCTTCTCCCAGAGCCACTGGGAGGAAATAAGCAAGCTTCCTCAGACTTCAAACAAGAGGCTCAGAAGCATCTAGGTTCACAAAGGTGCACACGCACCATCTTTCCAGCCCTTTCTCTAACGGATTACTCAGACGGCTCCCTTGAAATGCCAAAACAGCCAGACAGAGCCACGTGTGCCTCTGCTCTAGATACATCTGTCACTCAGACGGGTGCCCATCATGTTGAGCTAATGGGAGAGAGGTGAGACAATGAGACGCTGAGAGGGGAAAACACAGCATCCCAAACTGCACGCTGTGTTTCGACTGCATTCACGGGCTTCTCTCTCCCAACAGAAGTTATGAACGAGCAGTAAAATCATCTCTTTGTGGGTTTCTTTCTCTTGTTCTCCCAAATCCACTGAAGGTGCAAACGAACCACAAATCTGCAGAATGCCAGGCAGCAGGAAGGGAGTTAAGGGAGCCCACAGTCTGCCTCAGACGTGCCAGGCCTCCACAGACGTGCCAAGATCACTAGTGAGAGGAATGTAGAGAGGGAAGGTGGGGGAAGCGGGAGCTTCCAGGCACAGGGGGCTGGAGGCTGGGGCTGGAGAGAGAAGGGACAGAAGCATCATATGTTACCTGTGGACCTGCTTTCAACTTGTCATCTTGACCACCTGTCCCTTTGTTTCCAGTCGCTCCCTCTGTCCTGCAGCCCAGCTGCCAGGAGTTTCTAAGTGACAGGATGCATCTGGACGTTAGGTGTGTTCCTCAGCATATGGGGTCAATGGGATTTTCTGAAAGCTCCAAGCACAGCCCTTTCTCCACCCTCACCCTCTGCTCTAGCCCTAGGAACCTTCACAGGATAACTAAATCATGACAAAGAAGAAAGAAGCCATTCATTCATTCAACAAAAATGTATTGAGCACTGACCGTGTGCCAGGAAGTGTTCTAAGAACTGGGCTGCTGGAAGAAGAAGGCAGAGAGGAAGACGGAGACCACAATCAGGACACGTTAGGGAGCAGGAATTCTAGGAAGGCCGGGCATTTGGGTGACCCTGTCAGCTGTCACCCTGGGCTCCTCCTCGGGTGCCTGTCCATATGCACAGAATCAAAACCACGAGGAAGGATCTCCTGGTCATGCCTGTCACCACCTCCCATCTCCATTCTCGACACCCCTCCTGACCACCATCAGTTGGCCATGGCCACTTCCAGCATCCTCAGGGCAGAGCCAGGCGCTGAGGGGGAGAGAGGGGAGAGGGCAGATATAGACCCTGGCAGGTGGGGATGAGTGGAGATTCGTAAGGGCCCCTGTGCCCACTCAGGAGCCTCTGGAGGACAGGGCTGAACTGAGGACCTAACCCCATCCCCTCCCACTCCCAACAGTGCCACCTGCCCCTGTGACCGGCCTCCTGATACCGATGTCCCCTCATTTCTCCAGGCTGCCCCTCTTGAGCCATGGTGCTGATAGGGCTCCTCTCTGAATCGCCGAGGCTGCACTAATCAAGCAGTTCATGTCATTGTCTGCTATTGATTCAGAAGCCCGGGGAGAAACTGCCCCTCCTCATGAGAGGTGGAGATAAAGACGAAACAGAAGAGCCCCCAGACTGTTGGCGTTCCCACCCCTCCCAAGACCTGACCTGGATTGAGAACCATTTTCCAAATCTTTACCAGCTGCCTGGCAACTTGCCACAGATCAATAAGTCTTCTTCAGAGTTCCAACTTGCAAAAATATTTACTGTACATAATTTAATAGAACCCTCTCCTGGATAAGGAGCTGACACTTTTAATTACCTGGATCAAGTGCTCTCCTTCTATAGGATACGGCACACGCGCAGCTCAGAATGCCAACTAACTGTTTCCCAGGGCTCTTCACCATTGATTTGCAGAGAGGAGGGTCCGCAGGGTGACGACCTCCACATGGGGCAGTTGGGGGCAAAGGTAGCCACAGACATCATCACTAGTGATTTTTTTCCCTAGTGGGAATTTTAAAATGCTGCTCCCTCTCTTCCTGTTGGCTTCATTTCTCTACACCCTTCGGTAGATCTTGATGTGCTCAAACACAGACATATCTTTTCCCCATTTCTGGAACTGATTGTGTATCTTCTTTAGGACTCTGCCTGGGGCCTCTGGATCCCAGGTATTCATGTTCTTCAGGCCCCAGAGGATACACGACTGATAGTGTACGATCCAGAACTGACCACAGCAACTGCTACAATGGCAACGACAGCTTGCATGGGGCTATGGGAGGAAGTCCGCCCTTCATCTGGCACAGTGGATGGACCGAGCTTCTGTCCAGTTCTGGCCCAACGTGGGCAGGGGCCCCATCTGTAATGTGGGCATTTCCCTCGAATGTTAATTAACTTCCTTTGGCATCTTAGACAAAAGCACTCCCCTGGCAATCACATCCTGCATGGCACCTAAAATTGGTGGGTGTGCAATAAATATTCAGCTCCTGACAACAATTCCCACACTTGCTAATGACTGTGTGGGTGCATCTGATTTCATAGGCAGAGAAACCCAGTAAGACGTTGCTGAGCCCAGAAAGAGAATGATTAACTCAAAGTAGCTACGCCTGACTGTGACACAGCACCAGTGCTGGGGAAGCACAGAGGATAGAGAACGTCCTCCTTGTACAAATCAGGAGGGGTCCCAGACTGGCTAAGGCCACCACCAACGGAGTCATACAAATGTTCATGTCCAAGGGTGTTTTCTGCAGCCCAGAATTTTAGAGCTGAGCCTTCACCTGAGATGCCATTGGGACCTGAAAAAATGTAGGTGCTCATTCTGGGCCATCCCTAGGGACTCTCTAGGAACACTGGAGGGGCAAGATGAAGAGAATATGATGGTAAGAAAATGTGGAAATGTCACTAAAACGATGGATTCAAAATGGATGGGGACAATTTTTCACTGGAGTGCTCTTTGGTGCTCCCCAAGGAGCCCCCTGCAACCTGCTCCAGCTGGGGGGTGGGGGTAGGGGAGAAATGAGCAGTAGAGCCCCAAAATATTACAGTTCTCAAAATGATGAATGAGGCACTCGGGCTGGGGAGTACGGAACGTAACTCACAGCACTCACTATAAGGCGAGGGAGCGCTACAGAATGCTGACGCGTTCTGCATATGCTGCAGGTGAGATGGGCAAGAGCTACCTTTCTGTGAGGAGAAACAGAACTGCGGGGAGGGGGTGAATTAATATGCATTTCACGCCTCTCTTTTCTCCAGGCACACTCAACCATCACCCTCCTCCTCCACATACACGTACTGCTGCTTTCTGTAATTTGAAAAGAGTATCTAGCGGAGATGCTTGAAAACCTTTGTGGACATTCACATGACAGGCATGTGAGCTTTTAAATTGATGACACATCCCTGGGAAGAACTGGAGGGGTGGAGGGGGAAGGGAGCTTGTGTGCAGAGAATGAAGAGAGGAAGAAGAGCACAGGGGAGGAAGGGTAGCGGTTCCCATAGGTCACGGCAGTCACGCTGACCACTGATCTGAATGAACAGAACACATTAACAGAACGTGCGTGTCTGTATGTGCACGTATAGGTGTATGCATGAGCCACATGATGGTCACAGCAGCCAGATGAGGGCGATGGGCCTCCAGGGGATTTTATTTCTTTTTGCTCATGGGTATGATCTAATTTTGGGAGTGCTTAAAAAAAAATGGGAGTTTTTAAACATTTGGAATGTGGATGTAGATAGAGGGCACCTGAATTTTATATTAAGGAACAAAATTGTATATAATGACAGTAAGTGGGAGAGAGTCTTGGGTCTTAGGCAGTGACACAACATTATCCAGAAGCATGAGTCTGGTTAGACTGACTTAGGACAGCAGACGTGACAACTGGAACTGTGCAAATGGTCAGCCCCTTGCTTGCAGGGCCTGCCACATACCCCGAGAACACAGGGTAAGCCCATTCAGAAGACACAACTTCGTGGAGAAATGTTACAAAGGGAGCAAGAGGAAGTCCTAAACAAGACCAGTGAAAGGGGCGGGCACATCAAGGGTTTCAAACAACCCTTTGTTTGAAAATCCCAAGGTCTGCCACATGGCCCTGAGACCAAGCAGCAACAGGCCCAAACCACTCACCCTTTTTCAAGGCCGAGCAAACACACACTCAACACCCTCTTCCCCCACAGTACCACTCGCTGAGACCGTTTTCATCAACGTTCCCAGTGACTTCCTTGACCTCGCTTCCATGTCCAACTCACTATCCCCATTACCCTCCTTCCCTTTCCAACAAAATTCTTCAAGAGATATCTATTGTCATTATATCTAATTTCTCATCTCCCATTCTCTCCTGAAGCAAGTCCGAGCAGATTTTTGCTCCCTCCACTTCCCCCAAACTGTTCCTATCAAGCTCACCATTGTGCTCCATGCTGCTAAATCCAATGGAAACGCATCAATTCTCTTTCCACTTGTCCTGTCCACAGCACCTGTTACATTCATCATTCATCTCCTCCCCCTTGAATAATTCACAGGCCTTTAAGCACCATACAAAGGTTCCTAGTAACTCACTGGCCACAATATTTCCATCTGCTTTGCTGCCTCTTCCTCATCAACTTGACCTCTTAGCATTGAAGTGCCCAAGAAGTCAACTCAACTCTTTTCTACTTGTATTTACTCCCTTGATGATATCATCTAGTCTGTGGCTTTGAATAACATCTCCATGCCAGAAACTCTCAAATATATGTCTCTGGTCCCTACTTCACATTGAACTCAAGATTTCCAATCCAATTGCCTACTTACTATCTCCACTTGGCTATATTAACACAATACTTCTCCCATAAATCTAACTCCTTCTTCTGCCTTCTCCGTCTCAGTGGGTAGCAATTCAACCTCTCAGTTGCTTAGGCCAAAAGGTCTGGAAACCATCTTTGACTATTCTTTCTCTCACACCTTGCATCTACTCTGTCAGGAATGCTGTTGTCTCGGCCTTCAAAATCAAGACCCCAATTGACTCTTTTACATCCTCCATAACTACCGTCCTGATCACAGCCTACCATCTCCTGACCAGCAGTAGCTGGTCCCCTTGCTACAGCCCTCTTCCCACCTCCAAAATACATTCAGTTCAAGGACCAGAGAGATGTGTTAAAACATAAGTCAGGTCATGGCATTCTTCTTTCTAAAACCCTCCAATGGTTTCCCATTGGGTAGTTTCTCTCAATCCATCAGTTCCTTTTCTTCCAACACTTCACTTCCTCCTGTGACAATACTACCCACCTGCCCCCATATCGTTCTCCATCTAGAAGCCACTACCTTTCTAAGTGAGAAATCGAATCATGACACTCTCCAATTGAAAGCCCTTCACTGGGGTCTGATCAACCTCAAGATAAAGTCTAAGTTCCCTACCATGCCTTCATGGTGAGCCCCAGCCACCTCCTCTTTGCTGTGTAACACTGTTGCTCATATGTCTCCTCAGCCAGGGGCCTTGATCAGCTCATCTGACTAACAACAATTCTGTGTATTCTATATTAGTAAACTTTTATTAGAATACCTTCCCAAGAGTTGCCCTCTTTGTGTGAATATGATCTCTGTTCACAGATTGTTTTCAGTTCTTTGTGATCTGGGATCACATATCCTATTTTGTTTTCTCTCCCTTTGTCATCTCTCTGATAATAACAGGTCACGTGATATTTGTTTAATGAATGGGGAAGAACAGAGGTGTAGGTTGTGTAAAGGGATGCTTGGTAAGTGTTTCTGGGCGATGGTTCATTACCTCCCCCCTACACACTTGTGGCGCCTATCATACAATGTTCTGTAGAATGGTCAATGTGCTAGCAGATTCATACAACTTGTTTTTCAAGTCCTTTGAACAACAACAAAAAAACCACCAGGAACAAATGACTTCACCTGAATTCGTTGCAATGACAGAATAGATTTATCCTCTGGGACAAGAATAAAGGCAGCTATGTTGACCTGATAAGTATCAGGATGAAATTATGATGATCTGATACCGTGGTTCAACAGGTTATGCGCTGGCTTGTAGAATCTGCGACCCAGTCATGGGAGGGAATTGGCAAGGGGGACAGCAACCACAGCGCCCAGGCTAGCCAGAAACCCAGTCTCCTCCTCTTGCCCGACATCGGTGGGGGCACATGCTCCCGCCCACACAGACACGGCTATGCATCTGAACCCCTAATGGGGGTAGGGAGATGGTTTGAGGGGTGCTATTACTTCATTCGTTTTGCCACGACATGCTTTAACCAAACTCCATGCTATCTCTTGCTAGGCAGCCAAGGCTGGATTGGAGGACAGTGACAGATGCTGGACCCCCAGAAGGAAAGGTTTGAAATCTCCAGTGTCAGTGCCTCAAGAGCCCGGCCCTCCTGTTCTGAGACTCAGAGGCTGACTCTAAGCGCACAAAGGTAATAAACCTAAAGACATCATAGATATGGGGGGGGGGGTGCATATTAACAGGGAGGGCCAGTCAGGGAGGAAGTACATCATATCAACATGGCCCGAGAGTCAGGAGACCTGATTCTAACCACGCATTTCCCTAGTCGCCTTGAGCTAGTTACAGAAACTCTGAGCCTCATCTACAGAAAGAAGCGGTTGGAGATAAAGCTGATCTTATACTAGCTGGTCTTCAAAGACCTCTGCAGGTCAATGAGTCTATGACTTGTTATAGGAAAGGAAAAAGGGGAGGCCGTTGGTCTGGATTGTTTAACCTGGTGGTGGTTGACAATGACCGGGCTCCTTGGCCCATGTTAGAGGAGATTCACAGCAACAGAATCAACCTCTTCTCTGGAGAGAATAAAGACTTGCTACCGGGTGTTACAGCAGGATAGAGTGAAGAGTGAAGGCAGCAGTTCATCAACCAGAGTGCTGGAACTCACAGGACGATCCAGAAACCCTGACGGCCAGTCACACGCTCAGGGGCCCAGGTATCTCATCCCCTAGGCCAGAGCTCTTCCTACCATATCAGGATGGCTTTCATGGGCTTAAAACTCCCTCATCCCCATCTCCCATGGTGGGAAGCGGGGTGGGAAAGAATCTCATTTGTTTCTCCTCCTATTGGCAGATGCTGCATCTCCCAGGCCCTTCTCAGATTCCTCCCAACAAAAAAGGTATTAGCTATAAGATATCACGTGTGAAATTCGGGCAGAATCCCAAATGGGCACCTCTCCATCAGTCCAGTAACAATGCCTCTGCCTCCAGAGGAAAAGTAATGACCCGAAAGGAATACACACACAGTCCCCCTTGGGAGCTGACCTCACTTCCTCCCGCTCCACTTGTGAAACAGACATGAGCGAGCACTTGAAGGTCTTACGATACATTTATGAATGATGTAAGGTTCCAAAGGTAAGATGCAACGTTAATAGGTCATCCTAAAAAATTCAGCCTTTGACTTCCAAAGCTGGCTAAAAATACTCAAGGCCCGTGTCCTGGAATGCTCGAGGTGGCCAGGCAGGGATGGCTTGCCCCGGTGTCTCTCTGAAGTGTTAGTAGCATTCATTCATTTAGAAATCATGCTGAATTATATACACTCTACGTTTATAGGAGTAAGGTGTTTGTTTAGAGTAAGTTTTCAACTAGAACTTTAATAAAGGGGATCCCTAAAAATACGTTATTTTTTAATAGGCTACCAATATGTTGCCCTAGTTTTGTCCATCACGTAGGACAGATAAGCCTCCTACAGACTGCATGGTGTCTACCGCCGGTCAACGTATCCCAATTTCACAGACCACGTCTCCTTCATCCCATGCTGGTCACATTTCCTCCATCCCTCATTTCAACTGCAAATGCATTAAAGACCACCGAGTAATGAACCGCCAGGATCTCTCATGGTGATGAAGTATAGTTTAAGATCATCCTCTCAAAGACACTAGGATTCTTCCCATGCCCTTCCAGCATGCCACAGCAATCATTAGAAATCAGAGTGGGAGGACCGATTGGAGGTACAGGGCATTATTAGATCATCACCCAAACCTGAGATTTCGAATAAAATAAATATGGCTTTCTTTCAAAGACCAAAATATTAAAACATGTTGCCAAAAAAAAGGTGATTTCATCCTGAAGCCACAGTGTGTGTGTGTGTGTGTGTGTGTGTGTGTGTGTGTGTGTGTGTATGTATTCAGTGAAGAGTCTGGAGAGGGCCCAGAGAAAAGTATCCAGGTTCAACAATGGCACAGAAAACAGGACCAGGAAGACACACAAAGTTCACTGTTTGGTCTTCGGTCACACTGTTCAATTCAGTAGTCACTAGGCACACATGGCTGTTTGAACTTGAATGTAAATTAGTTAAAATTAAATTAAATTGAAATGTCAGTTCTTCAGTTGCACTAGCCACCTCTCAAGGGGTCCATCCGTCCATGTGGCGAGTGGCGACGGCCCTGGACACACAGACCCGGGGCATTTGCATCACTGACAGCTCTCACCTGGAGTAAATGTGTTAAGCTCTGTGGGCCACACAAGTGGTCATAACTGCAAAACTACCTTTGTGTGCAGTGTGAAAGCAGCCATAGACAATATGTAAATGAACAGGCATGGTTGAGTTCCAATAAAATTTGATTTACAAAAGCAGGATTCCGTTGCCCCAGTCTGGGGGACCCATTCCTAACCTAGGGACGTTCAACTCCCAGGAGGTCTTGAGTAACAGCAAGGCATCTACCCATAGGCACCACCACCAATCGCCATAGACTGACTAAACAATGTGTCTAGCACACAGCTGGACCTTAATTTATCAGGATACCTCTGTAGCGTCATGACTGGTAAAATTCAGGTGCATTTAAAATCAGTACTCCTTGCAAAGAAACATCTGTCGTTGTGTATTATTCTCAAGAAACGAACCATGAGTTTTATCTCGTTTATTATGTTTCTCTAATATAAGTAATGCACATTTGAGTTAGGGGGAGAAAATGAGAAAGCAAGATAAAAAGGAAAGGGGGGATTACCTGAGTTTCCACTCAGGAGACTTTTAACTGTTGTTAACATATAAATAGGAGCAGGTGGCTCCTAGGCTTGGCGCTGTGTTCCCAGAATCTACGACAGTACTCAATGAGGGATAGGTGCTTGACAAATAATTTGTTGCATCGAAAATATGATTGCAGGCCCTGGCCGGTTTGCTCAGTGGTAGAGCGTCGGCCTGGCGTGCAGAAGTCCCGGGTTCGATTCCCGGCCAGGACATGCAGGAGAAGCGCCCATCTGCTTCTCCACCCCTCCCCCTCTCCTTCCTCTCTGTCTCTCTCTTCCCCTCCCACAGCGAGGCTCCATTGGAGCAAAGATGGCCCGGGCACTGGGGATGGCTCCTTGGCCTCTGCCCCAGGCGCTAGAGTGGCTCTGGTCGCAACAGAGCGACACCCCTGGTGGGCAGAGCATCGCCCCCTGGTGGGCAGAGTGTCGCCCCCTGGTGGGCATGCCGGGTGGATCCCGGTCGGGCGCATGCGGGAGTCTGTCGGACTGTCTCTCCCCGTTTCCAGCTTCAGAAAAATACAAAAAAAAAAAAAAAAAGAAAATATGATTGCATATTATAAAAACAGAAGAGCTCCTGAGTGGACTTCAGGAGCTCCGTAAACTTCTGATGGCATTCGTAATGCTGGGTGCATGCCAACCTTTCTGGAGCAGTCTCCAGTTTGCATTGGACTACCAAAGGTATCCGTGACCTAAAAAGGTGGAGAAACCTTTAGTTATCTCCAGGATGGAGGCTGCAAGGCCTTCACATTTCTGTCCATCGGTGGCTGAACTCCTGTGAGGGGCAGTCTTCCATGACTAACCAAAATCACCTATCTTGAGCCCAAACCATTCCAGGTGAAAGAGATGCTTGGCTTGAACAAAATTCACTTGGGAGAAATGGGGTAGGGAAGTTCTAGTGTCTTTTTTTTTTTTTTAAGTCTAAGGACATGAATCTGACACTCCTTTTACCTTCTTTGGGCTCTGTCAGCTCTACAGGCTTGACTGTGGCCCAAAAGGACTCAGACCAGAAGCCCAACCCCTACAAGGGCCAGCTAAGACTGAGATGCCCCTGTGGGCATGCCCTAGTCACAAAAGCAGGTCTTCCACCTCTGGGAAACACCCCCGGGAAGGTCCTCTCAGTGGGTGGCAGTGCCTGGGATGATGGGAAAGGTTTAGCATGGTGTTGGCCATCATCAACGATGACGAGTTTACACAGAAACACAAGGAAAGTTTTCTTCCTCAAGATACTTTTCTAACGTGGGCGGAGAATAATTTGAGAATTACAGAAAACCATTTAGAGCTCTCCCGGGCGTTTTCCCTGCACCTGTTTCACTGGGATGCACGTTTAGGTTTCTTTTCCGAATCTTCATCATAGAGCAAGTCACATCAGTGCCATGAATTGCGAAGCGTGAAGGGCCTTCTGGCGCCTAATGCAACCTGTGTGTAGGAAAGCAGGCTTCTTAGAAGCAGTGCTATTTATAGAATATGCATTTTCCTCCCTTATCACTAAGAGCCTGGGTAGGAGGCAGGAATTCTTCGCTTCTGAGAAAATGATCATTCTGCCCCTCCCACTTCTTCTCCACCTGGAGTTCTAAACCAATTATAGCACCCCAATCATTTCCAAGAGCAACCACTATGCTGTTACAAAGAGAGGATTAGGACTTCAAACTGAGACACAGCTAAGAGCTAATCATTGCTTCGGAAACAAAAGGCCCCCGTTTTCATGCAAATGGACAGTTATAAAGAGTCTGCAGAGATAATGACCAAAAAAAAAAAAAACCAAAAAAAAAAAACCCCCGCATAAACTATGATAAACAGATTTATGGCTAACACAAAATGCGTGCTTCCAAAATCACACGCAACAACAACAAAATAAAGTGGCAGATGATTCTTTAAAGGGATGTTAAACCTGATTCAAAACTATGATGAGAAAATCGGAAGCCCGCCTGTGCCTTAAATGAGACACAGCTGTAAAATGAACTTGCTCAAAGGCGTGCAGCATCTCAAACGGCATTACGTCTAAAATGGGGCTCCCGGCTCCCCTCCCCACCCCCACCCTCACAGACAGGGCCTTTAGCCCCACCATCCTCAGTCAACAGCAGCTCCATTCTGGAGTCACTGAGGACAAAAACCCTGCAGTCATCTGCTTCACTCCTCTCTTGTTCCACACCCTGCGTGGGATCTGTCAGCAGATCGCATTGGGCAAAGTACATCCATAGCCCTCTCCCTTCTCACCACCTCCCCTGCCACCACCCTAACACAAGCCACTACCACTTGCATCCTGGAATATTTAAATAGCCCCGCCCCCAATTGTTTCTACTTCTGTGAGCCCTGCTTTCAGGCTATAACCTTTACAGTTTATTAGTTTTATTCATATTTTGTCACTTATCTGATCAGAACTCATCCCTTTCAAGCACCAAGAGCCCCAAATGATCTGCCTGCCTTCCCCCTTACCTCTCTTACACCATCTCCTACTAAGCTTTTCCTTACTCTACTCCAAATTCATGACCTCCAGGGAGTTTCTTGAACATGCTTACACTTCGATGCCTCAGTGCCTTTGCACTTGCTGGTCCTCTGCCTGAAATGCTCTTCCCCCGATCTTCCCCGGCTGGCTCGCACGTGTCTCTATCCAGAAGCCTCCCTCTCACTGAGGCCTTTCCAGACCACCCTTCTCCAAATCTCAATTTCCACTCCCACCCTGATATTTTATATCCCTTACCACACTTATTTTCTACTTAGTGTTTTCTACTTACGACACAGTTTTTTTCTACTTAGCTCTTATCCTCACTCAGCCCTCTATCTTTCATCTACCTTGCTCAGCATCCCTGCCTCACAAGAGAATGCAAGCTCCCTCAGAGCCGGGCTTTTTTTCCTCTTTTGTTCATGAAGGAAGCAGCATCACGGTGCCAAGCGCAGTGTATGTATGGCAGGAAATAAATTGTTCTGGAATACATAAACAGCAAAAAGGCAGTACTCCGCACCCCAACTGCTAATTACAAATTAAAAACAGAATGTAATTAGGAAAAAAATGAAAAGTGGCCTATGTACATAAAACTGGTTACATAAATAATGATAAGGCCATAAAAAGATTCACTATGCAGCCCTAAAAAAAATAATGATATAGGATTTACTCACTAATACGGAAGGATTAGCACAACATATTAAGTTAAATTAAAAAGCTGCAAAACAGTAGGTATATTATCCCAGTGTAAATATTATATAAGCATTATATGTGTATGCATCGCATATATTTATTATAAAGCCCCATTGTGTGTGTCTGCGTCTGTGTGGGTAGTTAGATGGGGTGGGGAGGAGGCGGGGGGGGGGCGTAGATCGGTAAATCTTGGTAGAAGAATTTAAGGAGGTTCTTGTTTTCTTTTTTCTTTCTGCATTAGATTTTCTATAATGAGCAGCTTTGGGGCAGAAACTTTGAAAGCGAAGTTTTCTTTTTAGCATTTACTGAGGGTGGGCTACCTGCAGAGGGCCTGACTAGACTAAACATCCCATAAACAGCGGCAGGCAAACCCATCAGCTCAGCCTCCAGAAGCTAACTGACAGCTGGCTTGTCAGAACTGCAAAGGGAGATTTTGTTCCTTCCCTTACCAAAAAAAAAAAAAGCACATATAAGGAAATGATAAAAATTTGGATGCCCAGCTCACTAATGTTTTGTGCACTCCAATCTCCAGTACAATGGGGAATGGAAGAAAGGGAGTCCTCACAACAAAAGGGCTCCCTTTATCAGCTGTGGCCTCACTCCAGCCTTGCTCTCTTTCTGCCTGGGCACCCAACCCCACGTGCAGCCCCCCACTCGGGAAGACTGGGGTGGCGCATATACACATTCCCACCTCCGTGCCTTTGCGCTCTCATCATCAGTGTGTCCAAAAGCCCCCCATCCTTCCAGGCTTGCTAGAACCTTCTTCCTCAGGAAGCTTTTTGCCCCCAGATTCCCACAAGTCTATGCTCCCACGGCGTTTCTGACTGACTCTGAGGATATAATCCTGAGCGCTGGGTCATGATTATTGCTGCTAATAACAGCACAAATAAGAGTGGACTGTGTTTACTAGGCTCCCACGCAGGCAGGGCAGGTAATGAGGACCCAGCAGAGGAATGAGACAGGATGGACCTCGATCACCTCCCATTCCTGGCCAGCCTGGACGCTTCTGATTTAATTTGGACTTCCGTGTTCCCCAGCACAGTGCAGAGAGCATTTTGTGTAAGTGAGGAACTCCACAGTAGACGCTGGCAGCAATGACAATGAGCCCAGGCTGCCTTCAGTCTGCAGGAAATGGCTTCCACATCTGTTTAAGTCCAACTGCTGGATCCTGGAGTGAGGGCTGGGTCCCATGCCCCGAGCTTCTCTTTTCCTGGCTGCCCCTGACACTCACCTAGGGAGCATTACTATTGTTTGTTTGTTTTTTTATGTTGATAAGTAGGACCTGGACGTGTAAATCAGAAATCCCAGGACAGGGTCTGGGCATCCGTGCTTTTCAGCTCTCCAGGTGGCTCCAATGGCAGCCAGGGCTGACAGCCACTGGTCTCACGGCCATCTGGCCACATGGCAAGTGTGAGCGGTCCTGCCTCCCCCTTCAGTGCTCTGCTCAGGCCTGGGACTATCTGGGGAACCAAATCACAAGAAACGGAACCACTGCTGAGCCTGTAGATACTTCCAAGAAACTGTGGAACACAGGGGAGAAAAGGCAAGTCTAGACACCTGGCTACAGGATGTGAATAAGGACCACCGCCTTCTGCTCGCGCCCCCCACCTGGTGCGGCTTCCTTGAGAAGTCTAGACTTAACCCTCTGGGCCCCAGTGACCAGCATAGTGTGGGCATTTATGACACCCAACAAATGTCACTTGCCATAGAGGTCAATGAGGCTACACTGTTTACACAGGTGGCATCATCAACACTTAAGGGCAGAGAGATAGCCAAGTCTATGAGGGCAAATCACTTTGAGACAGGCGATTGGCATCATAGAAGCATAGGGCCTCTTTTATAGGATGGTAAGCCACTACAGCATGACAGTCACCATCCTGATGGCCGGGGGAGCGTCCTCGGTGGCCTGGAAATACCCAGGGCTGTGGCATTTGGTGCTGGCTGCCCACAGATGCTGAGCCTCATGCAGCCAATGGCACATGCTGTCAATATGGAGTCAACAGCCAAAGTGCTTTTCTCTACAGAGAGGAGTCATACTCCAAAGGACTCCATTTTCTTTTCTTTTTTTTGTATTTTTCTGAAGCTGGAAACGGGGAGAGACAGTCAGACAGACTCCCGCATGCACCCGACTGGGATCCACCGGGGGCGTCGCTCTGCCGCGACCAGAGCCACTCTAGCGCCTGGGGCAGAGGCCAAGGAGCCATCCCCAGCGCCCGGGCCATCTTTGCTCCAATGGAGCCTTGGCTGCGGGAGGGGAAGAGAGAGACAAAGAGGAAGGAGGGGGGGTGGAGAAGCAAATGGGCGCTTCTCCTATGTGCCCTGGCCGGGAATTGAACCTGGGTCCCCTAGCACACCAGGCCGACGTTCTACCGCTGAGCCAACTGGCCAGGACCGGACTCCATTTTCTTGAGAAGCATGTGCATGGGACATGATTCCACAAATAACACAGATGAGGCACATTCTCCCCCGGGATCCAGGTGAGCCAGGATGGGAAGCAAACTAGAAACGCATCTTAATCTCCAGAAGTCCCCTCCCTCCCTCAAGAAAAGGCCAGTCCTCCAGCCAATTCACAGACCGGGGGTGACAGCTTGAACATGAAGAGAGTTGGACTCATACCACCCAGTTCTGCCTCCCTTGCTACTTCCTAGCTGCATGACCTTGAACAAGTCACTTCACCTCTCTACGTCCTGGTTTCCTTTTCTGTCAAATGGGGATGAGAAGAATCATTTCTACCATGGATTCATGGAGGGATTGAATACATACATGGTATGTATTAGTCAACATATATAAGGAATGGGGTGGCAGCAATGTGGTGAATGCATGAATGCAGAAAGGGTTGAATGACTGAATAAGTAACAGATTCCAGGATTTGCTCAGGATGGAGAATGGGCCAGAAGCTTCAGGTGTGTGGGCTGCAGAAGACAGACATCAGAGGGACCAAAATGAGATTGGCCACCACAAAACGGAAGACAGGCACAGACCTTTGAACTTTCACGAGGCTCAGAAATTCTGAGTCACGATTCTCTGCTCCCAGAGCTCCCTCCAGTCACAGACGCCATCTCAACTTTCCCAGCTCAAATAGGCATGCCTGCTAGAAAGCCCTTAATCAACTCAATAGCCGACATGGAATGAACACATAGGATGTGCCAAGCCCCTTAATACATTTAATCCTCACACCAGCCTTATAAGTCGGGCGTATTAGATTGCTGTTGTACAGAAGAGCAAGCACTGAGGCACTGGGACACTCAGAAACCTGCCTCAGCTAGGAAGTGGAAATCCTAAGCCAAGTGGTCTTGCTCATTGGCACAATCAGACAGACAGTTCTTTCATGCCACGCTTCAGAATTTGGCCTCTTCATGAGATTATTTTCACCATCAAAAAAAATGCCCAAGTTTTCCCCCTTCTTGACATAGACATGAAGCAAATGAGTTGAAACCAATTGGGGCGCCAGAAGGGTAATCAAGTGGGCACAGCTATTGCAACTGTCAAGCTCCTGTAAGCCTTTGGAAGGCTGGAAGGGACACCTGTGCCTTCTGTCCCCGTGCCCATGCTCAGCGCCACAGATGACCAGAAGCTTTGGAGGCAAGAGTGGCAGCATATCAAGAGGCTCCTCTTCCTGAAGAAAACCTAACACAAATCACAGTGTCTCGGGTATTCCAAAGCCAATTTCTTTCCAAATAAATTGTTCTAAACACTGTGGTCCACTAGGAACACCAAATCTATTGATTTTTATGCTATCGGTAAGCCTTCTGCTTTGCACTTTGTTTTGCTGGAGACCAGGAAGAACCACATTTTGCAATATTTGACAATTCTCTCCAACTATCACAATCACTATTTTTTTTTTTCTCAACTGTTTACAACTTGATAAAAAATTGTTCGTTTCTTTTGGCAGAAATATCTCATATTCAAGCTTGGATCCAAGGTAAGCATTTCTGGCACATATGGCTTAAAATAAAAAGATCTCTTTGAATTAAGACAGCATGGAAAATACACATTCATTTAGCCCATTTCCAAAAGTCGATTTCTAGCAGTTCAACAATATTTGACAGTATTATTCTTAGCACATGTGGTAGAACTGTTGTGTTATTCTCTGCAAGGTAACAGATATCTAAGATCAAAATGAGCTGTGAATCAGACAGACTTAAAGTAGCAATGTTCCAGATGTCTTGTACAGGCTTCCACAGGGTCAGGTTTAGTTGAAAAACAGTCAGGCAACATGGAACAGGTTTGAAGAAAGGAGACATATTTCAGTCCCCAATATATTTCTGTTCCCCCTTGAGTGTCAAGTGGTATCTGCCTTATGCTGAGTGAAAACGTTCTTTAATCTCAGACAAAGCATGTATTCAAAATAAAGACTAATGAAAATTTGAACGAGTGCCAAAATCCACACCCTTGGGATTCTCCCCACCCCTGCTAAATTAACTCAAGTCAACATGGATACAGGGACACCCAAACATTTTAGTATTGAAACACCCAATTATTAATTTTTCAGCCATATTTCCACCCCTCAAAATGAGCTGGAGGAAAGGATGGCCGACCATCATCGTATTTTATGTTTACAGACTCAACATTCAATACATTTGCTTGTTACTTACATACAAAATGCCATATTGTAGGCTAATGGATTGCAATTGAATGGATGGGTGGATAGGTGGATGGGTGAGTATGTGGATGGATGGATGGATGGACAGATGGATAGACAAGTAGACGAATGGGTGGACAGGTGAATATACAGATGGATGGACAGACGAACAGATGATGGATGAATGGATATATGGATGGACGTATGGATGGGAGGAAGGAAAGAAGGACAGACAGACTTCCCATACCACCCTAGGCTGTGACTATACTGCAGTCATAATCACAAGGTCTCAAAAGAAAGCTTATTCATTAACATATGTTTCAACTAAATTTAAAATGAATCTGTAATTCTCTCCTAAACACTCACCCTCTTTTTAACAGCCAAAATTTAATAAAATAATTAAAAATAAATATTGGGCTGTAGATAAATGCTTCTGGCATTTTGCACTTGTGGGCGTTAGCAAGAGTCACATCCCACAGCTTCTGACAGCCCAATTCAACCATCACAGTTACTGTTTATTTTATTTGTTCAATATACAGCAATGTGATGCTTCATCACTAATCCTCAGCTGCTGGCAGACTCGGACAAATTTGGCTCTTATCCTTAGACGTAGGTAAAATGCTGTTTTCCAACTCACTCTGAATCATACCTTCGAATGAATAACTTCTGGGACTGGGTTGTGGCTCCAGAGATTCTAATGAGTTCTGTGCCCAAAGCCTGATTAGACCACATCTTCCTGAATCACACAGAGACTCTTTATCTTGGCAGACATCCTGGCAACTTCAGCGCCAGGACTAAAGGTCATTTTGGCATTAAAAGTCCCTCCTGTGGCTCAGAGGGACCAGCAGTTTTTCTCTGGGTCTGGTGCTCCTGCCACCTGCTTTAGTTGTTCATGCTAATTAAACACACAGCCTCTACCTGCCCTTCTCTCCAGCCTGTCAGGTAGAAAAGGTCTGCCTGCCTCACTGCCACACCTGCAGCCATTGCACAAAGCGGAAAACACAGGACTATGGCTGCATAGGGCTTTGCTCTGGCTCCGGCATGAAACCTTCTCATCAGGAGACAATCTCCCACTCTCCTTACGAGGAAAAGACAAGTCCCCTCCACAAAGGCATCTCTAGGCTTGTGACTAGATGCCCCTTTCAAATACAATGGTGTTTCTCAAAGCAGCCAAGGAAGCAAACTGAAATTTCTACCGCCCACTCTGACCACAGAGCGCTTCAACAAGACCTCTTCTGAGACCGTTTCAACAAGAACTTTCCAGACGTAGCAGCAGCAAAGGCAGGATTGAGGAATAGTGGCAAATAGCTAATGTCATTGGGTGCTTGTACATGCATGGGTCTACCCACCCAAGTACAGTGTGTCATCCAGAACTGAGAACAGGTTCAAGAACGTCACTACCAAAAATAAAGTGACACAAAATTAACAAAATCAGTCAGCTTAATAAGAGCACTGGCTTCAGAAATGATTTTTAAGACACAAAGGAGACTGTCATCTACAGAGAGTCAGAAAAAGATAGCGGATGAATAAGACGTTGTTACCGTTTACTCAGTACTATCCAAGGGACAGACACCTGTCTATGAACTTCAGGAGAGGAACAGCACCTGTGTCTTCAGCATGTGGCTCCAAGCACTTAGTATGTGCTCAATTAATGCTTACAAATGGCAGAGATAACCATGCAGGTGTATGTGTGTATGTATGGGAGAATGTGTGTATGTATGAGTAAACACACACACACACACAGAGATCCAAAGGCAATTCTGCAGGCCTTCCCAGAAGTCAAGACTCCCCCAAACACCAATGCTCTGATTCTCTCACAATCAGCAATCAACTCTCTGACTCTGAATTAGGCAGCTCAGATGCCTTCATATCTTCCAAGCATCACCCTAGAAGGTGGATATTAGGACATCAATCCCAAATATTTTTAAGTTAATTGTAAATTAATATCCGTATTGGGATGCTGATTTTACAACCAGTATTTTTAGCTTTGGTTAGTATCAATTTTCCCCTCAGACAATGGGGTGAACCATTAACTCAACAGTCTGGATTTCCTAGGGTTGAAAAGCAGGCCTAGCCTCACCAGTTGATCCTTAATCCTTTGATACAAAAGCCAGCAGGGGCCCTGGCCGGTTGGCTCAGCGGTAGAGCGTCGGCCTGGCGTGCGGGAGACCCGGGATCGATTCCCGGCCAGGGCAAATAAGAGAAGTGCCCATCTGCTTCTCCACCCCCCCCTTCCTCTCTGTCTCTCTCTTCCCCTCCTGCAGCCAAGGCTCCATTGGAGCAAAGATGGCCCGGGCACTGGGGATGGCTCCTTGGCCTCTGCCCCAGGCGCCAGAGTGGCTCTGGTCGCGGCAGGGCGACGCCCCAGAGGGGCAGAGCGTCACCCCTTGGTGGGCAGAGCATCGCCCCTGGTGGGCGTGCCGGGTGGACCCCGGTCGGGCACATGTGGAAGTCTGTCTGACTGTCTCTCCCCGTTTCCAGCTTCAGAAATTAGAAAATAAAAAAAAAGAAAAAAAGCCAGCAGGGCCAGTGGGTGCCTGAATTAGGTTTGGCAGCTGCTGTGGGCAGCATTGCTCTTTCCCTCCCTCTCTGGGGTTCAAACGTGGGGTCACAAGTGAGATTCCACCACAGGCCTCACTCACAAGACCCCACTGGCAAAGAGGAGCCAACAACACATCTCTAAAATCAAGGATCATATTAGTATGTCTCAGCTGTCAATCATACATAATCAGGCTCACAAACAATAAACAGAACACTCTCTTTTTCGATGAGTAAAATTTTATTTTTACATATTGATGGTTAGGTGGGAGGGTTGAGTAGGTTAATAAATAATTTGGTAGAAGAAAAAATAGTAATTTTTTAAAAATAGATTTCCTTGATTAAAAGAAAGTCCTAGGTAACCTTCAATCTCCTGCTCTCAAGTGGTGAGTGACCCCTACGTGCCAAGTTCTATACCCGATAACAGCAGGACACAAAAAGGACATACAGCTTGTGCCTTTGCAAAGTTCATCACTGTGTCATAAAAAGTCAAAAAAGAATTGTAAATCCAAAAATAAAAGCTGAATACCAATAAAAGAAAACAATGCAAAAGAAGAACCATAGAACCAAAAAGAAGCACGTGATTAAACACAAGATGAGGAGGGCCGAATATCCAGTGTTCAGATGCTGGAGATGGGGGTTCTCAAGGCTCAAATACTTACAGGAAGTTTCCTGGGGAAAGTAGAACCTAACCCAGCCCTGGAAGAAGGGGTCAGACTGGCCAGCGGGAAGAGGCGCGGGAGAAGGCATTCCAGATGGGGTAGCCAGCTTGGGCACGTTCTGGGACACCAATGACCAAAGTTGCGTTCCCATCGGCTGGTATTGGGAACTCCTTCATGAGAACCTAGAATGCGTAGGCTTCAGGCTCTTCCGGAGAGTACTGTTCGCACAGTGGAAGGCAGCGTTTCAGAAGATGAATCTGGCAGGGGTGTGCAGAATCGACTGGAGTTGGACAGAGACTGGTGACAAGGAGATCCAGCTTCGGGTGCAACATGGCTGAGACACTGGTGGGAGGAACATGCAAGGAACCGAGTGGAGGGACATTCAGAGAAAGACAGTCAGGTCTCGGCAACAGATTGGACACATGCCCCAAAACAGGACCAAGCATCAAGAATGAAACTTGGCTTTCACTGTTGATGAACATCATGAAGAAGACCTAATTGTGGGTAAAAGATGACTTAATGATTTTTAAGCAAAGGGAGCTGAGACAATAATGGGATAGCCGGGTAGAAATGGCCAGTAAGGGGGTCCATCTTCTGCTGGGGCATGATGAGACTAGGGCACAGACTGGGAATATCTGACCACAGCAGATAACTTGGCCATTAGGATGGCTGAGAGACCTCAGAGGAGAAACTGCAAATACTGAAGAATAGAGTAACCATCCGGAAAAAGCGGAAAGGTATGGAGAGCCATCGATGGAGACCCGGAAGGCCATCAGAGAGGGAGAAAGAACAGTCAGCTCAGAGGGCGGCACGGTGGCCATGGAAACATCATCAGCATCGCTGAGGAAGAAACAAGAATGAAGAGGCCTGAGCAAGGACACAGGACCTGAGCCAGCTATCTCCTCAAGAGGATCATCTCTGTAAACTGGTGAGGACAGAAGCTAGACCACAAGGGGCCGGGGAGAGATGGGGAATAGGAATAAGCATTTGATGGAAGAAGGCGGCTAATGTGAGTAACCACACGGTTGTTCCTATGAGCACTAACGGAGCAGTAAATGCAAGAAAGTAGCGAGAGCAGACAGTGGGACAGCCACCGAGAGTCCCACCCCTGCTCCATTGGGAGAAACACTTCTCTGTCTTCAAGAGAGTACAGACATCCTGCAGCGAAGAGCCTGACTCCTCTTTTTCTTACAAGCCCAGCCCTCCAGGGTCTTGCGGGAGAAAGCGATCCCCCGGCACCAACATCGTGCAGGAGGTCTGAAACCCATCATTGCAAGAGCAGGAGCCATCTGGCTGCCGTGCCTTCCCTGCAATGCTGATTCCAGCTGGCAGGGGCCGAACATTTCCGAGGAGGGACGAGGGAAGGAACCTCCTGGCTTTGCAGGCAGGGCCGCTATGGCTGCTGCAGCTACATAAAAGAGACATCAGGTGGTGGAGATACTCAACGGAGGCCCAGACAAAACGCTGCACCACGGGTGGCCAGAAGTGTTTGCTTTACTTGTGTTCACCTCATTGCTCGCGGTATCTCGCGGCATCGTTTAGTGGAAACTCTGTGCAGTTCCTGTCTGCTCCCTATCAGAAATTGGATTTCAATCAGTGATTTTTTGCACTTTGTGATTTCCTCGTCTCATCAGGAGGTTCCTAAACAAAGTGTAGCTTCTTTCTGAAATAAGGCCCTCCCTCCAAAGACGCGTGTCTGTAGTACAGAAAGTGCAAACGCAGACTTTTACAAAGAAAAGCATAGAAATCTGTCCAGAATGCCTGCATTTGTCCACTGAAAGCCACCATTACATTCTGCATTCAGATTGTCAACCTGCATGCAGAGTGAACTTGGTTGGAACATCGTTAACTATAAAGGACAGCTGAACTATGCAGCGGGAAGGCATTTCAGCTAAGGTTAGGCAGTCTTTGGAGCCCAACCCGCCCTGTGGGCATAGAATTTTCTTTAGTTATTGTATGGGAATTAATGCACCTATTCTACTAAAGAATCATAAAGTGGTCTGCAGTGCATTTCAACAAATCAGCAGGAGATGTGGAGGCATTATCAGAAAAGCTGAGGGTGAAGCTATGAGTGACAGTATCCTAGGCAGGATTCAAGTCTATCAAGTGAGAGGGGACAGATAATCTGGGGACATGGGCAAGAAAGAGCCTGATGTCCAGGGTGAACCCAAAGCATAAGTGACCACAGCACTCAACAGCCTAGATAGCAGTGAAAAGGGGATTTCTCTGTTTGGTGAGCAGAGCAGTTGCCAAAGAGCATGGTGAGGCTAGGGAAAGAAGAGATCTTGGCCAGTTCCTCTCTGACTCCCCTTAACAACTAAAAATGCTCTTTCCAACTCAGTCAAGTGCAGGAGCGAGACATGACAGTTTCCCTGCCTCTGATTTTTAAAAAAGTGACGCCAAGCCTGACCAGGCGGTGGTGCAATGAATAGAGCATTGGACTGGGACACAGAGGACCCAGGTTCAAAACCCCAAGGTCACCAGCTTGAGCATGGGTTCATCTGGTTTGAGCAAAGCTCACCAGTTTGAGCCCAAGGTCGCTGGCTTGAGCAAGGGGTCACTTGGTCTGCTGTAACCCCACGGTCTACATATGAGAAAGCAATCAATGAACAAAGTGTCACAATGAAAAACTAATAATTGATGCTTCTCATCTCTTTCCGTTCCTGTCTGTCCCTGTCTATCCCTCTCTCTCTCTCCCTGTCAAAAAAAAAAAAAAAAATGACGCCAATATCTCTAAGTGGATTTTTAAAAGTACTGCTTTCCAGTTGTCTTCTCCCTCAAATATTTAACTAGCTCAGAATTTGGATGTCTATTGCTTGAAACTTTAAAATACTTATGTAAAAAGAAGTGGCCCCCCTTCTGATCAAACTGATATGTCTTTGCCTAATAAAAAAAAATACAATATAGAGCTAATTCCGCTCATTTGAGATGCTTAGGAACTTTTTCTTTCAGAGATTCCACCTGCTTTAGAAACTGCCTTTGCCGCCCTACATGGACCGCCAGGAGAGAATTTAAATTCTGCTTAGTTGTCACCCTACATGATCTGCAGGTGCATCTTCTTATGGATGCAAATCATAGAAGCAAATTTAGAAACTGTTTTGGAATATGTGACCTTTGGTGATTGAATTTGTAAGCTGAAGTCTAGAGAGGTTATTTACAAAATCCTTATACTATACTGGGGGGATGCTCAGAAAATCTTGTCTCCCAAGTGACCTCTCAGGACCTCTAGGATATCTAGGGGTTCTCTGTCTCTCTTTTCTCTCTTCCTCTTCCGTAGCCATTGCTCAATTGGAATGAGTTGGCCTTAGGTGCTGAGGATGGCTCCATGGCCTCTGCCTCAGGCACTAAGAAGAGCTTGGTTGCCAAGCAATGGAGCAAGGGCCCCAGATGGGCAGAACATCACACCCTAGTGGGCTTTCCAGGTGGATCCAGGTTGGGACATATGCAGGAGCCTGTCTCTCTGCCTCGCCGCCTCTCACTAATAAAAAAAAGGAAGATAGCTAGGGGTTAGGGCTTTATTTTCCAACTCAAAGAACAGAATGTTGTCTCTTCTACTTTCGCTTTTGGGGGGAAGCTTTTCTAGTCCTCCCTCATTGTCAGCCACAGGGACATCTTCTTCAGGTTTACACTAAGTTTATCATCAAGATGCAAGCCCATCTTTTCTAACCCTATCCTCTCTGGGAGCAGAACTCATAAGCACCTTGTTAAGGAACCTGCTCACTAAGATATAAAATCCTAGAAGAGCCCTGGCCGGTTGGCTCAGCGGTAGAGCGTTGGCCTGGCATGCAGGGGACCCGGGTTCGATTCCTGGCCAGGGCATATAGGAGAAGCGCCCATTTTGCTTCTCCACGCCCCCTCCTTCCTCTCTGTCTCTCTCTTCCCCTCCCGCAGCCAAGGCTCCATTGGAGCAAAGATGGCCTGGGCGCTGGGGATGGCTCCTTGGCCTCTGCCCCAGGCGCTAGAGTGGCTCTGGTTGCGGAGGAGCGATGCCCCGGAGGGGCAGAGCATCGCCCCCTGGTGGGCAGAGCGTCGCCCCCTGGTGGGCAGAGCGTCGCCCCCTGGTGGGCGTGCCGGGTGGATCCCGGTCGGGCGCATGCGGGAGTCTGTCTGACTGTCTCTCCCCATTTCCAGCTTCAGAAAAATACAAAAGGAAAAAAAAAAACTTGCAGGAAAGGAACAGAAGAAAAGAAATGGGATCAGACAATTGAGGAGTCCTTGGTGACCCTGGCTAGAACAATAACAGTTTTTTAACCTACCAGTCCCTAATCAAAGCCACCCCACCTCCACCATCGAGAATATGTGTGTCTTCTCTTTGTGGTTGGCTCTCTCTCTCAACCTTGGTTTCCACTTGCATTTCTACTGTATGACCCGTACATCCTTTGAGAACTCACCATCTGTCCCTGAATGTCCACTTGTCGCCACCCCTCCTCTCCCTCAAACCCCAGGCCCCTGTGCTGTCCCTCCCCCCGCTTCCTCCTTCCCCTCTGCTCACTTGGTTCAGAACCTCTGCCAGCTCAGGATGCCTTCTGACAACTGATCAAACCTCCTCCCCTGCTTTTTCCAAATCTGTCCCACCTCAGACAGGCGACACATGAAAATATACTACCAGTAGATTTTAAATGTAAAAGAGCAAAATCAAACCAGGAAAATAATCAACACACTTTTCTAAGCATAAAACATTTGGTGGAGAATCACAAAGAATCGAACAGATTTCACTACATGATCTAAATCAGCAAATAAAACCAAAACAAATATCAACTAAAAATTCATGAGACAAAGAGAGAAACAAATTTGTAGTAAATAGTATAATATCAATAGCCTAGAATCAATATTTTTTAATAATATAATAAATCAATTAGAAAACCAATAACAACCCAACTGGGCAAAGAACCACCCATACACAAAGCATTCAGATGTAACTCGATAATAAATTCTGAAAAACAATCTAACTTTTCTAGTAGTAAAATAATTTAAAACCAAAAAATGTCCTTTTTTTTTTTTTTGCTTATGAAATTGGACAGCTCTTTCAAAATAATACTCAGTTACGCTATAAGTTCAGAAAACTAAGTACTTGCATACATTTCTCATGGGGAGCGACCCAGGAATCTCATTTCTCTAAATCAATCCCAAGGAAATGATGCAAATAAGCTCTGTGTGCAATATTAAAAGTGTCACATTATGTGTCATAGTGAAAACTTAAATATATTTATACTATAGAGGACTCATAAAATAAATTATAGATGTTTTAATTATATAGTAAATATTTTCACATAGATGCACAGGGGGAAAGATAAGTATCTATCATCTAAAAAGAACATTTATAAATCAACAATAAATCTATAAACATGACCAGACATGGACAGGCAATTCACAGAATAAATAATCAATAATTATTTTAGTTTATCATAAAGTCATGAAAGAAGATAAAACTAACATCTAATCCTAATTCGTCACATTAGAAAATATTGAAGTGTATTTTTAATAGAACCATGAGTATATTAATGTCTACATACTAGTATCTGTAATCAAAAGACTAAAAAAATATTCACCAAAATACTAAAAACAGTCATTTCTGGGTACTGAGATTATCTATATTATCTTATTTTCTTTCTAGTGCTTATCTATATTTTCCAAATTTCTACAATAAACATTATATCACTTTGGTAATGAGAGAGATGTTTCAAATTGTGTTCAACAATATATTGGTGAGACCAGAAAATCTCTAAGCTATTACAATGTTAAAGAGCATAAAGAACATCTATGCCTCCCCAGGAGCAAAGGGCATCTGCCCATGAAGGCCCTTCCCACTCACTCCTTTTAAAGAGCAAAGATAATTGCAGAATACTAATTAGCAAATGCAAGAGGATTTTGCCTGTGGTTCATGCTTGGCTTCTTCACGCTTCCTGATTTGGTTGGGCTTATCTGGCCTTCTTAGTTGGAAGGGAGACTAGACTACATGAACGACGTCAACCACAGCCAAGAAATCTGGAATGTAGACCAAATATATCCAGTCCTTACTATGCGTTAAGTGCTGGCTGGATGGAAAGACAGTTTATGACCGTGAGATTCATCCAAAAAACCAGACAGGATAACCCAGGGATGCACATATCTACAACACCAGGCGGGAAATGGGGAGTTCAATGAGAAAGAAGCAGATATTAAAAGAACCCATTTAAAGGAGAGCATTGGGAGGACGGGGCACCTAGGACAACCTTAAGAAATTGGTAAGAGTGAGACGTGGAGAGACAGAAAGGGAGAACAGTCTTGCCATGCAGAACAATAGGAGAAAAGGTACCTAAACACTCAAGCACGGCACCCGGTCTGCAATTGCAAGTGATGCATTTACTAGAATAATGGTATCTACTCACTGGGTGGTTATCAAAACTAAATGAGTTCATCATCTCAAGCACTTAGAACAGTGCTCAAACCCAGAAAATGCTCTGTGACCAGTTAGTGCTGTTGCTTTACTGCTACCACTATTATTATGACTGTGGCTGCAGCTGCTCCTTCTGTTTGTGGCGTGGAGAAGTGATGTCAGAGCAGGAGACTGGAAAAGTGATTTAAGATCATTCTCTGGAAAGCCTCCAATGCCGTACGATCATAAAACATTTTTCTGACAGAACTGATGGGATCTGAGTTTTACTCTGGGAATATTAATCGGGCAATGGTAATAGAATGGAGTGAAGTGGACGCAGAATTTAAGAACACTAGATAAGAAAAGTGCAGTGTGCTAAGTGCTCGGCCCTGAGAGGGTGTGCCGTAAAGAGGTGTTGAATGAATAAAGGGAAGGGATGGATGCTGGAGACATCAAAAAGGGCAGCAGTCCCGGGGCCTGGCAACAATGAGATACAGAAAGAGAGATGGAGGCGGTGAAGATGACTGGCACTAGGAGGGGGACCAGAGAAGTGTGGGGACATAGGGTGGTCAGATGGGTGGATGCTAGAGTGGGAAGGGCAGGGGAGATAAGGTGACTGAGAGCAGGCTGGACCAGGATGCTGGAGCAACCCCCAGAGGAACTGCCCAACAGGGTGGTGGGAACTAGTATGAGGATCCGAAGAGAGCTTGGGCTGGTGACACAGAACTGAGAATCACTTAGATGGGAGTGGTACTCGTGGTGGCAAAGGCCACGTAGTGCCTGAGAGCCCTGGAGGGGGGGAGTGTGTAAGAGACCAGAAGATAGCTCAGAATAGAACCTTGCTTTGGGAATGCCCACATGGGGTAAGCAGAAGGTGGGAGAAGCAATTCCTGGGGGGGGGGGGATGCACAGAACCAATAAAGGAAATGCCCTGCTGTTTTCTCAGAAGAGCGCACAACTGCTTGAGAAGAATAGAGTCCTTCCATCCTATGGCAATCCTGCCTGCCCACCCATCACCCACTCTTTCCCCTCCTCCACCACCATCTTTAATCACCGAGACACACAATGTGTGGAAGATCACACAGGTGGCAAGATAAGAGGAGAAAGAGAATCAATTAATAACCACATAACAGAGCTCACTGGTATTCTTCACTAAAGGTGGTCCCCTTAAGCCAAGGGTCAGGAACCTTTTTGGCTGAGAGAGCCATGAACGCCACATATTTTAAAATGTAATTCCATGAGAGCCATACAACGACCCCTGTACATGCATTATCCAATAAAAATTTGGTGTTGTCCCGGAGGACAGCTGTGATTGGCTCCAGCCACCCACAACCATGAACATGAGTGGTAGGAAATGAATGGATTGTAATACATGAGAATGTTTTATATTTTTAATGTTATTTTTTTTTATTAAAGATTTGTCTGCGAGCCAGATGCAGCCACCAAAAGAGCCACATCTGGCTCGCCAGCCATAGGTTCCCGACCCCTGCCTTAAGCCCTAGATATGTTAGCTCCTGCCGTGAGCACCTAAGCTGTCCCAGAACAGCTGTGTTTTAGATTTGAAACTAAAAACCTGATTGGAATCTTGTTTCTTCTACTTTCTGGCTGTGTGATCTGAGTCAAGTCTCCAAACCTCTCTGGGCCTTGTTCCTATCATCAACAAAATGGAGACCATGATACCCAACCCGCATCGGGTTATTTTAAGGATTAAATGGAGAAATACATTTGGTGTGCTCAGCACAGTGCTAAGACATAATAAATAGTGGCTTTTGTCTATTATTTATATTAAAGGAGACTTTGCCAATAAATATTCTTTGTTCCTTTTCTTCCCTACCCCTGCTTTGGAAAGAGCATCACATTTTTTTCTCACCCCAGACACAAAGATTTTTCAGTGTATTTGTCCCCATTGGGGCGTTCATTCATAGAGGGGGATTGGTACAGGCAAAAAGTAGTAATCATTGATCCAAAGACTCTCTCTCCACCAAAGACCGGTTGCACATCTTGTATCCCAGGGTAAATATTAGCAGGTGCTGCCTGGGGCTTATCTATGAATCTCTGAGTCCCTCACAGGGTCCAGGGTGATGCCTGTGGCAGGGTGGAAACACACAGCTCATCGGGCATAGGGAGGCCACCCTCGGGGCTGGGTCCTGCCTGGACAGCAGGGCACTGGCTGTTCACATGGACCAAGCTCCCCCAGCAGGCATCTCACAAGCAGGGACCTGACCAGGTTCTGAATCTGAACTTAATTGAAGTACAACTGTTGGATCCTTACCCATCGCGGGGTATTCGTGGAAGAAGCTGCAAACAGGATATTTGGCCTTGTACCTTCTGTAAGCTACAAGAATCCTGCTAACATAGGCATAATTCCGGCCAGACACATTTGCAAGCTACAAGGTCGCATGATCGAAGAGGAGGCGGAGTTGATCAAAGACAAGCTCCCATCTTCACAACAGAGCACATGTGACCGAAGGGCAGCCTGGCTCCTGGTGGGAGGGAACAGCACTGAATAAAGATACAATACCTTGAGGAAAAACCTTGTTGTAAATTGGTTAGCCATTTAAATAGCCAAATTACCCAAGACATAATAATTAGGGCAACAATCCTCCCCCTGGAACTCCTCTGTGTGGATTAATGGACCCTTCTCAGTAAGCCAAGCTAGCAGCAGTAATAGCATTTTCCTTCCCTCAGACTGTTTACATCATTAATTCCCTTATCCAAACTGCCATTTGTGCTTGCGCCTTCTGTGCCCAAAGGTTAAGTCTCTATCACACTGCCTTTGGCTCTCTGGCTTGCAGTAATGGCAGGCATATGTTAGGACACAGAGATTCTTTTCTGGGTCTTCTGTACATGGCGTTCCCGGGACACTGGGTGGAACAGTAGGCCAGCTCCATTTGTGCTTTGCAGACTGCCGGGACTTGGTGTGTGTGTGTATGTGTGTGAGAGAGAGCACGTGCGTGTGTGTGCGTGTATGATAAACAATGCATAAAATTTACCATTTTAATCAGTATAGATCAGTGGTATTTTTTATGTTTACTTATTGACTTTAGAGGGGGAGGGAGAGCAAGAGAAAGGCAGGACCATCGATCTATTCCTCCACATGCCCTGACTGGGGATTGAACCAGCAACCTTGGCACTTCAGGATGATGCTCCAACCAACCAAGCTATCCAGCCAGGGCTGTAAGTCAGTGGTATTAAGCGATTCACATTGCTAGGCAACCATGACCCCCATCCGTCTCCAGAACATTTTCATCCTGCCCAACTGAAACTCTGTATCCATCAGACGCTAACTCCCCATTTCTCTCTCTCCCCAGCCCCTGGCAACCACCGTGCTACTCCCTGTCTCTGTGAATCCGACTGCTCTGCGTACCTTGTATAAGGGAAGTCGCGCAATGTTTGTAACTGGCACATTGCACTTAATATAATGTCCTCAGGGTTCATCTGTGAGGTAGCCTGGGTCAGGACGTTCTTCCCTTTTAAGGCTGAATAATATACAATGTTCCGTGGCATATATTTACCACATTCTAAAAATTGGTTCATCTGAATTTTTGTGTTTTTTACATTAATGACTAGCAATTATGGAACTTTGTACTGAGGTGAAATACACGTAACATTTAACCATTTTAAAACGTACAGTTCAGTGACATCAGGTTCATTCACACTGTTGTATAACCATCGCTGCCACCTATCTCCAGAACCTTCTTGTCTTCCCTAAGTTTATACCCATTAAACAGCAACTCCCGTTCCCTCTCCACTCACCCTGGTAAGCATGCCCGCCACGGCTTTTTTTTTTTTTTTTTTTTTAATAAATTTTTATTAATGGTAATGGGATGACATTAATAAATCAGGGTACATATATTCAAAGAAAACATGTCTAGGTTATTTTGTCATCAAATTATGTTGCAAACCCCTCGCCCAAAGTCAGATTGTCCTCCGTCACCCTCTATCTAGTTCTCTGTGCCCCTCCCCCTCCCCCTAACTCTCTCCCTCCCTCCCTCCCATGTCCTCCCTCCCCCCCCACCCTTGGTAACCACCACACTCTTGTCCGTGTCTCTTAGTCTCATTTTTATGTTCCACCAATGTATGGAATCATGTAGTTCTTGTTTTTTTTCTGATTTGCTTATTTCACTCCTTATAATGTTATCAAGATCCCACCATTTTGCTGTAAATGATCTGATGTCATCATTTCTTATGGCTGAGTAGTATTCCATAGTGTATATGTGCCACATCTTCTTTATCCAGTCTTCTATTGAAGGGCTTTTTGGTTGTTTCCATGTCTTGGCCACTGTGAACAGTGCTGCAATGAACATGGGGCTACATGTGTCTTCACGTATCAATGTTTCTGAGGTTTTGGGGTATATACCCAGTAGAGGGATTGCTGGGTCATAAGGTAGTTCTATTTGCAGTTTTTTGAGGAACCACCATACTTTCCTCCATAATGGTTGTACTACTTTACAGTCCCACCAACAGTGAATGAGGGTTCCTTTTTCTCCACAGCCTCTCCAACATTTGCTATTACCCGTCTTGTTGATAATAGCTAATCTAACAGGAGTGAGGTGGTATCTCATTGTAGTTTTGATTTGCATTTCTCTAATAACTAATGAAGCTGAGCATCTTTTCATATATCTGTTGGCCATTTGTATCTCTTCCTGGGAGAAGTGTCTGTTCATGTCCTCTTCCCATTTTTTTATTGGATTGTTTGTTTGTTTGTTGTTGAGTTTTATGAGTTCTTTGTAAATTTTGGATATTAGGCCCTTATCTGAGCTGTCGTTTGAAAATATCAGTTCCCATATAGTTGGCTGTCTGTTTATTTTGATATCAGTTTCTCTTGCTGAGCAAAAACTTTTAATTCTGATGTAGTCCCATTCATTTATCTTTGCCTTCACTTCTCTTGCCATTGGAGTCAAGTTCATAAAATGTTCTTTAAAACCCAGGTCCATGATTTTAGTACCTATGTCTTCTTCTATGTACTTTATTGTTTCAGGTCTTATATTTAGGTCTTTGATCCATTTTGAATTAATTTTAGTACACGGGGACAGGCTGTAGTCGAGTTTCATTCTTTTGCATGTGGCTTTCCAGTTTTCCCAACACCATTTGTTGAAGAGGCTTTCTTTTCTCCATTGTGTGTTGTTGGCCCCTTTATCAAAGATTATTTGACCATATATATGTGGTTTTATTTCTGGGCTTTCTATTCTGTTCCATTGGTCTGAGTGTCTATTTTTTTGCCAATACCATGCTGTTTTGATTATCGTGGCCCTATAATATAGTTTAAAGTCAGGTATTGTAATGCCCCCAGCTTCATTCTTTTTCCTTAGGATTGTTTTGGCTATTCGGGGTTTTTTATAGTTCCATATAAATCTGATGATTTTTTGTTCCATTTCTTTAAAAAATCTCATAGGGATTTTGATGGGAATTGCATTAAATTTGTATATTGCTTTGGGTAATATGGCCATTTTGATTATATTTATTCTTCCTATCCAAGAACAAGGAATATTTTTCCATCTCATTGTATCTTTTTCGATTTCCCTTAACAATGCTTTGTAATTTTCATTATATAGGTCCTTTACGTTCTTTGTTATGTTTATTCCTAGGTATTTTATTTTTTTTGTTGCAATCGTGAAGGGGATTATTTTTTGAGTTCGTTTTCTAATATTTCATTGTTGGCATATAGAAAGGCTATGGACTTTTGTATGTTAATTTTGTATCCTGCGACCTTACTGTATTGGTTTATTGTTTCTAATAATCTTTTTGTGGAGTCCTTCGGGTTTTCGATGTATAGGATCATATCATCAGCAAAAAGTGATACCTTTACTTCTTCTTTTCCGATATGGATGCCTTTTATTTCATTGTCTTGTCTGATTGCTCTGGCCAGAACTTCTAGCACCACGTTGAATAAGAGTGGAGAGAGTGGACAACCCTGTCTTGTTCCTGATTTAAGGTAGAAAGTCCTCAGTTTTATGCCGTTTAATAGGATGTTGGCTGATGGTTTATCATATATGGCCTTTATCATGTTGAGATATTTTCCTTCTATACCCATTTTGTTGAGAGTCTTAAACATAAAATTGTGTTGTATTTTATCAAAAGCCTTTTCTGCATCTATTGATAAGATCATGTGGTTTTTGTTCTTTGTTTTGTTGATATGGTGTATTACGTTAACCGTTTTGCGTATGTTGAACCATCCTTGAGATTCTGGGATGAATCCCACTTGATCATGATGTATTATTTTTTTAATATGTTGTTGTATTCGGTTTGCCAGTATTTTGTTTAGTATTTTAGCATCTGTATTCATTAGAGATATTGGTCTGTAGTTTTCTTTCTTTGTGCCATCCTTGCCAGGTTTTGGTATGAGGGTTATGTTGGCCTCATAAAATGTGTTTGGAAGTATTGCTTCTTCTTCAATTTTTTGGAAGACTTTGAGTAGAATAGGAACCAAGTCTTCTTTGAATGTTTGATAGAATTCACTAGTATAACCGTCTGGGCCTGGACTTTTATTTTTGGGGAGGTTTTTAATAGTTTTTTCTATTTCCTCCCTGCTGATTGGTCTGTTTAGGCTTTCTGCTTCTTCATGACTCAGTCTAGGAAGGTTGTATTGTTCTAGGAATTTATCCATTTCTTCTAGATTGTTGTATTTGGTGGCATATAATTTTTCATAGTATTCTACAATAATTCTTTGTATTTCTATGATGTCTGTGGTGATCTCTCCTCTTTCATTTTGGATTTTATTTATTTGAGTCCTGTGTCTTTTTTCCTTGGTGAGTCTTGCCAAGGGTTTGTCAATTTTGTTGATCTTTTCAAAGAACCAGCTCCTTGTTTTATTGATTTTTTCTATAGTTTTTCTGTTCTCTATTTTGTTTATTTCTGCTCTGATTTTTATTATCTCCTTTCTTCGGCTGGTTTTGGGTTGTCTTTGTTCTTCTTTTTCTAGTTCCTTAAGATGTGAAGTTAAGTGGTTTACTTTGGCTCTCTCTTGTTTGTTCATATAGGCCTGAAGTGATATGAACTTTCCTCTTATTACTGCTTTTGCTGCATCCCAGAGATTCTGATATGTCGTATTTTCATTTTCATTTGTCTGTATATATCTTTTGATTTCTGCACTTATTTCTTCTTTGACCCATTCATTTTTTAGAAGTATGTTGTTTAGTTTCCACATTTTTGTGGGTTTTTCCCCCTCTTTTTTGCAGTTGAATTCTAGTTTCAAGGCTTTATGATCAGAAAATATGATCAATTTTTCTAAATTTTCTGATATTGTCTTTGTGGCCCAACATATGGTCAATTCTTGAGAATGTTCCATGTACACTAGAGAAAAATGTATACTCTGTCGCTTTGGGATGAAGTGTCCTGTAGATGTCTATCATATCCAGGTGTTCTAGTATTTCGTTTAAGGCCACTATATCTTTATTGATTCTCTGTTTGGATGACCGATCTAGAGCCGTCAGCGGTGTATTGAGGTCTCCAAGTATGATTGTATTTTTGTTAGTTTTTGTTTTAAGGTCAATAAGTAGCTGTCTTATATATTTTGGTGCTCCTTGGTTTGGTGCATATATATTAAGGATTGTTATGTCTTCTTGATTCAACTTCCCCTTAATCATTATGAAATGACCATTTTTGTCTCTGAGTACTTTTTCTGTCTTGTAGTCAGCATTATTAGATATGAGTATTGCTACACCTGCTTTTTTTGGGGTGTTGTTTGCTTGGAGTATTGTTTTCCAGCCTTTCACTTTGAATTTGTTTTTATCCTTGTTGCTTAGATGTGTTTCTTGTAGGCAGCATATAGTTGGATTTTCTTTTTTAATCCATTCTGCTACTCTGTGTCTTTTTATTGGTAAGTTTAATCCATTTACATTTAGTGTAATTATTGACACTTGTGGGTTCCCTACTGCCATTTTATAAATTGCTTTCTGTTAGTTTTGTATCTAGTTTGATTCTTCTCTTTTGTTTTTCTATCATTTGTTTTTGTTTGTTTGTGTTCCATACTTCTTTCCTCTGTTGCTACCTTTTTTAAGTCAAGTGTTTTTGTGGTGGTTTTTTTAAGGGTGGTTACCATTAAGTAATGAAAAGGGTACCTACCATATTCATTGTAGTACCCTATCTTATAAGTATTTCTGCACTTCATCATCCTTTGCTACTGTTAATCTCCATCCTCTCCCCCCTTTTTTTCCTTTGTTGTCACAGTTTAAGTTTGGTTTTATTGTGTTCTTGGTGGAGCTGTTACTTGTGGTGTTGTTTTCTTTTGTTCTTTGAATCTGGTTGGAAAACCCCCCTTAGTATTTCCTGGAGTGGGGGCTTTCTGTTGATAAATTCTCTCATCTTTTCTGTATTTGTGAATGTTTTTATATCTCCTTCATACTTGAAGGATAGCTTTGATGGGTATAGTATTCTTGGCTGAAAGTTCCTCTCTTTCAGGGCTTTAAATATTGGGGTCCACTCTCTTCTAGCTTGTAGAGTTTCTGCTGAGAAATCTGATGATAATCTAATAGGCCTTCCTTTATATGTTGTACTCTTCTTTTCCCTGGCTGCCTTGAGAATTTTTTCTTTGTCATTGGTTTGTGTCATCTTTATTATGATGTGCCTTGGAGTGGGTTTGTTGGGGTTAAGAAAACTTGGTGTTCTGTTTGCTTCTTGAATTTGAGGCTTTAGTTCCTTGCACAGGCTTGGGAAGTTCTCGTCTATTATTTGTTTGAGTATATTCTCCATTCCATTTTCTTTCTCTTCTCCCTCTGATATACCTATTATTCTTATGTTATTCTTTCTGATGGAGTCAGACAATTCCTGTAGGGCTTTCTCATTTTTTATTATTTTTGAGTCTCTTTCTTCTTCTCTCTGTTGTGCCTCAAGTTGTTTGTCTTCTATTTCACTAATCCTATCTTCAATCTGGGCTGTTCTGTTAGCTAAGCTTGTTACCTCGTTTTTCAGCTCATGAATTGAGTTTTTCATTTCTGTTTGATTTGTTTTTATAGTTTCAATTTCCTTGGTAATATATTCTTTGTGTTCATTGAGTTGTTTTCTGATCTCCCTATATTGCCTTTCTGTGTTTTCTTGTATATCTCTGAGTATTTTTAAGATTTCTATTTTAAATTCTCTGTCATTTAGCTCCAAGGCTTCCAATATGTTAAGTCTTTTCTCCATAGATTTTTCCACATCTATTTGTGTTACCTCTCTTTCTTTTGTATCCATAATATTCGATTTCCTCTTTCTTATTGGCATCTGAGGGTGGTCTTATTGATAGCACTAATTAGAATTAATAAAGAGTAAAAAAAAAAAAAAAAAAAGGGTAAAACACCCCACAAAAAAAAACAGTAATAATTTATTATTTCCCCCTTTTTTTTCTCTCTTCTCTTTCCCTCCTCTCCCCTCCTCAGGGAAATATCGTGCCTATAATGGAGGGCCTGATTTGGGGTGAAGAGTTCAAGGGGCAAAAAAAGGGAGTAGGGACCTACTAAATGCAAAAAAAAAAAAAAAAAAAAGGAAGAAAATCTTAGACAAGCAGAAGATGATTTGCTTGTAAGTGATGGTCAACTAAGAGATATAATGAGAGGGATAAGAGGGAATCAGAAAAAAGGACCAAAAAAGAATAATAAAAAAGAAAAAATAAAAATAATAAGTAAAAATCTGTTGTATTAAGTGGAGCGAAGACTAAATACAATGGAGACCTTGGGTTGGGAGGACCCAAAATGCCACAAAAATAAACAAACAAGAGAAAAAAAAAATAAAAACAAAAGCAAAAAAGAGAAATAAAGCCAAAAAAAAGCCTTGAGTCCCAAATTAACTAATTTGTTCGTGATTGAGGATTATATGGGAGGAAAGTAAAATGAGAAAAGAAAAAATGAATAGAAAGGAAAAAATAAGAAAAAGAGAAAAACGAAGGAAGAAATAAAATAGGAGGAGAAAAAAACAAAATAAAGCAAGACAAAAAAAAACAAAAGAGGAGAGAGTGAGAGTTAAGTGTTTTGGAGTATAACCTTAAAGGAGGGTGAGGATGAAGAAGAAAAATAAAATGCAACACTCATGGGTAGTGTAGTTCAAGAAAGGGGAAGCATAAGATGGGCAGAGAATAGAAGGACCGAGGTGGAGGAAATAAAGGCAAAAAGATAGAAGAAACAAACAACAACAACAACAAAAAATTAGTGGATCAAGTTGTAAAGTCTGTGGGTTTTTCTTGATTTTGAGAGGTTAACTTCTTCCTTTTTCTTTTCTCTCCCTCTTCCTAGTCGGTGACTCTGTACCCCAGGCTCTGCCCCTGTGTCACTCTTAGGTAGGGATTTGCAGTTGATGGGATTCTATGGCAATGTCATATAATTGGCTTTAGTCTTGCTGGTAGTCACGGCTTGTTGGCGTTTGCAGGGTCCAACGATGAGAGAGTTTGCTTTCCTGGATTCTCTCTCCTAGTCCCCCCTTTCTGAATTAGCAGCCTGGTGATCCAGCTATAAGGCTGCAACTGCTTCTGCCTGGGGAGTAAGAGGCTCAAAGAGCTGGGAAATCCCCACTCTATCCCCACTCAGTGCAAGGCTTTGGGAAAGGCTCTGACAGTCAGGGCCTCCAGTGTAATCAGGCGGGGGTGGGAGTCAATTGTTATCAAGGTGACTGTTCAGCGCCTATCATTTAGTTGGACCTCTCAACCCAGGCTTTCCACACTTTGTAGCCTGTTTTTGCAGGGAAGAAGAGGCACTAGTCTCTGCTTACGACTAGTGTAGTATAGACCTTATTATCTGCCAAGTCCTTCTTGTTAGCGTTTATCCCTGAATATGGAGGCTCTATCAATCAGAAGTTGCCCCCGCCCCTTTAGCGAGAGGCACTAAAAAATATCACGCCTCTTGTCTTGGATCGCTGAACTGAGAGAGATCTTATCAATTAGAACCGAGGGTGCGCAGATTTTATGGGTTAAGCTAATTTCAGTGATTGGGTCGCAGCTGTGTTTCCGAAGGTATTTTAGGCTGCCTGCGCGCGCCCCTCCCCCAACGCTTGATTGTTAGCTTGAATGGCTGGGTGAGGTGCCCCGCCCACGGAGAGAATCTCCCAAGCCTCTCCCGCTCTCCCCGCTGCTGGCGGCTGGACCGCACCAGGCGCAGGATCATGGAGCCCCCTGGGTGTGCGGGCCAGTAGGGCGCCCTGGGCGCGTGGAATGCCCAAGGCACGCGCGCGAATGGGGCGCTCCGGGCACCGGTGGCCGGCGACCCCCACTCGCAGTGTGCGGGCCGCTGGGAACGTCAGCGGTGCTCAACCGGACCGGGCGTGCACGCGGCGGCTCGTGGCGGCCGCTCGCGGTGGCGGTTCACGGGGGCTCGCGGCAGCTCGCGGGGGCTTGCGGCGGCTCACGGTCGGCCGCTCGCGGCTGCTTGCGGTTCCCAAGTATATGGGCTGACTCACCGCAGGCGCACTCCGCCACGGCTTTTATACCCAGCCACAGCTTCCGCATCTGAGAAATGGACATTGTGATCACAGCCTTCTATGCAGGAGTCATGGGAGTGCCAACTGGACCATTTTCATGAGGTTCCGGCCCCTCTAGTGCCACCTGAATTCTCTTTCTGGGCAGTGCTTACAGCCAATTCAGTGGCAACTGGATTTGAAGGACATGTGGGAAAGAGGCCAACACATCCCACACGGCAAGGAGTAGAGTTGTTCTTAACCTTTATCTACACATATCTACAAATCATCGCTCTGGGTGCAATTAACCCCTTTAAGCTGTGGGCTGGAAAACCCACAGGAATGATCTAGATGCAAGGTCCTTTGTTTTCACTGCAACCTTTCTGGATCCAAACAAAATGAAAAGAAAATGTGGCTGGTTTAGATTACTCATCGTAACCTCCTATAAGAGAGAGAGAGACAGAGAGATATCACCCACGCATCAGTGAAACAAGAATTCATGAGACTACCATCTTCCAAAAGAGAAGAAAAATAAGTCCCTATTCGAATTAAGCATCTCACTTTTGGCAACAGAGCCGGTTTCAAATGTATATATTGTGTTTATTAGATTCTAACCAAGAGGAGAAATTGCACATAATCAAATCCCAGGAGGATACTCACACAGCCCCCTACATGTAACAGAGGCATATGGACAGTGGCAGAAAAGGAAACACTAATTAAATCCCAGTTTCCTCCAAACACTGCCAGATCTTGCAGATGTAAGTTCACTTCCTGGGTTGTTGAGCATTTACTAAAATAGTTCCAGATTTCAGAGTGCATACTGCAGCACGCGGAAGGTTCTGGAACAAAGCTTTCATGAGCAGTTGAGTGTTCCTCCGCCACTGGGACGCACCTTGCACAGCCTAGGAAAGTAGAATGGAGCCAAAACAACAGGGGAAGGAGCCTTAGTCAGGAGGAGGGGCAGGAACAGCTGAGGAATTTTCCAGAAACATAGACATGTAATATAAACTAATTGTGAGTGAGGGGGAAAAATGAAGGAGGGGGGTCAATAAAGATGGACAGAGAAAGAGAAAAGAAAGGAGGGAGGAGAGTCTGGTAAGAGATAGAAGTAGGGTGGGGGGAGTCAGGGAACACAAGAAGGAGGAGCAGAAGAAGGTGCCCAGGCTCCTGGAGAGGAACAATCAAAGTTCTCAATCTCTTCTGACATTTTATCAGAGAGAAAGGGTGGCTGGGGACACGCAGGCACCTGGGCTGTTGTTCTAGTAACCAAGCAGGTGGCCCTTCATCCCGCTAGTTGTCTCGCCCATCTCCCCACACTGAGAGCTCTGGCACATGAAAGGGTCTTTCTTACTGAAGACCACTGTTCCATCATGCATGTCCAAGCCCCCGGAGGGCATCCCCCCCCCCCCAGAGTAGATGAACAGAACCGAATGGGACCGTTTGCCTTTCCACTGGTTCAGGGCAGGTAAGGCAGACAAAGGCTACGACAGAGGCCACAGCAGAGGTTGTGGGATTCGGAGCAACAAGTGAGCGTTTCAAGGAGCGGCCGCCACTCGGATCCTAACCGCTCCAGGAGGAACTGTGGTCTGTGATTTTCATGTGCAATCTGGCCAATGTTGACACAAAATTTAAAAAGCAAAAGCAGCCACTGTGCACAGAACAGTCACCAGAATGTCAGAGCGCTGCTCCCCAAGTGTGTAGCCAGGAAGAAGGGACAGAAGAGAGGACACCAGCCACCTGCCCTCCGCAGAGAATCGAAGGGAGACCTCATGGGGCCTTCCAATCCCACGTAGAGCAGGGAGTTAGGGGGAATCACGGATAAAGAACACAGAAATCGAGGAAGGAAGGACCCAGGACTGGCCACAGAGGCCCTGGGAAGGGAGACCCCAAAGACCCCTGAGGTAATCCCGGGCATCCGGAAGGTGGCACTCCAGCTCTGCCTCAGGAGCTGCCTTGGGTGCAAACAGCAACAAACTCGGTTAATGGAATGAGCAATGTCAGAGACTCGGTTGTCACAAATGATAAGAAACTGGCTTGCTCTCTCAGAGGAAAGAGGCCATTGAGAAGCCCCCTTCTCTGAAACAGCCCCTCTACCCCACACCAGGAGGCTCCCCCTTTCTCCAAAACAGGTCTTTTCCAACGACACGGGTGGGTGAGAGGAAACAGCTTCCTCGTCCCACCTCCTGCTGACAAAAAACCCGCACATTTCTACAAAACTCAGGTACGCATGCAAGCAAGGGGGTCTCGGAGGTGGCCCAGAGTGGGGTCGAGGTCTGTAAAAGGAGTTCTCTCTCAAAGTCTTTTTTCACCTGTACTCTTGCAGCTAAACCAATTAGCCACTCTGATTAATCATCTTCTTTGTTACGGGGTGGGGGTGGGGGGTGGGGGGGGCGGGTGTTTTAAAAAAGACCCTTGAAATTGGTGCATGGATTATGTATGCAAATCAATGCCACTCAAGTGCTCAAGTTCTCTTTCCACCACATTCACTTGTTTACGGGGCCTTTCCCGCCAATCATACGGAAAAGCGTATTTCATCCCCGGCCCTAGTCTGATGGCCCTAAATCTCAAATCAGTGAGGTAAGAACTAGTAGGGACTCAGTCATAGTCATGCAAGAAGCTTAAAAATAAAACTCCTGGAACATTCTACCCAATTTTAGTCTGCACATATTATGACCCCGGCTCTCTGTTCAGAAGGAAGGGAGGGGCCTCTGCCATGTGCTTCTGAGGAGCAGCAGAGAGTCTGCTCTCTGATGTGGCTGTCCCACATTCCCGGGCTTCTGAAAGTCCGCTGGTATCCACTCACTCCTTTGTTCAGCGCAGATGACCAGCAAAGACCCACAGGTAGGCAGACAGTCTCTGCTCTGCTACTTAGCAGTTTTATCCCTTAAGCTCTCAACCTCTGCTAGGAATGGCTACAGCGCCTACTCAGACTTGTGAGGATAAAAGATACAGCAATGCATTCGAAGCCCGTGGCAAACGTTCAGTTGTGTCGCCGCCGTTAGAACAGTATCAATTACTACGACCGGCTCCCTTTAAGCCAGAAATCCTCAGTGCCCCTCGTGACGCACGGTGACACACAAGTACACAGGGAGGGGCAGACAGGTTGAGAACGCCCGCTGGAGGCGTCCTCTCTCCAGACCATGCTCTGAGCTTGCGCGTCGCCAATCAACTATGGATTGCTTGTGATTCAGTGACTTTGCTTCATGACTGCAGAAACCCTAACCACCTCACAAGCCCGTGGGGGTGAGATGAGGAAAATCCGTTTAAGATTAAGGAAAAACAGGCGGTGGGGAGACGTGCAGAGAAAACACAGTGAAACGTCCGGTAGAGTGACGAAAGAGGGTCATCGGCGGAAACTGAGTGAGGGGCAGACAGGACCTTTCTCTGACGCTGAACGGATCTCAAGATTAAAAGTTTAAAATAAAATAAGTCTGCCACAGTCCCAGATCCCTAAGATCCTATTAACACGAACCTGGGCTCCGTCCTCACCTTGGATCTCCGGGCGCCCCCGTGCGGCCTGGGCTTCCCACGAGCAGGGACCATTTCTGTTCCTCTTCGCATCTCCAGCGCCATGCTGCACCCGGCCTGCGGTGGACTTGCAACAAATGCTACATGGAGGCATGAGACGATTGATCCTCTTTCCCAAGCCTCTCGCCTGAAGACCAGTGAAAGGACTCCTTCCCCCTTTGACTCTACTGCAAGCGCAGAGGGTTTCACGGCATTTCTTTCTTTCTTTCTTTTTTTTTTTTCTTCTGTGTCTTTGGAACCTCAACGAGAATAGAACGTGTGTACCATGGTCAGCTGCAGATGCCAGCCAGGAAAGGTTAACGGGGATGGAAACCAGCCCCCATTAGCATCTTGACACAAGATAAAGCGGATGAGCAGAGGAATTGGCCTCCTGCAGAAACCAAAGGCAAAGGCAAATCTGTTTGCTAAGAACACACTCCCTGCTCACCAACCGTCCCCGCTCGACAGGTAGCTTCTTCTTAGTGCCTCGTAATGATCCTCAAGCATCTGGGATCTGCCAGACCCGGAGCTAAATGTGCTCACGAATCAGGAGACCAGATAGCCTCTTAGGGAGCATCATCGCAGGCCATGCCAGAGCTACTGCCCAGACAAGCAAAGAGGAATGAAACAGCCACTGCACCTGCTCCACCCGATGCTCCGGGCTGGGCGTGCCCTTTCCTCCCGGTCCTGCTCTAGAGGCCCTCTGTCCCCGCCTCTCTGCATCTTCCCAAGCTGAATACCCCACTCTTATTCCCCTGGAGTGCTACCCAAGATACACCCCCACAAAGACTCAAGATCTCTCGCACCCCCACCCTCCCTCCTGCCCTGTCCTTAGACTTCCGGAACCTGGATGCCTTCTTCACTCACGGCTAACAGTCGAGCCAGTGCACAGGCGCAGACACCCATCATATCCACAGCAGGCTCCCAGGTAGGCAGCTCCTTCAGGCCCTGGGACTGAAGGGAAGGATGCTTCTGGCCCTATCATCTGGCCCTATGTCAAGGACAGCAGGCTCCAAACAGCCCTCCAATCTCATGGTATTAAGACGGCCAAATGACAGCAGCAAGCAAAGTGCCGTCAAATGGTATTAGATTAAAAAGGTCCCGTGTTCGATCGATGTCTGTTTACAGGTGACTGCCCTGCCGCATGGTTGGGGGCACACTCCACCAGGGTTCCGATCTGAAAGGTGAACAGGGCAGGGGTTTCTACAAGAGATTTTCTTCACTTCTCCATAGGAGAGAAATGAGGGTAACGTGAACACAGTTCAGGGTTTATCTTCTCCTGTTGTCTTCACTATCTCCCCTTGAGGACTGAACCCCAGTGAGAGACGGAATGAAAGCCTCTGTCTCCCCGAAAACCATGCCGCTTTCTGCTAGGTCAGGTTGGGAACTGAGGGGACTGGGTCTGTGGAGAAGGGACTCAGCGTGTTAACCCCCTTGCAGAGAATTTCATCGCCAGTCTTTGTTCAGTTAACAGTGTTGGAAAACTAACAGGGGAGAAGGGGGCGAGCATTGGGGACTAAATTGCTCTCCTCCTTTTTCTCTCTGTAAAGTACAGCATAGGGAATGTCGCCAATATAATTGTAATAACTACATATGGTGTCAGATACGAGAGTTACTGGATGATCACTTAGTAAGTTATATAATGTCTAACCATTGGGGTGTACACCTGAAACTAATAATATGGTATGTCAACTGTAACTGAGAAATGAAAAATAATTTTTTTAAATGTTTATGGTGGGAGGATGTAGTCACATGCCAGTGGGCACCAGAGCTGGTCAGAAAGAGAGATGGTCTCTTGCTCTTGATTTGGGTCTAAGGCCTTGAGCCTCAGAATAAAGTTATAGCATAACTCTCCTCAGAAAGGCTGAGCTCTCTTTTCTGGGTTCAAGTGGCTGAGATGGGCCAGGGTGAGAGAGGGACCCTAAAACTACACCTTTATTCTTGGTAATCATTGCAATGAATATTTATAAACCGTTTCTGCAGTTTCCTGATTAGTCCTGTCTCTAGCATTTTCTTTTATCTTGACAGCACCCTGGGGGGTCAGCAGCAAGCGTCACTCATAGTTGACAGAGAAGCAAACCTGCCCAAGGTCACTCAGCTACCAAGTGGCACACACAGGATTCAGGCCCAGGCTCCTGACCCAAGTTCTCTGCCCTTCCCAGGGCCAGGCAGCCTCCGCCACTGACCTCAGAAGTTTGGGGGGGGGGGGGAGGCAGGGGTATCACAAAGAAGAACACGAGGTGCTCTCCTTAGCTAGCTTCCAAATCAAAAGATTAGGAAAGAAATAACATCACGACAACCTCACACCATTTTTGGATTTCCGCCATTTGTGATGGAAAATATGAAATGTTATCCATTATTAGAGTCATAAAGACTTCCTGTTCCTTCTCTGCGTGTCAGGCCTGGTGCTAGCCACAGGTACGTAACCTTGACGAGCACTACACTTAAAACTGCTCTGCTGTTAACAGCTGAAACGCCCTGCTTTGCTCTCCCGAAGCAAATTAGAGGGACGCAAGGAGAACCTTCATTGTCCATTATGCAAAACAGCATCAAGCCACGCTGGGTGCGTGTTCAGCTGGAGACAGGATTCGGAAAAGCTGAATTGTCTCTCCTCACAGCCTCTCCCTCTCTCCTTCCTTTCATTCCCACCACCCACCCCGCCCCCATAATAACTGGGCTGCAGATACAATTTCTGGGCCAGAGCTCCTTAGTACTTCCATCTCCTAGCTCCCCCCCCTTTTTCTGTTTGGCTCAGAAAAACAAATGAAAAAACCCAAGACAGTCAGAGGTCTTAACAGCAAAGTAAATTGGTGTAAATGAAACAGTTGCCAGAGACCATAACTCCTAGTTAGTACAGTTCAGGTTAGATCTCTGAAGCTATGTCCACTTGGATTCACCCCAAATCCCAGATGAGTCCTTCTCTCCAGATAAGAGAGATTTGGGCTCCCCCCACCCCGTCTTGCCTCCAAAACATAGAACACTCTCTGGGACTGAGGTGGCTCTACAGGTTGCTGTTAGATGTTGATTTCCCGGGCCCCTTTGGCCATGACCCTGGCAACCTCGGTATTACAGCCTTAACCCTTCCCCAGAGTCCTGGCCAGAGAACTCCATAAAATAATCTGAAAGCAAATGTGATGGGCAGAGGGTGAATTAAAGGTGGAAGATGGGAGGAAGCCAGCAAGGACATGGTGCCTTTGCGGCTGGAGAAGACGGGGCCCATCAGGGACTTCTGGGGCCTGGGCTGGCTGTCCCTCGTTTTCCTACCCGGGGACTCGAGCTGGTGAGAGCGGGTACAAGCCTCTGCCCCCAGTGGGGACAGGCACTGCAGGCATGATGCCACATAGTCCGGCTGCTAGACAAGGCTAGGGGCTCCAAGACACAGTGGTGAGGTGACAGTGAAAAGATATTTCCGAGGAGTCAGAAAAAAAGCAAAGATAAGAGGAAATAAGCTCAAAGAATATGACACAATAGGTTCAGAGAAGGAGGAGGAAATGCAATAACTTTGCCGGTACTTGCCACCCGCATGAGTGTTCTGGCTCTTCTCAATAAGAACAGCGTCATGTGCTCCAGGGGACTTTACTACCTTCTTGCACAGGTGGAGAAAAGCTTGTCAGTGCCCTGGGGGGAGACAGGTACTCAAAAGCCCCCACTAAGAGGCACAGGGTGGCTGTTTGCAACATGACAAACAAAAAGAGAAATCTTAGACTTTCTGAAATACATATTGAAGATGAAATGACCAAGAGCCAATAAAGGAAGAACAGGCAGGGTTTTCATATGGGGGGGGGGGCGTATATGTCTAAGGAATGCACAAATCCGTGTGTAGAATTCCAGGGCAGAGACACTGAGGATAAGGAAGAAAAAGGTGACCGGCAAGTTGCCAAAATAATGCGCCTCCCCCACCCCCACGATGGGTTAGACAAGATTGATTTTCGGGTTGTTGGGGGTTTTTTCACTGTAATAAGATGGAAATCTCAGCACCACAAAAGAGGAAGCTTGGCCCAAAGCGCCTCAATTTCCCACCAACCAAAGGTGAGACTGTTCCTTTCCCTCTGCAGTTCGGGCACAGGGCTCTTGCTGCTGGCGTGGTGACCAGGCAGCTGATGAAAGGAATAAGGTGCTTCGCCTCTTTATCGCCTCCCCGGGGGCAGGAACTGTCAGCGTCAGGGTCAGTTCTCTTACCTCATTCTGAACGGGGGAGTGCTGCGTTTCTGTGTGTGTTTTCCAGTAGATCAAAGAAAGGGTGACTCGACAAAGAAAGTCCGCCAGGTGACTCGACAGTGAGTCTGCCGAGAAACCCACCCACCATTATGGAGTCTCATGCTCTCCGTGAAGGGGGCACGCATCCTGGTATAACCAACTTAAGAATGACAGACAATGGGCACCATCTGTTAATCCCAGCTGCTTCTCGTGAGAAAGGAAAATCTGTCACAAGATGATGTCAGAGGCCCCAGAATCCTGAAGAGTTTTCCCAGAGGGCCTCCCAAAATTAGGAGGAGCGACCAGAAGTCACTGTGGTCGAGGTAATCGGGTACAGAATGCACCTGCAGCTGCAGGACTTATGTCACACTTTCCCGAAGGAAGTGACAAAACAGTCTCAGAATCCAGTTGCGGCAGCAGCGACATAAAAAATCCTCGTGTCTCCTTGAAGCCCAACTCTTCATATGCAGAACATCACATGGATTCCTGCCTTGTTCTCTGACAACTGTCTCTCTCCAAAGGCAGAGAAAACAATGAGGGGAAAAGCTATCCTGGACACAGCGCTGGCCATCAAGGAAGAGCCAGATGGCGATGTGTAAGTGGCAGGGATCTCCCGAGTACATGGCCACTTTATCTCAGGATCTGTCTCAGCTTGGGAAAGGGATGCTGGGCACAGGTGACATAGTCATTACTCAGCCAGTCTCTCTGAACAGAAATTGGGTCTGTTCTTTGCCATCCAAAAGCTTACAGTCCACACAGAAGATCGATGACACCCAAGGCCATTTTATCAGTGACAATGAGAGGCAGGAAGGGCAAGTGTTACAGCAGCTTGATGAAGGGAGGACACCTTGGGGGCGGGACGAGGTGGTCAGAGAAAGTCTGACACTTGAGCTGCCTTGCGGGAGGCAACGGATTAGAGAAAGGGAATGAATGTGTGTATGTTGGGGAAGAGGAAGAGTGCACTGTCCACGCCTAGGCAGTGATTTGAGAGTTAGAGTGTGGATATACACATGTCTGGCATTGAGTTTGGTCCAGTGGAGACTTCCTATATGGCTATAGTAGTAAGCAATGAGATTGAACAGAGAGAAGGCGGTACAATGCCTTTTAGGTATCGATCAGCCACACCTGTCTTCTCAGAGAACAGCCTTGGTCCTCAGAGTAGGAACCTGCAACCAAATCTGTTCTAAGTCAGTGTGTTTCCACCAGAAATTTAGTGCTGGTCCACAAAGGAGTTAACCACCACAAGCAACCAGAGCTTATGACTAACGACATCAGACTCTATCATTTATGTAATACAGGTGGTGGATGACTTTTAAGCAAGGGAACAGTATGGGCAGGGAGCAAGAGTACATGGGAAGGAAGGCCTTGCCATCTGGCCCGGCAGGAGACAGGTTTCTCAGGGTGTTCTGTGGATGCACCGGGCCCAGCTGGGAAAGAGACAGAAAGAAAGCTGGAAGAAGAATCAAGGTGGTGTGTGTTCTCTAGCACACACATACTCACACACACACACACACACACACACACACACAAACCCAGAGGGACAAGAACCTGTCAGCCAGATGGGGGAGGTGAGGACAGAAAGACTGGAGAACAGCTTGGTCAGTAGCAAGGTCAGGAAATGCAGGGCAAGGAATGAAGAGAGAATGGGCCAAGGAGCCAAACTGTCCTGTGCGTGGACAGCGCTTTTACAACGTGCATGGCGTCTGCTGCCTGGATGGGGGCCGCTCTCTGGAAGAACCACGCGGGAGCTCATGGCATCAAAGGCACCGGGAGGCCAGAGAGTCAGCACAGAACCGGGGAAACACGGGTGGAGAGCACGTGATGGGAGCGTGGGACCGCTGAGGAACATGGGTACGAACTTGAGCGAAAGGAGAGAAGACCGTTGCTGGAGGAAAGAGGAAAGTCAAAGCCCTCCTTTATTTCATTTTAAGCCTTTTTTTTTCGGGACAAGAAAGCTCTGCTTCCCTTGGTAGGCAGAAGAGGTAAAGAGCCAGCAGGTGAAGCCAAAGCTGCAACAGGTAAGGAAACAAGGTCAGTGCAGAGTTTGGTCCCAGGTGGGCACCAGGACCTTACAAAAAGGGAGCTGAAAACAGCAGTGGTGGGAAGGGTGAGTGGAATTCCACGGCGAGACAGTCTCACAGAGGAAACCCTTCGTGCAAGCAACGATGGAAAGTCAAAGTTCAGCTAAACAATCACCAACCATCCCAGAGAAGAAAAAGAGAGGAGATGTCTTTTTTAAAAAAGGCTAACTGGGCAACTAAAGATGTAGGAACAACATGGGAAGAAGGGACCACAACCCTGGGGTGCCCGTGCTCTGCAGCAGGGACTTGGGTGTGTCTGTCGGCTGGGCCGGGGACTCCAAACGTGTTAGACAATTCTTTAAAGAGCTCTTGAGCTGCGTTTGGGAGGAAAACAACCAGGAGAAGATGAATCCACTGCTCGGGGAAGATGACGTAAGGCTCACAGATGGCAAAAGAAGACAGAGCTCCGACTGTGTTTGCCTTCCTGAGGAAAGCGATCTTGGGAGTGAGGAAGGGAAAGTAAACATCATCAAGAAGTCAGTGAAGCATCCGAGGGTGGAAAGATAATAGGGGAACAGTTGGCTTCCTTAAATGAGTTCAACTATTCGCACCCAGAACTGAGAGTGTAACTCTGGGGAAGTTTTCAGAGAGACAATGAACTGGAGAGGAGCAGATGCTGTCCAGAGCAGGATGGGGGGGGGGGGGGAGGCGGAGGGCAGTCCACCAAAAGCCCCAAGCTGACCCCCCAAATAGAATTAATTATGAAACCAGGGGGTTGAGTATTTAGAAGAGAATGTGTTAATTACTAAAAGTCACTGGGGTTCATAAGTTGTGCTAGGTAAGCTCATTTTCTTATTTTGAGAGAGGGGCTACTAGACTGCTTGCTATATATTTATTGAATATCCTGTCTCATTCCAAGAAGGACTCACAGTTCATTAAAGAGATACCAAAAACCTACTGAGAGACCACAAAAGTTACAAAACTATGAAAGAGAAGACAGGAAACAACAAAGACTCAGAGAGACTTTGTTTTTTTTTGTTTTTGTTTTTTTTTAGAGATAGAGGGAAAGTCAGAGAGAGGGATAGATAGGGACAGACAGACAGGAATGGAGAGAGATAAGAAGCATCAATCATTAGTTTTTTGTTGTGACACCTTAGATGTTCATTGATTACTTTCTCATATATGCCTTGACCGTGGGGCTACAGCAGACCAAGTAACCCCTTGCTCAAGCCAGTGACTTTGGGTCCAAGCTGGTGAGCTTTGCTCAAACCAGATGAGCCTGCGCTGAAGCTGGCGACCTCAGGATCTCGAACCTGGGTCATCCGCATCCCAGTCCAACGCTCTATCCACTGCGCCAGAGAGACATTTTTTAAAGAGCCATAAGTAAGAGTAATATTAAAATGTGCAGCAAAGAGTTCTGTACCCAGTTTGCTAACGTGAATTGAGTTCGCTTGCTAACAACAAACCCTAATCGGGCTCTAACCATTCTGGTAGGTAGCAATGAAAGAGAAAGCCTGATAGGTTATTCACTTCACACCACTGAGGAAATTTTAAAAAGAAGCAGGAAAATGACAGGAAATGGGGAATGGATGGAGGCAGGAGGAAAGGCAGAAAGGTTGAAAGAAAGAAGCAAAATAACATTTTAGCATAATAATCTCCAGGTTCATCCATGCTATTGCAAAAAAATAAGGCTTCCTTTTCTTTTTTTATGGCCGCATAGTATTCCATTGTGTAAATGTACCACAGAGAAAGACAAAGACCATATGGTCTCACTTATACGTGGAATCTAATAAACACAATAAACTCAGGACAAAATAGAAACAGAGGCATGGACACAGGGAACAGATGGACAGCTGTCAGAGGGGAGGGGGATGAGGGGATTAGATCAAAGAAGGTGAAGGGATTAGCCCCCCCAAAAAATATATATATACACACACAAAACACACAGATAACAGAGTGGCAATAGCCAGAGGGAGAAGGGGAGGGGTTAGGGTAGAGGGAGGAGGTCAAAAGTAAGGGGGAAATGGGACTGAAAGAGACTTTGCTTGGGGGTGGGGGCGGGGCATTATATAACACCATTACATAACATCATGTTATATTACCTTAAAACTGTATGGTGAACCATGTCATCCTAATAAATTTAAAATAAATAAATACATAAATAACATTTTAGCATTTATTCAGAGAAGGGGGAGGGGACAGGCTGTGCTGGAGAGAGAACTGTGTCTCAGTGACTTAGACCAGGAGACCTGTGATTTGTCTTGAGATAGCCACAGTGACAGCAAGCAAGAAACATGCTTAGAGGTCAATTACTACAAGTTATAGACACACACCTCCCCATGCGCTGTGTTTCTTCATGAAAGATATAAGCCTTCTGTATTAAGAAACTCAAGGTAAGAAGTTTTCATGTTTGGCAGACTTGGATTAAATATCACTTTCCTCTGCTTACAGCTTTGTTTGCTTGGCTAAATTTATTAAACAATTTGAGTCTGTGTTTGTTCAGCTATAAAAATGGATTAATTTTACATACCTCAAAGAATTATTGTGAAAATTAAATGCGGGGAGGAAAAGCACAGTTATTCCTAAGACTAGACCCAATAGAAATTTATCCTGAGAGCCCTCCCAAAGGGGACAGTGGACGATTGGAAGCAGCAATGATTTCAAGGAGTTTCTTGCAGTCAGATGTAACGAATCACCTCCAACCATCTCTCCAACTCTATGTTCTATTCTTATTTGTAATGCAAATTAGAGTCAAACAAAAGTCCCGGTACTTTAAAGGTATTCTCAGCCCCTAAATGTTGGCTTGATTATTTTAAGCAGCATTCAGCACAGATTAATTTTAGGACAAGCTGAATACTAATAAACTCTGGGAAGCTTTCCGCAATCTCCTTCTAAATAGCAGCACAGGGCCCCACACCCTCTGTGCTAGTCAGTCCGGGGCACAGCTTAGGGGAGATTCAGTGTCCACTCATTCATGGGGATCAGAGACAGCATGAGGTTGGGCAGGCCCATGCCCCTAGCATAACCAATGTCCCTAGTTGGGAAGGGGTTGGAAAGCAGTGTGCCTGTCTCCAGACAACACCGTACCAAGGCACACCCTGACCATGTCAACGATGACCTTCAGATAGCTCTTGTAAGGTGTCATCCCACCTCTAAGGAAAGGGGTTTCCTATAGGCATGTCCAGTCTGGCAGACCTAACCCTTTCGCTCACAGCCGGTCCTGTCTTCCCCCTCAAAAAATTATGAGCCTCATTATCCTTATCTCTGTGGTGACCCATTCTCCTTGAACATTCTTTGACTCTGCTCTCTGAATGATTCCTAACCTGCTTGGCTCCCAGCTGAATTCCCAGAATAGTCAAGTCACCCCATTATAATAGTTCCTAATCGCCCTTGACATCTTTGAAATAACATTGACCAGCCCAGGCCCTTTTGGCCGATGGTCCCCCTGAGTCACCCTTCAGACTGGATTAGAACAGACAGCGGTATTTGGTGGTTATCCCTTTGTCTAACAAACCTCGCCGACCCAGTATGTTGCCCTATTGTTCCGCCCTAAAATACTCCGGAATAAACCATGGCATTCTATGACAAATACCACTCTCCTTTTCCATTCTTGGTAAAGATACAATGGAATCAGAGAAGGGCAGCTGAAATCATCAAAAGACAGAAAGGTCTCCCTCAGAAGGATGAATTAAAGAAATTAGGAGTCTGCCAGACGAATAAACATGTTAGGAGGAGACAATGTCAAAGTTTTCAAAGCCCTAGGATAAAAAATGCATGCATAAACCAAATACCAGAATGCCAGGGTAGACACCATCCCTTGAATCTTAAAGCAGACAAATGTAGGGCAGTTGGAAAGAAACGACTAATAATAACAATAAAACTGGTGGCACTCAAAGGCAGTAAAAGCTGAAAATGTAAACTTAAGGAGGGTTTAAAGCGACAGAAAAATCTACATAAGAGCATGGAGAGGAGATTAAACATTTCTAACCTCCGAAGGCGAGCTTGGCTCCCACATTACATGCCATGTTGACTATCAATAGCTGAGCTGTTGGGGCCATAGGAGCTCTAGGCTTGTTGTTCATCTGTTGTGGAGGTTAAACGGGACCATCCCGGTATAAGTATTTCACACAGTGCCTGGCACACAAAAGCTCAATAAATAGCAGCAGCCACGTGGCCAGAATCATTATACAATTCAGCTGAATCATTTTGGGTCAAGCTCAATTCAGTAATCCCCCGAGCCTATCCAAGGTTTTGTTTTCGGTGGGTTCAGTTACCCACAGTCAACAGCAGCCTGAAAATACCAAGTGAAAAATACCAGAAATAATTCATAAGTTTTAAATTGAGCCCCATTCTGAATGGCATGATGAAATCTCGTGAGACCTCCTCTGTCCCCCACCCAGGCCATGAGTCATCCCTTTCTCCAGCGTGTCTCTGTGCTGTACACCTGCCCCGCCCAATAGCCACCTAGTAGCTGTCTTGCTTATCCGATCTACTGTCAGAGGATCGCAGTGCTGGTATTCAAGTTTCTCTTCTTTTACATGATAGTGGCCCCAAGGCACAAGAGTAGTGATGCTGGCAATTCGGATGTGCCAAAGAGAACCTCTGAAGTGCTCCCTTTAAATGATAAAGGTGAATGCTCTTCACTTGATAAGGGGGAAAAATTGTATACTGACGTTGCTGAGATCTAAGTAAGAAAAAAAATCTATTTGTAAAACTTTGAAAAGGAAAAAGACATCTGTGCTAGCTTTTCTGTTGGAACTCAAATGGCAAAAGCTAGGGCCACATTAAGTACTTAGCTAAGCTGCAAAAGGCATTAAATGGCAAACAGAAAACGTGTTCTGATGGACGGCAACGTGTTGCGCCAGAAAGCATTGAGCCTACATGGACCATGACTTCAGCAAGGGAGCCTCTGGAAGGAGTGACAGCAAGCCATTCACTGCAAGTGAGGGATGGTTATACCGATTCAGGAATAGATTTGGACTGAAAAACTATAGAAATTATTGGAGAGAGCGCATCTGCCAATGAAGACGCTGCTTCCCAGGAGGACGGAAGTTGATTAGGGTTCAGCACTACCCATGGTTTCCACATCCACTGGGGGTCTTAGAACGTGTCCCCTGAGGATAAGGGAGGCTGCTATAGTATGGCACTTCTGCAGAGACCTCATTCGATCTTCAACAGGTCAACGACTGCCATCTTTCCACAATCATATTCTTCCCTCTGTCCTTCTTCCCTGCCTCTCAGTGTCACCAGTTCTGTTAAAGGCAGTCCCAAGGTTGCAAACCAGGTAAGTTCTGTAAGTCTGTTCTTAAGTTGAATTTGTATGTAAGTCGGAACAGGTGCATTTACCTATTAAACGCGACTTAGACAGATGTCTGCCTTAACATAGTATGTATTTTTACCTTTCTGTGCATATACATACTTAACCATTTTTAAACCTATGGGACTGATCTAGTTTGAAACTTGCAGACTGTCTGTATTTCCCTTCCTCCTCTCTCATTCTCATTCTTGGGCATTTCAGACAAGCCCTTCCACACTTAGAAAGAGGATCTAACACCAGAAATTTTCCAATTTCAAAAAAAAAATAATTTTGTAAAGAAGAAATACACATTAGCTAACTACCATGCCATCCTCTGCCCCAGTGGGAAAAGATTTCTGGAACTAGGCAAAATTAATGGTAACTCAGAGTCCATCCTGGGGAAATGGTACCCCTAGTTGCAGGAGACAGGGTGGGGACTCTTTAAGGAGAGGGAGACCATAGGTGCTATTCCTTCTGCTTCCCAATTTGAGAGGTGGGTATGATTATCTCCATTCCTATTGGTCTCTCTTACCCGAGGCTATGGTACAGTTACTGGATTCCTAAGGCCAGGGACAAAAGCAACCCTGGGCAGAAGTGGTTGGATTTCAGAGCCAAAGAGCATTTTAGGGTATTTTGAGCCAGCTTCCACCTTTCGCTGATAAATGACTGAGGCCAGAGCATTAGGGAAAGAGCTGAACTTGAGCCTGGCTCTTCTCACGTGGCTGGGTCTGCCTGTGCTCAGGGATTGTAATGTCCACTCAGCCAGCTGTGTGACCACTTAGCCTCAATGCCAAAATGAGGATAAGAGTCTCTCCTTCATCAACTGTAGGAAGCATTAAATAAGATGGTTTAAATAAGTTAGTGTGGCCCTGGCCGGTTGGCTCAGTGGACAGAGTGTTGGCCTGGCATGCGGACAATCTGGGTTCAATCCCTGGTTCAGGGCACACAGGAGAAGCAGCCATCTGCTTCTCTTCCCCTCTCTCTCCCCCTTCTCTCTCTTTCTCTTCCCCTCTCACAGCCAAAGGTTCGATTGGTTCGAGCACTGACAGGCACACAAAGGATGGCTCAGTTGGTCTGAGCATCGGCCTCAGGCACTAAGGATGGTTCAGTTGTTTCAACCATTGGCCCCAGACGGGGTTGCCGGGTGGATCTCAGTCTGGGCACATGCAGTGGTCTGTCTCTCTTTCTCCCCTCCTCTCACTTAAAAGAAATAAAAATAAATGAGATAGTTCATGAACTATACTTAGCACAGTGCCTGGCACTGTCTAAGCATGTAATGAGTTATACCTACTATTAGAGCTCTTCATTAATATTTCCTTCCCCCCTTTCTCACACCCATGCAGTTGGGAAGGAAGAATGAACAATGAGAATGTGTTTAGATTACCAGCTCTCTACCATTCCTGCATTTTCAAGTGTTCATTTATTTAATAGGCTGTGTCTTGATTACAGTGTTATATGGCTTTGAATTTACATTCGCAAGTACGTTTGAATTTCAGTAACATTCCTCTCCGGGGAACCATGCTATGTCAATACCTTGTATCCGATAAGGCTTAAACTGGTGGCGTAAACGACTCTGTAACAGAATTGTAAATAGCGTGATAACTCACAAAATTCCCAATTATTCTCTCCATTCCAGATTTACCAGGCATTGCCTCTGCAGAGCTGTCTTTTATGCTCAGGACCATGGAATGGAAATAATGGCTAAAGTGGGTACAAAAAGGAAAGCCCATTGATTATAGGCAAGGTGGTTTCATTCTATGATTTATTCTCCACAGTTGGAATAGTATCTTTGATTCTTCCCTCTCCTGCCGTGGTCTGTTTCTCTCCTTCTCCTTCCACCCTTCCCTTCTCCCCCCTCCACTGACCCTTTAAAACCTCTCTCCTTCAGGCCAGCGTGACAGACGTCTCTCTCGTCATTACCAAGCCCAAGGACACATTTCAGACCTGACAACCATTTCTCCCCTCCCTCGTCACTGTCACTGGAATCCTGCTAATTCTCTGGCCTCTCCATCTCAGAGTACCTTCTGCTCTGTTGTATCTTCAAAAAACAAATCTCTTCTTTCTATCAGTTCTTCATCCCTGGCACCCTGGCCTGGTTCAAACTTTTATCACCGCTGACCCAGACCACCGCCGTAACTCTCAAATAGGTTTCCTGGTCTCCAGAGTCAACTCCCTCACAACCTCCAAAATATGCTCCACTCCAGTGGCAAAATGCTCCTTCAAAAAACCAAATCCACCTGACCTGTGGTGGCACAGTGGATAAAGCGTTGACCTGGAAATGCTGAGGTCACCGGTTCAAAACCCTGGGCTTGCCTGGTCAAGGCACATATGGGAGTTGATGCTTCCAGCTCCTCCCCTCTTCTCTCTCTCCCTCTCTCTGTCCTCTCTAAAAATGAATAAATAAAATAAAATTTAAAAAAAAACAAAAACAAATCCTATCACATCGCTCTCTCCTGCTTAATTTTTTTTTTCACCTACAGAATAACATCCAGGCTACCCCATACAGCACACGAGTTTGCGACTCACTGGCCCTGGCAGCCAATCCTGCCATATCTCTTATATTTTCCAGTGTATTCCACTTGCTTTTCCGCAATGCCATGCCCTTCCCCTTTGTACACATGCTGTTCCCTCTGCCAGAAGTGCCCTGGCCCACCTCCAGGGATGGCCAAGACCGCCTCCTGGTGGCAGGTGAAGGCCGGAGGGGGCTCCCCAGGAGGAAGGTTCTGTGCTCTCCCTGCCTGGAGCACAGCACATGGGAACCTCACACTACCAGAATTCATTTGCACTTCTGCCTTCGCCTTCTCTAGACAGCTCCTGGGGGGGGGGGGGGGGGGGAGGGCGCCAAGACTGTGCCTTCACGGCCTGCGGTCCCTGGTCCCTCAGAGGCAGGAGGCGCTTCTCCACCTCTTGCTGCTCAGCCTGATAAATGACTAGAGAAGACAGACGAGTATTTCTTCAAAATGATATTTTTTAACACCGAAGAAGGAAAGCTGACAACTTCTCCGCGTCTGCTCTTGTGAGCGGCATTTTGAGAAGCTTCCAAGAAGAAGGAAAAAAAAAAAAACAAAGTTGGTGGGTCTCACCAATCACACCCGAGAACACTAGCTTGTCCCCAAGGCGCCATTCAAATTCCACGTGCTGATTTTCTTTTTAATTCATTCTTATTCCAGGTGCAGCCTGCAGCTATTTTAAAACTGAGCCTTAATGTCTTACAAAGCTCAGCTCCCGCAGGAGCAGGGCCCTTGAATTGCCCCCCAAATAGCCCTCCGTGCATCTTGACAAACCAGGCCATCCCTTCCCTGGGGAGGGGAGGGAAGGAACGAGAAGGGGCTCCCTCGTCAAAGGGCTGTGCTTCCCTTTGCGAAAGCATTCATTCCTAGGTTCACTATTTGTTTTCAGAATGTTAACAGTTTGAAGGGCAGCCAGAATGCTGCACAGGAAACAGAACGCGTGGGGAGGGGAAAGCTTCCTCTGAGCGTGGTCAGCAGGCCATCTGTGGCAGCCACCTGAGACCCAAGGGGTCTGAGCACACGTGCTCACCCCGCGCCCCACTCCAGATCTCGAAATCGGGCTAATTTTAATGCATGTTTTCTGAAAAGCAACTCCATGCTAAAGAAAGCTGCCCCAGCAAATGGAGCTTCGTGTGCGGTGCCCAGAGACTCAGCCCTGCCTCTGACCTGCCAGCGCCGGCAACAGTCAGGGCTGTTTCTCTCAACTCATTAATGAAAAAAGGCATGTTTGAGTGGCTGGCTAAAGCCAGCAGGGAGTCCACAATATTAATGCCGCCCAGCCACGGAACTTCCCCAAGCATGGAACCATGGCCATTTCATGTTTGGTCGTCCCAGGCTCTTTGTTCTAAAAGTAGCACTCGCTCTCCAACATTGGGGGGAGTTCCTTTCTCCTCATCTCCCACCCAAAAATACAGCACAGATCTGAAAGAATGGCCAACTCCATCTCCTTTAGAGTTACAGTCTGGAGGATGGGCACCTGACCCCCTCCAGGTCACTCGGAGCCCCGCCTATAAGATGTGCCAGGGAAGACTGGTGGTCAAGGCCCCAGGTGCCCCACTGTGGGAAGTGAGGTGACATGAAGGCCACCCAACTTAGGTTTCTGTCACTGTTCTGGACAAGCAAAGAGCCCTGTCCATGACACAAGCTCACTGAAGTTCAAATGGAGTCCGTGTGACGGTTTTGACCTCCACGATCCCAGAACTGACTCAGTTGAGCACCTGCAACTCCATGGAGGTATGTGATAGGAAGCCAGCACCAGCTGCAGGGATGACCGTCTAAGATGTGCCCGTGGATCTGCTCATAGCGGCTTCCCCAGAGGCACGTCAGCTCTTTGCAGGAAGTTGGGTCACGGGGGTCAGACTCAGGATTCACAGGTGGGGCCTGCCCTAGTCACCCACCGCAGTAACAGGGCCCCTGAACCAGCTGGGAGTATGGGCCTCTGAAATCAGCTCCAAAATTAGATCCTGTCCTGTTGCCTTGGATGAAAAAGGCCGTCTCCCCTCCTGGGAACTCCCACAACACTGGCTCTACCTACCACTAACTTTTATTTACAATCTGCAGCATTAATGACAGCCTTCGAGTCTGAGTTTGAAAGAATTGGACAGTTTCCCAATTTTTTAAATTTCACAGGCCTCTCAAATCCTCTCGTAAAAGTATTAACCTATTATTTTGCTAAGTAACAGTGTTTTAAAAAATTCAGTACCATCTATTAACACCATCCTCTCATGAAAGGAAAAGCATTTTCAGAGCAAAAACAAAACAAAAAAAACCCATCTGACAGAACCTCAAAATACACAAATGAGAAGTTTACTACATTGCCATGGCCTCCTCTTCTGCTCTCCAATCCTATTTTACTTTTTCCTGTTTCGCTTTGGACCAGGGGGACCTCACAGAGCAGTCTCCATATACAGAAATGCATTCCTGAATCACTCGCCTTGTGAGTTCTTAGCCCCAACCAACCCAAGGCACGGACCCTCCCAAGATGAGCTTGTAAGCTCTTGACACTACAACAGAACCTTACCTGTTCTGTTGTTTGCAGGTCACAAAATTCTCACGCATGCTCTGCTGTCCTGTAAGTTCACATACTTCTTACCACATTGTACAGATGAAGAAGTTAAAGCTCTAATTGTTACAAAGATTTTTGCTTTCTATGGGGCCCGCTTCTGCCTCCCTCCAGTGTTACTCTTTGGTCCTTATTTTATTTACCCCCTTTAGAGATTTCATCCAGCAACGTGATTTTAAAATTTCACCCTTAAGTCCTCCCTTCTCCAGGGGTGGCAAACCTCTTGTCCAAACCCCTAACACGCTCCTTGGGGCTGGTTCCCGGGCAGAGGGTGTTTGCTGAAGAATGAGAGAATGAACCGTTCTTCATCCAACGTGCCTTCTAGACCCTCCCCTTGCCCGGCCAGTTCCCTTCAGAGGCGCTGCAGGATTTTTTTTTTTTTCTTTTTCATTTTTCTGAAGCTGGAAACAGGGAGAGACAGTCAGACAGACTCCTGCATGCGCCCGACCGGGATCCACCCGGCACGCCCACCAGGGGCGATGCTCTGCCCACCAGGGGGCGATGCTCTGCCCATCCTGGGCGTCGCCATATTGCGACCAGAGCCACTCTAGCGCCTGAGGCAGAGGCCACAGAGCCATCCCCAGCGCCCGGGGCCATCTTTGCTCCAATGGAGGCTCGGCTGCGGGAGGGGAAGAGAGAGACAGAGAGGAAAGCGCGGCGAAGGGGTGGAGAAGCAAATGGGCGCTTCTCCTATGTGCCCTGGCCAGGAATCGAACCCGGGTCCTCCGCACGCTAGGCCGACGCTCTACTGCTGAGCCAACCGGCCAGGGCGCGCTGCAGGATTTTGATGTGCCTCTTAAAATGCCATGCCCAGCACCAAGTGTCATGCACCAGATGGGCTGAGCTGTGCAGAGTGCCAAGGCCCCTTGGCCCTCTTGGCCCGGGCACGAAGCCTTTATTCATGAAGTCCAAGGCTGTATTTGCTCCTCTGGCAGCTGCTTGTACTGCTGACTCCTGTGCAGCTGGAGTCAGCTCAAATTCTTAGATATTCCCCAATGCTGAATTTCTCAATCGGTATTTTCAGTCCAAGAATGGGTCTTTTATTTATGTATATTTTTTAGGAGCATATTCACACATCAATTTCACTTATTTTTTTATCTTTGTTTTAATTTTCAATTATAGTTGACATTCCAATTTTTTTTTAACGTTTCAATGCTTGTTCTTTTTCCAATTACAGTTTACGTTCAGTATCATTCCGAATGAGTTTCAGATGTACAGCGTAGTGGGTAGACAATCGCGTACTTTACGGAATAGTCCCCCCCGATACTCCCCGGACCCACCTGGCACCGTGCATAGTCACTACAATATTATTGACTGTATTCCCTGTGCTGCGCTTTCCACCTCTGTGACTATTCTGTAACTACCCATCTGTACTTCTTAATTTAGCCCTATTGTGTTGCTTATTGTGAGTCTGGCAAAGTCAACGTCGCCCAACTTTATCTGACTCTTCGTAGCTTACCTCTCCAATTAGATGTTAAGGTCCTCGAGATGGGGGTCTTATAACCTTTAATATAAGGAATAAGTGTGCATGTGGGGCATGGTGACACAGCGGAGAACTGATAAATAAGCACTGGTTTGTTCAGCTCCACTGTTACCTTAATATCCTCCAGGGCTCTCAAGTTCTCATGAATGATATGTAAGTCCCAGGGGTTCACACCTGAAGATTTCTTCCAACTGTCCCGGCTTACCCACCTGTCTCCAGCTCTGACTCATGCTTGTCCCCATAGAACCTGCTGGACGCACCCAAAGCAGCCTGCTTATACCCAGACACATTCTGCTCCCTATAAATGATCCCCCTAGTCCCCATCACTGCCTTCTCAGAACTCACTGCATCCACAGCCCCGGACCCTCGGCCTTGCTGGCCTAGTCCAACGTGCGGGAGAAAGATCTGGAGAAAATCTTGGAACGTTCCGCTTAACCAAAATAAAGGAAGAATCTTCATTTACTTTAAAACAGGATCTGTCCACAAAAGGGTTTGCCGTGGGATATATTTTTATAAAAGACCCCCTTTGTCTGTTTAAAACAGGACTCGCTGTGCCTGTCAGTGGTGGACTCACGACTTCCCATCAACACATCTATCGTACGGGATGTTGCGTCGGGACCTTCGCAGAGAGCATTCTCTGCAGCGGTGCCGTTTCTGCACGCGCCAGCCAGAGGCCTCGAGACACAATCCATCACCGCCTGAGTGATAATTAATTCTGTCAACAAGTAAGTGTGCACGTTGAGATGCGCCTTCTCTGTGTATTTCGGAGTTTTTCCATGGACGTCATCACAGAATCAAAAACAGCACAGAGGCCGACTCTGGAAGGAAGTCTGACACTCACGTTATGGGCAAGGAGTATGAAGGTGGGCGGGGGGGGGTTACGGCTACCTGGTCCTACTTTCGAGCACTAGTGATTCTTCTATGAAACCTATCCATGAGTGTCTTTCCTGGAAGCTCGAGATGGTGCCGGCATCCTCCCATCACAGGGTGTCACAAAGCACTGGGTGTCTCCAGCTATTTTATAGGGGATTCGGGACATCAGTGTCCTTTTATCGGAAGCTCCCGAAGACCAGTGGCACCTCAGGGCAAACTCTTCAATCACCTGTTACAACAAAGGACCATCATCTACATGCCTCAGTGCACGTTAGTAAAGAACTTCCACCATGTGTATCCTGACTCATTCAAGGGTTGTTCTCAATTTGCCTTTTCTTAGAGAAGCAGGGGCACCTGGACAGGGACTTCCAGGGATCCCGCCCAGTTCCTGGGATGGGACTAGGTAGAGGAAACTTTTGGGAAACCTGCTTATAATTAGAGCAAAGGAAGAAATAGAAACCAATGCCCGGCCACTCTCTGGTCATAATTAATGGTCAAGTTGTTGAAATAGTGCTTGTTTAGATGGGCAATAATAATCACTGTTCTGTTATTTGCAGAATGCCGTGTTTTGGTTTGGTTTTTTAAATTAAGTTGTCATTGGTCTGTCTCTTTAACTTATTTGTGCCTTAATATCTCTACAAAAATGCCTCAATTTCTCACTCACTCACTATATCTCAGGGATCCTGAGGGTTTGAAAAGGTCGTGTTTGTATGTTGTTTTATTTAAAAAAGAAAACATAAGCTACTGTTACCATGTCTGCAAGTCATGTAGGTCCGGGGTGCGAGCTGCTCAGGGAAGGTGTCACAGAGAGCCCACTTACTGGGGACCGAAAAGCCAACAGGGTTTTTGCAATTTAGATTTTTGGGGGAGAGAGGTGTGGGGAACTGGCTGCAAGCTGACAGTCTGCCCAACCCCCTACCTCACTTGCCTGATTAAGTTGCAAAAGGCTAAGCCCTTCCCCACACCTCCGTGTTAGCTGATACTCATCCTACCCCCCATGTTTCTAGGAAAAACTGGAGACAAGTTTCTTCTATCCTGTTTTGTGTAAAGTTAAGATGTTATGTATGGTGGGGGTTTTCTGCACTTGGTAAAATTCTTAGGTTGCCTTGGAAATATAATCAGAGATCTCATTGATTTGCTAATAGCCCACTTTGTCCTATAAATAAAGCAAGATGCGGTTTTGGGGTGCGCTCTCTTCTTACCAACAGGAATTGTAGAGCCCTCCCAAATCCATTCTTTAATTCTTTTTCTTTTTTAGTTTCCCATGATTTTTATTTTTTTAAATTTTTTTGTTATTGATTTTAATTTATTGTGTTTACATAGATTCTAGTGTTGCCCCGAATGCATCCCCCCTTCCCCGTATTCCTCTCAACATCATCCTTGCCTCTCTCCTCATAGCGTCCTCCCCCCTTCCCTCAGGTTTATCCCATCCTATCATCCCCTTTCCCTCTGTCCTCTTTTCCTCTGGTTCCTTTGAATCCCCTCTGTCCCAGCTCCGTTCCTCAGTTCACTTTGTTCACTGGAGTCCTCAAATGAGTGAGGTTATATGATATTTTTCTTTTTCTGCCTGGCTTATTTCACTTAACATAATAGTTTCCAGGTCCATCCATGTTGTAGCAAAAGGTAAGATTTCCTTCTTTTTCATGGCCCCATAGTATTCCATTGTATATATGTACCATTGCTTTTTAACCCATTCATCCACTGACGGACACTTGGGCTGTTTCCAGATCTTCACTATTGTGAACAATGCTGCCATAAACACGGGGGTGCATTCTTCTTTTAAATCAGTGATATGGTGTTCTTGGGATATATTCCTAAAAGTGGGATGGCTGGGTCAAAAGGCAGTTCTATTTTTAATTTTTTGAGGAATCTCCATACTGTTTTCCACAATGGCTGCACCAGTCATTCCTACCAGCAGTGCAGGAGGGTTCCCTTTTCTCCACATCCTCGCCAGCATTTATTATGTGTTGTTTTGTTAATGTGCACCATTCTGACTGGTGTGAGGTGATATCTCATTGTACTTTTAATTGCATTTCTCTAATGATTAGTGATGTTGAACATTTTTTCATCTGTCTATTGGCCATCTATATGTCCTCTTTGGAATGTGTCTATTCATTTCTTTTGCCCATTTCTTGATTGGATTGTTTATCTTCCTAGTGTTGAGTTTTACAAGTTCTTTATAAATTTTGGTTATTAATCCCTTATCAAACATATTGTCGAATATGTTCTCCCATTGTATGGTTTGTCTTTTAATTCTGTTCATATTGTCTTTAGCTGTGCAGAAGCTTTTTAGTTTGATATAGTCCCATTTGTTCACCCTGTCCTTTATTTCACTTGCCCGTGAAGATAAATCAGCAAATATATTGCTGCGAGAGATGTCAGAGAGCTTACTGCCTATGTTTTCTTCTAAGATACTTATGGTTTCACGACTTACATTTAAGTCTTTTATCCATTTTGAGTTTATTTTTGTGAATGGTGTAAGTTGATGGTCTAGTTTCATTTTTTTGCAGGTAGCTGTCCAATTTTCCCAACATCATTTGTTAAAGAGGCTGTCTTTACTCCATTGTGTGCTCCTACCTCCTTTGTCAAATATCAATTGTCCATAAAGGTGTGGGTTTATTTCTGGATTCTTTGTTCTGTTCCATTGATCTATGTGCCTGTTCTTATGCCAGTACCAAGCTGTTTTGAGTACAATGGCCTTGTAGTATAATTTGATATCAGAAAGTGTGATGATACCTCCCACTTTATTCTTCTTTTTCAAGATTGCTGAGGCTATTTGTGTTCATTTTGGGTTCCATATAAATTTTTGGAATATGTGTTCTATTTCTTTAAAGTGTGTCATTGGTATTGCATTGAATTTATAAATTGCTTTGGGTAATATAGACATTTTAATAATGTTTATTCTTCCTATCCATGAACACGGAATATGCTTCCACTTGTTTGTATCTTCCTTGATTTCTTTTATCAATGTTTTATAATTTTCCGAGTACAAGTCTTTAATCTCCTTGGTTAAATTTACTCCTAGGTACTTTATTTTTTTGGTTGCAATAGTGAAGGGGATTGTTTCCTTAATTTCTCTTTCTGACCTTTCATTGTTGGTATATAAAAATGCCTCTGATTTCTGAGTATTAATTTTATATCCTGCCACCTTGCTGAATTCATTTATCAGATTCAGTAGTTTTTTTGACTGAGGCTTTAGGGTTTTCTATGTACAGTATCATATCATCAGCAAATAATGATAGCTTTACTTCTTCTTTTCCAATTTGGATGCCTTTTATTTCTCATTCTTGTCTGATTGCTGTGGCTAAGATTTCCAGAACTATGTTGAATAAGAGTGGTGAAAGGAGTACCCCTGTCTTGTTCCTGATCTTAAGGGAATAGTTTTCAATTTTTGCCCATTGAGTATGATGTTGGTTGTGGGTTTTTCATAGATGGTTTTTATCATGTTGAGGTATGTTCCCTGTATTCCCACTTTGCTGAGAGTTTGATCATAAATGGGTGCTAGATTTTATCAAATGTTTTTTCTGCATCTATTGAAATTATCATGTGGTTTTTGTCCTTCCTTTTGTTTATGTGATGGATCACATTGATTGATTTGCAAATATTGTACCAGCCTTGCCTCCCCAGAATAAATCCCACTTGATCATGATGTATGATTTTTTTTCATATATTGCTGGATCCGGTTTGCTAATATTTTGTTGAGGATTTTAGCATCTATATTCATCAGGCATATTGGCATATAATTTTCTTTCTTTGTATTGTCTTTGCCTGGTTTTGGAGTCAGAATTATGCTCACCTCATAAAAGAAGTTTAGGAGTCTTCCTTCCTCTTGAATATTTTTGAAGTAGCTTGAGAAGGATAGGAGTTAGTTCTTTGAAAATTTGGTAAACTTCGCCTGTGAAGCCATCTGGCCCAGGGCTTTTGTTTTTTGGGAGTTTTTTGATAACTGTTTCAATCTCATTTGTTGTAATCGGTCTGTTTAGGTTTTCTGATTCTTCCAGATTGATTTTTGAAAGATTATATGTTTCAAGAAATTTGTCCATTTCACCTAGGTTGTAATTTTTTGGCATACAGTTTTTCATAGTATTTTCTTACAATCCTTTGTATTTCTGTTGTGTCAGTTGTTATTTCTCCACTCTCATTTCTAATTTTATTTATTTAAGTCCTCTATCTTTTTTTCTTGGTGAGTCTGGTTAAAGGTTCATCGATCTTGTTTACCTTTTCAAAGAACCAGCTCTTGGTTTCATTGATCCTCTGTATTGTTTCTTTAGCCTCTATGTCATTTATTTCCACTCTGATCTTTATTATTTCCTTCCTTCTACTACCTCTGGGCTTTACTTGCTGTCCTTTTTCTAGTTCCTTTAGATGCAGGGTTAAGTTGTTTATTTGAGCTTTTTATAGCTTCTTAAGGTATGCCTGTAATGCTATGAACTTACCTCTCACTACTGCTTTTGCTGTGTTCCATAAATTTAGAGTTGCTGTATGCTCATTATCATTCATTTCTAAGAATTTTTTTTTATTTCTTCTTTGATCTCATTGTTAACACATTTGTTATTTAATAACATGCTATTTAGTTTTCAAGTGTTTGAGTATTTTTCAGTTTTTCTGTTGTGGTTGATTTCTAGTTTCATGCCATTGTGATCAGAGAAGATGCTTGATATGATTTCAATCTTCTTAAATTTGTCAAGACCCCTTTTATGCCCTAACACAGGGGTTGGGAACCTATGGCTCGCAAGCCAGATGTGGCTCTTTTGATGGCTGCATTGGCTCGCAGACAAATCTTTAATTAAAAAATAATAACATTAAAAATATAAAACATTCTCATGTATTACAATCCTTTCATTTCCTACCACTCATGTTCATGGTTGCATGTGACTGGAGCCAATCACAGCTGTCCTCTGGGACAACACCAAATTTTTATTGGATAATGCATAAGGTATACAGGTCATTGTATGGCTTTCACGGAATTACATTTTAAAATTGTGGCATTCATGGCTCTCTTGGCCAAAAAGGTTCCCAACCTGCCCTAACATGTGGTCTATCCTAGAGAATGTACCATGAGCACTTGAAAAAAATGTATATATATTCTTCTGCTTTAGGGTGAAAGGTTCTAAAGATATCTATTAAATCTAGTTGATCTAGTGTGTCCTTTAAGTCTGCTGTTTCTTTGTTAATTTTCTTTCTTGAGGATCTATCTAATGACGTTAGTGGGGTATTGAAATCTCCTACTATTATAGTATTGCTGTTGATCTCTCACTTTATGTCCATCAAAATCTGCTTTATATATTTAGGTGCTCCTATATTAGGTGCATAGATATTTATAATGATTATATCTTCCTGTTGGATTGCTCCCTTTATCATTATATAGTGACCTTCTCTATCTCTTACTATAGCCTTTGTTTTAAAGTCTATCTTATCAGATATAAGTATTGCTACCCCAGGTTTTTTTTTCATTTCCATTTGCATAAAATTTTTTTCTGGCCCTGGCCGGTTGGCTCAGTGGTAGAGCGTCAGCCTGGCATGCAGAAGTCCTGGGTTCGATTCCCGGCCAGGGCACACAGGAGAAGGGCCCATCTGCTTCTCCACCTCTCCCCTTCTCCTTCCTCTCTGTCTCTCTCTTCCCCTCCCGCAGCCGAGGCTCCATTGGAGCAAAGATGGCCCGGGCGCTGGGGATGGCTCCTCGGCCTCTGCCCCAGGCGCTAGAGTGGCTCTGGTCGCGGCAGAGCGATGCCCCGGAGGGGCAGAGCATCGCCCCCTGGTGGGCGTGCCGGGTGGATCCCGGTCGGGTGCATGCAGGAGTCTGTCTGACTGTCTCTCCCCATTTCCGGCTTCAGAAAAATACAGAAAAAAAAATTTTTTTTCCAACGTTTTATTGATACTTTCAGTCTATGTGTATCTTTTGTTTTGAGGTGGGTCTCTTGTAAACAGCATATGTAGGGGTATTGTTTTCTTATCTACACAGCTACTCTATGTCTTTTGATTGGATCATTTAATCCATTTACATTTAAGGTTATTATTGATATGTAGTTGTTTATTGCCATTTTATTCTTTAGAGCTACATTCCTCTTTTACTATATTCTTTTTCCCCTTTGTTCTGTTTACAATAGGCCTCTTAATATTTCTTACAGCATTGGTTTGATTGTTGATTTTTTTTTTTTTTTTTTTTTTGGTCTGGGAAGCTTTTTATTTCTCCTTCAGTTTTAAATGATAGCCTTGCCATTCTTTAATTCTTTAAGCGTATTTTTTTAATTCCACATCGTTCCCACTCAGGACTTGGAATTACTAGTTGCTCTGGTTCATGACACCCACTAGCTAGTAGCTAGAAGTGAGTTCTCAGAATCCCTGTCTTCTGGGCAGAAAAGAGATTGTATCTAGTGACATAATCCCCCAGACCCCGGGACACCTGTTAGAATGACCCAAAACTTGGTTTCAAAATGGGAATTATGATTTTTTTCCAGTGAGACAGCATAGTTGATACTGAATGTTATTTATAGATTTGACTTGAGCAGCTTTAAAACCATTTCTTCTTGTTTCCACTAAATCATCTCATGGAAATAGCTACATATTACTCCTTCTTTGTTTTAGAACTAAATTACCTATTAAATCAGGGGGAGATTGGAAAAGTGAATTATGTTAGTAAAATCCTCAAATTGCTTTCCACAACATCAATTCAGTGAAATGCACTCCTGCCTTCAGAGGTAATGGCCCAAATTTAAAGGCATATAATCAACAGACAGGATTTGTTGAACACGTACTATGTGGGAATGTATGCTAATCACTACAGGGGACGTGAAATGCACTGGGACCTGCCCTCTGAAAATGAGTCACCCAATGGGAAAACAAAGGCATGAAAATGAGCAACAATACAAGGTGGTGAGTGGCCAGTAGTTTGAGCTACCTGAGTTACAGGAGCCCACAGAACAGCTCACTTCTGTCTAGGGTGTCCATAGAGGGGCTGGAGTTCAACTGGGCACTAAAGCATGAAAGGAAGGGGGCCCGAACAAGGGCACAATGTGTGCAAGAACATGAAGACAAGATAGAATAGGACAGTCTTCTGTAGTAGATAAAGCAAGTTTAAATCCTGACACTTATGAGCTGTGTGACCTTTGGCAAGTTGCTTGACCTCTCTGAGCCATGACAGTCTCAGTAGAAAAGGGGGCTACTAGAGGAACCTAGTTCACAGGCTCATTGGGATGAGTAGAGGAGACAGTACAAGTGAAACACTTAGAAGAGCCCACCCTTAGAAAAGAGGCTAAACCCTCAGCATATGTTAACGACTGTTATACCTGCCAGGTTGGTTAGAAAAGGGCCCAGGCAAGCCCTGGTTGAGCTCTATGATGGATCAAAGACCAGGGATGGAAGGACCTTGTTTTGTAAGAACAGCTTACAGCCAGAGAGAAGAAGTGGCTCATGGAGCTCTGTGGTACCTGTTACAAAAATGAATATAAGGGAGTGAGTGACATAAGAAAAAGGGGTCACAATCATCACTGTCAGACTCTTCTCACCTAGTGATAACTGAAGTCAACTCACCCTTGCCCAGCTCTCAAAACCTCTCTACAAAAACCTCATTAAAGGAATGTCAGAAGGAGCCCTGACCAGTTGACTCGGTGGCAGAGTGTCGGCCCAGCATGTGGAAGTACCGGGTTCAATTCCCAGCTAGGGCATACAGGAGAAGCACTCATCTGCTTCTCCACCATTCCCCCTCTCCTTTCTCTCTATCTCTCTCTTCCCCTCCTGCAGCCAAGGCTCCATTGGAGCAAAGTTGGCCCGGGCACTGAGGATAGCTCCATGGCCTCTGCCTCAGGTGCTAGAATGGCTCCAGTTACAACAGAGCAACGCCCCAGAGGGGCCAAGCATTGCCCCCTAGTGAGCATGCCAGGTGATCCTGGTCGGGCACATGCGGGAGTCTGTCTCACTGCCTTCCTGCTTCTCACTTCAGAAAAATTAAAAAAAAAATTTTAAAAGGAATGTCAGAAAAAAAGTAACCCAGGGAAACACTTAAGGATGGTGCCTCATGATCCCCACACTCTCATTCCTTGCCATGGGGAAACCAGAGTGACTGAGGGCGGAGACAACCGAGAGTAAGTTCAGGAAGGCGGGGAGCATGGAGAGGCATTGAAGCGTACTGCCTCCCCAGCCCCAGCCTCTCGGAAGGCTCGACACTGCCAGGACAATACTATTGGAACCTGGATACAGCAGTCTGCAGAGAGGGTGGGATGTTTTCATCCATAAACCGTTGCAAGGGTAGGGACTCTTCTGTAACTGGGGTGACAGGCAAACAGAGAACACAATCAGGAGAGACATTAAGCGCCTCTGTCTGATGTACCTGGTTTAGAGGGAGCACTTAGCAACAAGAAAGCCTGCAAAGTTGTTTCCTGTTGGCTAACGGCAACATCCACAGTGAAGATGGTCCAGAAGAAACAGACAGAAATAAAGAAAACCGGCAGTCCGAAAATGCACGGAGGGATTGAGGAGGCTGAGCATGAAAGCATGCTTCCACATTGGGGCTGAGCTGCCTCGCTATGCGGCCAAAGTGTGGTGGCATTTCCGTCTCTGATAACCTGAGACAGAACAAGGTACTGAGGACATGGGAACACTTAGCAGCAAAGGCAAGCAAGAGCTATGGCTTTGGCTTTTAGGAGGCTTGTAAAGAGAATTTATGTTCTTTTGCATCATTTTGATTAAGCTTTAACTGGAACCATACAGTGTTTATTTAAAAAGCCCATTATTTTAATTGAAAATGACACTTTGAGGAAGAATGGTAAAAGCCACCAAAAAATAAAAAAATAAATATTTGTTTATTTACTTATTTATATTTTATATATATATAAATTTTTTATATCTATCAAATTTTGATATATATATCAAATATATATATATAAAAAACAAAATGACTTGGTAAAGGCAGTTGACAAACAGAAGTGAGGTTAGAGTGTGGTAGGTATATAGGTTGCTAACCTGCATGAAATTTTAGGATCAGAAGAATCTATTCCAAGGAAATCCCTGAATGTCAGCTTCTTACTGTCTTGGAACATCCTCCTCCCAGAGCTGTAGACCGCCCGCCTGAGGATCTGAGCTTACACAAGCTGCTCCCCAGGCTGTAGACAGCCCACTTGATTGCCTGCTCTTGAACCAGATGTTACCTGGAGCTTTCCACCACACCTGAGCACCTAAGCTTCAACCAGGAACTCCCCAGGGCAGTGGACTGACCATACAAAAACCAGCAGCTGAACCAGGTGCTCCCCCAAAGGTCTTGACTTCTGCTACTGGATTCTAAAGCCACATGAATCTTACAGAACTTCGGGCACCACAGCTCTCTAATCAAAGGACACGGACATATCAATATCTGGGGGAATCTACCCTATCCTGAACATCGACACAGTCACTGCATTTGTAACTGTTGACCAGCGAGAAATAAGGGCCTCAGCGTAACTCTGCAGCTCTACAGAAACAGCATGGTGTGGGACACAGCACCACAAGTTGGGTGAAATAAGCCTTGTGCTCCCTGATCAGCTCCAACGTTGACTTTCAGGGTGAACGTGAAGAATATTTACTGAGTGTCTGCTAAGTGGAGGCCCCAGCTGGGTTCTCACAGCGCAATGGGTACTAGCCTGGCCCCTCCTTTAGCCTACAGTTACAGGATATAAAGTAGAGAGTCAGACCAGGAAGGCCCTTCAAAGGCTCTTTAAGAATATCCTGTCCAGAGAAGGATCCACCATGAATTATCCTGAACGCTGGATGGAGCAAGATGGCCGAAGGCCTGGAGAACGGCGTGGCTTTGTGGCGGCTGATGCCAGCAGGGTTTCTGGGCTCTACGCACTCCAGAGTCTTTGCAGACATGGCTCGGTTCTCAGTCAGATGCTTGGGGTCATCAACAGGGGATGCCCACATATAGGCCTGCGCCCTGGAGGATGCTGGTTTGAAGCCAGGGCTGGCCTATTGTGGAAAAAAACAAGGCCAAGGGCAGGTGACCATGGGTGGGCTGGAAACCGTCAACCATCTTCATCACCACAGTCTCAAACCCACCGTTGGCTCATCCCTGTTTTGCTTGGGTGACATTCTCTCTTCTCAGTTAAAAATGAAGAACCTGTACTCTAGGTAGGAATAATTCATCCAGCCCCTAATTATTTGTTACCTTGTTAGGAAAGCAGGAAAAGAACCTTTAAGCGTAGAAATTTGAAGTAAGTAGAAGGTCCAGAAAGCAGGGGGAAAGGCCAAGAAAGGGAATAGAGTTTCGCTTCTTGGCTATTTTGCCTTAGGCCACCATCCTTCTAGCTCTACGGCAGCTGTTGTGGAAACCTCAGGTAGCAAGAAAGCTCAGGGGACACGTCGGTCCTACTGCAGCCACACTGGCCAAGCCCCAAGCCCCTGGGAGCATCACCTGCTTTCAGAGAAATGAGGAGCAGAACAGTTTTAGAGGGGAAAAAAGGAGTCCAGGCCAGCCACACTTTCTGAAACTCCTCGTGCAGCAACAACATTGACATGATCCATGACTTGGGTCTGGGCCTCCTCTCCTAATCTCAATGTACAGACAGAATTTCCCGAGTAATTAAGAACTTCTTGATCATCAATCAACCAAAACACAGTATTTCTGGAAAATATCCTGTAAATAATAACCACCCCTTCGTGTTATCACCCGGTACAATTTATCACTGGTTCTGGGTGCCCCGTAGACTAAAGGCAGCAATGGCTTGCGGAGGAGGAGGAGGACAGGGGGGTGTCGAGATATCCTCTGAATCTCCTAGGTAGCAAGAAAGCTCAGGGGACACGTCGGTCCTACTGCAGCCACACTGGAATCCATTGAAAGATTCATACAGCCTTCCTTAAACCAAGAGCCAGCCGGAATCTACACACTCCTGGGACAGGGAGGATAGAAGGTTGAACCCACCAGGAACACCCCGTTGATGAATACCTCTGGGTGTCTAGCATTTGCTGAGAAAGCAGTTACAACTAGAATTCTGAGCTATTACCAGAGGATTGATGGACACCAGAAACTAGGCTCATCTCTCTACTCAATGTCCCAGGGTCCTGGGGACGAGGTGTCCACCCTCAGGCATGCCCCCTGCCAGTGAGGACAGCAGCCAGTGACCATGGTCCCAGGCAGCCTCAGAAGGATTCTGGAAGATGAATAAAATGATCCTCTCCCACAGACAGAGTGTTACCCCCAAAACAAGTCTTACCAGAAGAGCAGCTGTTCAAGGTGATAGTGCCATTTGGGGTTCCAAGTTTCAATATTTTTCTTAAGAATCATAAGAGAGGCCCTGGCCGGTTAGCTCAGTGGTAGAGCATCAGCCTGGCAAGCAGAAGTCCCGGGTTCAATTCCCAGCAGGGCACATAGGAGAAGCGCCCATCTGCTTCTCTACCCCTCCCCCTCTCCTTCCTCTCTGTCTCTCTCTTCCCCTCCCGCAGCCAAGGCTCCACTGGAGCAAAGTTGGCCAGGGCACTGGGGATGGCTCTATGGCCTCTGCCTCAGGCACTAGAATGGCTCTGGTTGCAACAGAGCGATGCCCCAGATGGGCAGAGCACTGCCCCCTGGGGGCGTGCCAGGTGGATCCTGGTCGGGTGCATGCGGGAGTCTATCTGACTGCCTCCCCGTTTCCAACTTCAGAAAAATACAAAAAAAAAAAAAAAAAAGAAAGAAAGAAAAAGAATCATAAGAGAGTCTTAAGGAGCCATTGTCTCATTTAGACCTCAAACAGCCTCTCTGCTGTCAGATGCCCTGGGCTGGATTGTGTATCAGGAGGAATTCAAGGAGGAGGAACCTCAGGCTCCCCAGGACAAGCACACGGGGACCCCACACCGTCAGCCAAGCACCCCATCCAAGGCCAGTAGATGGAAGTGAGCTTGAGTCCCAATAGCAAAGAATCTTAGGCGAGGAAACTCAGACCTGTTATCACAACACCCTTCCAAATCAATTGAACTCCACTGACACAAAGAGAGAGTTGTTTGCCATCGTGACCATATTTAAAAGTTGCGGGGCCAGAGGAACACCTTTATGTCCTGTACCCTCCAACCTCTGGGGTCCCTAGAAAGAGAGCACTGAATGTGGGGTTACAAGATCTTAGTCCTTCATGAGTTATGTGGCCTTCAGCATGTCACTTAACCTCTGGGAACCTCCAGCCCCGCACCCATTAATATAAAATGAACACAATAAAACTGAAGTCCAGGGATGTTGTAAGAATCAAATGAAATAATGTGCCTGAAAGTACCTTAAAACTCTAAAGGGGCCACAACAATGTCAAGTGGTATTGTACAAGTATTTGGGAGCCTTCTGGAAACATATAAATAACAGAGGGGCTGGTCTCGCTTCTCCAGTCTTCATCTAACCCTGTACCGAAGAGCTAGGCCTCCACCTAACTGCCCCGCATAGCTACCCATTCATTTATTCAATAGACATTCATTAAACTTCCCCAGAGCACTGGGCACCATGCCAGACACTAGAGGTAGAATAAATGAGCCACCCTTCCTGCCCTCAGAGAACATTATCTAGAGAATTCCAGCACTGCCTATTCCCACCACTGTTTTATAGTGGGAGTTTTGGGGTGTTTTTTTTTCTGAAGCTGGAAACGGGGAGGCAGTCAGACAGACTCCCACATGCGCCTGACCGGGATCCACCTGGCACGCCCACCAGGGGGCGATGCTCTGCTCATCTGGGGCATCGCTCTGTTGCAACCAGAGCCATTCTAGTGCCTGAGGCAGAGGCCATAGAGCCATCCTCAGTGCCCTGGTCAACTTTGCTCCAATGGAGCCTTGGCTGCGGGAGGGGAAGAGAGAGACAGAGAGGAAGGAGAGGGGAGGGGTGGAGAAGCAGATGGGCGCTTCTCCTGTGTGCCCTGGCTGGAATCGAACCCGGGACTTCCGCACGCCAGGCCGACGCTCTACCACTGAGCCAACCGGCCAGGGCCCACTGTTTTATAGTTTTAATCTATAAGTCCCATCACAGCAAAATTCCTTCTCCCAGGAGCAAATATAAACCATCTTCCTGGTGTAGATGAGCAGGCCTGAACACACAACCTGTGAGGTGCCTGAGGCTGAGTCTGCCCCGGTACCACAAAGCCATGAAACTCAACCAAGCCCCGCCCCACCTCATCGTTGTGGCCCTTCGAAAGTCTTCCATGTAGAAATGTGAGGTTCCCGGTGGACCCAGCCTCAGTCTTAGCAGACAGTAGTCCTTCGAAACAAACACATTCAACACTAAGCCAGTAAATCAGAGGTTTATCCTCATTCTGTGGGCCATGTTGACCATGTTCACCATGGGGACATGTAGCAGGTTAGGTACCGACACTGAAGTCAGACAGACCTGGGTTTGACTCTTGGCTTTGTCACCTGTGATCCTTTGAGCTTCCTGTGTAGCTCACAGGGCCATTCTAAGATTCAATTTTCACATCTGCAGAACTCAGATAATAATACCTACCCCATAATGATATTCAAATAATTGAGTGTGATAGTATTGGTAAATAATTTAATAGTGCTTGACATTTAGAAGCACTTTATAAATGGTAACCACTATTATTTTTAATTATAGTAGTCATTATGATCTACGTGCTTGCAGAACATAGCCCATTCCCTCCTATGCCCCTTGACATCTCTACGGCTTGTATAGATGCACAGAGAAGGCGACACCTCCATCGACTCCGGGGCCAATTATTTCCAACCATGGATCCCGGTTCTTCTTGCCCTTTTCTGAAAAACTAGCTTTCAACCCTGAAGGTTAAGAGATATATTTACCCTTGGTTTCACACACACCCCCACCCCAATGGACAAAATAAAAGAATAACTCACAGCCTAAAACAATCATTTCACAAATCAATTGGGCTTCCTGCCTGCCGCTCTGTTCAGACATGACACCACAGCACACTTCTTCACAGGGGCCCTCCTGCCTTCCAGCTAGAGTTGTTTCCCCATCCCACACCCTCGTGTGCAGCTCTTCCACCTCCCTCGTGCCTGTGCTCGCCTGCCTCGCTCAGCTCCAGAACGCTCAGCCCTCGCTGAGCAGATTACAGCAGCTGGCACAGCCTGCCACGACAGTCCGTGTGGTGGAGAATTAACCTTGCCCAGAGAGAGGTCTGGCTTTTCCCCTGGGCTTCTGGGAGATAATTCTCTAAGCCCTTGGGAAGTCATGCCTGATAGGGGCATCTTTGTTTGCTGGGGCCTTGGGTCATGCAGGAGAGTATAATAACGAGACGTGGAGCCCTGGCCGGTTGGCTCAGCGGTAGAGCGTCGGCCTAGCGTGCGGAGGACCCGGGTTCGATTCCCGGCCAGGGCACATAGGAGAAGCGCCCATTTGCTTCTCCACCCCTCCGCCGCGCCTTCCTCTCTGTCTCTCTCTTCCCCTCCCGCAGCCAAGGCTCCATTGGAGCAAAGATGGCCCGGGCGCTGGGGATGGCTCTGTGGCCTCTGCCCCAGGCGCTAGAGTGGCTCTGGTCGCAACATGGCGACGCCCAGGAGGGTCGCAACATGGCGACGCCCAGGATGGGCAGAGCATCGCCCCCTGGTGGGCAGAGCGTCGCCCCCTGGTGGGCGTGCCGGGTGGATCCCAGTCGGGCGCATGCGGGAGTCTGTCTGACTGTCTCTCCCTGTTTCCAGCTTCAGAAAAATGCAAAAAAATAAAATAAAATAAATAAATAAATAAATAAATAAATAAATAAATAAATAATGAGACGTGGAGTTGGGGACTTTGGGTTACGTGGCATCAGCTCAATTCAGGAGGTGCTAGAGACAGAAATCAACCATGTGGTGGGTCAGCCACGCCTACAGGACATTAAATAAAAACTCGGGACACCGAGGCTCAGGGGGCTCCCTGGCTGGCAGAGCTCTGAGCACAGTCACACACTGATGCCCGGGAAGCAATGCGGCCCATGACTCCACGGGGAGGGCACAACTGGAAGCTTCACATTTGGAACTTTTCTGGACTCTGCCCTTTGCACTTCTGCCCTTGGCTGACTTAATTTGTATCCTTCTCCTGTAATAAACCATAACCATAGATATAACAGCTTTCAGAACGTCGTCTGAGCCCTTGTAGTGAATTAGAGCGATCTGGGGGCCCCCAAACTTGCACCTGGTGTCAGAAGTGAGGACAGTCTTGTGTGAGTTGTTCCTCTACCACTGCAGAGGCCACTGGGAAATCCCTGCAGAGGGGCAAACAGGCTACAGGGTGCATGAGGGAAGTCCCTAGGAAACTGAACAACGCCCTCCTTGGATCACTCCTGCCAGCAGAAGGTGAACCCCAAAGCCTAAAATTTGTTACTCCGCATCCACTTGTGAGTTCCTACGGAGTCTCAATGACCCACACTCCCTGAGTTAATGTGCACAGGTAGACCCCTCAACCCTCTCTCTGTCCTCTGATCTCCATGCACCAGATGGGTGAGGTCCTGTTTCTGAGGCATTTAGGATATCTAAGTCTGGAATAAATAATCACAGTAGGTGGTAGATTAAAGGGGTATCATCTGGAAGACTGTACCTTGGAAACTGCCACCTGTGTCCACGTGTCTCATCTACCCAGGAAATGTCACTGCCACCATTCTAGTGAGCCTGGTCCTCAACCCAGAAAAGGATATTATGATATATAGACAGAGGAAGGGAAAAGAGGCTCCAGAGGGTGTCTGAGGAAGCCACAGACCAGCAAGAGTGTTGTCCATGATAAGCTCTGAGTCCCTAAAAAGCACGCCCCATTAGGATGTCTTCACCAGGCTCGCAGGGCCCCCCTGCTAAGAAACAAAGCTCCTTTTCAAGGTTATGCTGCTATCTGCACTGGTTTGGTGTCCAGATAACCAGGGAACAAGGAGATACATTCTCGTGTGAAGGCTCTGGGGCAAATACCGGAAGAAGAAATAGCAGCATTTGGATACTAATAGAAATGGAAATTTTCAACAACAACAAAAATATCAAGAGAGAAAGAAAATATATTTTGGCGATAATGGAACTGGCGTGAGCTGAAGCTGGCTGAATGCTATACTGGACCTCACCTAGCCGCAACACCTTTCTCTGTGGACCGTGAATTCCAACCACCTAGCTGCCCGAGAACAGGAAGCAAAAATGAGGGAACAAACCAGATTCCCGTATGTTGCAGACGAAGAGGTTTCAGGATTGTATCAGTCACCTAAACCTAATATTTGGATTTCCCTTAAATTGCATTGTCGTCAACGGCTGTTCAGGCTGAGTTGCTTTAGACAGTAAATTCTGGTTCTAGCTGCCATTTCACATTATGCTAATGTATGTGAGAAGCTGTCTCCCTGGATACCGTAGCAAATTGCCAGCTGAATCACAGAAATGCTATCAACTTTTTTTTTCAAGTTTTCCATTTTTGCTTTGCCATTGTGCGTAGCCAAGAGAAACCAGGAGTCAAGAGGGGAATAGATATACATATCTATCTATCTATATGTGATATGGATATCTCGTTATATCAAGGTACCATTGGATTGGATTTTTCTCTTTGAAAAAGAAAAAAAAATGTAGCTTTCTCCCTTGTTTCCAAGCAACCCACATGCATGCCTCCATTTTATCTGAAAGTCACTTCATTGCTCAGATATGTCAGGTGCAGGAAACCAGCCTTGACAGCCAGCAGGGGGAGGCAGAGAGCCCAGAGCCTGAGTTTCTATAGATTCTATGCAACATCAGAGCCTGAACAGGTAAGGGTATATGCTGAGCCCAAAGAGGGAAAACGCAAATCAAATGAACTCACCACCTCTTAAAAGATGGCCCGAGGTTCCTAGTGTGGCACAAACAGCCTTGGCTTGCATTCTGGTTTTGGTGTTGGCATTGCTTTCTTTTCTCCCTGGATGAACCCCACCCCATGCAAACAGTTCCTTTGTCTGTAAATGAGGAGAGGGAACTGGATGACTAAGTCTCTAGATCTCTGTTCTGGTGTTTGCTGCCTTTTGGACTGTGCATGACAATACTTTATGCTCTTCAAATGGGGGGGAGGGAGTTTGGACCTGCTTGCCCAGCAAGAACCTTCCAGGTCTAAGAGCTAAGATTCTGTGATGCCTGTGGTGCAGAACGGTAACTGCTCCTACCGCCGGATGGTGGGAGAGACCTATGTGTGCAAAGGGGAGACATGGCTGCAACAGAGCACAGAATGGCGGCTCTCAGGGCGGGGGAGGGGCAGCGGAAAAGTGTTCGAGCATGGCATTTCCGTTATACAAGTGCATGTGTACATCCTAGAATCTGCTGTTCCTAGCGTCCACAATACTGTATTGTCCACTTAGAAACTTGCCAAGAGGGTAGATTTTATGATAAGTGTTCTCATCACAAAATAACAGTAATACTAGCAATAAATAAGAACATGGAAGGAATCTGTGGGAGGTGATGGATGTTTCTGGCAGAAATTGTGGTGACGGTTTCGCAAGTATATACTTATTTCCAAATCCACCAAGTTGTAGACATTAAATATAGACAGCTTTTTTGCATGTCACTCAAAATTCAATCAAGTCATTCTTTTTAAGAAAAATACAATAAAAAAATTAAAAATAAATAAAAAAGACTTTTGCAATAGACCCAGCACACATGTCCTATCTCCACTACCTTCTCCCTGTTGGAACTCCGGCCCTGGGCTCCACTTTGCCACTCTCTGGGCCTCGTTCTCTTTCCTGGGGCTGCGGTGGGGACCACAGCACCTGAAGGAGGGCCGTAGCAGAGCAGGAGCTCGGTGTCCGCAGGCAGCAACGGTGATCACCTTCACTTCTACCTCTCAGTCACCTGCTTGGGTTTAGACTTCCCAGTCCGATGTTTTGGTAGCTTGGGAACCATATATGATAATCCCTGCACTGGGGACCCTCCACCATCCAGAGTTCCTTTGCCTAGTTTCCAGCTGCCCCATTTCCTTTGCTGTCCCATTCCCAGCCACCGAAAAGTGCTGCCCGTGCTCCAATGCCTGCTGTTCCTGCGGACGGAGATTCCACCTTCTGCTCCGCTTCACCCCGGCCCTCACCTTGGATCAATTCAAGGCAATGTGTTCAAATGCCTCTGGGAGCTGATCAAGAAACCTAACCAAGCGAGGGTGCCCAATTTAAGGCAACAGAAGGAAGGAAAACTGGGGCCGAACAGATGAGAGCTCGCCCTTCCCTCTCCCTCACCAGCAAGGCATTCAAATGAAATATTTTTAAAACTCTGTGCCCCAAACAAAACAACAATGCAGAAATAGGCCTCACTTCACCAGTTTTTGACTGCAAGCCATCTGTTCGTTATACTTGGGTTTCTTTTTATGTGTCGGAAGATACCTGCTTTGAGAATTCACCAGTCTCTTCGATGGTGAAGGCTAAACTTGGATTACCATTTATATTATTACAAGTGATCCTCTTTTAAGTTTAATAAATCCTAATGCTTTCTTACTATACATCCTATGTCATTATCTTTTACCAACCATTTTAAGCCTAATCTCTTTAGCATTCTATAATTTTTTTCAATGAGAATACTCCTGAGAATGATGTCACACCTCCAGGGCTTACCCCCAAAGCATGAAGTTGACAGACATTTCAGCGAGAAGCAACTTTTCTACCCTAGAAACTGTAAATGGTGTGGTCAGAGTCTTCAGATGAAAAGTCCCGGGGAGAAGCAGCCCTGACACACGTCATTTTAAGGCCAAGTTTAAATAAAGTAAAGAAATGACAGTCTGTTAACTTTGGACAGAAGACCGTGGGTTGGGACACACTGTAACTGACAGTTATGTACACTGCAGGGTAAGAAATCAAATTATACCTGGGTACTGTAATAGATGCTCTAATTTTGTTTCATAAGTTTGCACTGGAGTTATTACTGTCATTGTTTTACTTAATAAATGTGGTTTCGTGTGATAACACTTTTTACTTATGCAATCACCTTGCAGGCTTGATTACCTGGGAACCCAGCATGCACTTACTAGGTCTCGTCAGTAACTTTAATGAGTGTCGGCAGCTGCAGAGCTCTGGGAGCTAAGAGAGCCCTGTTCGGTCCTCACCCTCCCATGCCCCCACGTGTCTGGCAGCGTCCTGCATTACCTCCCTGTGGCTCTTCCCCAGATGCACCGATTATGTGCTTCCCTGGACAACTGTCCACATGCATTGTCCAGGTCCCCTTTCCTGTCTTTGAATGCATCTCTAGGGTTCCTGAGGGGCGTTTTTGTTTATTGGCTTGTTGGTTTTTGCCCCTGGCATAGAATTTTCCGGCAGAGAAACTGCTTCTTCTTTGGGGATTGTGGGATTCCCACACAAGTTCGACTGTGGGCCTCCTGGGAGCCTCTTACCTATCACTGTATCCTTGGGACCTGGCACAGTGACACGCCTGAGGAAGACTGTTGACGCTGGACTGTGTTTTTAGGCAAAGTGAGCCCAGCTGACCCTTTAGGGAAACACAAAGCTGAATGCAAAGCAAAGGTCTACGAAGGGCGTCGTCCCTTCTCACAGCCTGGAGTTCAGAGAAACATCTTCCTGTGGTGAGGTGGGAAGGGAGCAAACACAGTGAATGGACTTCAGTGGTTTTTGGAAAGAAAAGACTGTAATGAGCCCTGGCCGGTTGGCTCAGTGGTAGAGCGTCGGCCTGGCGTGCAGGAGTCCCGGGTTCGATTCCCGGCCAGGGCACACAGGAGAGGCACCCATCTGCTTCTCCACTCCTCCCCCTCTCCTTCCTCTCTGTCTCTCTCTTCCCCTCCCGCAGCCGAGGCTCCATTGGAGCAAAAGATGGCCCGGGCACTGGGGATGGCTCCTTGGCCTCTGCCCCAGGCGCTAGAGTGGCTCTGGTCACGACAGAGAGATGCCCCGGATGGGCAGAGCATCGCCCCCTGGTGGACGTGCCGGGTGGATCCCGGTCAGGCGCATGCGGGAGTCTGTCTGACTGCCTCCTCGTTTCCAGCTTCAGAAAAAGAAAAAAAAAAGAAAAAGAAAAGACTGTAGTAACTTGAGTCCCCCTGACTGCCTCCCCGTTTCCAGCTTCAGAAAAAGAAAGAAAAAAAGAAAGAAAGAAAAGACTGTAGTAACATGAGTCCCCCTTGGCCCTGTGGATGGTGAAAAAGGCTTGTCATGAACAATGGGGTTTGCTGGTCAGGGCTCCACTTGGTGAGGACTGCCAAAGGTAACGGAGGAAGAGAAGCTGATTTAGTACCTCTCGGGGATGGGGTGGAAGAGCCCAAGCGGCCAGGTGCTCAGCTGGAACCTCCCGCTGTGGAGAGCCCTGTGATAAATGTCAAGAAGCCTGCAGAGGACTGGAGGAAGGGGAGCACAGAGTCCCCGCTTTGCCCCAGGAGGGCGTCTGACCACCCTCCTGTGCTCCGAGGGCCAGGCCTTGCATGGTTCACAGCCACATTATTTTCAAGTCCTCTGATTTGAGTTATTCTTATCTCTCCAACTCAGTAAGAAGCTCCTAGAGAATGCCCACCACTCCAAGTACGCTTTTATAATCTCGAAAACACCGTACGCGGTCTTTGGCCTGACGAACCCTTGCTGAAACCATGGATGAAAAAGATGCCATTGGCCTGGCCAGTTAGCCCAGTGGTAGAGCGTCGGCCCGGCGTGTGTAAGTCCCAGGTTCCATTCCCGGCCAGGGCACACAGGAGAAGTGCCCATCTGCTTCTCCATTGCTTCCCCTTCTCTCTCTTTCTCTCTTTCTCTTCTCCTCCTGAAGCCATGGCTCAAATGGTTCAAGCAATTTGGCCCCAGGCATTGAGGATGGCTCGATGGTCTTGCCTCAGGCGTTGAAATAGCTCCATTTGGAGCAATGGAGCAGCAGCCCAAATGGGCAGAGTATCGCCCCCTAGTGGGCTTGCTGGGTGGATCCTGGTCAGGCACATGCAGGAGTCCGTCTCTCTGCCTATTTGCCTCCCACCCCTCACTTAATAAAATTAAAAAAAAAGAAAAAGAAAAAGACTCCACTTGCGTCAACCTATGGGTCACTAACCCAGAAGTACTTTTCAATTCCTTTTCACTCAGGGAAGGAAAATATTTGATGAGATGATCTGATCTGAACTAGAATAAGCAGAGGCCCCATGGGGACGATCCAGATGAACAGAAGTTGCTCCAGTTCCATCACTGCCCGGGCCTCGGTGGAAATCTGACTCTGACTTAGAATCATCCCTACAGCAACAAATTTGAACAAAACCAAAGTTATGCTCAGCCTCAGCTAGAGGGACCCTTGGGGAGACCTTAGAGACCTCCAAAAGTTATGGGTTTAATCAGAATTCAGATAGGGTGACGGAAGGAGATTTGACTTTGGTGGCCAACACACAATGCAACAATGCCCATGAGGGGTCACATAGACTGTCGCTCCATTAAGTTCAATTAAAAAAAATTTAGGTTAGAATTTAGAAACAAAACCAAAAATACCATTTCCCAAACTCGATTATTCCCATCCCTGCCCCCTGACACTTCTGCAGTCTGGTGGTTCTGGAATGAGGTCCAAATGGTGCTTGTTTGCATAACGACAGAGGATTTATATCCGGTCCCATACAGTAACATTTCTAGCCTGGGCCAAAATGAAACTCCCTGGACCACCTCCGTAATGGAAAGAATGTGGATTCGGGGAGCGTGGGAAAGCAGATCGACTGGAAGCAGGCTGAGCAGGGTGGCCGACTCACCTGCCGCTGTCAGCAGAAAAACCTGCAGACGGTCCCTAATAACAGGGAGCTCTGTCAGGGGAGCTGGCTCATGTGTGCAGGGTGGCTGCATCCCAGCCCGGGGACAAGTGAAAACATAAGCTTTATTTGCAGAAACAAGAGAGTTTGCAGAAGAGGGGTCTCGGGAGGGAAGGGAAAGAGTTCTGAGGCCTCAGTGATGTTTCTCCATGCTGCAAGCCTGACAGGCTCTCGGAGACCTTTCTGTTGAGTTATCCTGTTTTGCAAAATGTACTCGAAAGAAGACTCAATGTCCGTAGCAAACATTTTAACATCCAGGCCTCAGAGCAAAACTGTCTACGCGTGTGAAATAAACAAACCTCTATGCACAAAAGTCCTTTCACTGTTCTTTGCCAGAGACAGCCTGGGTTCTGCTTCTCCCTTCCCACGGTTCTGACTTTCTTCCCTTGTACCAGGAAGCACAGGTGGCTGCCGCCACCAGGAAACCTCAGCCCATCACCTGGACACGATGCTTCTCTGCTTTCTTCCTACGTCTCCTGCCATCCCTTAGCCGACTCCTTCTTCACCCCACATGCAAGCTCGGTGCGCTTTGCACAACTCTGGCCCTCACTCTCCTCTGTTGTTTAGGAAGCAAATGCTCTGTGACTTCACCGTCACCTCTAATCCATGACCCTCAAATCTGTATTCCTTGCTCGGTTTTCCATCTACACTCCTGTTCAAGTGCCCCCAGGCATCCCCAGTGGGACAGGTCGTGGCCACAAACTCTGCATGACTCAAAAAGAAACCACGGTCAATCTCCTCATTATTCCAGCTCTCTCGCTTGGTTTGGCCACCCAAGCTCAAAAGCTGGAAGCTACTCATTTGTTCATTCAATGATGACTTGTGTGTGTGTCTTATTTCCTATCTCCTTCACAGTCAACCAGAACCAAGACTTTAATTCCTACTCAGAACACTATCTTCCTTCCTCTCCGTGTATCCCATGAATGCTGACTCAATTTTAGGCCCAACTCATCTCTCCCTTCTCTAACTGTTGACCACACTATCACTTGGGCTTGTGATGGTTTCATGAAGACATGTTATAAATCTCAAAGTCTTCTATAAGCTTCTGGATGTCAGAAATGGGGTTTGTAGGGGTTTTTCTTTTTTAAAGATCTGCCTATCCTAGCATATAAGTGAATGAGCTGATTTTTGATAAAATGCTTATTTCAGGGCTTGACATAAAACGTTTGGCAAAGGAATAAGACTGAGCTACGTGAAATGCTCCCAAGACCTGCACAGCCCCAACCTGCCTTGCTTTCCAGGTGCGCAGAGAAGCCCAGGGGAGCAGGCCATCACCAGCCAGGCCTTCTGGAAGATGTGGGCGCTCGTGGGTATTCACTGGTAGAGACATGTTTGGGTCTTGGTGAGTCAAGCAAACACAACTCACAGAGACTTGAATTGTTTGGGGAGTGAAAATGGAACGTGGAAATACATGAGCTGCTAGTTCCTTCCTCCTACCCATCACTTTTAATCATGGAAATGCTCGGATTCACCTCTTCTCAGTTCTGTAACTGGGTGCCTGCCCAGCGGTGGGAATGAGAATTCTCTGAACGACGGATCTGGACTCACGGGCCAGTCCAGTGGGGGGACCACACAGAAGACAGCTGAATCCAACAACGAGGAAGCAAGCTGAGGCCCAGGGAGGAAGTGATGTGCTCAAGGTCACACATCTACTGGCCCAAGGTCCTCGTCCAATGACACCAGCAGCCCCAGCTGACTTCTCCCTCAGCTTCATAGACATGTTGCATCCCCCGCAAAGAGGCTTTTTTCCTTTTGACCCATGGCGACCACAAACAAAGCAGCACTGACCTCCTCCACCCCTTGCGAGGACAGAGCGCCAAGAGACCTCTGTGTTCTTCTCTGTCTCAAAACAGAACTTAATTGGGGTCAGACCAAAAAAACAAACACCCTCCCAGCAGCCCTCTCGGCAAAACCCAACACGGAGCACCGGGCTGACCTCCGATGGAGTTAGTGGCAGGGAGACAGGTCCCCGTCATCGGGCAGTGGCCCTCAAGAAAAGGAAATCAATCAAGGGTCACTGGGGTTAGGTTGTTTAGGTTTGCTTAAATATTATTCGAGATTGAGTGAAAAATCTACACTGTCCCCCTTTTTCTCTTACTGGGATTCAATCAAGATCACGAATCACGAGTATGGCCTTTTATTCACCTTAAGTCAGACCAGGCGAGAGCCCGTGACAGTCCTCCAGGGGGCCTCCTCGTGGCCTTTTTCCCAAGTCCTGGAGGTCCAAACACCGACCACCACCGCGCTGCCTCCTTTGCCTCCGTAGGGGAGTAAGGCCTTTCCAATCAGGACCCAGATCTGTTCCTGGGCTTCCGGTTAAGACTTACCTCCATCGGTAAGCCCCCCACTTCCTGGGCTCCTTTCTAACGCAGCCCCTACCTGCGTGTGCCTCCACTGACGTCATCTCGTCCCCTGCTCCGCTCTGACTGTGCTCTCCTCCGCCCCTTACTCTCCAAACGAAGTATGTGGTTTTGTCACTGCTGTTGTGTTACTTCAATGAATCACACACACTTATGGGCGTATATCCAAGAAAATGAAACTCTTGAAAACAAAAAAATACATCTCTCATGAGCCCACCACCTGGTGATGAACACCACGCTGGCTTAACATTTTGGTTTATTTCTGCAGAGCCCTTTCTTGCACACGTGTCTCTATCTCCTGATAATATTCTAATTGGAAAGATCACCGATGTATAATTTTGCATTCTGATTTTTTCATTTACCAATCAATATGCAAATATTTCTTCACATCTTTAAAAGTTCTGCACAAATATTGCATTGAGGCCCTGGCTGGTGGGCTCAGTGGTAGAGCGTTGGCCCGGCATGTGGATGCCCCAGGTTTGATTCCTGGTCAGGGCAAACAAGAGAAGTAACCACCTGCTTTGCCACGCCTCCCCTTCCCCCTTTTCTCTCTCTCTCTCTCTCTCTCTCTCTCTCTCTCTCTCTCTCTCTCTCTTCTGTTCCCACAGCCATGGCTTGATTGATTTGAGCACAGTGGCCCCAGGCACTAAGGATGGCTCCATGGAGCTTCTACCTTAGGCACTAAAAATAGCTCGGTTGTGAGCATGGCCACAGATGGGCAAAGCATTGGCCCCAGACAGGGGTTGCTGGTGGATCCCAGGCAGGGCGCATGCAGGAGTCTGTCTCACTATCTCTCCTCCTCTCACATGGAAAAGAAGATATATATATATATTGCAATGAATCGTTACAGCATCATCTACAACATGACTGAACCAGAATTTATTGACCCCCATTTTGGGGCATTAAGAACATTACTAGTTTTCAGTGAACAATTTGAATATAAAATTTTTGTGCATATTTCAGATTGCTTCCTTAGGCTCGAGGCCCTTAGTCCAAGGGAATGAGCGTGCTAAGGTTTAATACATATAGCCATATTTATTTCAAGTATGCCTATGTCCATTTAATCTTCCACCAACACACCAATGATGCATGATGAGTGTTTTCTAACTTTGTTAGGCAAAAAAAAAAAAAAAAGAGAGAGAGAGAGATGTCATTAACATACGCATTTGCATCTCAGATTACTTGGTGAAACTGACCACTTTCCATGTTTATCAGAAATGCAGAGTTCCCTTGTGTAACTGGATCCCTCTCTCACTTCATGCATTTATTTATTGGGCTCTGAACTATTAGCATGCCCTTGACCGTATCAAGATAGTTTCTTTTCGTCTATCGTGTTTGTTGCAAGCATCTTCCTGTTTCTTTGCCATTTCATTTTTTTATTAACCCATAGCCTGCACAGTTTTGGATTTGGATGTAGACAAACCAATCAGTCTTTTCTTTCGTGATTTCCATTCAGCTTAGACAATGTTTCCCCCACCAGGACGTCAGATCAATACTCACCTACCTGTCTTTTCTGCTCTCATAGTTTTCCCATTGACTATTCCCACTCTCAAGGTATTTCTAACGAGTTTCTTTCCTGGGCTCTCTCTTAATCAGGGTGGTTTTATCCTAGCTCCTCACCTGACTCACGTGCTGTCATTGTTCTCAGAGCAGGAGACAAGTTCCTTTCGAATGATCTCTATTTCGGGTGAGATGTGGGCTGCAGGCAGTTGGCTTGGCTCTGTTGTGACTTTCTTCCAACATGTCCACAGGGCACACAAATGGTACCCCAGCAGCTACCTAGCCACCACAGCTCTGTCTCTTTGTGCACAGGAAGGAAAGAAGAAATGCCCAGGACCTTGTGACCCCTCCCAGGGATCTAGTAACACCCCCCCACACACACACACACACACACACACACTCCACACCCACTTTCCCTCTCTCCATCTTTCCCTTTTTCTGTTCCCCTTCTCCTACCCTCTGGATGTCTCAAGTTTGGGAGTGAATTGATTAGTCAGAGATGCTAGGGACCCTTACCCCTTCCTTTCCCCCTCAATCCACGCCCTTCCTGAGATGAGAGCTCCCTTCCTCCTGTCCCCCAGCCCTCACAGAGAGCTCTGGGTGGGGTGTGTGCTTGGCTTGCATCCCAGAGAAGTTGGAATCAGAGAACCTCACTGCAGCTCTGGTCTGTTTCTCTCACTCTCGTCCGGTTCAGCTCTTGCCGGTGATTGAACAGAGACAAAAACTCCCTCTTGTGCTCTTCTGTTTGCTCTCATTAGAAACCAAAGAGCAGGCGAGTGTAAGGAACACCACATGCCCAGGATCCGAGAGGCTGAGTGGGGTCCACGCAGGCCCAAAGCCAGTGGAGAAACACCATGTGTTCAGGGGACAGAGCAAGCCCTGCAGGACCAGGACCTATGTTGTTCACAAGTGGAACCTAAGACCTCAAAGGGGCCAGGCAGTTCTCGGGGTTCAGGGGAAGTTGTTAAGGAATGAGTGGGAGTGCCCGTCTCCATCACAGACTCTAGGAAGTGTGGTGACTGACATGTACACAGTCAACTTAGCCGGATCCTCAGAGAGGTTTTAGGTTTTGTTTTGGTAACCAATCCACTTTTTAAAAAATTGATTTTAGAGAAAGAGGAAGGGAGAGGAGCAGGTGACAAAGAAATAGAGAAGAGGGAGGGAAAGGAGGAATGTGTAGGTTTGTTCCACTTACCTACACATTCATTGATTGACTCTTGTATGTGTCCTCATCAGGGATCAAACCTGCAACCCTGGCGTATTGGGGCAACACTCTAACCAACTGAGCTACCCAGCCAGGGCCCACTTTTTGTTGTTTTGTTTTTTCAATCCTTAGCTAACCTGTGTCTCACAAACATACTTTTAACACTGCATTCTCAAGATCCCTTCTCTGGGCCTCACCAGCAAAATGATAAAACTTTGATTAGATTATCTCACACATCACTTCTAGCTATAAAATTCCATGATGAGATTAATAAGTTAAAGATGAATGCTTTCATTGATGGTTATAAATTCTATTCTGTCCACACAGGCCCTTAGAGTACCTCCCATAACTTACATGTGACTGCTACTTTACTGGAAACGAAAGTTCAAAAGGGAATCAGAACCACGAACGGCTTTTCTGAGCCTACAGTCCACACCGCACCATGGGCCCAGACGTCGTTCTGAAAGCATTCTGCACCCGCCAGGAAACTATTATTAATACAACACGCTCCCCACCACAGTAATTCAGAAGCCTTCATTCCACGGTTCTGAATTTGGTAGAGAGGCTATTCCCAGCTTCATGGGGGAAAAAAATCAATCACAAATGAAGATGTGCAGCCGGAAGCCCATTTGCCATGGAAACCAATACGACTGGGGGGGGGGGGGGTCCCCTCTGAACACTGATATTCCAGAACATTCTAACTAGTGCTCATGGAAAGAATATGAAAATAAAAATCAATATGATCACTTTTATGCGACCTTAGAATTTGGCGGCCTGTGGTCGGGAGGGCGGGCTCATTTGACTATTTGCCTAATTAGGAAGGGAAGCTGCCAGCAAGGATGCCGTGCAGGTCAATGCCAAGTATAAACGCTGTCGGTATCACCTGGCCTTTTGGATTCGTTGCCTCCCGGGCACACAGACGATGCAGAACTGACCAACCTGTCTCCCTTCTCTGTCCTTAGCTCTCTCACCCAGCTCGGCGCTGCCCCGTTGGACAGTGCACTGGCATGGGCTATTGTGAGGGCCTGGGTTGTGAGGTGACACGAAGAAAAAAAGGATTTTATGAACGCAAATGTGGGAAGCAGAATGGTCATGCCAACCCTTGGACCAGGTTTTGTACCCAGAGGAGGTGAGCACGTCTGATCCTGCTGGGAAGTATATCAAGGCGACCCCAGATGAAGAGATGAGAGTCTTGATGGACCCAATTTTCACCCCTACTTCTGTCGCTGCGCCCATCCGAAAGTCCTGTGCGTGCACCAGTCAAGCCACATGGGACTCGTCCCAGCTGCTTGGACATCCTGCCATCTTCCTCATCTTCAGGATTTGGCTCAAGTTGCGATATAGTCAAGAAGCCTTTGTTTACCACGTCTTCCTGGGAATTCCCACCCATTCCTCAAAGTCCAACGTGAATCCTTCCTCCCGTAAAACTCTCACCAGTGGGGCTACTATCTGTGTGATGACCTCACTTCCTCGCTGTTGTGTATGGTATTTGGTCTTCCCCAGTGTGCCCTCTGCTGAAGTGACTCACGTGGGAACACAGACCTCACATTTTAAGCAGCGAAGACAGAGGCAGCATTATCTTCCTGTGTTAACCCCAGCAATGAGTATCACAGGCTTTCTATATGACGATGGATCAACAAAAGGTAGGCTGTGGAAGGGGGACAGCGACCATCCCTGGTGTCATCTGGATGAGACATCTTTTAGGACCACTTCTCCTATGGAGAGCAAATCCTCATGCCCTAGAGCAGAAGTCATCCAACTTTAGGTAGCGCATAAAAATATCCTCAGAGTTTGTTAACATGCAGATTCCTGGGCCCTGGTTACGACGTTGATTCATAGTTTGAATAGACAGAACAAGCCTGTGCCATTAGGTCAGCCCACTCGGGTGATTCTCGTGCTGATGGTCCTGGGACCATAGTTTGGAAATTCCACCCTGGGGAGTATTTCATGTACTAGGGACAACGAAGTCAGGGAGGCTGAACTAGGTGATAGCAATTTTTCCAAATGGAAGAAGTACTTTTTGGTGGAGAACTCATGGGGATGATGCATACAACTCTCCACATCCTTTTAACCAGCAATACAAGTCAAGGTGATTCAAGCTTCCCTGGCAGAACGCAGACACCAGGGGCCATGGGCATTATAACACCTCCAGTCTAGCTCTCAACATCCGTCTATGCTGAGATGCATAGGAACCCCGAAGAAGGACTAGCCCAGAAGGGAGGGAGAGCTATGGAGGACCATCACGTACCAAGGTTTCCAGGGTTAACACGGAAAATGGAGACAATTCTTCCTCAGAACAGAGCTCACCCCACTGAGAGCAATAAATTCCATCTTCAGTTCTCAGAGTTGGAGCTATCTTGCTTCCAGCGAGGCCCACAACCCACACCTCCACTCTCATGCCCCTGAACGTCTTTTAATCAAAGCAATATCTTCTAGGCCTACTATGTGCCAGATGTCACACCAGGCACTGGGATAGAAAGGTGACGTGCCCCTCACCCTGGGGCCGACGAGCCCTGCAGTAAATAATTGTTCATACACAATGACAAGTGTGCTGATGGAGACTCACCCAGGAGGGACCCCCAAACTCCTGGGGGAGAGGAGGAGAGAGGATTGGTTCCGAATCTCGGAACTAGTAACTCCTCCAAGATTATCACATGCTAATCAATACACTCTCTGGCCATCTGCTCTGGGTGACAGAAGTACTTTCCAACTAATGGAAGTGACATCATCTATCCCCCCCACCCTGGTTATTAGAGAGGGCAGCTCACAGCTCTGCTCACATGACCTCCCTGAGATTTTCTCCACCAAGCGGGGATGTCACCAGGCTGGGGATGCTGCCCAGCTTTGGGGCCTGACTGGCGGAAGCCCAAGGGCCTTGGGGCAGGGCCCCCGAAGGGCATGGGCCTGCCAGCTGTTAAAGGCGGGGTGGCAGGAGGTCCATGAATGTCACTGAGTTGGAGAAAGCTTTCTGGCAGGAGAAAGAATGGAAGTTATAGAAAGAGGGGGGAAGGGGATATTGATCCCCTAAATTTATATGAGCTAATCAGTGCTTAATCCATAGGTATGCTTTTTCTTTTCAACTGAGTTAAGTTGTATGGGGAAAGCAATGCCAACCAGATTATGTGGTTGTTATCTGAAGCACTAGCTGGCCCGCCGTGGGAGAACTACCCGATGGGGACAGCTAGGCCACTGTGAGCCTACAATCAAGGGCACAAGCTCTCTGCCCTGAGGGTGTGGTCACTGAGAGGGCCCTTCCTGCCTCTCATTGGGGATGCTATAGGAGAAACCACACCTCCTATGAAAAGAAAACAGAGAAATGTCTGGTGCTGGGCGCAGAATTATTTTACTAAGCAAGTGTTTATTTTTACGAGGCCTCAGCAATTTTTTAAGGCTGCATACTGAGTCACTACAGTCATCGATCCCATTAATGGATTACCTCTGGAGAAGGAATCTCATTACACATTTGTATGAATCGCAAAATGCAAATGCATTTCAAATTTCCTTGGCAGCCCTGTTGTTCTGTTCGTGAGCTCAGTGATAGAGTCACGGGTCTGGAGAGCCAGTCCCTGACAAGAATCTGGAACCTGGAGGAAGCTTTGTCTATTCACTCAAGAGCTAGGTATTGAACAGCGCCTGGCCTTCCCTGTCTGTGCAGGCTCTGCTCTGGGTGCTGGGAGCACTCCTGCAAACCAGAAAATGTCTCATATCCCCTTGGAGTTTCCCATTGTTATTAACCACTCCAAGAGCCACAACATCCCAAATGGTCCCGAACCCTTTTACGTAGCTACTGAGCGTCATGTTCTGAACACCAGTTAGGGTTGATGCCTCTAATCCAAGAGCAGTCAACCTCTTTCTGCCCGAGAGGGAAACATTTAAAAAAAAAAAAGGCAGCAAAGGATGAAATAGAGGGAATGGGGAAGGAAGACAAGACGAGGAGACGTGGCCAAGAGGCACACATTCTGAAGGTGGATTAATTTATGTGAGATGGGACAAGCAAGGCCACTGGAAAGTAAAGACAAAGCACACGAAGAGAGAGTGAAAAAGGGAAAAACCCGGTGGCTAATAATCATTTCTTCCAATTCAACCTTTCTGCTACTTGAATGAAAAAAATTTTTTTCAATGTAGGTAAAATGAGGTAAGACAAAACTGGCTCAAGTTCTCTGGAAAGCAATCTGGCATTATATATCAAGAAGCTAAAAAAAAAAACACATAATAATAAGTACATGTCTTTTGAGCCAAGGATCCCTGTTCTGGGAATTTACCTGAAATAAATCATCAAAACTATGGACAAAGATTGATGCACAAGGATTATTATTACAATGTTATCATAACAGCTCTGAAGTAGCACAACACAAACGTTTCACTTCAGAGGAAAGATGAAGTAAATTATGTGTATCTCCATGAGGATACCATTAAAATTGTGTTCATGAAAAGTCCTGATCACAAGGGGAGAGATGCTTATAATTATGAATAAAATAAGGGATGTAAAATTATATAGGGCGTATGACTTATGCTGTGGAAAGAAATGCAAAAGGCTACAAAGCCACCACAGTAGTTTGTCTCTTGGTGGTGAAATTTTCTAGATGGTGTATTTCTGTCCAATTTTTCTATTCTAATGTTTTATTTTGATCATCCGAAGAAATGAAATGAGCTGATTAAATTAAAAAAGGAAGATAAAATAGGAGGAGGGGAAAACATTAATGAGGAAAAATAAGGAACCAGGGGGACAGGGCTTCGTGTTGAGACGGAAGAGTTACAACCGGGGACTTACGGGACTCAGACGGTGGACACGTGCTTGCTGCCTAGAGTAGCACTTGGTGCCAATGTCCGTCTTGGCGTCCCTCCCTCCTTTCAAGATTGAGCAGACGGAACCTCAGATTTCAATCTCCCTGACAACTCTCTCCTGAGCTGCCCCGAGTCTCTGGGATTTTAAGTCTCCTTGGGCTTCCACTATTTCCAGCTTCAATGTTGCATCCTAGCTAATCTTAGAAACTTGATACAGTGATCCATGAAAAAAAAAAATGTTTCAAAAGAACCATGGCATTTTTCAAAAGTGATTTTTAAAAATCCTCAATAGTATAATCAAATCGTCACACACCCCCACCACCAAAAAAAAAAAAATACATAGTCCTGACTATAATCAATTGACTCTTTAGTTTGCATGCCCCCTCTAGAGGCCCCAGGCACTGGAGGAGATAAATTAGACAGCCCTGGAAAGCTTCTAAAAGGGTGCCAAGTCTGCTCAGCACTTACCCTGTGCACGGTCAACTATAAATACTTCATGACCAGGCTGACAGTGACGACTGCATTGATCAATAGTGAGCAATGAGATTGCAAGCCCCTTCCACACGCCACCAGGATGGGTGCGAGGGAATGGAGGGGCATGGCCACATGTGGGGGGACACCCCATTCACCTGCTGGTCATTGCCAGCTGACGGCAGCTCTGTGTCCCCAGAGCGGGAGCTGGAGGTTGTGACAGCTGATGTGGAGGGGTGCCGGCCATTTCCTCCCCGGTCTCCTTTGACCATGCAATTTTAATCACCCCAACCTCTAGCAAGGAAAAAGGAGTCTGGGACCGTGTTGAATTATTCACGGCTCCAATCGGGTAGAGCAGGAGAACCCCTCTTCTGAGAGTAAGTAATAGCTTCCCTCGCATTGATTTCCTGCCCCTTGATGATCCCCTGGTGAGAATCCAGCCTAAAAATCAAAAGAGAGAAGAAATTTTACTGTCTCCTGACATCCAGGTTCATGAATGATTAGTGAATTTGGGAATCGTGTTGCAATCCTCAAGAAAAATTTGGAAGAGCTCAGTCTATTTAAATTTATTTAAAATATCACATGTATTTCAAAATGAATTTTCATAGATTAATGGCCATGATCAAATCGGTCTGGTTTAATAACAGAATGAAAATAGTTGTTGGCCTTGAGACGTGAAAGCCAAGGAGATAGACGATTCCGGCATTCATTAGATGCTGAACTGAATTAGCTTTTGAATGTAATAAATATACCTTATTTCTATATTCAGAAAGAAAAATGTATATACTCAACAGAATGCAGCAATTCTTCCCCGTGCTTCATAGAAAGCACTTTCCCACATTCCGAGACCACAGCCGTGCTGACCATTCTGGGGGGGGGAGGGGGGGGGAGACAGCCGCGGGGCTGCTCCCAGGAGTGCATGAGAAACCAGCTCCTTCAGACCACTCACTTCAGAACCTGTCCTCCCCCAAGCTCCGATGCAAGCACACCCACTCAGCAGGTGGCCGCACCTTCAGAATTTATAGAATCTCACATATTCATGGCTGAGAGGCCAGGACGCTGACCTCAGACCTGGAATATCACAGAGGACTCCTCCGAATCCAGACTCCACCCACCTCCCTCCATCCCCATCCATGGCTGACAGAAGAATTTCCTAAGGTATCACGAAGACACAATGCTTACACCATGTAGCTCTACCACGAATCATTTAACTTCTGTAAGCCTCAGTTTCCTTATCAGTCACATAGATATAAATCATAAGCTCCTCATAGGACAGTTGGGGTTTAAGTGAAATAATGCACCTTGGGGATACGACACAGCCGCTGCCCCACGTCAGGCATTTAATAAGTGGTCATTATTAGGACATGAGAATGCAAGCTCCATGACAGCAAGAATTGCTGTCTCCTTCATCTGGTCCCTAGGACAATGACTGGTAAGAGGTAGGAATTCAATACATTTAATAAATGACACATCTTGGGCCCATTTTACATGCCGCTGTCCCTGCCCCATTCTCCTAGGCTGAGATGGTCTTTTCTTCAGCTGGACATTGCTAACTGCACATAGTCCCTTAGCGCTGGCCTCTGCCGCCTGGAGCTGCAGTCACTGCTCTGTGTTCCTAGCAGCCTGTAGGGCCCCTGAGGGCGCCCCTTTCACTGACTAGTTCAAGTGCTGTGCACACCACAGGCCCTCAGTAGACACCGGAAATGAAGGTCCTGCCCAGTCATTCTAAGGGTGGCTCCCTGTTAACCAGAGCGGCAAAGAACTCTAAACCAGGCTCTGGGCCCCTTTCTTTCAATTTAAGGAAGAAACAGAGCCAAATCAATAATTTTTTAATTGCACACTTCTGTCACTCTACCGAGCTCAACAGCTGGATTTCAAACTTTAACCATAAACCAGAGGTCCCCTGCCTGTTCTTAGAGTGGAGGTATGAAGGAGTCACTTTTACTTCCAGGAAAGAAAAAGAACCTTTGTGGGAGGCCCTGAAGGCAACGTAGGGTGGGGGAGGGCAGCAGAATGTCGTGCTCACGTGGCACTCGGATAAGCCAGGCGAGGGAGGGAGGGAGGGGGCGTGCCTGCTGGCCTGGTGTTGCATTTCTGCCCCACTCACAGCCTGAAGGAACCTGCCCTTCCTTCTCCTCTACCCCCACCCCCAGGAGGATATGCCCAGGAGCCTGGGGAGGAGGTAGCTGTTGTACAATTCCTTCTCCAGGTTTCCTTGGCAACAGTGCAGCATCCGGAGGCTCCAGGAGTGAGGCAGTGGGCTGGGGAGTAGAATACGGATGCTGATGGAGGTCCCCTGTAGTGTCACCCCAAACCCATGTTTAGCAGCCTCTCGGCCTCAGAAGGTCACACGGTCATACACACACACACACACACACACACACACACACACACACCCCTCTGACTGCTCATTTCTAATTTGGTGCTAGATGCCCAAGCAGAGAGCCTCAGGGAAACATTACTTAATTAGCCTCATTTTGCCAACGTCGGGGGCCCAAGATGGAATGATACCTCGCACCAAGGGTGCTCCAAGTCTTCTGGTTGGGTTTCTGGACTTCGGATGAGCCTACACATCATGGGGCATTATCTCATTTTGTAGCAGCAGCTGGTTCACAGGCTGAGGACAGGGATGGGGGCGTCAGGGCTCTCACCCGCTGAGGCTGTGTGATTCGAGGGACCCAGCCTGAGAGTGACAAATGGAGGGAGGGGAGGGATGCAGCGAGAATACTTGGAGGCAAACTTGCCTGGAAAGTGGAAAGATAGGGCCTTCGGCTTGGAGACAAGTTCCACCCCAAAACCTCATTTGTCAGCCAGTCAGAGCCCATTTCCAGAGCAACCGTGTCTGTTATAAATGATGACTGGGTCTCTCGGCTAGTCCACAAAAGCCTATTTAACTCATAATGTGGACCGAAGACTAAGACTATACATTTGCAATGAAAAGCAATAGGGGAGAAAAATAATCCTGTTGTGATACTAGTAATTAAATGAAAAAGAAAAACAGAGAAGTGGAAAATAAATAGCCTCCTTTCATTTCTTTTGAATAGCAGAGCTCTTGGGTGGAGGGGTAGCTAGCCCGGTTGCTCCTGGCGAGAGGGGGTGGTCTTCATTTACTTTAGATAATGGAATAGAGGGTGAGTAGCTGATGGTGGGGGAGGGGTGGAGGATGAGTTAGGGCCATCCTTTGTGATAATGAAAAAATAGCATATTTGGGGAAATGGCAGAAAGGGGAGAAAAGAATGTGAACAGGATTGTCTCCAAAGGTGTAGGTGCGGCTCCTTGGGGTGAGGAAAGCATGGATTTTGCTGGCACAAAGGCCTGGGCTCTAGTTTCGCCTCTAACTCTTATTGGCTGGAGCTCAGGGTAACGGATGTGATCTCCAAGTCTCAGTCACCTCACTGGCAAATTCAAAGGGTCACTTCAGTCCAGTGCCTGCATAGCGGACACCGGTGAACTGCCCAGACCCCATCACAGAAGGTCCTGATGCCCCAGGTCTGGGTGGGCCGTCAGCCTCAGGGCTGAGCTCCTACAGGGGTTGTTCAAACGCACAGAGACACAGGTCAAGGTCGCCTCTGTTCTGACGGCCCACGTCTAAGAAGTAACCAGTGTGGGAGAACGAGGTTAGTGTGGGAGAACGAGGCCCAGTCATCTAGGCTGGAGAACGAGGCCCAGTCATCTAGGCCTAACAGGAGAGTCTGGAGGACTGCTGCAGGCCAGAGCTGTCTGAGGGGTGCCCCGGCTCAGGCATGGCTCTACCTCCCACCTCCACATGCAAGGTGTGGCTTAGTTCCCCGGAGAAGTCCTTTAGGACCCAGCAGCATCAGGCCTCTTGGCCTGCGAGACCTCCAAGCTCAAGCCAGAGTCAGCTATCAGGGAAAGACAGGGAAGGTGCAGACGGCAGAGAACACCAGCCCCAAGGCCTACGTATGGCAGGGGGTCAGCTCCCAGAAGCATCTCATAAGGCGCTTACCAGGTGCCCCACATGCTTGCTCAGCCTGGTAACTCCATCACTAAACCCATGGCCAATAAAGTGTCCTTAAACCTGATCAACTCATGCAGCCTTTCTTCTTAGTCTTGAACAAAGACATCTGGGATCCCTCTTAGCAGCCAACACTACCGGTCACCATGGCCGAGTTGATGGCCTTAGCGGCATTCTGTGGTCCTTCCAGAGGACCCTACTCACTCCACCTGACCTTCACTTTGTGTCTGGTTCTTGTTCTGCCCACTCCATGGACTTGGCCTTTCAGGTCCTACCTGCTTCCCTTGAGATAAGGTACCAAGGAACTGCAAAAATTGTTAACATTAATATTTTAAAAGGAAGAGTCAGGCCCCCTGTAAAGCCAGTGGCCAGGGCCACTATCATAGCAGCCTCCTGGCCCATGCAGGTTTGCATTGGATTCGGACAGTCGGTAAAGAACAATGGAGCCAAGAACTGGTGGGCCATTATTTTTAATTCTAGCTTCACCTGGCGGGCAAGTAAAAACACAGACTGGGCTCCAAAACCCACTCACATTCAGTGCCCACAAAGCTACTGACTTATCCGAGTTTCCTAGAATCAAAGGTTTCTAGCTCACCAGCCTTATTCTCCTCAGTTCCCCATCTCCTTCCTTCTCCCTGCATAAACTGCATGTAAAGCCAGCAGCCAAGGCCAGGGCCACCATCAAAGCAGCCTTCTGGCCTATGCAGGTTCGCATTGGATTTGGATAGTCGGTAAAGAAACAGCGGAGCCAAAAACTGATGGGCCATAGTCTTTAATTCTAGCTTGCACCCGGCGGGCAAGTAAAAATACACACTGGGCTCCAAAACCCAATCACATTCAGTGCTCACAAAGCTACTGATTTATCTGAGTTTCCTAGAATCAAAGGTTTCTAGCTCACCAGCCTTATTCTCCTCAGTTCCCCATCTCCGTCCTTCTCCCAGACACAAACTCTACACAAACTGGCATCTCACTCAGCACTCCGCCATCTTGGCTGCTTCTCCTTGCCTACTCCACGTGGCCTCCTTCTGTTCTCTGCTCTGCTCTCTCCTCTAATGATAATCTCAGGAACCAAGAGCGAAAGCTCCCGCTCCATCCCCATTTTATATTGTAGCTTCACAACCTCTAATCCAATATACAAAATAGGGAAGTCTCTAATACAAAGTCACTTCTCTGAGGCATGATTGGATTGTACCACCCCACATCAAAAAGGGTGGGAAAGGCTTAATCCCAAAACCAAGCCCCAGGCTACAAGGATTCTCAACACACATTAGTATCACCTGGGTGACGGCCTCACGTGGGCAGCACCTATTTTTAACAAAGTGAGCATAATACATTTTATCTGCCCAACACTGCACAAACTGGCCTTTCACTCAACACTAGCCATCTTGGCTGCTTCTCCTGGTCTACTCCATGTGGTCTCCTTCTGCTCTCTGCTCTGCTCTCTCCTCTAAATGATAATCTCAGGAACCAAGAGAGCAAGCTCCCTTTCTGCCCCCATTTTATAGTGTAGCTTCACAACCTTTAATCCAATATACAAAATAGGGAAGTCTCTAATACAAAGTCACTTCTTTGAGGCATGATTGGATTGTACCACCCCACATCAAAAAGGGTGGGAAAGGCTTAATCCCAAAACCAAGCCCCAGGCTATAAGGATTCTGCCTGCCTTTAGCCCACCCCCCAACACATATTAATATCACCTGGGCGGCGGCCTCCTCGCGGGCAGCGTCATCTTTAACAAAGTGAGCGTAATACATTTTATCTGCCCAACACCCCCCCTTACCCCTCTTTTCTGAAGAGAAAAAAACCCCTAAAGAGAGAGATTAAAGGGGCAAAACTTAGTAACTAATCATAGTTTAACTATAGTTCTCTGGAAGGACTGAGGCTACTACTTGCTAGACAGAGCAAAGAAGGTAAAACTTATCTGAAAACCTCCTCTTCCCCTTCCTTAAGAGCCTTTAGGAGACAATGTTTGCATATCTTAATTAAAAATTCCTACACTGATTCTAACTCTTCCTCCCCTCCTGGAGTCCTGAGAGTGACCTATACCTCTAGACAAAGGGATCACGAGCTCACTCCCCTTGCTTGAAAAACCTGCATTCTATAACATTTTATATGCTTTCTAATAATCATCCCTTTTGAAATCCTTTGTATGTATAAAAACTTGTAAACTAAACAAAGCCCCAACACTTTTAGCAAAGGTAATTTCATTTAGCTTCTCTCCTTATCCTAAATTAAACATTTCATTGTGGCAACAGGGATGGGGGGTAGACCCTAGAAGATTTGAGAATGTCTTTGCCAAGTATGTAAAACATTTATCACTACTGTGTTATCTTGTGGTCTTGATATGCGGGAATGCTTTCTCCTTTTAATAGATCCTATAGATAAATGTTGTAAGCTTGTTAGTAATTGACTATTGTACCATGCTCGCCCTCCTTACCCACCCCAAACAGTACTTGATTTTGTATAAAAGCAGGCTCAGAACTATATAAGAGCCTACATGATTTGGGACCGTGCCCCATGTAGCTAGCCAGTTAATTAGTAAACTCCTCAAATTTCTTCTGTATCCTGCCTTGGTGTCTCTATGTAACCCATGGATTAAAGTACAATTACTGGCGCCAGTTGACTCAGCGGTAGAGCGTCGGCCTGGCGTGCGGGGGACCCGGGTTCAATTCCCGGCTAGGGCACATACGAGAAGCGTCCATTTGCTTCTCCACACACCCCCCCCCTTCCTCTCTGTCTCTCTCTTCCCCTCCCGCAGCCAAGGCTCCATTGGAGCAAAGATAGCCTGGGTGCTGGGGATGGCTCCTTGGCCTCTGCCCCAGGCGCTAGAGTGGCTCTGGTTGCGGCAGAGCGACGCCCCGGAGGGGCAGAGCATCGCCCGCTGGTGGGCAGAGTGTCACCCTGGTGGGCATGCCGGGTGGATCCCGGTCGGGCGCATGCGGGAGTCTGTCTGACTGTCTCTCCCCGTTTCCAGCTTCAGAAAAATACAAAAAAAAAAAACATAAAATAAAGTACAATTACTTTACAACACCCTACCTCCCTTGTTGGGACTTAAGCTCCATCTTTTCCCCATGGTCCTAGCTATGAAAAAGTTCCCAGGGGACTCAGACCTGGACAGAGTTTCAGCCCGCCCCCTCTCATCCAGCTGATGGGTTACAAGCTTCAAGGCCAACCTATCTCCCTACAGTTCTCAGTCCTTCTTAGCCAATAAGACAGGACGGCAAATTCCACGACCACAGCCAGCACCACCCATGGCCCCAGAAGGCACTGAGGTGAAAATAAGGAGTACTCCTGCTCCCACAATGGTAATATCACCTCTACTGCCCCCCTCCACCCACAACCAAACAGGATCTTCCATCCTCTCCTCTGGACCCTCCTTTCCCTGTACCCCCCAGCCCTCTTGTGGTATCCTCTGTCGGGATACGTGTTTTCATTTTGGAAATGTCAGCCTTCCTGGAAGGCAAGAATGGGCTATACAGCAGTTAGAAGAGAGGCATTTCCATACTTCCCTCAACAATTTCAATACAGATGTCCTCAAGTTGTGTTCATATTCAAAGTTCTGAAAATGTTACTTTTTAGACACTTAGTATGCAAATCCTCATTTAGAGCTTACGTTATTTCTAAACGGCAATCATATTGGACAGAACTGACAAATCAGAGGGCTGCATCCTGCCGCTATCCGCTATCCCACCAAGGATTCCCCACACCCACGATTTTCTGCTCTGAAGCTCCTTTCACAACATGCCACACTGTTGCCACTCAGCAAATAATACTCCCAGCCACTTTCTACTCCCACACCATAAACATCTGATGGAAGCTCCCATCACACACACACACACACACACACACATACACACACACACACACACTCTGCAGACAGCATACCCACAACAGACCCACCAACACACACCGCCTGCATGAGGCAAATTCACCCCCACAGGCCACATAGAGTCACAGAGGAAAGGCCCCTGAGTCCATGATATGTCATTTCCAAGCCTTCCCGCCAGACCCTGTGGGGACCTCTGCACTTGGCACAGCCCTGTGTTCCGATAATAACAGCACCTGGTAGTACTGCTGGGTCACCAGACTTCACAGGATCGCCAGGTGATTCTGCAAGAATCATTTTATTTAAAATTTTATTCTAACTCTCAAGATAGGTATGATTTACCTCCATTTTACCAACAAACTGCACTGGGTTCAAAACACTTACGTTTGCCCAGGATCATATACCTAGAGGGCAATAGAGCTGGAACTCAACCCAACTGCCCCCCCCCTTCATGGAGCTTGAAGCTATTTCTAAATGAAGGAAGACGATGGAGACTTGAGCTAGAGATTTGAGCCTAGATATTAGGAGGATGCCAGAGGATGGTCATCGATAACACCAAAAATGCAGAAAGAAGAAGAAAGGGAGGGAGGGAGGGAGGGAGGGAGGGAGGGAGGGAGGGAGGGAGGGAGGAAAAATAGAGGAAGAAAGGAAGGCAGGGAAGGAGGGTGGGAGGGAGAAAAAATAGAGAAAGGAAGAAAGGAAGGCAGGGAAGGAGAGAGGGAGGGAGGGAGGGAGGGAGGGAGGGAGGGAGGGAGGGAGGGAGGGAGGGAGGAAAAATAGAGGAAGAAAGGAAGGCAGGGAAGGAGGGAGGAAGGGAGGGAGGGAGGGAAGACATCTGTCCTCTTCCATGCTGTTTACCCAACTAACAAAACGAAATGTGGAAGGAGAGCAAATTACCACTATAACCAAATAAAATCAGACAAATGCACAAGCAAAAGTCCTGCTTCTTTCTGTGAGAGGCTGTGCTAAATGTGACAATATTCCGTTTCCCAGCTCCCAGCAAGAGCCTGCCCATGCTCCCTGCTCCTCTGAGCCCTCTCTGACCACCGATGCCCTCCAGACCAAAAGTTCTCAGACTTTAATGTGTTAAAAATCACACAGATTTGCCCTAAGTAGCTCAGTTCGTTAGAGTGTCATCCTGAGATGTCAAGGTTGTAGGTTCGATCCCTGGTCAGGGCACATACAAGAAGCAACCAACGGATGCATAAATGGGTGGAATAACAGATCAATGTTTCTCTCTCTATCTCTCTCTCAATATAATTTTTTTTAATCTTAAAAACAAAGTCTGTTGGGTTGGAAAAAAAACAATCACACAGATTCCTGCCCACCCCCACCCCCAGAGATTCTGACTCAATAGGTCTGGGCTGTGCTCGAGAATTTGCATTTCTGACAAGTTCCCAGATGCTGCTGGTCCAGGGACCACTCTGAGTAGCACTGTTCTAGATTCTGATAGGACCTTTACAACATGATAGAACTGATCGCTTTTCCTGTTAGGTCATCTTGGTTCCCAGATACCTCTCCTCGGCCCTCTGTGTGGTCCTACCACCATCCTCAGAAGCTCCTGAAACCCCTTTCACAATGTGCCACAGTGTTGCCACTCAGCAAATAATACTCCCAGCCACTTACACACACACACACACACACACACACACACAGCCTGGAATGAATCCTGATCACAATTTGAAACTGCTACTCTGGCTTAAAAGGTCTCCTATCTTGTTTTGGCCATGAGACCCCTGAGCCTTGTACCCTAGTTCTAAAAACAGGGCTTCCCTCATAACCACTGTTCTCTCTGTCTTATTCTAACTCCCTGCTACTCCAGATTTCTTGCAGGACTGGGGCCTGCCCTGATTGGGCCAAGCCTCCTCCCTGTCAAGTCCTGCAGTCCCGAAGCCCCACAGGAGGCAGTCACATCTGCTGACCCACAGCCTCAGTGACAAGTGTCTGCTGCCCAGACATCTGTGTCTCACCCAACCCAGACTCCCTATTACTGAGCTGTGCCTGCCCCACGGAACTCTCAGCTTCCGGCCTGGTTCCACCCCTCACTGCCTGGACAATGAGCTCTGACTGTCTCACCTGTTGGAAAGATGAATCACCTGCCACATTCAGCACCTGGAGCTGGGACAGATCCCCTTAGGAGGCAGACCCTAGACCAGGCGTGGCCAACAGTTTTTGCCCCCGGGCCAGATTAGAACAAAAACTTTTTCATGGGCCTGACAAAATATTAAAATTAAAAAGTGTTAAATACAAAAACGATTCATTTAAGTAAACAAAATTTTATTATGTAATTTGTTTATGAATAAATGTGAGTGAGTGAAAAAAATTTTAATATACAATATTATTTTAATAAAAATATATTTTATGTCGGCCTAGTGTGCGGAGGACCCGGGTTCGATTCCCGGCCAGGGCACACAGGAGAAGCGCCCATTTGCTTCTCCACCCTTCCGCGGCGCTTTCCTCTCTGTCTCTCTCTTCCCCTCCCGCAGCCAAGGCTCCATTGGAGCAAAGATGGCCCGGGCGCTGGGGATGGCTCTGTGTCCTCTGCCTCAGGCGCTAGAGTGGCTCTGGTCGCAACATGGTGACGCCCAGGATGGGCAGAGCATCGCCCCCTGGTGGGCAGAGCGTCGCCCCTGGTGGGCGTGCCGGGTGGATCCCGGGCGGGCACATGCGGGAGTCTGTCTGACTGTCTCTCCCTGTTTCCAGCTTCAGAAAAATGAAAAAATATATATATATATATTTTTTTTTTTAATAAAAATATAATTACATACCATATAAATATCCAAACTGTATCACAATCAATCGAAACAATATTTAAATAATAGAATGAGCTTGAAAGGGTTATACTGCAAATAAAACAATTATTTCGTTTTACAAACAGCCTGGACACGTTTTCAGTTATCAACTGCAGCTATTGTCTATGCTATAGTGCCACCTGATTCAGCACACTTGACCACAAAAATAACGAATTGTTTGACCTTGGGTGCGCACTGGCAAACTCTGCCTAAAAGAATGTGGGTTTCACATCCCCGCTAAATGTCAAACAGTTCGTATCGAGTACAGACCAATACAAAAGTTGTAAGTCTTTATAATGGAATTTTTAAAAAAAATAAAGAAGTATCACAAATCCATTCGACCAATTATTGGAAGTTAATCCTAGATTAGTCACACGCGGAATTCTTTTCCACGTATCACTATCTTCTTAAATATCTCGATTTCCAATAATCAAAGACGCTTCCACTTCTGAGTAGCTGAGATTTTAAAGTAGCAGAGAATATTAAAAATTTAATCGCGGGCCGCATAAACTCATTACGCAGGCCGGATCCAGCCCACGGGCCGTATGCTGGCCATGCCTGCCCTAGAACATTCCCACTTCTGCCTCGCTATAAGAAAAAAACAACAGCCCATGCTTGTGTGATATGGTAGCTTTGTCTTGCATTTTGCATGTATTTCCCCTGCAACAACTGCTTGTGGATTTAAGTGTGGAGGTCGAGACCTGTGATGTGCGCACGTGGGCAGCATTGGCCCACCCTCTCTGGGTCGTCAATAAGGAGGAAGCAATGAGCAGTTTGATCCCTTGCCTGGTTGGCACCTGGAAATACATGGTCCAATTTGGAAAGCAGAATACCTTTTAATATCCCCTCCAGCACCTGCCACAGGGCTCCTCCCGGAACGGGCACCACATGAATAGTGAATGCATAAATGAACAAACGACAAAGGATGCCAGTTGGGTTGCGCCCAGTTCTCTTCTCTTCTTCGGTGTCTTTATCAGTATGCTCGGCAGGAAGAAAGCAACGTCCAAGCTGCAGAAGCTGAGAGAATGCCTCCAGGCCACACTTCCCACTAATCCCCGGCACGGATCTGGACCCACACATTCAGATGAGCTGTGGCTGCAACACGGCAATTACACCTGCACGGTGGTTCTCAGGTTTGCTTCAGATGCTTTTAACAGGAAGGGTTGTAGCCCTGGCTGTGTTTTTCAGTGGATAAAGTATCCTCCCGGCAAGCTGAGGTTGCAAGTTCAATCCCCAGTCAGGGCACATACAAGAAGCAACCAATGTTATACACAACTAAATGGAACTAAGTAGAACAACAAGTTGATGCTTCTTTCTCTCTCTCTCCCCCTCCCTCCCCCCCATCAATAGGGAAAAAAAAAATTTTTTTTTAAGAAAAGGATGTACCTTTCCCCACCCCACCCCTACTCCAGTCCTCATCCGTTCCCTCCTCCTAAGACCCCTTCATTTCTGTCACTGACCCAAGTAGGTGGGATGAACAGCTGCATGTGTGTTAAATTTTAAAGTATCTCCACACAACCTTTAATCACCTCACTGTCATTCCTTTGGGTTGGGTCCCCTAAGAGATTAAAATGCTATCAGGGAAAGTGATCCAAGAAGACATTAACACCTTAGCTCAAGCAAGCTCATCAAATTAGTCAAGACGATGTCTTGCAGACCTCTGAGGAGATAGGACAGAGCACAGGTAGGTTTTGATGGAGATGAGGAGTGTCCAGCAGCAGTTCCTGCTGCAAAAGCAGGTCTAGGTGCAACACCACATCGAGGAGTTTGTGTTCTCCGCCTGGCTTGCCACACAAACACCCCCGGAGCCTGGGAGAGTGGGCACAGGGCGGCCTGCAGGCTGCAGGCTGTGTGTCTCCTAAAGGTTTATGACATCCCCTGCAAGGGCTGGGTCAGGACCGCTTTGCAAAGCGCTGAGACTTTAGACTACCAAGTGACATGCGGCGATGCCCTGTTGGTTGAGTTTCGGTGCTACCGAGCTTTCTCAGTTCCAGGGACGGTTTCATGCTTGCAATGATCCCTGCGGACACCAGTCTTGCACGAGAGAGGCAGCTCATACCAGATTGCACACAGTAAGAGCCTCGCAAGGGCTGGGTTCCATGCTGCCAGCCGCAGGGGAAGTAAAATGGCTGACACGGCAGGAGACTTAAGCTTCTAACGTCTGGGATGTTTACCTCATTAAGCTGTTTTACATAACATCAGCCAAAAACAGAAAGAAAAAAAAATAGCTGGAGGGAGCCTGCTGGAGTTCAGACCCGGATTCTGAGTCCTTGGTCTCATATCCCTCCGAGACCAAGATGGGACCTGTAGGCAGCCCCTTCGTCCTGGCTTGGTGGCCTGGTCTGCGAAGGAGCCAGCAGGGAGGGAGCTCATCCTAGGAGCCCCCACAGCACCCTCCGAGGGGCATGGTGGCTGATATGAACAAAGAGGTGGTAGCTGTTATAATCATGTCTGCTCTTTTTTGTTTTGTTTTGTTTTGTTTTTTTGTTTTTGTTTTTTTTTTTTTGAAGCTGGAAACGAGGAGAGACAGTCAGACAGACTCCCGCATGCGCCCGACCGGGATCCACCTGGCACACCCACCAGGGGCAACGCTCTGCCCACCAGGGGGCGATGCTCTGCCCCTCCGGGGCGTCGCCCCGCCACGACCAGAGCCACTCTAGCGCCCGGGGCAGAGGCCAAGGAGCCATCCCCAGCGCCCGGGCCATCCCTGCTCCAATGGAGCCTTGGCTGCGGGAGGGGAAGAGAGAGACAGAGAGGAAGGAGAGGGGGGGTGGAGAAGCAAATGGGCGCTTCTCCTATGTGCCCTGGCCGGGAATCGAACCTGGGTCCCCCGCACGCCAAGCCAACGCTCTACCGCTGAGCCAACCGGCCAGGGCCTGTCTGCTCTTTTTATCCCAAGCCTTATGGTCCCGCATTCATCCTGTCGTAACCAGGGATAGCTGAGGACCCGGGATCCAAGCAACAACTCGGGCTGCGAGGCAAGTCCAGTGGGTAGATGAGCAGGCTGGCCCAGGAGCTGCCAGGCCAGTCCATCAAGAAAGCAAAAGGCAGGTGCTATTGGACAAAGAGCTAACTTAGGTCCAAGACCAGAAGGCCGAGGCCAGTGGAGAGAGGCAAGGAGCAGCCTGGAGCCCCAGAGGCGGGTGGTACCGGGGGTGTGGCTGGAGGGAGTCATAGACACACCAGGAGGCTGGACATAGACACACCACATCAGGGGCAGGACTGCTAATTCTGAAAGAGGGGAGGGTGTGAAAGAGGCCCTGGGAGCGGCCAGGTGAGAAGGGACCAGGTAGGGCGGGACCAAGCAAAGTAAGAGTTCAATGCCAACAGCCACACCAGAGCAGCAGGACAGGCTGAGTTCTTACCACACAGCCTGGGCAGGGGCTGGTCCCCAAGACTAAACTAATTAATCTACAGGTCCCCACTGTGTGGGGACAGAGCCAAATGTGTCATTCACGGGTCTGCACCAGACAAGAAGACAGTCTGGATTTTATTTCTTCTCCCTCTTGGCCTCATGTCCACGAAATGTCCTTGCTCCTCCCCAAGGCCCCCTCTCCTGTCTTCTCCCTACCTGCTTAACTACCTGTCTCCTTTCCCCTGATCCCACTGTCCAGGGCCCCTTGTGAGTGAGTGTCTGTGTCTACGGGGGTGGGGTGAGTGCCCTCAGGAGCACAGCGTGGGAGCAGGGAGGCGGGGAGACGGTCATCTCTCTTTCTCCCTCCCTCCCTGGCCAGCTGGGAATGTGCCATGTGACCACCCAATCTAATTAGCTGAAATATCAAGTCCTGACAGAAGGAGGCTTTAAAACAAACAAATAAATAAACAAACAAACAAAAATCCTCCAGCATTCCTGGCTCTCAGACTCTTGAAAGATAACAAAGGTGTGATTGCAGGGAAGTGAAGATCAGGCTCCCCAATTCCCACAGCTGGGGGCAATTGACTGGGGTGGGAAGAACTACATCTTTTTTTTTTTTAATTCAGTGATAGGCGGAGAGCAGAGACAGACTCCCACATGCTCCCTGACCGGGATCCATCCAGCAAGCCCCTTACCAGGCGATGCTCTGCCCATCTGGGCCAGGGCTCCATTTCTCGGCAACTGAGCTATTTTAGCACACCTGAGGCAGAGGCCATGGAGCTGTCCTCAGTGCCCAGGGCCAACTTTGCTCAAATCATTCTAGCCATGGCTGCAGGAGAGGAAGTGGGGAGAGAGTGAAAGATGGAGAAGCAGATTGTCATTTCTCCTGTGTGCCCTGACTGGGGATCGAACCCTGACTGGGGATCGAACCCAGGACTTACACGTACTGGGGATCGAACGCTGTACCACTGAACCAACCGGCCAGGGCTGGGAAACTCCATCTTAAAAATGCCGAGCAGCATGAGAAAACCTGAGCTCACAGGCACTGCATCTCAGGGCTCCGACCCAGAGGGAACCTCCATGGCAGCTGCCCAGAGTCCCTGCCAAGCAGATTGGGAGATCTGGCAGTGAGAAAGGGCTGCCTGTCTCACATCTTCCAGGGGGAGACCCCTGCAAGCCCCCCCAGAGTCTACTAGTGCAGCCCCAGGCCCAGCTGCCCGGACCATGCCTTCTCCGACTCCTGTATGCTTGGTCCCCATCATGGGTACCCATCATGTGTGGGGGGGCTCCCCTCCCAGTCATCTCTCCTTGCTCTGCTACTGGGCAGTGTCCCAGCCCCTGGCTGTGCTAAAAGGACATGTCAAAGGGTCCAGTGGCAGTGAGAGCAAAGGCCGAGCCACTCGGATGACCTCAGCGGCTCTTGGCGGTGGTGCAGGACACAGAATTCTGCAAACAAGCACTGTACGCTCACACCGAAGAGCCTGCGGAAGGAGATAGCACCATTTAAGATGCCGCGGCCATGCCAGCCTACTACTACCCTGACCCCTGCTCATCTGATTCTGTCGTATTCAGAACATTAAGCCAGAAAACTCATCAGAGAGTGCCACTGGCCAAGTTCATCCCCTGCCGTCACCACCCTGTCCTCGGCCCGGTGGCACTTGTCTGTCCTGCTCTAGCTCTGGAAGTGGCCAGAGGATCTGGGTCAGGAGCGCAGTGCACGCAGAGCCCACAGAGGTTGGGCGAGCGCTGCCCAGTCACTGGGGCCTGAGGGGAGGCAGCAGGCAGGCAGGGTGGCGGGTGGGCTGCCCTGGGCAGGCAGCCAGGCCTGGGTGAACTGAAGGCTCCAGTCCCAACTCCAGGACTTCTGCCTTTTGCCAGGGAGCTCCGGCCAGGGTGGGAACGACAAACTAGGGACACACAGTATGTCACCTGCAAATGAGGTATTCAGACCTCATACATGGAGACCAACACACACACACACACACACACACATACACACACACACACACACACAGGGGTTTGATTTTTCTGGCCTTCCCAAGGTGGTTATTATCTCTTTACACTTGGATTTGAAAGCCTTCCACTTGCTGGTCACCTGACCAGAGGGTGAATGAGCTCAGACCAGGTAGTTAAACTTCTCATGTGTGGGGCTGGCTGCTCCAAACCTCAGCATAAGTTTTGAACTAAACTGCTTTTCCCATCGGAAATGTTTTCCCACATCCACAGTTGATGATCACATGCAAATTCCTGGTGAAAAATGTATAACCTAAGTCAGGGGTCCCCAAACTTTTTACACAGGGGTCCAGTTCACTGTCCCTCAGACAGTGGGGGAGGGCCGGACTATACAAAAAACTATGAACAAATCCCTATGCACACTGCACATGTCTTATTTTAAAGTAAAAAAACAAAACAGGAACAAATACAATATTTAAAATAAAGAACAAGTAAATTTAAATCAACAAACTGACCAGTATTTCAGTGGGAACTATGCTCCTCTCACTGACCACCAATGAAAGAGGTGCCCCTTCCAGAAGTGTGGCGAGGGCCGGATAAATGGCCTCAGGGGGCTGCATGCAGCCTGCAGGCCGTAGTTTGGGGACCCCTGACCTAAGTTAACCAAAGTCCAAAATATTTACCAGAAGTTTGTTTCAGGAAAAAGAAAAAGAAAAAGAAATCCAACATCTTTCCTTTGGCAGAAATGATCTACTGAGAAAAATTATAGAATGTACGCTGTTCTGGTCAAATTATAATAAAACAATAACCAATCTCATATCAAGGCAATGTATTTGATCCCACTGACAACATAAAAAAAATTAAAGACTCTCCAGTAAAAAAGTGAGTCTGATTTTTTTTTTTTTAATGTCCAAAGCTTGATGTTAGGAGTGTGGTAATCTTGGTAGTTTCTACTTTATTTCCAAAGGGGTTTCCGGCCCACTTCCCACCTAATGCCGTCAACATCTGACCTTTGAAAATTAAAATGGACGTTTCCTGTGCTTCCCCATTATGCCAGCATTGCCAATAACACGCAGCACCAACCTCAGATGAGACAGGTGCTCACCTGCCCTGTGGCTAAAAATAGCTGTCATGAATGTCAGGGCCAGCAAATGTTCTGTGGCCGCTTCTGAGCCCATTAGGCCCTTCAGTAAAGGAGGCAGGTGAGCCTCACAGTGAACAGCAGCCCCCCACCCCCACCCCCCCGCACCCGCACGGGGTACCTCAAACCTTTGCAAATGTCAGTGGCTGAGGCAGCTTTGACCGGTTAAAAATAGATGTGTGAGCACCCCAATTCACAGCGTAAACTGCACACGGGATTTTTGCACAATCCAGCAGCACCGCAGTGCAGGGATGAGGACACCAGGGAGACCGGGCCGAGAACATCCCACACACCTTAGCATTTAGTCTCCTCAGTGGAACGCATTTTCAGTGACGCCGCCAGGAGTGACCTCATTGAATTCCAGATGTCCACGGCGTAGCCAGCCCACACAGCTCTACCAGGTCTCCCTCGAAGGGAGCCTGTGCAACCGACACTAAAAGAAGTCACCTTACAGAAAAAACATTCACAAACGATCTTCATGGCTTGAGGCAATTTTACTCTATCGTAATTGTTGTGTTGCCTTGTAATTGTTTGCTGAGTGAATGTGGCTCTCTTCCCCTCACCCCCTTCTACCTCCAGATGTGAGCTCCCGGAAGACCTCCCAGGGGCCTCAGTAGCTGCTGTGTGCTGGATACATAAAGAAACTCAGCACCTTTGGTTGAATTGAGTGAATTTGAGTCGAAGCTCCTATGTCAATAACTTCCTTCTTTGATTCCATTAGGACCCCCGTAACTTAAATGCTATGTATAAGTGGCTACACAGCAAGGCTCATTGTGTGCCCTGAACATCCCTTCAGGCGTCTGTGACTGACTGCACTAGTCCCGTGCAATGTGAAATGGAAGCAGGCACGGCCAGGTAGTTATGAAGTCAGATCTTGGCACATCTACCTCCAAAAAGAAAATGAAGAGCCCCATCATTAGACACTCGAGGGCAACTCTCACATTAGAACTAAATAAGCACATGGTGTGCTTCGCTGATTGGCTAACACACAAGGATGGTCTCTGAACAGGGCCCTCTGTCCCCATGTGCTGGTTACTGCCTCTGATAAATGACAAAGCTTGTAGGGGCAACTGTTTGGGTAATGCCTTTCCATCCACGGATGCCTGCCTTATGATTTTGGGCCAGTGTCATGGACTAACGACCATCCGGACACCTGGCCACAATCTTCTTCTGGAGGCCCATGAATAATCAGTCTGTTCTGTTTCAGTCTACTTGTCTCTCCCCCCCCCCCCAACCCAAACTAGGGATGTCTGATGAAAGCCCAACCATCCAACCAAAAAATGAAATACCCACTGCTAGACGCCAGGCATGCCAAAGATAACCAGGCAACAATAAGGTGAAAAAAAAAATACTCATGGCCTTCTTCAAAGTTTACCATCCTTGTTAAGAAACAATAAAAGGCCCTCCTTCACATATCAATGTAAAGTGAATCTTAACCTTGAGACATATGAAAAAAAAACTGGAGTAGCAGAGAAATGACCAATGTAACAAAGGAAGCAAGGCGCTCACTAGGCGTAAGGATGTGCTCGCCTGAAGAACCATGCCAGCCATGAGGGTGAGCCTTCCTGACGCGCACAGCAGGCACCCGCCCCCGTGGAGCAGAGGGTAAAAATAGCTGGCTAACTCTGCGTGCTCATTAAGTTCCCCTTCCGTCATAATTTATGTCTCTGAGGATCGCTGATCAAGAAATCTCCCCAACAACATAAGCAGATATTGTGATCTTGGCTGGGTGACTGCATGAGAACCAGGGTCCCAATGCCCATCATGCCAGGGGAAACAGAAACTTGTAAGTCGAAGACCAGGTCCTACCCCTTGGTGACCTCACTCAAATGCCAATTCCCAATGCGGTGTAGCCGGGGATGAACAGGTTGCCACAATAATGCTCCACGCAACCTGGAGACATGCTAGAATTAAATCCTAGGGGTCGGCTTGGTCAGGGAGGTGAAGGCTTAGATGCCTGCCAGGGTAGTGAAGGAAGATCACTGTTCCTTGACTCATGGCTAGTTGTTTTTTTGGTTTTGTTTTTGGTCTAGTTTTAGAAGCCAACTCCTCCAATCTATAACCTATAATGCAATCAAAACCAAATGAGGCAATGCTGACCCACAGATGTTGACACTTGAAGGAATTGCCACCATGTTCTGAGACGCCCACTGGTCTCAGAAGGAGGTGCATCCAACTGTCCAGACCAAGCTATCGATGGGCCTTCAACACCCTACACCCCCGCCAGCCGTCCAAAGGTCACGGTCAAAGAGAGGAACTCAGGTGTACTTACGCAGGGCATGCCACTCATCCTGACGGATGGTCTTGGTGATGTTGAAAGTGAGGTTCCTGGGGATGGTGGCTGAGGAGTAGTGGTATTTGATATACGTGCATCGCTCGATTTCTCCTGGCAAAGACAGACAGAAAACCAAACGTTAATGAGGCAGCAACCATTTGGGGGCTAGTTTCCAGGATCCAATTTTCTGTCCTGGGGAAAAGGTCTGGTTTCATACTGAGCCTGGAGACACCTACAGTTGATACACAGCAGTGACTTTGACTCCAAAAGAGCAGGAGAGTAGATCTAGAGTCAAACACCACTGATGGAGATAGAAAAGCACACACCGGCATCACTCAGAGGTGGGGAGAGCCACAGTTGAGGCTGATAGCATGCTGAGAAGGTGGGACCCACATTTGTTTCATCTGAAGAAAATCAACTTACAGGTCAAGGCATCAAAGGACATTAACAGTTTGCACCACCACCCCACCCCATCCCGGACCAACAGAGAGCAGGCTTCAACCTTAATAAGGTCATCTGCGCTCATGACATGCACTGCCTTGTGGAATGCCAAGCCATTGGGGGCCTCTTCCCTTTTCTCTGTCCCATCCCCCAACCTCACCTCTGAACACAAAGCATCCAGATCAACCTGTATCTCCTCAAATCAGTCTTCTCTCCGATTTCTTGGACAAAATTACAGCCTCTGAACATGCTCAACGCCTGGCCCGCTAGGACCTTTACTGGTAAGTTCTTATGGATCGAGGCATGCTTTGTTAGCCAAAGTATCTAAATATTCCTGGATCTTCCAGCAGAGGTTCTCAGTGTGGCTCTGGGACCAGGACGCCAGCAGCCTCCGGGGGTGTGCTAGAAATGTAATTTTCCAGGCCTGACTGCAGACCTACTGAATCAGAAACAAGGGGTCAGGACTGCAATCTTCATTTTAATAAGCCCTCCAGGTGAGTGTGCTGCACACTTCACATTGGAGGAGCTAATAGAATTGCCAATGTATTAATTCATAAATCCACCGTGTTTGCAAATGCCAACAGGAAGGCGCGATTAGGAGTTCTTCCCTTGACACGGGCAGCCCCTGCAGGCATCCCTATTGACGCTTGCTCATCTGAGAGATATTAAAACTCCATGTCAGGACATAGGGAAGAATCAGGAAAGGAGTGGCTTTTAAAGGTTAGGGGTTTTAAAATTTGGTTTTGCACCTGAATGGATTTGGAGGGTAATCCATTTTGCACCCCACTGATTTTCAATTTCTAAGTGGTGGCAGCTGATTGAATTGTTTGACCCCCGGTTCACTGTCAGCGGGGAACCTGGCCACCGGCAGGCTGAGTGCAAATAATTTAGACGGTGGCTCTCATGAAACCAATGCCTTATTGTCGATCATAACTGGACAACTGCCCAACCGCCAGGTATTGGCAGACGCTCCTCCCGCGGGAGAGACGCTGTCCAAAGCAGCAAAGTTTGGGGAAAGTGTTATATACACTCTTTCCTTGAAACCCACATGCTCCAACGTTTATTACTCGCAGGACCTCCCACCCTACGCCCCACAGTCAGCCCACAGCCGCCCCCTCTTTAGAGTGTCCCTCCTCCATGACACCCAGCTGGCCACTAAATTCAGTCAGTTCCACCTCAGAAATGTCCCTGGACCCAGCCTCGCCTCTCTGCCGCAGTCACACAAATACAAGGACCCATCTCAACGATCAGCCATGCTCACTGAGGACTTACTAGGTCCTTGCCATGCACTCTGTTGACAGCGGTTTCCACCTTTACTCACATCACGGTGCTCACAGAGAAGAAGTATGTGAGGCACTCGGATAAACAGACGCCCCTGTCGGGCCCTGCCCAGCCTCCCTATCGGATAGAGAAACCTACATCCGCCCACTTGTACCCCATTCACATCCTGTACTTATTCCCCAAGCAGAAACTCTGTTATAAACACAGTCTTACCTAATGCTTCACACCACCCAATTCAGGAGGCGTCATTATGATCCCCACCCCTGTTTCAGAAATAAGGTTATGTAACTCACCCAAGGAAGTAGCAGCTCCAAGGTTGGAACCCAGAACTGTCTGTCCAGAGTCTCCCTGCACCCGGCCACCCTCTCCACAGTGGCCTGGGGTGTATTCCAGATAGGAGCACACGGTTTTCTTTATACCCAGGGTACCCCACGCTCCTCGTCGGAGTCCCAGCCCCCACGCCAGCTCCCCTTCAGCCCAGTCATCACACACCCTGGGCTCCAGCCACGTGGCCCTTCCCCCGTTGCCCTGGCTACGCCCTACCTGTTCAGGACTCTGCACCTCCTCTCCTCCCTGCCTCTCTTCATGTGACACATATCCTCTTGTCCTGAGAGGAAGCCCAAACGGCAGCTGCAAGGCAAAGCCTTGCTTCTATCCACAGCATCCCGCAGTAGGCATCACCCGCCCCCCCCGCCCCATTCTCTGGTCCTGCTGCAGCAGGCACACCAATGGGCTGTGATTTATCTGTTTACACACCTCACTCCCCCACTAGATTATGAGTTTCTCAAGGGCCGGGACTTGTCTTATCCATTCATCTTTATCTCCCGAGTTCCCGGCACAGGATAAGCATGATAACATGTGCTCTGAAGGAAGAAATGACTAATAGAAGGCACCCTTCCCAAAGACCACAGCGGGCAAGGGATCCAACTACTTCCATTGGACGCCAGGGATGGAAATAACTGAGGCCAGTTTGAATGTAGTGAGTAAAAGGAGGTGACTGCTGCAGAACTCTGTGAGGCCACAGCAAATACCTCCTCCCTGTGTGGGCAAGGGAAGGAGAGACTTGTCAATCACAGTCGGGCAGAAGAAGTGGCAAATGCACAGGGAAGCGTCTCACTGCACCTTGTAGATGTAACCCAAGGGGCCGATAGGGCAAGATTTTACAAAAAGAATAAGAAAAGAAATAGAAAATATATAATGGGCAGAGGATCATAACAAGAACGCCATCAGCAACTGCCTTGGCCATGCACTATCTGGCCACGTAGCATTGAGCAGGGGTGCCCTGCACAAGGATACCTCCTGGGGACAGGAGGTTTCAGCCCCAGCTGCTGCCCCACTGGCCACTCTGTGCACCTGCTGAGGTTCGGGGCGTGCCCCTACCAGAAGGGCTGCCTTCACCTAATTTGCACAGACGTGTCACACAAACTAGCAGCCACCCTACACGCAATGACTTCAAGATCGCACAAAAACACTCCCGGACTTAGCTTCGGAGACCCAAACAAAATCCCACCGGTCACAGCCAGGTAGACGCCCACTGCTAACACCTGAGAAAAGTGCCCGATTTGTCAAGGAAGCTCAGGTTCTCTCGTCATTAAAACTAACCAGACCAATGGCCACAGGCTCCAGGCAGGCTGCAGTCGCCTCTCCCTTAGGCTCAATCACCCCAGGGCACCCCACCAGAGCAAGGAGCACAGACCGGCACCTCAGGTGGCCGGCCAGGGAGCCTGCCGGAGCCTCTGCCCCAGCCGGAGCCCCGTTGGAGGCCTCGCTGTTTGCTTTGCCTCAGGGATGCAAGCATCCTGCTTTGACAGCAATTAAATTGAAAAAACTCAAATATTGCCTAGGAAGAAAGGCAAAATGTTTACCCATGTGTCTGTGGGTCCTGTCAGTGTGCCGGGCTTCCATAAACACAAGCACCATCTGGGCACTGAATTCATGTGCCCAGAATGTGGGCTCCCCAGTACAAACAGGTTTCCCCGCTACGAACGAACGAACGGTGTGGAAGCCCGCAGGCTCACCTGGGAAGGAGAGCACACCAGCCTTCCAGACTCCTGCATTCCAGCCCAGAGATTGTTCTTCCCCTCAGGAAGCCTCATCCAGTGAGGGGAGAGGGGTTTGGGGGGTAAGGGACCACTTCATACCTTCAGCCAGCCTCAGCTGTCTGAGCTGGTGACCCTCCTGCATGTCAGGTTTCCAGACAGACAGAATACCCAAATGGGTAACTGCGGGGAGCTTCAAAAAGGGACAGTGCAGGGACCTGGTGCTGGCATAACCCGGAGGCCCAAAGAGGAGAGCTGTCACCTGAACAGGGAGAGGATGGCCATGTAGGAAAGGTGATCCAGCCTTTAGCAGAGGGTCACAGCCATCCTGGGGCAAGGGTTCGGGGTGTAAACACCCAACCTCTCGCTCCCCTCACCTTCATCTCCCACCGGTGCCCCCCAATAGCTGAACCCGACTAGAAGCCAGAGGGCAGCCCAGCCTCCAGGAGCAGAGAGGCGGGCGAGGCTCTGGGGCTGGGTCCTGGGGACAGACAGAGCCATCCAGCTCACTCCCCCGAGGCCAGATGAACAAGGGCACAGATGGACCCTGGGACATGACGACACAGAGGCCAAGAGGGGGTGGGGTGGGGAAGGCACACAAACACTGAAGTGTGGCTCTGACCACACCTTACAATGATACCAGGACACGGTCTTCCTCTCCCGCGTGTCTACTGTTAGCGAGATGGGGGTCCCACGCACTGGTCGGAGGAGTCTAGTCTATGCCCTGGAGTTACAGAGCAATAGCGGGGACCTCCTCACGTAGTGATTTTAGCGGCAGCGCTGAGACCCACCCCCACTCCATGGAGAACTATCTTCCCTAAGCAGGGCCGCAGTACTTTAAATTCTCCCATTAGAAAGTCATTCCTTTGGGTCAGATATTGTTCTTTCAGGCACTCATTTTTTTTTAAATACTTTATTTATTGATTTTACAGAGACAGGAGAGAGAGGGGAGCGCGGAATGGGAAGTATCAACTCATAGTTGCTTCATGTTAAATTGATCATTGCTTGCTTGTTGTATGTGCCTTGACCATGGAAGCCCAGGGTTTTGAACCAGCAACCTTGGCATTCCAGGCTGAAGGTTTATCCGCTGCACCAGCACAGGCCAGGCCAGGCACCCATTTTTAAAGCTCTTTTTAAATAAGTCTGAAGAGGTAGCATGAGTCACTGATGTCTAGGTATGAATGCGATTCCACGACCCCCTTCCTCCAGACCAGAGGGACCTCGAGCCGCAGAGGCCCCTAGAGAAAGGAGAGGCTGAGGAGGCAGGAAGGAGCCATGGTAGCTCGTGAGGGAGGCTGAGGGTATACTCCAAAGGCAAACCCACAACTTAAGCAACTGAGGAAGAGTCAAAAATGGAACACACACCCCCAACCCCTCACTTTAAAAGTGAGTAGCCCTGGACGGATAGCTCGGTTGGTTAGAGCACTGTCCCGAAGCACAGAGGTTGCCAGTTCAATCCCTAGTCAGAGCACATACAGGAACAGACCAATGTTACTCTCTCTCTCTCTCTCTCCCTTCCTCTCTCTAAAATCAATAAAATAAATATTTTTAAATAAATTTTTAAAAAAGTAAAGTGACTGGTGCAGTCACTATGGAAAACAGTTACAGAGTTTCCTCAAAAAATATATAGTAAAACTAGAAATAACATAGGGCCAGTAATTCCACATCTGGGTATTTAGCCGAAGGAAGTGAAATCACTATCTCAAAGAGATATCTGCATCTCCATGTTCATTGCAGCATTATTCACAGTTGCCAAGACATGAAAACAATCCAAGTGTCCACCGACAAATAAATGGATTGAGAAAATGTGAGAGCCTGACCAGGCAGTGGCACAGTGGATATAGCGTCAGACTGGGACACAGAAGACCCAGGTTCGAAACCCTGAGGTCACTGGCTTGAGCACAGGCTCATCTGGCTTGAGCATGGGGTCACTGGCTTGAGTGTGGGATCATAGACATGACCCTGTGGTTGCTGGCTTGAGCCCAGAGGTCACTGGCTTGAAGCCCAAGGTCGCTGGCTTGAGCAAGGGGTCACTCACTCTACTATAGCCCCCTAACCCCCATCAAGGCACATATGAAAAAGCAATCAGTGAAAAACTAAGATGCCACAACAAAGAATTGATGCTTCTCATCTCTCTTCTTCCTGTCTATCTGTCCCTATCTATCCCTCTCTCTGTCTCTGTCAAAAAAAAAAAGACTGTGTGAGAGAGAGAGAGGGAGGAGGGAGGAGGGAAGTGGGAGGAGGGAGGAGGGAGGAGGGAGAGACAGAAAGCCATTCACACAATAAAATAGTATTTAAACGTAAAGAAATGAAACCCTTGCCACTTGGGACAACATGAATGGACTCTCAGGGCATTGTGCTAAGTGAACTAAGTCAGACGGAGAAAGACAAGTACCATATAATCTCACTTACACGTGGAATCTTAAAAAACCAAACTCACAGATACAAAGAACAGATTGGTGGTCTCCCAGAGGTAGGGGCGGTGGGGGTAGAGAAAATGTACAAAAGTTACAAACTCCAAGTTATAAGATAAATACTTTCTGGAGACGTAATATGCAGCATGGTGACTATAGTAAACAATACTGCACTGTATATTTGGAAGCTACTAAGAGAGTAAATCTTAAAAGTTCTCATCATAGGAAGAAAAGTGTAACTATGGGAGGTGTCGAGTGTTAACTAGATTTACTGTGGTGATCATTTTGCAATATGTACATATATCAAATCAGCATAATGCACCCCTTAAAAACTAATACAATGTTATGTCAATTATATCTCAAAAATGGGGAGAAAGTAGAGTGATTCAGGCTGGTTATGTGATGGTCAAACTTATTCCGGAAAAGTGGGGTTAGACAATATTTAAACGGTTTACTTATCGTAGGGCTTTAAGAGTTCCAATGGATATTGTGACTCCCCAGAAGGGACAGATATGGCACATAGACATTCCCAGACTCCTCTGACCCAACATCCTTTTTTATTCAAAGAGCAGTTCCTACTGCTAGACCGTGAGTTCATCAAAATCGGAAACCAAGTCTCTTGTTTACATTTCCCCCGCCCAGGGCCAGGCAAACCATCCGCACACAGCGAGCCCTTGGTATATATTTGGATGAACGACAAATGAACATCAGGGTGTGTTGCTTGGTCAAATAATCTACAAGGTAAGCAGAGTGGTTGGCTCTGAGGATTTGCCAGTCTCTTCTTGGAAATGACCAGCAGAGCACGCCCAGGGTGGCGTGTGCACAATGCCTTGAAATAAATGAAGGATCTCTGTGGACAGAACCAGAGCAGTGGCTCTCCTCGAGTTTGGCCACAGCGGCATGGGGTGGCCTGCCGGAGTACAGGGGAGTCACACTCATAAGGGCAGCCCTCACTGATGGGGTGAGAGCCACAGAGCGAGCACCCCGTCCTCTGGAGGATAACTGTGGGGTGCACTCTGCACAGTTACTCAGAGGTTTACCTCAGAGACCCAACCTGAGGCTCACACTGCACGTGTCATTGGTTTCTCCTCCCTCCCGCCCCTGCTTCCTGGAAACCCCAAGTCCTTGTCTGAGGCTCTACTTTGGGGGGAGGGCAAACTGAGAAGGATCACCGACAGGAGAGTAGCGTACATGGTTTACGTGTTCGAAACAGCGTGGGTGGTAATGAGGAGATGGAAATGGTCCAACTTTGTCCTGAGGTCACTTTGAAGGGTGACACAGGCACTTAGAGCTGGGGAGGCTCCTCTCTTTCCATCTCAGCTTCCCCACATCCTCCGTGTTCCTTCCTTCTGTTGGTACCCGAGCACCCTAGAGACCAGGGGCGGACCACCAGGCCACGTCTGAGAGTCCACGTGGTTGTATGTCTCCTTCCCCTATTCAATGCCTTCCAGATGCCAGACACTCATTTTATCCCATCATCCTCACAACAAGGTAAACATTAGAGAAATGACCCTGTTTGACAAAGAAGGAGAGAATCTGGACAGATGAAGGCCCGCCCCGCCCCACCCAGCAGCGGGGAGGGAAGCCAGCGTCTCCCGGAGTGACCGCGGAGGTTTCTGACTCCATAGCTATAACCATCGGCTGCCTGGGTGAGGATTCCCCAGGAACAAAGACCACTGTGCCGCCACAGGGCCTCGTACGTGAAGGAGCTCGAGACGTCTACTGATGAAGGAAGAAAGGGAGGAAGGGACGTCACTCATGTCTTGTCTGCTGCTCCTCTTCCCACAGTGCCAACAGCAAGAGCCCAGAACACTGGAGTCTGTCCCACTGACCGGCTCTGGCCTCAGCCGGCTGCAGCGCTGGCCTGCATGGTCTCACTTTGACGTCTGTCTCGCCCACTGGGCTGACAGTTCTTAGTCATCTTTCTAGCCCGAGGCCTACGCTCTGTGCTTAATAAGTGGAAAGATTAAGTAGAAAGCAGAAGAACATAGGAAAAAATGAAAACCAACATTCTTTTAAGAGATGAAACCAGTTAAAGCTTCAATCTTGGACTTTGTCTCCTCTCTAAAGAGCATTTTCTCAAAAGAAAAATGTTGAAATTATATCTCAGCAGACAGAGGAAATAGGGAGACTCTCGTAGTGAATCATGAAAGCTGTGTAGCAGATTTACCGACATTGTTGACTTCTTTAGCCCACTACAATGGGGGGTAGGGGAATGGAGGAACACACAGGAGTTGAGGGGGTTAAAGGTTTGACATTAGAAGCAAAACTGTGTCTCCAATGAAATGGGAAGGAAGGAAACCAGGAATGTCCCAAGCGGTTCAAGGAAGGAAAATGGGGCTTGGGGTTCTCATCCCCACCCCAAACCTATGTCCCCAGGTGGGGCAGGAAGGGAACAGGAATCAGGAGGACACACCTTGGACAACTCCACCAACTAACCATGTTGATGGGAGCTCTTGTTATTTAAGATATAACTCTTCAGCCTGACCAGGTAGTGGCACAGTGGGTAAAGTGTTGGACTAGGTTGCTGAGAACCCAGATTCGAAATCCTGAGGTCGCCGGCTTCAGCACAGGTTCATCTGGCTTGAGCGCAGGGTCTCTGGCTTGAACGTGGGATCATAGATATGACCCCATGGTTACGGCTTGATTATGGTTATGTCTTGACCATGGTTGCTGGCTTGTGGCCAAAGGTCACTGGCTTGAAGCCCAACCCAAGGTCACTGGCTTGAGCAAGGGGTCACTCACTCTGCTGTAGCTCACCCCCATCAAGGCACATATGAGAAATCAATCAATGAACAACTAAGGTATCACAATGAAGAACTGATGCTTCTCATCTCTTTCCCTTCCTGTCTGTCTATCCCAGGGGTCTCAAACTCGCGGCATGTGGCCCGCCGAACAATTTTGTACTGATTTTTTTTTGTTTTCAACTGCAGTGAGAAGTGTTGAGTAACAGTTGCCTTTTGTAGACCTAGTGCGGCCCACCGAACGGCTGTGATCTTGCTCTGCGGCCCACATGCTGAGTTGAGTTTGAGACCCCTGGTATCTGTCTCTCTCTCGGTTTCTGTCAAAAAAAAAAAAAAAAGATATAACTCTTCACATAAGCTTATTTCAAGTCACCCCCCACCCCTCCCATGCCTCCTCTTTAGCTCCTCACCCCCCAGGCCAAAGGGTCTGCAAGGTTGAGGACTGCCACAGGCCCCACCAGAAATAATGTTTCCTTTCCTTCAGACCGAGAAAGAGCGTTATCTACGTTTTTATTTTTAATAGTTTCATAGGCTTTCCACTGTGTATGCTTTGTTTTTTTTGGTGCTCGTGGTATTGGCATGACCTTTTTAGCATCGTTTTGCATGTACTGCATAGATGGAATCCTAAATATTTAATTCCTCCTTTCTGCTCTACATTGCATAAATGTTTGTTATGAGCAGTGTTCGGGGTGGGGGGCATGATTCACACATATAGACTTTCATTGTTAAGAACGCTACTCCTGAGTGCCAGCCCCCCTCCACATACCCCACCAACGCGTTTCTGACCCCTCACTCCATCCCCAAACACCTTTCTACTGGCTACTATTGTCACAGTGACTTGTATATTAATCATGCCTCTGTAGTAAAAGCTTTGAGATGGGAGAGTTTGTGTTTTCCATCTTTGTATATATACCTGATGGCCAAAAGAGTACTTTGAGTATTATTACTCAATTTAACAATAGCTCATGCTCCATGAATGCTTTCTAAGCATTAGGTATCACTCAAGAAACTTTATTATGCAGCATTATCTCGTTTAAACCTCAAAGGTAGGTCCTGTTAACATCCCCATTCCACAGATGAGGGCACTGAGGTTTAGAGAGGTGTCCGTCCTGCCCAAGACGCCCAGATACAACATATCACAGGCGGATGCAGTCCCACCCAACATGCTTCCACTTGTGAAGAGAAATTGGAAGGGGAAATCAAACTTTTCAGAAAGACAGAGGCCCTCCAAGGTTTTCTATGGGGAACAAGTAAAGCGAAACTTTCCCATTTGCTGGGATGTCTGGCACCAAGACTTTGCTGCTCTTATCAGACGAAGACAGGGCACATGCTTCCATAGTTCCCCTAATGAGTGGGACAGAGGACAGCTCCTGCCGGCCCTGGGGGAGAGCGTCAGAGTGTCGACTGCCCCTGCACCTGACCAGCGGAGTGCCTGCCACATCTCTGTTCCCACCCGAGAACAAGCCACTTCCCAACAGGGCCCCTTGGGCAAGTTACTCACCCTCTCCGGTAAGACTGATGAGGAATAAACCAGAAAACCTATGTAAAACCTGCTCCACGGTAAACATCCAACAAGTGCTCACGTGATTTATTGGTTAGTCTCTGGGACACATGCCCCATGCCTGTACAACAGCCCATAAATATTTAAAGATGGCCTCACACCCTTCCCACACCACCATCCCCAGGTCTCTCCTCTCCATCCAGGAACCTGAATGCTTCCAGGGTCTGTAGTCACAGTCAGAAAATCTCAGCACAACAGTGCTCCTCCCCACAATGTCCAGTCTACGTGCCCTCCCAGTGCAGCACTGACCACAGTCGTTCCCTCCTCCATCAGGCCAGTGGGGACCCCACAGGAGCACAAGCTCCCCCGCTCTGGGAGCCACAGCTCTGTCGAAGCAGCCTGGCTCCCTGAGCACCATGGGCAGCCATGTCACAGGGCTGGTCACACAGAGGGAACAATGCCCACGTGTTTTCCTCCAGGGAGGCTGGTAAGCCACCACGTGCTGGGTCAACTGTCTTTTCTTGTTTTGTGGTTGTTGCTTTTTTGTATTTTGGTTTGGTACCCCCTGTGGGATCTCCTGTCTGTTCCAGCCCCTGAAGAAATGTTTGGATAGGGATCCTGCCATTCTGCAAATTCAGTCAGTTGCACGCAGTCTGTCGCTGCGACATCCCCATCCTCTTTCCTGTCCTGATGAACACCCCACATGGGGCAGCACTGAAGAGGAACTCTTCCCCACACACACACACACACACACACACACACACACACTTCCTTGGGACCAGAAAGCAAACCATTGGGAGAGCACCCTTCAGGTGGGACCATTCAGCCTGCCGTGACTTTACCTCCCTGACCCACCTCCCAGTCCCACTTCCCTGTCTCATCCATCTGAAAATGACAAGAGACCCTGCCTACACCATTCACCCCATCAACCCACCCAGAACCATCTCCGTAAAAAGAATGGGGTCAGCCTCACAAGGGGAGCTCGCTCCGCCTCTCCGCACTACAGCGTCCCTGCTGCGCACTCACCCACCGTTCTTTAATAAGCCCCAGGGACTGCTCTCCAGGTCTCCCTATCACCGGCTGCTCACCTGCATCCGCGGAATCCCAAGAGTCTCCTTTATCGAAAATCTGAATACTGCCCACCTGCCTTCCACACTCACAGCACTTTAGAGGTCACAGCTCCCTCTGACCATCTGTCTCCCCTCTCAAACAGGATGGTCCCACTGGGGAAACCACTTCCCACGCTTCTTCCTGTCCCTTGACATCATTCGGTGTTCAACACGCCAATTAAGACACCACAGTGCATCCTCACCACTGGGTGAGCACCATGTACCTCTCATTACAACCGACGTGCATGGTCCCCATTGACCCCACAGAGCGCGGTCTCCATCCTGCTGACCCCTCACTCTGTTCACACAGCGTGTTCTTTCCACCGCTTTATCAGGGGCTCTTGTCCTTGACTCAGCATCCAACAATCACCTGTGCTAAATGTCACCACACCTTGCGTGGGAGCTGCAAACCTTCTATCCTCATTTCCTCGTTCCTGGGTTCCGAATGTCTCTCCCCCTTCTGAGTCTCTCCGCCTATTTTAAACAAGACATTTCCAAATGTCAAGACCTCATGACTTCCTCACAAAAGGAAATAAAGAATGAGGTGCTCCCACGCTCCCCGGGGCAGCCCCTCTTCCCGGCAAGGCTTTGGCTGCCTTCTCCCTGAATCTGCTTGGGCACTTTCCAGGCTGAAACAGGCTGCCTTCTCCCCGACTCTGCTCGGGCACTTTCCAGGCTGAAACAGACTGCCGGGGAAAGAATGAGTTGGTGAGCTATGGCTTCAAATTGCCACTTGGGGGGCAGTAAATAATCTGTTCCCCGATTCCCTTCACGTCCCTAATGACCTCCTAGAAAGTTCGCCGTCCCAAATGGCCCTGCCCTCACGGCGGCCCCTCCCACCCCAGGGCACAGACACCCAACACAGGAGTCCGGGGCTCCTGCAGGCACAGTTTCAGCGGGTGGCGGGCTCATCCATCTCCAGGCCCTGACAGACAAACGAGGCGAGAAGGAGACCAAATCTGGCTTTTCACTGAAAAACAATGAGCTCACGCTTTCTCTCCAGGGACCGAAGGAAGTGGAGACAGATCGTGAGATGGGGAGACAGCTGATGGAGACAGGCAGGAAGGAGGGAGAAGGCCAGTCTGCGTGTGTGTGTGTGTGTGTGTGTGTGTGTGTGTGACTGAGACAGAGAGAGGGACAGACAGACAGGAAGGGAGAGAGATGAGAAGCATCAGTCCTTCACTGGGGCTCCTTAGTTGTTCTCTGATGGCTTTCTCATATATGCCCTGAGGGGGGTGGGGGGACTCCAACAGAGCTAAGTGACCCCTTGTTCAAGCCAACAACCTCACAGTTTCAAACCTGAGTCTTCTGCGTCCCAGTCCTACGCTCTGTCCACTGTACTACCACCTGGTCAGGCTAGTGTTTTTTTTTAACATCGCTTTAAATAAGAATACCCAGCTCGCCTGACCAGGTGGTGGTACAGTGGATAAAGTGTCAGACTGGGATGCAAAAGACCCAGGTTGGAGACCCTGAGGTCACCAACTTGAGTGCAGGCTCATCTGGTTTGAGCAAGGCTCACCAGCTTGAGCCCAAGGTCACTGGCTCGAGCAAGGGGTCACTCAGTCTGCTATAGACCCCCAGCCAAGGCACATATGAGAAAGTAATCAATGAACAACTAAGGTGCCACAAGGAAGAACTGATGCTTTTCATCTCTCTCCCTTCCTGCTGCCTGTCTGTTTTTGTCCCTTTCTCTGACTCTCTCTATCTCTGTCACACATACACACACACAAAAAAGAATCCCCAGCTCCTGGGACAGAGGGAGACATCGGTGTTCTTCCGATTAAAGAGTGCAGCAAGAGCGATTGTCCTGGGGGGGTGGGGAGTGGCAAGAAGATAAACAGAGTCAGACATCCTGCACTCCTGCCTCTTCTCAGGAAAGCACGATGCCCATTCATGAACTGCAGATAGATGCCAGGGCAAAGACGGCTCTACCTTTGTCCGCCACTGCCCCTTGGACACGGGGCTTGAGGTTGCATCTTGGACAAACCCTAGGGATAGCTTTTCCAGTTGTGGGTCTTCTTCCAGCCCCAAGTGTGCATCTCGTAAGGCTGAGGGCACTTGTTTCCTGCAGGCTGGACCAGGTAAAAATGAGAGAACACAGGCAGCTGCTCAGATGTTCCCAAAGAGCTGACTGAATGTTTGGTTCCAAGCAGAGGGAAAAAATAAAAAATCCAGATAACCGCATTTTCTAGTTTTCATTTGAAAAAAAGAGTTATATCATGCTGATCTGACTTCTTACAAGTCGATACAGAGATGGGGAGGAGGAAAGAAGGAGAGAAAAAGGAAAGAGAGCAAAAGAGAGATGGGGTGGGGGTGGGGAGGTGGGGGGGCAGGGTTGTATACAAGAAACCAGACCCAAATAATTGGTTCATTAGTTTGCTCTTCAACCTATTAGGCGCCTTAGCTAAGAACAGAATGAAACCTGGAGACCTCAGGAAGGAAGCAGAGAGCCCGATGCGATGATGTTTTCCTCCATACCACTACTCACACGATGGACTGTTTTCTTGTTTAAGTTAATTAAAGTGTGTTAACTTACCCAGACCCCCTACTGGAAAGGAAATTCAAAACCAGACATGAGTGTGTAAATGGTGAGTTACTCTCTCCCCTCCCTGCTGTGTCTGGACGCTGTGCCAGGGTCAGGAGCACGGGCCCTGGAACCAGCTCGCCTGGAGTCAGGTCCCGGCTTGGAGACTCTGAGCATGGGATCCTGGCCACGCTCACGTAGCCCTCTGTGTTCGGTGCCTTCACGTTAAAGGGACGTGATGCATACATCTGCCCCCCTAGGGTTGCTGTGAAGATACAATGAATTAATATAGGGGAAGCACTTAGCACGGAACATTGTAAGCGCTCCATAGTTATGTCTGTGGACACAGTCTACTGCCACAGAAGACCTGAGTTATTACATGTATCAGATGCCAGGCATGTCCTTCATGCCGTACAGCGAGCACACACCCAGCATGGGTTAGTCAAAGAGTTGGAGGCCCTAAGAGACCACTTCCCAGCATGCTGTCTTCTCCTGCCTGACGTGCTTTCTCAGCCATGGCTCTCGCTTCTCCCCCACTCCCAGCTCAGGGCATTTCCCTATAGCTCCAACTGGCTATGTCCGATCACCCTGCTCCTGCTTCAAGGACTGAGACCCCTCCATTCCCAGACCCCTCGAGCACTGGTCGCACCAGTGAGCTTCTCCACCACACTCTACCACGTCGCCCCCACCCATCTCCAAGACCCTCAGACATGTCAACAGAAGCATCACTACACCTGCACGACACTGAGTGTCATGTGACAGCCCACACCCAGGAAAGTAGTGACTTAGGACGACACATGGACCTCTGAGTGGAATGAATATACTAGCCCTAACCTGATGAATCACTGGTCCAAGCCAAGGTGGAATTTCTCATTTGTTAACTTTCTGGAATCTCGGCCCCACATTCCACCTCCCCATCAAAATAGCAAAACCTAACAGAGTCAAATTACCTAACAGTCCAACAACACCAAGGTAAAGGTGAGGGAAAAGGCGCTCTCAGACACTGTTGTTGGGAGCATAAGTTATTACAAACACTTGACAGAATTAAGTATGTGTATGTATCCTATGCAAATGTATATACTCTGCGGTCCCAAAATTATACCCCCTACACAAATTCCTGCGTATTTGCGCGAGCAGAAATGTTCAAGGATATTCAAGCACTGCTCACAAACACCAGTCAGAACCTAAAGATCTACTGATTAAGAGGAGGACAATAAAATGTGGTTACATGATACAATAGCTTCAATAGATGAACTAGAACTGTGTATATTAACAGAGACAGAGAGGGAGACCTCAAATTCTGTCCTGTGGAAACAGAACTATAGAGTTTGTCTACAGTACCTCTGTTCTTTTCTGTGTTTTAGAATCTTGTTGTTGTTGCTTTTTTCCTCCCACAAAATATAGTCTCATGGGACCCAATGAGAACAAACACAATTACTTCTGGAGAAGAAATCCACTCATCACTCCCTTAATAAAATCAAAGCCACCTTATCCAAGTTCTAATGGTGGAAGACCCTCCATGGGGGCCCCGGGTCCCCACCCACGGGTTTTCTCCCAGGGGCTTCTCACTATCCGACCGTCCGCGAGCCCCACCTCCACTCTGCACATGCAGGGGCTGGCCCCATGGGAGACAGATGCTGAGTGGCATAAATGAGACAGAAACACAGGAAAATGCAAGGATCACAGGATAGGGTGAGCACCACACAGTGCGGGGGTCAAGGGGACAAGAGATCACAGACAGCTGAGGACATTAGGGCAGGCTAATGGAGGATGGAGAATACAGGGTAAGGTGTAGCCCGGGACCAGCCCACAGCTGAGGGGTCAGCAGCTAACTCCACAGGAAACAGGCTGCCCTGACTACCCTGGGCCAGACGTGGTTGGGCCCCTGTGGCGCTGTTTGGGCTGGTGGCAGAGCACTGGGGGAGAGCACAGGGAGGGGCTGTCATGGTGGTCCAGGCACCAGAGCAGGGCCTGAGCACGGCAGGAGATGTGGACAGTAAGGTCACGGTGGGGCCCTTCTGGTCCACGCTGGTTCCCTGGCCGTTGGAGTGGCATCCTCACTCTGGCCTGGCATTTCTGCCAAGACCGAATCAATCGGCTGCTGCAACTCTCAAAACATAGGAGCAAAGAGCCCTGGCTGGTTGGCTCAGTGGTACAGCGTCAGCCTGGTGTGCAGAGGTCCCGGGTTCAATTCCCAGCCGGGGCACACAGGAGAGGCACCCATTTGCTTCTCCGCCCCTCCCCCTCTCCTTCCTCTCTGTCTCTCTCTTCCCCTCCCGCAGCCGAGGCTCCACTGGAGCAAAGATGGCCCGGGCGCTAGGGATGGCTCCTTGGCCTCTGCCCCAGGCGCTAGAGTGGCTCTGGTCGCGGCAGAGCGACGCCCCGGAGGGGCAGAGCATCGCCCCCTGGTGGGCAGAGCGTCGCCCCCTGGTGGGCGTGCTGGGTGGATCCCAGTCGGGCACATGCGGGAGTCTGTCTGACTGTCTCTCCCCGTTTCCAGCTTCAGAAAAATACAAAAAAAAACAAACAAAAAACAAACAAACAAAGGAGCAAAGAGGTGGCGAGTGGCTGCCCTCTGGGACCCCAGGCACCCAGACTGAGGGAGCAGAGCGGAGCAAATCACCCTAATGGGATATCCCGCTCCCTGAGAGGCTGCTCACGTCCTCCTCCAGCGCTGCAAACATTACTCCAGGCCCCTTTATGTTTTGCATCCAGGGGGACACTGAAATCAGCAGCCAGCACAGAGAAGCAGAGCGAGGTAAGACAGTCAGCTGTCTCTTACCTAGTTCTGCAAGGCCTCGGGAGCTATTCCATTCGCTACAATGAAACAGACCTGGTGCAGCATCAGCCTGGAGAGCAGGCTATCCGAAAGGATCCAGAAAGCACAGCCAAGAGCAGGAATGCTGCAAAGGAGGGGCTGGAGGCAGAGGAAGCTCGGGCAGATCTGCAGCATCCATGGGCAGGGGGCTTGGGGCAAGGGGAAGGGAGCAAGGGGCAGGGCACAGATGGAATGATTAAAAGAGGCATGGGCTGCTAATATTGGAGGAATTTCCATCACTTATGTTTTTCCTGCTTACAGAAGACAGAATACATTGAGATTTTTAACATGAAAATAAATATCAGTTAGAAAGATGCCACTTCTGGAGAGTCACTGCTCCACAGCGCAGACTGTAGAGATGGTTTTAGGAACGGAGAGGGACTCCACAGAGCCGGGGTCTGAGGGCAAGAATGAAGCCATCAGAGCAAGTGGAGTCTGAGCTACTACTGAGGGACACTGAAGGAGACCCTGAAATGAGGACTGCTACCTGGGGGTCCCCATTCTCTCCTACCTCTGGCCCAGGGCGTAGCAGGCCCCCCGTCAGTTCCCAGGATACCTGTCTCGGTGCCTCCCTCTCCTGGGCCAGCCACGCCCGTTCCTCCCTTCCTGGGGTAGCATCACCGCCAGGCTCTGACAGTCTGTCTCCGACTGCTCTGGTGTCCCGGCCGGTCCAGGTGTCCCCCTGCTGCCTCTCCCCTTCCATGGGCTACCTGACACTCCTTCCCTCAACACGCCCCTCCGCCTCCCCAGGCCTAGGGAGCCCTGAGTCTCCCTGCTGCTTCAGTTGGTGAGCAATGCGGTGTGATGGAACTGTACCAAAATTCAGGAAACCCAGGGTCACCCCGCAATGCGGGGGCACTGACGACTAGTATGCATAGTCTGCTCGGGCCACCATAACAAAATGCTGCAGGCTGCGTGCATTTATTTTCTCACTATCTGGAGACTCGAAGTCCAAGGTGCTGGGCTGGGTTCTGTTGAGACCTCTCCTCCTGGCTGACTTTTTGCTATGCCGCACATGGCCTTTCGTCTGGTGTCTCTTTCTCTTTTTAAAAGGACACCAGTTCTACCCAATCAGGACCCCAATCTTATTCTTACTTCATTTCACCGTAACTACTTCCTTAAGGCCCCGTGTCCCAATACTGTCACATCGAAGGGGTTAAGGACTTCAACATATGATTTTGGGGGCGGCACAATTCAGTCCATAGCACAGTAACGGTGGCATCTAAAATCAGTAGGGAAAAGATGGTTTATTCAATCAACGGTATTCAGCAACCGGAGTAACCTTCTGGGGAGAAATTAAATTGAAGGCATACTTTGCACATTAAACCCAGACAAATTCCAAATAGAGCACATATTTGTTTGAGGGGAAAAAAGTGAAGTGTGCTAGTTAAAAGTACTAGAAGAAACCAGGAGAAACTCCTTTTTGTAGCCTTAGAGGAAGAAAGCCTTTATAACTGTGACACAAAAGCCATAGAAGAAAATACTGATCAATTTGACTACATAAAAATACAAAATTCCCCTGTAGCAAAACCCACCACAAGCAAAATCAAAAGACAAACCAAGGGAAACATTCGCAACTCCCATCACAGACAGAGGACTAATTTCCCTCGCTTATAAAAAGCACCTACACACTAATAAGGAAAAGACCAAGAACCCAATTTCAAAATGAGCAAAATATTTGAAGAGGTGCTCAAAGATATTCAAAACGAGAGAATTCCAACTTGAATCTACATTCAGATGTCATCTTCAACTACTATTCTGGCAGAGGTACAGGAAAGTTTGCTAACACAATTTGCGGTGACGAGGTGTCGGGAAACAGACCCGTGTGCAGGCTGCGCGTGGGCTGCTGTGGGGAGTGTACATTTTGTAAATTTTTACAGCCTCTCCAGGGGCCAATTCATCAATATCTCTCAAAATTACAAAGGCTCAATCTGACCCAGAAATTCCACTTTTAGTGATTTATCTGAGAGATGTGGTTTCGCAGGTGTGAAATGACATAGATCCAAGGTTATTCATTGCCACTTTGCTTATAAGAGCAACCTAGATTTCCATCAATAAGCGCAACTGGTTAGATAAATTATGCTGCATCCACACAACGGAAGGCGATATAGCATTCCTTTTTTCAAAAAAGACAAAACTCTTTATAAACTGATAGGGAAAGCCTTACGAGATGAATTAAGTGAAAACAAGCAAGGCACAGAACAGCGTGTGATATATACTGCATTTATGTGAGAAGGGGGAAAGAAATGATAAGAGATATATAGGTATATACTTGCATACACATACAACAGCTCTAGAAGGAAACTAGTAATTGGTTGTCTATGCATGGGAGGAGAATTGGGAGGTAGAAGAAATGAGAGGGAAAGAAATGTCCCCTATATATTCCCTATACTATGAAAATGTTGAACCATGTGACTCTCTGGCCAATGCAATAATAATAATTAGTAATGAAAATAATTCTGATTCCCGCCCTTCAGGCTTCTACATCACAGCAGCACAGTGCTCAGCATCCTTGGCAGACTCCTTTCTGTCCTAGGCACTCAGAGCCCTCCTCTCCCCACAACTCTGGACATCCCTCTCTAAACCCCAAGAGCAATGCTGACCCTTCTGGGAGAGACTTTAGAATGGCTGACCCAGCCAGGGGCCAGGCTCAGGTTGGGGTGGAGACCAGCGCCGTCATTTCCACCGCTAACTCTGCCCCGAGTGTATATACCAGTCCTGCCTGAGCCTCCCATGACGAGGGCCTGACTGTGATGGCCACTGAAATCACCAGCTCCTCCCAGCTGAGGGCTCTACCTTCCCCTTGCCAAGGTGAACAGCTGCGTTCCCGGCCCTGCGTGAGCCTCCCCCCGCACTGACCCTGCTTTATCCAGCCGGCCCCCAAAGGTCTTATCTGCCAGCCAGGATGTCCCACTGGTGGGCCCAGCCCACTTGTTCCTGGCTGCCCCCCGGTACCCCTTCCTACTGCCTGCAAGAGCTCTGACATCACTTAAGCGCCTCCGGTGGCCAATCCATTGGAGCTCTGCTCCTGGAAACAGCTCTTCAAGTCTTGCCCATGGCTACATTCTAGCACACGGTAGTTCAGGATCCTCTCTTGTCCTTTCATATCAGCTCCAGGTTACGTTAACACAGCTCAGACCCTCCTGTGAGGTCCCCAGCAAGCTCAGGCACTGCTGCTATTAGACGACGAAATGGCACTTTGGTGCGGACCTTCACAGCCACACTGGCTCCGCCACTCTCTCTCCAAAGGACACAACTGCCTTCTTGGTTTGGGCTTCAGCGACCTTGTCAGTCGATTCAACATCAGGCCACGTGGCCCTGGACCTCCTCAGTTGGCAGGATTCGGGGACACCTTCCAGCTCAGCATTACCAACAAATAACTTCGGCTGTTTCCCGGGCTCGGACAAGAACGTGACCTTGATTCCTTCTAGGCTTATCTTCAACCCACAGCGCATCCCTGACTTTCAAAGCAGCCTGCACCTTTTGTGTGCCCTCTTGTGTGAGTACTCCAAGGTCACAATCACCAGCACAGAGCAATCAGCTCTCAAATGACTATCTAAATGGAGGTTGTTTGCAGCTTATCCCAACTAGAATGTAAGCTTATTTCTCCTTTATCTCTCTGTAACACCTAGGGGAGCATATGCTCTGCATATGGATGTGCGATGCATGAGGAAAGGATGCAGGACCAGAAGTCAGGAGACTCAGTCCTAAGTCCTCGTGGTGCAAGTCTCGCACCTTCTCCCTGACTCAGTTTCCTCCTAAGATCTAACAAGTTCAGGGATACGCAAGTGTGCCCCAACCCGCAGCACAGGAGCTGTACAAATTAATGTGCTGAGAGCCACTGCATCAACATCGTGTCTAAGAAGTATTTCTAGAAAATACAAGCTCTAAGCTGTCCAGGTGGACCTGTGATGCTGCCACGTGCCAGACCCCTGGTGCCTCCCTGAAGACATCGCAGAGGCAAGACACCTGATGTGAGGGCTGTCGATGTTGCCAGTGGCCCCTGGCGAGGCCACCCACCACCTAGATCGAGAGCGCCACTTTCGTAACAGTTCCCATCGTTCCATCACCTGGAGAACAGAGAAATCCTGTCGGCCCCACCTGGACCCCCTTCTAAGAGAATGTGCTTCACCTGCTGTTCCTGCTGCTTAGACTGAACCGTGTGACCCTCCTGAGACTGGGAGGGGGACAGGCACCAGCCTCCCATGTCGGATGCTGAACTAAGGCGGATCAAATCCGCCCTCCGATGACAACACAAACACAGGAAGGATGCAGCAGAAGTTGGAAGGTGTCAACAAGGGTAAGTGGGTACCAAAATAAATAAATAAACAAACAGAATAACTAGAATAAACCAAAGAAAATGCAGGTTAGAGTTTCGTGGGAGACAGGGAGGGAAGAAGAGGGGTGGGAAGACCAGCTGAGGGAAAGGAGAAGCAGCAGCCCCCGGAAGGTAGGCGGGATCTGGGGATGCCTCAGTTCCCGATGTAGAACCCCGTCGGGTGCATCCTCCCTGGAGTCAAGCCAGCCGGACTGGAAAATCCCCGGTACCTGAAAAGGCCTTCAGGTTTCAAAACGCAGCTCCCTCTCTGGACCACGGCTGCTGGCACCGCCCCTTCAGCCCCTGGAGGATCAGCTCTGCTTTCTTCCCCGTGACCTTGACTCTCTGACCATGAACCGAGTCTATTACCCTAACTCATTCACAATTGGTTTCTCCCTATCCCAAACCCTGATTTTTTTTGTTTTTCTTTTTTTCCTATTTTGTTTTGTTGTTCTTGCCCAAGTCACAATGGGCAGGAGGGAAAAAAAAAAAAGTTATTAAGATCTAAGAGGTTTCGAGAAATTGAAGCTTTAAATCAAAAGCATTTTCAGGAGAAGCTGATCAAGGACCAAAAAGTTAATGTCATTATTAAGACCATTGAGGGGACGCTGCTCTGTGTACGGACCCCAATGAGGTGCTCAGTACCCGCCTCCCAGAACAGCACTGAGAATGGCATCCTGAAGCGGAGCCGTGGCTGCCTGGGGCTGTGGACGTCGGGGCGCGTGTACAGGGTCAGCAGGGCAGCTGCAGCTCAGCTCCGAGAACGGGGACATGCTGATGGGGATTCAGAATACCTGTCTGCAGTCTAGTCCCGGGATCACCTGTGTCCGCCCCTCGCTGGGCCTCCCAAAAGTTTATTTGTACCAGGGTCCAACAAGGCTGCAGGGAAAACACTCAGCCCGAGGGAGGGTGACCGTGCACAAGCTTGGTACAAGGACAGCGGAGCAGAGTGAGGGGACGCCGATGCCAAACGCAGCAGGCTGTGCTGCTCTGGCGTGCCCGGGCTCCTGGCTCCAGGGAATTGTGCCAGAGCCCAAGGAAAGAGATGTTAAATCCAATCAATGAAAGGACCATTGGCCCAGTGTGCCTGTAAGACGTTGCCCCCCACATGAGGCAGCACAGATGGGTAACTCACAAAACAGAGGGAGGGATTCTTCAGTCTCTAATGAAATGACAACCAAGGGCCCGGCTCCTGGGAGGCCAGGGTGCAGCAGTAAGTCGGACCAGCGGCATCTGGGGCCGGCTGGGAGAGAGAGGCTCCCTCCCACCCATCAGACGTGGGGAGCGAAAGCAACCCAAGCAGAGGAAGCAGAAGTCATAGGGCAGGTGACCCTGGCATAGGGGACATATTCTGAAGGAAATGACAGCGCCCTCCAGATAGCCGAGAATATTTGGAAATACTTACGAGACATGCCTGGGGACTTCCTGGACCCACTGGGAGGAATTTGCAGGTCCCTAAAGAAAGATGGTGGGGGGGGGGGAGACTAAAAATCAGGACACGCTAATCCATGCTTAAAATCTAAACTAAGATAGTTGAGCAATTGCACAGCTCACTCCAATCAGGTAAAATTCAGTCAACAAAGGCTGACTGAGCAACAGTGCAAGATGGAACCTTCCAGAACCTCACTATATAATTTGTGTTCCACCAACTGCCATTCTCACTAGTAATGCTTAACCGTCTGTGCTGTTATGCAGTAGACCCCGTGACAGAGAGCAGCCCCCACCCCCCGGAAGAAATCCACAAAGAATGTCTCCAAGTGAAACGAAGAAGTTTCTGAGCAGCATCGGTGACAGGAGCTCTGGTAGGGGAGCCCCCGGCTGGAGGCTGGCCCCAGAGGCAGCTGGTCCTGTCATGTCTGAAGGTGATGTTTCCTCTGCTGAGTCCAAACTTGGCCGCTCTGCACTCCGAGGCAGCCGGCACACTAGGGCTAACTCAACCACTAATGGGCATCTGGACAAACCCACAACCCTCCGCTCAGAACCTGCCACCTGCCAGAAATGCTCTTGTCTAGCTAACGCCGTACATAATTTCATACATGCGCAGTTCTCCGTCATTCGTGCCGTTAGGCAGCAGGCGCTGTACGAGATGCACGGTGAGAAAATCAAATACAGTCTTAGAACTTAACAAAGTAAGTGGGGGGGGGCAGGAAGGAGGAGGGAGATGAGGAAGTTGGAAGCTGGAAATCAAGTCTGAAAACACTGCATTGATGAATGAAGAACTATGCAGCGACAAACACATCCAGGGTTAGGATATAAATGAGTGCTTCTAAATTGTCTGCAATCAGAAGATGATACTTACTTACTTTAGCAATATTTCGACCAAATATTTTTTCCCCCTACAGAAAATAAAGAAAAGTTTCAATGCCAGACCTGTTTGGAGAATGACTTAGTAGAGCCTGGACGCCTACCACTTACTCGGTTTAATTCCGAGTGCACTTTCAACAGTTAAGGGTGACACCGAAGACCTGGAGCTCGAACGTGCGCATGTGAATGACAGGGTGAGGAGCAGAGGTGGCCGAAGGTTAAAAGCTGCTTTCTCCCGCCCCGGCTCCCTTTAACCCCACGGTGTCGACAGATTTCAGGTCTGGGAAGAGATCGGCCAGGACACAGCTCTTACGCGGAGGCCCTCTGACCTAGGATTTGTCATGACTTAGCGTCAACATTGTTTTTCAAATGAGGAACTTTAGCCAGTGAAGGTACACTCCAACTCATTCATTCACGCTCATGTAATTCTACAGTAAAGAAAAACTCAGACCAGTTACAAAATTCAGGCCTTTGACGCTGTCCGGGCCTATGGTGGCACTGATTTCCTTCCGGGTCTCGATGAAGACCATGTCAAACTGCTGACCACTGAACGCCAGTGTCCACGTCATTCTTCTGTTGGTTTCCCCACTAACTCTTCCCAGCCAGGTGACCCACTTTCCTTACCCATGTGATTCCAGATGGACTGGCCCCAGAAGTGGATCAAAACCCAGTACAGTTTAAAAAGCTCCCTGGCTATAAATAATGTAATCCTAGTAATAAAGGGCTTCTCAATCATGCTGTTCTCAGGCCACTGCCCAGGAAGAAGGTGGGAGTCTCCCCCTGGTCCTTAGGACACATGCCAGGTTCTAGCCCCCCCAAAACTCCTACTTCCTAACTTTCTCTTCTGTCATAATTCTTGTAGGTCCAGCTTCACAGCATGAGGACTTCTAATGTAAGCTACTAGGGAAGAGCGTGCAACTAGGAATAATCAGACCCAGGTAAGAAGAATTAACGCAAGGTCTAGCCCCGAATGAAATGGCCAACAGTCCCATAGCAATGCCTGCAGTGAACAGGCAAGGGGGCCGAGCTGGCAGGTGAGCCCCTGCAGCAGGGCACTTGGTGTTGAGATGAGCCTCCTAGCCGGGCAGCTGGTAGCGCCATGATTCCAGGAAGGGCGTGGAAGATCAGGGAAAGGCTCAGCCCCAGAAATACTTGCCAAGCGTTTAAAGAAATAAGGGGTACAGTTAAGCATGATGAAATTCAAGAACCAGACTGCAGGACCAGTGAAGGCAGAGGGGCCCACATGCTTGTGGTTCCCAGTCCCAGCTCAGGACTCTGAACCTGAACTCACTGTCACTACAGATCTGAAGTAGCAAAGACACATTCACATGCAAAGAAAAGCAATGTTCGCGGGTAGCACCCCTCCACAGCCAGAGCACAGGATACAGTCACCCAACCCACTGGCTTCAAGAATCTCCTCCTCCTGCAGGAAGCCAGTCTCAATGGGGCCCCTCCTTAGTTGGCCAGCCTACCTACATCAACCCTTCCTTCGTCAGCCTCTCTATGCTGGTCACCCCTGTAATGTATATTCCCACTGTACGTACCTTATCATGAGCTTCAACAAACACGCATCAAGATTTATTATGTGTTAAAACCTCAAAGGCCTTATTATCTAACTAGACATTAAAAGATGTATTTATGAGCACATCATGGTGAGGATACAAATTTGCATTTGTTTCTGGTGCCTGGCTATTTTATGTATCTAATTTTATAAATTCCCTAGTGGAAGGATCACACCCTCTATGGCTTTCGAAGTCTGTCTTACCCACGCAGCTCACTATTATTCTTGGCACATGAGGAAGATTGGAGGGTGGTATGGAGGAGGAGGAATGTTGGTGGGATTTTCTTCACGTGTAGCCTTTCAAAATGTGATTTAGAAGCAACAGAGTGCAGGGCACAATAAAACCTAGACTTTTACAGTTGGAAGTGACCTTAGAGATATTTTGGTCATATTTCACAGATAAGGTAATGAAGAACCCCAGGAATCAAGATCACAAGTCAAACAGCTAGTGACTAATGATTATGCAATTTGGGAACTAATGGAGGCACCACTGTTCTCTGCCAGGTGACATTGAAAAATAGCAATTAGCAATACTTCTGATAGATAATAAAAGAAAACACTTCCATCACATGAATTTGAATATATCACGGTGAAATAACTCCTGAAGTACCACCATGTCTAATACAAGCTCAATGTGACACCGTAAATCTTATGAAAAGTATTAATTTTGTTCCCAAGAAAGCGACAGAGGGAAGCAGGAGAGGGTGGCCATCAGAAGCAGGGTGGACAGAGGAGGACAGGGCTGGAATAAAGATCACGCTTTTGCATATATCTGTTTTCTTTATTTTTTCTTAATGATGATTTATTGAGTTGTACAGTTGAAACCTGAGTGGGTGTTTTTTCTTTAATATTTATTGTATTGATTTTAGAGAGCGAGAAAGAGAGGGAGGGAGAAAGAAACAGGAACATCAATCTGCTCCTATATGTGCCCTGACCAGGGATCGAACCCACAACCTCTGTGCGTCGGGGTGATGCTGTAACCAACCGAGCACTCCAGCCAGAGCTAGCTGTGTTTTCTTTAAATTCTTAATTTTTTAAACCTCCTCCACCAGTTCCCTCCCTCTACCACTGTGACATGCTAATAAGCACAAAGAATAATAAAACCCTCTCTAGACTATTTCAAAGGCTTTACTTCGTGGAGGGAGGGTTAGGGGACGGCCAACCCTGTACATCGTCAGTTAGCTCACTGAGATGGCTCTCCTCTTGCATGTGGGCTGAGATGGAGGCTGGACGGAGGTGGCTCGGGAACACGGGGCCCGGGAGGCGAGCAAGCCCATGTGGAGCATTCAGTGGAAGCTTTGGCCAACATGAGCGAGCCCAAGAGAGACAGAAAGGGCTGCTGGGAGAAGGTGACAGAAGGGACAGGAAAGTACATTAAATACTAAACGAGACAAATATCAAACGTCATCTCCTTTGCCATGAAGCCAAGGGTCAGCCTCACGCTGGGCTGTCACGCGGCCCTGGGGACAGAGGACACTTGTCCGGGGTGGCCGGCCTTAACACTGGCATTAGAAAGCCATGCCCTCCGCTCTGCCCTGAAGACCGCCTCTCCTGAACCCTTCCGTCCCACCCCGCTCAGCCCTTTCTCTCTTAAAGGTCACTTTTAAATTCTAAATATTGTCAAAGAGGGTCTGAACTGCAACTATTCCTCTAGACCTAATCTTTTACTGTCAGCAAATTCGGAGTGAAAAAAAAAATCAATAAAAGGATTAGCTGCGAGTGACATTGCATATTACAGCGGCAGAAGGCTGTGTCCGCGACCAGGGACTCACCAGCTGACTGACACCAGGCAAACGTTGCAGAGGATGACTTTCTATCACCCTCTGTCTCTCAGAAGAAAAAAAAAATTAATTAATCAAAATGACTTTTCTTAAAAAATGTCTCCGCTTGGCAAAACCTGCCACTACTTTGCCGAAACCAATCTTAACCCTTGAGAACAGTATTAACTAAAGAGCAGATCTTGACAGAACCCTTTATCTAAGAAACCTAATTCTTTACATTGTTGGGAGCCAGGCTGAAGGAGAGCACTTTCATCCCAATTACAGAGACACCAAGCACATTCTAGCAAGTACAGGCGGTCCCCAGGTTACGAACGAGATAGGTCTGTCGATTTGTTCTTAAGTTGAATTTGTATGTAAGATGGAACAGGTGCATTCACCTATTAAATGCAACTTAGACAGATGTTTGTCTTAGCATAGTATTTATTTTTACCTTTCTGTGCATATAGATACTTAAACATTTTCAAACCTACAGAACCTATTATGTTTGTAACCCAGGGACTGCCTGCATATCTAGACCCTCAATTTTCCAGCTACAGTCTTCTTTTGTTCTCCCCCCATCCCATTTTTTTAAATGTATTGCTTTTAGAGTTAGGAAGGGAGAAAGAGAAACATCGGCTTATTGCTCCATTCATCCATGCACTCATTGGTTGATTCCTACATGTGCCCCGACCAGGGATCGAACCCACAACCCTGGTGCATCAGGACGATGCTCCAACTAACTGTGCTACCTGGCCAGGATGCTGTCTTATTTTCTAGACCAGAGTCTTAAGTTTAACCTCAAAGCCTGGCCCATAAAATCAGTGAGTCTCGCCGCACAATAAAACCTCCACTATCGCTTACGCAGCAATGTCCACTAAGCAAACGGCAGCTGATAATTCAAAAGTAAGTGAGAAAAGGTTTGGGAGGGGGCGAGTCCAGACACCCACACACATGATGTGCACGCTCCTCATGCACGGGAACATTCGCATTGGCCTCCATTCAGAGTATCTGTTGCTTCCTTCAGACAGATTTCCAACAGGCTTCGATACGTGATTTTGGAGACATTCAGAAAATTATAATGCAAAAAGGAAGTACTGCTAGAAGCAGGCAAACTGACCGTAGCCAAGAGATAGTCAGCTGACATCAAAGCAGGACTTAGGGACACAAAATGAAAACATAAGGTCTCAAAACCCAGAATAACTTGGGGACAAGCAGCCCAATAACCGTTGGGGATATAACCATAATGTAGCAAGATATAATCGACTTACGATGATGACAGTATGTCACCCACAATATCTGAAAGAATGATTGTTACAAGTGAGCCATTTAAGAAGGAAAAAATTTACAATCAATTCTATAGGGGTTTTTTTTTCTTTCTTTCTTTTTTTCTTTTAATCAAGTGAGAGGCAGGAAGGCAGAGAGACAGACTTCCACAAGCATCCCAACTGGGATCCACCTGGCAACCCCCGTCTGGGGCCATTTGGGGTTGATGTTCTGTCCATCTGGGGCCACTGCTCCATCACTTGGCAACTGAGCTATTTTAGTGCCTGAGGTGAGGCCATGGAGCCATCCTCAGCGCCTGGGGCCAACATTTGAGCCATGGTTGCAGGTGGGGGAGCGGTGGAGAAGCAGATGGTCACTTCTCCTGTGTGCCCTGACCAGGAATCGAACCCAAGACTTCTACATGCCCAGCTGATGCTCTACCGCTGAGCCAACTGGCCAGGGCCGGTGTTTTTTTTTCCCATTAAAATTGTTTTAAGCTTTAAATTTTAACACAAAGCCTAAGTAATCTAGACGTTTAACCTCTAGTTCAGTTCAGACCTCAACAAGTATAGAAGAAGCAATTAGGAGTTATTATATTAAAGTGAAGAATGCTAAAATGTCTATGCTTCTATGTCTGCCCAGATGCAAAATTTCTTTCTCATAATTAATGTTTTTAAAGATAACATCTCCACTAGAATTTCCTCAAAGCCTAATCTGCCCGTTCAGTTTCCCAGGAAATGCTTCTGTGGTGGAGCATTTGATGCAAAGGCAGAACCACTTCTCTCGCTTGTGGGGCTCTTCCCCTTGTGTGGAGTTGGCACCAAACACAATGCCCGGCCCTTAACCATGAACCTGCTTTCCTCCTGTGGACAGACTTTCAGCAAAAGGAAGAAGTGGGAGTTGTTATGTTTAAAAGCCCAGAGTCATAATATGGAAATAGCCGATGGCTGAGCAAATGCCACCGGCACCTGCTCCCAACGTGGCATGCAGGGCCAATCCATCCAGCATTTGTATGACCCTTCCAAATCCTTTCCACAACACAAATTCGAGCAACCTTCATGGATGGACTGAGGTTGACTTTCAGAAAGAAATTATTCCAGGCCTAGGTCATTGTTATATGGCCTCAAATTAAACTTACATGTTGTCACAGTTGTAAGTCTTTTCAAATCTTCTTTGGTAGCTGCGCGTGCATGCTCAGCCACGCCCACAGTTCCACTTAAAGACAATGAAGCCATCCCAGACACCCAGGGGAAAGGCTTGGGAGGGGCGGTAAGCGACCGGTTTCATTCTGTTTCTGTCACACGTTGTATATAATTCGTTCAACTCAATCAGGGAATATGTATTGTGTATCTATCTACCCCTTGGAAGGTGTGGTGCTAGGCATTGTGGGTACACATGCATATATGACATGTGTCTAGCCTTCAAGGAGCTTATTATAGTCTACCTTGTAGCATTTACCTCTACTTGGAGTTCCTTACGGGGAAAGGTTATGTCATATTCATCTCTGGATCCCAAGGCCAAGTGCAATGTGCAACAGTCTCTGGGACACTTAGCCGGCCACCCACTCCAGGCCTTCCAGTCTAGACTACGGCAGCCATGTCCCCGTGCACACACACCTCAATACATCTGTGCAGGTCTCAACAATAGCAGTACCTCAAAGGAGTATTTTAACTAGGATTTAATGAGGAGGAAAAAAGAATTTATGGGGAATGACTATTTTTGCTTTGGGATGGAACTCATACATAATTATGTACAGCAAACTAGAAGCACTCTGCCTTTGATATCTCATAATCGTTCATTCCTCCCCCCTCGGCTGATGGGGCTGCACTTGTTTCTGTCCTCATCTGTTCCAGATCAGTCTTCCCAGGTCCCCCGCAGTGGCATCCTGAGCCACGGGGAGGTAGCAGAGTTCTCACGGATCACTGTGCTGGGTGCGGGACTGGCTCTCTGGTGAATCACAGGGTCCCACCATCCACGCCCGCTCCCTGTTCTAGGGCCAGACCTGCTCAGCCTGTGTCCTCTGCTGCCCTGCAGTGTCTGAGAGTCTCACCAGCTTCCTCTCTGGTGTAAAAAGTAACTTCCTGCGTAATTCCAAGCTGAAAAATATCCCCTGAAGCCCCTCATCATGAGCAATACTATGTAATACTATTAATAACCTCCCTGGTGGCAGCAAATCAGGAGCAGGGGGGAAGGGAGTGGCTCTCAGTAAACGTTTGTGAATGGATGGATTACTGAAAGGAAAGGAAATTACAAAACTCACTGCCCTGTGAGTTGGAATCCTGGTTCCAACTCTGCAACCCAGACAAAAGCATTTAACCTCGGGTGCCTCGGCTTCCTCATCTGTAAAAGAGCACTAGATGCCACGCAGCATCATTGGGAGGGATAGAGGAAATACACACAAAGCACCCACCATAGCCTGCAGCACAGTAAGCACGCGTCAACGGAGTCGCAGTCCTGGTGGCACTGGCCCACAGGACTGGCTCAACAGGGACTCCAACAAGAACTGCAGACATGCACCCCCTGCCCAGTCCTGCGCTCACACATGCTCACATGGCCGTGTTTCGCTGTGAACCCTCCACCCGCCAGCCCTTCTGGGGCACTGCCCACATCACTGGCTCTCCCCCAAGCGTCCTAACAGCATCCACGCAAACACCACTCGGAAGGCAGCACCGTGAAGCAGAGAAAAGCAAGTACGGTTGTGCACCCTGACCCGAAGTAAGTCCGGCCAAGCCACAGCCCTGAAACACCAGCAAGCAGAATATTTTAAAGACCTGAGCTCTAGTCCTGGCCCTATCATCAGCTGATGACGTGGGCAGGTCTTCTAAGCTCCCACGCTGTTTCTCAATGGGTAAAATGGGTTTAACATTAGTACCTACATAGCATCACGATATGGACACAATAAGGCCTGCAAACTACTTAGCACAGTGTCTATCATATAGTAAAAACTCTAAAATATGTGCCGTTTTTAAATAGACAATATATTTATATTAAGGAGCTAAGAGTAGAAAACTAAAAACCGAGGGGTTCAACCTCAAGCATGTATTTTATATTTGGGGGGGGTGTGCATGTGTGTGTGGGTGTGAAGTCTGCACCTATGATAATCACTAATTATTTCTATGGTGTAAATTCGTCAGTCAGAGGGAACTGGAAAACAACACGGCGTATGACTTTGATTGATAGAGGAGTGCGGACTTTCCCGTGTGGTCTGGCGCGTGTCCTCCGCCAGCCTCGCCACCCCCAGCAGGAGCTTCTCCATACGCAGCAGCATCTCCTTCTACGTCCAACCCGTGTGCTGGGCCAGGGAAGCAGCGGTGCCCAGGAGCTTGGGGCCCAGCCAGGACCTGGGAGAGTACAGCTACTGGGGGGGGGAGGGGGGATGGAAGGCTGACCAACAGAGACTGGTCTGGGATTATTAGTTCTATCTCAGGCACTTCTAGACCTTTCTCCATTTGCACACAGGCCTGTCCCCCAACCCACAATCTCCTCCCTGCTACAGCTAAGTGTCGCATAGAATCCTTGCCAGCTAGTGGGACCTGAGTGTCCCCCACTCCTTCCCTTCAGAGCAGATAAAAGGGGTCCTGCGAGGCTATCAGCTGTATCACTAGTAACAACTTACTTCTGAACCACCCACAGGGCAATGCCATAAACTACATTATCTGACCCTCATAACTACCCCAAAACAATCAATGGCCCCCATTCTATAGATGAACAATAAGGGGCATGCTCAGGTTAAGTCCCTTACTACAACACAATTGAGAAAGACTTGAGAAGAACTGCAATGAAAGAAAGAAGGTTCCATCAGCCCTAGGCCTCCTCCCGCCAGAGACTCCAAGAATCCCGTTACAGTGGTGGGGAGGACTCTACCCAGGGAGAATCCAGGTCAAGAAAATCAACGCACACTTTGTTGATGAAAGGAACAATGAGTATAACCGTGTGAATAACGATATGACAATACCTATCAAGAGCCATGAAAATGTTCACTTTGGACCTAGTATTCACACTGCAGGAAAGCTCAACTAAGGAAATAACCCAAAAAGAATTATAAAGATATTTTCAAAAGAAAAAGAAATGTTTATCACAGCTGTATAATGGCAAAAAGGTAGAAATCTAAGTGTGCCAATAATATATGAAAGCCTAAGCACACGAAACACATGCTTGATTTGTAAACAAAAAGCCTAGGTAACAAAATGAAAAAACATCTGTGTAACAGTAAAGAATAATTTGTATTCATGGGGATAAGAAGAACAAGGTAACACAGACCATTAAAAAAAAACAACTTGATTTAGCCTGACCAAGCAGTGGCGCAGTGGATAGAGCGTTGGACTGGGATGAGGAAGGACCCAGGTTCGAGACCCCAAGGTCACCAGCTTGAGCGCAAGCTCATCTGGTTTAAGCAAAAAGCTCACCAGCTTGGACCCAAGGTCGCTGGCTCGAGCAAGGGGTTACTCGGTCTGCTGAAGGCCTGTGGTCAAGGCACATATGAGAAAGCAATCAATGAACAACTAAGGTGTTGCAACGCGCAACGAAAAACTGATGATTGATGCTTCTCATCTCTCTCCATTCCTGTCTGTCTGTCCCTGTCTGTCCCTCTCTCTGATTCTCTCTCTGTCTCTGTAAAAATAAATAAATAAAAATAAAAACAAACAAACCAAAAAAACATGATTTAGGGGTACTAGTGGGATCTTGAGTGAAATTTTTTTCCTTTCTTTAATTCAGAGTTACATAAATATTGCTCAACTAAATTATTGACGTTCCATGTAAAGGTTTAAAAAATAAAATAAGGGAAACGTGCTAAAAATCTCTAAGCCCTCTAATAGCTCCAATAAACTCGGCAAGTTTCTCAAGACTGGAATTGGTGTCTTTTTTATTTTATTTTTTTTATCCCCAGGGTTACCTTCAAATGACTGGACCTCAGTAAATACTGGGGGAATGTCACCAACAGCCTGGAGCCATCTGGTCAGTCAGAACCTAGATCACCCAGGAGCCATGTGTCCAGACATTTAAATGAATTGGAACTTGAAGGAAATATCCAAGAAAAACCATTTAAAATAAAAAGAGATCTGAGTAGAATCTGGGGAAGAGAGTGCTTGATTGAAAAGTTCCACATTTTGCCTTTTTGATGCCAATTCCTTGAATTTCATTTCCTAGGAGCATGAGCACAAAGTGGGGTCAAGGGTGCTTTGCTTTCCTGCTCTTCTGAAAGGTCTGAAGACCTTCTCCCAGACAGAGCTCATGTTGGGAAGAAGTCCTGAAGTCTATGTTAAAGTCAAAGTCGCCAGGAGAATTACACTAAATCCAAAGCAGGAAAGAGGCCCTGGCCGGCGAGCTCAGCGGTAGAGCATCGGCCCAGTGTGTGGAAGTCCTGGGTTTGATTACTGGTCAGGGCACACAGGACAAGTACCCATCTACTTCTCCACCCTTCCCCCTCTCCTTTCTCTCTCTCTCTTCCCTTCCTGCAGCCAAGGCTCCATTGGAGTAGAGTTGGCCCAGGCGCTGAGGATGGCTCCATGGCCTCCACCTCAGGCGCTAGAATGACTCAGGCCACAATGGAGCAACACCCCAGATGGGCACAGCTTGCCCCCTGGTGGGCATGCCAGGTGGATCCCGGTCGGGCGCATGCGGGAGTCTGTCTTTCTGCCTCCCCACTTCTCACTTCAGGGAAAAAAAAAAAAAGAGCAGAGACTCTGGAATAGAGGAGAGAGAAGTCACAGCTCAGAGTGCGGTTCATCTTTATCAGCTTAAGCAAATCACTGAACCCTCCAGGACTCATACTTCTGGTCACTGTCCTGGCCCTCTCAGAGGGATGTCATGAAAATCACATGTGTTAGGAAATGTATGTGCAAAGGATACATGAACTGTGAAGTGCTCTATAGAAGCCTGGCCACAGGAATTCACAATAAACGTTGGAGCGCTTGAGTGCAGAAAGGGCTGGAAAGAAGCTACGTGATTGTGATTTTCACAGAAACGCAGAGGCAGAGGTAAGGCAGGGTGCTGGCCAGTATTTGGAGCAGCAGGATTTCACCATTTCCCTGGGGCATGACGGGAAGGAGCTGGAAGGCTGCAAGCCAACTGGCCTCCGGGGTGCTGCCCCCAGGGGAGGGGCTCTGCACACTGCCCTGTGGGGGCTGATGTCTCTTCTCGGGACCTGAAAGAGGTAGGAAGTCTCAGGATCAAAGACAGTTACACCACATTCCCTAATTATGCATCCAGGGACAACACAGGGATAACCATTTTGAAAAAAAATAAGAAGAAAAAATAGTTTTCAGTTTAAGGGACTGGAAGGCAGCCCGTCACGAGAGCGCATGTCAGATGCCTCCTCTGATCAAAGGAATGGAAAGAAATGAGGAATGTCAGCGACAGGAATCTGAGCACCTGCACATGGTGAAGTAACTAGACGCCCAAATCTGCCTCAGAGGTGTCGTTCCTACTAGGACCTGACCAGGGCTCGGAGTGGAGATCTGGCAGGAGAACACCACGACTTAGGACTCATGCCCACCCGTGGTGTGGACCCTGTGTGGCTGCGTCGATGGGGAAGCCGGAGCACCCTGTGTTGGGGCAGCTCGGAGTCATTCAGAGAAACAAATGATGCTAAGGGGCACTCCAAGGTAACAGACATATGGGCAAAGGGGTGATTTCTTAAAGCCTGCCTCGAAGGACAAGATGCAGTCCTCGTGAGCCATGCTGAACAACGCATCTGGCTACGAGTTAAGCGCCACATGCCTTCAAATCGTTGCAAGGAGCCCAGAGCAGTTTTGCGGGAAAGGACCTTAGATTACAGAGGCCTATGCCCTCATTTTACAGATAAGCAATCTGGAACCCAGAGAGGCTAAATGACTAGCTCTCAGCCACAGAGCAAGCTCTGGTCATGACCATTCTCTAAGCATACCACACGAAAAGCACAAAGCTGGCAGAGCTCACCTGGGACTGGGAGGAAACTGTCCTAAAGCATGGAACGCAATGACAAGAAAAGGGCTTGTTTAAAGCCACCTGTCGGCACCAAATTTCAAGAGGTGACGCAGTCGTCACATGCAGGGACACTGGACTCCAGCTATAATTACATGTTTAGATCCCACTGGCAGAAGCAGAGCTGCTGTTCGTCCTCTGTGTTCTCCTTTCAAACCTGAAAACCCAGCGACTTGGCAGTGACCCAGACCTTGGTTCCTGGTGCCCTGAAAACACCTGCCGCACGAAGGACCAGTTGGGGCAGGGTCTGGGTCATTCCCACAACGCTCAGGAAGTCAGCCCTCCACACCCCCAGGAATGCTCCTTACCCTCTCTGTCCATATGTGAGATACAAGGGCTCCGATCTTTGCGAAACCTTAGGACCCACCTCGCCTCTGCCTCTCTGAAAATGATATATACTTCCCAGGAAGTAAATATATCAAACACTTTGACAGGGAAGTAAATATATCAAACACTTTGACAGGGACATACCATTGCTTCCACTGGGTGAGGCCGGGTGTGAGCCACTCACAAGGTGTCCACGGCTGGAAATCTGGTGCAAAGGGAAAACTGATTCTTCCCCAACAAGAAAGCAAGCTCAGCGGGACCCTTAATTTCTGGTGACCTCTTAGCTCCGTTTCAGGTGGTAGTCTGTGTTCCTTACCCTCCTGGGGCCCAATATGACCACTTTGAGAGCACAGTAGGCCCCGTCTGAGGGAGTCTTTATAATGGGAAGGATGCTTTCATCACCATCCCACCAACAAGAGGTCTAGTGGTCCACATCTTGGGTACTGTAATTCTGGCATATGCTGCAGGCTGTCTCTGAATATCAGCCTCCCTTTTCTTCCTTAGTAACAGTATCCCAAATTTAGCTAGGCATGTTGCTTCCTGGGAGAAAGACTACATTTCCCAGCCTCACTCATAGCTGGGAGTGGCCATGTAACAATGTCAATAGCTAATGCACCTCTCTGTGAGCCAAGCCCTATTCTAAGCACCTTTACGTGAATTAGAAATTCACTTAATCCTCAAAACAACTGTAGGAGCAGACACAGTTATTGACTCCTTTTTACTGTGGAAACTAAAATACAGAGAAGTTAAGTAATTTGCCCAATTCATATTGCTAATGAGTGCAGAGCTAGGATTTGAACTGAAGCAGGCTGACGCCAGCCAAAGTTCTTACCACTAATTACACTACACTGAGTTCCAGTCAATAGAAGCAGAAACTTTGTGTGGAACTTCCAGAAATGTGCCTTAAAAGGAGGGGCGCGTAATTCCCCATCCTTTGGGTATTAGTTGATCTTAGTTTACTTCTAGCCAAAGAGTCTGGAAATGGAAACAGAGTAACTTTGATTTGAGGGTAGAGCAGCCAGACAAACACCATCTTAACCAAGCAATTCAGGTTAACAAATGACCTTGTTAAGTCATGTTAAACCATATTATCATGTACCCCAATATAATGCAACAAGAGGCGTCACCTCTGTGGAATTCTTCCCCAAATCCAGTATCTGCAGTCTAAGCAGAAAGGAACCTCAAATGAACCCAAACTGAGGGACTCCCTACAAAATATCTGACCAGTATTCTTAAAAACTGTCAAGGTTGTGAAAAAACAAACAAGAAAAGACAGAGAAAATGTCACTGATTGAAGAAGACAAAGGAGACATGACAACTAAATACAATGTGGTGTTAGGACAGGATCCTGAAACCAAAAAGGGATGTTAGTATAAAAACTGGCAAAATCCAAATAAAGACCGTAGGCAGATCAATATTAATAGTATTGTGCCAATGTTAATTTCTCGGTCCTGATAGATGCACCATCATTATGTATGATGTTAACACTGAGAAAAGTTGAATGAAGGCCATATAGAAACTGCATGTACTATCTGTTTATTCTTCTGCTAATCTAAAATTATTTCAAAATAATTTTTTTTCAAAATGAGGAGCTTGTGCTTTTTCCCCTCCTCTATCTCTTCCTGTTGCTGGTCTGTTCATTTATGACAATCGCTGGAGCTCCAGCAGCTACTCGGATCCATGAGGCAACCTAGAGGTCACCTTGAAGATGAAAGTCATATCCTGAGGATGGCTGGGCAGAAAGATAGAAGCCTGGGTCCTTGATGAAACTCAATCCTGTCTTATCCAGCCTGAACTCCTAACTCCTAACCTTTTTATTATATTTTTAAATCAGAAAACCTCTCTTTTATATATGCCACTTACTGGGAGATTTTCTGTCAAGTGCAGTTGAACCTAATCCTTATTAACAATAGCACTAGAGTGAAACCCTGTGTAATTTCCATCACTGATATAAAAATAAGAATCGTAGCCTCGAAACTGACCTTAGAGTCCCTCTAGTCCAACCTGTCACTTTTCACATAAGTACAAGAAGGACTGACGAGGTGAAACACGTGCCCAGGGCCCATCTCCAGCAGCAAAGTAAACGTGGGAACCCAAGTCCTGGTCCAGCCCGATTTCCTCCCCGGTGTCTCCCTGCTTGGTGAGCATTCCGGACACCAGCTCTGCAGTAGCGCTGTGATCCTCCACCTGAAAGTCAGAGTGAAGAGCTGCAATGCAGTCTTCTGATTGTTGCATTCACTTGCCTAGCTCACTCTGACGATAACAGTCTTAGGTTTTTTCATTTCTGAATCGATTACTAAACACAAACACGTCTGCAAATTACGCTACAATTATGTGAATTTCACATTGAGTGTTCCTGACCAAGCAGCTCTAATATTACACTGGTATTGTTATATTTACTCAAAGGAAGATGTAGAAAGGAAAATGTGTGCTAGCATACCTACCAAACAGCATTATAAGTAAGAAAAAAAAATAAGGTTTCAATAGACATGGTCACCGATTGCTAAAAACCCTGACAAAATCACTTCGCCAGTCTGGGTGGCAAATTTCTTAATCTATAAAATTAGAGGTTTAGCTGGGATTCTCTTTACATTGGGCTTCCTGCTAAGTCTAATAGTGCACAATTCTAAAACACTAAACAGTCATTCAGTTTTCGCTATCTGTACATAAACAACCATTTCAAATATATATGCCTTTGCTTTCTTCAACAAATCTGCTTAAAATGTGCTGTTCACTAAACAGAGAATATTAACCTGTGGTAGATAATATTAATGGTCCCAACTCATCACCCCTTCCTATCCACTCACCTCTGCCAGGTAACTAACTATGCAGTCGCTTACACCATCGAGGAAGTCAGTTTCCCCACCTCTTGAACTGGGGCTTAGACACATGACTCTTTTGGCCAGTGTTATATGGAGGGGGTGACAGTATTTCAGTGCCAAGCCTAGGTCTCAAGGCAGGACATGTTTCCACTCACCCTCATGACATGTTTGTAAGAATGACACGCTGAGGTTACCTCGCTGGTCCTGGGAGGAGAGTGAGAAGCACCAAACGAAGAGCCCCAGCCAAGATGCCTCAGAAAACCCCCATCAGCCTATAGGTGCATGAGTGTGCCCAGCCAGCCAGCAGAATCACAAAGCAAGCGGAGACCAGAATAGATCAACTACGCCCTGAAGTGCTGTAAGTCACTGAGGTTTTGTGGTTGCTTGTTACACAGCAAAAGCTAGCTGATACTCTAAAACCTCAACTTTGGAGGGAACCTATTATTGGCAAGAACGGGCCATGTGCATTTGCCATAAAACGCTCAGCAGGAAATGGACTTGGTTTGCTTGTGCAGATGGATGCACATACCCACTTGGCAGCACACCCACAATTCACTCTCGGCCCACAGATGGGCAAGAGCATCTGCCTTCCCTGCATGCACACTCTCCTGACCTTTATCCCCCATACCCCCAGCAGCCCACGCAAATGCGGAGCTCCCGACACACCACCATCTTTTAAAATCATGACTTACAAACCATTTACACCAGTCCTGGTCTTTTTCAGTGCCTGAATTCACCCAAACGTGGCCCATTTTGATTAATGAAATGAAGCACTAGCATTGGTCCCACGGGAACAATATAATTCTTTCCTAACTATGCATTGTTAAGAAATGAAATTAGATGTCAACATCCTATAATGGGGTGAGTGTTTTTTCATCCCCTTAGGCAGTAGCTAAAAAGCAAACGTATTTAGTTGGGCCCATTTTGCTGTTTTTTTAAATCACTCCACAAATACTCATTAAGCACCAACTTACCCCTGTGCAAACGCTGTGCCCGGTGTCCGCCCCCGGTGTGGGCAGTGGCCAGAACCAGAAAAGCCCAGGGTGGATCACATGCCAGCCACAGAGCAGACCAGTGCCAGGCGGCCCTGCAGGGGTCAGAGGAGGACAGTTGGCCGCACAGCCCAGGGACAGCAGAGGGCCATTAAACAGGAGTGGAACAAGGTGAGAGGCAAGCCGCTGGAGCAAAGGAAGTGGGCCAACAGCGAGCAAGGCACCTAGCCTCCAGCCTCCGACTCCAAATCTGAGACGGCCTCCTGCTCCTGTTCCGGGCCTCTCTGTGGTTCCTGCAGGGGAAAGGGGGGATCCTAAGGGAGGTGGCCAAGCCCTGCAGGTGGGGAGAGGCGGTTACTGGCACCAGAATGTGGAGCATCTGGAAAATTAGCTCCTGGCAAGAGAGTTCTGGCTGCTAAGCACTGGGAGGGATCCCTCCTCTTCTGCCTACAAATGCACACACCCACAAGTAGACACTCACTCCTGCACACACTCACACACTCTCTCTGCACGCACACACATACCACACTCTACCCCTCCCACTCACACACACACTGTCTTACACACTCTCTCCATCTCTCACACAAAACATACACTCACACACACACACAGAGTTGTCAGGTCTTGTCTGACCCACCTCGGAAACATCTCTCACCCCCCTCTTAATCAGCCATGGGCCAGCACTGCCTTCCATTACTCCACCAGAAAATCCTCTAGGTCTAACGGGGAGGGGCCCCTGCTGCCAACTTCTCTCCCCACCCAGGCTGACCTGCCCCTGTCCACCCAGGTAACCCTCATAAAACTCAGGCGGTCTCCTCACTCTTCTGCTAAGAAGCCACAGTTCCCTCGGGACTTCAGGACAATGGCACACCACACACACACACACACACACACACACATGCACACGCACGCGCATGCACTCAAGGCTCTTAGTTTTCTGGCCCCAAACACCGGGCCCTGCTCAGCCCCGCCAAGTGCCCAGTCACTCACTGAGCTCATCACTTATCACATCCCTGGCTTTGCTCCTGCATCCCAATCCAGGCCCACCCAGCACTGGACAGGCCCCTCCCCCTTCCTGGTCCAGCCCGGTGGAGGCTTCTTGTAGGGCCTTTCTGGAGCCCTCTCTCCACACCCTCGTCTCTTACCGCTCACCACCCCTGCACCATGCCTCACAGCCTGGGCCACTCAGACCGCCACCCTGTCAGACTGGAAACTTGGACACAAGTCCTGCATCTCGTGCCTCTCTGTGACTCTCTTCCCCTTCCCTGAGGCCTTCAGCAGAACAGAAATCCAATTTTTTAAAAATAAATGTGCTGAGTTCAAGTTTAATAATTTCATCCCTGCGAGGGCCAATTAATTGTGTTAATCCCACATCCAGCCGGTCTCCATCACCGAGCACAAGCAGCCTGGCCCAGATCGCGGCTGGTTCGTAGTAGTAACTCAGACCCGCAAAGAGGAAAGCCGCCCAGAGCACGAGCCCTCTGGAGCATCAACCAGGATCACACATCAGAAAGCGCTGCTCCCCTGGTGGTGACCAATGCCTGCCTCCAGCCACTGGGGTAGACAAGTCAGAACAGCAGGTCAGGGAGGCAGGCTGAAAAAAGTAATCCTAGAGAATGATAAGTACTACACAAGGACCAAATTGGGGAGGGGGGTTATAAAGAGTCACGAGGGGGGAAAGGGAAGGGTAAGGAGGAGGCTGTGATGTTGGAGCTGAGACCAGCCGTGGGAAGCATGGGCTGCACAGATTCCCTTCCAGAAGTGAGGCTGATACAAAGCAGGCAGCCGATACCAGGTCAGCGTCCGAGGGACCCAGCACGACGAGGCTGAAGGCTCAGATGGAGACCCACAGGCTGTGGGAGGTGAAGGTTCTTTTTCTGAACTGGTAAATTAGATATAACATCAAATTTCCTACCTTAACCACGTTCAGGTGCACAGTTCAGTGGTGTTACATTCATTGTGTTGCTAAGCAACCATCACCACCACCACCCATCTCCAGAGTTTTTTCACTGGTCAAGTCTAAAACTCTATACCCATTAAAGCAGTGGTTCTCAAAGTGTGCACCCTAGAAGATTTCCAGGTGCACCCTATGGTATTCCAGAGAAATATGTGCCTGTTGGGGACCAAAAAACCAACAGGGTTTTTGGAGTTTAGATCTTTGGAGGACAAAGGTGTGGGGAATTGGCTGTAAGCTGACAGTCTGCCCAACCCCCCACCTCACTTGCTTGATTAGGTTGCAAAGGCTGTTAAGCTGTAGTGCTGGTGTAATTCTACACTACCCCCCCATGTTCCCCAGAAAAACTAGAGTCAAGTTTCTTCTATCCTTTGTTTAGTGTAAAGTTAAGATGATATGTATGGTAGGGGTTTTCTGTACTCAACACAATTAAGAGTAAAAAGAGAGGAATTCTTCAATGTATTGATGAGGAAATGAGAGTTTGCCTTTCAAATATATGCCCAAACATTGAAGAAATCACTGGGACACATCAGGTTCATGTTTCTCATAAACACAAGAATGGAAAAACTTAACACATTTGCACCAGAACGTGCCGAATTTACTAAATCTTACTAAGAATGTATCTATATATATACATATATAAAGATAACTTTGTCTTTTTTTTTTGTTTTTTAACCCCTCTTTTTTATGAATTCTAAAAAGCATAACCAAAAATGAAACATAAAAATGTTTTTTAATAGAATAAATTCAATTTTGTCATATTTATTTTGTTTAACTACCATAAAAGCATGCTTAGACTTTATATATTTTTTTCCTTTAATATTTGACTTAATTATTATAACATATTTCTCAGAAATTTGTATATAGTGTGCCTACAATTATTTGTAGGATTTTAAATGTGCCCTGACTTCAAAAAGTTTGAGAACCACTGCATTAAAGCAACAATGTCCCAATGGCCCCCTCCCCTGGCAACCACCATGTCTCTGCTCTCTGTCTCCTGAATGGGACTGCTCTATAGACCTCATAGAAGTGGAATCATAGGATCTGTCCTCAGGACGGGCTGGGTTGCTTCCACCTTTTGGCTGTTGTGAATAGCACTACCATGAACATGAGTATGCAAATATCTCTTCAAGACCTTGCTTTCCATTCTTTTGGGTTGTTAAGTTAATTAAACAAGGAGTCCATCAGACTGAAACAGCTTTCAGGTCTTACTAGCCTTCACAAACCACCCAACGCCAGAGACTATTATGCCTCAGGGTTAAGAAAAACACCTAAGAGCAACCAATAACAAACAGCCAACTAGGCTTTCCCAAATAACACAACCTCTTAGCGATGGCCAATCAAACAACTCCCTTGTTTTGTTTCCACCTTTTCTCTATTAAAGTCTCTCCCCTGGTTCCTGTTGATGGAACACTCCTAACACTTCCAGTTCGGCACCACCCACTTCCATTTTTGCACAAATAAACTCTTAAAGTTTTTAATAAGTCTCAGTTTCTTTTTTAACCATTCACAGACCCGGAAGTGGAATTTCTGGGTCATATCATACAATTCTCTGTTCCACTTTCTGAGGAACCGCCATACTGTTTCCCAGAGTGAGGAGTTTTGGTTCTATGGTACGTGACGTCGAAGAACACGATGGTTTTGAGCGGGAGAGTGACCTGATTTTGTTTAGATTTTTAAGTTGACCCCCTGGCTGCGGTGAAATGTGCATTGTAGGGGCAAGAATGGCAGCAAGAGAGACGGTCGTGATGGGTGCCCCCGAGACAGGCGGTGAGGACGCAGAGGGGATGTGAGCTAAGGCGCCGGAGGGACAGAATATGGAGGAAAGGTGACACAGACCATAGGTGGGACTGGTGGGGGAGGAGGTGCTAAAGAGTCTGGGGCCTGAGTCCCCAAGTGCATGGTGACATCATTTCCTGAGAGAGAAGAGCAAGGGATATAAATATCTCAAATAGTTCACAAAAGGAACAAAAACGCTGCCAAAACCCTTCCCTCCCTTCTCGTGCCCTTTCCAGCTCCTCCTTTTTTTTTACAATCATAAATCTTCATCTAACCTCCATTCTCAGAGGCCTCCCTAACTCCTCAAGAAGAACAGCAAATGACTAATCCAGAGGTCACCCCCAAGAGCAACTTCTGTGCAGCAGGAAGGCCACTGTTCCCCTCAGAAGACAGGGACCCCCGCTCCACCTCCAGACACCAGGGGACCGTGTCAGCTTGTTTCTCTGGCGTGCAGGCTGGCAGGGAGCCAGACCTCATCTCCAAACAGCAGGTCAATCAGCGAGTCCCCGCTTATCAGTGAGTCCCAGCAGTCGGGGGATCTTCTGAAACCAAGTCTCCCAGGGCCAGGTTCCAGGCCGAGAATGGCCCCTTTCCACTGATCTGGCCTCTTATCTCAGAGACCCCCCAGGAGTCCTGTTCTTCCTGCTGGTCTCCTTGTCCCGGTCACATCTCATAGATAAAGGTGACAACTTTGGGGAGGCTGAGATTATTTTTTGAATCATTCAACAAATATTTACTAAGCACCTACTGTGTTCTTTGCAACTGGCTGGTCTAAGGGACACAGAGATGGATCAGACATGGATTTTGCCCTTGAAGAAGTTTTAGCAGAGACATCAATTGGCAATATGAGGTCACACAAGGTTAAATATCAAATAGAAATACCAAAGAGAAAGAGATTGTGTGAGCTGATGTCTGTTAGCCAAAAAAAAAAAAAAAAAAAAAAAGTGGGACTCATGCCGACCTTAAAGGAAAAACACTATTTTTGCAGACAGGAGGAGAGAGGATACGCCAAGCAGGGCAAAGTGCTCCATCAAAGGCCCAGAGGCAGGGCAAAGCGGAGCCACCGGGAGGAGCGCTGGAGGCGGGGGGCACACGGGAGGCTGGTACAATATCCAGCCATGAGGAGATAAGGGTTCAAAGAGGGACAAGAAGAAGGAACAAACGTGTTCATACTACTTACATGCCAAGCCTTATGCTTGAAGCTTCACCGCGGTTACCTCAACTCAATCGGCACAACTGCCCTGTAAAGGGTGAGGCTGGAGTTACAATCCCCGTTGCACAGGTGTGGACCCGAGGCTTGGTACAAATGTATTTCCAACTCAGACTGCAGCTACAGAACCTGGTCTCCAGCCACTCTGAGAGGTACGTGCACAGTGGGTATTGTCGGTGCCTGTGGACCACCTCTTTCTGTGTTGTTGCTAGTGTTGCCGGAGATTTTGTGTTTTGGGGTGTATGTGTGTGTGTGTGTATGGAGGAGGGAAGAGAAGATCTATTTTTCTTTGCTCTGTTTCTTATCTTGAAGCTGTTGTATGGAATGAGGAGGGTTCCTCTCTTGGGAAGACGGGGTGGGAGGTGCTCTCTGACAGGCGGCATACTGTCCTTAATCTTGACCCTTTCCTACTCCCAAAGTTATCATGTGACTCTGCAGTTTGTCCCCATTCGAAGAGGAGCATGCACTCTTGCACCGGAGATAGCCAGCTTGGCCGTGTGACTTGCCTTGGCCAGTGGAATCTGAGCTCACCTCAACTCAGCCTAGGCCAGAGGGAGCGTTGTGTGTTGGTGTGTTCACCGCTGCTAAGAGAAGAACACACTCAAGGTGGTCCACTAGTCTCAGAGAAGCGGAAGCCAGGTGGACCTGGCCTTGACCCCTAAGGCAGCTGGGAGCTGATCTGGCCAGACCAGATCAGCAGCATTCTGAGAACACTCCCTGATTTGTAAAGCACTGATCGATCCCAAATCCCTTGTCATTCGATAAGTGCATCTGAGGCCCAGACTGGGGAAAATGATGTTGGAATCTTCCCACCAGTTAAAAATCGGGTCTCCTGATTGCTAATCCGCTGCTTTACTCCTAACCCACCCTGTCTCATCCACAGGATTCCCTGCAGACTTTTAGAAAATAAAGAAAATCTGAGGTGCCAACCGAGTAATTAAGCAGAACAGATGCAGTTGAAAAGTATGAAAGCAAGATTTAACCTGGATAATCCCTCCATAATTCAGAGTTGATCTTTCTAAAGGGTTCCTGTTGATTTCCCTGGAGGACCTCTCCTCTTGAGCTGGAGCCACAGGGAGTGGCAGAGCTGACTCTATTAACCCTGTTTTCTCCCCAGGCATCAGTCTTTTGTCCCTAAAAAAACATGGACTGCCCTGGCCGGTTGGCTCAGCAGTAGAGCGTTGGCCCAGCATGTAGAAATCTCGTGCCAGGGCACACAGGAGAAGCACCCATCTGCTTCTCCACCCTTCCCCCTCTCCTTTCTCTCTCTCTCTCTCTCTCTCTCTCTCTCTCTCTCTCTCTCTCTCTCTTCCCCTCCCATAGCCAAGGCTCCAATGGAGCAAAGTTGGCCCAGGCACTGAGGACAGCTCCATGGCCTCCGCCTCAGGTGCTAGAATGGCTCCAGTTGCAACAGAGCAATGCCCCAGATGGGCAGAGCATCACCCCCTGGTGGGCATGCCGGGTGGATCCTGGTCTGGTGCATGTGGGTGTCTGTCTCTCTGCCTCCCTGCTTCTCACTTCAGAAAAATACAAAGAAAAAAACAAAACAAACAAACAAACAAAAAAACATGGCCCAATTTCTTTTGCTTCTGAATTTCTGTTTTAGTACTAGCATGGATGGTACTCCAAATCAAGACTTTGTTTTTTCCCAAATGACTTTGTATTCCAGGAACCAAGGGACCTGGCCGTCTAGGTAACTATCAAGGAAATAGACCTTTAACTACTGAACGGCCGCTCTGCATCCTGGGCCTGTCACCTTTCCATGGAGAACACCTCCAGGTCTTACTGGGAAACTCATGTGAAGGGACAGCTACCACAAGACTCTGAAAGGAGCCTCCTATGTCATCAGCCTAGGGGAGCAGGATGACCTCCGTCAGTCAAGACAATTCTCCCTATCCACACCAAGCCACCGCTGCAGGACTGACTGGACAAACGAAGAAGCCACCAGGAACTCCACGGCTACAGTGGAGCCTTGGGTCTGTTCTGGATGAGCGCCCCAGCCTGCCCGAGAGGACTGATTGCAGGAAGGCTTAAAATGCCTTTTGATGCAGAAATGCCATTTGTAAGAATCGATCTTGGGCAGCCTTCTGAGATCTATGCAGAGATGCTTATACAACATTGCGAGTCATGAACACTTTCCATTGTTAAATGTTTTTATACTGCAAAGTATTTTATTATACAGTCTATGGATGATTTGTTTTTCTCTTATGTTTTGTAAATTGTCTACCTTGAGCATGTTTTTTTCTTTACCACTTGGAGGCAGCACAGGTAAGTCTCAGGCCCTGGCTTCATTCTTGGGTCTAAGATTTATCGGCCAGGTGACTTAGGACAAATTTGCTTTCTTTGTACCTCTGTTTTGCCATCTGTACAAGAAGGGTCTGGTAATGTCTACCTCACAATGTCACGAGAATCATAAAATCATCTCTGTGAACTGCTTAGCACGATTCTGGGCACATAGTCAGTGTCTAGTCAATGTCAGCTACTGCTATGGAGAAAAGGAATAGCACCTGTTATTTAAAAAGAGAAAAAACATATTTTGAAGTTTGGCATTGGCCTCTAAGGTGTCTAACAGAATCTTCCCAACTGAGTTAAAGGCCAGCTCTGTCCAAGGAGAAAGGGCCCTCTGATTTGAGGTCCTCCACCAAGCAGCTGGATTGGAGGCTCGACCTCTCCACCCCTTACCACCCCCACCCCACCTCGGCCAATATTCTAGCTCCTACGGCCACAGTGCTTGCAGCAACCACAGAGCAAGGCCATCTCAGAATATTTTCAATTTCAAAACCCTCCTGAGTCCTGGATGAGGCCACAGCCCCGTCCGGTGGTGTAGAAGTGACATATGGTCATACTCTGCCCTCAAGTTCCGGGACTCACGGACCCCAAGTCTGTAAAGAGACACCAGGAAGCAAAAGGAGGTAGTTGTCTCTGAGGTGCCCCCTGTTTTGTAAAGTCTGGAAGCCAAGTGGGCATAACCTGTCAGAACCAGAGGCCCAGAGATGGCACCTGAACGCAGCCACCAGCCCTGCGCCACCAAGACGAGCCTCCCAGCAGAGGGCAACAGGTAGCAGGGTGGCGGCTGCCAGGGAAGCCACTCCCAGCCGTCCAGGAGGTGGCTGTCCGCTTGTATCCCATGCTGAGACGCTGACTTTGCCTCCCTGTTTGGCACCTTTTCCCCGCTGGACCCCCTTGTCAGGGGGCTCAGCACAGTAGCTGCCACAAGCTCCCTCCGACTCAGCACCACACCAGTCCTTGTAGTGTGAGAGCGACCCCCGGCCATGACTCCCTCACTCCCCGAGAGTCACATGACCTGCTCACCCCCCCCCACACACACACACACACACTGCAGCAGGCTGTCCAAAGGCCATGACATCGTGTACCTGCTCTGCTGGTGGAGCCTGGCTGCCATGTCCCAGCTGTGGAGCCCATGGGATGCAGGTAACACAGCCAAGAGGGACCTGGGAGGGAGGGGCACTGACTCGGAAAATGGTTCTGTCCCTTGTAGCTGCCACCCCCCACCCACCCACCCACATGGCTGTCCGTAATCCAGTGCAATGAGTAAACGCCCCAGAGGGGCAGCCCTCCCTGTTAAAGTCTATTTGGGGAGGGAGGAGGCATCTTTCAAGATTTCAGAGTCAGATCACGGTGGTGTGGGTTCACCTAGCCTTCCCTTCTCCCCTGGGACCCCGACTCACTTTGCGCAGAGAGCCTTAGGAGCTACACCTGCGTGGTGACGCTCACCCTTCAGTACCCATCCTCCCGCTGCCAGCTCCCAACCCGGATAGGAGCTCCGTCCGCTCAACAGACAGGACACCCCCAAAGCCCAACCTGTAATCTGGTCCTCTAGCCTGCCCTTGAGCAGGGAAGGAATGAATGGGGAATTAAGAAACCTGGTGGAAAGAGTCTAACCCTGACAGACCCAGCTGGTGACCACCCGTTTCCGGCTGTGTGACCCTGGCCAAGCGTCTAACTCTTTAAAGGGCCCTTTCTTCACAGGTTGAACAGAAAAGCAGCAACCCCACCACACAGGGTTTCGGTGAGATCTAGACAAGCTGATGACTAGAAAGTGCACAGAACCTGGCGAGGGGTCAATCAATGACAGCAGCAGCAGCATCATTACCCACATGGGCCTCACCAGCCGCTCAGCGCACACGTGCAGCTACCCACACAGCAGTAACATCCCTGAAGTCAGTGGCAACCCCAACTGCTCATGCCACTCACCTCTGTGCCCCTCCCTTCCCACCCTGCCCGGCAAGCTGGAGAGAGCAGACCCTTACACATTTGCTGAGGGAATGATTTAGTGAAGGCCATTTGGTCTCCAAAATGTGCCTTTCTGTATTTTATCATCCTGTGAGTGATGCATAATTTCGTGACCTTTTGAATTTCCATTTAATCATGCATCTCGATTAAACCCTGATTTATTTCCCTGACCCTGAAGAGCAGACAGCTCTTTCCCTCCATATTATTTCTGCCCATGCAAATACAAGCTCTTGGCCAAGTGCATCCCTTTGAGTAACCAACCACTCCAAAACTCTGTGGCTTGAAACAATAATGTTTCATGTCCCCGGTTCTGTGGACTAACTAGGAGTCTTGTGAGTGGTCTCACTTGGTTCCAAGTCAGAAGACTCATCATTTCATCATTAGTAGTGGAGCCCAGGCTTTCTGACATAACAGCCCCCGTGGTCCCAGAGGCAAAGTGAGAAGTTTCCAGATCCCTGGAGGCCAGGCTCTCACACAAACTCAACATCATTCCACAACACTCATCCATCAAAACAAATCCCAGGACTAATACGATTATTTTCAGGGGAGAGGAGTTTGAAGGGAGCAATAGATCCCATCCCCAATGGAAGGATCTTCAAAATATTTGGGCTAGGTTTTTTTGTTTGTTTGTTTGTTTGTTTATTCCTTAGAGACAGAGAGAGAGCAGAGAGAGGGATAGACAGGGACAGTCAGACAGGAACGGAGAGATGAGAAGCATCAATCATTAGTTTTTCGTTGCGCATTGCGACACCTTAATTGTTCATTGATGGCTTTCTCATACGTGCCTTGACCATGAGCCCTCAGCAGACCGAGTGACCCCTTGCTCAAGCCAGCGACCTTGGGTCCAAGCTGGTGAGCTTTGCTCAAACCAGATGAGCCCACGCTCAAGCTGGCGACCTCGGGGTCTTGAACCTGGGTCCTCAGCATCCCAGTCTGATGCTCTATCCACTGAGCCACTGCCTGGTCAGACTGGGCTAGGTTTTTAAACCAGACCAAGTCAAAGAAATATACAATTACCCCATGTAGCCATGTCCCCACTGGAACTCCCAAAAAGGTCAAGAGTGTCTGATGTTGGAAAACACATTTTTCTACCCTAGAAATTTTTAAGGCCATTCAAGGTTGCCTGAAACCTCCTCTCCCTGAGTGACTTCATGGACTCTTACTTCAAAGCCTTCAGCATGCTCATGTCCCTCAAGTTGATGCCTCTAGCTCCACTTCTGACTCACATATCACATCTTGACTTCACTCCCCAAACTTGCTCCATCCACAGTTTTTCCAATCTCAGCAAAGGGACCCGTCAGTGCCCCCGGCTGCTCGAGCCACACATCTTGTTTATCCTCAGTTGCTCCCTTTCTGTCACCTCCCACTCCTAATCCATCAGTAAACCCCACCTTCCCCCAGTTTCCTCTGGCTGCCCTAACAAACCACCACAGGGAGGTTGGCTGAGAATAACAGAAGCGTATTGTCTCATAGTTCTGGATACTAGGCATCTGAAATCAAGGTGCTGGCAGAGCTTGGTCCCTCTGTAACCTGAAGGGGAGACTCCTCCCTCGCCTCCTCCTAGCTTCTGGTGGTGGCTTTGGCCTTCCCTGTCTTGCTGCTACATCACTCCAATCCCAGCCTCTGTTGTCACATGGATTGTCCCTTTGTGTCTCAGTCCACATTTCCCTCTTCTTACAAGGACTCCAATCCTATTAGATTAGGGCCCACCCTTATCCAGTGTGGTCTCATTTTAACTTGATCGCATCTGCAAAGTGCCTATTTCCAAGTAAGGTCACATTCACGGGCACCAGGGGTGAGGACTTCAAAATATTTTTTGGAGGAGGGGGTCATAATTCAATCTATAACAACCACTATAATTCTAATTTAAGCCACCATCATGACTCACTGTAATAGCCTTTATAGGAATCTCTCTGTGTGACTCTTGACCTTCCTACAGTAAAATCTTGGAAGACCACCTAAACTCCTTGCCTGACATTTCATCAAAGCCCAAAGCTATGGTCTGCACAGCCTTTCCCAACATCACTGCCCTCACCCTTCTCCCCGTCATGTTACAGCCATATTGGAGCACCTCTCTGTTCCTGCCAAGCTAGGACCCACCCACGCGAGGGCCTCTGCCCCGGTTGCTTCCAGTGCCTGCAATGCCGTCCTCCTTATTCAATAAGTCACTCTTCTTGTCACTCAGATGGAGATCTAGACATCACCTCTTCAGAGGTCTTCCCAGTCATTCTCTTTCACGAGTTTCCTAATTTGACTCCTTACGCAGCACCTGTAACTGTGTGATTTGTTCACCCGTTTGCCCTCACCCTTCCTGGGTCTCGTTTCCCCCAGACCTTGGGGAGGAACTAGCAGCATAGTCTGTTCAACGAATCCTCTATAAGGATGCAGATGGCTCTTCCTCAACAGCTTGAATTTTAAAAGAGATCTCATAGAATTTTAAAAGAGATCCTAAGAACACCTTAAGCCAAGAAACAAATCTCACTAATATGCATTTTCGGAGTTCTGCCAGTCTGGTGGGAGAGGTGCTCTGTAGAATAGAAACGTTTAGCATTCCCCTTCTACTGTACCACACGGATAACCAAATATGGTGCCGGCACAGACATCCATTATATCGATAACAACTCCATCTGGTTTCTTCAGTTATGTCCATCCTCTTTTTGCCAAACCATACTTCATTTTGTTTTTAAAGGAAAAAATAAATAAAACATTAACTTTGGCACTATCAGAAACTCCTAATAAATAAATGGCTAAATGTTAGTTAAAGTGTAATAGTAGGTTTACTTTTATAGTTTTAAAGTTATCCAATGAACAAATATTTATTATGTGCCAGCAATCTGGAAGTTGGGGATATGATGGTGGTCAAGAGATTGTTTTCTAGTTCAATGTAATTAAAATAAAAAATCCAAGAGAAAATGGTAGTCTGGCCTCAGAGGTTCAGTAGGGACTAAAGGCCTGTCAATCAAGGTCAGGGAAGCTGGGATGAGTTAAGAGTCCCCTCTTCCGAAGCAGGGAACACTGAATGCACAATCAGGGTTCAGATTAGGAAGAGCTAAGGCAATCCTCAGCCTCAAGGCTAAAAAAAAACACGTGGAATTGCATAAAAAGAAATGCTGGGGGACATCAGAGCTTGTAAATATGGAACTCCCTGACAATAGCAAACGTAGGTATAGATGTGGAGCAACCGGAAGGTTCACACATTGCTAGTGGAAGTATAAAATGGCTCAATCACTTTCAAAAGCTGCCAGCTTCTTTGAACATTAAACATACACTCACCAAATAATCCTACCCCTAGGGATCTAACCAAGAGAAATAAAAATCTATGTCCAGAAAGACTGACACACACCAAAAATTATTCATAACAGATGTATTCAAAATAGCCCAATCTGTAAACTACCCAAATGTCCATCAGCAAGGAAGTAAATGAACAAACTGTGAAATAGTTACATAACAGAATAATACGCGTTAATAAAAATGTCCACAATAAGGATGAATCGCACAACACTATGATAAGCAGAAGAGGCTGGTCACAAAAGAGTACGTGTGTATGTTTCCATTTATATGTAGTCTAAAACAGGGGACACTAATCTCTACTGAAAAAAAGAAAAGCCCTGGCCGGTTGGCTCAGCGGTAGTGTTGGCCTAGCGTGCGGAGGACCTGGGTTCGATTCCCGGCCAGGGCACACAGGAGAAGCACCCATCTGCTTCTCCACCCCTCCGCCGCGCTTTCCTCTCTGTCTCTCTCTTCCCCTCCCGCAGCCAAGGCTCCATTGGAGCAAAGATGGCCCGGGCGCTGGGGATGGCTCTGTGGCCTCTGCCTCAGGCGCTAGAGTGGCTCTGGTCACAACATAGCGAAGCCCAGGATGGGCAGAGCATCGCCCCCTGGTGGGCAGAGCGTTGCCCCATGGTGGGCGTGCCGGGTGGATCCCGGTCGGGCACATGCGGGAGTCTGTCTGATTGTCTCTCCCTGTTTCCAGCTTCAGAAAAATGAAAAAAAAAGAAAGAAAATGAAAAAAAGAAAAAAGAAAAAATCAGATCTGTGGTTCCTACAGCTGGAGAAAGGTGGAGAATTGATGAGGAAATGTATGGGGGGGGGTAGAAATAGTCTGCTTCTTGTTTGGGGTGATATTGATACCCAACACAAACAAAACACTTAAGACCCAGCATTTTATCATACGTTAACGAAGACCCAATTTGTTTTGTTTTGGGGGTTTTTTTGTTGCAACTTTTAGTCTGCTTTGGCATCAGGTTAACAGTAAAGAACACAAAACACCAGCCAACACCTGGCAGAGAGGGATGCTCTCTTAAATGTTCAAGTGTATGAAGTCTTGGAGGTCTTGGTGGCTATCATGGGTAATAGCAGGTTGGGGTAGACTGGTCCAAGACAATTTTGTGGCAAAATACCTCTGAGATTCAAAAACAACTAGCTCACAAATCTTATAAAAAATAAAAAAGTTCCCTTGTGAGCATTTACTGAAGGTCTACCAGGGCCGGGCATGGAAACGGGTGTTGAGTATTCGGCCCCAATCTGATGAGCTCTCCTCCGAGCGAAGGATGGGATGACGGCTATAAAACAAACAAAAATGTTAATGAGATTGTTTCAGATGCTGGCTGATCACACCCTCACTTTGTATGTTGTCTTGCTTTGAAGTTTTTTGGGGTTCTTTTGCTAATTAAAATATGAAGTTGGGAGACACAAGAGTGTGTAGCCATAGATTGTGTGCACGAGGCTATGGCTACAGGGCATTTGCTTAATTGCTTACCATAATCCTGGCACACAGTAGCCTTTCATCAACTGTCAGTTAGCATTATTATCATTATTATTATTTCCCTCTTCTCCCTCCCATCTAATAAGGAAAACATGAACTTTGAGAATGGATGTGCCATTAAAGACACGTCCAAAAATATTCATAGCATTTTCGATCATAATAAACTGGAAACGACCCAAACAGTGGGATGGATAAATAAATTGGGGCACGTTCGTATAATGGAGTACTTCCCCACAATAAAGAGGACAAGCTGCTGCTACACAGCAATTAACAGCTTAGATGAATCTCACAGATGTAATATTGAGTGAAAGAATCTGAACACAAAAGACCACACACTACGTAATCTCATTTATATGAAGTTCAACAACAGGCAAGACCAACCTATGGTAAATCGAAGTCAGCAGGCTGGTTCCATTTGGCAGGAACGGTTGACTGCAAGGGGCACAAGGGAGTCTCCCTGTGTAGTAGAAATGTTCTTCACCTTGATCTGAGTAGTGGTGACACAAGTATATATATGTGTAAAAATTAAATGGGGTGTTCCCTACAGATCTGAGTACTTCACTATATATATGTTATAATGCAATAAAACATTTTTTTAAGATTATAAGTGTGACCCTGGCAGGTTGGCTCAGTAGTAGAGAGTCATCCCAGTGTGTGGATGTCCTGGGTTTGATTCCTGGTCAGGGCGCACAGAAAAAGCAACCATCTGCTTCTCTACCACTCCCCTGTCCCTTCTCTCTCTCTCTCTCTCTCTCTCTCTCTCTCTCTCTCTTCCCTTCCTGCAGCCAAAGTTGGCCCTGGGCACTGAGGATGGCTCCATGGGCTCGCCTCAGGCACTAAAACAGTTCAATTGCCAAGCAACAAAGCAATGCCCCAGATGGGCAGAGCATTGCCCTGTAGAGGGCTTGCCAGGTGGATCCTGGTCTGGGCACTTGCAGGAGTCTGTTTCTGCCTCTCCATTTCTCACTTAAAAAAAACTGTAAGTGCAATTAGGGTAAAGTACATTTATAAATATGAGTATTTCTTGCCTAGCCTGTGGTGGCGCAGTACATAGAGCACTGACCTGGAAAACTGAGGTCACTGGTTCAAAACCCTGGGCTTGCCCCGTCAAGGCACATAGGACAAGCAACCAATGAAGAGCCAGAGTGAAGCAACTACTTCTCATCCCCCCCCCCGTAAAATCAATAAATAAAATCTTTAAAAAAGAAAGAAATAAAGAAAGAGAGAGAGAGAGGGAGGGAAAGAGAGGAAGGGAGGGAAGGAGGGAGGGAGCAAGGGGGGGGAGATGACTATTTTCTTATATACTATCTCGGATATTTTCATTCCCTGATGGCTTCAGTGAACGAAAATGCTGGACCTCGTCTATAATGAATCGTTCATTCATTCGATACACATTTCCTGAGCATCTTCCAGCTGCCGGGCACCATGCTAGGTGCCCAGAACACATTAAACACATGAATGACCTTGACAACACAATCCCCGTCCTTCAGGGGCATCCCTGAAATGAGCAGCCAGCCAGGTAGCCTACTACCCTGGGGCAGCTGGTGGCAGCTTCTCTTAAGTGTGGCCCAAGGGTCCTGCGGGATGTTCGATGACTTCCACCGGAGAAACCTTAGACCCTAATTCGAATCCAGTCACGGAAACATCACGCATGGTCATCCATTTCTCCCGATGAGCAGCATGGGCAATAGCGCCTCAGGTCATGGTGTTTCACTGCGGTTGACATTTCTAGGTCATTGGTGGCAATGGCAAATATCTTCCTGGAAGGCTCCTCATTTGTGACAACGGCAGGGGAAAAGAGGCTAATTTTAGAGCACATGGCCCAGCTTCCATCCTGCAGAGCGACATCCAGCCGGTGGCCCTTTGTTCTCTCGGCAGCGTGGTGGAAATCATGAAACAACTGCGGCAGCTGCTCACCACCCTCACCAGGGGCCCCAGGATTCTGCCCTCCCAGTGGTTCTAGAGTCAGCCCCAGGCGGTATTAATGCGGGGAAACATGGAAAACTCTTTGCCCTTGCCTCTGGCACGAATTAATAATTGAACATCTTTGGAATCTTATTTTAAAGGATCCAAGTTAATTGATGGCGCGTCCCCCTGGTCGTTGTGCGTACCTTCACAACGCTGACTGGAAAAATGGGAACAAGTAGGGTGTCCAGGGACTGTCCTGCCTCACTGAAGAGGTCTGAAGACCAAGCAAGTTTGATCAACCTGGAGCTAAAAATAAAGTCCGCCTCTCGAGGGAACAGAAGTGTATGAGAAATAGGACCAGGAAGGCCAGTGATCCCTAACATCATTGTAGTTCTTACTCCTCCGAAGGCCAAGCCAGCAATTATTCCTGACTTGAATACAGACAAGACCAGAAAGGAGGCCCAAGAGACCAGTATTTGGGATCCACATATGATCAAAAAGAAGGATGACCAGATGTCCAGGTTTGCACTGGGACAGTCCCAGTTTACACTTGTTATAAATGTTAAGAGAGCCCTCTTTAACTCTCAAAACAGTGCCAGTTTGAACAATAAATCATATGGTCATCTTATAGCTGGTAAACTGAAATGACACACCTTCAGGAGAAAGGAACCAGGGTCCACTAATCTCCTGTAGTTGACCTTGGACCCCGCTCAGATCCCAGACCCCTGGGCCCATAGACCCCGAGAAGAAATACAGTAAAAAAGGCATTGGACCTAAAACATGAAATTCTATGAGAAAGAAAAACCTCAAGAGAAGGAAAAGTGAAAAGGACAAATACCCAGGGAGGCAGGATAGAAGGGCTTGGACCACAGGTGAGAGAATGCTATACCCTATGGGAGGCCCCAGTGCATTAAACTGGATCATTGAAAACAATAGAAGTTTGCTCTCCTATAGTTCTGGAAGCCAGAAGTTCAAAATGGAAGTGTCAGCAGTCACTCAGTAACATCTCCAATGTCAGGGTCCACGAGAAGTTCCAGAGACGTTCCAGAGATGTGCTTAACAAATAAGTACAGTTTGTCTTTGGTCCGTTCCTATTAATTCCCTGAGCTTCCAACGCCAAGAGGAATTTTCCAGCGAGCTGACTCCTTTCACCTGGAGAGTTGCAAATGCCAACTGTAATTAAAACAGCAACTTAATTTTCCAGTAGGTTTCAGACGGCACGGGTCACTGGACTTCACTTCCTTCTAAGCAGTTAGGGAGCTAAGTTTCTTGGTTGTTGGTTTTTTTTTATTGTTTGCCAGATTTTACTGCAGTCCTTCTTTCTCCTGAAGGGATGTATTTGTTTTAAACTAAAGCAAACTAAAACTTCTTTTAAAAATGTATTGCTTTGAGCCTGATTGGGTAGTGGCGCAGTGGATAGGGCATTGGACTGGGATGCAGAGGACCCAGGTTCAAGACCCCAAGGTCGCCAGCTTGAGCGCGGGCTCATCTGGTTTGAGCAAAGCTCACCAGCTTGAGCCCAAGGTCGCTGGCTCGAGCAAAAGGTTACTCAGTCTGTTGAAGGCCTGTGGTCAAGGCACATATGAGAAAGCAATCAATGAACAACTAAGGTGTCACAACAAAAAACTGATGATTGATGCTTCTCATCTCTCTCTGTTCCTGTCTGTCTGTCCCTGTCTATCCCTCTCTCCGACTCTCTCTCTGTCTCTGAAAAAAAAAATGTATTGCTTTGACAACTTTTTGAAATATCTAACACCTCTAGAGCTAAGTAGGGACACCTGAGAATGTCACATCACAAAACTGAGGTTGAAGCAGGAAAGCAGTTCTCATCTAAATCAAACAGACGTGCTCCCAGAAGCATTTTTTAAATTCCTTTGACAAGAAACAACTAATTAACATCCTGGTAGGGGGCATCAGATATATATTTTTTTATCCTTGGTAAACTTCCACCAACAAAAGGACAAAAATAAAAAAGGAAATAAAGAAAAAATAAAAGGGGAAGGTAGACTAGGTAATCCCAAAAGCTTGCTATTTATTGTTTTGTCTTTTGAGTTTGGTTGTTGAGGACAACAGGACTTGAAATTCTATGGAGGAAGAAAATGACGAGTCATGAGAAAGAAGAGCTTTGCAATCTCCTTTGAAAGCTTTTTATTTTGCATGTTTTCTTTTCTTAGAAAATAATGAAATGCAATGCTCCTATCTCTACCTTGCTTGTGTTGCAAAACCAAACGTCCATAATCCTTAGAATACTGTACGTTAGGCTCAGCTCAACAAATGTTTATAACATTCCCGGCACCGGGGTAGGTGCTGAGAAAACAGAACCCACAAGATGCGATCCACTTCCCCCTTCTGGTGATGAGGGCAGGCAGAGGCACTAAGGGATTTCCAAAATGAGACAGGGGGAGTCCTGCCCTCCAGGAGTTTACAGTCTAGGGGACAATGCTTGTTGATATTAAAAAGGGGTCAAGAAGAGGAAAAAAGCTCGTTGCTTCGTAATGTTTGAGGTTCATTACAGACAGACAAAAATCGGCTCACAGGGCCGGAGTTCATTCTCTTGACACTTAAAAACTAAATGTTTAATGCCACTCTAAGAAAGAAGTAACCAGATACACAATTCCATCATATGTATCTATCACTACTGTCATAGAATGTTTGAGATGAAAGGATTACGGCGATCTCCAGCTCCCCTCTATACAGCGGAGGATGCCGAGGCCCACAAGGTTAGTCTGCCTGAGCTCACAGAGGCCACCAGTACAGACCAAGGGGTTAGACCCCGTGTCCTGGGTCTGAGGTGGGTGCACTGCCACTAACAATCCTCTCCTCTGCGGACAGGAGGACGTCTTCCCTGGGCTCCGCAGGGGGCTCCTCAGGGGGCTCACAGGGATGATGGGAGGGGCCCAAGAAGGAGGAACCCACCACTCTGGCCCCCGCTCCCCCCTACCTCTGCTGATGAAAGATACAGACAGCAGGGCAGTCCTCAGGAGACTGTCACAATTACAGACAGTGACAGCACCTGCCCTGGCGCAAGTCATGAGACAAGGAAGGTGACAGCCTCCTGGCCACCTGAACACCCAGCAGAGCTGAGTTTTACTCTCCCTGCCTCATTTGATTCCAAAAAAATCTCTCTTCCTGCAAGTTGGTCATAATTTCTACTTTTCTGCGCTCTCTGATAGAGCATCCATCAGCAGAGAAGAAAGACACGCTGAGACAGGTGGAGCGGCCCTCAGCATGCTCAGGAGAACCTTAAAACAAAGAGGTGATGATAAAATAACTATGAGAAAACAACCGGGGACATCATCGGAATGTTGGGCATAAAACAGACCCTGGAACTGGACAGAAATTCAGGCAGAAGCTCCTAGCTGACCCAAACTGGATGTTCTAGAGTTCAGATATTTTTTTCTTATTCTGACTCATGGCCTTGATCTACCTGCAAATGGGCAAGACATACTGTATTTGGCTATGGAAGCAAACAAACTAAAATGGCTATCTGTATAGCTCCACAGACAAGCTGTATGGCGCGCTTTCGTTCAAAGCCTGCAGGTTCACACACACACACACACACACAAAAAAAAAAAAAACATGGTAAAAAGAGAAGAAACATAATGGACACGATGGAACAGGGAAAAGCCCTTATCCATAATTTTCTCCCCTACCATCGGGATATATTACATTCATGCACAATCACATTTCAGGTCAGTCTATAGTCTCCACGTGGTATGTTCATGCTGGACCCTGAATTTCATCTCCAAGGATGCTGGTGGCGGTCCTCTGATGAAGGTGAGGCGCCTTCCCTATGGCAGGATGGGATCTGTGTTGTATAATCAATGTCCTTTTTTATATATATAATCCTGCGTTGTTTGGACCCTCTGTAACCCAAAAGCATCCGATTCTTTATATGTAAGGGCACTCAAAAAAGATCCTACAATAATCGCCCATTAATAAAAGCATTATCAATACCAACTCCTGTTAACCTACCCCGGACAAGCAGCATTAGACAGCACACGCCTGGATTTCAACTTATATCCTTTCTCCATATGTCACTAGAAAGTCCTTCCTCCAGGCATATTTTTTCTCCTGAACCCTCTTCCTTCATTCTTCCATTTTTCTTTTCCCTTGCCCTGCCCTGCCCTGCCCTGCTTCTCTTTTCCTGCCAAGTGAAAGTCGTATTTACTTATTAAACAGAAGACCTTGAATGTTTATGTTCCAGTTTTCCAGGGGAATTTCCACACTGCTCTCACTTACTTCTACTAATAACGGGTTTGATTGGACAGAGCAGATCAAATACAGTGGATTTTTTTTCTCCTCTCCTCATGAACTCCATCAAAGGAAAGAGAGACTTGGAGAAAACAAACAGAAAATATCCCAGTTCCATAAAGAGAATAGAAAAGAAGAGAGCAATACATGGAATGTTACAACACAGTTTTGGAAAATGAAGAGCAGGTGAAGGAAGGTACCTGACTGAAAACACCCAAGAAAGTTAGAACCTCAGCAAGTCGGAAAGGGGATGCTGAGTAGGAGGGCAGCAAGCGATTCACCGCCCTGAGCCGGGGAAGAGGCTCAGGACTCTGGGCACCAGGTACACAGCAGGGGCGGGAAACCAGGGCTCAGACAAAGAAACAATCTAAGTAGCAACACATCACTCATTAAAGGATTCACTGTTTCAAATTTGAGACAAACTTAGAACTTAGAATTCTCTACCTAGCCAAACTATGGGCCAAGAATGAGAATAAAAGCATTTTCAAGAAAACAAGGACTAAAAATACACACTCTCTACAGAAGCTATTATAGGACGTGCGACAGCAAAAGAGAAAATAAACTAAGAAAGAAAGAAAAAAAGAGTGTGACTCACATGGAAAAGGGACTGCAACCGGGAGGGGGGTCACTTAACATTCTAGGATCACCTGGACTGCACCACCAGCCCGAAGAACCACCAGAGGAGGAGAAAAGAGGGCTTCAAGTGGGAGAACACAGACCTTAGGGGTGATGCTCTGTGTTGAGGTGTTTGGAAAACAATGCTGATAGAAATTTGACAGATCCACTAGAATCTTTGGGGGAAATTAGCAATAGATATATAACACGCTGAACAGATTTTTTTAAAGTTTTCTGAAGTGCCTCGGACACGGCCCCTTAAGTCCTATGACACTTTTGTGATCACCACACCACATCCCCATCGCGCTTTCTTCTCTGCAAAGGCGGGCTCCATGACCACCAAGTCCAAACACATGAATTAACAAGTTCCAAGTGGGTCAGTCACGGAGTGGGTTATTGCTGAGGCAACTGGGGCTCAGTCTCACCTGGGAGACAGCGTAGAAAACACTTCCAGGACTTAGGCTGATGTGTGCGGAGCTGGGCTCTTTATCCACTGATTTTCCTGGGCCATGTGTGGAGGCTGGCCGGGGTGAGGGCACGAACTGCCTGGCCTGGCACTTCCGATCAGCCCCACGTGGTCCCAGAGGGCTCTGGTGGCCAGAGAGTTATTACGCCTAGGCAAATAAAAGGATGTACAAAAAGCAACTATAATCATAGCACACAATTTAGCTCAGAACTAAATGATATTTACACAGTCCCACTAATGTAAAGAGTGACAATGGGCTTAATCACAATTGTGATAGAGTTATACTGAGAAAATTAAGAGGGAGGTAGAGAGGAAGAGTAGGGTCTGAGAACTAAAGTTCCATCAACTTGAATTTTTTTTAAAGTATACTTTAAATTATTTTTATTTATTTATTCATTTTAAAGGAGACAGAGAGAGAGAGAAAGAGAGAGAGGAGGGGGGGAGGAGCAGGAAGCATCAACTCCCATATGTGCCTTGACCAGGCAAGCCCAGGGTTTTGAACTGGCGACCTCCGCGTTTCAGGTCGAAGCTTGATCCACTGTGCCACCACAGGTCAGGCATCATCAACTTGAATTTTAATATGAAATATCTAATACTAGCTAAGAAACAGCAGCATATTGTTTTTAAATATGGTGATAGATGAGGAAACAATTAAAACCTTCCAAAGATACTGTCTCTCTAAAACACTGTCTTGGGAAATGGAAGGCAAGGAACTATTTTTTCCCCCCTTATAGGACACTTTTAATTGTATTTTACTATCACTGTTTTACTTTGATTTAAAAGTCTTAATAAAAGTATTAATAAAAATTAAATTAAAATTTTAAAATTGGGTCTCATTAATATACTCTAAATTAACATTTTTATAAAACCTGCAATTATCTTGTAAATAGTGTAATCATATTGTGTTGCAGTTTATTAAATGCATTTTATTAAGGGTAAACATTTAAAATATCCCACCACTGGGGGGAAAAAAAGCCAAGGATATGGGTGCTTTGTAACAGATGTATCAGCTCATCTCATCTTCATAGCAACCTGGTCAGTTTCATGTTACCTTTCCCTTTCTTCTGCAGATGACAGGAACCGGAGACTCAATTTGCCCAAGGTCATAAGACTCATAGAATAAAGTAGAGACTCCACCTGGGTCTTCTGCCACCCAGGTGCACCATAGCTCACGCTGATGCCGCCTCTTTGTCCTAAGCCACATGCCTCCAAGCGAATAACTGCAAGTTTTGCCTTCTTGCAGAAATGTAGAAAGGATATGTAGAAAGACACCGGCCTTCCAAGCTACAGTTGCAAGGTGAATTTCCACCTCACCCTGCCCTCCCACCCCGTCTAAAATCTGACCACTTTATCATCACAGCCGGACTAGGTAAGGGACCAAAAGCAGACTACACCCCACTAACCCTTTTCAGTCCCTTGATGATGGCTGGTCCTGCCCTGCTCCAGCCCTCCGTCACCAGGAGGGGAGAAGAAGCCTCTTTCTGAGTCACTGAGAGCTCACCCAAAGGAGGGGCAATCCAATTCAAGTTCTACTATCTCTCCACCTGCTCACTCACCAGCCCTTCCCCCTCCCAATTTCTGAGGCTGAAACCAACAGGGATTTTTCACTGAAGACACTTAGCAAGTATATCTACAAAATGCATCAAAGCAGGCCCTGGCTGGTTGGCTCAGTGGTAGAGCGTCAGCCCAGCGTGTGGAAGTCCCAGATTCAATTCCCAGCCAGGGCACACAGAAGAAGCACCCATCTGCTTCTCCACCTTTCCTCCTCTCCTTTCTCTTTATCTCTCTCTTCCCCTCCTGCAGTCAAGGTTCCACTGGAGCAAAGTTGGCCTGAGCACTGAGGATGGCTCCATGGCCTCTGCCTCAGGCGCTAGAATGGCTCCAGCCGCAACAGAGCAATGCTCCAGATGGACAAAGCATCGCCCCTGATGGGCATGCCAGGTGGATCCCAGTTGGGCGCATGCAGAAGTCTGTCTCTCTGCCTCCCAGCTTCTCATTGCAGAAAAATACAAAAAAAAAAAAAGCAACAGAGCATGTTGATCAAACATTTGCTGGATGCCCCCTGAAGGCATGGGTGTCCCACAGAACACCAGGCATGGAAGGGGCTTGGCCAATATCAGTGCCCTGCCTACATCCCCAAGACCCCCTCAGCCCCATAGGCCGACCCCAGTCTGCACCTGCCAGTACCTTCCAGTCTTTACCTGCAAGATCTCTGGCCACCAGAGCCCTCTGGGACCACATGGGGCTGATTGGAAGTGCCAGGCCAGGCAGTTCGTGCCCTCACCCCGGCCGGCCTCCACACATGGCCCAGGAGAATCAGTGGATAAAGAGCCCAGCTCCGCACACATCAGCCTAAGTACCTGGAACTGTTTTCTACGCTGTCTCCCAGGTGAGACTGAGCCCCAGCTGCCCCAGCAATAACCCACTCCGTGACTGACCCTGTGCCAGCTTCCTCCTTGCCCACCCTCCTCCAGGGGCCGCCCCACATCCTTGTCTCAGGGTGCATTTCTGGGGGAACTCAAACCAATACAGGGCCTATCTGACTCTGCAAAATGTCTCAACAGAGCCAACTGTGCCAATTGTCCTTGGGGATCTGCTCTAATACACAGATCAGGAGGACACCAAATTAGCACATCTGTTTGTTAACACAAAATATACCCGTCAGAAAGTCAAGTTTTCTGAAGTGCCTCGGACACGGCCCCTTAAGTCCTGTGACACTGTTGTGATCACGACACCACATCCCCATCGTGCTTTCTTCTCTGCAAAGGCGGGCTCCATGATCACCAAGTCCAAACACATGAATTAACAAGTTCTGAAATAGTGAGGGCTCGGGGTCATTTCTGCATTTTCATTTCCTGGTGTTGCCTCTTTGGCGAACAATCTGCAGAATGGTCAGCTATTCACTTCTCATGAATGAAGTCATCATCACCATCATTCACCATCATAGGCCGCTTGCTATGAGCCAAGTGTTCTAAACACTTTAGGTAGATTGACACATTCACCCTGCACAGGAGGGATCAGTATTAGCCCCACTGTACAGATGGAGACACTGTGCCTAATGTCACACGGGAAATGGAGAAGCCTGAGGTTAAATAAAACCCAGGCCACCTTAACTCTGGGCCCTGTTCAAAGCATGAAGGCAGAGGCCAGACTCCCAGAGCTTAGGTTATGCCTGAGACTTCTGCCAATCTAGGAATCCGCCCCAGGAGAGGAGCCCTTGTAGGGCTGGGGTCGAAGTGGGCGCAGGGTTGAGACACAGATGGAAGCGGTTAAGGTGCTGATAAAGCCCAGCATCGCAACTCGGCGACAAGGCTCCCTGCCACGAAAGGCGTGTCCTGCAGTAAATACCATAGTTTCACAGAACTGCACGGAAGAGAGTAAATGATGTGATATTTCACACACGTCCTACGCCAGCCATGGAGGGATGCTGTGGAGGGGTCCCTTGATCCAGAAAAACATCTCTAAACCCCCACTTCACTGGGATTTAATAGCCGAAGACATTGACTTCAGGTCCCCAGCTGAACTGAATATTTGATCCCGGCATGACTCTTGGTCTTGTGAGATGCTGTGGGTTCGCTTCTAATCCCCCTCCAACCTCCCCCTTCATCACCTGGCTTCCTTCTGGCACCCACACTCCCACCCTCCTCTGCGCGAAGGTCAGCACCCACTTTTGCTTTGTGTGTAGGACCGCGTTGGCATGAATGACACCACGTCCATTCTCCCTGGCTAATGAGAAAAGAACAGAGGAGGGCTAGAGAGGTAAACAAAGCATTCAGTTACGGCCAGCTGTTCAAACAAAGGTTTCTCAGTGGTTCACACAGAGAAACAGGCGGCAGGATGGAGTCACAGGGCGCACAGCGCACTGAACTTGGAGTTGAGGCAGCCGGCGCCACGCTTGTTCACCAACAGCAATTTAGTTTAGGGGGAAAAAAATCAGCCATCCCATTAAATTAATGTTGTTAATCTGAATTTTATTGGTTTTGTCATTTTATTTGTTTTTAGTGTGTAAATCTCCTTTGGTTTTATGGACACATAAGAGCTTTAAGTGCTAGAAGTTTATATCTAGCTTTATTTTCTACATATTTAAATAAAATTATAATAAAAATAATTTAAGTAAACTCTAGGGGTCCATAAGAATGTTCCCCTTAAACAGTCCTCTACCTCTTACAAACAGGCCTTTGTCCTCAGACATAAAGGCCCCTTGAAGGTCATTCTTTGTTCTCCGCTATGGAACCATGTTCCTAACAGATGCTCCATGCAGTTTTCTATTAATGGGGGTCACTGGACTTGGCCCCTCATTCACCTGATCCTCACTCTTATGTCTCAACAGTTTCTTAATCCTTTATCTTCCTTATCCAGCCTATACCTCCCAAGTCTTCAAATTTCCGTAAGTCAACTCTTACTTTTCAACAAATCAAAGTTGGGAATGCTGGGCCGGGAATTCAAGATGGTGCACCAACTGATAACTCCAGTGGCTCCATTTGTTCCTGTAATATCCCTACGCAGCTCTCCTGCTCACTGTTACTGTTATATAATGCTGGGCCTCCCTCTGCCCTTCCTCTCCACCTATTCAACTCCTTCTCAGGACCTACAGAGTCCACAAGCTCCACTCACACCCACCTGATTCACTCATTTTGGCCTTTACACCTGGACACTGCCTTCTAAAGTAACCAAATATTCCACAAGACTCTCCAGTCAAGGATGACAAACCCTTGGAGGACAGGGATAATATCTCACTACATTCTTTATCCCCCGACTTAGCCTGCACTCCCCACCAAAATCAGAGTCTGTGTGAACAGCATATATGCCGTAGGTTATGTGGGATGGATCCCAGGAACAGGAATGAAGAATTGAGAGAGGAAGAAACACAAGAAGTGAGAAAGCCAACACAGAGTTGCATTAACGGGCTGGTCACCATGTGGCTTCCTGGGAATCAATCGAATTTGACCCTTTGAAGATGAACAGAAGATGGCTCAGGATCATTCACCAAAGAACAGAAGGAGGGATCATTTTACCACCAGCTCTCACCCTTGTCTGGTCAAGGTTTGGCCCGTGGGGTGTGAACTCCTTTGCATTTCCAAATGGCATGTACGTGAGTTCCAATGGGCCGCCCAAGAATGGTTTCCAGAAACCCCTGGACAGAAGGAGAGAGGCACAGTGCAGCTGAAGTGAGATGCTGTCTGGTTACAACTGTGGGAGGTCAGCTGTCCAGCATTGGCTGGAGTGAAAGATGGGCCGAGAGGATGGGAGGCAGGACACAAAGATGTCCCATACATCCCCTCAGCACTAACAGAGTGCTGTGCTCACAATAGGTGTGCTGTGATCACTAGTGGCCTTTGCACATTAATCAATGACCTTCTGTGGTCCCGATTTCTAGAAAACTTAATGCTTCCTTTTTAAGTCAACCATAAACAATCTTTGATCCTCACACTAAAAACGCCCTTAACTGTGAAAATAGTCAGACAATATGACTGTGATTTAAGATTTTTACGTAGTATTTCTGTGCACTAATTAATTATATTCTCGAAATAAGCTTCTCTCCCTGCCTGAGGTAGCACAATTACCTTACCCAGATCCAAGGTTATCTGGCTCAAATGGGGATTAAATTGCTGACCAAATGAAATGGTCTCTTCAACTCAAGTCCACAAACAGTTGCTGAGTCTGTATTATATGCAACATGCTGTTATAGGTGCTGAAGAGATGTGACAAGTATGCCATGGTCCCTGACCTCAAGAAGGTTACCCTCAGACCGGGGATGACACGGGTCACCACCAAAGTAGACAATAAAAATAGCCCCAGAGAAATGCATGCACTGAAGGACTTCAGAAGGAGGAGGCGCGGGTTCCAGTGGGGGCATTGGGAATGACTTCCTGAAGGAGCGGGAGCCGACTGACCGTTCTGTCTGAAAGGATGCTCCCAGACACAGGCATGAGAACAGGAGGAGTCAAGAAGGTCCCAGCAGTCTCGTTTGGCTGGGCAGTCACCCTCACCTGAGCCCTCCCGCTCCTTTCTAGTCCAGTGGTTTGCAAGCTGTTATTACATGGAATCCCAGGAATTCAAGGACCAGATGGACAGCAATGGGACAGATGGGACAAAGCATAGAGCTCTGAGGGTCCCCCTCCCATTTCCACAACAATAGCTAGAGTTAGAACAACAACAAAAAAAAAATCCACCACTGAACATGCATTTAAAAAGTAAAAATCACTCTTGGAGTTGAATGCACAAGTACAGAAATTAGAGACCTACTTGGTAGTAGACCAGCTGGCCACATGAACAGGACTTTGACCTTCACAAGGGCTTGGTTTTTTCACCTTCATCCTTCAGCTGCTTGTGAAAAGTCTCCAACTATTGCTGCCACCTCAGAATTGTTAGGCAGCTTGAAGGGAATCTACTTAATATGTGATGGAGCGTTTGCTGGTAGCCAATGGCCTGCCTCTGGCTAAAATGCAAAGCAAGTTCCCAGGTCACGATATATTCCACCTCCTTTCCCCACATAGGAGGCTTGAGCAGTTAGATAAATGAGACATGCTTCTTGGCTAGTCACCCTGCAAAAGCCATTCATCACCCTGGCCAAGTGAGTGAGTGGCTATCTGCAGACCTGACCACATGGGTTCTGAGGAGCATCCTGGTGAGTTCCCCCCTCTCTGAGGAGCTAGACAAAGACCTTTCATGTTACTGGCCACACTGCCTCCCGAGATTCCCTAGAGTTGCACACAGCTGAAGATGAGGGAGAGATGTTCCTGCTAACTGTGTGTGGAGGGCAAAGCAGGGAAAAAGGAGAAATTACTGATGCTTTGGCCTGCAACTATTAGGAGATTTTTTTTTTTTTAATTTGAATTCAGTAATTAAGCAGAGCTAGTGAGCTGATTTCTGAACATGAACTGCTTGGAGATGTATACCGTATTTTTCACTCCATAAGACACATGGGCATTTACCCTTCACTTTTGGGGGGGAGGGGGAAAGTGCGTCTATGGAGCAAATGTTCATTTTTTTTAAGCTGCTGCAGGGTGTTGCGCTGGTAAACATGTAGAATGAGCGCCAGCAGGAGCATAATCATACCCGCCACGGTGACGTGTGGAACCACAGCATCTGCTGAGTGATCTCCTGGTTCTGGTTTCCACAGTTGCATGCAGCACAGGAGGGAAGGCGAGTGATGTTGTGTGGGCGTATTCCTCTGGCATCATCGAGGGCAGACACGAGAGGTGCGCTACAGTGGTGGAGGGCTCCGCTGCAGCTGCTGGAGCTCTGTGTGAAGTGCTGACGTCACTTGCTGCCCTGTTAGTGCTTGACCATTTAGGGCACATATTAGCGAAACCACACACAAAAGAACTTAAAAGAAGTGAAGACTCATCTTGCTGTAATTCCTGAGGGTCTCACCAGCCAGTTGCAACCTCTCGATGTTTCCATCAACAAACTGTTTGTTTATAGTCTTTATGCAAGAAGAGTGGAACAAATGGATAGCTGCTGGTAATTATGATCTGACACCAACTGGATGAATGAAGAGGCCCACTGTCACTCAAGTTTGTGAATGGGTGAAAACATCATGGCAGTCAGTGAAGAATGAAACTGTGGTACAGTCATTCAAACAATGTGGCATTAGCAATGTCTTAGATGGCACTGAAGATGGTATCATATATGAAAATAGCAAAGAAAGTGATACCAGTGATTGTGAGCAACTGAGCTTCTTAAATTCTGACACTAGCAATGATGAGTTCCTGGGGTTCCCGGACAACTACAAGAGTATTTGGACATTAAAGTCTCTTCTCATTTGTTAATAACAGTGCTAATGGTCGTTAATACTACTGTAGAGTTTACATTGTTCAAATATTATTGTGGTATATTTTATTAAATATTTTAACACACCATTTGGTTCAGAATATTTCTTTTCTTATTTTCCTCCTTAAAACCCTAGGTGCATCTTATGGTCAGGTGCGTCTTATGGAGCGAAAAATACAGTAAATCTTTCAAAGTAGAATTAGCCCAAAAACCTATGACAAGGTCCCATGTGAGTTCACTCTTCCTGGCTACTTACTACTAGGTTTATATACACCTGGGCCAAAAGTAAAAATCAAATATCAGCAAAGAGAAGGGGAAAAAAATAATTATTAATTTTGTCAATTGTGCATCCTTAATACTTCTAATCTAGAAGTTAATGTTTCTGGCTTTGTCATAAAATGCCAAAATTGTTAGCTTCACTGACTTCTAATTGGTACACATGCTTTAGTTTATTGAAGGGTGTGATCACTAGAATGAACCCAGTGATATAAGCACTCATTTCTGGCAATAGAGAAGGAAAGAGAGACACAATTAGCGACAGCATTCATTTGTCCTGCTCTTTTCTCTCCCAGGATCACAACGTGTTGCATCCGAAGAAATGGCTGAAAGCCTTTCAGTCTGACCCTTCCTCCCACCCTTAATTTCTTTAATCCAGAATTAGCATCAAGTACCCTCAACCTCTGAATATGCATCTTCTCTGTCTCTATGCAAGCTGGCTCCCCTACCTCTGAGGCAAGAAGCCAGATCTAAGAGACATTTTCCATACCAAAGAATTGTCAGAAAAGATACCATTTTTTAAGCAATCCTATGTAATCTAAATGGAAAATTAACATATTAGATAGAGGCTAGCAGATGTCATGTTCTTCAAGTGGTAGGCAAAGGTTTCCCGTGCCTATCTTAGTCAGCTCTCACAAAATACCACCGACTGGGGGCCTAAACAACAGAGATCTATTTTCTCACAGTTCTGGAGGGTGGAAAGTCCAAGATCAAGGTTCCAGCCGGGTTCAGTTTCTTGTGAGTTCTCTCTTCCTGCTTGCAGATGGCTGCCTTCTCACTACGTCCTCACATGGTCCTTCCTCAGTGTGTGGGCACGGACAGAGAAGGAGTGAGCTCTCTGCTGTCTCCTCTTCTTTTTTAACTTTTATTGAATTTATTGAGGTGACATCAGTTAATAAAATTATATAGGCTTCATGTGTACAATTCTGTAATACATCATCTGTCTACTGTATTGTGTGTTCACCCCCCCAAGTCATGTCTCCTTCCATCACCATTTATCCCCCTTTTACCCTTCACCGTTTTCACCCAGCCCCCTGCTGTCTCTTCTTATACGGACACTAATCCTGACTGCCCAGGCGGTGGTGCAGTGGATAGAGTGTCGGACTGTGATGCAGAAGACCCAGGTTCGAAACCCCAAGGTTGCCAGCTTGAGCACGGGGTTGCCGGCCTAAGCATGGTATCATTAGCATGATCCCATGGTCACTGGCTTGAGCCCAAAGGTCACAGGATTGAAGCCCAAGGTCGCTGGCTTGAAGCCCAAGGTCACTGGCTTGAGCCCAAAGTTGCTGGCTTGAGCAAGGGGTCACTCATTCTGCTGTAGCCCCCTGGTTAAGGCTCACATGAGAAAGCAATCAATGAACAACTAGGTGCTGCAACGAAGAAATGATGCTTCTCATCTCTCCTTTCCTGTTTGTCCCTATCTGTTCCTCTGTCTGTCTCTCTGTCTCTGTCACACACACACACACACACAAAAGCAGACACTAATCCTTTTGGATCAGGGTCCCACCCTAACAACCTCATTTAACCATAATTATTTCTTTACTCTACACTAGGAGGTTCAGGCTTCAATACTGAAATTTGGGTGAGGGGAAAATGAGATGGCATATACATTTGGTTCATAACAATACCTATGGAGAAATTTATTAATCTCAGGAGCTTAAGTAAATATTTACTCAATCAGTCAATATTTATTCTGTTCCTACTATGTGCTAGATGTTTTCCTGGTGAGAAAGGAAAGAAGGAAAAGGAGAAGAAATGTTTGAAAGAAGGGGAAGCATAAATAAGCATTCACGTTCTATCAGTGACTGCCTCTCTTTCTTATGCCTTTAATTTTGCATATTAACCTTTAAAGTGAGTTAACATTAACGGACCCTCAAAACGCTGCCTCTGCACATTAAGGCTGATGCCTCAGGAAGAAGTCATCTTTCTGTTATTTCCTTTACACCCAATCCATCAGTAAATCCCACTCACTCTACCTGTGAAATATCTCTAGAATTCCAAGCACTTCTCACCACCTCCACTGCCAACTTGCTGGCCCATGCCGCCACCATCTTGTCTCTGTTGTGGTAACAGCCTCCTAGCTGCTCTCCCTGCTTCTACCATGTCCTCCTACGGCTGGCTAGCTGTCGACACAGCAACCAGAATGGGCCCCGCTGGCTTCCCAGCTCAGAGTAAAGGCTGAAGACCTTACCGTGGCCCTCCGTGAGCACATCACCTACTGCTCTGCCCCTCCACCTCCCTCCCTCACTCACTCTCCACTCCACTGGCCGCCTGGCTATCTTTCAAACAAGCCCAGCACACTCCAGCCTTAGAGATTTGCACAGGCTGCTTCCTCCCTCTTCCCCCTCTTTCCCCAGAAACCTCCTGTCTCAATCCTCTCTTTGCTTCAATGCCATTTTCTTGGCATTGAAGTGAGTCTTTCCTTGTCCTGCCTACTTAAAATTGCAAACCAGTGCCCCCACTCCACCCTCCCTATGTCCCTTACCCTGCTCCATTTTTTTCCCCAAAATACTCATCCTCTATAGACACATTATATAATTTACTTATTCTGATTATTGTCATTTAACCAGCACGAAGGCTCAGCCAGGGCAAGAATTTTGTTTATTTTTAACTCGTGTATCTCAGGTGCCTAGAACAGTGCCTACAACACTGTCAGCACCCAGTAAATATATATACTGAGTGAACACATTACACATCATTGCTAAATGACCACAATTAAAATACGCAGAGTTTATCTGAAGGAGGGAAGATGGTGATGAACAGAAAAGACTACTGTGTTCCCATTAATGGGTTAGCATTTATTAGCACATTCCTACAAATGTGTTTATCTAATTATTTGGTTGTTACTTTGGAAAGTGGCCAGAGGCTGAAAGAAGACTCCAGAGAAGATACCTAGTACCTTGAAAAGACTTGAAGTATTTCTAAAACTTTCTTTTTTTTCTTTTTTTTCTTTTTCTGTATTTTTCTGAAGCCGGAAACGGGGAGATACAGTCAGACAGACTCCTGCATGCACCCGACTGGGATCCACCCGGCACGCCCACCAGGGGGCGACACTCTGCCCACCAGGGGGCAATGCTCTGCCCCTCCGGGGCATCATTCTGTTGCGACCAGAGCCACTCCAGTGCCTGGGTCAGAGGCCAAGGAGCCATCCCCAGCGCCCGGGCCATCTTTGCTCCAATGGAGCCTCGGCTGCGGGAGGGGAAGAAAGAGACAGAGAGGAAGGAGAGGGGGAGGGGTGGAGAAGCAGATGGGCGCTTCTCCTGTGTGCCCTGGCCGGGAATCAAACCCGGGACTCCTGCACGCCAGGCCGACGCTCTACCACTGAGCCAACTGGCCAGGGCCTCTAAAACTTTCTTATAACCCATCAACCACTCTATAGAGTAAATGACTATGAACTTGAGCTCTCAGGGGAAATGAGAAGTGGGTATGGAGCACCAAAAGCTTAAATTTCTTTAAAGTGTCATGTTTTAGCTTTAAAAGTCATACACGTTTATGGTCCTGGCTGGCTGGCTCAGTGGTAGAGCATCAGCCTGGCATGTGGGTGTCTTGAGTTCAATTCCCAGTCAAGGCACACAAAAGAAGTACCCATCTGCTTCTCCACCCCTCCCCCCTCCTCCTTCTCTCTCTCTCTCTCTCTCCCTCCCTCCCTCCCTCTCTCTCTCTCTTCCCCTCCTGCAGCCATGGCTCAACTCACTTAGAGTGAGTTGGCCCCAGGTGCTAAGGATGGCTCCTTGGCCTCTGCCTCAGGCACTAAGAAGAACTCAGTTGCTGAGCAACAGAGCAACACCCCAGATGGGCAGAGCAGTGCCCCCTAGTGGGCTTTCTGAGTGGACCCCAGTCAGGGCGCATGTGGGTGTCTCTCTCTGCCTCCCTTCCTCATTGAATTAAAATTAAAAAGTGCCCTGACCGGTTTGCTCAGTGGTAGAGCATCGGCCTGGCGTGCAGGAGTCCCGGGTTTGATTCCCGGCCAGGGCACACAGGAGAAGCACCCATCTGCTTCTCCACCCTTCCCCCTCTCCTTCCTCTCTGTCTCTCTCTTCCCCTCCTGCAGCCAAGGCTCCATTGGAGCAAAGTTGGCCTGGGCGCTGAGGATGGCTCTATGGCCTCTGCCTCAGGTGCTAGAATGGCTCGGGTTGCAACAGAGCAACAGATGGGCAGAGCATCGCCCCCTGGTGGGCAGAGCATTGCCCCTGGTGGGCGTGCCGGGTGGATCCCGGTCAGGCGCATGCGGGAGTCTGTCTGACTGTCTCCCCGTTTCCAACTTCAGAAAAATACACACACACACACACACAAAAAAAAAAAAAAAAGTCATATACATTGCATTCCTCTGTATAATACATTCATTTGTTTTCATATAAGAACATTAAATTATTTCATAGTTTTATTACTTGATTTCCTCAAGAATCTTAAAGTAGAATTCACAAAGCACAAAGGCGAGTCACGTTTGCCCTGGGCATCGCATCACATACTGCTGGGGAGTAGAGGAACTCACTTGGAGAATCACCGGACAGTTTCAAACAATAGAAGAGCAACTATGAGCAATACAACGTCAGAGGGAAGCAAAAAGACAAACTGGCCTGGTTTCACAACTTGGCCTTGGCTAACCCTACCTGACCCTTCTTGACGGTCCTATAAAAACAAAAGGCTCCCCTGAATTACACAAACTCTGTGTACATTTCTGGCTTTGCTTTCACAGTCTCCTGATGACCAAACACTTTGTTCTGAAGCTACAGAGAGCAGCTGCCTGGCCCACTTTCTGTCTCCGCGCTAACGTCCTTTGGCAGCTCTCACTCGGAAGAAGTCATTTATTACAACTGACGAGAGGAATGAAGGAGGAGAGTATTTTTAATGAAAACGAAATCCATGTGCATTTCCATTTATGGCTAAATAAAATGAAAGAAAGTGTTCATCTTTTTGGATAAAATTTTGGGGAAGAGGAGGCTGAGCTCGGACCCTGCAGTTCAGCCAGCTCACCTTGCGCTTCCCCCAGCCCGGTTCCTGCTCTCAGCCGCCTTTTCTCTCACCCCTTCAGCCCCCATCGTGCTGGTGCTCCAACGCCTGGACCGAAGGCCACACTGGGGTTAGGGTAATACTCAGTGATGGGTTTAAACCTGACTCTGACCCTCTTTCATTGCAACTGTCCTTGAAGTCCTAGAAAAGTTTCAACTTTCAGCCCATGTTATGGGCTGAATTGTGTCTTCCTCCCCACCCCCGCCACATGTCCAAAAATTCACATGTATGAAGTCCTGATCCCTGCAACCTCAGAATGTAACTGTATTTGGAGATAGTGTCTTTGAAATCAAAATTAGGTCCTAATTTTGATGGCAGTCTGTGTACCAGTCAAAGTGGGCTCACATCCAATCGGACCAGTGTCCTTATAAGACGCAGAGATGAGGACACACACACGCACACACACACACACACACACACACACACACACACACACACAAGACCGGGTGAAGACGCAAGGAGAAGACAGTCATCTATAAGCCGAGGAGGAAGGCCCCAGAGAAACCAGCCCGGCCAGCACTGCAACCTTGGCCTGCAGCCTCCGGAACTGTGAGAAAGCACACTGAGTGTGGGGTACTGTGCTACGGCGGTGCTCACACACCAGCCCTGCAAATAACAGATGCAACTCAGTAATGGGGAAGGGGAGGGGCGGACGAGGGGAGGATGTTGATGAGGATACATGACCAGGTAACAAAATTAGAGCAGCAAGTACAGGGAAAATCAAATTCTGCAAGTCTCATTGTGTTTTTAGACCTAGAAAGCACCCTGGCTTTGCTCTACAGTAGTCTACCCCTCACATCCCCCAAACATCCTTGCACCTCGCAAGAAATTCCTGCTCTCTTGCGGGCAGTGGGAGGCCTTCCAGAGCCCCAGAGGAGGCCCCGATCAGCCTTGCATGGGCATCTGTATGTGAAGTACAGGGGTGAAAATGGTGACCCCTACACCCCGACAGCGGGGGCCAGGACGGCCCAACTCCCTGTGAGCTTTCAGAGCAGCAAGGGCTTTGCCAACCGCCCAAGATGCACCTCCTGCGTCTCAAGAGGCCAAGGGACCACAAACTCTGCTTGTTTTACATTCAAAACGGGTACAAGTTCTGACCTACCTCAGATGCACCAAACACACTGACAGCAAGCGCTTGGCACATGAACAAATGTATGCCCAGCTCTGTGTGGCAGAGGTCGGTAGGGGAAAAGGGAAAGAAAACAGGTTTCTGTCTTGATACCCAGTTTCCCGAAGTGAAGACAGCTCTCTTCTCTCAATAGAAATTATGCTGAGGAGCTGATTCCCTAAAGGACCCCGAATCCAGTCAACCCCGCTTTTCCTGCCATGAGTAGGGTTTACCCGGGAAAACCCGTAATTCCGGCATTAATACAGTATCGGTAAAACCTGCCAATAAATCTTCAAAGAAAATCTGTCAGCGATGCTGTTATTAAATAAACGGATCAACATATTGCATGGTACAAATGCGAACAACACACCTTATTATTGTAATAAGTTCAGGTCTCTTCCACGCCAAATGTCGTCTGTGAAAGCCATGTAATGGCCCTCATCCTCCATTCATTCGCGCCTAGTATTCGAAAATTCATTCAGCCATTCCATCAACAATTAGAGCACACCTACTATGTGCAGGCAGGGTGACAACAGTAGAGATAAACAGACAAATGCCTTCAAAGCGTTCGTTATCAGGTAAGGTGGACAACTAATCAACAGATGATAATGCGGGATGATCCGTGCTACCCCACAAGCAAAGAGGAGGAAGAGACAGAAATCAACAAAGGCAGAGAGGCAATGCTTGTACTGAAGGAACTTGAACTTCAACTTCCGATCAGAGAGGTGATGAGCCGCAGGCCACACTGGCTTTAACACTTGGCCATCTCCACCCAGTCTGACGATCAATGTCCACTACCAACTGCACCTCATTCCTGCATCTCAACTGTGATTCGGCGAGTCTAGACTAGCCTCTGCTTTCTGACGTCCTCAGAGAAGATGAGCTGGTCTTATATCGAGGGCAATAATTTGGTTTCTTTTCTCTCCACACTTAGAAGAAGACCCAGTAGCTGGAAAATGGGAGAAATAACAGTAGAGAAAACCCACAAAGGGCACCTCTGGGCTTCTGGGTTTAACGGCCCCTGGAGCACAGGCCACGGGATAGTGGAGGATGGTGGGCCATGCTGGTGTGAAATCCATATGGTGGCTCCAGAGTCCTGGCCCCACCCACTGGACACATTTTATTTAACCCCAGCAGCTTCAACTTTGCCATCTGTAAAATGGGATCATACCATCTACCCTGCCTACCCACAGTGAGCTTGGAACATCAAAGGAGCTGTGGTACGTGACAATGCTCTTCAGCCTAAAGAACAATGCACGAATAGAAGAGGAGGTTATAATCAACCTAGCCACAAAGCTGCCATGGGGCCCGATTAAAATACACTGCACCCCTCTGGATCGGCAAAGTGTGAATATGGTTAAAAAATAGGGACAGCCATACTCTCAAACAGAGACAGTTGGTGTGTGGGCAAACCCTGATAAGCACTTTCTATGCCAGGAAACCTGCATATGCTCAGAAACTAGCACGTTCTGTTGGCCTTATAGCAGTGATGTAGGAGAGCCTGCAGAATGAATCTAACAGGCAGCACCGCTGCCAAGCACAACTGTCCCTACTCCCAGGGAATATGCAGAACACCAACCCTTGTCAGTGGAACAAAACACACCTGGCGCTGTTACACAAAGGAAACCCACACAGGACCCACGCGGGGTCCATGCAGACAAGAGCATCTAGCAGAGGGACCATGTTTTGAACACTGACTGCTATGGACTGAATGTTGGTGTCACCTCAAAATTCATATGCTGACACTTAACCCCCAATGAGATGGGATTAAGAGTGGGGTCTCTGGGAAGGAATTAGGTCATGAGGGTGGAGCCTTTGTGAATGGAATTAGTGCCCTTTATTACACAGCCATGGGAGTACACAGTGACAGGATGGCAGTCTGTGAACCAGGCAGTGGGTTTGATGACCCCACAAGCCATCTAATCTGACGGTACCTTCATCTTGGACTTCCCAGCTGCCAGAACCGTGAGAAATCAATGTCTGTTGTATAAGCCACCCCAGTCCATGGCATTGTCATAGCAGACTACACAAACTAAGGCACTGACCCACACATTTCAAAGCCTGGGAGCAAAAACCCTTTTTCATAAGAGTTCTTGATAGTGAAACTATTTCCACAACCTGAAAAATGGTTCACAAAAATAGTACTCTTTCTATCTGATTACAGTAAATTTTCCAAGACAATGAATGCTTTGTTTGGCTGAACCATTTAATCGTCATTCACATTCGCTAATGAAACTACTAATTACAAAATCTCTGCATTGCAGGCAGTAAGAAGGGGGTGCTAGCCTCTTCATCATACCTTGGTCCTGCAGTTAAGTAGCAATTACTCTTCAATGCCCCCCCTCTTTTTCACTGATCCTCATGTCAAAAATCCCACCTGAACCCACTGAAAACTGAAACTCACTCAAACACACAGGTAAGCCAACACTAACACACTCACTCCTACATACATTAACCAAGACCTAGAAGAAGAAAACTAGAGGGAATGACAAGGACCATAGGAGGCCCTCACATTCAGATTATTCCTGTGCAACAGCTAATTCAGGAAGGTTCTGCTCTCCGCACAACTGAAAATGTAAGCTTTAGTAATATGGTCATTAAAGTTAAACTTTATCACAACAAAAATATTTGATAACTACTAGGGTCAGTTGTACCAGAATATGCCTTATTTATTTATTTATTTATTTATTTATTTATTTATTTATTTATTTCTATACAGCTCCCTGTCATTTATCAGTCTCTCCAGCTGCTGTCAACAAACGAAATAGAAGGAAGCACTGAGACACAATAAGACAGGTTTGTTTCAGGCTTGTTATCAATACAGTAGCTCCCAAGACACGAGAACCATCTTGAAGAAGCTACACACCCAATGCCCCAAGCTCCAAGGGCATCTTTCTCCACCTGCACCAGAGAACACACAAGTCAATCACGTCAACCACTTCTATGGAGGCTCTTTAAAGAGCAGTGAGGGCTGCAGCTGAAGGAATCAATGTCTACCCCATGAACGCTAGCAAAAAGAGAGGTGAAAATCTATTGTTTCAGTTTTTAAAGGTTAAAGGGAAGAACAGAAAGACTGCATGAAACATTTCATTGCTGGTCATTCATTCATCAATTCATCAAGAGTTAGACAACAGGGGTAGCTTTTGCCAAAGCCAAATTAAGTTCATCAGAGCCAAAATATTTTTCCCAGACTTGCAGATAACAGAGTTAGAATTTGATGACTTATCTAATATTCCAAAGAAGGTATTTCAAAGGATTATTTTAATAACTTAGAAAAGTATTCAAATCAAGCTTGAGGAAATGAATTATTATCTCCTTTCAAAAGATCCATGGAATGGAGTAAGAGTTTTGAGGTTACTTAAGTCAGAATCTGTCTTCTTAGAAAGTGGTCAGACTATTTAAAGGTATTTGTGTATTTAAACAAACATCAAAATGTAAACATTCAGTTGACTGTCCCTTAAAACACTTCAATGCTACACTTCTCTGAGGTCTATGTAATTATTCTATTGCTCAAAAATACTTTTGGAATGCTTTTTTGGGGATAATTCTTAGAATAAGTTTATGAGGCACTCAAGAAAGTCAGCTTATTGTCATGCACTATACACACATATGCATATATGCAAACACAGTTGACCTTCATTGTAGCTAGAGAAGAACTTCAGAGTAAATACTTTAAAAATAACTTCTATTTGGTTGGGCTCACTTGTGTGTATTTAGGTTACAGTACAGGTTGTTGTGGAGCTTCTATAAATTTATGCCAACTGAAATCACACGACCCTGTGATGACTCAGGAGGCCATATTAAATCAGGAATACCAGAGAGGCTTGACCAGTTCCTCTGCACTGCCCACAATTCCCAGCTGACTCTCTACCCCAACTTGGTTTGAGAAAATGCTAGCATCTCTCATGCTTCGCAAGAAGGAATGTGTATAAGTGTTTGCACTTAGGCCAAGTTCCAAGTGAGAACCTTTCAGAGAGAAAATGACCACTCAATCAAAAGATCCAAAGTACCTTAAAAATGAACCCACCTGGTAATTCCCAATCCAGCCTTATTTCAAAAGACCCGGACCACTCAAGCATACTGCATTAGAAGTTATAGAATTGGGGAGGGGGGTCAGAGCATCTGCATATTTTTTTAGCTTCCCAGGTGATTCTAAGTGCAACCTGAATCAAGAGATGCCATTTTTATTGTACAGACAAAAGCTGTAAAACAAAGAGGTGGTAACCCCAGGTAAGGGGCAAAGCTGAAAGTGAGAGTCCGTGCATTGACTCAACCTAGCCTGGTAATCTTTCTATTAAATGTCACCAACAGCTGTGATTAAGAACAATGGTGCATTTGTACAGTTGATACATGTGAAATTCTGATTTTCTATGGCTATCCAGTAGTGCAAGTCAAGTTTCTGTACCCAATCCTGGGGCAGAACATGGCTGAGCCTGGGAGCTCTATTCTGATCTGCATCCCTCTTTGAGACGTCTCAGTTGATGGTTCTTTAACAATAAATTGCTAGCCATTTTTCATTCCATTCAGCAAGCTGACAATTCAATTCAGAATGAATTAATGGGCAAAGCCTTAATCAGAGCCAGACATGTAAGAAAGTAAAAAGGCTAACTATTTATAATGATGTTAGAAAAGAAGGTAATCACAAAATACACATTCCACCTAATAGCTAAAAGTTCACATGAGAAATGCATTCCTTTAGCTGAAAGCTTAGTCTCGATGTCTGTAGCAAGTTCCTCAGGAAGGGCCAGGCATTGAGTTTTATTGGTCATTTACAATTGATAGTAAAAGATCTACTCAGACTTTTTCCTGAGATGAAGGGCTAGGATAAGAATGAAGGTAGAGAAGTGTTTTCATTGATAGAAATGGGATCCCACCAAGGGAGGGAAAGATTCTAAAAGGGGAAACAGAGGTCTCCAAAGACAAACTTCACGGATGTCCCTGGATCCAGGTCTTCTGTAGATAGTACTGTATGGTCAAGCATTTTTTGTTTTGGTTGCGGTTTTGTAAATATAGATGACCAAGGTGGGGGGAGGGCCAAAGACAGATTATTTACAAAGCAAACTTCAGCTAAAAAGTAAAAACACAGCCTGAAAGAAATAACAAACAGGAGAGTTTCAGACATGTGCTTGCCCGTAATGCACTTCTGCCAACAGAGGTCTTTTTGGCAATTATCTAATACAATGACCTACATGCAAATGATCCTGCTTAATCCATTCTGGTTTCCTTCAAATTTTAACTCTAATAATCATCAACACTTAGTATGTGCCAGGATCCATTCTCAGGTCTTTACTTATATGAACTCACTCAACCCTTAACATAATTCTACAATTAAAAATAAAATCTCAGCCCTGGCCGGTTGGCCCAGTGGTAGAGCATTGGCCTGGCGTGCAGAAGTCCCGGGTTCCATTCCCGGCCAGGGCACACAGGAGAAGCGCCCATCTGCTTCTCCACCCCTCCCCTTCTCCTTCCTCTCTGTCTCTCTCTTCCCCTCTCGCAGCCAAGGCTCTATTGGAGCAAAGATGGCCCAGGTGCTGGGGATGGCTCCATGGCCTCTGCCTCAGGCGCTAGACTGGCTCTGGTTGCAACAGAGCCACACCCTGGATGGGCAGAGCATCGCCCCCTGGTGGGCGTGCCGGGTGGATCCTGGTCGGGCGCATGTGGGAGTCTGTCTGACTGCCTCCCCATTTCCAACTTCAGAAAAATACAAAAAAAAAAAAAAAAAAAAAAAAAAAAAAATATATATATATATATATATATATATATATATATATATATATATATATATATAAAATCTCCACTTTACAGAAAAGGAAACTGAGGTTTGGAAACATTAAGTACCTGGTGGAGGGTCACACAGGACATCATGGGGCTTGTGTTTGGAAGCCATAGAACTCTGAGACCCATACTGTTAACTACCTATTTCTAATGAATGTTTCTAAAACAGAAGCCTGGTAGACAAACCACCCTACACATAAATGTTTTAAAACTGGATTGACATCAAAAAGCATTTTTTTAAATTGTGTTATGATAAAGTTGATAAGCCTTGGATTTAAAACTGTAAGGTCTTTAAAGGAGCAGTTTTGTATTTAATCTGGTGTCAGTGATTAAGGTTAGTAGAACATTCTTGCCTTGGCATTGTGGAAACTTTTCAATACCAAAATTTCAAATTGCCATAAACTCTAACTTCAAGTGAGTGAGTAAAAAGAAATAATAAATTGAGAGAGAATTCTGGCTGGGAAAAAAGTCATAGGGACTCATACTGTTGGGAAGGGTACTTGCAGCATGGAGCTTTTTTTTCTTTTTTTGATAAAGTCATGAAATATAATAGAAAATCATGAGTAGAAAATTTTAGCAAGCTGAGATAAAAGAAAGGTCTGGTTGTTGAGGAACAAATAAGTGTCTGGTGGATAAGATATATAAGAAGAAATATTGTACACACTAAAGGTGATAAGACTTGAAAGAGGAAGTTGAGAAATTAACACGATGAAAATGATAAAAATTTTCAGGACCATGGACAGACTCCCAAGAGCTCTATTGACCAAAAAGGCTCCTGGTTGGTCTGTTCTCTTCAATTTTGAAATACTAACCCGGATTAAGTTGAGTGATCTTTGACAAGACTTAAAAATGGAAGGAAACGGAAAAAAAATTGAAGGAAAAGGTATTAAACTTCCTTGTTTCTTGAAATTTTGTTACATAGATAGATAGATAGATAGATAGATAAATATATCAATGATGAAGAAACACTATTGTAATGCTGATACTGAAGGATCTAGCATTTATTGTGCTAACCTGAATATAGACAGTTTACATGGTGCCTTAATGGTAGCTCCAATACAGGTTTTCATATTAGAGTTCAAAAGAGATGCATTAAATTATTACATACATGAGTAAATAATAAAATACTATCAACCAAGTACACTTTAAAATTTCATTGCTTCACTAAGAAGTTTATTTTTTTAATTCATTTTAGAGAGGAGAGAGAAAGAGAAGGAGGAGGAGCAAAAAGCATCAAAGCCCAGGGTTTTGAACTGGCGACCTCAGCATTCCAGGTCTATACCTTATCCACTGCGCCACCACAGGTCAGGCCAAGAAGTTTATTCTTTGCACACTAAAGTGCAACTGGTTAGCAAGACAGGAGAGCCCACTGTTTCCAGTTACTTAGGGACTCAAACTTTCCCAAGGTTTTGCTATCTTCAATCCTGGCTTCCAACATCAACCAGAGTGTTGGCATCCAAACAAAAGATAGAAGAACAGAGAAAGGAGGGGGTCACCAAAAAGGATTTTATGAAATAAACACAGAAGTGATATATATCCCTTATATCCACATACCATTAGTCATAACTCTGTCATATGGTCACACCTAACTGTGGAGAATGCTGGGGAAAATACCATAAGAAACAAGAAATAAGTTTAGTGAACGGAAAACTACTGTTTGTTCAATGGGCAACCATATGACCTAGACAGTACATTTTAAAGAAGAGTGTAACACAATATTTAAATGGGAATACTATTCTATCTAACTAGTTCCCCATCAAGTCTGGGGAAATGCTGATTATAAAGAGCCAGAACAAGAATCCAGCCACGAGGCTACTCATGTTGTATAAGATGTAGTTCTGAGTTTCTCCCTCTCTAGACACCATGTCTGAGGCTACTGACAACAGTGAAGAGATGTGACTTGGTTGCCTGGGGCCACCAATAGCACCTGCACTTTCCTTCACTCATCTGGTGCAATGATGAAGGCAAAGTAAAGTTCAAAATGGGAAAACACACAGGCACATCCCCAATTCAACCAGCACTACGAGGCAGCATCCTGGAGTGTGGGGGCTGAAAGAACACAGAAGAAGACAATAGTCCTGGTATGACCATACTGCTATTTACAAGTCAGACAACAGATGACAAACTTTCTTGCGTCTCAGGTGCCTTGTACCTGCTGATTATGCCCCATATATGGGTGAGGTGCCTCAGAGTTCAACTGGTTAAAGAAAAAAGGTACTCATGAAAGGATATAATTGAGAGAATGAAGAGCTACTTACTGAAAGAGAGCACATAGGTGTTAGAAAATTAGAGAAGAGAGTGACCTATTGAATATACCTATTACTGTGATAGCTGTGGGGAAAAGTGGCAGTAACCTAACAGGAAAAAATCATAAGCTATCAATTTTCCAAGAGCTTGAAAAAAAAATTGGTCATGACACACCCTTTGAAAGACATTTATGGAAATTCAGAACTTAGTCAAATACAGATGGAGCCAGACATACTCCCAGGCACAAACCCAAAGGGTAAAGGAAAAAGTCAAAAGTTAGGTGCAATTATAGGTAGCTAGGAAAGACACTTCCCACATGGTTTCTAAATTGGGACCACTTTCCTCCCGATTTGAGTAGGAGGCAAAGGTGAAATTATATACCACCTGCTCCATCAACTTGCACCTGTTACTGTCTAGAACTTACAGTTTTTCTTAGACTCTGGAGACCTTACAATCCCCAAGGAAGAAATCAAAGAGGCCAATGAAATCCGCAGCATCTCAAAAAAAATGTGTAGACAAGCGACTACCTATAAATATAGCTCATAATTTTTAAATTTTTTTACAATATCCAGATTCTTTTTTTTCCCCCTAAGAAAGGAAGATTTTGTGATTTTAATTCCAACATGTAGACAATATCTGTTGCTGAGAAGCACCAGAAATTCTTGGGCTTTGTTTTCCAGAAAAATTTACAGGATAATAAACAAAGAAGACTAATTCTGCACCACCATAGGTCTTCTGTGATTTAATCAGTGGCTCTGACACACAGACACAAGTGCAGCATTTTTAGGATGACAAGGCAAGAATGTGGCTGTTCAGCCTGAAAATAAAGCAGCTTTATCTCAAAAATGACCTGAATGTCTTCAGAGCCAAATCATCCTAAGATTCTGATTAGAGCGGATGACACTCAATGAAACACTGGCGAGCTGTTGATTACAGGATCCCTACAGCAGCTGGTAAGAGAGATTTGGGGACACACTGGCCTATCTTTAAAAAAATAAAACCTCTGCAAACTTTCTCAGAGTACCGTTCTTCAAGACACAACCTATCACATTCCAACTAACACTTGAGGACAAAACATCTCAGAATGTCCCACCCATGGCCAGCCACCTGGTGTACAGAACAGTTAGGCTACTCAAACTGCTTCCTCTTTCTAAAGCAGACAGCAAAGCCAACACGCCTAACAAGAACACAGACCACTCTCCAATCCTGTTTCCTTCAGAGAAACTCTCACTAAACGCCCCATGACAATAGATGTTGACACGCTATAGAAACTCTTTTCTAAGGAGCTTAAAACTCTTGGCTCAAATTATCCCTCATGCCTGGCGTGTGAGCGAGATGACAGATGATTTGCTTCAAGAAAGTCTTTCTACTTCCCTGCTCACCGAACATATATGTTTCTCCCTGGGTCACATCCTTTTCCTTCCACCCATTTCTCTGTCTTCCTTTCTGCCTCTTCCTCTCCAGCAACTGCTCCAGCAATTGTTCCCTCCCTCTTTTTTTCTGAACCCTCAGTCTTGTCTCTGTCTCCTGGATCCTCACCATGAGATACATAGCCTACAACTATGCTATCCTAATTCTAATTTTAAAAAAACTGTTTTAAGTCCCCTTTAATCTAACTCTCTCAGTCCAGCTACCATTTCTCCCCCTACTTTTGTACCACAAATCCTTTTAAAAGTTGGCTAAATTCATTGTCTCCAAGTCCTCCCTTTCTCCCATTCGCTCTTGAACCCACCACTGAAATCACTGACGTCCACAAAGTGAAATCCAAAGTTTGAGTCTCGGCCCCATCATACTTGACTCATGGCAGCCTTACACACCTCTGATCACCCTCTCCTTCTTCAAACACTTTCTTTATTTGGCTTCCGGAACACCACGCTTCCCTAATTTTTTTTCTCACTACACTAGCTGTTTGTTCTCATTCTCTTTTGCTGATGTCTCTTCACCTCCTCAAGCTCTGTAAAGTCAGTGTGTCCCAGAACTCAATCCTTGGACCTCCTGTCATCTCTATTTACACCCATTCTCTAAGTGACCTCATTCAATCTCATAACCTTAAATACTACAATCTGATGACTCCTAAATTTACATCCCCAGTGAGACGTCTTCCTTGAACCCAGGACAATATATCTTATTATTGTCATCTCCACTGGAGCATTTAAAAGTCACCTCAGTCTGAAAGGTGGTGGCATAGTAGATAGAGTATAGACCTGCGATGCTGAGGTCCCAGGTTCGAAACCCCTGAGGTCACTGGCTTCAGCACTGGCTCACCTGGCTTAAGTGTGGGGTCACCAGTTTGAGCATGGGATCATTGAAATGATCCCATGGTCGCTGGCTTCAGACCAAAGGTCACTGGCTTAAAGCCCAAGGTTGCTGGCTTGAGCAATGGGTCACTGGCTCAGCTGGAGCCCCCCAGTTAAGGTATGTATGAAAAGCAATCAATGAACAATTAAAGTGACACAACTATGAGTTGATACTTCTCATCTCTCTCTCTTTGTGTCTCTTTCCAAAAAAAAAAAATTAAATTAAATAAAAGTCATCTCCAAGGTTATCATATCCAACATTCTCCTACAATCTTATCCACCGTATTTAATGGCAACTCTACCAGTTCCTCAGACTAAAAAGCCTGGTGCAATCTTTGACTAACCTTTTCCTCACCCACCCTGCATCTGATCCATCAGCCAATCCTGACAGTACTCCATTCAAAACATATCCAGAACCCAGTCTCTTCTCCCATCACTCCAGTCCCAGTCACTGTCTATGTTGGCCCGTCTCCCTGTCCCTATACATGCCCCCACTGTTATCTGTTATTAAACTCAGCACCCCAAGTGGTCCATTTAAACCATAAACCTAATAATGTCACTCCTAAGAACCCTATAATGGCTTCCCACTCACTCCTTCTTGTGACCTCCAAACCTTATGTGAGATGGCTCTTTACTCCTCTGACCTCACATCCTACTAAAAGTCCCCTCACTTGCTCCCTGCCCCAGCCATTTGGCCGTCCTTGTCATTTCTCCAGCATGCTAGCCACTCTCCCACAACTGAAATCCTCTCCCCCAGATTACCCAAAGCCAGTCCCCCCATGTCCATCTGGTCTTTATTAAGTCACCATCTCCGTGAGGTCTTCCCTGGCCACTGCAGTTATAATTTCAACCCTGCCACCACATTTCTAATCTCTTCCCACACTTTCTTTATTCTTAGCACTAATCACTATCTAATCTATGACATATTTTACTTATTCACTTTGTTATTGTCTCATCAGAATATAAACTCCATGTGGGCAGGGGGTTTTGCCTAGCTGGTACGCTACAGTACCCTAAACCTCTAGTACAAATCCTGACATGTAAGTATTCACCAAACACTTGTTGAATAAATGCATGTGTAAACTGTATCATTTATTCATGCACCATGAAGGAGAAACCCCACTGGGAAAAGTCACCATCCTCTCTGATATCGCTAGGAACCCATCTGTAGGTAAGTACCCTCGGTTCAGGTACAACCCAGCCTTCAAGTCAAGACCCTTGGCCAAGGGGCTTCTGTAAGCTTCTACCACCATCCAACCTCATCCATATCACTCTATTTAGGACCTCACCATTCCCAGCCCCTCACTGATGCTAGATCTAAGCCTACCCAAGTCTCTTAAAAATCAATGTTAAGATAACAAAAAGACTTTTTTTTAATTAACAGGACAATCAAGAACAACTAACTACAGCCCAGTTGTGTTTGAGGCCAAAGAAATTCATTCTGTATTTCTCCTTCTGGGAATTCTTCCATTAAAATAAGCTGTTTTTTTCTGAATTCAGCTCTCACGGTGGATGCAAAGCCCCCTGAATGTCCGTCTGATCTGCCAGAGTCTTTACTGTAGGACTCACCATCTTCAGAGAGTCCATTTCTTTCTTCTAAATAATAAAAACCCCAACGCAGGGATATCATCATTGTTGTTCCTAAATGCACTTCACTACCTGGAGACCATCTGTCTTCTGTGAGGAGCCATTATGGTCTCTGATGCAGCTCCCGTTTTAGCAGCGTATTGATCTATGAGCGCGCAGCCAGCCACCACACCTCAACGAATATGTGTGATAAAAGTTGATATGGGCATGCTGCTGGCCCCGGGCATGAAAGTCTTTCTTTGAACTGTTCACAACTCTTGCTGACCCAAAGAGATAAAATGCCACCATCCAGTTTGAAATAAACCTCTGGGTTCCTACAGATTTTAAAATAAACATCTATGAGAAGAGACAGTTTTCTAGGGCGAGGGTTATCCACCATTTTAGGAGACTCACATTACTGTATAGCTCATCACACTCTGTATAATTACTTTTAGAACTAAAGCCAGCTCTTACAAACACCAGTTTAGTTGGGATTACTTACTAGCCAGCAGTTACTACTGAATGTATAGTCTGAGTTTTGAGAGCTGTAGCACTTTATACAACTTGGGCAGAACGGGGTGGAAATCAGTTTCCTCGCTTAAACCCAGCACAGACATAAGTAATAAATATCCTGGAGTTATGGTGGTCATAGAAAATATTTCCTTGATATGAATCATTTATCCAACCTACTTTAGAGAACTGAGCAATCCAGCTGCATCTATATTCATCTACTGAAACCAAAGAACTACTATTCTTATCTAATGAGGAGGTCCTGGGCTCTGCCCTTAGCAAATCCTGGGGCCACAGGAAAATTCCTTAAAGCCTTCACTGTGAGATGGCCCAGCCTGAACAACCCATCACTGCCATTTTGAAAGAGATTCCACTTCTCTCTGAAACCCTGAAGAGTGAACACCTCTCTTATCCATTGCTGAACTTGGACTCGGTGATCTTCGTAAGCAAAAGTGTGTAGGTGGACCCCGATGCCTTTCTATCCCCAAGCCCCCTGTGGTGGCTGGATGCTTCCCATGACCAGTGCTGCTCCCAACCACAACAGAGCCAGATGTGCCAGGCCACTGGAGACGGGTACGCACCATGTCTTCCAGCGTCACTGGTCCACTCCTCCTGAAGGTCACGAAGAGCAAAATGAGCTATGAACCAGAGAGGAGACAGTTACAGAAACAGACAGTCTCTGTTTCTCTGTCATTATCTGACCAAAATCAGCACCAGAAAAGATTTGAGGAAGCTGCCCCAAATAAACAGTTGAGAGGGAGGCTTCCCTGCAATAGACTGAAGACATTCCCAATGAGAAAAAAGGATGAGACTTGGAAGTCAGATCCTGAAGGAATGGTCAAATGAGCCAAGACTCAGTGGTAAATCTGGAAAAAGTATATCCATGACAGGAACAAGAGCCGTGGGTAGCCTCCTCTTTATCCAATATGCTATGGAGGCGGGAGGAGAAGCCTAGGAAAAGCATAAAGAGGAGAGAAAATGGGCAAGATCATAATGAAGAGGCCTAACCCAGGATAAATGGAATAGCCCCACTTGAAATTCTCCCCTTCCGAATCAGAAATATGGGTGCTTTAGGAAAACACAAACCCTAACAAAGGAGATCAGTTGAAGTTTATCACGTGCATCATAGAACAACTCACAGCAGGCTACCCATTAATAGTGAATCTCCCCAGTCCAATGAAATAACGGCTCTTTGTTAAATAACATTTCCAGATTGACCGCATTCACGGAGATAAACTTTCGCTCATTCCACAAATGTGTGTTAAATACCTATTACGGCCCATACATTATGCAAAACACTGCAGATAAAAAGATGAATAAGAAATACTTCAAAAATAGTCTCAAAAAGAAAGGAAACATATGGAGAAACAAAATGTCACCGGTTCTAGGGAGGGGGTGTGTTTGGTATGTGACAGGGGGCTAAGGCAGGAGCAGGCAGTTCAGTCTGGGAAGTAAGGGCAAGAGAACCCAAGCAAGATCAGGATGGGGGCCTGACACCGATTCCTAAAAAATAAGCAAGTGTTGGCCAAGCACTTGGGGTGGCGGTAGAGGGCAGCAGGAAGAGGGACTCCAAGCAAAGGAAGAAGCTTCCTAAGTAAAGGCTACTGAGGCATCAAACAGCTTATCCTGCTTGGGGACCTAGAAGTCCTTCATTGAGACTGGAGGAGACATGTTAGCAAAAGGAATTGTATGTGAAAGGATGAGATGGACGGATGAGCAGGGGGCACATTGCCAGGCAGGTGAGGATTTATGTGCCAAGGTGATGACGATGAACCTTATCCTGGCAGATGGGCAGTGGGGAGCCAGTGACAAATCCTGGGTAAGGAGATACCATGATTAGATTCACATTTAGAAATAATCGCCCTGAATTGAAAGCATTGACAAGAGATGAGATTAGAGAACGGAGAAACCAGAGTGCTGCAAGAGTCCAGGTCGGGAGGACCTGATAGCAATATTCGAATAGGACAGGGGGAGGGGCACAAAAGCATCAGGAGTAGAAGTGACGTGGTCCTTGCTTAGGTGAGTAGGGCAGGCGGGAAGAGAGCCGTAAGGACAATGCCCGAGTTCCTGGCTTGGGCAAGTAGACAGGCAGTGACGTCATTCCCCAAGAAAAACATGAAGGAGCCTGACCAGGTGGTTGCGCAGTGGATAGAGCGTCAGACTGGGATGCGGAAGGACCCAGGTTCGAGACCCCGAGGTCGCCAGCTTGAGCGCGGGCTCATCTGGCTTGAGCAAAGAGCTCACCAGCTTAGACCCTAGGTCACTGGCTCCAGAAGAGGGTTACTCGGTCTGCTGAAGGCCCGCGGCCAAGGCACATGTGAAAAAGCAATCAATGAACAACTAAGAAGTTGCAATGCGCAACGAGAAACTGATGATTGATGCTTCTCATCTCTCTCCGTTCCTGTCTGTCTGTCCCTGTCTATCTCTGCCTCTGTAAAAAAAAAAAAAAAAAAAAAAAAAACCATGAAGGAGAAATGATGCTGAGGAACTAAGGAAAAACAGGTTCTTCTGGACCCACGGGACATCCAAGTGGAGAGATCCAGTAGGTGAGATGTTTTGGTGGGAAGGTGAGCGAGAGTCTCAGCACAACAAGTTGTGACCATCGAGGGGTGAAAATAGATGTGAATGAGATTGATCAAGGAAATTGCGAAGCGTGAGGGGGAAAAGTGGAATCCTAGGGAACACCCGGGGGCTGAGAAGGAAGGGCCAGCGAAGGAGAGGAGTAAGGATGGAAATAGAAGCAGACCTGGGAGGGAATGGCACCTCCAAAGCCTGAGAAGGTGAAGCTTTCAAGGAGAAGGGGCAGTCCCGGCCCGGGGTCAGGGGAGGACACCGAGTGGCAGCAGGCTGCGATGAAGGCAAGGAAGAGAGAGTTCACACTGAGTTCTTCCTTTGGGTTCAAACACCTTCCCAGATGTTCGTGCTCAGCCTCCAGTTTGTCCCACGCTCTTCCTGTCTCCACGCCTTATCTATTTAGAGTTCAATGTCTGGTGCAGTTAATTGGAGGGAAGGCTTTAGTTTAACTTTCCGACCCTTGGAACTCTTGGGTTTTCCGCAGGAAATTTACAAAGGGGGTGGAGGGATTTGGACATCAGAAATAAATCAATTTCAAGCCCCAATTTCTTCAACTTAATACACACCACATCAGAGGGGAATTAGACTTAATTTTATTCTTTCTAAATCCTTCCCGTGAGCTACTGTGGGTGAGAACTGCCGGTTAGGGGTTACCGGGCTCTCCTCTTCTCTAAGTGTCCCTTGCGACTGTTGTCTGCCAGTCACAGAATACCTCAGAGACAAAGTTTTCCAAGAACGTTCTTTAAAGAACCTGTCTTCTGTACATTCAACAGTAAGTACAGTCTGGATAAAATTTTAACTCTTTTGTCAGAGTTGCAACAACCTTCCACACAGCCTGACTGGGCATGCATCTGTAAGCCCCATTTGCTTCAGATCTTTTTGTTTGTTTGTTTGTGTGTTTGTTTGTTTAGGAAAAAAAACATCACAGATGATTTTTAAAGCACCTTCCCAATTCCGTTTTGTTTCCCTGTCTTGAGAAAGGTAAACATCATCCCTCATTTGGTGTTGATCGGTCCGTGCCTATTTTTCAATACATGTAAATGCAAATATGTTTCCATAAACATTATCTGATGCGACTGGATCTGTTTTGGAGCTTCGTATAAATGGTAGCAGAGTCTACATTTCATTCTGCAGCCTGCTTTTTTTTTTCACTCAAGTGTTATGATTATCCGTTTGGAAACATGAGGATCTAGCATATTTATTTTAAATGTACCGCGATCACTTCCATGGTATGGATACTTCATTATCGATTTTTCTTTTTTGCATTTTTCTGAAGCTGGAAACAGGGAGAGACAGTCAGACAGACTCCCGCATGCGCCCGACCGGGATCCACCCGGCACGCCCACCAGGGGGCGACGCTCTGCCCACCAGGGGGCGATGCTCTGCCCATCCTGGGCGTCGCCATGTTGCGACCCTCCTGGGTGTCGCCATGTTGCGACCAGAGCCACTCTAGCGCCTGGGGCAGAGGCCACAGAGCCATCCCCAGCGCCCGGGCCATCTTTGCTCCAATGGAGCCTTGGCTGCGGGAGGGGAAGAGAGAGACAGAGAGGAAGGCGCGGCGGAGGGGTGGAGAAGCAAATGGGCGCTTTCCTATGTGCCCTGGCCGGGAATCGAACCCGGGTCCTCCGCACGCTAGGACCACTGAGCAAACCGGCCAGGGCCATTATCGATTTTTCTATTAATAGACACCTACATTTTGTCCTCTGTTTATTTGCTCATTCTGCTGTTACAAACAGTTAGTGCCATGGACACTCTCGGATATGTTTCACGTACTCGTTCATACACAGCTGGGAAGAGAAGCACTGGGCTGCAAGGAACACATGTCTTCAGCCTCATGAGATACAAGCCAGCTGCACCTCAGTGTTGAGTTGGTTGACACATCGCAGCACATGAGCCCAGAGCTTCTTTAAGGTTAAAAACAACCCTGTTCTGGCCCTAGCCAGTTGGCTCAGAGGTAGAGCGTATCAGCCTGGCATATGGATGTCCCGGGTCCGATTCCTGATCAGGACACACAGGAGAAGCAACCAACTGCTTCTCTACTCCCCCTCCCTTCTCTCTCTCTGTCTAGCTCTTCTCCTCCCACAGCCATGACTCAATTGGAGCAAGTTGGCCCTGGGCACTGAGGATGGCTCCATGGCCTGCCTCAGGTGCTAAAATAGCTTGGTTGCCGAGCAACAGTTCTAGATGGGCAGAGCATCAGCCCACAGGGGGCTTGCCATGTGGCTCCTGGTTGTGGCACATGCAGGAGTCTGCCTCTCTGCCTCCCTGCTTCTCACTTAAGAAAAAAAAAACCTATTCCACCCAGGTCTGCGAACCACTCCCAATCCTTGGGGAAGAGAAGCTGTGTTTGTGTAAACAGAATTGCTATTAGAAAGAGGAAGAGAAATTGAGGGCAAAACTCAACAAGAGAGGCTCTACAGCAAATAAAGTGTCCAACAGGGTGAGGCTCAGCATTGAAAACAGCAGAGCCATTTTAAAATGCAGGAAATGGTGTAACCTTACGAATAGGACCTGATATCAAGTAAATTGTCTTTTCCTGGCAAAATACTTTGACGCCAAAAAAAAAAAAATCAATCAAAATAATTCAGACACTGCAGTCTCCCCTCCAAGCGGCAAAATTGATGAAACTTCTTTGAGAGCCAACAGCAGCTCCTACTCAGGATAAATATCACCTGTAAAGAATCCTGGTGACTGGTGACTCCTAGAATGGGCCTTTAAACATCATCTCTGTGTATACAAATTTACCAAAAAGTAATAATAATAATAAACTTTTTCATCCTTGAATCACCTGTTCATTGTCTGACTTATGTTTCTACTACTTGATGTTATTTTTAATATCTCTGGTATGATTTCTGAAAATATGGTAGTGATGGCTGCCCCTTGGGAAAGGGGCTAAGAGTCTGGGGGACAAGGGTGGGTGGACAAGTGTTACCTTGTCAATTAATTAACAAATTTAAAATCAGGCTAAGGCTTTGCCTTATCAATCCACAGATAACCTCTCTGGGAACATGCCCTGTTTCTGCAAAGCCTCCCCACCTGCTCCAAAACTCCAGCATCCCTCAGGCCCCTGGCACGTTTAATCTCCCCACAAACTGACCTTGGTGCCTGTATTTGTCAGTCTTCTTTAACACTCCTTCTCTTTTTGCTCTTTGAGGACAGGAACTATGGACCCCACTCAGGGTCCCCCACCCCGAGTAATGTGCCTGCCATAGCTCCCGCTCAAAACACATTTTTAAGATAAATACAGTGTTGTTCATCATACAGTAATTTTTCTAAATGACCCAAAGAATGTATTCATTACTTGTTTTATATATGGCTGTTCTTTAAAAATCTAATTTAGAAAAACGAATATCTTCCTCCTCGGAGCTAAGGTGAAGTTCCCAAGCAGGTCCCACTTCAGTGAGATTCTAAAACCACTCCCTATTTCTTTTTCAATTCGGGGGGGTCAATAGACCAACCTCTTCTCTACCCCATCCCTGTCCCAACAGACTACAGTGACAATAGAGCACAGGGAGTGAGATTCCAAACCTGGAGCCGGAATACGAATTCTGAGACCTCCCTTTCCTTCTCATAAGACTTGGCAAGTTACTTGACCTTTCTGTGCCTCCATTTCCTCAATCATAGAATAGGGATTAAAAAAATAAGAATACCCACCTTGGAGTGTTACTATGAAAAACAAATTAGCAAAGACAGGTAAAACTCTTAGAAGAGTGCCTGGTATCAAGATTGGCAATTATTATTGTTAATAATCCTTCCCACCAAGTCAACTTTGCAAGTTACTGATAATGAAGTTGGGACAGAGAAAGGACAGAAACAGAAAGAAGCATGTGGGAATTCTGTGTGTCAAAGATGGTAAATTAACATAGCCATAGCATAAATCGAAAACCCTCTCCCCTCAAAACATTCAAGTAGCAGTCTCTTCAAGTGTAGAATACCATACTTACAGTCAAGCCCAAGTTACTGTGCTTAATTGCCCTCATCTGAAACAAAGCAAGTGCTTGTTCTTTTTAGAGGCTCTACCACCCGCCCCCCAACTCCTGTAGCACTGTTTAACAGGTCAGAAATTTTTCACTGTATTTAATTTTGATTATTTAAAAAAAAAATTTTTTAATTCAGTGAGAGGAGGGGAGGCAGAGATAGAGTCCCCCCCACATGCACGCTGACCAGGAACCACTCAACAAGCCCACTAGATGGTGATGCTCTGCCTATCTGGGGCATCACTCCATTGCTTTGCAACAGAGCTCTTCTTAGAGCCTGAGGTGGAGGCCATGGAGCCATCCTTGGGGGTGGGGGGGAACTCGCTCCAATAGAGCCATGGCTGCAGGAGCGAGAGAGTGAAGAAGCAAATGGATGCTTCTTCTGTGTGCCCTAACTTGGAACTGAACCTAGGACATCCACATGCCAGGCCGACAATCTACCACTGAGCTCACCTGCCAGGGCCTGATTATTTTAAATTTAAATAGCCACATGTGCCTAGTGACTATCCTATGGGGCAGCATAGCTATGGCCCCCACAAGCACCTGGACATGGTTTTTGTCTCTGCTCTCCTGCTCCTGGGCTACTCATCTCCCTCATCCCAGAAATCAACACCCACAAGGCCAAGCTACTATTTCCCACCTTCATGGCGGTGCATGTGCTGGCCTCTTTGCCGGAAATGCCCTTCCTCTCCAGGCTCCTCCAAACTCCATGAAAATCTCATTCAGAGTTCATTTCTCTAAGGCAGTGTTTTTCAACCAGTGTGCCCTGAGACATGGTCAGGTGTGGAGAAATTAAACATGGGTCCCCAAACTATGGTCCGAGGAGGCTATTTATCCGGCCCACCGCCAGCCGCCTCCATCCAAACATAAACATTCCCCTCATAATCCCTCCAGCTATCAGCGACAGGAAGAGTGGAGGCACAGGGAACGCTCACTGACCAATCACCTCCTAGGATTCATCCTGACCACTAGCAATGAACCAATAGTAGGCCACCTCTCATCCACACTCAGGAAGGTCCCGCTCGGGCTGACGCACACTTGTCATTGTGTGGCCGCAGCGAGTAATTGAAGCTGCTACTCCTCCCCAAGGTCCCGATTTCTAATCCTGGTCAGGACTGGAGGTAAATGTTGCCACCACTAGCTGAAGCCTCAGCCTCAGCTGGTTATGTCTATCCTGATGGTGTATATAGATATTTGACCTTTTTCTTTTTAAAAGAGGCCCCGCAGAGGGTGATATCACAATGTTATCTAACTTTAAAGCTAAAGTTTGCTGATATTCCTTTGGACTGTTTTTGGTTATCTGTTGCCAAGGAGTTCCCCATTCTGGCCAACAAAGCTATTTTGACATTGCTCCCATTTTCAACCACATATCTATGTGAGCTGAGCTTCTCAAGCTTGACTGCGATAAAAACTAAAAACAGAGAGAGACTGAGAACTGTTGAGGAAGAGCTTCGTGTGTGTCTTTCTACCAATCCTGCCAGGATATCCCTTTTGTGTTCATCGAAACAGGCCCAGGTTTCACATTAAGTGAGTATAAATACATTTAGAAACTATATTATTAACTATATGTATAATATGTACTGTGTTACAGTGTCATTTTGGTAGGTGGTGTGCCCCAGGATTTTGTAAATGTAAAACATGTGCCGTGGCTCAAAAAAGGTTGAAAATCACTGCTCTAAGGCACCTCTGGCCCAGCCCCCTCCCGCCTTACCTCACCTGACTGCTGTCATAACCTATCACTGCCTTCTCTGGGTTTCTCTGCATCTGTTTCTGTTGCTCTTGTCATACTGTAGCTGTCATTTATTCTCTGTGATGCTAATAGACCACGGAAATGTTAAAGACTGGGTCTTACTCATCCCTTCATCCTAAAAATGGGTGTCCATCACGTAACACATGCACAGTAAATATTTGCTGAGTATATTCTTAATTTGTGGGTATGGACAATATTTTATGAAAATAAGTTTCAGGCTATAGACAACCACTCAGTGATTAGGGAAACTATATAGATCAAATTTTATTATAAGGCCTGTTATCAAGTCATTAAAAAAAAATGTTCTGCCCTGGCTGGTTGGCTCAGTGGTAGAGCATCAGCCTGGTGTCTGGAAGTCCCAGGTTCGACTCCTGGCCAGGGCTCACGGGAGAAGCACCATTCTGTTTCTCCACTCTTCCCCCTCTCCTTTCTCTCCATCTCTCTCTTCCTCTTCTGCAGCCAAGGCTCCACTGGAGCAAAGTTGGTCTGGGCAGTGAGGATGGCTCCATGGCCTACGCCTCAGGCAATAGAATGGCTCCAGTTGCAATAGAGCAATGCCCCTGATGGGCAGACCATCGCCCCTTAGTGGGCATGCTGGGTGGATCCTGGTTGGGCGTATGCAGAAGTCTGTCTGCCTCCCCACTTCTCACTTCGAAAAAATACAAAAAAAAAAAAAGTTCTTAGCATCTCAATTGAAAAGGTCTACTTATTTCAAGCCATATCATTATAGCATTTCAGTACAAATCAAAGACTATGAATGTTCCCTGGAACAAAATCCTACCTGTAGCTGCTCCTCCTAAAGGTCTGAGAGTGTCTTAGATTTCAGAAACTGATCCTGTCATTGATCTGTCCCCAGTGCTTGCAGTGACTTACCAGGGAGATATGCACGAGGTTGAAAAGCAAGACTGAGGACCTGACTTTGGACACAGTCTTATGGGAAGTCAAGGGTGCTCTATCCTTGCTGTAGCCTCTGTGCAATCCAGACTCCAAGAAGGAAATCATTAAAATCTAATCCAATGTGAAAAATAATGATTGCGGGTGATTTGTGTCTATTTGGTGACATATGTTATCCAAAAAAGTACTGTGTTTCCTTTATTCCTTTACAAAGCTTTCACTCAAAAAAAAAAATTTTTCCTTGTTCAATTATGTAGCATCTGTTACAATATTAACCTGCCCTGGGAGCCACATTGGTTCTTTGTTGTTGTTGTTTTTAATCATGATTTTCTGACTAATCCTTTATTGGGACTTCCGCACAAGTGTTCTTACAATGAGAAAAAACACTGGATGGATACATTTCTATGAACCTAATTTGTATGAGGTACTTCCCCAGTGGCACCCATCTGGTGGCTGTCTTTTACAAATGATTATTTCTCCTGCCCTCCAGGAACTTACAGTTCAATCAGACAAACAAATAAATACACAGTGACCAGACATGTGTATTTGTGGATATAGTCACAACAGCAGGGCATTAAAGACACAGATTTCAGAAAGAACATGAGTTCCCACCGTCATGGTGGTGCATGTGCTGGCCTCTTTGCCAATGAGTTCAAAGGACTTGATCTCCAAATCAAATAGAGTTGAGTTTTGTTTTCTTATCATTTTTGTGGTTTTGTTTTATTTAAAATGCACAAACAGGCCCTGGCCGGTCGGCTCAGTGGTAAAGCGTCAGCCTGGTGTGCAGGAGCCCCGGGTTCAATTCCCGGCCAGGGCACACAGGAGAAGCACCCATCTGCTTCTCCACCCCTCCCCCTCTCCTTCCTCTCTGTCTCTCTCTTCCCCTCCCGTAGCCAAGGCTCCATTGGAGCAAAGTTTGCCCGGGCGCTGAGGATGGCTCTGTGGCCTCTGCCTCAGGCGCTAGAATGGCTCTGATTGTGGTAGAGCGACGCCCCAAGATGGGCAGAGCATCGCCCCCTGTTGGGCATGCTGGGTGGATCCCAGTCAGGCGCATGCAGGAGTCTGTCTGACTGCCTCCCCATTTCCAGCTTTGGAAAAATACAAAAATAAATATAAAATGCACAAACAGCACTTTCTAATGAAATGTACATTAATTTAACAACTGACTGAATTCTTTGGGGTTACATGACCATTTAGCTAACTCTCTAATTTTCCCATAATTTTAACAGGTTTTTAACAGTCTTTCCTCCGGTTTCCCTTTTCCCTTGTCCAACATGTATCTCCCAGAATTTTAATCTAAGATGTTTCAAAGACAGACAAAGACCTAAGATATCTTTTAAGTCCGATAATGAACACTGTTAAAACAAAAATATTTTCCTACAATGCCCTGAATCTACCTATATGGATATCAATTTCATTTTTTAAAATTCCTTCCAAAATCTGCCCATCCAGGAAGAACACTAAGTCTAGAAATTACATTCTATATGTTATCGGAATGGCTTTTGAATCCTACTAATAGATGCACTTCTTTCCCAAATGTGTCTGCTGCTGCTGCTCCTGCCGCTTAGAAAAGAAGATCTGGCTTTCAAAGATTGTGTTTTGAGGTTAAAAATGAAGATAGTGACCTCAAGACTCTGAAGATCTGTAATGCTGACATGCCATCTATCTCAATGATACCTAACAAGAATGTCAAATGGACAGCAACGGCCCTGGTAAGCAGGTGCTGGCAGCTGACAGTGATTGCTGCATTTTGGGTGATGGGGAACAGGACTCCCATTAGTTGCAGTGAAATACAATGCCCTGCCAACTCTAGGTATCAGTGCATTCAATCCCCCTGCTGTGCCGTGTCCATTTTCTGTTGCTGCAATTAAAAATTAGTCAATACAAAGTCACAATGTTGTACATACTTCCCCTATCCCTTTCCCTGTCACTGTGCTTCCAGCTTCACCGGAAGAACATGTCACTATGGTAACCAATCCCTCCGGTACACAGACCAAGTCAACCTCTCTAGCCAGATTGCCGAGCAACACGGCATCAAAGCCCTGTTTGCAACCGTAACCGTCAGAAGCCATGGGTCCCATCCCCCTTTTTCTAAGTGGGGTTAACCAGCACCACACGGAATGATGCCTGCCTTGTTCCAAAAGATTCAAGAATGCCCTTCAGTAAGTCATGAAGTGTTTATCAGTCACTATTAAGATGAGTTCTTCCTCACATTTCAGCTAACTGCCTACCATTCCAATTTTAATAAAAGCAGAAAGTGGTGGTTATAGTTAAAACAACACTTTAGGAACCCTAGAATCTGAAAACTGTTCTAAAGTCACCCATGGTCAAAAACTATTCTGACTGCTCTGTTTTTCTACTTCTAAAACCAAACTCAAGTCGCTCTCTTCTGAAATTCTCTACTGTCCCAAATATCTTTACAAAGTTGTAGAGCTCCAGATGAGTCTCCTTGCTCTCCTAAGTGCCTAACCGTGAAGCAGATGTCATATTTATAATATTAACACACCCATAATAAAATCAGCTAAAAACCCCTAGTCAAACTACAGAACTTACAAAACAAGCCTGGACCCACCTCACCTAAGTCTCAATGGACACCTAGCCCATACCCACTGCTTGTCATTCTTAAACAGTTAGCATTGTTTATGAACTTTTTTTTTTGGTCTGATCCATTTCAACACTTTTATAAATCAAAGAACATCTGTTCTCACAAATTATATTTTAAAACAGCATCAAACCTGCATTATATGAAAAGACATTAAGAACTGCTGTATGTATCCCTGGGCCTCAAAGACTACGGATACACAACATTGTTTTCAGCTTACCTTCACCATTTGATTGTTGGAAAGAATGAGACATCGCAGGGAGAAAAACAAGACATAAAATCACATCCCATCTCCCAGGATGCAGCTGCCATGGAAGAATGATACTAATATACATCCAAACACTACTTCAGTGGGTAACTGGAACAGGAAGGTCCCCAAAGGATGTATCATGCAAGATTTACAAAATGCTTCCAAGAAGCAGACTTAAACATGTATGTGGTCCTACTAAAGTATCAAATAAATTTTTATCCTTTGCAATCACAAGGTTTATTTTTTTTCTGTTTTGGTACATTTTAGGTATTTTGTATATAAGTCTTCTGAAAACAGAATTTTTTTTTTCTGCAGTGCCAATACTTAGGTGTTATCTAAGAACTACTTTTTTGAGCTTGTTAGACCCTGCTAATTTTCCATGCACACAGTTACCTTTGTCAGTCACTTTCTCAAAAGAAGAAATCAAGAACTGCAATATAATGCTACTGGTCCACAGGTTTCGAGCTGCCTTAGGGTAGGAGCTGGGATTTACTTCTGTTTAGTTGACCAATGCCTGCACCACGCCTGGTGGAGTACATACAGTACCTAGCAAACATCCCCGTCAGCCATAAGGACAATTTCCCTTCAATCAATTCAATATCTGAAATGAAGATTAAAACTAGGAGTCTGTCTACCCCAACACATGATTATTAAAGGGTTTCCTCTGCTAACAGCACATTATAGATCCCCTTCCTTTTCAGAGACTGACCAAGCATTATTCCAAAACCCTGGACCATGAGAATCTCATCAGACAAACGCAAGACAAGAGGCTGGGCAGCTTGGGGGGGGAGGGGGGGGGGGCGAAGTTATGGCCACTCCAAGGCTCAAAAGAGCCTGAATAACCTGACCTCCTGGAATCAGGAGACCTGACAGACCTCGGCCAGGGTTAGGAAGGAGAGGGCTGCCCGGCGTCGCTGGGGCCAGGCCCTCCGCAGCGCCACACCTCGCGGCTCGTGCTTACCTTTCCGGATGAGGGCCGCGATCTCGGGGTCGAAGCCCTGCCGGTGGCACTTTCTCCAAAGGCCCATGTTGGTGGAGTTGTACTGCCGGCTGCACTCGTCAGCCGGACTCATGGCGAAGAGCTGCCGGCGATTCCGGGCCCGGAGGAGTTTGCCCTCCCAGCGGTCCAGGCGCGAGCGGCTCGCCCGGAGCGGCAAGTTGTTGTTGTTGTTATAAATGAAGCCCGGGTCGACCCGGCGGGTGTTGAAGGCCTTGCACCTGTCCCTGTGCTTCCTGGCGTCCGTCTCGTACCAGTGGTCTGAGCAGATGGCCACGGCCAGCATGCCGAGGGCGCAGAGCGCTAGCGAGAGGCCCGTGTAGAGCAGTAACCTTCCGGCAGCCATGCCTCGGCTTCGCGGCTACACCATGGGCATGATCCGCCGGAGCCTCGCCTTCCCTCCGCGCGCCCGAACAAAGCGGCGGGCGTCCGAGCCAAGGGGGGGAGGGGGACAGAAGGGGGACCAGCGGCGGCAGCCCCTCGGCCCCCGCCTGCTGGTGCGCGACCCGGGGACTGCGGGGAGGAGAGATGGCAGCCTACAAAGTTCCGACCTGGAGAGGCCCCGGCGGGCTCCTGGGCATCTTCCGGGGCAGGTGCAGCCTCCGGCGGCGGCGAGCCGGGCAAGGCCGCCTCCCGCCTCCTCCCTGCCCCGCAGGAAGCGACTGCTCGCAACCGGCCTAGTCTGCCCACAGCCCGGCTTCGGGCGCCGCTGCCCTCTGGCCGGAAACTAAACACCAACTACCCTCGGCTGTGGTGGGGCCGCTGGGCTTCCTCTGTGCTGGGTGACCCACTCGTTCGGCTTTCCTGGGTAGGGGGCGGACTGTCGGGAGGAGCCAAAGACCCTATGAACTGAAACACCTGCGATGCGGCCGGCCAGCGAAGGAAACCTCAAGATGCCGCGAGTCTCGCCTAAGTCTCCCTCTAAGCGACTCTTCCCGTTCCAGTCTGCAAGCAAAGTAATGTTCTTTTTCTCAGTGTCGGGTCTTTTAGAAATCTCCGTCCTCTGGTCACCAGCAAGTCCCTGTTCCGCCTGACCAGCACACTGCGCTCAGAGGTGGGCTCCCCGTGGGCGCACGGTCTCGGCCGACCTTTCGCTGCGAGCCCCTGGTTCGTCTGCCTCTGGCCTCGCCATTCAAGCCTCCCCTCGGGCCGACGGCGCGGTCACCGGGACAGAGTTACCGGACGAGCCTTGGCCCGGGGTTTGCGGCGACTGGACCGCAGCTGGCGGGCGCAAGGGGCGGGCTGCGCCGAGGAGGGCGCACCAGGCAAGGCGCACGGCGCGGGGCGCGCAGAGCTGGGCGCACGGCGCCTTCAACACCATGGACAGGTCGCACGATCGCGGCGCGACGTCCTCCCAGCAGCCAGCCCCCCGGGCGTCATGCCGCTTTCCTCAGCGCGGTCTTCTTCCTGGACAGTCCACCTGGCCTCCTCCTTGCTCGCCTCTCCAGCGACGCCGCCGCCTCACTTCATCTGGCTCCCAGGTAGCCTCGGAAACGTGCTGCCCAGGTGCAAAGAAAATACTGCAGGCACCGAAGAAAACGGCGGCCCCGACCCTTCAAAACAACCCGCCCCCTTTCCCTGCCACCTGAGCCCCGGCGCTCTAGCACCGCGTCTGCTCTGCCCAACTGGGGTCAGCCGCTCTTCGATTGTACCATTTTCTTCGCGGCCCAACCAGGGCCGAGATGCCGGCTCACTTGGTAGCGTGCAGAGAATCGCGTCTCAGCCTCTGTGTCCCACAATCAAGCTCCCAGCGCGCGGTGGTCGCCGAGGTGAACGGGGAGAGGGTGGGGGAGGGAGGCTGGGTCGCTCGACTTCCCCTCCCCGCCTCCTCCTCTGGCCTCGGCGGCTCCGGGGCCTGGCGGGCTCGGCCAGTGCTGGGCAGCGAGAGCCGAGGCTGCGCCCGGAGGCCTCGGGAAATCTCCTGGCCCGGCTGCAGGCGCCGGAGGAAGCCGCTGCCGCGCTCGCTCTCTCGGGCGCGGGGCGCTGCAGCCTTGGCTAAAACCCACAGACGAGAACACGGAGCGCGCAGCCAAAAGCTAGTGATGTCATCCGTGCAACGTGAGCCTCATCTCTTATTTTTCTACCCTCCTTAAAGATAAACTGCACCATTTCCCAGGCACGAAATGTCTAAGCCTTATTCTTTGACCAGGCAAGTCAATGGTGTCTAGATAGGTATGTGCCCAACCACATCCATATTTATGCACATATACATATGTGTGGTATGTAGCATGTTTACATGCATTATTATAAATTTAGGGATGTTGCCTCCATCTCCTGTTTATCTCTTTCCAGTGGTGGAAAAATCCCCTCAAATCGGTCACTGTTCTTTAAAGAAAAGATTGCTTATTGCGGAGTCGGCATTCAGGGAGGCTGAGGAAGTTCGCTGCATCCCCGTTTTGGGTCGCTGGTGTCTCGAATTGTGTTTGATCTTTGTGTCCCCCCCCCCCCCGAAAGCCACCGGCGCTGTCCTGCTAGCTACAGGCGTTTGCACCCGGCGCTGAACGCGTCCGCGGGTTGTCACCGCCGGCTCCGGTCCGGCCCCGCGCCAGCGCCAGCCACCTCGACTCACACCCACCTCCTCCTCCCTCCCCAGAGAGAAATGAAAAAAAGAAAATTGACCGGTCCTTTCAAGATAAAAGGAAGAAAATTTTAATGGGGCGGGGGGATACTTAACAGATATTTTTAAAACCGCTCAGAGTATCGTGCTTTGAGAAGGGGAGGTGGGGTTCAATGAAACGTAGGTGCAGGATTTGTCCTTATCTGGGTGGCCGCTGACTGAGGCCCTGCGGAGGCGCTGGGAGGTAGCGCGGGACCCCAGAGCTGGAGCTGGTGGGCCGCAGGCGACCCTCACTTCATCTCACCGCTCCGCTCACGTGAGACAGCGCCGCAAAGGCCGGGAGCCTCCCTCCCAGGTTGAAATCCCAGGTTCTTCACTCTAATGCTCTCACCCCTCGTTGTCACCCTCACTCGGAAGTCGAGGGCCCGCACTGCCGCGCAAAGAGCTGCCCTGGGGGGGAAAAGAGAGTGTGCGGCACCCAGCTTTGCACAATAGGGCCTGCAGGCCAAAATGAACGCACCTCCACCATATTTTGTGTGTGTGTATTTTTTCCTCCTTCCTGCATTTTGAAAACCGCCAACGAGGCGTTTCAGTGCCATCTAGTGGGGGAGGGGCGTGCCTCGCTTTTCGTCCCCGGATGCTGCAATGGGATTTGCTGAAGGGATAGCAAGCAGAAAGGGAAGCTGTTCACTCGGATCTTGGATGCCCGGCTGGGCGAGGGGCTGTCGGCATGTGCCCTTTGCCAGATCTCGGTCGGCTGGGTTCTCTAGGACAATGAGGCGGAGCCAGGAGACGTTGGCCTCAGTGTCTTCTCACCTTTCTTTTTACCCTCCTCTTACCAGTTCTCCCTCCCCCAACCCTAAAAAATATGGAAACAAACCCAAGCACTCTGTAGGCATGCAGACAATGTCATAAATTTCTGGAGCTATTCTCTTCTGTAAAGCCCAGAGCAGTTTTAGGATAACAGGATGCCGCGTTTGACAGTAGGGAGGAGGAAGACAGGTGAAGTGACATCTACAAGGTCACTTAGGAAATTGGGGCACAGCCAGCATGATAGCCTTAATCTCCTAATTCCTGACCCTCTTCTTCCCTGAGAACCAGCTGAAGGAGGTGCCCCTGAGACCCCTGGCAGCCCAGACAGTGGCCCGTTTACAATCAATATACCTGGCCAGTTGCCTTTATCCCTCCTCCCTCTTACATTATTCCACCCTGTTCTTGATCTTCTTTTATAACTCTTCTCTTGGCCTGTGCCTTAGACCCTCTTGCAAACATGTGTCTCACCCCCCACATAGCCTGATCCTCCTCCCTAGTCCTGTGATTTGGGAGGGGGAGAGGACCCACATGGCATACTGTTTTCCTCTTTTCTAATCATCATTAAAATGCTATTTTAAAATTTTTGTCCTTGATGACCTTTCCAAAAGTCTGTGAAAGATGTTGATTTGAGACCTCCTTTGAAGTGCAATTTTCTTGGACAGCCCCACACCATTTGTGGATGAACCTGGCTGTAGCTAAAAAGATGGTGAATTCTTCTTTGATACTACACAACTACGTGATTTTCTTTTCTTGACTGAGTAATTGACCTTCCTTCTGTCTTCCAAGTCCTTCCATCCTGTTAGCTAGCTACACTATCTCTGTATTTCCAACCTAGTCCTTCCCCTTTGCACCTACACTGTCCTAGGATCACAGGATCTCAAAATCAGAAGTAACTATTGTGTGTCAACCACACAATAATGCATTAATCTCTCCCAGAACATTTTCCAAAAAGTAGCTGACCAGCTTCTGCTGGCACGCTTGCTGGAATGGGGAGGTCACTCTCTGGGCAAGCTCCATGCTCCACTGTTGGATTCTGTAAGTGGTTAGACCACTCTTCAGCATATTCACTTATGCTGAATACTACCCTGGATCCCAGTAATCCTGCCCATTGGCCTTCAAAAAGCCCACAGATACCTGATTACTCTTCCATGTAATGATCCTGCTCATACTTGAGGTCGCCAGTATGTTTCCGTAAGCCTTCTTCCTCCAGGCTAAACATCCCTTGTTCATCTCCTCCTGGTGCTTGCTTGTACTCAACAGTGTTCCTTGATCTAACAGACATGTCAATCAATGAAGAAAATGTGCTCAGTCATTTTTTCACACAACCCATAGGGAGTTCTAATGATCCTCGCTTCCTCCTCTTGAGCCTTTAGGTCACTCCTTGTGAATGTTATCCTGGGATCACTATCCTAGGATCTTGCCCCAAACTGACATTAAGATCATGGATTTTTCAGTTTGTGAAATCCACGTTTGAAATTTGGAATTTCTTTTGCAAACACACACACACACACACACCTCAGTCACATGCTCCAAGCTTTCTCTAAGGTCAATGCCTGACCTGTGGTGGCGCAGTGGATAAAGCGTTGACCTGGAACGCTGAGGTCGCCGGTTCGAAACCCTGGGCTTGCCCAGTCAAGGCACATATGGGAGTTGAAGCTTCCTGCTCCTCCCCTTCCTCTCTCCCCTCTTCTCTAAAATAAATAAATAAAATCTTAAACAGAGATGAGATATAAGTAAAAGTTCTCTCAGTCTCCTAGGGTACAGTTCACCAGAGCAGGTAAATACTTTCCTATGATTTCTTCACCCATTGTGAACTGTCTTCGGTTATCATATTTGTTCTACTCTACACCCCAGCTTCAGTCTGAAAATCATTCCCCTTGACATTTGTCAATTGGAAGCAAAATAAAAGTTGATGAGGTGTGCTTTCTCTTTGCCATCTATCAATAGTACATCATTTGCTCAGAGAAAAGTCCCCTTATATATTTGTATTCCTGTTTTCCTAATTAATGTTGCACAATGTAGACATTATTTAAAACCCAAAAGTTATCTTCCTCTTTAGCCCTCTGCCACAGTCCTCCAAGCCTGTGATATACTGGCTTTTATGCTTGAATAAGTATCCTTCTTTCTAAACCTCATCCCAGCACAGAGTCATATTGGTCTGTTTACTATTCTCTTTCCTATCTTCCTTTTTAGAGTCCTTGTAGCAAATGGCTACTTGCATCTCACCCCTGGGTATTTCAGCCTCCTATTTGCTTTTTATTTTCTTCTTCCTCCCCATACTATCATATTCATCTTATTATTTTACTTAATTAATAATATTATTTTTGTAATAATAAATAAAGTGGGTCTTATAAACAACATGTAGTTGGGTCTTGTTTCATTATACACCCAATCTGTTTTTTTTGTTTGTTTGGTTTTTTTTGTTTGTTTTTTAAAAAATTTTTTATTTATTTATTCATTTTTTTTATTCTTTATTTATTTATTCATTTTAGAGAGGAGAGAGAGAGAGACAGAGAGAGACAGAGAGGAGAGAGAGATAGGGGGGAGGAGCTGGAAGCATCAACTCCCATATGTGCCTTGACCAGGCAAGCCCAGGGTTTCGAACCGGCGACCTCAGCATTTCCAGGTCGACGCTTTATCCACTGCGCCACCACAGGTCAGGCCACCCAATCTGTTTTTTAATTGGTATATTTAGACCAATGATGTTTACAGTGATTATTGATATAATTGAATTCATATTTACCATATTTGTTACTGCTTTCTATTCAGTGCTGTTGGTCCCTGTTTCCTTTTTAGTTTTCCGCTCCTTTTCTGCCTTTTGTGGTTTTAATTAAGCAATTTATACAATTCCACTTTCTCCACTCTCCTAGTATATCAATTATACTTCTTTTTCTAACTTTCCTTTTTAGTGGTGACCCTAGAGTCTACTATATACATTTACAACTAACCCAAAACCAGTTTCAAATAACACTATACCACTACATGGGTAATGCAAGTAGCAATACAGTGTTCCCAATCCCTCCCTTCCATTCCTTATAATATTACTGTCATTCATTTCACTTATCCATAAGCTATAATCACCAAATACATGGTTCCTATTATTCTTTTGAACAAACTGTTATCTGTTAAATTAAGAATAAGAAAAATAAAAGATTTGACATAACTTTACTTATTCCTCTTTTTTCATGTGTGTGATAGACACAGATAGGGACAGACAGACAGGAAGGGAGAGAGATGAGAAGCATCAATTCTTCACTGCGACACCTTAGTTGTTCATTGATTGTTTTCTCATATGTGCTTTGACCGTGGGGCTACAGCAGACCGAGTGACCCCTTGCTCAAGCCAGGGACCTTGGGCTCAAGCTGGTAAGCCTTGCTCAAACCAGAAGAGCCCGTGTTCAAGCTGGTGACCTTGGGGTTTCAAACCTGGGTCCTCCAAGTCCCAGTCCGACACTCTATTTACTGCGCCAATGCCTGGTCAAGCTGACTTTACTTATTCCTCTTTAGTGCTCTTCCTTTTTTTATGTATACCTCAGTTTCTGACCTATATAATTTTTTATTTTCTCTAAAGAGCATTCAGGGGGATAGGCAGGGTTTCTGAAGAACTTCTTTCAAGAAGGAGGATCTGCAGGTGACAAATCCCCAACTACCACTATCCAAGCAACCACTGACTGAGCAAGTCATTTCCCTTATCTCTTTCCTTGGCTTTTACAAATGTGAAGTCATCTTCAAGCATTCTTCCTGCTCTGAAATTCTGAGTAAAAATTTATAGGGCAAGTCAAATAGCTTACTCGGTAAGGTGAATATTAATAGAATACTTAGAGGAAGCCTTGTTTAAAGTGAAAAGTCTTTCTTAAATACAAATAACCACTCCTTAAATAGTCATTCCATAAATTTTCCTTCTCAAATACCAGCTTCTCTTAAAGGGAAACTCATTTAATTGTCTCTGTTTTTCCTACAGCGGTTAACAGTACAGAAAATCTAAAATGTAAAGGTCAATGAACTGTGGACTTTAGGGAAAGATTAAATATTCATTTTTAAATAAACAAGGAGTTGGAACATTTCCAATATTTCCATTTTGCTTCAGTGGCTACCAAATGTTATTTGGACCCAGAATTCTCTCGGGAGCATAGACATTAGACATGAAGGCCTCTGAAGGAAAAAATCTGACTTGATAAAACGGAAGGGAAAGGAAGCATCTTGCAGTTGGACAAATTATCACAGTGAGACAATGCAGGTCATCTCTGGCATTGGGGACTTAGCATTCAAGGTTCAGTTTACTCCCCAATAATCCTAAAGTCCACATCCTGTAGTAACAGATAATTTTGCTAAAACATTAATTTTCAGAATCCTATACCCCAAGTAGCTGGTGCGTGATCCCAGCATCCAAAGTCCATGGCAGCTTTTTCTGTCCTTAACCTGTTGCTTTGGATGTGCGTCCTCTCATCAGCACTAGGCTGCATTTGGGATTGTGTGCCGCAATGGTAGTAAATCATTGGGCATTAGTGAAGGTCTCCTGACTGTATTTTTACAGTACAATACAGCTACCACAGATAATACAAAACTCCATAGTCTGCTCGATGCAATGCCAGTTAGGACTCTTCCCACTGCAACGGACAGAAAGCCAACCCAAGTCGCCATCCTCAAAGGGTTGTGGTCTGTTGTTGAAAGGCCTCGTTTGATATTCAGGCACGCCTTGATCCAGGAACCCAAATGATGTTATCGGGATGCACTTTCTTTCCCTGCGTTGGCTCTGCCCTCACTGTGTTGGCTTTGTCCTCATTCTCCACTTGGCAGCTCTGTGAGCACCCACCCTCCCAGGCCACGGTCCAGCAGAAGAGAGAGCACATTTCCCAATACCAACACTGATGCAATCAATCTGGGTCACTGCCCACTTCTGATTGGTCAGGCCTTGGTCAGATGTTCCACCTCTGGAGACAGAAAGGCACCCCACCCAAGCCGCAATCCCCATGGATTGAGTCATGGAGAAACGGTTTGCCAAGGGAACTCCAGGGGGCTCCGACCCAGAGAAAGAGCAAATGTATGATGGACGACCAAAACATTTAGCGTTGCCGGCGAATGTTTAAGATAAAACTGAAGTAAACTGTGGCTTTTGTGTATGAGAGAGAGTTGGATCCTAAACAACTGTGGTTTCAATATGGAACCCTTCCTGTTTAGAAAGCCGGGGGAGTTCCTAGGGCTCTGGAGAAGGCTACTGTCCCAGGGACTATGGGAAAGTGCGGCTGCTCCACGGCTGCCCCAAGAAAAACGTCCTAACTGTCCTTCAGTACCCATTGCCGCTCTCCGTTCAGAAATTTAACTGTTAATATAATTGGAAGAGAACCCCTGCTGTGAGTCCACCATTTTGTGCCTGCACCTAGGACTGCATTTTTCCCTGAGCCAGCCTTTAGTACTTCCGGATGTATTGGTTAATGTGTTTATTTTTGCATTACTAGCAAGACCCAGGAGTGCCTACGTTTATTACTTGTTTATTTCCATGCTTTCTAAACATATCTTAGAATAAGCAAATCACTTTTAGGGGGAAAACTTATTTTATGCTATTTGAATTTTTGAACTAACATTGTTAGGCTACGCCCAGGGGTAGTCAACCTTTTTATACTTACCACCCACTTTTGTATCTCTGTTAGTAGTAAAAAAAAATTTTAGGTTTTATTTATTCATTTTTATTGGAAAGAGAGAGAAGGAGAGAGAGAGAGAGAGAGAGAGAGAGAGAGAGAGAAGGGAAGAGGGGAGGAGCAGGAAGCATCAACTCCCCTATGTGCTTTGACCAGGCAAGCCCAGGGTTTCGAACTGGCGACCTCAGCATTCCAGGTCGACACTTTATCCACTGCGCCACCACAGGTCAGGCAGTAATAAAATTTTTTAACCACCCACCGGTCCCACAGTAATGGTGATTTATAAAGTAGGGAAGTAACTTTACTTTATACAATTTATAAAGCAAGTTAAAGCATATAATAATAATTACTTACCAAGTACTTTATGTCGGATTTTCGCTAAGTTTGGCAGAATAAATCTTTATAAAACAACTTACTATAGTTAAATCTATCTTTTTATTTATACTTTGGTTGCTCCGCTACCACCCACCATGAAAGCTGGAATGCCCACTAGTGGGCGGTAGGAACCAGGTTGACTACCAGTGGGCTACGCTTTAAACATCTCTGCCTCAACCGGGAAAATGTAACCTGAACATTTTCCCTGAGAGCCCACTTGTATCTCAAAGGGCTCAATGACTCAGAGTGTGAAGAACCACAAGCCTAAGCTCAAAACCTGCAGAACACCATTTTGCCTGTCCCTCTGGGAAGGCCACGGGACAGGAAAGTGTCATACAAGGATTGTGGAGACAGACTTGCATTAACCTGGCTCTGCTCTGTAACCATAGGCAAGTTACACAGTTTCTCTGAGCCTCTTTCCTCTCATCTTTAACATAGGGATAAAACAGCTCCTACATCAAAGGATTGTGTAAGAATTAAACAAGAAAATTGACGTCGGGTATTTAAATCAGAATCTGATGTAAGTATTGGATATTTATTAACATTACAACTGTATATATTTGGTTTTCCTGTTTGTCTCCCCTGAGTTTTCAAGCTCTATTACGACATAACTCATCCACCATTCAACCTCAATATGTTAATCACCCCCCCCATATATATTTACATAAAGAAGACTTACCCTCCTGGAATTTGAAATTAAAAATTAACAAATAAAATCTCTTTCAATTAATCACATGTATATAGCGCTGATTATGTGTTGTTGAAGCTGGTATTAAATACTTTACTGGCCCTGGCCGGTTGGCTCAGCGGTAGAGCGTCGGCCTAGCGTGCGGAGAACCCGGGTTCGATTCCCGGCCAGGGCACATAGGAGAAGCGCCCATTTGCTTCTCCACCCCTCCGCCGCGCTTTCCTCTCTGTCTCTCTCTTCCCCTCCCGCAGCCAAGGCTCCATTGGAGCAAAGATGGCCCGGGCGCTGGGCATGGCTCTGTGGCCTCCGCCTCAGGCGCTAGAGTGGCTCTAGTCGCAATATGGCGACGCCCAGGATGGGCAGAGCATCGCCCCCTGGGGGGCAGGGCACCGCCCCTGGTGGGCGTGCCGGGTGGATCCCGGTCGGGCGCATGCGGGAGTCTGTCTGACTGTCTCTCCCTGTTTCCAGCTTCAGAAAAATGAAAAAAAAAAAAAATACTTTACTAATATTGACCCATTTAATACTTATGATAATTCTATGAGGTAGGCTCTATTATTATCCTAACTTTACAGATGAGGAAATTGAGGCACAGAGAAGTTAAGTCACTTGCCTAAGGTTACACAGCTAGTAAACACTAGGTTTAGGATTTGAACCCCGAGGACCTGATTCCAGAGTCTGGGCCCTTAACTTCTCTGCCATTTGCTTTTCATCATTTTGACCTGTTGATAGTGAAGAAAACATTGAAAGAGAGAAAGATAATTATCAACTTTTCACATTTGTTAAGCCCCTTCTGTACTGGGGCTTTCACATTATTTAATTTAATCATCTGATCACCATTAGTACTTTTAAGAACAATCAGAAAAAAGATTTTTTTTTTTTTTTTAGAAAAAAGATTTTTATAGAGCACTTAAATATCAGAAATTATTTCATTTAATCCTCTAACAGCCCTATGAAGTAGATACTATTACTATTGCCATTTTACAGATGAAGAAAGTAAAGGCTTAAAAGGTTAAGCAACTTGCCCAAAGTCACATGGATAGTAGGTTGTAAAGCCAGATGTCAAACCCCACTTGTCTGGCTCTAAAGCTCTTGTGTTTAACCACAATACTCTCCCATCTTCCTGATCTTGTGCGGTAAATATTATGGTGCTATTATTATAGCACATAATTGGTTATTCAGAATCCATTCAGAGGATACTAACTACGAACACGATTACCTGCCACTCTGAAGGTGGGAAAATGAAGCCACAGAGACTACATAGCTACAAAGCTGCCCCAGCAAAGCACCCGTCTGGTCACTGGGAAAGCTAACCTCAGGCTAATTTGTGGAGCAAGTGAGCATTTCCTTTGGAGTTTCCAAACTCTCCTTCGAACCTTTTTCTCTCATCCTAGTAATTCTAATTCCCCATGGTGCTATTAGAAAAATAATATATTCTGTCCAAATTATTATGGCTCAATTAAGAACTAAAAATGGGTTAGAGAGGATCAGATGAAATATAAACTTGGAGTTCTAAAAACGCCGATGTTCTCAGCAGACAGTTCAAAGGCAGGACGTTTCCATTAAATAAGAATTGTCAACATTTTTAAGAACTCCTACCACCCAGGGCAGAACAGTGGAGAAACCAGAAACAGAGAACTTTCGGATTTGGAAGTCTGGAAAACATTTTAAGAGCTGACAACTCAGAGTCTGATCTAATGGTAATAAATATTCAAACATTTATAGAATTTCTGTTGACCAAGTCCAGAGATATTAAGGTTCAAGTAACTCCTAGGTGGGCAGGTCTGACCTAAAACGGAAAGGAATAGCTCATAGCAAAAACAATGTAGTTCACATATTATATTAATTCTCACACTGCCTCGCTAAGAAAACCATTACCAATTTGTTTCACGGATGAGAGAAAAGGCTAAAAGAGTATCTTACATCTCTTCAGTAGGAGATAGAATTCACACCTCGTTCTGATTCCAAAAACCAGTATCTTTTAAATCATGCTGTCCCCGCAGAACTGAACAAGAACATGCCTCTCCCAAGATCTCAAAATCCACACCAATCATGGGAGACAAAGGTGAACTACCAAAGGCCAGAGGGCTGGAAGGATACGGTCAATGCAGAGTCAGCCACGCTAATACAAGAGCATGTGCCTGCCGTTTATACAGGCACTATGCCCCTTGAACAAGAGCCTTCTCAATGGCCCACTGGCTGTTTTCTGGGGCACTGCCTCCTACCCAAATGATCTAAATGACAAGATTCCTGGAAACTGATAAGGACACACCTCTCAACGACTTCTATTCAACATTTTGCTAGAGTTCTTAGACAGTGAAGTAAGGCAAGAAAAGAATAACGTAAGGATTAGAAAAGAAAAAACTAAAGATATGGGAATTCAAAATGATTTACAAATAATGTAATTACACATATAAAAAATCCAAAAGAATCTACAAATAACTATTAAAATTACTGAATTGAACAGAATTGCTGGGAAAATGCCTTATTGTAAAATTGAATTGTTTTTCTATGCCAGTCTTCCAGATAGATGGTTTGGTTAAATAGAAGGAAGAGGACAGGACATCCTAGGAAAGGGGGGACAACATTATAATAATAATCAGCATTTACTACATGCTAATTATGTGGTAGGCACTATTCTAAGTGCTTTACATATAATACTATATTTAATCCTCAGGATAATCCTATGAATTTGACAAATGAGAAAACTAAGGCACAGAGAGGTATTAAGTAACTTTCCCAAGATTTAAGCAGAGAGGTTAAGTAACTTGCCTAAGGTCACACAACCAGTAAGTGGCAGAGGCAAAATTTAAATCCAAGGAATCCAGCTTCACAGCCTATGCTCTTAACCACTCTGCTCACCTACCTCCCACCATGAAAAAAAGCTGTCACATAAGAAATGGGATGGGATTGGCCCTGGCCGGTTGGCTCAGCGGTAGAGCGTCGGCCTGGTGTGCAGGGGACCCGGGTTTGATTCCCGGCCAGGGCACACAGGAGAAGCGCCCATTTACTTCTCCACTCCCCCCCCCCTTCCTCGCTGTCTCTCTCTTCCCCTCCTGCAGCCAAGGCTCCATTGGAGCAAAGATGGCCCGGGCGCTGGGGATGGCTCCTTGGCCTCTGCCCCAGGCGCTAGAGTGGCTCTGGTCGCGGCAGAGCATCGCCCCCTGGTGGGCAGAGCTTCGCCCCTGGTGGGCGTGCCGGGTGGATCCCAGTCAGGCACATGTGGGAGTCTGTCTGACTGTCTCTCCCCGTTTCCAGCTTCAGAAAAAATACAAAAAAAAAAAAAAGGAAATGGGATGGGACTGGGAATGAGAAGGTTCTGGAACAGTAAAAGAGGTTTACCAAAGCTATGCTATGGGACATCCACCCTGTTATAAATGGGCAGCGAGGGGGTTGCAAAAAATAGCTGAAGGATGATGTTGATGCTGATATGACATGATGAGTGGTGATGATGTGACAACAATGATGATGACGATGGTGATGATGATGATGATCATGATGATGATGATGATCACGATGACGACAGGCTTCTAGAATTGCTGTGGGCAGACTGCAGACAAGATTCACTGAGTTCACTGCACAAGACAGAGGTAATTATCACATTGCTAAAGTTTTAAGAAAAAGAGATAGGGAAACGTACTGAGCAAGTGAATACAGGGAAGGAGCTCTGCTGTGCTGATCATGTGCTGCTTGATTAAGGGAAACTGGCTAAGGACCCAGAAACAAGACCATTCCACTTGGTAAAAATAGAAACAGCTCAAGAGCATTTTTTCAATCAGACTGGCTTCAAGAATATCTTCTTCAGGCCCTGGCCGATTGGCTCTGCAGTAGAGCATTGGCCCGGCGTATAGAAGTGCCAGGTTCGATTCCCAGCCAGGGCACACAAGAGAAGTGCCCATCTGCCTCTCCACCCTTCCCCCTCTCCTTCCTCTCTGTCTCTCTCTTTCTCTCCTGCAGCCAAGGCTCCATTGGAGCAAAGTTGACCCAGGCGCTGAGGATGGCTCCATGGCCTCCACCTCATGCGCTAGAATGGCTCCAGCCACAACAAAGCGATGCCCCAGATGGGCAGAGCATTACCCTCTGATGGGCATGTCAGGTGGATCTCGGTCGGGCACATGCAGGAGTCTGACTGCCTTCCCGCTTCTAACTTTGGAAAAATACAAAAAAAAAATCTTCTTTGTTATTCACACATTCCTTCAATCAATCTGTAAATTCTGACTGAGTTTTTGCTATGCATTGGGCACTACACTAACCTTAAGGATAAAATAACGAACAGAATACACATAGTCTCTACCCTATAGGAGCCTCAAGTGCAGAATACAAATATATAAACAAATAACTATACAGAATGAGTGCTACTCCTTATATAGCTGGCATTCACTGAGCACTTACTCTGTGACAGTCATTATTCTAAATATATTAATGTATTTGATCTCACAGTGATTCATGTGACTTAAGTACCATTATTATTGCCATTTCCAGATAAGAAAACTAATATATATCCTGCACTCAAATCTGTTATCAGATACGTGTTTTGCAAATATTGCCTCCCAGTTGTGGCCTGCCTCTTTATTTTCTTAACAGTATATTTCAAAGATGAAAGTTCTTAGCCCTAGCCATATAGCTCAGCTGGTTAGAGCTTCATCCCAAAATGCAGAGGTTGCTGGTTCGATCCCTGGTCAGAGCACATACAGGAACAGATCTATATTCCTCTTTCACTCTCTCTCTCTCTCTCAAAATCAATAAATTTTTCTGATTTATGTTTCCCGTGTTCTATCCAAGATTTTGCCTTCCCCAAAGTCACAGTAATTTTCTGATATATTTTCTTAAGGAAATTTTATAGTTTTGGCTCTGCCATTTAGATCCATGATACATTTTTGAATTGATTTTTGTATATGGAAACACAAAGCCTCTGGCTTAGAGAACAGACCACTTATCACCCAGAGAACATGTTGTCGCCAGTTCTCAAGCCCGGGTCCCGCAGAGCAACACAATGAGAGCCTGATGTCACCCTGCAGATGCAGCGGGTTAAAACCATACTGAATGAGAGAAATTTTTACTCTAAACTGTAAAGAAATCTTCTGGGGGGGCGGGGGAGGTGCTGAGTCTCCTTCTGTTTTTCCTCGTTTATATCCCAGCTTTCACCCAAGGGTGGCCTAAGAGAGGAACTGTGCAGCAAGGGAGGGTTCGGTATTTTCTCCACCGCTGGTTTTGCTCTGCTCTCACCAGACTCCGCAGGAACAACGCACTTCGTAACCACAGAGGACAGAAGAGACATGATGATTAAAGGAAACTGACTATTACCCCCATATTCACATTCACACGGTATATTTGATCTCAGAGAATCACAATAAATATCCAATTACCATATTTCTAACAGCCATACTTCACTCTTATCTGAAATACATGTAAGACAGGCAAAGACAGGAAGCCTAAGGGCTCATCGTGCCTTGACTGATCATTCAAGGGAGCTTCCCCAAAAGCATTTGAGCTGTTCCTTTGTCATCCTGGAGGGTTTACAACCTGGATGAGAACTATATACCTTTCCCTGGTAATGTGAGAAAATAAGTATTGTAAGAAGTAGGAGAACCTATATGATTCCGGGAAGGAGTACTTATAGGGGATTCATAAATTAATTTACTTAAAAGAGTAAGTATCCATCTGCCCCTTGGACTATGACACATGGGAAGAACTTGAAGTTGAGGTAAGCTTTAATTCTTGCTCTATCTAATGGCAAGGAATATGTGCTATACAATATGATAATGAGCCTGACCAGGTGGTGGTGCAGTGGATAGAGCATCGGACTGGGACACGGAGGACCCAGGTTCGAGACCCTGAGGTCACCAGCTTGAGTGGGGGCTCAACTGGTTTGAGCAGAGTTCACCAGCTTGAGCCCAAGGTTGCTGGCTTGAGCAAGGGGTTACTCAGTCTGCTATAGCCCCACGGTCAAGGCACATATGAGAGATCAATCAATGAACAACTAAGGAACCGCAACGAAGAATTGATGTTTCTCAACCGTCTCCCTTCCTGTCTGTCCCTCTCTCTGACTCTGTCTCTGCCACAAAAACAAAAAGCATGATAATAAAATTGATTACAGGCCCTGGCTGGTTGGCTCAGTGGTAGAGCATCGGCCTGGCGTGCAGGAGTCCCAGGTTCGATTCCCGGCCAGGGCACATAGGAGAAGAGCCCATTTGCTTCTCCACCCCTCCCCCTCTCCTTACTCTCTGTCTCTCTCTTCCCCTCCCGCAGCCAAGGCTCCATTGGAGCAAAGTTGGCCCGGGCGCTGAGGATAGCTCTGTGGCCTCTGCCTCAGGTGCTAGAATGGCTCTGGTTGCAACAGAGCAATGCCCCAGATGGGCAGAGCATTGCCCCCTTTTGGGCATGCCAGGTGGATCCCGGTCGGGCACATGTGGGAGTCTGTCTGACTGCCTCCCCGTTTCCAACTTCGGAAAAATAAAAAATAAAAAATCGATTACAGAAGAGGCTTTCTATTGTACCACAACCTCAAGTAAGAAGTATATTTTACATTATGACCCAATACACACATACATATTGTTTCATGAAATAATAATTACCCTCCCTACATGTAATGTGATTGGATATTCCATATTCTGATATCTTTTAAGGCTAGTCACCACCCACTAAGTTGATTTCATAACCAATAATTCACAGCCCATGATTTTAAAACACTGAGTAGTAGGAAACAGAAATATGGAAGGCAATTCCTGAATATAAGAAGTGTCCTTAAAGAAGCCTTAGCTTGGAAGTACAAGTGAGTAAACTGAGGTCTAGGGATCAATGTCTACAGGAGGTTAAATTTTACTCTGTTATGTTAGTTTGCCCACCCTTAATATTCAAACTTTTCCACTTGGTCAATAAGTTTCCATTGGCCAGTATCACAAGCTTCTTGTATTCAACTCTGTGTGAAAAAATGTCACCGGAAGATATCAGGTCCTACTAATCCCTCATACTTGTAAATACTATATATAGAAAAAGGACATTTGCATGTATAAATAAATTAATTATTTTGAGGTAGGGTGATTATCCTAGATTAACCAAGTGAACCCTAAATGCAATTATATGTATTTCTGTAAGAGGGAAGCATTAGGTTATCTGACACACACAAGAGGAGAAGATAATATGAAGAGGAAGCAGTGAGGAATTTGAAAATGCTAGCCTTGAAGATTGGAGTGATGTGACCCCAAGTCAATGAAGCTGATTCTGTGACCCCAAGTCAAAGAACTGATTCTTCCCTCGAACCTCTGCAGGGAGGATGGCCCATCAACACCTTGATTTTGGCTCGGTGATACTGATTTTGACTTCTGGCCTCCAGAACTGAGAGCATAAAGTTCTGATACTTTCAGCCACAATTTGTGGTGTTTTGTTACAGCAGGCTCCGGAAACTAATATGAATCCCATTAACTTGATTTCTATTGGGTCACAGTGTATACAGATCAGAGTACTTTGCCACCTGTAACTTTATACCTTGCTATGTTCCAAGAAAGAGTTATGGTAAATTTAAAAAAAAAAAAAAAGAAAGAAAAATTTTAAGAGTTACGGCAGCTTAAAGAGATCCACAAATGTACTGATAACGCAAATAACTAGGTGAAAAGAAAAAAAACAGAGACGGATAAAGAAAAGAGAGCCAACAACAAAGTTTATGAAAATATACATAATAGTTCTTGCCATGAGTCCACTGTAAATTTGGCTTTAAACTTTCTAACAGCCAACATGCAAAGGATGATTCAGTGGCCACTAGATTAAAAAAATACAAGCCAACTGCACAGAAACACAAGAGGTGAAATATCTACCCAGAACAGTTTGAACTGAGCTATGCAAACTAAGATGAGGGATACTTATTATACCATGTGTAAATGTAACTGTAGTAAACTTCTTACACCAGACCCAAGTTTCTATGACTACTTACTATAGAGTCACATGTTAAAATTTATTAAAGCAAATACTACAGCACAGACTAATGTCAAAATATATACTTCTATACGAGGAAAGTGAGTGTCAATAGAATAGCTTCTAGGTATAGGGCTCACTGCTGATGTCCCTTATTGCCAGGGTCTATTTTATTTTATTTTATTTTATTTTTTTTTACAGAGACAGAGAGTGAGTCAGAGAGAGGGATAGACAGGGACAGACAGACAGGAACGGAGAGAGATGAGAAGCATCAATCATTAGGTTTTCATTGCACAGTGCAACACCTTAGTTGTTCATTGATTGCTTTCTCATATGTGCCTTGACTGCGGGCCTTCAGCAGACCGAGTAACCCCTTGCTGGAGCCAGCGACCTTGGGTTCAAGCTGGTGGGCTTTTCCTCAAACCAGATGAGCCCGCACTCAAGCTGGCGACCACAGGGTCTCGAACCCAGGGTCCTCTGTATCCCAATCTGACTCTCTACCACTGCGCCACCGCCTGGTCAGGCTGCCAGGGTCCATTTTAGAGTATTAACGCAAGGCATTGGATAATGCCCAGAAAATAAGCAGTGTTCTCAGCCGAACTATCTATCGCATTTAATAAACATTTCACACCATGTGTACGGGATATGGCTTGCTTGAGAGTAGATTTGGTATGGAAAGAAATACTCATTAAGTTTCTACTATGTACCAAGCAGGGTCTGGGTAACTACTGAGTCGGATCAATATCCCATCCCTACCCCTGAAGGAGCATCCAGGCCAGGGGGACAGGGCCACGGAGGGGAAATCAAGAATGCCTCCGGCAGATGATACTAATTGCCTAGTAGATGATGAGGGGACAGGCGGAAGGAGAGGTGTCTGACACCCCATGTGGGTCAGAGGACTCTTCAGCCCCTAGAGTCAAGGAGTGCCCTGTCAAGGCCTAGAATGGATGAAAAGAGAAAGAAAACACCCAGAAAGAGGAGGAAAGGAAAAAAGAAAGTGCATTTCATCCTCCACCATAAGGCACACACACATAGCCATTGCTTCATAGGTTTAGGGGCAGCTGTGTAGCTATTTCCAACACAATATAGTTGGCAAACCCTGCAGGGCCTACAAGAAAGCCGGTCCTCTTTCAGCTGAACCACCAAAACCACAGCCCTCCACATACCGGGAGGGCTATGCCTCAATGCGCAGGCGCCAGGTCTGGGCTAACACTTCCTGTTCTTGCCCTAGGGTTCCCCTCTAGCCACCACGCTTGCTCTTCTCCACTGCTCTCCGCAGCGGTGACGGGCGAGTCCTGGGCTCGGTTGAGGGCGGGCCTTCCGGCACACGGGAGCGTGGGAGAGGAAGGTCAGCGGCAGGTAAGGCTGTCCTGACTTTTGTGGGGGTCTGCGGTGAGGTGTGGGCGGTTGCTGGAGAGGTCCGGCAGGGGTCCACGACCTTGTAGGGTCGCCAAGAACAGAACGAGTCCATGTCATTGTGAATCACCTTGCAGGGTTCGCTGGTATCACACAAACAACCTGGCCTTTTTCTGCGTGGATTAGGGGATTTTACAGACACAGGACGCTGGCGTCGTTTCCTCCCCGGCACAGTTAACTGGCTTCCTGATTAGGTAGCTCTCTGGGCTCAGTTTCTGCTCACCGGATGGTTTGTTGCACCGTAGCTTTGCAGAGGGTATGCAGATTAATTTCCTTTCCAGCTTAAGAAAAATAATTGTAAAGTGATATCTAAGAAAAATAGTCGTGGAATACTCTGCCGATTCTACGTCCGTTGACTTGACACAATCCCTTACATCACACGCAGTTAGAGGGGTTTAGCGGTGTTGAGCTGCATAAAAGCATTCGTGTCTATATGACCCAAGAAAATAATCAGTACCGGGAGTTAAAAATAGTGAAACCTTCTGTTTAGATTGTTTTCCTGTGACGCACGTGTGCAGTGTGTGTGTGTGTGTGTGTGAGAGAGAGAGAGAGAGAGAGAGACCCTTGGGGCCCGAGAATCGGGGCAGGCACTGTGCCATGAGTCTTGCATGTCAGCTCGAAACGCGAGAGAGAGAGAGAGACCGAGACCCTTGGGGCCCGGGGATCGGGGCAGGCACTGTGCCATGTGTCTTGCATGTCAGCTCGAAACGCAAGACTTGGTGTAACTGCCCTTACACAGTAGGTGAGAAAACCGGGACAAAGCATACAGTGTGTACTCCACCAATACCATGTGGCCAGTAAAGCACAGAATTCCAACCGGATTTTCAGCACCAAATCTGATGCTCCCTTCTAACCACTGGTTTTTGAGAAACTGGAGAAAGCTCTCTCCCCAGCAGGATTTAAACACACGTACACACACATTTCAGCATACATTTTTTAAAGTTCGATGGGATTCCTCACACCGAGGGATCTCCAGGTTAACAACTCCTGCACTGTTCAAAGAAAAAAGGCAAACTGAATCCAAAGTAATATTTTTTTTAACCAAAGCCCATACTGAAGTAAACAATAAACTTGACCTTTTAGGTGCTTCCGACCTGTCAGGAAGATCAAAGAAGCCTGCCCCTTTATGCCAAAGTAAAAATATGGGAATTTTCTTGTATGGTTTTAACCTGTTTGAGTAATTCGGTTTTGCTTAGTTAGCATTTTAAGCTCCAGTTTATTTTTCTTCATGATAACGTTTACATCACATATAAAGAAAAGTGATTTAATGGTACACCTTAGAATGGCTTCATGTGAATAAAACCACTTATTCTTTTAAACTATTTCCTATTTACACATTAAACCAGTGATTTTCAACCTTTTTCATCTCATGGCACACAAACTAATTACTAAAATTCTGTGACCCACCCACCCCCAAAAAAAAGGTTTTTTTGTTTTGCCAATCTGACCTATATGAGTATAATTTCACTTCGTTCATACCAGACGGCTATTGTGTTGGCTGTGGTCATTTTTTTATTTAACAGTCTTAAGGGAAAAGAGGTGGATGCCCCTGACTAAATAGTCAAGTATTTCATGTTTTTAAAATTCTTGCTGCACACCGGTTGAAAATTGCTGCCTTAAAGTGAATAACTTTATTCCTCGTTGAGGAAAATATAACCCGAACCCATCCCCATCCACGTAATGGAGCACGAGTCAGGATGGAAATGAATCTGAGAACTGAGCAGGCGGAAAAGGAAAAGGAAAAAAGAAAGAGCAAGACTTGCACGGATCCCAGGTTTGGGGGTTAGAGGGAAGCCAAGGAGACCTTGGGCCTGACAGTTCTACCATGTCGGGCCTTCAGGTGGCGTTGTTGGCCCAAGATTGCTGGGTTGGTTTCAGAATGGTAAATGGTTGGAGGTTGACAACTTTGGGAAGTTGATTTGAGGCCAGCCTCTGCTCTTGCAATGGATCTTGATACGGATATGAAACTTTCCTTAATTTAAATACTGGTTCTGTTTTGTTTTGTTTTCTGGCAGAAGCTATTTTGAAATTTACTTGGCACCATTCCTGTTGGAGAGGGGTTTTTGTATATTTCTCCCACTGGTTTTTCAGGATAGATTTATGACTTTTTTCTGTTTGGAGATCAACTACTTTTCCTCTCAGCTGAACTATCCCTAAGGATGGTCTGTTAGCAGTCTCATCTCACTGTGTACAAAATTTCACATAAATTAGCATATTCTGCCAATAGTTACCCCTGCATCTTAACTCAAATGGAATAAGATAGTTATTCCACCAGCAACATTCTTGATTTTTATGTCTCACTTATATAATTTTTTATATAAGCTGTAATTTCTGTGTATTACAAATATCATTCAACATCCTATGCCTCTAAAGAAGTTCCTCTTTTCAGCTAATAACAACTTAGCTAGTTTGCATTATAGCCGAATATATAAGATGGAAGATAAGACAATATCAATTCATAAGTGCCTTCTATTCAGGAATAAAATGAATCTTTGGAGCTCTTCACTTTATTTCTGTAAGACTTCTATCTCTGTTTGTTTTTCCCAGATGACTCTCAGTCTCCAGGCAGAATCCAATCCAGCAACCTAGAGGCTAAATGACCTCATAACTCATTAGCAGTTCTCAGCCATCTGGAGCCCTGGAGGGGCTCAGTGTTCAAAGGGCTGATAATAAAAACAACAGCATAATTATTTCTCTGCAGTGATTAAACCTTTAGATGGCAGGCAGTCAGCATATTTATTCTTTAGACTGCTTAGGTGGGTGTTTTCTGAAGGTATAATAATGCTGTGGTAGGGAAGCTTGTTTCTCTGTCCTCATCTAGCCTACAAACAGGGAAACTGACCATCAGTAGATAACCTATTGAATCATAAGACAGTTCCCTGTAAAAGGGGCAGTAGAGCGAGGGAGCAATAGTATGTGAGCACTAAATGTAACGATTGCAAATGCAAACCCTGCAAAGGAATTAGCCTCTTGGACAATGGCTGTTTCTTAACTCCGAGGCATGTCCTGCCAACAACATGGATGGGTTCACGTGTGACTTACTGTGTTCTCATTTTTTAAGCTGTTCTTTAAGTAATCAGGGAATTTCTTATACTAACCTGCTTGTCTTCTCATTTTCTGTAGGAACTCTTGCCCCTTGCTGCCCCAGAAATGAGTTCGTTTTCAGAATATGCCTTACGCATGAGTCGTCTGAGTGCCCGGCTATTTGGTGAAGTTGCCAGGCCTACTGATTCCAAGTCCACAAAAGTGGTGAAACTGTTCAGTGAGCAGCCTTTGGCCAAGAGGAGGGAGACTTACGACTGGTATCCAAATCACAACACTTACTTTGCACTCATGGGGATACTGCGTTTTTATGGCCTCTACAGGTAATAACAAGAAAAGAGCAAACCATAAGAGATTTTTGTCGTAGATCAGAAAAGGAAAAAAATAATAATAAGCCTATCTTTATAGTTTTATGGTTCTTATGATAGTGCCCAGGTAGTTCAAAAGGTACAGTTTGGTGGGGAAAGGTTTTCAAGATATCCATAATGGGCATACCAAAAATAAAACATGCACTTATTGGAAGACAAAATGTAATTATGCCTATGACGTGACTTAACATTGACTAGATACTTAGCTACAGAGAGGTGTTTAATTTGTCATCAAGAGCACTCCAGTTGGATGCTGAGGAAAGCTGGTGCACACACTGAGCAGGCGCCTGGTGGTCCAATGGGGAGAGTCCCTGCCCCGTGGCCAATCTGCTTCCTAGCTGGTGTGGGGAAGCCTCCTATCTTTCTTGATGGCAGTTTTGTTGGAGTTCTTTTTGCTTTCCACCCTTTTCTGGCACTTTTAGCTGGTACCCTTTTCGATATACTAACATGACCTAAATAAGTATAGTTTCCCCTTTAAGAGTAATAGGCAGTAGACATTATAATGGAATAATAATGTACAATAGTAAGAGTGGCCGGCTCTTCCCACCATGTAGTTATATATTTGAGGATGTATAGTGGGAGTTTAGGACTATATACAACTCTAGAAAGAAAACACCTATGAATCAAATACCTATGTGATCATTTTCTCTAGAAAAAGAAATCTCAAATACCAAACTAATACAAGCTCATTATAAAAGAATTCAAATAGTGCATAAATCTATAAACTTAAAATGCCTACCTTTTTTTTTTTTTTTAATATGTTTTCATTGGACTTCTCTTAGGGCAACAAAACAAAAATTAATTCAGGGCTGTTCACTTTCATATAATAAAATTACTAGTTTATCCCAGATAACTAAAGATTGGTGCATTCATTCAACAGATTTTTTTTAAGTACCTACCATGTGTGGGCACTAAGATGGGCACAGGGGAGCCACCGTGGACAAAACAGGATAGATTTTCTTAGTTAATATATTATTAGAGATTATAACCCATGACATATTTTGAATTTCTCGAATTGCTTTTGGTGCAGTTTCGCTTGTCATTAGTCTGGTCTCAGAAAATAAAAATTAATTTTATTATGACCCAAAAGAAAATATCACTGGAAGGCGGGTGTCCCAAGTAGTAAATTATAACCCAAACCAAAACAATTGACCGATTTTAATGTACCTGTTTGCTGCCACCCTCCATGTTTGGAACAACAAAGCCCTGACTATCTTTAGGGTCAGGGAAAAAACACTTGACATTTTGTTACCCGTTGAAAAGTGCCATTATTTTCATGTATTTAGTTATAGTAAATGGCGCCTCGGACGCCAAGGCCTGTGTGACATCAGGCAGGATGAGACCAGACCCCTACAATAAAGAAAATACTACTCCAAGATCTGCAAGGGGGAGGGAGGCACAGGTTCTCAGAAACAGTGATCCGTTCGGTCTAGCAGGTACAGTACTTGGACCATTTCTTCAACAGAGATAAAGACTCCTGCCTTTGGAGCTCTCTTTCTGGCTGGGGGTGGATGAGAATGGGGGGCGGGTAGAAGAGAGGGAAAACACAGTGCATAAGTAAATTATGTGGTGTGTTATAAACTTGGGCATCTAGGGGAAGAAACACAGTAGAACTGGCTGGGCAGGATCAGGGTGCTGACAGGGCACTTGGTGGGCGGGGAGGAGGCAGGTCACAGGATTAAAAAGGCAGGTCAGGGTTGGCCTCGTTGAGAAGATAAGGTTTAAGCTGAGACTTGAAGGTGGTGAGTAAGCCCAGTAGAACCTGGGAAAGAGCTGTCAAAGCAGAGGCTAGCAGAGCAAAGGCCCTGGGGCAGACACGTGCACCTGGTATGTTCCAGGAGCAGCAGGGACCACAGGGCGAGTGGTAGGACTGCGGGCAGATAATGCTGGCCCTCAGGACTTTGGCTTTTGCTCTGGGTGAGATGGGGAGCCATTTGCAGTATTGTGAAGAGAAGGAGTGACATAAGGTGACATACTTAGAATTACTCTGGCTGCTCTGTTGAGAATAGGTGTTAGGGGCAGTCATAGCTAATCCCAGAGGTCTGCTATATCATCCTTCATGTTCATGGACTGAAACAGCATACCGTATAAAACCACTATTTTAAAACAGCCTAGGGAGTTAAAAATTGGCGAGCAAACCCCTATCACATTTAATTCATGTGCCACTGTTGCCCACACTTGACAGATGCAGAGACTGAGATGCAGAGAGGGAAGGTCACTTATTCAAGGTCACAGAGCTACTAAGTGATGGAGCTGTGATTTGAACCCAGATTCGGATAGGTTCCAGAGCTGACATGTTTAAATAACACACTGTTCTTCAGGTGTTTGATTTTAGAATGCATGTTTACACACTGTGGGCAGTCTCCGTCTTCCCCCCATCCATGTGTCTCTAGCTGTTGAAGTTTTTACCCCCTTTCCACTCTTCTGTGTGTTTCCTCCACTGTTATAGGGAAATTTGGGGTAGTTATTAGTATTGTATCATAATTAGATAGGTTTGCATGGCTAGCCTAGGAATTAACTGCTATTGGTGACATTGTTTCTGTGAGGGGGACTGTGACTTAGAAATGAACTTCTGGAATACAGTGCATCTCTATGTTGGGGACTCCCTGCCCTGTCTGTCCGCCTAGCTGAGCATGTGCTTTGTAGAAGTCAAGGATTAAGTACCAGAACCCCCTAAGGGGCTAGATTGGTGTGCTTTTCCAGTCCGTAAAAATACTGGCTAATTATCTTTTCTTTCTTTATTCAGAGATGAGCATCAGGACTTCAAGGATGAGCAGATGCGCCTGAAGAAGCTTCGGGGAAAGGGGAAACCAAGGAAAGGAGAAGGGAAGAGAGCAGCAAAAAAGAAATAGTGTTAGTCCATCCGAGAGACCCCTTCCTCCTCAGCGGCTGAGAGCAGGAGAGAGGATTTCTTCTCTCTCCCCGTGCTAGAGGGGTGTAAGCTTCCAAGATGAGGGCTCTTCGAAGGAACACAGTCATCTCCCTGTCGAAGTCTGATCCAGTTCAGTTACGACTGGTTTCTTGAACACATTCTAATTCTGCAGAATTACTTTGGTCTTGGTTTTGTAATCTGAGGTTTACCTCACTCCCCAAAGAAATGGATGTGTGTGTTATTGCTGAATGGCTTGTCTGGGGTGAGAGTGGGGTGTTGGGGAAGGGGAGGGGGAAACATTAAATAAGCACCCAGAGTCTCATTACTCCCTCTTGCTCCTCACGTGATGAGGCCTGAAGCCTTTCATCTCTGGCTATTCAGCCACTGCCTCCACCACCAAGCCCACAAACTTTATGTGCCTCTCCACCTACTCCTTTGAGAACATCTATTAAGATAGATTTGCGGGGTACAAGTGTTGGGGACCGAAAGCCAACAGAGTCTTTGCAATTTAGATTTGGGGGGGACAGGTGTGGGGAACTAGCAGTAAGCTGACAGTCTGCCCAACCCCCTACCTCACTTGCTTAGTGAAGTTGCTAAAGGCTATTATTTTCCACATCTTTATGTTAGCTATGGTGCTGGATTGTATATACTCGTCCTACCATGTCCTACACCCCATGTCCCTCGGAAAAACTTGAGACAAGTTTCTTTTTATCCTTTGTTTTGTGAAGTTAAGATGTTCTATATGATGGGGGTTTTCTGCACTTGGTAGAATTCTTGGGATGCCTTGGAAATGTGACATGCTTTAATGATCTCTTTGATTTGCTAATGGACACATTTTACCCTATAAATAAAGCAGGTAGGGGGATGGAGGCTTGCTTTATGAAGCTGTCTCTCACATTGCAAAGAGACCTCCCAAGCCCATCCCTTTTCTCTTTAAGCCTATTTTTCTTAATTCTGCGCCATTCCCACTCAGGACCTGGAATTACTAGCCGTGCTGGTTCACGGCATACAAGGCTGTACCTGGTAAGAGAGTATCGAGTATCTCCTGTGTGCACTGGTAACACGGGGGTTAGCAAGAGAAGCAGTCTCTGCCTGGGAGGACTGACATTGTGTAATCACTACTACTGCTGTGTGAAATGCACAAAGGAAAAAGGCTTCTAGGAGAGGGTGGGTGGATGGATGGACTGAGCCAGAGAGAGCAAGAGCCCCAAACCTCAGTAGGGTGTAGAGAAGGCCTCCCTATAGAGATGGTGCATAAGCTGGCCCTGAGCCTGACTGAGGCAGGAGAAATATGGGAACAGTGTGTAAGGCACAGAAAACAGTTAAGGTAAGGCCTTAACTGTTCAAGGAATTGAAAGAAGACCTCTAACTAGTACTGGTTGGTCATAAGGAAACGGAGGTCAGGTCATGAAGGGCTTTTTGCAAGTTCTGTGAAAAAGTTTGGACTTCACCAGAGATCAGAGTGTGTAAGTGTTATTTCTGTGGGAGGCAGCCCTTGTATATATTTCAGTAGCTAGCCCTTCCAGCAGTGAGCCCCTAGTAAGGTGGTGAGGACTTCACCAGAGATCAGAGTGTGTAAGTGTTGTTTCTGTGGGAGGCAGCCCTTGTATATATTTCAGTAGCTAGCCCTTCCAGCAGTGAGCCCCTAGTAAGGTTGTGAGGACTTTGCAAGAGTTGCTCTGAAGATCTCTAGCACTGTCTAGAAAATCTTTTAAGTACCTTTTTTTAATTATAAAAAAAAATTTACCATCTTAACTGTTTAACCCGTTTCCACCTCTTTCTTGGGAAGAGAACACTGCGCAGGCAAGAGAGTATACAGCAGCTACGATTTCTTTCCCTAAAGCTTAAGTATTAGCAATAAATTCCTTGTGAATAATCCCTGAACTAGTAAGAACCCCACTACATCTGTTTAGATAAATATTTTCAAAAGACGCATAATCCAGATGGTATGGCCAGGGCCTATATTACAGTCGTTAAAAAATTAAAACTACAAAAAGTGGATGATTTGTGTCTGACAGACGTGGGATCCAGCAGAAGGCCGAGGACCCACTGAGAACTCCCCTGAGCACCTGCCGCACTGACACGTGCTGACTGTAGGAGACAGCCACGTAGACCGAGTGTGTGAAACCGAGTGTTGTAAAATAGTGACAAGATCGCAGGGATTTTGGCAGGTGGATGACCACCCCAGGCTTGCAGCCTGAGCCCAGGGCAGAACGTCCCAGTGGACATTTTGATGTAGGTCATCTCCAGCTTCTGGAGAAGGCCTGCGTAACAGGAGCTTAGGAGAATTAATGTGTGACTTGAAAGAGAGTAACTCAGCAGCCAGGCAGAGTTCGGGAACAGTCTCGGTGGCTGGTTCACTGATGGACCCAGAGGTTGCAAGGAGCCTCTGCGCTGTTTCCTCAGAAGTGTGTGGAGACCCCGCAGTCGAGTGCCACCGCTCCACACTGAGGAGTCAGAAGACTGAAGCTGAACTGTATTTACCTGCACTGTGCCCAGAAACCAGCTGATAAGCGCTGAGTGACTCAACAGCCCACCCTGAACGTGGAGCAGATGAGAAGTATAGGGTGCACCCATATTTCCCCATGTATAGAACGCACCCTTTTTCAAAAAATTTGGGGTCTAAAAACTGGGTGCATCTTATACGGTGGTTTTTTTTACTTGCATTTCTCACTTTTTCATGGGAATGAATTTTATGATGAATAAAACTTTAGTTCAATAACTTTATGTAATACATTTTTTTTTCAAATGTTGGGCCCCAAAATTAAGGTGCATCTTATACATGGGGAAATACGGTAGAAGACAAGGGAAGAGTGAACTCTACGCCTTGGAAGCAGCACATTTCAGTGACCCAGGGTTAAAAACAAGGAGTCCATAGCGTGCTCTTGTCAAAACCAGAACTCTCACGTTTGGTACTTTATGTGCATGGAGGATATTCCCCTTGATTTAAATGGCATAATAAAAAGAGACTGGGCTTTGGCTTCCAAATCATGAGTTTGTGACAGTTCTACCTACTGGCTATGTGACCTTATGTGTCTGCTCTGACCCTCCTACCTGAGTAAAGTCATAATAATACTTCACTAGATGAATGAAATATTAACATTTATGAACGGGACTATGTAGATTTTAAAGGTTAATCAAATATTTTCATAGTTATTTGTGTAATTAGAAGGAATCATGTCCTAGCAGAATTTTCCAAGGCCGTACTGACAAATACCAGCTAAAAAAAATACCAAGTTCTCTACGTTTACATGCAGCGTGATAGGTTCAGGGAGAAGCAGGTGAGAGATGAATTGTATTACTGATGTTCGCATGGCTGCCAGAAACTCGTTTTTAAAAAGCATCACACACACACACCTTGGAGACATTGTGAGTTCCATTCAAGACAGCCAAATACTTAGCAGGAAAGGGAGACAGTCTTTTTGCTGGTGAAGAGTCTTGCCTCCAATTTGTAAAAACCACATCAGTGCCTGACCAGGTGGTGGCGCAGTGAATAGTGCATCGGACTGGGATGCGGAGGACCCAGGTTCGAGACCCCAAGGTCACCAGCTTGAGTGCAGGCCCATCTGGTTTGAGCAAGGCTCTCCAGCTTGAGCCCAAGGTCGCTGGCTTGAACAAGGGGTCACTCTGTCTGCTGTAGCTCCTGGTCAAAGTACATATGAGAAAGCAATCAATGAACAACTAAGGTGCTACAATGAAGAATTGGTGCTTCTCATCTCTCTCCCTTCCTGTCTGTCTGTCCTATCTGTCCCTCTCTCTGTAATTCTGTAATAATAATAATAAAAAAAAATCTTACTCATGAAGCACCTTCCATGAAAGCATAAGTCAAAATTTAAAATTCCACCTTCTTTCCTTTTTCTCTCTTTCCTCACGGTTTCCCCCACAGCTTCTCCATGCCTGCTTTTAAAGATTTAGAGGCAGGAACAGACGTCAAGAGCCATAGATGGGTGGAAAGTTCTTAAACTTGCCAACCCTGTCTTCATGGCCCTTTTCTGTAAGCACTCATTAGTAAGTTCAAAAGGAAAGTATTCCTCCCCAAAAATGAGATAGAATCAGCAAAACAAACAGTAACACATTCAAGAAGACTTAGAAAAACAACCAGTAAAACCCTGGATATTGAGATAACTGGAAAGCCAATGAAACATTTTGCTTAAGACACCGACATGTTTTTTAAATGCAGCAAAACAAAGCAGCAAAATGGGGTTGTGAAACTAGAGAGAGGGCAGGCCAAAGAAACTACCCATGTGCAATTTTTCTAAGTCAGAGATCTGACAGTATTATACATTCATATTAAAGTAGACACTAGAGTTCCGCCGAGGTCGATTCTAAGACAGTTTTCATTCTGCTTAAGGAAACGTTTTCTGAGACAGGAGATAGTCATTCATACAGGGCTTTCTACATCTACTGCACTAAATACAAACTCGTAGTTATTGACAGTCTAAATTGGTGCTCGATATAGATTATCTTCCCAAAAGACCCACAAAACTAATTGAACCATTGAATTTAAAATAAAACTGTATTCCGAACAAATTGAAAGTTTCAGAGAGGACACAGTGTGAATCTTAAAGTCTGAGTATATCAAGTATGAGAAATGACCAGTGCATTCAGCACCAAACAAGTTAAATACAAATTTTTAATAAAGAAGTTAAAGGTAGGAGAGATCAATGTGGTTTGAATCATCAGAAACGATTTCGAAAGCAGTGAAAGCAAAATATGTGAGTAATATCGACATTTTTGGAGCACTTACCACACACTGGGCATCGGGTTTTGTGGGCCTTATCTTATGTAACCCTCATGTGATAAGTATCCCCATTTTACAGATGAAAAAACTGAGGGTTAGATAGGTGTCCAAGATCACACAGCTCTAAGTGTTTTAGACTGAGGTTTACATCCAAGCCATGTGATTCAAAGCCTGTATTGGCAATCACCACACTGTTACAGGCAAGCTCTTCACAAGCAGAGAAAAAGGGTTAGACATAGAGCATGTGCATGTGCAAATTACCTACAAACAACAATGGAGATTACAGCCCAGGAGAGGAAGAAGGGATAGTGATCTCAGGAGAGACCTCTGTCTTTTGGTGTAAGTGTGCATTTTACCTATTCTAGTAGCAAATATGGCAGGAATGGCTGGTTGCCAAGCATGAGCATAAACTTGAGCTCCAAATTCTGGGCCGTTTGGTGAGTAGGTGGTGCTGACCCAGAATGAAGCCAGACTGGTGGACCAGCCAACCAGGGCAACTCATCTGACAGGTGGTTATCCTGAAGGAGCAGGCAAGGGCCAGGTCGCTCTGGGTCTCCGGCAATGACTTGACAGGTCAGCAGAGACCAGTCAGAGGGGACGAAGTGCAAATCTCACCAACGGATGCAGGAAACCAGCAGCAATGTGAACCTTGAGGGAGCAGAGTGCACCAGCTGTCAGTGTGGGGGCAAGGGAGCCCCTGGGAATAGATTCTGCTGCCCAGCCAAGCTCCCCCATGTTCTCGTTGATTCTGCTCACAGGTAAACTCTCTGCGGAAAGGCTGGGTGGAGTGGAAAAATAAAGTTAAGATGGCAAAATCACTAGCACGTAAATATAAAAAGTGGATATAACTCGTTGGGGTTTAAGTCAAGGGAGAGTAAAGATTAAGTCTTTACGAATTTTATTCACACACAACCTTTCAGAATTACAACTACTATGCAAAACTTGGGCTTTGTGGACCCAGTGTTCTCTTTGGACCTCTTCCCTTCGTCCAGGTTCTGCTCTGGCTCTCGATGGGGGACCAGAGGGAGTAAAACCAAGACTTGCCTTTGCAGTGGCACAAGACCTACCCTTGTCGATCAGTGGGATGGCATGAAGGTAGTACCACTTCAGGTGGCTCAGCCCTCCTGCATCGGAATCACCACGGGGGCTTGTCTGAGTATCGGGCTGGGGTGCTGCCCAGGCAGCAGCGTTTCCCACCAGCACTCCCAGGGGATTAACATGCACCCTAAGAAGGCATGAGAATCAATATCTTTAGGGATTCTGGTGGAAGCAAACTTAACCCTGATTCCAGGATACATATTTAGCCACAAAATGCAGGCGTCCAGGTGACCCTGTGCTTGAGAATGTATCCAAAGTGTCTTGAATCAATTTTAAACTGTGATGTCCTCATAACCAATCTCCTTTAGCCTCTGATTTGTGTAATTCTCTCCAAGGAGCGTAGATGTCCGTCTGAGCTTACTCTTAGTGAGTCCTTAGCATGAAAAATTGCCTGCCATTCAAGTACATTCTAGTATGACCCTGTCTCTGCAGTGGTGTGTGCGGGGACGTGGTCAAGGAGGCAGAGGTAGTAAGGGCATCCTGCTCCCTGGTACTCGGTTCCAGCCATGTGGTCTGCTCCAACCCTCTGTGCGGGCTGTAAACTTCGTCACAGAAAGAAAGACATGACAAGAATGATTCTTCTTGGGAAAAATAATCACTTGATCTTTCCTCCTCCTTCATTAGTCCTCTGAAGTCTCCACGGAGGCGTTGCACAAGCAGCACTAATAGCAGGGAAGATTAAAGTGCAGGAGGGCTCAGAACTCATTTGGAAATCACAGCCTGTTTTTAGCACAACAGGTGGCCCCCCAGGATTCTCTTTCCACATCCAGAACCAATCACCAGCACCAGCTCCCCAGGGAGGGCAGGCGGCTGGGGGAAGAAGGGAAGGTAGCCAGGAAAACCAATCAGTCTGGATCACCTACTCAACTATACCACCCAGACACATGGTGTTATTGTCCAACATTCTGCAAAGAACTACCCTGTGATTTTTTAAAAAGAGGGGAAGGTTATTTTTTTTTTAATGAAGAACATTGTCATGAATTCAAAACAGAGTATCCCAACTGATGCCTCTTTCTTTCTTACTAAAAATTAAACACCGGGAAGTATCATCAGAATAACCCAAAATGGTAAGTTGGGTGATGTTTTTCTCATTTCTATTATTCTGCAGGAACCCCGTCACTTTAAAACTGTGCGAGTCTTGCCTGACCTGCGGTGGCACAGTGGGTACAGCATTCACCTGGAGTACTGAGGTCGCTGGTTTGAAACCCCGGGTCAAGGCACATACAGGAAGCAACTACTAGGAGTTGATGCTTCCTGCTCCTCCCCACCACCCATCTCTCTCTCACTCTCCTCTCTCTAAAAATCAATAAGTAAAATCATTAACCCTTTGAGTAGTACAAACATTCATGTATATCCTCGTGGGAGGTACACGAGAAATGCTCAATAACAAAAATTTTTATTTTAAAAATGTATAAAGCAACATTAAAAAAGGCAAATGTATGTTCTTCTTGTTTCCATAAATTGATTATCAAACAAACATGATTTTACGTTAATAAAACTGGAACTGGAACTAATTTCATTTTTTGAAAAAAACAAAACGAAACACCTCACTCCTGGGGGTCAGCGAGCATGAAAAGAACTCACTACTCAAAGGGTTAAAGAAAGAAAAACCAAAAATTGTGCAAGTGTCACAAGTGCTGCTTCCCTTCGCACCTCCCCCAGAGACCTCCACGAAGGAGTTCACCACTGCCCTGCTGCCTGGACACACTGGAACTGACCAGGGCCGCATGAGCCTTCCCCTCACCTCTCCTGCTGTGCTTGCTCCCGGGCCATCTGAACAGGTGACCTCCAGGATGAGTCACCCTCGAGTTACACCCCTGGCTGGCTCAGGTCCAATGCGGAATCCTTTCTGAAATGCCCGTCTCAAAAGGAGAGGCTTCCCATACTTTTACTGACTTAACTTACCCTCCCTTTCCCTTTCTCTCTTCTTCTCTCTCTCTCTCTCTCTGTTCATTTTAAAAACTGAGAGTAAGTTGCAGACAAGATTCCCCTTCACCTGTAAATACCATAGCATGTATTTCCTAAAGCAAATAATTGTTTCATAACCACTGTACAATTACCAAAATCAGGATAATCAAGAAATTAACATGGATAAAATGTTATTAGCAATTCTACACATGATATATTTCATCTATTGTCCCACTGATGACATTTATAGGAAAAGGAAACCCCAGATAATGAATTGCATTCAGTGGTCATGTTTCTTTAATCTCCATTCATTAGAAATAGTGCCTCAGTCTTTCCTTGATTTTCCTGACCCGGATATTTCTGGTGGATACAGTCCAGGTATTTTGAAGAATGTCCCTTGGTGTGGGTTTGTCTGATGTTTTCCTCATGGTTTAGTTCAGGTTACCATCTTTGGCAGCAGAATCACAGAACTGGTGTGTGTTTTTGTCCGTGGTCCACATCAGGAGGCGCACGATGGCGCGTTACAGGTGATGCTGAACTTAGACTACTAGATGCAAGTGATGTCTCCCCAATTTCCCCACTGCTACTTCACTATTTCCCTTGTAATGGTGATTCTAATTCCATCACTCCTTCTACATTAATTAGTTGGGATTTTAACTATCCAAGAAAACCCTTCCTTTTCCCCATTTATTCTTTCTTTAATTCATTCATATTAGTATGAACCTGTAGATTCTTGACTCTCATGATTTATTTTGATGCTCAGAGGGTCCCAGATTTACCCAGTGGGAGCCCCGTGGACGTGTACCTTCCTCCTGGGAGCACTTCCTTCTTTCCAACACAGAGATGTTGGTGCTCATCTTGCACTCTCCGAGGAGCCCCAGCCTGGAATCAGACATTTCTCTGAGGAGATGTGGTTCTTTTTCATGAACAATGGCATCTGGAAACCAAGATCTGGGAGCAAGGCTGCTCATTGCTACCGGATGTCACTGCTCTTAGGTCCTCTCAGAAAGGAATGCTAATAAACACATACGCACATGCATATGCATGCCCCCATGCATATATCTAAATCTATTTCTATATCTAGGTAAGGCCAGGGGCCACGGTCACCACTGTGGCCACTCACATGCAGGTTCGCATTGAATTCAGCCAGACAGTAAAGAAACGGCAGAGTCGGAGGATGATGGGCCATTCTGTTTATTGGTGTCTCACCAAGACAGGCAAGCCACAAGAGAAGCCAAGGGAAAAGCAGGTTTTCTCTTCTCCTTGATCCCTTGCCCTCTATGGGGTGCAGAAATCCTCCTGCACCTCTCGGTGGTGGGGGCAGAATCTCTTTCCCAGTAAACATTAGCAAGATATCGGCCCCTATCAAGCAGGAAGGCGACCTGCAACCTCACAGACCACTATTGTGAGGTTGGTTGGCAATGGGAGAATGTCACATGAGGAACCAGGCCCGGGAACTTTGGCTGGAACCGCCCACACCCATGCGCACCAAAAGAAACTTCCCAGGAGCCCTTTGAAAAAGAATGACCATCTGTCAGCCAGTGAAGTTTCACCACTTCATATCAACTCGACCACCATAACGACCCTATAAATTACCCCCACGCAGGAGAATCCGCACGACTTCTCTTGTGGACCAGAGAACCTCGTCCAGGAAGCGCTCTACTAAATAAAGCTTTTGCTATTCCACACTTGGTGCCTACGCTCTTCTTTCTTTCTCAGCAAGGAAAATACCTTACAACTATATCTGGTGTTGCCCAGCCCCCAATGCAAACTATAAGCGGGCAAACAAAAATCATATTTACAAACTGATTTGATACATTCCACCCCTTTTGCTTGCTTTACAATCTAAACCACAAGTTTCTTCCATGATGGTCACTGTGCGAGGAGTGAGGTACATTGCATAAACAGAAACAGTAATTAACAAATCATAAGCTATGGGTGAAACAAGAGAGCTGTCAGTGGCACCAAGAGAGGCGAATCTTTTCCCTCTGGCAGAATACAGGCCAGAGTTTTGTCTGCAGACAACACAGTAGCTGGTACCAGAGGCTGCCCTGAGCAGGCATATCAAACCTTATTGACCAATACACCAGCATCTGCTGGTTCTATGTGTAGTAAAATAAGAGAACTCATTATTGGCCATAAGGAAATGACGAAGATGCCCTTCATAATGAGCACTCAAGGGGTAATACACTTCTACCTTAGGTGGCCAGGTGCTGGTTGCCCAAGGAGTTAACTTGAAGTCCACCTCTACCCCTTTCCCCACAGTGCCAACAAGGCCACCCATCTCAGATGGGGGGTCTTGTACAGTCCAGGGCCAAGTCCACTGAAGCCGTTGGCCTTTAAGAAGGGCTGTTGGAGCAGGTAAGAGCACGTTGCCCTGCTGTCCGAAACCTGGCTTGAGTAAAATGTCCTTGGTGCGTATCTGCAACTGAATGGGGGCAGCTGTCCGATGCAGGAGGGCCTCCACTGGAGCTGGGCTCCCCTGTCGAGGTCTCTCATTCAAAATCCAGAGTACTGTCCATAAGCAGTGTGTCCATCCAGTAAGGGAGCTGGTGCCCCCTCCTGTCATAGTCCCTGCTTTAAGAGTCCATTGTGCCACTCAATGATACCAGCAGCCTGGGGGTGGTAGGGAACATGATACTTACAGTCCACCCCCAGCTCTTGAGCCCATTGCCTCACCACTGAACCAGTGAAATGGGTACCATTGTCACTTTCAAGAACCAGCGGCCACCCATATGCAGCATTCAGGTGGTCCAGAGCCTGTATGACTGCCCTCTGGTCAGGGTTACGAGTGGGGTAAGCAGCAAGCAGTCCGGTGGCAGTATCTACACAAGTGACTGCATACTGGTACCCTTCTGACTTTGGTTAGGGTCCAATGATGTCTATCTGCCATCGTGCCAGTGGAACATGAACCCTCTGGATCTGTCCGGGTGACACCAGTGGTCTCCAAGGGTGCTCCCTGGAACACACTACACATTGCTCACAAGCTGCAAGTACCTCTGCATAGGACAGGGCAAGTTCTATACCTTAACCGTAGCCCACATAGTTTTCTGTCCCGCATGGAGCAGGCGCCGGTGGAGCCACTGTGCCACATCACCTGCAGGTGCAGTCTCCAACCATCGCACCCTTGCCAAAGTATCTGCCTCATCATTCCCAGGATGGGCTAGAGGGGCATGCCCCATGACATGATATACTGTCACCTGCTTCTGGTGTCCTATTTCCCATAAGTCCCACCACATAGCCTGACCCCACAGTGGATGATGCATTACCATCCACTGTTTAGTGTGCCGAGTAGCAATCCAAAGGGTCAGTCCACGATAGCCCAGCTGTCAGTGCAAATTACCAGAGCTGAAGGGCAACTAGCAAAACAGCTCTTAATTCTTCCCATTGGCTGCTCTGGCCTGTACTCGTGTCCATTCAAATAGTCTCAGAGGCCGGATGGAAGGCTATGGCCATCCATTTGGCAGTCTCGCCCCTGCTGGAACCATCAGTATACCAGGCATCCTCGGGGATGGGCACCCGCCCCTTCTGGTAGGGACTGACTTCAAGTTCTGCCTCCTGATCCCCAGCTGCACCTGACTCTAAGGTCGCATAGGTGACTGGACCCAAGACTTCCTGCAGTTCTGCCCTCAATGGGTTGGTGCTAAGAGCACAGCGTTGTTGCAGGTAGGCACCCCACTTAGCCAAGGTGGAGGTTTGGGCCATACCACTATGGGGTTTGACCAATCTCTTACCCATCCTGCAATAGGGTATATTGTCTTGACTTTAACGGGTGCTGTGATCATAATACTCTCAGTGGCCAGGAGGGTAGCATACACAGCTGCCAGCTGTTTCTCCACTAATGAATAACGAACTTCAGCACCTTTTCACAATTGGGACCAAAACCCAATAGGTTGCTGTAAGCTCTCTGTCTGTTGCCACAAGCCCCATCCAAACCCCTCTGAGGTTATATGAACGTCCAGCTCACCGGGCCTGGCAAGATCAAACACATTCAAAGCCTGTGCCACCTTGACAGCTCTCTTAGCTGCTGCAAATGAACTGTGTGCCTGCTCAGTCCAAACCCAACAAACCCCCTTTCAAATAAGGTTGTACAAGGGGTGTAGTAACTGAGCCAAATGGGGTATAAATGCTCGTCAATACTCCAACAAACCTAAAAATTCCTGTAACTGTTTTACCATAGTGGGCACGGGGTATGCTTGGATCTTATCTGTAACTGCGTCAGGGATAACTTTTGTCTTACCCGACCAGACAACTCCCAAGAATTTTTTTTTTTTTTTTTTTTTTTAGTTTTCAAGGTACTTTATTTTTAAAACAGGTCACAACACGGAGCTTCTGGCCCATTCTGCCCACATACAAGCTACAAATGCTTGCTCGGCAGCTGAGGGGCACTCTTTAGTAGCATGTTTGAAAATTGAATAAAAATCCATATAAAACAAATATTCAAATAGTTTTCATAGGAACACGGATAAGTGTGACCCCGGTCTCCTAGCCTTCCATACTGTTCCATCTGTGCCCACCCTACTTATGACATTTCAAAACTAGCAATAATTAAGTTAAATGGTGCCTCCGAATCCCTTAATTCAAGCTCCACACACAGTGACAGCTACAGGAACAGCCTCTACACATTGATGCGGGCTGAGGCACAGGCCGCCGGGTGGCGCTTGATCCCACTCTCCCAGGCGCAGGACACGGGCAGAGCACCAATGTCCTGCTCCTCCATACCGGGGCCGCCGTCCTGCTTCTGGACTTGCTGCATCAGTTGCCACATGGGTCCTGACATCACGTAGTGGATGGTTGGCCTCTGGAAGCCATTGAAGGTGGAAGCGGCAGCCACGGTGTAAGCCCCCATGTTCTCAAAGAGCATCCAGTCCCCCACGTGCATCTCAGGCAAGCCACAGCGCTCGACGATGCGGTCCAGGCTGTCACAGGTCGGTCCCCATATGCTGGACGAGTAATACCTCTCATCCGGTTTGGGCCTCTTCTGCAGAAGGGGTTTCACGTGGGCATGATCATAGAGGATGCAATTAAACGACCCATACACGCCATCATTCACGTAATACATAAAGGTTTTCTCGTTCGACTCCTCCTCATCATCAGAGCCTGTTTGCTCCTTTAACACCAACTTTTTGGCAATGATGTTAACTGCAAGTGTGAAGGCTGATGCAACATAGTATCTGCCTGGCTCGGCAATGACTGTCACTCCTGAGTCTGACGGAAAGTACTTGTCCAGGGCTGGGTTGATGACACTGGCGATCTCTTCAAATTTAAGCTTTACATCCTCAGATCCAGGAAAGCCACCACCAATATCAAGCAGATACATGTTGAAACCAACCTCAGCCCCCGTGTCAAAGACACAGCGGGCATCCGAGATGGCCTGCACAAAGGTCTCAGGGTCAGTACAGCCACTTCCCACGTGGAAGCTGACACCGATGACATCAATATTTAGCTCTTTTGCCCGTTCCAAAAGAAGCCTGCTAGTTTTGAGTGTGGCACCAAATTTAACACTGAGACGACAGACTGCTTTGGAATCATCGGTGGCAATCCGCAAAACCAACTTTGCCTTTGGGTGTGCCCTGGCAACTTTCATCAGCTCGACTTCACTATCGAAAGTCATCATCCGGACTCCATTATTGGCAGCATATTTAATCTGAGACCCTTGTTTACATGGATTTGCATAGATAATCCTCTCTGGAGGCGCCCCAAGACTCTGCACCAATTGTATTTCAGTCTTGCTGGCACAGTCGAACCCTGTCCCGATGGCAGCGAGGGTCTTCACTATGGTCCTGCTGTCATTCCATTTGACCGCATAAAAGGGGGTGATCTGAGGAAGAGCTTTTAACCATTTCAGATGTTTCTTTAGGATGTCTCCCAGGTCCGCAACATAGAAGGCATCCTTATCATCGGAAGAAGAAACTTCGTTAATTTTTTGGTCTAAAATGTCCTTGGCAGTAAAGCCTTCATCAAGGAAAAGGCAGTCAAACTCTTCATTACTGAAGCTGTTCATGGTTTCTGGCTGTTCTTAAATGCAACAAACAGGAAAACTAAGATGGATTTAAAGAAATGATTGCCAGCTTTTCACAAAGGCAGTCCTCCAAGAATTCCAAGTCCTGTGGAAGATGGGTGCTTGCTCTCTCCGGGCAGCAGAAGTGTCCTCCGCGCGCAAGAGCGCCTCACGCCGACCCCATGAGGACGCCGCCGCAACCGAGCGCGCAGGACCGCCGGCCGCCCCCGTCGGCCGCCCGCCCGCCCGCCGCCTCGCTGCCTCCCGCGGAGGACTGCCGGCCCGAGGTGGCGCCGCAGCGCTGTCAGAGGGGCGGCGGCGGAGGCTGAGCGGACTGACCCAACTCCCAAGAATTTAAGAGATAACCCAGGTTCTTGTAATTTGTTCTCATTGACTTGGCAGCCACATGTTTTCAAATGGGATAGTAGGGTAGGGACAGCTTGCTCCAATTCTGGAAGAGAATCACTAGTTAGCATGATATCGTCAGTAATGGTACATGCGAACTGCTTCTGGCTGTTTCCATTTAGCCAGGTCAGCAGCCACCAGCCCATAGCACAAGGTGGAGCTATGCAAATAGCCCTGGGATAACACTGTAAAGGTCCATTGTCTCCCTTCCCAACTGAAGGCAAATTGGTCTTGACTCTCTGCAGCTATATCAATAGAGAAAAAGGCATTGGCCAAGTCTGCCACAAAGTGGTATGTCCCCAACTCATGCTTGCTGATCTATCATGTGAGCTATTGAGGGAACAACAGCATGCAAAGGGGGAACAACTTTATTAAGTTCTTTGTAATCTATCATCATTGACTATGTCTGGTTTGCACACAGGCCATACCGGGGAGTTGTAAGGACTGTGCGCTGGCTGGATGATCCCCACCTTTTCTAGTTCGAGGATCGTCCCTGTGACTTCTTCATAACCACCTGGCAGGCGGTACTGCTTGGTGTTAGTCACATGCCGAGGAATGGGTAATTGCAAAGGGGAATGTGATACATGTCCCGCAACACTGCCTTCACAACCCTGATCCACAGCCAGAACTCCCCAGCTGTGGTTTCCAACCACAATGCTTGCAAGACATCTACCCCAAAATATATTCAGGAATAGGAGATACATACACCTTATATGGCTTAGGAGGCAGTCTCCCTATCCACAATGGAATAGTTATTGGTTTCACTTGAACAGTTTGGCCCCCATAACCGTCAATGGCCACTGGGGTCCCAGCAAACCGCTCTGGGTTCTCATAGAGGAGGGAACATTCTGCACCCGTATGCACCAAGGCCAACACCTGTTGCACATTGGAAGGGGACCAGTGGATAGCCAGTTCCACGTGTGGCCCCCAGTCCCCGCCCATCCCTGTTAGACGGGTCCCTTGGCCCTTTTCCTATTCAAACTGGTACAATGGGTCTTGGGAGTTCTCCTCTCCCTCAGTTGTCTTCATCATATAATCTTGTAACCGAGCTGCCCGCGCACCAAACGTTTTATTGGTAGCTGCTGAGGCCTTTCATCTCAGTGGCTGAAACTTCTGTTCTGGTTTAAGCTGTCACCAAAGCTCCAAAAGAATTTTATTAGACTGGCCATCCAATTTCCCCTTATCTGCTCCAGCTGCTATCAAATCTACCCACATCTGTGTTCAAGTAACCTTTACAGGCCTGTTTCCCTTGTTAGTCGGGGGGGGGGGGGGAGGGGGACATAGGCAGCAGCCCTCACTGCTTTATGATCCCAAGAGGCCTCCAGCTCTCCCAAATCTGCTACCATCTGTGTAACCGCATTGATGAGCTGCCCCACATAGGGGCCCAAGATAGCCACAAGTGGCCCAAAAAGGGCTGACAGGGCACTAGCAAGGATAAAGTCCCTCATTTTTGCCATAAACACTTCCTCGTCTGGTCCATGGGACTCAGGGTTGAAAGCTGCATTCTTCATACCTAGTTCCTGAAGGACCTTTACTAACTCACTGTAGCACTGCCACCAACCCTGGCAAGTCTCCAGCATTCTGCCAGACCATACAAATGGCAGCCATCACCCATTCTAATAGAGTATGGTCTCCTGGGTTGTCATGGCAGTTCTGAAGATACTGCCTCAAGGATGAGTGTATGGTAATGGCGGCCAATTTCTGTTGCTCTCTGTTCCAGAAAGCATGTGTGGTGTTGGGCAGATAAAATGTATTATGCTCACTTTGTTAAAAATGGCGCTGCCTACGTGAGGCCGTCGCCCAGGTGATATTAATGTGTGTTGAGAATCCTTGTAGCCTGGGGCTTGGTTTTGGGAATTAAGCCTTTCCCACCCTTTATGATATGGGGTGGTACAATCCAATCATGCCTCAGAGAAGTGACTTTGTATTAGAGACTTCCCTATTTCGTATATTGGATTAGAGGTTGTGAAGCTACAATATAAAATGGGGACGGAGCGGGAGCTTGCTCTCTTGGTTCCTGACATTAGAGGAGAGAGCAGAGCAGAGAGCAGAAGGAGGCCACGTGGAGGAGGCCAGGAGAAGCAGCCAAGATGGCGGAGTGTTGAGTGAGAGGCCAGTTTGTGCAGTTTATGCAGGGAGAAGGAAGGAGATGGGGAACTGAGGAGAATAAGGCTGGTGAGCTAGAAACCTTTGATTCTAGGAAACTCGGATAAGTCAGTGGCTTTGTGAGCACTGAATGTGAGTGGGTTTTGGAGTCCAGTGTGTATTTTTACTTGCCCGCCGGATGCAAGCTAGGATTAAAGACTATGGCCCATCAGTTCTTGGCTCCGTTGTTTCTTTACCGACTGTCCGAATCCAATGCGAACCTGCATGGGCCAGGAGGCTGCTGTGATAGTGGCCGTGGCTGCTGGCTTTACATGTGGTAAGGTACCAAAAAGTTGCAAAATTAATATTGATATTTTAGGAGAAAAGGCCAGGCTTTCTGTCCCATCTTTTCCTTGGAGAGGAGAGAGAGAATGTGCAAGCTTCCTGACTTACAAGGACAATGGGTCATTTAGTTTTAACTATAGAATAAGGGTTGTCTGAGGAACTTCTTTACTCTTACAATAAGAGACAGAATTTACATACTACCCTACATTGATTTTGGTTCTTCCTCCATTCCTGGAATACTGAGAGTAACATACCTCTAGGCAAAGGAGGGAAGATAAATACTGAAAGATTTGTAAATGTCTTTGATTGTGTTACCTTAAAAGTTTTAATGTTTCTATGGATTCCCTAAACAAATGTTATAAGCTTGTGCCATGATGTCATGCTCCCCCCAGCCTGTGTGTGATCAAGGGTATATATAACCAGCCTCTGAGATGTATTTGGCACACACGATTTGGGTCTACAATGCCCCGTGTTAGTCATCTGTGGCCGGCATAGTTAATAAATCTCCTCCTCTAATAAAACCCTTCAAAATTCATCTGGACTTGGTGTCTCTACATAAACCCACGGAAGTGAGGTACAGGTACTTTACAACATTTGGCACTCAACGTGGGGCTATGCTGTTTCGCTTCACCGGGTAGAGACTCTCTGAATCAGCTGCTCTTTCCGGGGCGCTGCCTGATCCCGCTGGAAACTCGAGAAGAGGCACCACCTGAGATATTATCAGGGCTCCCCGTTTTCCTGTGGGTTTGGACAGTTCTTCAGCAGACAACTCCCGGTTCCCAAATATGATGATTTGGACAATTCGGCAGAGAAATCAAGGAGGTAGGTAAAGCAACTCTTTTGCTTTACTGAATTCTAGCTTTCCTCTTAATTCTTGCTTTCTGTTTGTGACTGGTCAATCTGTTTGGGACTAGTATGTAGGTAGGGCAGATCATTCGTTTTGCTGTTTGTGACTCCGGAGATATGTAGGTAAGGCAGACCTTCTGCTTTACTGATTTGGGACTTCGGAGGTGTGTAGGTAGAGCCAATCTTCTGTTTTGCTGTTTGGGACTAGTCTGTCTGTCTGGATCTGCCATATGAGGATTGGACGCAATCTTACTCATGTGGTGGGCTCTCCAAGACCAAGACATCAGTGGAGTTTTGGGTTCTGCCTTAGGCTTATCTGGGACGCATCTGGTTGTACTCTGGAAGAGACATCCATTGTGTTTGCACATTTATTCGTACTCTAGAAAGACAATTAGTGGGAACTGAGTCAACCAGGTTGATCAGAACTGCCTCAGGCTTCCAGAGGCGTCTGTTTGTGTTTTCACATTTGCTTGTGCTCTAGGAAGACCATTAGTGGGGACTAAGTTAACCCTGAACTTCCAGAGACATCTGGTTGTACTCTCAGAGAAAGACCTGAGTGGGGACATTTGGTGGTGCCACATTTGGTGGTGGCTCTCAGGAAGAGATCTGAGTAGGGACTGAGTTAAATCAGTCCTGTCTCAAGACTTCCAGGGACACCTTTGTGTTTGTCGAGATCTCAGTCTTTATTTTTAATGTTTCTGTCTAAAATCCTTGAGTGAATTGTGTATAAGTGGAAATCTCTGGTGCCAGAGCCTAAGCTCTTCCTTCCAAGGATGCGGCCTGTGAGCACCTGAGAGGCCACTAGGGGGAACCCTTCCCTTGTCTATTGAGCTGTGTACTTAAATAGTAAATAATCTGTTTTGTCTTTTTGTTTTGTCAGAAAAATATCCAGTATAATTTTGATTTGAATAAGTAAAATGTGCTCATTTAAATTTCTTGATTTATAATTTGTGTATGTGAAGTCTTTGTTTAATGTTTGAGCATGTCTGTTTTTAAGGCCTGAATTAAGTTTTTTACATGCACTTCTGGCTTCAGGGCACTCTGTCTGATTTCTCCCTTGAAGAAATTATTTTCTTCTGTTGGCTCCTTCCCCTTGTCTTGTGTAATAATTAATACCTCTATAGTCAAACATCCTTTATTCTGAGTGCTAGTTAATTTTTGTCTATCTTATCTTTCTTGCCTTTTATTGGTGTGCTAATTCCTGCATTTTTCCAGACAGTTTCAATTTTGTAAATCAGCGCCCCAGACATTAAATATGGGGGGGGGAGGTTGAAACCTTTGATTCTAGGAAAATCAAATGAGTCAGTGGTTTTGGGAGCCGTGAATGGAAGGGAACTGTTCCGTCTGCCTCTGGGGGGAAGGGCTGGCAAGTAAGCAGTTTGGGTGAGAGAAAAGCTGAAAGCAGGGCTGGGATGTGCTGTGTGCGGAGCGGCGGGGGGAAGGGTGTTGGAGTAAGGGTGAGGTGACTGGAGGGAGTATAAAATAGAAATGAGTTCCAGAGATTTAGATATCCACCTACTGACCAGAAGAGGTTTTGCCCATTTGGAAAATACAGGGTAGGAATAGTATTAAAAATTGGAACTTTGCTTTAGAAAAATCTTAGAAAAAGAAAGGACCAGGTAAAAAGGTTTAGAGATTAACAAACCATGGCTGTGGACCTTGCTGGTTATCAGTTCCTTGAAATAAATTGCAACTCCAGAATGATTAATGGGATCATGAATAACAGGATTATAGGAAATAAAGTTATCAGGAACAGGCCCTCCAGCTGCCTCTCCCCTTCCCCTCCCTAGGACCTGGGGGTCACATGCGCCCTCCATGGGTTGGTGGTGGTGGCTTGTTGCCCTCCACTGGTGTGTAAAAAATTATAAAAAGGAAAATAAGTGTAAAATATACAAAACTAGCACTGGGAGAAGGGTTCCGATTCTCTCCCGCGGGGCCAAGGCAGGTGTTGGGTCCCCTCCAGGTCTCTCAGTTCCTTTGTGTGGCATTATTGTTGTCTAATGTGGGAGGTATGAGATTCACAGGGGAGACTCACTGCTTTAGCCACAATAGTAAAAAATTGTAAAAATAATTCTCAGGGAATTGTGGGGAAATTAAAAACCTCATATGGGCTAATGCAGCTGTTGGGCAGATAAAATGTATTATGCTCACTTTGTTAAAGATGGTACTGCCCACGTGAGGCCGTTGCCCAGGTGATATTAATGTGTGTTGAGAATCCTTGTAGCCTGGGGCTTGGTTTTGGGATTAAGCCTTTCCCACCCTTTTTGATGTGGGGTGGTACAATCCAATCATGCCTCAGAAAAGTGACTCTACTAGAGACTTCCCTATTTTGTATATTGGATTAGAGGTTGTGAAGCTACAATATAAAATGGGGGCAGAACAGAGTTTGCGCTCTTGGTTCCTGAGATTATCATTTAGAGGAGAGAGCAGAGCAGAAAGCAGAAGGAGGCCACGTGGAGTAGGCCAGGTGAAGCAGCCAAGATGGCGGAGTGCTGAGTGAGATGCCAGTTTGTGTAGTGTTTGTATCTGGGATAAGGAAGGAGATGGGGAACTGAGGAGAATAAGGCTGGTGAGCTAGAAACCTTTGATTCTAGGAAACTCGGATAAGTCAGTGGCTTTGTGAGCACTGAATGTGAGTGGGTTTTGGAGCCCAGTGTGTGTTTTTATTTGCCCGCCAGGAGCAAGCTAGAATTAAAGATGACAGCCCACCAGTTTTTGGCTCCATTGTTTCTTTACCAACTGTCTGAATCCAATGCTAACCTGCATGGGAATGGCCATGATGGTGGCTTCTGGCTTTACAGCAGCCCACCGTTGGGAAAGTCAATTTGTAAAATTTATGATTTCTAATTTGCTGCTTTGGTTGTAAGAAATAAAGCCTGACCAGGCGGTGGCGCAGTGGATAGAGCATCGGACTGGAATGCAGAGGACCCAGGTTCGAGACCCCGAGGTCGCCAGCTTGAGCGTAGACTCATCTGGTTTGAGCAAAAAGCCCACCAGCTTGAACCCACGATCGCTGGCTCCAGGAAGGGGTTACTCGGTCTTCTGAAGGCCCATGGTCAAGGCACATATCAGAAAGCAATCAATGAACAACTACGGTGTCGCAACGAAAAACTGATGATTGATGCTTCTCATCTCTCTCCGTTCCTGTCTGTCTATCTCTCTCTCTGACTCACTCTCTGTCTCTGTGTAAGGCCAGGAACCGCCATCGTGGCCATTCACATGCAGGTTCCCATTGGATTCGGACAGACGATAAAGAAATGGCGGAGTCAGAGGATGGCGGGCCATCCTATTTATTGGTGTCTCACCAAGACAGGCAAACCACAAAAGAAGACAAGGGAAAAGCAGAAAACCAGCTCTTCCCATGAAGGGCAAGGGATCAGAGAAGCCCCTGCAATTGTGATAGCAGGAACTGTGTGTCCAAGCTCCTGGTCTGTCCCACTTTATAGTGTAGAAAACCAAAATCCCTTAATCCGATATACAAACAAGGAAGTCTCTGATACAAAGTCACTTATCCAAGGCATAATTGGATTCCTCATGAGAGTGCACCACCCAGATCATACAATCAGTCAAGGGTGTGGGGAAAAGCTTAGTCCCAAAACCAAACCCTAGGCTACAATGACCTGGCCTGCTTATAGCCTGTCCCCCACACCCAATATAAGTCACAAGCGAGCAAACATATATATCATATTTACAAACTTATTTGACCAACACTCTGTAAAAAATAAATTAGTTAAAAAAAGAGCCCTGGCCGGTTGGCTCAGCGGTAGAGCGTCGGCCTAGCGTGCGGAGGACCCGGGTTCGATTCCTGGCCAGGGCACATAGGAGAAGCGCCCATTTGCTTCTCCACCCCTCCGCCGCGCTTTCCTCTCTGTCTCTCTCTTCCCCTCCCGCAGCCAAGGCTCCATTGGAGCAAAGATGGCCCGGGCGCTGGGCATGGCTCTGTGGCCTCTGCCTCAGGCGCTAGAGTGGCTCTGGTCGCAATATGGCGACGCCCAGGATGGGCAGAGCATCGCCCCCTGGGGGGCAGAGCACCGCCCCTGGTGGGCGTGCCGGGTGGATCCCGGTCGGGCGCATGCGGGAGTCTGTCTGACTGTCTCTCCCTGTTTCCAGCTTCAGAAAAATGAAAAAAAAAAAAAAAAAAAAAAAAAAGAAAGAAAGAAAGCTAGACAGCTGCCGGGGGGTGGGGTGGGCAGGAAAGTTGGCTTAGTTCTTAGAAATGCTGAGTTGTACAAGAAAGGGACAGGCCTGCTGAAGGCCTCTGTCTCTCCCCCCTTCCCTAAGAACGCTGGTCGGCAAACTGCCGCTGTCAAACAGCTTGCGAATCATATGAGGCCTTTTGCCCTCTTGGGTGTAGCTCTCCAATGAAGTGCCATGTATGGGCGCTACCTCGGTAGGGAATGTTCCAACCTACATAGTTTAAGTTTAAAATTTGGCTCTCAAAAGAAATTTCAATTATTGTACTGTTAATACTTGGCTATATTGACTAATAAGTTTTCTGACCACTAGGTTAAAATATATGCATTATTTTAATGCCTTTTGTTAATTCTTTTTATTTGCTATTTCATAGCCCTGTGATATTGAAATCTTGATTTAGATATTTGGGAAATATGTAATAATTGTTAATAATGTCTTTTTATATAATGTTTAGTTTATTATCATTTTAAAACAGTATTGTTCAATGTTAGGTCACCAAAACCCAGAGTAACAGATATTACTATTGATTAGCCTAACAGTAAAATTACAGCAAAAATAAAGTGTGGTCAACAAATGCTTAAAGGTCAATTGTAAATAATAAAAAAAAGGGGGAGTCATATCCTAGAACTCTTGAAAATCTATTTTTATCATGCTTTTTACTTAAAAATTTCTTTTAAATGCTAATGTACTGAGTTATTCAGCAGCAAAGAGACTGGAATCCTACGGGAGACGCCAAACCTGTAACTCCTGTCAACTTTTATCCTCTTTTATTTGATCCAGCTAATAATGCTGTTTTTGTCTTTTTCCAATCAGCTCCTAATATATGGGAAAAGTTTATATAAGCAGATAAAGCCCCTCAAGCCCCTCAGCGAGATTCTGAGCACGGTTTTTAAGGTCTATAATGACCAAGAGAGGTACAGAAAAGAAAAATAGAGCCCAAAACGAGATCAGGCAAAGTACTAGCTCTTGGCATACGCCCTTAAAGTCTCCAATGCCCCAAAAGGGCTTCATAGGACTCCATCAGGGCCCTGCTTCAAGAGTGGAAAAAAAAGGTCATTAATCTAAGGCCTGCCAGGCTTCTCAGCCCCCCACCAAGGACATGCTTTTGCTGTGGGAAGAAGGAACACTGGAAGGTAAGCTGCCCCCTCGCTCCCCTAAGGGAGAGTTCAGTCTTTTCCAGCCCTGCTCCAGCCACCTGTGACCTAACCTTGCCCAGCCTGCTGGGACTTGCCACTGAAGGCTAACGGTGCCCATTGCCGTCAGTCCCATCTCGCAACACTGTGGACGAGCCTAGGATATTTCTTCCAAGTAGCAGGTAATTTGATCTCATTTCTTGTGGACATGAAGGCCACTTACTATGCCCTGCCTGAATATTTGGGTTTTATTTATCTCTCGAAGATCTCTGTTGTGGGTATTGATAATCTTATTTTCTGCTGCTTTAATGTATAGTGTCTCCTTTATTACTCTTGTCTCAATGCCCCATGACTATTTTAGGCTGGGGCCTGCTCCTAATTTAGATAAATTTACCTCTGCCACCCAGCATAGTGTATCCTAAGGTTCTCTTCACCACGCCACGGTTGCAGAGCCCCAGGGAAAGTCACCCTGGGTTTATCTCTCTAGTTTAAAGAAAACAAAAGCTCTATTTCCATATGTGCTGCAAAGGGCTTTTCCAGTCTACTTGAATCATTGCCAGCTAGAAGCAGAGGTCATTGGGACTTGGACTCTAGTTGCAAAGTGTGAAAGTGCGACCTCAACTCCAGTGCCTTGTGGACTTTTCCGGAATGTGTGTGACTCCTGCTCCTTGGGACAGTTCTTAGACTGAAGTGGGGTTGGGTTACATTTACAAATAATATGAAGTGGTAATGGTGTCAACATGGACTTAGTGAAATCACATTAACATGTTAAGGACATTTAAGATCATAAGAATTTTATTTTAGATCCTGTTGTATTAGTTAAGACTTTGCTTGATAATCTGATATGCTTTTATCACTTCATTATATTAGGACACTTGTTATAGTATCTATTCGCATTGGCTATTTTAATTTTGTTGTCTATTTTATATTTTTCCAGTCTGCCTCAAAGTCGGAACATGGGAATTCAAATGACTATGAAAATGCTACCTAAAACCAGTGGGGTTTTTAGGAAATTTTAATAACTTCACTAAAACCCTTGTTACTAAAGGATTGTTAGCAACCAATTAGAAAAAGATTTTGCCAACAAAAAAGGGATAATTAGAAAAGCCAGACTTAGAATCTATTACAGAAGGTATACTATCTGAATGTTTAATTTATGTCCAAATGAATACTAAGCAAAGTAGGGAAATTGTTATAAAAGCCAATTAGTTCTATGTAAGTTGCAGAAGGTTTATACAGTTTGTAAGAAATTAATCAGTAACATTTGTTTCTTTAATGAACTGTATTGCTAATAATGCTGTCTGTTAAATATCTGTTACATGTAATACACCTTGTTAAATTAAGTCAAAGATTTGGCTTAGAATATAAAACCAGTGGGGAATGTAATAAGGTACCAAAAAGTTGCAAAATTAATATTGGTATTTTAGGAGAAAAGGCCAGGCTTTCTGTCCCGTTTTTTCCTTGGGGAGGGGAGAAAGAAGAATGTGCAAGCTTCCTGACTTACAAGGACAATGGGTCATTTAGTTTTAACTATAGAATAAGGGTTGTCTGAGGAACTTCTTTTCTCTTACAATAAGAGACAGAATTTACATACTACCCTACATTGATTTTGGTTCTTCCTCCATTCCTGGAATACTGAGAGTAACATACCTCTAGGCAAAGGAGGGGAGATAGATACTGAAAGATTTGTAAATGTCTTTGATTGTGTTACCTTAAAAGTTTTAATGTTTCTATGGATTCCCTAAACAAATGTTATAAGCTTGTGCCATGATGTCCCCCCAACCTGTTAGTGATCAAAGGGTATATAACCAGCCTCTGAGATGTATTTGGCACACACGATTTGGGTCTGCAATGCCCATGTTAGTCATCTGTGGCTGGCATAGTTAATAAATCTCCTCCTCTAATAAAACCCTTCAAAGTTCATCTGGACTTGGTGTCTCTATGTAAACCCACAGAAGTGAGGTATGGGTACTTTACAACACATGATGCCATCCACCCTTGTGTCCCATAATCATAGTAACCAGACTACCAGGGATTCAGTAGATTTCTGCCTAAATTGCGCCCTCAACTCCATCAGCTTTGCCTGGGTATAGGGCCAGACCACAGAGTCTTCCATTACCTGGACAGGAGGCTGTGGCTGCCCCTGAGGGACTCTTCACTGCTGGGTTTTTACCTTCTTAGTGACCACTGGTCGGGCTCTGAGTGTGCACATGGCAGCTTCAGCCTGAGCCTTCTCATCCTCCGAAGAGGAGTTGCAAGCGCCTGCTCCGCTGACTCAAAGCCAATCCACTGGCACAAATGCTGCTGCTCCTTTGGCAACCGTTTAGGCTCCTGTGGCTGCTGGTCTCTGGCCAGAAGCTGAGACTCAAGCTCTTGAACCTGCAGTTGTTTCTCCAACAACTGCCAATGCAAACGTTCAGCTTACAGGGCATACTACAACTCGTAAATCCGTAATTCCTTTTCCAGTGCTTGCTCCAATTCTAGCCTTTTCTGCCATTCGATTTGCAATTTATTCTGGAGTTTTCAACCTCAGGTGGCTTCTAGCACAGAACTCCTGGTTTTCTCTTGAGTAAAAAACACTCAGCCTATGGCTCCTAAAAGGACACCCATGGAGAGCCATAACAGCAACCAGTTCTCTACCCCACCCCTCAAGAGTGGTGGCCCCATACTGATCTGATCCGAGCCCTGCCACAAACTACACTAGTTGTAAGAACAGGGGCTGTGCCTGACCAGGCAGTGGCGCGGTGGATAGAGCGTCAGACTGGGATGCAGAGGACCCAGGTTCGAGACCTTGAGGTCGCCGGGCTCATCTGGTTTGAGCAAAAAAGCCCACCAGCTTGAACCCAAGGTCGCTGGCTCCAGCAAGGGGTTACTTGGTCTTCTGAAGGCCCACGGTCAAGGCACATATGAGAAAGCAATCAATGAACAACTAAGGTGTTGCAATGCGCAATGAAAAACTAATGACTGATGCTTCTCATCTCTCTCCATTCCCGTCTGTCTGTCCCTGTCTATCCCTCTCTCTGACTCACTCTCTGTCTCTGTAAAATAAATAAATAAATAAATAAAATTAAATGTGTCTAACCCCATAACCTCTCCAAACATTAAAAAAAAATTTTTTTTTAAAGAAAAAGAAAGAACAAGGGCTGCCGCTACCATCATGGCCATTCACATGCAGGTTCTCATTGAATTCGGGCAAACAGAAAAGAAACTGCGGAGTCGGAGGATGGTGGGCCATTCTGTTTATTGGTGTCTCACCAAGACAGGCAAGCCACAAGAAAAGCAGGTTTTCCCATGGAGGGCAAGGGATCAGGGAAAAGAGAAAAAGAAATCCTCCCACACCTCTTGGTAGTAGGGGCAGAATCTCCCTTCCAGTAAACATTAGCAAGATAATGGCCCGTCTCAAGCAGGAAGGCAACCTGCAACCTCACAGACCACTATACCTGGCATTGCCCAGACTCCAATGCAAACTATAAGCGAGCAAACAAAAATCATGTTTACAAACTTATTTGACCAACAATCTATCTGTAGAAATGTTTAAAATACCAATGATTCTGGCTCCATTCCAGCCTTCCCCTTCCCCTGTGTGTATTCAGCAGGAAACCCAGCTCCCATCAATTACAATGTATTTACTTTGTCGCTAAATACTAGGATACACAAAAAGGAATTTGAGAATGGTTGATTGAATTTTTTACAGTAAGAAGTTCTGACTTCTTCATTCATTAAAATGAATGAAGTAGACCTGTTCCGGGAACTACTAATCGGTACACCCTCAGCACACCTTTCTTTGAGTATTCCCTTAACCTTTCTCACCCAAGGCAGCTAAATAAATAAACCTTAAAAATGTGATGTTCATTTGATCCTCACTTTATTTGCTAGAATTTAGCCTAAGGGTATAGTGATATATATATTTGCAAAAATTTAGCTATAAGGATGACCATCACATTATTGTTTATGATAATAATAACTTAGAAACTACCTAAATGTCCAACAATGGGTAATTTATTAAATAAAATACAGCAATATCGCAGAACACACTCTAGAGGTGGGATATTGGTTAACAACAGATTCTAAATCCAAGCAGTCTAGGTTTGAATTCCAGCTCTACTGATTATTACATATGTGACACTGGGTAAGTTCCTGCCCTCCTACGTATTTAAGTTTCCTGTGTGTAACATGAAAATAATAGTGGTATCTTCCTCATTGGGCAGCCATGAAAATTCAATTTAATATACATAAAGGACTTAGAACTATGCTGGCATATAGTTAAGTACATTGCAAGTTCTAGCTGTTATTATCAATAGTATTATCCTATCAATAAAAATGAAGGAGGGCCTGACCTGTGGTGGCACAGTGGATAAAGCATCAACCTGGAAACGCTGAGGTCGCCAGTTCAAAACCCTAGACTTGCCTGGTCAGGGCACATATGGGAGTTGGTACTACCTGCTCCTCCCCCCTTCTCTCTCTCTCTCCCCTCTCTATAATGAATAAATAAAATCTAAAAAAAAAAATGAAGGAGGAAAAATATAATCTTGGAAATATGCCAAAATGTTAGTGTTTACACCCAGGTGATGACATTGTAAGTGACTTTTATAATCATCTTGCTTTTTTTTCTAATTTCTTATTGCTTCTCGGTATTTTGGCTAAGATCAAGTGAGTTTTTAACCCCTCTACAATCAACATTCATGACATGTTTAATTAGAGAGAGAAAGGGTGAAACAGAGAAAGAGAAACATTAACTTGTGGTTACACTGAGTTGTTCCATTTAGTTGTACACTCATTGGTTGCTTCTTGTACATGCCCAGACCAGGGATCAAACCCACAACCTCGGTGAACCAGAACAATGCTGTATCTGCTGAACCACCCAGTCAGGCCAATTTCAAAATTTTAAAGAATAAATGAATGCTATTAGAGCAATTGAAAAAAAGTGGATTTTTCCTTTCCAAGGTCACAGATGCAAGTATTTGATAGTCAGTGTTGTATGACTTTAGGTTTGATGGCACTGACCTGGTCACTATTACATTATAATATCTTTATCTATGTAGTTATTACTTTATTAAAAATAATTTTCAGAGGCTTATTTAAATTTGTTGTCACTTTAATTTCACTCAAAAAGCTGACTTTTCTTCTGATACTTTTCCTGCAATTAAATAATGTTCCACCAGGTGGCGGAAGTGCCTCAGTCATGGCCCAGTTATTTGGCCAATAAGGATTTTACTACAGGAGGGTATTCTACATAATATGTTGAGATAAAGTATGGTTTTATTTTTTGCAATGTTTTAATCCCTATGAAAATCTTGAACTTAATTGAATATGGGAGATATGACATATACCAAGATTAATTTTAAAAGAAAATAGATAAAAATGAAAAGTATTTAAAAAGAAAAACTAAGAAAAGTCAGAGACAGCCCACACTGCTTAGGCAATCAATTATTTTTAAAAATAATATTAGTTTGTGTTTCTAGTACTTCTAATCAACTAGAAAGTTCCAGGTTGCTTTCTCTTTTTTATATATATATATATTTTATGTCTTGTTTGTAGAGAGAGGAAAGAGAGATAAAGGTGAGAGGGAGGAGCAGGAAGCATCAACTCATAGTAATTGCTTCTTGTGTGTGCCTTGGCCAGGCAAGCCCAGGGTCCCAAACCTGCAACCTCAGCATTCCAAGTCAATGTTTTATCCACTGCACCACCACAGGTCAGGCCCAGATTGCTTTCTACGCCTCTCCTGAAATGTACTTTTCATATAGGTAAAGTAGAACAGCAAGAAAAGCTAACATTGCCCTGGCCGATTGGCTCAGCGGTAGAGCGTCGGCCTGGCGTGCGGGGGACCCGGGTACGATTCCCGGCCAGGGCACATAGGAGAAGCGCCCATTTGCTTCTCCATCCCCCCTTCCTCTCTGTCTCTCTCTTCCCCTCCCGCAGCCAAGGCTCCATTGGAGCAAAGATGGCCCGGGCACTGGGGATGACTCCTTGGTCTCTGCCCCAGGCGCTGCAGTGGCTCTGGTCGCGGCAGAGCGATGCCCCGGAGGGGCAGAGCATCGCCCCCTGGTGGGTGTGCCGGGTGGATCCCGGTCGGGCGCATGCGGGAGTCTGTCTGACTGTCTCAACCCGTTCCCAGCTTCAGAAAAATACAAAAAAAAAAAAAAAAAGAAAGAAAAAGCTAACATTTTAGGTTTCTCCTAATTGCAGGATATTTTTTTAAATCCCGAGTTTTAGAGAAACCTTTGAGAGTAGTCAAAGCCCCACATTACAGCTGCAGAAACTGGCATGTCAAGAGACAGGCTGGAGACACGGAACTAGCACCCAGGTTACACAGGGATCTTGACAAACGTGCTCAAACAGGGCACACAGGTTGATTTGTGAAATCTGTGGTCACTTTATAAGGCTAGGCTTACAAAGCCAGTTCTTTACAAACCAAGTAGTTCCTCTTAGTCACTGCACTAGCAGTTCAAACAGGTTGAAAAGTAAACTCTGGATAGTAGCGGTTAGACCAGTCACCTGGGCTTTCTCCAAGTGGGAATGAACTAAAAAAAAAAAGAAATGTACTTGCTGAATTTCTAACCAATATGAAATTTAAATAATCCACAATGGTAAAAGAAGAGTAAGCTGGTCCATGGTGCAGATAAAATTCTAACAAGTACAACCTGGTTGGGGAGCTCAGTTGGTTACAGCGTTGTCCCAACACAACAAGGTTGCAGGTTCGATCCCCACTCAGGGCACATACAACGTGCATAAATAAGTGAAACAAATTGATGTTTCTCTCTCTCTCTCTCTCTCTCTCTCTCTCTCCCCTCTCTTTCTCTCTCCCTTCCTCTCTTTGTCTCTCTCTAAAACCAATAAATAAAAAAATATATATCAAGTACAAATATCTGCCTTTCTCACACTGAATTTTAAACTGCATGAATGCTTAATCTAACTCTAATACTCCTCAAGCGGACCTCCCAACTCCCTCTGGCTTAGGCTTCACATCCCCACATGGTTCACCTTTGGTGCCCTGAGATCAAGTTTTTTTTTTTTTTAATTTCTTTTCTTTTTATTTATTCATTTTAGAGAGGAGAGAGAAAGAGACAGAGAGGAGAGAGAGACAGGGGGGAGGAGCTGGAAGCATCAACTCCCATATGTGCCTTGACCAGGCAAGTCCAGGGTTTCGAACCGGCGACCTCAGCATTTCCAGGTCGATGCTTTATCCACTGCGCCACCACAGGTCAGGCCTGAGATCAAGTTTTACATGAATCTGCATCTGTTCCACGGGGAGTCAGCGGGAGACACGTGGGTACTCCCGTCAGCCTCCTGCCATTCCCTAGCCCTGCATTCTGCAACCCAGAGCTATCTGTCAATCTCAGGGAAGGCCTTAAGTCATCATTCCTTGAATCTACAGTTGCTACAGCTTCTTCTAGAAACTCAGAAAAAGAAGAGAATGAAGAACACAGGGAGGCCTCAAGATAGCAGAAAGTCTGCCTTTCCAGTTGGGAGAAGGACATTCTAACGCCTTTCCTGCTGTCGACTCCTCAGCAGCGGCAGCTCACCAAGTCAGAGGTGTCTCGTTCAAACGCTCTAACTGAAGTCTGCAGTCCAACTGGTTCTCAATGAAGGTCAGCTTTAACTCCTCATGAATCATTACTTTTGCTTTTTTTAGCTGATGGATATATCCTCAGACTTGGGTGGAGGACCATGTGTGTATATGTGTTTCACATTTAAAATAATTCATTTATATACAAAAAAAGTCAAACATTAAATCTCTGGGCTGGTGATAACTTTATAAGTTTAAAAATAGAAGAATACAACAGATGGAAAAGTTGAACTGCATCAAATATATAAACTTCTATATACCAGAAAGATATATGGAGGTTTGAAACACAATCATTTGAGGGAAATACTAAAACAAACATTATGGACTAAGGATTAAATAAACTTGTACAAATGAGTAAAAAACAACAACAACAACAAAAAAGTAAAACCGCTCTGCCCTGGCCTTTTGGCCTAGTGGTAGAGCGTCAACCTGGCATGTGGAAGTCTCAGATTTGATTCCCGACCAGGTCACACAGGAGAAGCGCCCATCTGCTTTTCCAGTCTTCCCCCTCTCCTTCCACTCTATCTGTCTCTCTTCCCCTCCTGCAGCCAAGGCTGCACTGGAGCAAAGTTGGCCTGGGCACTGAAGATGGCTCCATGGCCTCCACCTCAGGCGCTAGCATGGCTCCGGCCATAACGGAGCAATGCCCGAGATGGGCTAAGCATCGCCCCCTAGTGGGCATGCCGGGTGGATCCTGGTCGGGCACATGCAGGAGTCTGTCTTGACTGCCTCCCTGCTTCTAACTTCAGACATCAAATAACTGAGAATTAAAACAACAAATATATGACATTTTATTTTTTATCTACTTAGGAAAGATATGTATTAAAATGGGAATACCTCAACCAATGAAAGTGTGCTAAAATGGGTCCTTTCATGTATGGCTGCTGGTGGTAAGAATAAAAATTAACACAACCTCTGAATAGCAGTTTCACAATGTATCTAAAGAGGTTTTAAAATATTCTACTCTCTGTAATTCTACTTTTAGTAACCTATACTAAAGTAGCAATCAAAAATACACACAAATATTTTTATATTAAGATGATCAATATGGCATTTTTTTATGCAAGTGAAAAATTGACTTAACATCTAATAATAGAGGTCTGTTTAGGCAAATTTCATGAATAAAACACTAGGTAGCCATTTAAAATGATGGCTATAAATAATTTTTTAAATAAGAAAAATGTCTGTCCTATAATATTAATTGTAAAAAGCAGGGGATAACTACTATTTGAATACATTAATAGAAAGACCAGAAGGGACAGGTCGATAGGGATTGTCACTGGGAGGTGGGATTTTAATATTATTTCTACTTCTTTAGACTTTTATGTTGTTTAAAACTTTCTACATTCAGTATTTAATTAGAAAAAAGAGAAATAAATGAAGGAGGAAAAGCCTACGAGCAAGATAAGACATTAACAGAATGACTATGATTTGCCCACCCTCCCACAACAACAACAATTTCTTGAGAAGAGCCCACAAATCTACCCTCCGGGTAGACCTCCTGGCCTGATGTTCCCAGAGAGGAGTCGATCTATTGCGAGGTTCGTGTGGTCAATTAAGAAATCCCTAGTTCCTGCCGCATGACTTTATAGGGTACTGGGTTGTCTGCAACAACTTGCATAATCATCTTTTTAACAATCCCAGCAATTAAAGGGTTGCCAAACTGGAATTGTTACTTTATTTGAAACAGGTACATGCACCTATGCACGCACACACAATACTAGAAATTCAGAGCCAACTGTCCCGCAGGAGAAAAACAGGTATAATTGGTTCTCCTTTCAATGAGAGAATATTCTTCAAAACCTAAATATCAACAAATTTTTGTACCTTTTTTTCCCCTTCAAGAAATACAGATCATTCATTGCAACCTGCCTGGTTAGAAGCCAGGCAGGTGAGACCCTCTCTCAGTGGTGTCAGAACGCCCTGGACCTTAAGATAACAAACGAAATCAGTGGCTAGTAGGTAATAGAGACCCACTTGGCTTTGGAGTGGAATAAACAATGAAGGAAGTTCTCAAGTTGCACCATAAGAACCAATCTTCTCAAGCAGAACTTCATAACAAGTGGACAATTATCAAAACATTTATGAAGAATGCTAACCTTACACTCACCATTGGGTTTCTGTTAAGCTGATTTCCTTTAACTTAAATGTTCTCATCAAGTGTAAGAGTGTGTGTGTGTGTGTGTGTGTGTGTGTATAAAAGAGAGAGACGGAGAGAGGTGCAATTAATACTGTTTCTGCGCATTATCAACAATATCAATAATGTGTCGCCCCTGTCTTCCTTGTAAGACCAAATACTTCCTCTCTGCTTAGTGAGAATCTGTTTAACGAAACGTGGGACAATATCTGAGACAACACCCCATACTAGTCCAGCGACTGTTTTAAACATAAGAACACCACTTCTCCAGAAGTTAAAAAGCTAAGAGTGACACTGGTTTGACTGGAACCGGGTTCTCTGAGCTTAGATTCCACTGTTACTGCCCCACTCCCCGGGCAGTACGGTATCTTTGGTTGCTTTTCCCAAAGAAAAAAACCAAAAACTAAGATATGAATACCAAGATCATGTCTTTGAATGCAAAAAGAAACAGAAAATTAAAACAATTAACCAAATAATTCCATGGGGCAGGACAGGAAGATCACCATGTGTGATGAGACTAAATCTCACTGTTCTGGGATGACATCTTGGGAGATGACACAGAGGTGGTCCCCACACCAAGTTCTGCTGTCCAAGAGAGTGAGTAACTGAGGTACCCAGAAGGGGCAGGAGTGAAAAGGAGCCCTGGCCAGGCACAGAACAAGCATCAGGGGCAGTCATGTGACCTTGGGGAGAAGGATGGGAGTGGCTACAAGGCAAAGAGCAAGCAGCTGTACACAGTCTGTTCAGCCCAACCATGTTATTTGGGTCTGATGCAACATACGGTCATGTGTCTTCGGAGGAACGCTAGGAGGGAAGTGATTGAGAACCACCACCACCCCCAACTCGCAACCAGGGCACCTCTGAGACTGTGCCTCTGAGCAGTGCTGATACACAAACACACCGTTGGCCTCTCCTTTTGAATGTTCAATTTATCCTTTACTGCTCTGACAGGTTTTTTTTTTTACAAAAATTATTGATTTACTTTGCATGTTTACATATAACAAACTAATGAATTAAATGTGTACATTCAAAACGCAAGGACCTCATGTCCCACCTAACTCCTTTGGAGAGCGCTGTAAATCTTAATTCTGAGGCTCCCTGTGGGTATCAGGAAGCTGAAGTTCAGATCAAAACAACTTCCCCACTCTCCTCATGAAAGGATCTAGCAGGTTGGAAATTTCATTGCATGGGCCATCAGCTTTTACTGGTCCTTGCACAATTGGGCAACACCACTTCAAAATGCTTTCTCTGAGCCACGCCCACATCCCCTCTGCCCTCGCCCAGACTGTGTTCTATAACCTCTTCGTGCTCCCACACAATGGCACACCTACCCCTCCTCCGTGCTCCCACACACGCAGACCTACTCCTCCTCCGTGTTCCCACACAACGCACACCTGCCCCTCCTCCGTGTTCCCACACAACGCACACCTGCCCCTCCTCCGTGCTCCCACACACGCAGACCTACCCCTCCTCCCTGTTCCCACACAACGCACACTTACCCCTCCTCCCTCCTCCGTGCTCCCACACACGCAGACCTACTCCTCCTCCGTGATCCCACACAATGCACACCTACCCCTCCTTCGTGCTCCCACACACGCAGACCTACCCCTCCTTCGTGCTCCCACACACGCAGACCTACCCCTCCTCCGTGCTCCCACACAACGCACACCTACCCCTCCTCCGTGCTCCACACAATGCACACCTACCCCTCCTCCGTGCTCCCACACATGCAGACCTACCCCTCCTCCGTGCTCTCACACAACACACACCTACCCCTCCTCCGTGCTCCCACACAACGCAGACGTACCCCTCCTTCATGCTCCCACACAACGCACACCTACCCCTCCACCGTGCTCCCACACACGCAGACCTACTCCTCCTCCGTGATCCCACACAACGCACACCTACCCCTCCTTCGTGCTCCCACACACGCAGACCTACCCCTCCTCCGTGCTCCCACACACGCAGACCTACCCCTCCTCCGTGCTCCCACACAACGCACACCTACCCCTCCACCGTGCTCCCACACACGCAGACCTACTCCTCCTCCGTGATCCCACACAACGCACACCTACCCCTCCTTCATGCTCCCACACACGCAGACCTACCCCTCCTCCGTGCTCCCACACAATGCACACCTACCCCTCCTCCGTGCTCCACACAATGCACACCTACCCCTCCTCCGTGCTCCCACACACGCAGACCTACCCCTCCTCCGTGCTCCCACACACGCAGACCTACCCCTCCTCCGTGCTCCCACACACGCACACCTACCCCTCCTCCGTGCTCCCACACACGCAGACCTACCCCTCCTCCTTGCTCCCACACACGCAGACCTACCCCTCCTCCGTGCTCCCACACACGCACACCTACCCCTCCTCCGTGCTCCCACACACGCAGACCTACCCCTCCTCCTTGCTCCCACACACGCAGACCTACCCCTCCTCCGTGCTCCCACACAACGCACACCTACCCCTCCTCCGTGCTCCACACAATGCACACCTACCCCTCCTCCGTGCTCCCACACACGCAGACCTACCCCTCCTCCGTGCTCCCACACACGCACACCTACCCCTCCTCCGTGCTCCCACACACGCACACCTACCCCTCCTCCGTGCTCCCACACACGCAGACCTACCCCTCCTCCTTGCTCCCACACACGCAGACCTACCCCTCCTCCGTGCTCCCACACACGCACACCTACCCCTCCTCCGTGCTCCCACACACGCAGACCTACCCCTCCTCCTTGCTCCCACACACGCAGACCTACCCCTCCTCCGTGCTCCCACACAACGCACACCTACCCCTCCTCCGTGCTCCACACAACGCACACCTACCCCTCCTCCGTGCTCCCACACATGCAGACCTACCCCTCCTCCGTGCTCTCACACAACACACACCTACCCCTCCTCCGTGCTCCCACACAACACAGACGTACCCCTCCTTCATGCTCCCACACAACGCACACCTACCCCTCCTCCGTGCTCCCACACACACAGACCTACCCCTCCTCCGTGTTCCCACACAACGCACACCTGCCCCTCCTCTGTGCTCCCACACACACACACCTACCCCTCCTCCGTGTTCCCACACAACGCACACCTGCCCTTCCTCTGTGCTCCCACACACGCACACCTACCCCTCCTCCTTGCTCCCACACACGCAGACCTACCCCTCCTCCGTGCTCCCACACACACAGACCTACCCCTCCTCCGTGTTCCCACACAACGCACACCTGCCCTTCCTCTGTGCTCCCACACATGCAGACCTACCCCTCCTCCGTGCTCCACACAATGCACACCTACCCCTCCTCTATCTTCCCACACAAACGTAGACATGCTCTACCCAGATGCTTTCCATGCTGTGTGGCAATTTTTGGTCTCTCCTAAAAGGACCAAGAGCTGTTTCAGGGCAGGGACCTCATCTCTCCTTTTTATATGTCATTACCAAACACTGGGCCTGCCACATACAACTGGGTAAATGAATCTATTCACTGATCAGAATGGATCACCTACTTTGTTCTTGCTCTGTGCTAGGTCCTGGAGACACAGCAGTGGGCAAGACACACGTGGTTCCTGTCCCCAGGAACCTTGCAGCCTATTATTAAAGAGCCTTGCCATTCCATAAGCTTCACTGAAGAAATGATATTTAACATGATGAATGAATGTCAGATCGAGCTAACACAATGTAAACAATGTCCTACTCTATAGCATTACCTTATTTCAGTTTACAACAGACTCGGAGAAACACTGACTTGGATTAGGGTTTTCTTTTTCTTTTTCATTTTATTTTATTCATTTTAGAAAGGAGAGAGAGAGGGAGAGAGAGAGTCGGGGGGGGAGAGAGAGACAGAGAGACAGAAAGAGAGAAGGGGGAGGAGCAGGAAGCATCAACTCCCATATGTGCCTTGACCAGGCAAGCCCAGGGTTTTGAACCGGCGACCTCAGCATTTCCAGGTCGACACTTTATCCACTGCGCCACCACAGGTCAGGCGGTTTTCTTAAGTAAGCTAAATTTTATAAGGAATGCTACCAGAAAGACAATGCAGCTCAACTGACCCGAGGATGGCTACTAATCTTCCATCGCAATATTACATGATATTATTACAGCAAGATGAAAACAGTCACAGACAAACCTCAGATAACTGAATTCTGTTCATTTTGAATCTGTGAATTACTAAGAAACTTGGCTGACCTGTACTTTGACATTGCACACAGAGAATTTGATTTCCAGAGAAAATTAATAAAACAGCGAACCATTAAATAGCTCTTCCAAGTTTTTAAGTCTTTAACATATAACATCAGAATTGACAATGAGGCTGTAGCTGCTTCCCTCTTTGGGATCATGACCTGTGAGTTTTAGTCACTCTCAGTAGGACGCCTGATGAGTCAGAAATGAATGACTTGGCCGTGACTCAGGTAAGAACACTCCAGGTGATGTTCCAGGTATTGACTCTATTGTCATACCTTGCGCAAGGATTCCACAGGTTCCAGTTTAAGATTTTTCTTTTTTAATGCAGAGTCCTGCCTTTAAGAACAGAGCTGGAGAATCTTAATTCACCACTTCTTTTCTCTCACCATGTCTAGATCTTTAAGATAAAAATGTCTCTACATTATAAGAGTAGCAGGATGTTCACATGGAATGGTCAGTTCAGACCACGAGACTACAGAAATCTGATACCAAAGAGAGTTTTGAAATAGACCACCCTAAAGAAATTTTTCAGTAGCTATCTGAAAACTGGTACGAAGGCTCTTAAAAACCTTCACCACATTGAGCGTATAAGGAAGCAAATGGTTGAAAAAGGAAAAGAATTTGTGACAAAATTTGCTTGCACAAAATTGCGCTGCGGTTCTCCCTCCTGCCCCCTAGGGAGCGTTTTGGGAGGTCCTTCTCCCTGTGTATCAAGTGAGGAAAGACAGCAACGGCCTGGCACCTGAACCCCACCTGGAAACCCTAAAGCCAGAGCAGGACTGACATCAGATCCAGCAGTGGGATAGAGAGAGTGGGAGGGTGGGGTGGGGGCTGCTGCGGGGCCCGATCTCCAGAGTATGTCAGAGAAAAAGATGCTGGAGCATTTTATTTATTTATTTTTTTTGTATTTTTCTGAAGCTAGAAAGGGGGAGAGACAGTCAGACAGACTCCCACATGCGCCAGACCAGGATCCACCTGGCACGCCCACCAGGGGGTGACACTCTGCCCACCAGGGGGAGATGCTCTGCCCCTCCGTGGGGTCGCTCTGCTGAGACCAGAGCCACTCTAGCGCCTGGGGCAGAGGCCGAGGAGCCATCCCCAGCGCCTGGGCCATCTTTGCTCCAATGGAGCCTTGGCTGTGGGAGGGGAAGAGAAAGACAGAAAGGAAGAAGAGGGGGTGGGGTGGAGAAGCAGATGGGCACTTCTCCTGTGTGCCCTGGCCGGGAATCGAACCAGGGACTTCTGCACGCCAGGCCAACGCTCTACCACTGTGCCAACCAGCCAGGGCTATGCTGGAGCATTTTTAAGACCACTGTGGCCCTCCCAGTAGAAAGCTAGCCCGAAACAATTTTAAGTCCCGCCCCAGGACCTGATGCAGGGATGAAGGGTGGCAGAAGAAAAGAGTCTATGAGGAGCAAACCTCCTAAAGTCCAGAGACCTGGCCCAGCCGTGGGAAACACTTCTCCCACATCGCGGGAAAAGTAGCCAGATGTTCCCAGGGGCTGCCTCCAAGGAACCCAAGAAAACTCCCAGGAGAAATCATGTCAGTTTTAAGCAGCCGGCAGGCCTAGAATCGCAAAGCCATCACCCAAATGTAAAAGAAAAACGTCCCTGCAGTGCCATGCCAAGCCAGAGTGAAGCCCGAGGCCACAAGAAAGATCTGTGCCCCCTACTTTTCAAAATGTTCTCCCACATGTCGAACCAAGGGGAAAAGTGAAGAAAAGCTCTACAATTGAAAACCATGATTACATATGAGGTCCTGGGTTGCACAATCTGTTCCCACACCATTGTAAACCCTCATAAACACACCCATCAACAGACACGATGACCTGGTGGCCCTTGCACTGATTAGAAACACTGTTCCCATTGCACAATAACTCAAGGTCATGAAACAAAACAAACAAACAAAAAAACAACAACAGCTGTCTTTATTTACATTTTTTGGTATGTTGTTCATCCTGGAGTTTTTGCATAAGACGTTTAAAAATATCGCATGAATATTTATCTTGACTACTGATGAGCCCCTTTAAGTTTTGCACCTGAGTGAAGGGTCTTCCTGCCAGCCCTGCTTTCCAGCTCTGTCTTTCCTTCTTTTTTCACCCCCTTCAACCTTGGGGACCCCAAAAACCTTGGTTAGCAAGAAGGGGTGGGAGCGGAGGTGAAGAGGCCTTCCCTCCACAGATGCTCTGCGCTGGAAGAGGGAGGGAGGCCAAGGTAAAGATGAGTTCTCCGATTACACTCCTGTAAGATCTGCTTGTTTGATGCAGTGGTCATATGAAGCGACACACCAGCTTCAAAACACTCACACAAATGCTGGCAGTTGGGACTTTGACTGGAGACAGACAGACAGAGAAACCTCCAACATGATAAAGTAAAAGAACTTGGGATTTGAGGTCAAAGATTTGTGATTTTGGGACAATGCCCTGGTCCTCGGTGTCTCATCTGTAAATTCAGTGAATATTATTGAATACTTTCCAATGCTCAGAAGACATGATGAGATCTTTTGGAGGAGACATAGGCAAAGAGCTGACTGTCCTATGTCAATAAGCCTCATGGTAGAGATATGTGCAGGATGTTACCACAGTGGGGCCCAGAGGGACAGCGATGGCACCAGCCTTAGGAAGGTGAAAGCGAGGGGAGCTGGGGAGGAATAATGGAGCTCAGTCATGAGAGGCTGCGGGGAAAGAACGCCTTGGCCAGAGGGAACGGCATGTGTAAAAGCACAGACTCATAGAAGCAGACAGTTGGGTGCCGGTTCCCAGAGGCTGGATGGAGGGGGAAACGGGGAGAGGGTGAGCCAGGGGTACAGAGTTCCAGTGATGGAAGATGAATGAGTTCTGCAGATGTAACAACGTACAGCAATGTGACCCTAGTTAAAAATAGTTGTTGGGGACCGAAAGCCAACAGGGTCTTTGCAGTCCAGATTTTTGGGGGACAGAGGTGTGGGGAACTGGCAGTAAGCTGACAGTCTGCCCAATCCCCCACCTCACTTGCTTAGTGAAGTTGCTAAAGGCTTTTTTCCACATCTTTATGTTAGCTGGATTGTTTATACTCGTCCTACCCACCATATCCCTCGGAAAAACTTGAGGCAAGCTTCTTTTTATCCTTTGTTTTGTGAAGTTAAGATGTTATTTTTGGTGGGAGTTTTCTGCACTTGGTAGAATTCTTGGGATACCTTGAAAATGTGACTTTGCTTTAATGATCTCTTTGATTTGATAATGGCCTGAGTTTGCCCTATAAACAAAGCAGGTTGGAGGATGGAGGGTTGCTTTTTGCAACCTATCTCTTGCGTTGCAAAGAGATCTCCCGAGTCCATCCTTTTCCTCCTTAAGCTTACTTTCTTAATTCCGTGCTGTTCCCACTCAGGACCTGGGATTACTAGCTGCGCTGGTTCGCAGCAAATAGTGTATTGTGTGCTTGAAATTTGGTAAGAGGGGAGATCTTAAGTGTTCTCACAACAACAAAAAGAACAAGAAAATGGTAATTGTGAGGTGATAGATAACTTAATTAGCTTGATGGTGGCAATTATTTCACAATGTATACATATATTAAAACATTAAGTTGCATACCTTAAATGTATACAATTTTTATTCATCAATTATACCTCAAGAAAGATGACGTGGGGAGGGAAGCATGAAGGAGAGCCATAGCAACTCCACTGGTTTAATGTACAAATTCAGTGAAACACTCTATTTAAATCTTGTATATGCAGAAAAGTGCTTGAGGATATGTTATCCTCCTCAGCCTGTGGTACTTATAAATTTGTTGGCCAACACCCAGGCTGCTAGGACATTGGTCCCGGTTACACTATGCACACTAGGATGTGCCTTTCATATTGTAGCTTTTGGGAATGGTGGCCTCTGAAATTTTGCAGCCAAAGACAGTGGTTCTGCTGAGACTTCTTTCAAGGATAATCAATAAGTCTTATAAGCTTCCCATGTCTTAAAATACATGGTGAAATACAGAGGCTTAGATGTCTCTTAGGAGAAGATCCTTAGAGTCCTCTTGATCCTTAGTCTTCCCAGCAAAAAACAAACAAACAGACACATATGCCCTGTGGGTGAGAAACTCTAATTGACATAAAGACTTTGGAACCTGCCCATTCTGACCACAGTCTGTTTGAGTACCTGTAAAACAGGCTGCCACAGCACGTGAGTGTGGCCTGCCCAGGGTGAGTGCCAAGCCAGAAGGCATGCTGATAAGGTCTGGAATGTCTGACATTGTTTTTATCTGATCTCTTGCCAACCAAATACAACTGTCCAGAAATGAGACAGGGCAGGCCTAAGAAAAACCTCCAGTCCACTTTCTGGGACAGCACTGTAGAATCTTGCTTTAGAAGGAAATGATTGATCTTCCTTGGTTAATCATGTTAGCCCCCACAGTGACATCTTACATAAAATTTTTAAGTAGTGACTAGTAAAACTATAGAAACAGAAAGTTCTTCCAATGTAAAGTAAAAACATCTTAAAGTAAACAAAATATGCCTGACCAGGCAGTGGCGCAGTGGATAGAGCGTCAGACTGGGATGCCGAGGACCCAGGTTCGAGACCCCAAGATCGCCAGCTTGAGCGTGGGCTCATCTGGTTTGAGCAAAGCTCACCAGCTTGGACCCAAGGTCGCTGGCTCGAGCAAGGGGTTACTTGGTCTGCTGAAGGCCCACGGTCAAGGCACATATGAGAAAGCAATCAATGAACAACTAAGGAGTCGCAATGCCCAATGAAAAACTAATGATTGATGCTTCTCATCTCTCCGTTCCTGTCTGTCCCTGTCTATTCCTGTCTCTGACTCTTTCTCTGGCTCTGTTAAAAAAAAATGTTAAAGTCCACCATGATTATAATTGGATAAAAATGAATATTTACCTGGTTAAGGTCTACAGGGAATGTGAAACAAAAAATGATTTTATCAGGATGCTAATGAGTATGAGTTTCTTTAGGAGGTGATGAAAATGTTCTGAAATTAGATTGTGGTGATAGTTGCATGACTCTGAATATATTAAAAACCACTGAACTGTAATTTTTAAATGGGTGAATTTTATGGTAAGGAGATTACATTTCAGCAAAGCTTTTATTTTATTTTTTTCAAAACTATCTGCATACAAAAACAACTTTATCAGGGTAGTAAGATTATGGGTCTTCATCTGCCACACACACCCCCAAATTTAGCCAAATAAAAAGTGGTTTCTTTGGACCTCAGATGCAGAGGGAGGGGTGGAGTGTGGAAAGAGTCCGAGGCAATGCTAACAGGAATGACACATAAATAAGAAAGAGCAAGTCACTTCTCTTTTCTCCAGGTTTCCAGCCTACTTCTAGCGTCTCTTGTTGGCCAAGCCTAACAGGAAGCCAGCCAACACGGGAGCAATTTGGTCTGCGAAGTCCCAGGTCCAGCATCACAGAGCAGAGGAGAGAAGAGTGGATTTTGAGCTAACGGACAAAAACTTAAAAATCAGTACAAATGCTCTTCAGCAAAAGAAGGGAGGACTTTGGGGGGGAAATCACAGAATCAATAAATCTGGGCTTTAATGGAAAGCCCAGAAATGGATAAAATTAATTTAAAGTTGGTAAATAACAACTAATGGTAACTTAAACATAACTAGTTTCTTTGTGTTTCCAAAAGATAACTTAATACTATTTAAAAAGTTAAAAGGCAGAGGAGGATGGTTAAAGTATGCAAGATCTGTATTGTTTTAGGAGGATAGAAATACTAAATAATTTTGGACAGTGTCAAAATGATAGATGTTAACTATATATGTTTAACAGTGTGGTACTGGCATAAAGACAGACATACAGAGCAACACAATAGAAAAGAAAGCCCAGAAATAATTCCTCATGTATGTGGTCAAATGATTTTTGACAAGGTTGTAAAGACCATTTAATGGGGAAAGGACAGTCTTTTCAACAAATGATGCCAGGAAAACTAGGTATTCAGATGTGAAAGAGTGAAGTTAGATCCTTTCCTTACACTATTTACAAACATTAACTCAAAATGAATCACAGACCTAAACATCAATATAAACACTATAAAGCTCTTAGTAAAAAACAAAGGAGAAAAGCTTCTCGCTACTGAATTTAACAACAGTTCCTTGGACATGACGTGAAAAGCATTGGCAACAAAAGTAAAAATAGATTGAACTACATCAAGATTAAAAACTGTGCATCAAAGGATACAAACAACATAGTAGAAAGTCACCACACAAAATGGGAGAACGTATGTATAAACTATATTTGATAAAGGGTTAATATCTGGAATATATAAAAAAATTTACAACTCGGCCCTGGCCAGTTGGCTCAGCAGTAGAGCGTCGGCCTGGCGTGCGGGGGACCCGGGTTTGATTCCCGGCCAGGGCACATAGGAGAAGCGCCCATTTGCTTCTCCACCCCCACCCCCTCCTTCCTCTCTGTCTCTCTCTTCCCCTCCCGCAGCCAAGGCTCCATTGGAGCAAAAATGGCCCGGGCGCTGGGGATGGCTACTTGGCCTCTGCCCCAGGCGCTAGAGTGGCTCTGGTTGCGGCAGAGCGATGCCCCAGAGGGGCAGAGCATCGCCCCCTGGTGGGCGTGCCGGGTGGATCCCGGTCGGGCGCATGCGGGAGTCTGTCTGACTGTCTCTCCCCTTTCCAGCTTCAGAAAAATACAAAAAAAAAAAAAATTTACAACTCAAAACAGCAAAAAATCTAAACATGATTTAAAAATGGGCAAAGAACTTCAATAGACAGTTCTCCAAAGAAGACATACAGATGGCCGACAGATGAAAAGATGCTCAATGTCACTAATCATCAGAAAAATGCAAATTAAAACCACAGTGAGATGTGAAATATCACCTCACGTTCTTAAAGATTTTTTTATAAACAGTCTAATTTACCAATCTATTCTTTCTTTTCTAGCTTTATTGATGTATGATTGACAAATAAAAATTATATACATTTAAAGTATACAAGGTGATGTTTCCATATACATATACACTGTAAAATGGTTACCAAAAACAAGCCAATTAACATTCAATTAACATATCCTTCACCTTACATAGTTATATTTTGTGTGTGTGTGCATGTGTGTGTACAGTGAGAACACTTGAGACCTACTTTCTTAGCAAATAAGTATACAACACACGAAGCTATATATTAGCTCTTCAGAACTTGAATTCACCTTGTAACTAAAAGTTTGTAACTTTTGAAAAATATCTCCCCTTTTCCCATCTATTGTTTTATGGCTAGAAAGGTTTGTGTTCCAGGAACCTCTGCTTACCAGTAAGTCACAAAGACATTCTCCTACCTTTTCTTTCCTTTTTTTTTTTTTGGTATATTTTTCCAAAGTGAGAAGGGGGGGGCGCCAGGCAGACAGGCTCCTGCATGCACCTGACCGGGATCCACCTGACATGCCCACCAGGGGGCGATGCTCTGCCCATCTGGGGCATTGCTCCATTGTGGCCGGAGCCATTCTAGCGCCTGAGGTGGAGGCCATGGAGCCACCCTCAGCGCCCAGGCCAATTTTGCTCCAATGGTGCCTTGGCTGTGGGAGAGGAAGAGAGAGATAGAGAGAAAGGAGAGGGGGAATGGTGCAGAAGCAGATGGGCGCTTCTCCTGTGTGCCCTGGCCGGGAATCAAACCCAGGACTTCCACACACTGGGCCAATTCTCTACCGCCGAGCCAACCAGCCAGGGCCTCTCCTACCTTTTCTTTAAGATGCTTTATACTTTTAAATTCTATATTCAATCCAGAATTAATTCTTATAGATGAGATAGTTGAGATAATTGTTAAGGTACACTTTATTTATGAGATAGTTGTTAAGGTTCATTTTTTTTAATTTATTGATTTTTAGAGGGGGGGAGAGAGAGAGAGAGAGAGAGAGAGAGAGAGAGAGAGAGAGAGAGAGAAAGGGGAGGAGCAGGAAGCATCAACTCCCATATGTGCCTTGACCTGGCAAGCCCAAGGTTTCGAACCGGCAACCTCAGTGTTCCAGGTCGACGCTTTATCCCACTGCGCCACCACAGGTCAGGCCAGGTTCATTTTTTAAAATACACATTTATATCCAGTTCTACAAAATTTGTTGAAAAAATCTTCCTTGTCGTGTTGCTTTGGCATCTTTGTTGAAAATCAAATAATTATAAAACTGTGTGTATGTTCCCCAGATTTCTCTTCAGTTCTATTTGTTTATCCTTATACCGGTACTATGCTGCATTGATACTTTTATATTTATAGTAAATAGTGAAGTCAGGCAATGTTAGCCCTCCAACTTTGTTCTTCTTTTACAAAATTGCTTTAAATATTCTAAGCCCTTTTTGCTTCCATACAAATTTTTTAAAGCGACTTTCAATTAAAAGAAACAAAAGCCTACTGAGATTATGACTGAGATTGCGTTGAGGTGCACCTGGAGGAAAACGGCTATTTTAATAATACTGAATTGGCCAATCTATGTGTTTAGGAAAAACCCAGTCCTCATCCTGCGCTGTCTTGCCTTTACTCTCATGCTACCACATTCAAAACACTACTGACTCTAGACGTGTGGGTTTCTTCCCACACCAAGCAATTCTGTGACACCAGCTGGAAGTCCTACAATTTAACTCAATTCTGACACTATCTACCTGCAAACAGCATCAGATCCCACAGGTTAATGGCTCGGTCCCATGAGACTGTCCCCTCCCCCCAATTCAGATACCAATTGCAGTAGAAGGTGCTCAGGTTACCCACAACTTCTGTATCACGTTGCTATAATCAGAGGTTCCCATGATCTCTACCTTATCAGATTTGATTATTTGCTTAGTACAGCTCACAGAACTCAGGGGAACACACATTATGCCTGTTGATTGTGTATAAAGGATATGACAAAGTATGCAGATGAACAGCCGAATGAAGAGTTCCACAGAGCAAGGTTTTGGGAGGGCCCAGGTACAGGGGCATGGGGTTGGGTTGCATTGTGACAAGGTGCCGAGGAATTGCAAAAATTGTTAAACTTCGTATTTTAAAAGGAAAAGTCAGGCCCCCTTACCCCTCCTTTCTGAGGAAGAAAAAACAAGAAGAGTTTACAGGGACAATAATCAGCTAGTCATAGTTTAACTATTTCCTATAGTTCTCCGGAAGGATTGACACCACTTGCTAGACAGAGCAAAGAAGATAGAACCTATCTGAAAACCCCTTCCTCTTCTCCTTTCTTAAAAGCCTTTATGAAACAATGTTTAAGTACTTGAATTAAAAATTCCTACACTAATCCTGACTCTTCCTCCCATCCTGGAAGTCATAAGAATGATGTATTCCTCTAGACCAGGGGTCCCCAAACTACGGCCCGCGGGCCACATGCGGCCCCCTGAGGCCATTTATCCGGCCCCCGCTGCACTTTCGGAAGGGGCACCTCTTTCATTGGTGGTCAGTGACAGGAGCATAGTTCCCATTGAAATACTGGTCAGCTTGTTGATTTAAATTTACTTGTTCTTTATTTTAAATATTGTATTTGTTCCCATTTTGTTTTCTTACTTTAAAATAAGATATGTGCAGTGTGCATAAGGATTTGTTCATAGTTTTTTTATAGTCTGACCTTCCAATGGTCTGAGGGACAGTGAACTTGCCCTCTGTGTAAAAAGTTTGGGGACCCCTGCTCTAGACAAAGGGATCACGAGCTCCCCCCTTCCTTGCGTGAAAATCTGTATTCTGTAACTTTTTATATGTTCTCTAAATTATCATTTTTAAATTCTTTATATGTGCAAAACTTGTAAACTAAGCAAACGGGGACTAGCTTTAGACTTCCTAATAAGTTAACCCCAACACTCTTAGCAAAAGTAACTTCATTTAGCTTGTCTCCTTATCCTAAACTAAACATTTCCCACTCTTGTGGTGACAGGGATGGGTTATAAATCCTGTAAATCCTAGAAGGTCTGGGAATATCTTTGTCAGGTATGTAAAACATTCATCACTACTGTGTTATCTTATGGTCTTAGTGTGTAGGGATGTTTTTTTCCTTTTGATAGATCCTATAAAATCTATAGGATCTATAGTATAGATCAACATTGTAACAAGACAGCAAAAACTCAATAAGCTTGTTAGTAAATGACTTTTGTACCATGCTCCGCCTTCTTTCCCCCTCAACCAGTATGTGATCATGTCTATATAACCAGCCTCAGAGCTAAATTCTGGGCGTCACGATTTGGGTTTCATAATGCCTCGTGCATGTCTCCGGCTTAATAATAAAACTCCTCCTAAAATTCTCCTATAACCTACCTTGGTGTCTCTGTGGAACTCGCGAATTAAATTACATTACAACAGCATCACCCTTCCAGTACATCATTGTGTTCACCAACTGAACAGCTCTTTGAAACCCACACTATTGGCATTTTTATGGAGGCTGCATCACATAGGTTTGATAAACTCCATTTCCAGCTCCCTTCCCTGTCCAGAGAATGAGTGGGGCTGAACATTCCAAGCTTCTAATCAGGGCTTGACCTTCGGGCGACCAGCCCCCCAGCCAGGAGCCACCCGGGAGTTCACCCAGTCACCTCATGAGAACAAGAGACATTCCTACCACCCAGGAAATTCCAAGGGATTTAGGAGCCCTGTCAGGAACCCGGGTCAAAGACCAAATTCTAGAACAAAAAAGCTCCTAGTGCTCTTAACACTTAGAAAATTACAAGAGCTTTAGGAACTCTGGGCTAGGAACTGGGGTCAAAAACTAAATGTTAGAACACAGATTCTTCTAGCACCCCTATTTATAAGTGTTTCAGGAGCCCTGTGTCAGGAATTCGGGGCAAAGACATCTATTTCTCATTATTTCACACATGAATATGGTATGTTTCATCATTTTTAAAGATCTTATATAATTTCTCTCAGCAATGTTTTATAATTTTCAGTGTAGAAGTTTTACATATTATTTGTCAGATTTATTTATTTTTTAAAAACGATTTTTATTTGTTGACTTTAGAGAGAGAGAAAGGGGGAGTGAGAAGCATTAACTCATAGTAGTTGCTTTTCACATGTGCCTGGACCAAGCAAATTCAGAGTTTCAAATTGGCAACCTCAGCATTCCAGGTTAATGCTCTACCCACTGCACCACCACAGGTCAGGTCGTTCAATTTATTTCTAAGTACTTTATGTTTTGTAAAATTATTATAAATGGAGTGTTTTAAAATTTTTCATTTTTCCAACTATTTCTTATAGTATTAAGTGAATAACTGATTTTTGTATATGACTTTGTATCCTGGGACCATGCTAAATTCACTTATTAGTTTTAGTGGTTGCTTTCTAGAGTCCAGAGGATTTTCTTCATATTCAATCATATTATCTGTAAATAGGGACACAGACTCAACACTTGATTTTTTTTTTTTTTTTTTCATTTTTCTGAAGCTGGAAACAGGGAGAAACAGTCAGACAGACTCCCGCATGCGCCCGACCGGGATCCACCCGGCACGCCCACCAGGGGCGACGCTCTGCCCACCAGGGGGCGATGCTCTGCCCATCCTGGGCGTCGCCATGTTGCGACCAGAGCCACTCTAGCGCCTGAGGCAGAGGCCACAGAGCCATCCCCAGCGCCCGGGCCATCTTTGCTCCAATGGAGCCTTGGCTGCGGGAGGGGAAGAGAGAGACAGAGAGGAAAGCGCCGCGGAGGGGTGGAGAAGCAAATGGGCGCTTCTCCTGTGTGCCCTGGCCGGAAATCGAACCCGGGTCCTCCGCACGCTAGGCCGACGCTCTACCGCTGAGCCAACCGGCCTGGGCCAACACTTGATATTTTATCAATATTCCAATCTATCCTAAATTTATATCTCTATTGTGGCCAAATTTGAAAATAGGCATTAGAGACATTAAATGTACAAAATAACAGTAGTAGAAGTTATGTCTGTAAAATTTGGGTACTATTAAAGATGAGCTCTTTAACAGTCTACTATATACAAGGTTCTCCCAGGACAATGGCATTCAAGCAAACAAAAATAAAGTCTAAGACTCTCATTATTGTTCAGGTTACATAAAAGCCTAGCACAGCCCTGGCCAGTTGGCTCAGTGGTAGAGCGTCGGCCTGGCGTGCAGGAGTCCCAGGTTCGATTCCCGGCCAGGGCACACAGGAGAGGCGCCCATCTGCTTCTCCACCTCTCCCCCTCTCCTTCTTTTCTGTCTCTCTCTTCCCCTCTCGCAGCCAAGGTTCCACTGGAGCAGTGATTGCCCGGGCGCTGAGGATGGCTCGGTGGCCTCTGCCTCAGGCGCTGGAATGGCTCTGATTGTGGCAGAGCTACGCCCCAAGATGGGCAGAGCCCTGGTGGGCGTGCCAGATGGATCCCGGTCGGGCAGATGCGGGAGTCTGTCTGACTGCCTCCCCATTTACAACTTCAGAGAAAAAAAAAAAAAAAGCCTAGCACAGTGTCTGGCACTTGATGAGTATGCAATAAATATTTGCTGAATGAATGAAGAAATGAAAAATGAGACACCACAAAAATATCTTAAGAATGAGAAGATACCACTAAGGTTTTGCTGCAAATGTTTGTAATAAAAAATACATACTTCAAATAATACTAAGAATTTAAGATATGAGAAAATTTCTAGCTGATAACACAGAGCTACATTATAGGGTCTTATTAAAACCTGAGCAAGACACAACAAAATTCTTGTCTTATTAGGCTCTTATTACTTATAAATCATGATACAAAAGGTTTAATTCCAAAATATCAGAAAACAAAAGGCATTATCAAAATAGAATTATCAGGAATAGATCCTTGGCAGATAATATATATATATATATATATATATATATATATTTATTTATTTATATATTTTCTATTCAGTGAGAGGGGTGAGGCAGAGAGTAGACTCCTGCATGCACCCTGACTGGGATGCACCTGACAAGCCCACTAGGGGGCGATGCTCTGCCCATCTGGGCAGCAACGGAGCTCCACCTGAGGTGGAAGGCATGGAGCCATCCACAGAGCCCAGGGCCAACTCCATCTAACTTGCTTTAATTGAGCACTGGCTGAGGGGGGTGGGCAAGGAGAAATAACAGGGAGGAGAAGGGTAGAGAAGCAGATGGGTGCCTCTTCGGGGACATCTGCATGCAGGGCCGACACTCTACCACTGAGCCAACTGGCCAGAGCCAAATTAATGCTATATTAATAGTAATAGATGCCTAATGAGTTTTCAATTGCCTGAAAAAAACATTTCCTTGGAAACTTATCACAGTGTTTCATTACCGTAAGTATGTATTACTTTTATATAATAAAAGAAAAATTTCCTCCAACATTTTTTTAAATCTCAAATGTACAGAAAAGTTAAAAACAATATTACAAACATACTACTTCAAGATGAATCCTTCATCCAGATTCTCAAATTGTTAATATTTTGTCACCTTTTCTTTTTCTTCCTGCAATTTTTCTATTTAAAATTTCAAACACGATGACATTTCAGCCCTAAACACTTCATCACCATCTTATAAAAACAAGGATATTAATCAACATTAATTTACCATTATCACTTAATATACAGCCCATATGTAAATTTTCCCAATTGTCCCCAAAATGCCTCCTATAGTTTATTTTCTTATCTAGGATTCAGTTATGGTTCATGTTTTGCATTTGGTTGTTAGGTCTCTTTAATTCCTTTTAATTAATCTAGAATAGCCCCCTTGACTTTCTGCTCTTGACTTTTTGCCTTTTGTGATATTGAATTTTTTTGAGTTAGAGTTAGTTGTCTTATATAATGCCCCACATTCTGGATTCGATTGTTTCCACATGGTGACATTCAGGTTAAACACCATTTGGCACAAATGCCAAATAGATGATGCCTTCCTGTCAGGGCTTACATAACGTTGAATTGTCACCTGTTGGTGATGCTAAGTATAAGAGTTTGGTTAATTTAGTGACTGTCAGATCTCTCCATTGTAAATGTATACTTCTCCATTTATAATTAATAAGATATTTGTGAGGCGGTATTTTAAAGCATGAGGCTGTCCTGTTCCCCAACACTGTTTTACTCAATAATAGTTTTAGCAACAACTGATGGTCCTGACCTGAAGCAATGATTACTTTGACAGTTGCAAAATGATGATTTTATAACTCTGTCATGCCCTTGCTCTTGAGTGCACCAAGATGCATCCCGTACAAGTTCAATTTATATATTTCCTGCCCCAGATCTGGAATCAACCATTTCTCAAAGGAGCCCTTGTTACTTTTAGTGGAAAATGACATTTTTAAAATTAAAATCCAGCCATCAGGTATACTTATTGCTACTCCTAGGCACCTCTTCCACTGGGCAGAGCTAAGACTTTATCTATATCTATACATAGTATATATATTATATAAGTGTATATACACATATGCATATATATATACTTACTTGGTCTATGCATTTATACTTACATAGTAAATATTTCTAATTCTATCACCCCTTCTCTATATATTAACTAGCATACATTCTTCTTAAAGTTATATAATGTCTATGTAAATGTGCATGTATATATTTTCACCTAAATCCCACATTAATACTGCTACTTCCAATTCAAATCCAACATCACAGGGTTCTTCTTCAACTTCTGTGTTCTGTACAGGTTTTTTACTTTTTCCACATAAGAACCCAGATTCCCAACATCAATATATGTACTCATTTGCTCTAACTCACAATAAATACAAATTGTTTCAGAATTACGAAACCAGTATCACTACCAACAATAAACCTCCTAAGTAAAATTAAAAGATTTGCTTGCAGTTCATTTTGTCCTTAGGATATATTCTGGTCAGTACTTAGAAGCAGAAGCACTAGGAAATGTACATAATAAGGAATGTATCAAAGGGATTTGATCTTATGCAATGTGGAGCTGGTTGCACAGTCTAGATGAGGCTGGGTGTCCACTGCCAGAATCTAAAACCCTCAGGGCAGAGAGTCGGCAAGAAAAGGTGGAGGTTACCTGGGACAGGCAAGGATAAAGTGTGACCTGTGAGGTGGAGCTGGAATGCAAGGGACTGCACTATAAGCCAGACTCTCACTACCTCAGGCTGTCATCACAATTGCAGTGACAGGGTCCTGCAGGAGAAGCCACCCCCATAAAGGGGTATCCCCTCAAAATGGTAGCAGTTACCGTCATTTCTGGTATACAGAAGAGAGCTGTTGTCCCAAGAGTTACCCTCACAAATGCATTTGTGGAAGAGGAATCTGGGAAACAGTTTCAGTGTTGCTAATTTGACACAGGTAAATCTATGATGGTCTGCAGTCAGAAAATTACATTCCAAAGCCACTTGAATTATTTTCTCTGTGTTTGTTACGGTATCAATTTGATATACAATTAAGTTCATTTTATTAAATTTTACTTTTTTTCATTTATTTACATGAGTCCTAGAGTAGACTATCTTTATTTATTTATTTATTTATTTATTTTTATTTCTTTGTATTTTTCTGAAGTGAGAAGGAGGGAAGCAGAAAGACAGACTCCCGCATGTGCCGGACCGGAATCCACTTGGCATGCCGACTAGGAAGTGATGCTCTTCCTATCTGGAGTGTTGCTTCACTGCAACGGGAGCCATTCTAGCGCCTGAGGCAGAGGCCATAGAGCCATCCTCAACACCTGGGGCCAACGTTGCTCCAATGGAGCCTGGGCTGTGGGAAGGGAAGAGAGAGAGAGAGAGAGAAAGGAGAGGGGGAAGAGTGGAAAAGCAGATGGGCACTTATCCTGTGTGCCCTGACCGGGAATCGAACCTCAGACTTTAACATGCCGAGCTGATGCTCTACCACTGAGCAAACAAGCCAAGGCTGAGTAGACTATCTTAAAATATATAACAGGGGGTGGAGAGAGGTAGAAGAGGGTAAAGAGAGAATAAATGGTGATGGAAGGAGACTTGACTTGGGGTGGTGATCACACTATACAATATACAGATGGTGTTTTACAGAACTGCACACATGAAACCTATATAATTTTATTAATCAATGTTACCCCAATAAAGTCAATAAAAAAATATATACTCAGAAAATTCTCCATCCCACCTTATTCCCTCCACCTCATTCCTACCCATTTTTTATCAGATACAAGTTTCCCCTTGTTTCTTACAAAAAGGTAGCACACTGTATATAGTCTACCATACCTCACAATGAAAGCAAACTTAAAAAAAATTTTAACACCCAAAATTATAAAATCCAAGAAGTATATTTCAAAGAATTCTGTATCTTACTAACACACTGAAGTATAATATAAGCAAGAAGTTATAAGATGAAATAATATACTGATATAACTATCTTTTGGTAAATGTTAGAAATATATCTAACAAATTTCATGAATCTAAAAGCAAGGCCTTCCTTCAAGAATTAAAAAGTATGGGAAATGTGAGTTCAGTAGAGATGACAATGATGCTGAAAAGACTAAAAATCTAGACTTGATGTAGCAGGATTTCATTAAACACACACACACACACACACACACACACACAGAGTTTTGGCCTTGACCAGTGAGTTGGCTCAATGGTAGAGCATAGACCTGGCATCTGGATATTCCAGGTTCAATTCCTGGTCAGGACACAGGAGAAACAACCATCTACTTCTCCACCCCTCCCCCTCCCCCTTTTCTCTCTTTTTCTCTCTTCCCCTCCCACAGCCATGGCTCGATTGGTTCAAGTGCATCTGTCCTGGGCACTGAAGATGGTTCCATGGAGCCTCTGCCTCAAGTGCTAAAAATAGCTTGATTGCAACCATAGCCCAAGATGGGCAAAGCATTGGCCCCAGATGGTTGTTGCTAAATAGATCCCAGTCAGGGTGCATGCAGGAGTCTGTCTCTCTTCTCCCCTCCTCTCACTTGGAAAAGGAAAAAGAAAAGTTTTTGTTGGCTGCAAGTTTCATACATACCAATAATCGGGTGGGGGATTGCTTATATGGTTTTTTATTATATTAACAAAAGCATGATTCCTAGGTCACTGCAATCACAAATTTTATTCATTGTTGGTTGGACCAAAATGTGGAACAGTGTTCAATTCATGGGACCACATTTTAAGAAGAACCCTGAAAAGAGTACACAGAAAGAAGAGAGAATGCTTTGAGGTGATAACTAAAGGAAGGACTTCCTTTAACTATTTGAAAGGAATTACATAGAATAAGCTCATCCCATGTTACTCCAGAAGGCAAAATTCAGACCAGAATCATATCATAAGAAGAGGATTTCAATTCAACCTCAGAAAAAAAAAATTACAGTCCCATGTACAGCATGAGTGAAGATCCCATCACTAAAGGATTTAGACAGAGTCTGAAATTCCACAAAGGAGATTCCATGTGTCTCTCAGCAGGAAGGTTGTGCTGAATCAACTCTATGATTCAATTTTGTATTCACACCTAAATAACTTCTGAGAGTAGCCATCTATTAAATAATACAAGATGTGTTATTTGTAATGATGACCTTGATTCATAAATAAAATATTGAATTGTTATTATCTATACATCATTAACTGTGGTTGGAGCTGTGGACACTTCCGAGAGTCTGTTTGCTTTCTAGTCATTGACTATATTAATGTGGGATCAGATCTGGCTGGGTAGGTCTGGCTGAAGGGTAGAATTACCCCATGTCTGTTAGAATGCAGGTTTCAACATAGAAACACCAGCTGGAAATAGACTCATCTCCAGGGAAGAGAGGGTCAGACATATCAGCAAGACGTCTCAGCAGTGTCTCAGTCATAGGCTGGAGCAATGTTCTGAACATGGCTTCTCACCTAGATTGGTTTTCCAGCTTCCTGTGAATACGTGAGTGCCTTAGGGGAAAAGGGCATGGTGAGCAGACCTAAAAGAACTGTGACTAAAATGCCTGTTAAGACTTTGGTACCCACAGAACAGAACACAGTTCAACACCAAGGGAGGCGCCCTTTCTCTTTCTGCTCAGAACACAGACTGGCTTGTTTCTAAGGTCACAGTGCCACAGGTTTCAGCACCTCCACTGTGCCCACGGCAGCACTGCGATTGGGGAGGGAGTGTCCCGGAGGAGACAAAGTGCATCCCATGGTCAAGGACCTGCATTTACTTCTGCACGCAGTGGGGCTTCAGAAGCTAAAGAGAGAAAGTAAGGTGTTCTTCATTAGCATACATAGATGTCTTGGTGATTTCCAGTAATAAAAGGGGGCGTACTTGAGTGTAGAATCCCTTCTGGAGAAGGTAACAAGAAGTAGCCATTTCTGCAGAGTAACCAGTTTATTATTCTATACATGACGTGTCTGTAAATTAAACATACCTGTAAACTCTTGAACATTTCTCCCATTGAGAGAGAGGATCTAAATCCACTCTCCCTGAATGGGGGCTGGACTTTGTGACTTATCTGTGCCCAGTAAAATGCAGCGGAAGTGATGATGTGTGACTTTGGAGACCAGGTCATAAAATGCAATACAGCTTTCACCTTGCTTACAGGAACACCACCAGCATTTGGAGCCCTTAGCCATCTTGCAGGAAGTCTGACTACCCTCACGCCATGAAGAAGCTTAAGCCACATGAAGAGACTACGTTTAGGTATTCTAGCTCAGTGGTCCCCAACCTTTTTTGGGCCACAGACCGGTTTAATGTCAGAAAATATTTTCACGGACTAGCCTTTAGGGTGGGACAGATAAATGTATCACATGACCGAGACAAGCGTCAAGAGTGAATCTTAGCCAGATGTAACAGAGGGAATCTGGTCATTTTTAAAAAATAAAACATCGTTCAGACTTAAATATAAAAAAAACGGAAATAATGTAAGTTATTTATTCTTTCTCTGCGGACCGGTAACAAATGGCCCACGGACCGATACCGGTCCGCGGCCTGGGGATTGGGGACCACTGTTCTAGCTGACTCTCCCAGCTGAGGTCCCAGCTTCAACCACCAGCTAAGTGAGGAAATACCAGATGACTCCAGTTCCAACCCATTGCGACGCCCCCCACCCCGCCCCAGGCACTGAGCCTTCCCAGTTAAGCTCTCAGACATCCCAGAGCAGAGATAAGGCACTTCGTCTATGCTTTGTCTGAATTCTGATTAAAAAGGTAACTTTCTATTTTGTAAAGGGCAAAACTATAGTTTGGACTGAGCATTACTACCACTCTCATTTTATAGATTAAAACAACAACAACAACAACAGGGATTTGAGTTTACCTGCTTGGAGATTAGATAGCCAAAATGTGGTGTGTTGACACTGAAATCCTGATCTCTGGACTCCAAAGTTACTTCTTTCTTTATATTTTCCCACCGAGATATTCGGGGGCTTTAGAACGGCCTAGGGAAATCAAATAAGATATATCCAGAAATTGAAGACAAGATCAGAAAGTGTTGACTACATGAAAGCTAACAAGAAGCAATACAAAGTGGGTTGTATCAGCCACCCTGTAAAGAAATAACTGTGTAAGATATGATTTACAGATTGTTGCTGGTAAAGAAGGCCACCATTTAAAGTGGACCCAATGAAAAAATAATCTTAGGACTTTTAATGTTATGAGGCAGTGTTTTAATGATGCAATGTTTTCAGAGGCTGATTAGAAAAAAAAATAGAATAAGACAAAGAATTTTAAAACTGGCCAGTGGTGTTTCTGATTAAATCAAGGGGGAAAGCTATAGAACTGGCTGATGGTGCTAGTTTAGTCTGCTTAAAAGAATGTCCTTATAGGAAAGGGGGGTATTTTGAGCTATAGCTTGATGACATTGTCCCTTAGGATCATCTTCATTTTTTGTTTTTCCAAGCCATCTTTTGATTTAAATTCAGTTCCTCTGAATTTAGAAAAGAAAGTACAATGAAACTAATAGAGCCTACCATGCTCATTGGATAGGTTTGTATTTTGTATATTTTGATGCAGAGGGATATTAGTATTCTGATTGATTCATCAGCCTCACAAATGATACTCACTTTAGGAGTAAGGGTCAGCTCCGGGGCTCATGGTGACTCTATCAATATGCAGACATCTTGCCCCAGAGGTCAGTAGGACAGCTTTCTATCTCTTGAATCATCCTGAGTACAATAAGGAGGTCACTGGTGACTTCCCCATAAATGGGAAATACAAAAACGCATAGTTCACTCAGGGCTTATTATGACTTACGTTTAGGTTCCTTTGGTGATTAACTTCCCACCATCAGGACCCTGCAGTAACTTCCACTATGTTTGCAACTATTTTCCCTTCCTTAACCTGTTTTTCCCTCCCCGAATATTCCCTTTCTTTTAAAATAAATGTATTTTTAATAATGAATTGGGTTTCTTTCATTCCATTCTGTCTCTCAGAAGGAATTTACCTTCCCTCTTAATGGTTGTCGTGCACATGGCTTGCAGAGAATGCCTTGGAATGTTCTGTTTCTGAACGGCACAAAAGTATTTAAAATATTTTGAACGGTTTTCTTCAAAACAAATGATTCAAGTTTTGATGTCTCAGATGCCTAGAATGTTCTGTGCCTTGTGCAGGCCCTAGCGCACGGAAAGTGCTCCATCACGGACATCTGTGCAATTAATGAAGCTGAAAAACGAAAAATATTCTGAAAGGAAACCTTTTATTCCTCAGCGATGGGGTGGGGTGTGGGGTGGGGAAAGCACGACACCTTTTAGACTTCCATTCAAACCTACTTAAACAGGCCAAATCCTTTCATGGAAAGGATACAAGCATCCTTCTGATCGTTTTGGCTGTTCCTGCATGTATTTCGACCACATTCTACTCGGCTGTTTCAACCTCGGGGTTTCAAGTCTTATTTTTATGACGGAGCCGTTCATCGGGAAGTAACTAGAAGTAGTACGGGCTTTCCCCGTCCTCCTCCCACTAGGATTTCAACTTGGCCGCCGCCACCCGACTCCGCGGGCAGGTCCTCCCAGCGCCGGGCAGGCTGAGGACCGCGCAGGGAGCAACGTGTGAGCCCGACGCCATGGAAACGGTTGAGCGGAGGAAACCCGGGAGCGCCGCGGCACTCAGGACGCGAAGGAAGCCTCCCCAGGCTAGGGCGCGAGGGCGCTCCTCGGATGACGTCATGCACCCGGATGACGTCACGACCGTGACACGCGGGTGACGCCGTTGCCGCGGCGACTTCGAGTGGTCTCCGCCCCCTTCGCCCGCCCCCCGCCGCGCGTCCTTTTTTTTTTTTTTTTTTTTTAATTTTTTTTTTTTTCCTTCCCCCAATCCCCTCAGGCTCCGCTGTGCCGGGGGCCGCGGGCCGGTTCCTGTGGTGGCCTAGGCGCTCTCCTGCCGCCGCCGGCGCCGCCCCGGCCGTCCCTGCCTGCCGCCCCCCGCCGGCACCTCCGCCTCCCCCCCACTCTCCGCCTCCCTTCCCCCTCCCCGCCCAGCAGCGGTCGCTCGGGCCCCGGCGCTCGGTTATAAGATGGCGGCGCTGAGCGGCGGCGGCGGCGGCGCGGAGCAGGGCCAGGCTCTGTTCAACGGGGACATGGAGCCCGAGGCCGGCGCGGGCGCCGCGGCCTCTTCGGCGGCAGACCCTGCCATCCCCGAGGAGGTGAGTGGCGGCGGCGCTCCCTGCGCCGCTCCCGGCTCGGCCGGCCGGTGTTTATTTCGGGGAAGGAGGTGGCGCCGGGGGCTCTGGTGCTCTCCGCCAGGTTCTCTTCGCGCTCTGCGGGTGGGAGATGGGCATCCCCCCTTGTGCCTCTCGGTCCTGCAGCGGCTCGCTGCGTAAACACACACACGGGCCCGGGGGTTCCCCAGCCCGCAGCGCGGCGGGGGGATCCGGGCAACCGCGCTGGAGCGGGAAGCGATCAGCAGGGGGCGAGACTCGGGCTCGGTCCTAGAAGGTCACGGCTGGCGGAAGGTAGCCCGGCTCGCATCTCCGAGATGTTTTCGCTATTTCGGGGCGGTGGGGGGGCGGAGTGGAGGGAGGTGGCGGCATCCTAGTGGATGATCTGGGCTAGAAGCCGGGGCGGGAGCCCAGCCCGGGTGACCGTGGTGTCCGTGACCGTTGCATGGTCCTGGGGATGGTGGGACGCATCCTTCCCTCGCCACGCTCCCTGACTGTCCCCTGGTTCAGGCCGCCGTCCTTCCTCCCTTCCACTTTTTTTACTCGTTCGGGGATTCCTCTTCACCTGTTTTATACTCGGTGGTTGGTTTTGCTGTAGTCTTTACTTTTCCAGCCCCACTGTTTCCGCTCTCGGGCCCCCGCGTTCCTCTTGTTTGTCCATGCTCGGTCGGCGACTGGTCGCTCCCCACCCCCAGCCCATTCCCATCTGCAGGCCAGTGATGGGACCTGCCTGCTTCTGACCTCAACTTCTGCAGAAGACCGTCTCCTTGCACTTCTCTTACCCTTAGTCCTCTCGAGGCCCTCGACTTCGTTTCCCCTCTCTCTGACATTGTTATCCATTGTTATCTTCACCACTCCTCTTGGACGCTTTGGAGCTGCTCTCTGAAGCCTGAAGCTGTCAAGATTCCATCAGGTTTCACTTACACTACCGGCACTTTTTGGTTGGTCTTCCGTTGTCTGCTTACATCTCTTTATTTATTCCTGCCCATTTAAAAAAATGGGTTTGATTGCTTTCTGTTGTCCTTTTTTGTTCCAATGTTTTTTTTCTTTCACTTTTTGCTGTTTTTAGCCCTCGCGTCTCACAGCCTCTTTTTGCATTCATTATTCAGCCGCTTATCACTTTGTCACATTACTTGATTTACATTGTTTTTCGTGACAAAATTTTTTATTACATTTAGAATTTAGCACTTTATTACATAAAATAATAATATACTTTATTATTCTTTACAGGTAATGGGGTGTTATACGGTGTGACAGTCGTGCTTTACAATTATTGATTAGATAACATGACTTAGTCTGTTTACTTTGCTCAGAGTTCTCTTTCCTTCCTTCCACTTACATTTTGTTTCCCAGTTCTCACAACGTCTCATTCTTTCTTCTGTCTATGCAGTTCTTTTTCGAGCTCCATCTTTCCTTTGGAAATTCATCTGCTGTGCTTGCTCTGTTCAGTATCAATTTGTTCACAATATTTGTTTTTCATCCTCTTACACCACCTCCGCCTGTGCCCGTGACGCGTTCTGTACCATCATTTGATGAACTGGGAATTTTCTCATATTTTTAATTCTTTAACAAAATTACACCGTTTTTCACTTTAGAGGGTGTATTTTTGCTCCGATTGGTTTCCTCTAGTTTGTTCATTTTTCCCAGCTTCTTGGATTCTAAGAATTGAGCTCTTTCCTTCTTCCATTTCCTACTTTATTCTGTTTTTCTTGTTCCCAGTTGCCATTCATTCTGCCTTGTTTCCTGGCTTTTGGTCCTTAACTTGCTGAAGCTTCCTCTTGTCTTCCCCACACCTCCACATTCCTTCTTATTTATAAACAGCTTTGTTCCGTTGACATGGAAATTTATTTTTAGGATACATTGTTTTTAATGGATAAATACTAGGGGTCACATCTGCTGTCTATTTTTTCCATGAATTGGATATGCCTTTGTCTTACCAGGCACAGGTGCCTCTAGCTTACTATACTGTGTAGTGCATGTAAGGTTTTGCTGAATTGTATCTAGAAGAATAAATTAGTGGGTATAGGTTATGAAATTGTGATTTTCTTATTATAACATTTTTTATGTTAAGAATTTTGTTTCAGAGCTATTAGAACAGTTTGCAGTGATACAGAGAAGGCTTTTGTAAAGTAGAATCTGTCTTATTGGAAAGGGCCAGGTGGTTTGAACTCTAAACCCTCTGAAGATTCTGATTCGGATGAGCTAGGGCCATGAGTTTCTGCATTTGACACACTTCCTGGGTAATTCTCATGGAGCAATGTTTGAGAACCTCCAGGCTAGATGAAGTCAAGTTTAAATTGCCAATAATTGGAAAGCATTTTGGTATCTCCTAAAACCATAAGGATACTTTTAACTAATTTTAGAAGTGTTGCCTATTTTCTCTTTCACCCAGGTTTTTGGGGTTTTTGTATTTTTCTGAAGCTGGAAATGGGGAGAGACAGTCAGACAGACTCCCGCGTCCCGCCTGACCGGGTGCACGCCCACCAGGGGGCAATGCTCTGCCCCTCCGGGGCATCGCTCTGCTGCGACCAGAGCCACTCTAGCGCCTGGGGCAGAGGCCAAGGAGCCATCCCCAGCGCCCGGGCCATCTTTGCTCCAATGGAGCCTTGGCTGCGGGAGGGGAGGAGAGAGACAGAGAGGAAGGAGGAGGTGGGGGGTGGAGAAGCAAATGGGCGCTTCTCCTATGTGCCCTGGCCAGGAATCGAACCCGGGTCCCCCGCACGCCAGGCTGATGCTCTACCGCTGAGCCAACTGGCCAGGGCCTGTTTCTGTTTTTATATTCAAATATTTTACATATAGAATGTAGATTTTAGCTTTTAAAATTATTTTGGGAATTGGACAAATTGCATGTCCTATAATTTTAAATATTACTATGTAGATGCTCAAAATAGAATATTCTGGGAAATGACAGAGCTTATTAAATATTTACCAAATGAATGTATACTTTTGGCATTAAACATTTCCTTCTGACCATTTATATTCCCCTGTTGTTACTTACTTGCTGTGACCATATGGTATAATATGGGACAGTATGACCATATGGTATAATAAATACGTTGAAAAGATGTGTTTTAACAGGGTATGGTTTTTATTAACTATTCTTGTACTGTGCAGCTGTAGAAGGGAGCATCTTACAATTACATTATAATTAAAATTGTATTGCTGATCATAGTTGTGTAATTATTATAATGCTTTGACTGAGCAGTATTCTGGGATGGAATCTCCTTTATAAAGAGATCCATCCACTGTATTAAAACACATTTTCATGAACCAGGCCAAACTAGGGTAGATTACATCATACTCTTAGTGGAAGTCCCACTAAGGTATGTGTTTCTGCAGCTCTGGTTACTGCTGTTAATACTTGTTTGGATATATTCAAAGGTGGACAGAACATGCCTGTTAGGCAAAATCTATAAAACAGCTGTGTGTCTTTGGTATGCCTAGTGTTCCCTTTCTGTATTCTTTGTCTCTCCTTACTTAATGAACTCCTTCCTTTTTAGACATTCACTGACCTCTTCTGATATTAGTCACTTGTTCATGCTGGTTATTAAAGTTATTAATTGTTAGAAAACAGATAAGAAAGGCCTGACCAGGCGGCACAGTGGATACAGCATTGGACTAGGACCCAGAGGACCCAGGGTCAAGACTCTGAGGTCACCAGCTTGAGTGCGGGCTCACCTAGTTTGAGCTAGGCTCACCAGCCTGAGCCCAGCAAGGGGTCACTTGGTCTGCTGTAGCCCCACCCCCCACCCCCCACCCCGTTAAGGCACATATGAGAAAGCAAAGAACAACTAAGGTGCCGCAACTGAATTGATGCTTCTCATCTGTCTCCCTTCCTCTGTGTGTGTGTGTGTGTGTCTCCTGTCAAAAAAAAAAAAAAAAAAAAAAGATAAGAAAGGAATGTTGATACTGGGTGCTTGAATCCCTGAATGTATGTAGTAAGCCTGAGAGCAAACTTGATTTAGTATTTGGATAATAGGCCAGGAAAATAATATTAAGATAGCAAGCTAGAGAAATCTGACATTTCTTAATTCCCTGTCCTGCTTTGGATGAAATAGGATCCTGTCATAACAACTAGAAACCTAAGTTCTATGGGGAAGAGAGGGAGAGAAGTAGGTTACATTGTTTATTTACTTTTTTCAGTATTTGCTAAGATGATGCTTATCTATCTTCTTTTTCTCTAGTCATAAAGTTGTTTTCCCCTTTAGAGTTGCAGAAGTGCATTTTGTGTCCTTTGACATCTTGATATTTAGCTGAGTACTGAGTACTTAGTGAACATTTTTTGTCATAATCCCCTTATTTTATGAAACCTAGTATGTTCTTATGCTTCCTATATTTCTGCCTCAAATTGTCATTAAAGTAAGCCTTTGTTGTCAGTAGCCCTTATTGAATTTTGTATTCCTCTGAAATTGAACTGTTTTAAGTCATTTACTCATTCTCTGTTTTACCTACATTACTCTGTAGAGTCAAGGATCTGCAGTAGTTACAGACCTGAATTCAAAAAAGGTTAGGCTGTTAAGGAGCTTTTCTGTTTTTTTTAGGTGAAGTACTGCTTTCATAGTCATAATTTTATATAGATAATGTTAATATTATAAAAACCAAAAAAAAAAATAGCCTCATTTGTTCCATTTCTTAAATGTTTGGTGGAGGAATTGACATATTCTGGGAGGTAGTTTTTATTTTTTAGTTTCTTTTGGCTGCCAACCTAATTTACTGTCATACATAATTAGCAGGGTAGTCAAAAGAAACTCTTAGTCTAACCTCCACCCTAACATTAAGCAATTATTTTTTTCTCCCCACTACCCTCTTGAGATTATTTTGGTTTCCATGTTTTCTCTTGGGCTTTAAAATACTATTGTTCTTGTTCCTTCTCATATAAAGACTACGCAGATAGAGAGGGAAGTTGATGCCCAGTAACATTACATTCTTTCTGGGTCCTGGCAAAGCCCTCGATGAGAACATAAATCGCTCTGAACTCAATTAACTTCATATATTCCAGAAGCTCTGGTCATGATTTTCACATAAGAATTAAAAAACAAAAAAATTAGGAAATATGTTCATAGAACATAAGGCTAGAATACCTAGCAGTACATGGTCATGTGACAGTTGGGAAGTTAGATAGTGTGCAGACTTCTGTCCGTGTTGTGAGGAGTGTTATTCCAATTGTATTTGGCTACCTTGTGAATTTTTAAACTGCACTTCCAGGAGAGATAATTATAACATTTTGGCAAGTCTGTTTTCAACTGTTCCAAAGTGTGTGTGTGTGTGTGTGTGTGTGTGTGTTGAGTTTTCATCTCACTGTAAAAGATGCTTTAATTGTGTTTTGTTTTTTTTTTACAGGGACAGAGAGAGAGAGTCAGAGAGAGGGATAGACAGGGACAGAGAGAGATGAGAAGCATCAATCATCAGTTTTTCGTTGCGACACCTTAGTGGTTCATTGATTGCTTTCTCATATGTGCCTTGACCGCAGGTCTTCAGCAGACGGAGTAATCCCTTGCTTGAGCCAGCGACCTTGGGGCCAGGCTGGTGAGCTTTGCTCAAACCAGATGAGCCTGCGCTCAAGCTGGCAACCTCGGGGTCTCGAACTTGGGTTTTCTCTGCATCCCAGTCCAACACTCGATGCACTGCGCCACCGCCTGGTCGGGCTAATTTTGTTTAAGTTGAGAAATACAGTACTTTTTTTTTTTTTTTTTCATTTTTCCGAAGCTGGAAACGGGGAGGCAGACAGACTCCCACATGCGCCCCACCGGGATCCACCCGGCATGCCCACCAGCGATGTTCTGCCCATCTGGGCGTAGCTCTGTTGCATCCAGAGCCATTCTAGAGCCTGAGGCAGAGGCCACAGAGCCATCCCCAGCGCCCGGGCCATCTTTGCTCCAATGGAGCCTTGGCTGCGGGAGGGGAAGAGAGAGACAGAGAGGAAGGAGAGGGGGAGGGGTGGAGAAGCAGATGGCGCTTCTCCTGTGTGCCCTGGCCGGGAGTCCAACCCGAGACTCCTGCACGCCAGGCCGACGCTCTACCACTGAGCCAACCAGCCAGGGACACACTACTTTTGTTTCATATTTTTTTGCACTAAATATATAACCTTTAATAACACCAGAAAAATTTGACTATTTTTTGAACAGCATAAATTAAATAAAATTTTAGGTTGCTTTGAGTTAGTCACTTTGAATATTTTGAAACCCTTTAAAGCAGGGCTAGTGATTGTTCCTCTCATGACCTAGGATTTTTAAACTGTATTTCCTACATTACAGCATTTCTTTTGCAAAGTAAATTTCTGTCCAGGCTTATCGATGTACTTTTAAAGTTGGAATTACTAGCTTTAGAGGTTCTAAATAGTTATTAGAACCTATATTTTTTTGTACTGTCAGCTTGGATCTAACCTCTTTCCTCTGTTTTAAAGTTTATATTCTCTGCTTAGAAATCTCTCCATAGTTTAGAGGAAACAAACAAACAAATATAAATTTAATAATCTTAAGTAGGTATGATTATTTTTAAAGAGGGATTAACATAATTTCTGGTAATATATGAAGTTAATTTAATTCCCATTCATTATTTTTTAAATGCTGTCTTTTTTATGAATACCAAACAATTATTGCCTTTATATCTTCTTTTTTTTTTTTTTGTATTTTTCCGAAGCTGGAAACAGGGAGGCAGACAGACTCCCACATGTGCCTGACTGGGATCCACCCGGCACGCCCACCAGGAGGCGATGCTCTGCCTATCTGAGCCGTTGCTCCGTTGCAACCAGAGCCATTCCAGTGCCTGAGGCAGAGGCCACAGAGCCATCCTCAGCGCCCGGGCCATCTTTGCTCCAATGGAGCCTCGGCTGCGGGAGGGGAAGAGAGAGACAGAGAGGAAGGAGGGCGGGGGTGGAGAAGTAGATGGGCACTTCTCCTGTGTTCCCTGGCCGGGAATTGAACCCGGGACTCCTGCACATCAGGCCGACGCTCTACCACTGAGCCAACCAGCCAGGGCCTATATCTTTTTTTACTATAAAAAGATAAAGTACTTTTGTTAATTATTTCTAAATAACTCAAAATTGCTATTTTACACATCATCTAACTGTATTTTCATGGGTATAGTGTCGGAGAACTTCAGATAGGAAAGAGATGGTTCAGTATAATCCTTACATTCCTGTTCTGTAACCACTGAGAGTGTTCATTCCTTCTTCATTTGCACATGCTTGCTTTTTACATTTAAAATATTCCACACGGCCCTGGCCGGTTGGCTCAGCAGTAGAGCGTCGGCCTGGCATGCGGGGGACCTGGGTTCGATTCCCGACCAGGGCACATAGGAGAAGCGCCCATTTGCTTCTCCACCTCCGCCCCCTCCTTCCTCTCTGTCTCTCTCTTCCCCTCCCGCAGCCAAGGCTCCATTGGAGCAAAGATGGCCCCGGCGCTGGGGATGGCTCCTTGGCCTCTGCCCCAGGCGCTAGAGTGGCTCTGGTTGCGGCAGAGCGACGCCCCAGAGGGGCAGAGCATCACCCCTGGTGGGCGTGCCGGGTGGATCCCGGTCGGGTGCATGTGGGAGTCTGTCTGACTGTCTCTCTCCGTTTCCAGCTTCAGAAAAATACAAAAAAAAAAAAAATATTCCACACATTCCTGCACGTGCCTATGCAGAGTAACAATAAATTACATGATCTCAAGTCAATTTTCTCTATACATGAGAATTTAGTTCAGTGGAACTTTTTATTAACTTTATTGCAGATGATTTTTCTTTTTTTTTTTTTCTTTCTTTCTGAAGCTGGAAACGGGGAGAGACAGACAGACTCCCACATGCGCCCGACCGGGATCCATCCGGCACGCCCACCAGGGGCCACGCTCTGCCCACCAGGGGGCGATGCTCTGCCCCTCCGGGGCGTCGCTCTGCCGCGACCAGAGCCAGAGCCACTCTAGCGCCTGGGGCAGAGGCCAAGGAGCCATCCCCAGCACCCGGGCCATCTTTGCTCCAATGGAGCCTTGGCTGCGGGAGGGGAAGAGAGAGACAGAGAGGAAGGAGGGGGTGGGGGTGGAGAAGCAAATGGGCGCTTCTCCTATGTGCCCTGGCCGGGAATCGAACCCGGGTCCCCCGCACGCCAGGCCGACGCTCTTCCGCTGAGCCAACCGGCCAGGGCCCAGATGATTTTTCTAATACCAGGTTTGGCACTTATTTAAGTCTCTGTGTAGAGCGGTACCCCTTATCTTAAGGGTATACATTCTTTGTGTGTGTGTGTGTGTGTGTGTGTGTGTGTGTGTGTGTGTCAGAGATAGGGAGAGTCAGAGAGAGAGAGAGACAGATAGGGACAGACAGGAAGGGAGAGAGATGAGAAACATCAATTCTTTGTTGCGGCTCCTTAGTTTATTGATTGATTTCTCATATGTGCCTTGACTGGGGGTCTACAGTAGACCTAGTAACCTCTCTTTTTTTATTTATTTATTCATTTTTAGAGAAGACAGAGAGAGGGAGAGAGAGAGACAGAGAGAGAGAGAAGGGGGGAGGAGCAGGAAGCATCAACTCCCATATGTGCCTTTACCAGGCAAGCCCAGGGTTTCGAACCGGCGACCTCAGCATTTCCAGGTCGACACTTTATCCACTGCGCCACCACAGGTCAGGCGACCTAGTAACCTCTTGCTCGAGCCAGCGACCTTGGGCTCAAGCTGGTGAGCCTAGCTCAAACCAGATGAGCCGCGCTCAAGCTGGCGACCTCGGGGTCTGGAACCTGGGTCCTCCACATCCCAGTGTGACGCTCTATCCACTGTGCCACTGCCTGGTCAGGCAGGGTATACATTCTAAGAAGACCCCATGGATGCCTGAAACTGCAGTACTGAACCCTATATACAGTATTTTTTCCCCATACATACATGTATCTTCACTTAAAGGAAGCACTTGACAGCTTCTCTTTGGCATTTCTGAATTCCCACCATCACTTCATTTGTGCTTTAGGCCCATAAATAAGTAGAATAAGGGTTTCTTGAACACAAGCGCTAGCATACCACACTAGTCAATCAATTAACCAAGACCACTAGTAAGGTACTGAGTTGGCAGGAGCAGAGTATATATAGCATTGGATGTGCTGAACAAAGGGCTGTTTCACATCCTGCCCTGGACAGAGCTGGATGGTGTGAAATTTCATTACTACCCAGAACAGCACTTACCTTAAAACTTATGAATGGTTTATTTCTGGAGTTTTCCATTTAATATTTTGGACTGCAGTTGACTGCGGGTAACTGAAACCGCAGATAAAGAGGGACAACGGTATGTGCTACTGTCTTAACATGTTAGAGAAGAAACATATGATCCATTGAATAGTTGCAGACAGTGTTTGATAAAATTCAGCATTCATTCATCATAAAACCCAAAGCAAATCAAATGTGATAAAAGGGTATCTATTTTTTTATTAAGTTTTATAATTACTGCTGATATATTGAAAGCAGTCCCTCTTAGATTGGGAGAGATAAGGTTGTCCATCAAAACTGCTTTTAGTAGAAGTTGTAGTAGAGGTCCTGACCTTCACTAAGTTAAGAAAAAGAAAATTTAAAAATTAAAGAATTTGGAAAGGAAGAAATAAAACTATCATCATTCACAGGCTATATGATTATGCATTTAGAAAATTTTAAAATATTTACAAATTATTATAAACAATGAGTTGCATAAGAAATTATATTCTAGCAGCAGATAGATAAAGAAAATCTAAAACAGTATACTTAACGGTAGAATAAATAATATGGGACACCCAGGACTAAGTTGAAAATATGGCCTAAGACTTCTCGAAGCCGTCTTGAATTATATAAGTACTAATAATTCAGGCAAAATACCATGTACATGGATTGACAGACGATATTGTAAATATTATTCTCCCCAAATGAATTTATATATTTAATATAATCCCAATCTAAACCTTGGTAAGGATTTTTTAGTTTTTGCTTTGTTTTGGTGAAACTTAAAATACTAATTCTGAAATTCTGTGAAAAATCAGTAAAGGGCTAGTGAAGCCAAGACTCCCAAACCAGACACTCTGGGAGGACTTACTTCACCAGTTATTAAGACTCATTACAAAGTATAGTAAGTAGTCAAGACACTGTCTTGAGTAGTCTAGTGATGGATGGAGCAGTGGAACAGAACAAAAGCTATACTTAAGGTTAGTTGATAAAGGATAGATACATGCTGGAAATGAGAGAAGAATGCCCTTGTACTCTGGTTGGGTAGCCCAGTTGGTTAAGAGCATCATCCTGATAAGCCAGGGTTGTGGGTCTGATCCCTGAGCATGAACAGGAATCAACCAATGAGTGCATAAATGAGTGGAACACCAAATCTCTCTCTCTAAATCAGCAAATGATTTTTTTTAAAAAAAAGAATGACATTTTCAATAAATGGTGTGCTGGAAAAATTAGCAAAAAGTAACCTGGACTTGAACCCCCCCACCATAGTCACAAATTCTGGGTAGATTAAATGTCTGAATATGAAATGCAATGATGATGAAGCTATGAAAAGATAATATGAAAATGTATTTTTAAAGAGAGCTAAAATTACTCTGTTTCATTAAATTTAAGATGTTATTGATTCTAAGATTCACCATTATTTCTTTTTGTATTTCTAAAATAGAATATCGCCAGTTAACCAAGAACTACTATTGATTGTAAAATGCATCTCAGTTTTCACTTTTTAAAATATTTTAATGTCTTGTAAATGATGAAATATAGAGTATTTCCTGAACTCTGTTCAATTACAGATGGGTGCAGTTTAGGTTCTATCAGTTAGATGAATTCCCACAATTTGGAAGGCAAAAGAACAGGGAAGGTGTCTTTTTGCTGCTATTTTGGCTGGTTAGCAAAGTTGTAAGATCTAAGGCAGCGGTTCTCAACCTGTGGGTCGCGACCCCGGCGGGGGTCGAACGACCAAAACACAGGGGTCGCCTAAAGCCATCGGAAAATACATATTTATTATACAATACATTTTTAAACCGTTGATCTAAGGGAATAGAAGCATTTGAGGTGTCTGGATTGAGCATTCCAGTGTTTAATTCTATCTTTGTAGGCATATAAAGGCAGTAGTGCCAGCAACTTTTAGACCTCTGACTTCCTTTGTATTCTTTATTTTGGTGATGCAGTGGCTACTCCTGGTTTACAAATCCTTTTTTTTTTTTTCTTTTTTAAGTGAGAGGAGGGGAGATAGTGAGATAGACTCCCTCATGTGCACTGAGTGGGTTCTACTCAGCAACGCCCATCTTGGGCCAACGCTCAAATCAACCAAACTATTTTTAGTGCCTGTGGCTGATGTGCTTGGACCAACCAAGCCATCCTCGGTGCCTGGGGCCAATGCTTGAACCAGTCGAGCCACTGGCTGCGGGAAGGGGAGAGGGAGAGAATGGTAGAGAGAGAGGAGAGAAGTAGATGGTCGCTTCTCTTGTGTGCCCTGACTAGGAATCAAACCTGGGACGTTCATATACCTGGCCAGTGCTCTATCCACTGAGCCAACTGGCCAGGGTCATCCTTTCATAGTTTCAGTGGTAAGTATCTTAGTCCTTTTATGAAATGCTTTTCTCGTTTGAAGTAGCTAAAATGTTTTTTTTCTTTTTTGCATTGAGTCCTGATTAATACATTTTTATTGGTTTGAGAAATAATTTAATGTTTTTTTAATTTAAAAAATATATATATGTACCATAATACTTATTATTTTAACCATTAATAAATGTATAATTCAGTGGCATTAAATACATTCAAGATGTTTTAGAACCATCACCACTATCTATATACTCCAAATATTTCATTATCCCCAACAAAAACTCAACTCATTAGAAAATAATTCCTTTTTTCACCCTTCTCCAGTCCCTGGTAACCTCCATTGTACTTTCTGTCTTTATGGATTTGCCTATTCTTGGTACGTAATGTAAGTGAAATCATACAATATTTGTCATTCTGTGCCTGGCTTATTTCACTAAGCTTAATGTTTTCAAGGTCCATCTGTGTTGTGAAATATATCAAAATAGCCGCCAAACTGTTTTCCCATCAGCATTCCATTTACATTACCACCAGCAATGCATGAGGATTTCAGTTTCTCCACATATGCACCATTTGTTTTGTTTTTAAATTATACCTATCATAATGGACATGAATTGATATCTCATTGTGAGTTTTGTATTAGGTTCCTTTTTTCTTGGTGGCAGTTCCTCAAAAAGCTATATAGAACCTAAAATCCACTCCCAGAAATATACCCAAAAGAATGAAAACAGAAACTTGAATAGATGCTTGTACACTGCAGTGTTCATTTCAATATTATTCACAATAGCCAAAAGATGGAAACAACCCAAGTGCTTACCAAGAAATGAATAGGTTTAAAAATACAATATATACACACACAGTGTGGACTGTTATTCGGTCATAAAAGGAATGAAATTACACATCATATAAAATGGGTAAGCTTGAAAGCAATATGGCAAATGAAGTAAGCCACACGTAACAGGACAAATATTATATGATTCCCCCAATAAAATACCATAATAGGCAAATTCCTGGAGGCAGAGTAGAATAGAGATTACCAGGTCTGGTAGGAGGGGAAGTAGAAGTTACTGCTTAATATGAGACAGGTCAGGCCCTGGCCGGTTGGCTCAGTGGTAGAGTGTCTTCCACACTGCCCACCATGTGGAAGTCCTGGGTTCGATTCCTGGTCAGGGCACACAGGAGAAGCGCCCATCTGCTTCTCCACCCTTCCCCCTCTCCTTTCTCTCTCTCTTGCTCTCTTTCTCTCTCTCTCTCTTTCTTCTCTTCCCACAGCCAAGGCTCATTGGAGCAAAGTTGGCCCGAGCTGTGAGGATGGCTCCATGGCCTCTGCCTCAGGTGCTAGAATGGCTCTGGTTGCAACAGAGTAATGCCCCAGATGGGCAGAGCATCGCCCCCTGGTGGGCATACCTGGTGGATCCTGGTTGGGCACATGCAGAAGAAGTCTATCTCTCAGCCTCCCTGCTTCTCACTTGGGTGGGGTGTGTGTGTGTGTGTGTGTGTGTGTGTGTATGAGACAGGTCAGAATTTAGTATCAAGTAAAACCTACTCTCACCTCTCACATAGTACAGAATTTCTTCCACAGCGTTCCTGACAAATAGTTAATTTAAGCATTCTGGTAAATATCCTTCATAGTAAGGCAGTTTGTTCCTCTGCTAAATAGCTTTCCTATTAATAATGAAATCTCATAATGTGCAGTTCAGGTATACCTTCTGGAACTTCTGTCTCTAGGTTCTAACATCATCCTAGTTTTGTGCAGAATAATCTGTTTCTTCTTTTTTTGTTTGTTTGTTTTGTTTCTTCTTTTTACTTCATATCCTCACTCACTATTTGATATGCACACACCTTTAGACCTTTCTTTGACACTGGTTACTTGCTGTTTGCCTTCATGGTAATCCCATCCCAAAACAAAATATCTTTCTTGACCCAGGTACCCCTGTAAGCTTTTCCTTTTCTTCCCCCCTCCCTTTTTTTAAGTGAGAGAGAGAGCAAGCGACAGGCAGGCGAGACAGAAAGGGAGTACTTTTGTCTTTCTCCTTCTGCTCACTTAATGCCTTTTCTTAGTACTCACTCAAATCTTGAAAGTCAGTCTTTTGTTTCTTATACAAGTGAATTTGTTCTTTCCAATCCACTATGAGCCCTTAACAGTCTAGCTACCCTCTGAGCTATATAGTGTCAGCCCTGCATTGCCAATTGTCTTGAGTGTTTTTTACCATAATCTCTCACTGACATCACAAAGTCAGCAAGTCCTAAATTAAATAGTTATCTTTCCCTTTAAATTAACTTCTGCCCCTCTTGTAATATTCGTCACTTAAATTTGTACTTGAAACCTCAGAGCATTTTTGATTTCTCTGGTCACCTTATTTTTCCGGTGAAGTCAGTAGCAACAGTGTGAATGGAATTAGTACCCTTATAGAAGACCTCAGAGAGCTGGCTTGTGCCTTCTTCTTTGTGAGATTACAGCTAGAGAGCACCATCCATGAACCGCATAGTTGGTCCCTTACAAGACACCAAATCTGTTGGCACCTTGATCTTGGATTTTCCAGCCTCCAGACTGTGATAAACTTCTCTTGTTTATAAGCCACCCAGTTTATGCTTTGTTTTTTATAAAATAAATATACCAAATGGACTATCATTACGGTATTCCTGATGCTCAGCATATCATGTGACACTAATACTGGGCTTTTATAAAATATGTGTCAAAATAATAATTTACTTTTAGAATAAGATGATAATGGCCTGACCTGTGGTGGTGCAATGAATAAAGCATCGATCTGGAAATGGTAAGGTCACTAGTTCAAAACCCATGGCCTGCCCTGTCAAGGCACATGCAAGAAGCAACAACCTATGAGTTAATGCTTCCTGTTCTCCCTGCCCCCACCTTTCTTCTCTCTCTAAAATCAATAAATAAAATATTTTTTAAAAAGATGATAACGTATCTAAGCGCCCAGCATATTATTGTGCCCAACACATAGAGGGTATTCAATAAATAGTAGTTCTTTTCCTTCTGAGACAGTGTATACTTTACATTCATTGATTACATTTATTTATTTCATTTGTGTAAAGTTGAAAAATAATATTGAGCTCCTTTGTGCTGGTTCTGTGCTAGGTTCTGTGATATAGAAATGACAGTCTCTGTCCTCATGGAGCTTACAGTCTAGTGACAGAAGCAGACAGATAAATCAAGAATTAAGGATAGTGCCTGACCTGCGGTGGCGCAGTGGGTAAAAGCATTGACCTGGAACACTGAGGTCGCTGGTTCAAAAAACCCTGGGCTTCCCTGGTCAAGGCACATATGGGAGTTGATGCTTCCTGCTCCTCCCTCCCTTCTCTCTCTGTCTATCTCTCTCTCTCTCTCTGTCTTCTCTCTCTAAAATGAATAAACAAAATCTTTAAAAAATATAGTAAAAAAAAAAAAAAGAATTAAGGATAGTGATGTGTTTAAATTGTGCCAGGGTGCGGAGCAGTCATAAAAGAGGAACACACAGTTCAGAACAGATGCAGGAGGAGGGATACCAGGATTTCCTAGGAAAGGAAATACTTAAACTGAATTGTAAACATGTAAGATATATAAGACCTTTATAAAGAGAAGTAGTTAAGCTTATAGACGTAAAGGAAGACCTAAATAAATAGAAGTGCATACCATATACTGAGGGTGGATAGAGAGAGTGAGTATGGTAAAATGTCAGTTTTTCTTAAACTGGTCAGTAGATTTATTTTTTTTTATTTTTTTATTTTTTTCCATTTTTCTGAAGCTGGAAACAGGGAGAGACAGTCAGACAGACTCCCGCATGCGCCCGACCGGGATCCACCCGGCACGCCCACCAGGGGCAATGCTCTGCCCACCAGGGGGCGATGCTCTGCCCATCCTGGGCGTCGCCATGTTGCGACCAGAGCCACTCTAGCGCCTGGGGCAGAGGCCACAGAGCCATCCCCAGCGCCCGGGCCATCTTTGCTCCAATGGAGCCTTGGCTGCGGGAGGGGACGAGAGAGACAGAGAGGAAAGCGCGGCGGAGGGGTGGAGAAGCAAATGGGCGCTTCTCCTGTGTGCCCTGGCCGGGAATCGAACCCGGGTCCTCCGCACGCTAGGCCGACGCTCTACGGTCAGTAGATTTATTGAACTCCAAATCCCTATAGGTTTTTCTTTTTGTATTTTTCTGAAGCTGGAAACGGGGAGAGACAGTCAGACAGACTCCTGCATGCGCCCGACCGGGATCCACCCGGCACGCCCACCAGGGGCGACGCTCTGCCCACCAGGGGGCGATGCTCTGCCCCTCCGTGGCGTCACTTTGCCGCGACCAGAGCCACTCTAGCGCCTGGGGCAGAGGCCAAGGAGCCATCCCCAGTGCCCGGGCCATCTTTGCTCCAATGGAGCCTTAGCTGCGGGAGGGGAAGAGAGAGACAGAGAGGAAGGAGGGGGTGAGGGGTGGAGAAGCAAATGGACGCTTCTCCTATGTGCCCTGGCCGGGAATCGAACCCGGGTCCCCCGCACGCCAGGCCGACGCTCTACCGCTGAGCCAACCGGCCAGGGCTCCCTATAGGTTTTTCTGTAGAACTTGACAACTTGGTTAACAGTTTCTATGGAAATAGAGTCAAGAAATGCCAAGATATTCCTAAAGAACAGTAATATGGTAAGACTTCTTTGATCCATTTTTTTCTGTCAAAAAATTTGAATGCTTGCTATAGATGAGGCACTACTGGCCGTCATTATTACCTTGGTGACTATGAAACATGACTCCCATCCAAAGATTATACTCTAACTCATTTCTAGTGAGATCTAGGGTTTTTAATAGACCACTTCCTAAAGTACCAGATGAGAGCTGGGACTATCAACAAACTTAATCATTCTAATTTTATTATCAGATTTTCATATTTAAATTTTGTCTTGGATTTAATATTCTTTTTTATACTGTACTTTTACTAGTTTTGTTCACTTTTTTTAACACTAGGAAGCTTAGGAGTGGACAGGTTTTTACTTTAAATAGATCTTTAAGCTGTCAGTTGGATTACAGCCTTGTTAGAAAGGGAGGGGAAGATCTAGTGATGGCCAGAGCAATTACCTGACCTTGGGCAACAAGGGAAGGTGACTTTGAGGATCCCACAGGCATGGCTTTTGAGGCCCAGCCTGTGGGGTGTCTGAGGAGCCTATAAAAAGAAAAGGGAAGATGAATAACAAACTGATCAGTGATACTACACAGGTAGAGGTTGCTAATGAACGTTATATGCTTATACGGGGTTTGGGTGAATGCATGCTACATGGCAGGATAGATGGGAAAGGATACATTTGCTTGGAACATTTGCTTACCATATTAAGTAAATGAAGTTGGACCCCACCTCTTATGCATAAAAATAAAATCCTAGTCGATTAAAGATTAAGAAGGAAAACCCAAAGCTTTTTTAAAAGGGGGGCATATTTTAATGAGCTCAAGGCATGCGGGAGTTTCTTTTCTTTTTTCTCCATCGATTTAGAGAAAGAGAGAGAGAGAGAGAGAGAGAAGCATCGGCTCGTTCCCCACTTACTTGTGCACCCATTGATTGCCTCTCATATGTGCCCTGACCCAGACTCAAATCGGGCAACTTTGGGGCAAGCCAGCGCCCTTGGGATCTAGCCAGCAACCTCAGTACTCTGGAACGATGCTCTATCCACTGTTCCACCGGCCATGGCATGGCAAGGATTTGTTAAGCCTGAAAACACCAACCATACAAAAATTGATGTTTGACTACATTAAAAATATTAAATATTAATAGAAACTTGTTTTTTAAAGACGCCCTTAGCCCTGGCCGGTTGGCTCAGCGGTAGAGCGTCGGTCTAGCGTGCGGAGGACCCGGGTTCGATTCCCGGCCAGGGCACATAGGAGAAGCGCCCATTTGCTTCTCCACCCCTCCGCCGCGCTTTCCTCTCTGTCTCTCTCTTCCCCTCCCACAGCCAAGGCTCCATTGGAGCAAAGATGGCCCGGGCGCTGGGCATGGCTCTGTGGCCTCTGCCTCAGGCGCTAGAGTGGCTCTGGTCGCAATATGGCGACGCCCAGGATGGGCAGAGCATCGCCCCCTGGGGGGCAGAGCGCCGCCCCTGGTGGGCGTGCCGGGTGGATCCCGGTCGGGCGCATGCGGGAGTCTGTCTGACTGTCTCTCCCTGTTTCCAGCTTCAGAAAAATGAAAAAAAAAAAAAAAAAAAAGACGCCCTTAAGAGGGTAAAAAGACAAAGCACAGAATAGAAAATGTTCGCAATGGGCATGTACACTGCTCACAAAAATTAGGGGATCAGGGAACATGCAGATACTTAAGTACTTTCAGCTTTTTGTGTAGTGCATTTTCACCAATGAAATAAAAGTTGGTTTTGCATCTCACTTGCATAATCAAACAACTTTCTTTGACTTGTTTTTCTGATGTTCTTGTTTAATTTAAAAAAATCAAATGTTTTTTTTTATCGCTTCATATCCATTTTGAAATATCCCCCAATCTTTGTGAGCAGTATATTAGTTATCTATTGCTGTGTGATAAATTATCCCAAAACTTAGCATCTGAACACAACCAACATTGATCTCACCGTTTCTGTAGGTCAGGCATCTAAGAGCAGCTTAGCTGTGGCTCTGGCTCAGGGTCCCATGAGGCTGCAGTGAAGGTGGCAGCCAGGCCTACCATTATCTCAAGGCTGGACTGAGAGAGGGTCTGGCTCTGTGCTCTCTCATCTGGATGTGGCAGGGCTCAGAGACCCACTTCCAAACTCACTCACCTGGGCCTCCTCACAGGACCACCTCGCAGCATGGAGGCTGGCTCTTCCCAGAGTGAAAGATCCAGGAGAGATGGAGATAGACTTCTTAAGGTAGAAGCCACGGCCTTTTAATAACTAAATCTTGGGAGTGGCATACCATCTCTTCTGCCATATTTCTATTCTGACTTACTTCTTATGGGCACACTCCATAAGTCCAGCACACACTCAAGGGGTAGAGGTTGTACAAGGACTCAGACACTGAGAGCCGTTGTAGAGTTACCACAACCCATGATGAATGGGTGACTGGTGTGAAAAATAAACACAGAGAACTAGAAATCACTAAAACAAAGACAAATACCAAGTAGAAGGAAAAGGGCAAAACCCAGAATTGTCATCTGATTTAAAAAAAAAAGAAGAAATGTAAATGATCAATAAACATATGAAATTAGCAATTATGGAAATAAAAATTAAAACTGCAAGAGACCATTTTGTATAGATGACACTGGCAGAAATGAAACATTGGACAGTATTAAGCATTGGTGAGAATGTGGAGCAGTGGGAGTTCTTCTCCTGGAGCTGTGGAAGCATATATTGGAAAAACCGCTTTGAGAAATGCTGTAGTAGGATGTTCTATAACCAGCAATACCACTTCTAGGCATTACCCTAGACCAGTGGTGGTCAAGCTTGAGTGTGCGTCAGAAGCCCTGGAGGGCTTAGTAAAATGGACAGCTGGGCCCACTCTAGAGTTTCTGAGTCAGTGCGAATGGGATGGAGCTTGATAGTCGGGGGGTTTTTTTCCCCCTAGATTTATATATTGGGCATCTTAAGCCCATTTTTGTATTGTGCTACTTGATTTTAGCATTTATCTTTAAATATTCCACAGTTATATTATGGACATTATGCTGTATCCATTATGTGTCTAAATATTTTCTTCCAGTCTTTGTTTTGTTTTTATTTGTTTTTAAGGTTTTATTTATTGATTATACAGAGTGAGGGGGTGGAGTGAGAAGGATCAATTCCTAGTTGCTTGCTTCACTTTGTTGTTCATTGCTTGCTTGTATGTGCCTTGAACAGGGTTTCTAACCTGTGACCTCAGCGTTCCAGGTTAATGCTTTATCCACTGCACCATCACAGGCCAGGCTCTTCCAGTCTTTTTTATAAAGATGTTTGTTACTGTTTTTGTGGTCAACTTTACCACTTTTTCCTTCACAGTTTGTTTTATTTCTGGTTTAGAAACTTTCTTATACCTAGGATTAAAAAGATAGTCTCTTATTTTGTCTTCTGATAATTTTGAAGTTTAAAAAATTTTTGTAGGTACTTAAGTGATGTGGTATTTATTAGGTGAAGATATGAAGACATTTTGGGGATATACTTATCGCACCTCTGTGCATGTCTATGTTCTTTTTCTCTTTGGTTTGAAGCCATGTCTCACGTACACCAATTTCCCATGGGCCTATTTCTGAGTTTGCTCTTGACTTGTTTGTAATAGCACCAGGTCCACACTGCTCCTTGATACTGTATGTTGTTTTTTGGTTTTGACTGTAGAACATTGCTTTATATATAGTATGTGTTAACCTACTGTGAAACACTAAGTTTCACAGTTCTAATACCATATTCTTGTGTTTCCCAGGAATGTGTTGGCTTAGAATGCTCTCTTCCTCTCCCCTACCAACTCCCCCCCACCTTCCTTCAGTGGTTTCTGAATGAGGAGCCCGCCCCACTGGGAGGCTTCTGGAAATGTTTTGATTGTCACAATGACTGGGCATTTAATGCCCACATGTCAAGAGACACAGTGTACCTAAAATCCTGCACAGCAAAGAATACCACTTTATATACCCCTTTGAGGACACTGTCCCCATCAACTTGTCCTCATCCCTTAAAAATCAGTTCTGGCTGTCTTTCCAAGAAGCTTTCTCTTACTACTTTTGCTGTCTTCCCCCTCTCTTCCCCATCTTGATCATCCTGGTGCTCTTACAACATTTTATGCACATAATTAATTATTTGAATGAACTACATTATAGTATAGTTGTGATTGTGGACCGCTACCTTACTTTGAGCTCAGATCTCTGACAGCAGAGATGTTCACATAGTAGGGACTTGGTAAATTTGGCCAAACAAAAGCATTTCTATCATTACATATTCAAAAAACCAGTTGCTTTTGAATATGTAGAGATCATTTATTGGTTGGCAAAATGTTTTATAAAGATAATGTGCCTCTTAATTTTATAATTAATCAAAATAATGTACTGAATGTTTTAGCTGATTTTTTGAGTATTTGTTTATTACAATATGTATTTTTGTTTCAGGCACTGGGGATCCCATTTGATTCTCAGATCAACTCTAGACAGTTTGTATTATTCAAATAATAAGAATGTGTCGAGCTAGTTGTGTCTTATAGATGAAGAAACTGACACTTGAGGGTTAAGTGACTTGCCCAGGATTACATAGCTAAGTGACAGAGCTGACTTTAAAGCCTGTGCTCATAACTACTATGCTTGACCATAAATCTTCACGGGAGCCCTACAAGTTAGATAGCACAACTTCCATTTTGTACATGAAGAAGGACGTTTAGGAAAATTGTGCAACTTTGCTACTGCTTAAGGGAAGATCCGGGTTTCAGACCCCACCGCTGTGACTCTGGAGGCCATGCTCCTGACCACCATGCGATCAGAGCCTCCCCTGCCCTGTTGTGTAATGTGCAGCTACCACTTTTGTGAGGTTGTTCACCACAGTTCACAGCTCCTGTTGTTCCCTACCTTCCGCACCTTCTGTGGTTTTCTCCTGATGGTTTTTAATCTGGATTATTATCTTGAATCTGTTGACTATCTTGGGCTGTGCTTGTCCTAAAGAATGAAACATTTCTTTATAAGATTTCTTTCAGCTAGGATTATAAATTAGAATTGTTATAAACTCTACATGTATCAGTGTACTGATACCCCTTTGTTAGCTTCTGTTGTTTGAATCTCCAGTCTCCAGACTTGTAAAATTCTGTACCCTAATCAGTAAAAGTTTGAACTCATTGCCCTTACTACATGTCCGTTTTATTTATCAATTATATGTGTACTACTGGACAAAATGAAACAAGAGTTTGATGGCTTTGTCTCTAGCTAATGTCACAAGTCATAACACTGTTAGGGCAAGGTTCATCATTAACAATAGTGGATACAAATCCATATTTTGAATAATCTGATTTGGAGATCTATTTTGTAACCACAGGTTTGGCCATCACATTGTAACCTGTTGTTTTTTGTCATTGCAACCATAGTACTCAAAGGGGAAAATAACTAAGGTTCTCTTACTGATTTTCCACCAGCTCATCACGTTAACTGACTTTGCCCATTTAAAAAATATTTACTGTCAGATTAGGTGTGGTTCATATTTAAAGGAAGATCCCTGGCCCTATAGCAAATGTTTAAGGTTTACCATTGCTTATGATACCCTAATTTAACTCATCTTTTCAGTTAACCAACTACTGTTGTAAAGTATATTACCTTAATTCTACGGGTTACGTAGAGACACCAAGGCAGGATACAGAAGAAATTTTAGGAGGAAATTTATTAATAAGCCTGCTACATACGACTTACACAAGGTTTAGCTAACCCAAATCGTGCAGCATCGAATACAGCTCTGAGGCTAGTTATATAGACTTGATCATATACAGATTGGGGGAAAAGGTGGGGGAGCATGACACAATAGTCAATTACTAATAAGCTTACAACACTCATTTATAGGATCTATTAAAAGAAAAAATATTCCTACATATTAAAACTTACAAGGTGGCCCTGGCCGGTTGGCTCAGCGGTAGAGCGTCGGCCTGGCATGCGGGGGACCTGGGTTCGATTCCCGGCCAGGGCACATAGGAGAAGCACTCATTTGCTTCTCCACCCCACCCCCTCCTTCCTCTCTGTCTCTCTCTTCCCCTCCCGCAGCCAAGGCTCCATTGGAGCAAAGATGGCCCGGGCGCTGGGGATGGCTCCTTGGCCTCTGCCCCAGGCGCTAGAGTGGCTCTGGTCCCGGCAGAGCGATGCCCCGGAGGGGCAGAGCATCGCCCCCTGGTGGGCAGAGCGTGACCCCTGGTGGGCGTGCCGGGTGGATCCCGGTCAGGCGCATGCAGGAGTCTGTCTGACTGTCTCCCCCGTTTCCAGCTTCAGAAAAATACAAAAAAACCCCAACAACTTACAAGGTAACACAATAGTGATAAATGTCCAAAAAAACCCCAACAACTTACAAGGTAACACAATAGTGATAAATGTCGTTTTCCGTATTAACACAGTAGCGATAAATATCGTTTTACATATTAAAGACATTCCCAAATCTTCTAGGGTTGTTGCCATAACAGTGAAAAGTTTTAGCTTAGGATAAGGAAATAGTTCCAGAATGCAAGTTTTTCAGGCAAGGGGAGTAGGCTTGTGATTCCTTTGTTTGGAGGTATATGATACTCTCAGGACTCTAGGAGGGAAGGAAGAGCCGAAATCAGTGTAGGATATGTAAACATTGTCTCCTAAAGGATCTTATTGAAGGGAAAGAGGAAGTTTTCAGATAACCTTTGTCTACTTTGCTGTCTGGCAAGTGGCCTTAGTCCTTCCAAAGAACTATATAGTTAAACTATGATTAGTTACTAACTTTTGCCTCTTTAATCTCTTTCTATGTTTTTTTTTTTTCAAAAGAAGGGGTAAGGGGGCCTGACTCTTTCTTTTAAAATACTACTGTTAATTTTTGCAATTCTTGCCTGACCAGGCAGTGGCGCAGTGGATAGAGCGTCAGACTGGGATGCGGAGGACCCGGGTTCGAGACCCCGAGGTCTCCAGCTTGAGCGCAGGCTCATCTGGTTTGAGCAAAGCTCACCAGCTTGGACCCAAGGTCACTGGCTTGATCAAGGGGTTACTCGGTCTGCTGAAGGCCCATGATCAAGGCACATATGAGAAAGCAATCAATGAACAACTAAAGTGTCGCAACGAAAAACTGATGATTGATGCTTTTCATCTCTCTCTGTTCCTGTCTGTCTGTCCCCATCTGTCCCTCTCTCTGACTCTCTCTCTGTCTCTGTAAAAAAAAAAAAAAAAGAAAAATTGCAATTCCTTGGCACCTTATCACACTACCAGACTTGATTACATTGAATAAAAGCGTTTTTTGCACCCACTTCAGTATAAAGTTTTGATGACTTTCTTTGTAGAGTTGGGATTACACTTTCTCTCTGCACCCTACTTTTCTGGCCATTGAACCTCATTGTTGAGTTATTGCACAAAAAGCTTCAAACTTCCCCTTTTAGAATGGGCACGTAATCTCTCAGAATTTAGCTTCCTCTTTGCTACCTTACAGCATTATTGTGAGGGTATTAAATCTATCAGTAGTAATTCAGACTCGCATTACTTCTTGTCCATAATTGTAGCATACTTTTAATGGACTCTCTGCCTGTAGTAGCTCTCTATCTTGTTAGTAACCCTAAACATGTTCCCACAGTAAACATCCTGAAATAAATGTCTAATCAGATCAAAAGCCATTTATAACAATAAGACCTATAATTTTAAAAAATTACTGTATGTGCTGACTTTAGATGTGGTTTCTGCAATCAGGAGATGTACAGTAAACAAATTATCAAAAAACACACATACACACACTCAGATTCTGAATTGTGATTATGTGCCCAAAGAAAAAATGTGGGGCACAGTTTAATGATTATCTAATACAGATTGGGAGAGTGATCAGGAGAGGCCTCTGTGGAAATGAGATTTCTTCTTTATGAAGAAGCTGTGCTAGTTTGGAAAAAGTGCTGGGCAGAGAGTTTTCCAGAAAGAGGGAATAACATGTAAGGGCTTTGCTGGACAGCCACTGTGGTTGACTTCATTGGGGGTGGTAAGAATCATGCCTGATAGGGTAGAAGGGAGGCAGGGGCACAATTATCTAGAATCTTGTATTCTTTTTTTTTTTTTTTTAACAGACAGAGAGTCAGAGAGAGGGACAGACAGGGACAGACAGACAGGAACAGAGAGATGAGAAGCATCAATCATCAGTTTTTTGTTGCGACCCCTTAGTTGTTCATTGATTGCTTTCTCATATGTGCCTTGACCACAGGCCTTCAGCAGAGAGTAACCCCTTGCTCAAGCCAGCGATCCTGGGTCCAAGCTGGTGAGCTTCTGCTCAAACCAGATGAGCCCGTGTTTAAGCTGGCGACCTTGGGGTCTCAAACCTGGGTCCTCGGCATCCCAGTCCGACGCTCTGTCCACTGCGCCACCGCCTGATCAGGCTAGAAAGTTGTATTGTTTGCTAAGAAGTTTAGTGGGGTTTGTTTTTCCATTTTTAAAATTTAATTTATTAGGGTGACACTAGTTAACATAATTATACACAATTTTAGGGGTTTTTTCTGAGTCATTGGGAAGCCATAAAGGGTTTAAATAGGGAGAGTAAAGTGATGAGATTTGTATTTTGGGGTTTTACGCTGACTGTGAAGAATGGATGAGAGAGGAATGGGAGTAGAGCAGAGGAAGTGGAGGAACCAGTTAGGATGCCCATGTAAGTGGTAGTTCAGGGAGAAAGGATAATAGTGTGGACTGAAGTAATGACAGTAAACAAGGTAACACATGCAATGATTATCTCATTAAAACTATTACAGTGACCCTGTGAAGTGTGAACAGAATAAGATTAGAAGTAAACTTTTCCAAGCCCATCTAGTAAATGGTGGTGTAAGGAATTGAAACCATGGATTTTCAATTTGGCTTTTGTCTCTAAAATAAAAGCCAAGCTCTACTGATGCTTTTGTTGTCTTTATCTCCTCATAATGTCTAATTTACCTATGCCAAACTAAAGTATTGCAGTAGTTACTGTGAGCATATCTTGTACCTTGATGCCATTGACAACTGTTTATTATGGATAGGATACTCTTACCTCATTTAGTTAACAAATTCTGACCATCCTTTAGCAAGCTGGTCAAATATGCAGCCTTCCAAATCTGCCTACAGACACATGTTGTCCATTTACCCTCTTTTAACCAGAATAGTTTTTGTTTTTGTTTTGTATTTTTCTGAAGTTGGAAACTGGGAGGCAGTCAGGCAGACTCCCGCATGCGCCCTACCGGGATACATCCGGCACGCCCACCAGGGGAGCAATGCTCTGCCCATCTGAGATGTCGCTCTGTTGCAGCCAGAGCCATTCTAGCACCACCCGGGACTCCTGCACGCCAGGCCAACGCTCTACCACTGAGCCAACCGGCCAGGGCCCAGAATAGTTTCTTTGCATTTTAGTATGTTCATTCAAAAGGTATTGTGATAACTGTGTACTGGGCACTGTGTGTAGATATTGTGGACATACTCGTGTATAAAAATAGCCACAGCCACTGTGGAATCTATAGTCAGGAGATAACACAGATCCTGACAAAATCTGTGCACACAAATATGTAATTATAAATTTTGAGAAGTGATATGAAGAAATAGTAAAGAATTCCTATGGGTTTTGGGGGCTCTTTTAAAGGGCCTTTGAGGTGAAAACTATTTTCAGTACTATCTGGAACAGAAGGAAATTGGCATCCTACCAGCACAATGTATGGACATGATAGGATTGAGGTGCTAAAAGGATTTATAATTTCTATAGCCTTTTAGGGAAGTATATGTTAATACGTATTTAAAATTTAAAAAGCTCTGTGTGTGTGTGTGTGTCTGTCTGTCCTTTGATCCAGCGGTTGCCCTTTAGGGAATCTATCGTACAAAAATAAGTCTCCTGACCAGGCGGTGGTACAGTGCATAGAGTGTCAGCCTAGGATTCTGAGGACCCAAGTTCAAAACCCCAAGGTTGTTGGCTTGAGTGTGGGTCATCTAGCTTGAGTGCGGGCTCACCAGCTTGAATGCGGGGTTGCTGGCTTGAGCATGGGATCGTAGATAGGATCCTGTGTTTGATGGCTTGAAGCCTGAGGTCACTGGCTCAGCTGGAAGTCGTGTGCCCCTCCCACCCCATCCCCACCCTCACCCTCACCCTCGTCAAGGCATGTATGAGAAGCAATCAATGAATAACTAAAGTGCTTCAACTACAAAGTTGATGCTTCTCATCTCTCTCCCTTCCTATCTCCTTCTCTCTCTCTCTCTCTCTCTCTCACACACACACACACACACACTCTTTCTCACTCTCACTGAAAAGAAAAATCTCCAGTAAATGTGTAACTGCAATTTATCTTTGAACCATGCATGGGTTAGGGGCTGTCACCCCACACACAATTGAAAATTTGTCTGATACGCAAAAGTTGCTGGTCAGGACACGGAACAGAAACCAGTTGATGTTTCTGTTTCTCCCTCCCTCTCTCCCACTCTCCTCCCCCTTTCTCTCTTTCTAAAATCAATAAATTAAAGCTTTTTGGCAAAAAAAAATCAGATTTGTCCTGATATGTGAATATCAGTACAAAAAAGCTTTCTTATAATCTAATTTAAATAAGTAAATTTTAGTAAACAGATTTGAATTTTGCTTTAATCTTATAAACCAGCGGTTCTCAACCTGTGGGTCGCAACCCTGGCAGGCAGCCCGCTGGGGTCGCGACCCACAGGTTGAGAACCGCTGCTATAAACTTAGGCCTAATTATGTCAGTTCTTTACCTGATTAATACTTGGTCTTAAAATGGAAAGAAAAAAACATATAGAGTGGCTACATTAATCTATTATAGCTTTAACTATATATACAACTTTAAAAATTTTAACTAGTTTTTTATTGAAATTGCCAGGAACTTTTAAAAATACAAATGCATATGCAGTTCATCCTGTCCAAGCTATAGTTTTATTTCCTGCCTATATCCACTGTCAGTAGTTTCTGTGTATCATTTTGTAATTTATCTATACATGGACTTTGGCTGGTAAAGTCATTTTGAAGTGTGTGATATTAGAGTTTAAGTTAATTTACTCATAGAACTGTCATTTTGATGACAATGTCTTATCTGCCGTTGTATTTTTCTTCATCTATGTTCAATGGAGAGTTAGGGTAGGGAATAATCAGAGATTAATAGAAAAGTGAACAGGCCATTTGGACTGTTTGGTTCATTTGTACTTACGTTTTCAAATTGTTTGAACTTTGACTATATTGATTATATAAATTGTATTGGCTGTATTTTCTTTTGTAATGGGAAATAAGAACACTCAGTAGCCAGAATAGTTTTGATCTGGGGAAACTTTTAAATATAACTTTTAGAACTGGCTAGATAAATTGTAGAAAAAACAGATATTTTACAGTTCTTTATTTATTTATTTATTTATTTTTACAGAGGCAGACAGACAGGGACAGACAGACAGGAACGGAGAGAGATGAGAAGCATCAATCATCACTTTCTCATTGTGCGTTGCGACTTCTTAGTTGTTCATTGATTGCTTTCTCACATGTGCCTTGACCGTGGGCCTTCAGCAGACCGAGTAACCCCCTGCTGGAGCCAGCAACCTTGGGTCCAAGCTGGTGAGCTCTTTGCTCAAGCCAGATGAGCCCGTGCTCAAGCTGGCGACCTCGGGGTCTCGAACCCTGGTCCTTTCGCATCCCAGTCTGACACTCTATCCACTGCGCCACCACCTGGTCAGGCCAGTTCTTTTTAATATTTTGAGTTATTAGGGAAATTGACACTTGTCCTCTTCTATGAAGTATTAAGAGAAAGTTGTTGGGCATTTTTCAGTCTGACATAATCATGAATGTTGTGCTAGCTCAGTCTGTTTAATCCATTGTCCCTGTTACTCTCCGTATGTACGTATGATAGGAAATACAGGCATACTTAGTTGTATTGTGCTTCGCTTTGTTTTGCTTCACAGAGGTTGTTTTTTACAAACTGAAGGCAAGACCCTCCACCAGCAAAAGGATTACAACTCACTTTATTGCGATGCTCATTTTATTGCACGGAGCCTGTAATATCTCTGAGGTGTGCCTGTATATAAATATAGATATTTTATTAACTCCCTCAGATAAATTGGACTCATTTTTAATCAAGAAAAAAATAGAGGCCCTGACCGGTTTGCTCAGTGGTAGAGCGTCGGCCTGGCGTGCAGAAGTCCCGGGTTCGATTCCTGGCCAGGGCACACAGGAGAAGCGCCCATCTGCTTCTCCACCCCTCCCTCTCTCCTTCCTCTCTTTCTCTCTCTTCCCCTCCCGTAGCGAGGCTCCATTAAAGCAAAGATGGCCCGGGCGCTGGGGATGGCTCCTTGGCCTCTGCCCCAGGCGCTAGAGTGGCTCTGGTCGCAACAGAGCGACGCCCCGGAGGGGCAGAGCATCGCCTCCTGGTGGGCGTGCCAGATGGATCCCGGTCGGGCGCAAGCGGGAGTCTGTCTCTCCGTTTCCAGCTTCAGAAAAATACAAAAAAAGAAAAAAGAAAAAAAAAAGAAAAAAATAGAACAATAAGACTTTTATTTATCTTAAACATGTAATATGCACCTGAATTACAACCACCAGACTTCTGAATTCTAGGCTTGCTGGCTGGATAAATGGATAAGGCTTGGAGCCCTGCCAGGAATTTGTTTCATTGATAAAACAGGTCTTGCTCTTAATTTTTCCCCACTTTTTTCTCAAGGGGTTTTCCCTCTTGTTTGATAGATACTTTGGAGCTTATACCTTAAATAATTCATGCCCACCTAACTTTGGGTTACCATTGGCGTTCTAAGATCATTGAAATAAGCGGTGTAATAGCAATATTATGAAATGAATGTGTCTATACTAAATATAACTACTTAAGAGGATGCATGTATTATTATTTTAAAAAGAATAAAATATGTATTGGCATGGAAAGGGTTATAAGGCATATTCAGTGAAAAAAGCAAGTGTTAAAATATTTTTATATATATTTGTATTATGTGTATTTATATATTTTATATGTGTGTGTACTTTTTACTTGAGTAAACAGATGTGTAAGGAAGCGTACAAAACTATAAACAGCCCTTCCCTATTTGGCCAGGGGGGCCAGGAATGTGAGGAAGGTGAAAAGAGATTTTGGTTTATTCAGAATACTCATGTAGGCCCTGGCCAGTTAGCTCAGTGGTAGAGTGTCGGCCTGGCGTGCAGAAGTCCCGGGTTCGATTCCCGGCCAGGGCACACAGGAGAGGCGTCCATCTGCTTCTCCACCCCTCCCCCTCTCCTTCCTCTCTGTCTCTCTCTTCCCCTCCCGCAGAGAGGCTCCATTGGAGCAAAGATGGCCCGGGCGCTGGGGATGGCTCCTTGGCCTCTGCCCCAGGCGCTGGAGTGGCTCTGGTCACAACAGAGCGACACCCCGAAGGGGCAGAGCATTGCCCCCTGGTGGGCAGAGCGTTGCCCCCTGGTAGGCGTGCCAGGTGAATCCAGGTCAGGCGCATGCGGGAGTCTGTCTGACTGTTTCTCCCCGTTTCTAGCTTCAGAAAAATACAAAAAAAAAAAAAAAAGAATACTCATGTATTTAATTTTTTTATAGTTGAGAATAAGTTATATTACTAGTGTAGAAAAAATTTTAATGTTTAATAAAAGGGAAAAACCATTATACTAAATGATCTCTAAGGTGTCTAAGCTCTGAATTTCTAGGGTCACTGTCAGTTATGGCAATATTTTAGTAGAAATGTTGAAATATTTCCCATTTCTATCCTAAGTGATTTTTATTTAAATTGTTTTAAAAATATTTTTTAGGTGTGGAATATCAAACAAATGATTAAGTTGACACAGGAACATATAGAGGCGCTATTGGACAAATTTGGTGGTGAGCATAATCCACCATCAATATATCTGGAGGTAAGCTTTTCAGTATTGTATCTGTAGTAATTTTGAAAAGAAAAAGAATGAACTCAAAAAGCATTTGTAGGCCCTGGCCGGTTGGCTCAGCGGTAGAGCGTCGGCCTGGCATGCGGGGGACCCAGGTTCTATTCCCGGCCAGGGCACATAGGAGAAGCGCCCATTTGCTTCTCCACCCCCCCCCCCTTCCTCTCTGTCTCTCTCTTCCCCTCCTGCAGCCGAGGCTCCATTGGAGCAAAGATGGCCCGGGCGCTGGGGATGGCTCCTTGGCCTCTCCCCCAGGCACTAGAGTGGCTCTGGTCGCGGCAGAGCGACCCCCCCCCCCAGGGGCAGAGCATCGCCCCTGGTGGGCGTGCCGGGTGGATCCCGGTCAGGCGCATGCGGGAGTCTGTCTGACTGTCTCTCCCCGTTTCCAGCTTCAGAAAAATACAAAAAAAAAAAAAAAAAGAAAAAAGCATTTGTACTGATAATACTGGTTATTCTTAGGGGCTGGGATTAGAAATAATGGGAAGAGAGAATTAGCTTTGTCTTTACTATGCTTCTTAATCTTATTTCACTTGTTACAATAAATATGTATTTTGTAATCTGGAAAGTATCAAAATTAAAGAAAAAGTCCTATATAAACTTAAAAATTTTACTCTGGTAAAAAAAAAAAGAGAAAAAAGTATTATGTCCTGGAGGTTAGCAAGCTAGTTACCATATTAAAAATTGGGGAGACTGTTTAAAATATCTTTTTTCCAGAACAGATCCCCTAAATTGGGTTTTACTTTCTTTTTCTTTAATGGGAGAGAGACAGACAGGGACAGACCAACAGAGAAGAAAGCAGAGAGATGAGAAGCATCAACTCATAGTGATAGCACTTTAGTTGTTCATTGATTGCTTTTCCATATGTGCCTTGACTGGGCGGCTGCAGCTGAGCCAGTGACCCCTTGCTCAAGCCAGTGACCATGGGGTCATGTCTGTGATCCCATGCTCAAGCTGGTGACCCTGCATTCAAGCTGGTGAGTATCTGGAAGAATACGCAGTAACACAGCATATGAGTGAGGGAGTTGGTGTCCCCCAATATGCTTACCTACGCCATTCTAGACTGTTCAAAGTGCAAGTGCTCCATTTGTGTTAGGTTAGGGTGAGTTTTGACTGACACCAAAATTTGGATTACGCCACTGTTGTAAGAACAGAACTGTATTGTTACCCAAGGACCCCCTATATGTTTATCAATTTCTCAAGGTAATGTAGTACCTTATAACAAAAGATTTATCAATCTAAAGGTAAAAGGATTCATTTCAGTACTTACTGTGCTTAGTTTGTAAATTAAAACCCTTTTGGCTAAATTATAAAAAGTTTATAAATGAAGTCTTAAAATTTATATTTCCTTTTGTCACTGTTAGGAAAAAGTTCAGATTCAGTGTAAGTCTGCTTTATTTTATAGGCCTATGAAGAATACACCAGCAAGCTAGATGCCCTCCAACAGAGAGAACAACAGTTATTGGAATCCCTGGGGAATGGAACTGATTTTTCTGTTTCTAGCTCAGCATCAACGGACACCATTACATCTTCTTCCTCTTCTAGCCTGTCAGTGCTACCTTCATCTCTTTCAGTTTTTCAAAATCCCACAGATGTGTCACGGAGCAACCCTAAGTCACCACAAAAACCTATCGTTAGAGTCTTCCTGCCCAACAAACAAAGGACAGTGGTGAGTCAACTTTTAATATCATTATCACCTTTTTTTGTATTTTTCAGAAAGACCAGTTGTTGTAGATGGAATATATTATCACTTCAAATACTCAGTGGTCATGCAAATCAAAGCTTCCATTTTAAACAAGGGAAGAAAAGACAATTATTTGGTGCCAAAGTCTGTGTTCCTTTACTGCAGGGGTTGGGAACCTATGGCTCACAAGCAAGATGTGGCTGTTTTGATGGCTGCATCTGGCTCGCAGACAAATGTTTAATTAAAAAAATAATAACGGGCCCTAGCCGGTTGGCTCAGTGGTAGAGCGTCGGCTGGGCGTGTAGGAGTCCCAGGTTTGATTCCCGACCAGGGCACACAGGAGAAGCGCCCATCTGCTTCTCCACCCCTCGCCCTCTCCTTCCTCTCTGTCTCTCTCTTCTCCTCCAGCAGCCGAGGCTCCATTGGAGCAAAGTTGGCCCAGGCACTGAGGATGGTTCCATGGCCTCTGCCTCAGGCGCTAGAATGGCTCTGGTCACAACAGGGCAACGCCCCAGACGGGCTGAGCATTGCCCCCTGGTGGACATGCCGGGTGGATCCTGGTCGGGCACATGTGGGAGTCTGTCTGACTGCCTCCCCGTTTCCAACTTCAGAAAAAATACCAAAAAAAAAAAAAAAAAAAAAAAAATAATAATAATGTTAAAAATGTAAAACATTCTCATGTATTACAATCCATTCATTTCCTACTCATGTTCATGGTTGCGGGTGGCTGGAGCCAATCACAGCTGTTCTCCTGGACAACACCAAATTTTTATTGGATAATGCGTAATGTACATGGGTTGTTGTATGGCTCTTACGGAATTACATTTTAAAATATGTGACGTTCATGGCTCTCTTAGCCAAAAAAGGTTCCCAACCCCTGCTTTACTGTAACCAATAGTTTTGTTTTTAGTGTCAGATTTGACATTTAGATTTACCCACCAAACTTGAACCACACTCAAGTTTAAGTCCTAGTTAGGAATTAGTCAGAATTTTAGGATTAGTGCTTGCTTATTATCTACCATCTATTAGGTAAAATTCACTCTTCACCCTTGAGAAATCTCTATTTGAATTTATTTTTTCTCTTGTTGACATAACTTTTTGATCATTAGTATCACCATTGGAACAGAGTACTTTATAAGTGACTTATAGAGCAGAGAATTTGTTTTTTCTGCTTATTTTGTTTTTTAGATTCAGTTATTGATATGTAGTTACTGCCATTTTATCGTTCATATTTTTTATATTTATGGTATCTTCTTCTGAAAGACCCTTTAACGTTTCATATAATACTAATTTGGTGGTGATGAACTCCTTTAGCTTTTTCTTGCCTGTTAAGGTTTTTATCTGTACTTCCATTCTAAATGAGAGCCCTGCTGGGTAATCTTGGTCGTAGGTTCTTTTTTTTTATTTATTTTTATTCATTTTAGAGAGGAAAGGGAGAGACAGAGAGAGAAGGGGGGGAGGAGCTGGAAGCATCAACTCCCATATGTGCCTTGACCAGGCAAGCCCAGGGTTTCGAACCAGTGACCTCAGCATTTCCAGGTCAACACTTTATCCGCTGCGCCACCACTGGTCAGGCTTGGTTGTAGGTTCTTGCTTTTCCTCACTTTGAATATTTCTTGCCACCCCCTCTGGCCTGAAGATTTTGGATGGTCTGTGATTCTTACGTGCAACCAGCACTATCCATAGACTTAGTAAATAATGCACCTGTGTACATCACTACTTTTTATAATGTAGAAGGTTGATTTTGATATTATCAAAACCATTTCATTTCCAGATACAACTAAAATAAAAGGAGTTTTTAATTATTTTCCTCAGGCAGCGTCAGTAGTAAAGCTGGTTCAACAAAGGGATATGAGAGTCAGTGTGTGGGAACACAAGACTAGGCCTTCAGCTAGTGTCACATAGTTGGAACTCAGATCTTTACATAAATCTGAGCTTTAAAGAGCTTTAGTTTCAGAGAAAGGGTGAACTAAAAGAAAATTTATTCACCAGCATACATAAATAACAATGAAACTTGTCTGTCTCTGCCAGGGTGCCAGATTAAGGTTAAAGATTCCCCTGTGACCTCTTTAACTATAGACTTGGTCTCATCAGAGTGTGGGGTTCCCTAACCTAAGAAATTAATGTAACCACTGGTCTTGTAGTAGAATGGTTAATAGCACTCAGGCACAGGGTGAAACTAAATGCAAGTCTTCCTTGGCCAAGTTAGGCCTCATGGAATTCACAGAGACTGCCCACAGATGCCAATTTACAAAATATACTGGAAAACAGTCTACCATTATTGAGTTAGAAGATTTAGAAACAACATAGAACTTTCAGGTGGTTTTCAAATTTTTTTATTTTTATTTATTTTTTTTTACAGAGACAGAGGGTGAGTCAGAGAGAGGGATAGACAGGGACAGACAGGAACGGAGAGAGATGAGAAGCATCAATCATTAGTTTTTCATTGCTCGTTGCAACACCTTAGTTGTTCATTGATTGCTTTCTCATATGTGCCTTGACCGCGGGCCTTCAGCAGACTGAGCGACCTCAAGCTGGTGGGATTTTTGCTCAAACCAGATGAGCCCGCGCTCAAGCTGGCGACCTTGGGGTCTCGAACCTGGGTCCTCTGCATCCCAGTCCGACGCTCTATCCACTGCGCCACCGCCTGGTCAGGCTGGTTTTCAAATTTTAAAAAAAGGGAAAACTTACCTTTTGCAGTAGCATGATGGACCTGGAGATTATTATGCTAAGTGAAATAAGCCAGTCTGAGAAAGACAGGTGCCATATATTTGCACTCATGTGGAATCTAATAAACAAAATAAACTAACAAACTAAATAGAACTGCTCATAGATGCCTGACCTGTGGTGGCGCAGTGGATTAAAGCGTTGACCTGGAATGCTGAGGTTACCAGTTGGAAACACCAGGTTTGCCCGGCCAAGGAACATACAAGAAGCAACTACTACAACTCCAATAAATAAATAAATATCTTAAAAACACATCACCAAAAAGTAATTGTTAAAAAAGGGCAAAAAATTTGAATGGGTATTTCACCAAAAAAGATATATGGATGGCAAATAAACATGTGAGAAGATGCTCAACATTGTAAGTCATTAGGGAAACGTAGGCACAAGATACCATTACACATCTACTAGAATGGCTAAAATGAAAGAGAGGCCATCTCAACGATTGGTGAGAACATGAACTGGATTTTCATACACTGCTGGTGGGAAAGTATGATGGTACAACCACTTTGGAAAACACTTTGGCAGTTTCGTAATGCAATCCCTTTCAAAATCTCGACAGCGTTTTCTTTTTGCAGAAAGAAAAGTTCGTCTCGAAATTCATGTGGAATCTCAAGGAATCTTGAATAGCCAGACATTCTTATAAAGGAACAAAGTTAGAGATCTCACGTCCTGATTTCAAAACTTGTTACTAAGCAACAGTAATCGAATCATTCTGATAATGGTATAGACAGATAGACATGTGGACCAATGAAGTAGAATAGACAGTCCAGAAATAAATTTTCACATGTATGGTCACAGACCTTTCATGAGGAGATCAGTACCAGTCAGTGGGGGAAGGACAGCCAGATCCATGAGTGCTGCTTAGGAAAAGTGGGTGGACACATGCCAGAGTGAAGTTCTGCCTTACACCATGGACAGAGCTATTTCAGATGGATCAGATGCAGTGTAAGAGCTAAAACTAATGCTCTTAGAAGAAGGCAGAGGGAAAATGTCACAACTTTGGAGTTGGCAGTGGTTTCTTGGATATGACAGCAAAATCACAGACAACATAAAATAGACAAATTGGTTTGACCCAGCTATCCCACTTTTAGGAATATACCCTAAGAGTACCAAATCACTGATTCAAAAGAAAATATGCACCCCCATGTTTATTGCAGCATTGTTTACAATAGCCAAGATCTGGAAACAGCCCAAATGTCCATCAGTGGATGAGTGGATTAAAAAGATGTGGTACATCTGTACAATGGAATACTAGTGGCTGTGAAAAAGAAGAAATCTTACCTTTTGCGACAGCATGGATGGACCTGGAGATTATTATGCTAAGTGAAGTAAGCCAGGCAGAGAAAGACAGATATCATATGATCTCACTTATATGTGAAATCTAATGAACAAAGTGAACTGGGGAATGTAATAAAGGTAGAGGCGGGGTCACGGGGACCAGAGGGACAGCAGTCAGAGGGAAGGGGGATGAGGGGATGGCTAGAAGGTGAAGGTATTAATGAAATTACATATACATAACACATAGATACAGATAACAGGGCAGCAAATGCTAGAGGGAAGTGGGGAGGAAGTTTGGGGAAGGGGAACAAAAGGGATAGGATATTAAAAGGGCACAGTTGGGGGGGGTAAAGGAGTTATATTCAGTGTGACACTTGAATCCATGGAAACACAATAAATTAAAAATAATAAAAAAGTTTTTAAAAATAGACAAATTGGGCTATATCAAAATTAAAAATATATCAATCAAAGAATACAGTTAACAGAATGAAAAGTCAATCTACAGAATGGGACAAAATATTTACAAATCATATATCTGATACAGGCTTAATATTCAGAATGTATTTTAAGAAACTCCTACAATTCAACAACAAAAAACCCCAAATGACCCTAATTAAAAAATGGGCAGAGGACTTGAATAGACGTTTCTCCAAAGAAGCTACAGAAATGGCCAACAAGCACATGAAAAGATGCTCAACATCACTAATCATCAGGAAATGCAAATCAAAGCTACAGTGAGATACCCCTTTATACCCATTAGAATGGCTACTACCAGAAAAATAAAAAATAACATAGGTCAGCAAGAATGTGGGGAAATTAGAATTCTTGTGCATTGCTGTTGGGAATGTAAAATGGTGTGACCACCATGGAAAACAATATGGAGGTTCCGCAAAAAGCTAAAAATGTAATTACCATATGATTCAGCAATTCTATTTCTGGATATATACACAAACAAATTGAAAATTTTAGTTTCTTTTTTTTTTTTTTTTCTTTTGAAAATTTTAGTTTCAAAGAGAGTATTTGTTCACCCATCTTCATAACAGCATGGTTCACAATAACTAAAATGTGGAATGAACCCAAGTGTCCATCATCAGATGAATAGACAAAATGTTGTGTTTACGTTTGATAGAATATTATTCAGCCTTATAAAGGAAGGAATTCAGACACATTCTATACCATTGATAAACTTTCAGGACATTATGCTAAGTGAAATAAACCAATCACACAAATAGACAAATACTGTACAATTTCACTTACATGAGTTGCCTCAAGTAGTCAGATTCAGACAGAAAGTAGAATGATGGTTGCCGGGGCTGGGGAAAGGAGCTATGGGAGTTGTGTAATGAACGGGTACAGAGATTCGGCTTTGCCAGATGTAGAGAGGTCTGGAGATTAAGTATAATGTGAACATAATTGACCGTACACTTAAAAATGGTCAAGGTAAATTTTATGGTACATATATATTTCCACAATTAAAAAAGTTTCACAATTTTGTAAATATTTAAATATGCATCTAGCTTTTGATCCAGCCATTCTTCTCCTAGGTATTTACCTAAGAGAAAAGAAAGCACATGCCAATCTGATAACTGGAAACTATCATGGCGGGTTTGAGCTTGTTTTTCTCAGTGGGATCAAACACCTTTTCATATGTTTGAAGGACGTTTATATTTGAACTTTAATGTCCTTTGCCCATTTTTTTTTCTTTCATTTTTCCGAAGCTGAAAACGGGGAGGCAGTCAGACTCCCGCATACGCCCGACCGGGATCCACCCGGCACGCCCACCAGGGGGCGATGCTCTGCCCATCTGGGGCGTCACTCTGTTGCCTCCAGAGCCATTCTAGCGCCTGAGGCAGAGGCCACAGAGCCATCCCCAGCGCCTGGGCCATCTATGCTCCAGTGGAGCCTCACTGCGGGAGAGGAAGAGAGAGACAGAGAGGAAGGAGAGGTGGAGGAGTGGAGAAGCAAATGGGCGCCTCTCCTGTGTGCCCTGGCCGGGAATCGAACCCAGGACTCCTGCACGCCAGGCCGACGTTCTACTGCTGAGCCAACCGGCCAGGGCCCTTTGCCCACTTTTTAATTGGGTTGTTGGTCTTGATCTCAGTTCTTCAAGGAGCTTAGCATATGCCTGTTCTATGAGTGGCAAATATTTTTTCCCAGTTTGTATGTCTTTTGACTTTGCTTATATAATGTTTGTTTTACCATCTAAAAAGGCTCTTATTTTATGTCATTGAATTTATTATTTTGTCTTATACAGTTTCCAGATTTTGCATCACAGTTATAAAGGCCTTCTTCACTTGAGGTTATAAAGGAGTTTGTTTTCTTTCAGTTCTTTTATGGTTTGTCCCTTCTTTTGATATTTAAATCTTTTCTCCATTTGTAGTTTACACTAGTGTACAGTATGCGTTATGGATGAACCTTTATTTTCCTAGATTGGTTCCTGTTGTCTCAACATTAATTATTAAAAAGTTAATCTTGACCTTATTTCAGATGCTTTCCCTTATGTGTTGGAGTCTTTGTTTTGATCTTTTCTGTTCCACTGGTCCATCAGTCTGTTGAACAGGCACTGTCATGAACAAATAGTTAAAAAAACTCAGCCGACAGAAGTAGAGTGAAGGAGTGAGCGATGACTGCCCCTTTGTGATAGGGTGGAAACCAGATTTCTGCCCACTGATGAGATATCTACGCCCTGGAATCAGCCTGTGCAGAGAAGCACAAGGGAGCACAGCTACATTTGAAAATGACATTCAAATATAAAACTTTAATAGAAATTTTATTTTAAAATTATTATAATGTATTTTATAAAAACATAAAATTTTCAAATATTGAAGAGAGGTGCTGAGGGGAATTACCAAAGGAACTGAGGGGGAGATAGCCTCAGTTCATTGAATGCCTTGTATGCCATATGGAATTGGAATTTTGCCTTATAAATAATGGGAAAATTTTCATCAGATTAATGAAATGGTAGGTTATATTTGGGGATTCTAAATCTGAGTTCAGTGGGCTCCTCAGCAGGTTCCATGAACCTCGTAGAATTTTATGTCATCTGAGGCCTTCAGCAGGGTCTAAGAACTCGGCCACACAGAAATTAAGAATACCTTCCTTAGAAAAATGTCTGTGATAACATGAGATAGGAAAGTTGAAAACTAAAGATTGGGTTACCAGTCAAGAAGGTTTTGCATTAGAGTAGGCAGAATATGAGTAACAGAGGGAAAAGTGAGTTTTTCCTTTAGTTCATTGTTTCTGGGAGGTATGGCTAACCCGCAGCAGTTATGATCTGTAAAATTACTGCCAACACTGAGCTAGTGAATACTGAACCATTATTCCTTGGGCAAATGCACAGTTACTGTTATATAAAGGAGCCAAAGGGAGCCTCTGTATATTGGCCCTTAGGTGGTTTGTTTTTTCACAGTTTGCTTGGGCCCAGTAGCTTAAAAGCCCACTGGCATAGGGCACATATTTACAGTATGAGAGCTGGAACAGGAAGGTCGTGTCACCTGTTCAGCCTCAGCTGAGAAGGTGCACACTGGGCCCATTGCTCTGCACATGTCCACAAAAGCTTTGTGAGTATTGGTTGGGGGGTTACAGTACATTTTAGCGAATAGACAAATCGCAAATACAGATTGCACAAATAAAAAGGACCAGCCGTCCTAATCCAGTCTCATACATACTTCCAGTGGTGAGCCTACTCCTTCATGAGAAACTTTCCCCTTGCTGGGTATTTGAAGCTGGAAACGGAGAGAGACAGTCAGACAGACTCCCGCATGCGCCCGACCGGGATCCACCCGGCACGCCCACCAGGGGGTGAGCTCTGCCCACCAGGGGGCGATGCTCTGCCCCTCCGGGGCGTCGCTCTGTTGATACCAGAGCCACTCCAGCGCCTGGGGCAGAGGCCAAGGAGCCATCCCCAGCGCCCGGGCCATCTTTGCTCCAGTGGAGCCCTGGCTGCCGGAGGGGAAGAGAGAGACAGAGAGGAAGGAGGGGGTGGGGGTGGAGAAGCAAATGGGCGCCCCTCCTATGTGCCCCGGCCAGGAATCAAATCCGGGTCCCCCACACGCCAGGCCGACGCTCTACCGCTGAGCCAACCGGCCAGGGCCCTTGCTGGGTATTTGAATGATTGTATTGAACTAAACTTGGCATCATTTTTTTTTACTAATCATAGGTCCGACTTTGGTTTTTTGGATTGTTCTCCCTTCATTATTTAAATTTAGCTGTCTTATCCCTACCCTTACTCCAGGGGTCTCAAACTCGTGGCCCACGGGCCACATGCGGCCCGCCGAACAATTTTGTGCGGCCCGCAGACTAATCCACGAAGTTCAAAATATTTTGGATAAAATTAAGTAAGCCCGTGGATTAGTCTGCGGGCCGCACAAAATTGTTCGGCGGGCCACGAGTTTGAGACCCCTGCCTTACTCCCATTTTCTCCCTTAGCATAAAGATTTCATTTCTTTGGAAACTTTTGGTTTGCTAAGTACTTTAACTGTTTAAAAGACTGGAACCTGTAATTTTATTGTTATTAACTAACACATCTCCTCTGTGTCCATTTTCCCCCTCCCCCATCCCTCTACCCACTACTCACTACCTCTACCCTCTTCCCCCACCGTTAAAACCGCCCAACCTGAACTCCCACTGCCTCACTTTATTCCCCATTGTGTTTGTCAGTTCTCTGTCAGATATAAATTATTCAAATTCCCGGGGGTGGGCAGAGCATCCAGAAAAGGCCAAAACAGAGAGAACTTCAGATGTACAGAAAGAATCTTTTTAGCTCCTCCCAGTGGCCCTTCCCTCCTGTTCCCAGCGTCTCCCCTGCTTCTCCCTAGGCTGGTATTCCTGTGGCCGGGGCTCAGTGCAGTGGGAGAGACAGCCCCGGGCCCCACACTCCCTTCTCCCTGGCACATTGTACTGGAAGTAGGAACTTCTCCCAACTCATGCCCATCCATCAGTTTAGGGGAGAAACCTGGTGGTGTCAGGGTCACATATATAGTCCTGGATTGGCTGCTGTTGTCAGGGTGATGGGACACTGATTAGACAGCTTATGTCATGTGTTGCCAGTAAAGTAGTGACCCTTGATTGACAGCCTCTCCAGGACCAGGTGAATTTTTAGGGAAGGGCAGGTTCTCCGAGGAAATAGGGGTGCTAGGCAACTAAACAACAAATACCAATTATACACATTAAGACAAGTTGTTTCATTCTCCTGTGTTTGGGATCATCAGTATGATTGAAGGATTACACAGTTTTTAGCTTTGAACAATGTTGGATCAGAATTGATTTGCTTTAAATGTTGACATCTGTTGTTTCTCACTGATGGGTACATAGGGGTCTGTTATATTTCTCTCCTCTTTTATATATGTATAAGATAGCTTACGATTTTAGTAAACTAAATTTTGTTTTGTTTGTGAAAATAAATACTTGTTAAAATTTCCCTTTAATATTAAGTGAGCTCCAGAAATGATGTTGTATCTGACATGGTAATCCATGTGACATTAAAGGTGTATTATGAAGGTAAGTTATTGAGTTTTTAAAAAATGACATGAAAAATGCCATTTATTTCCTTTACCTCATAGCATGCATTTATGATACTGTAGGTTCCTGCAAGGTGTGGAGTTACAGTCCGGGACAGTTTAAAGAAAGCACTGATGATGAGAGGTCTGATCCCAGAGTGCTGTGCTGTTTACAGAATTCAGGATGGGTATGGTTTGTATGTGATGTGAATTTTTGTTTAAAAAAAGAAAAAAATTCAGATACTAAACTTTGGGGTTTTCTCTAGGATCTTTACCTAAACCTAGGAAATTGAAAATCAACTTTAGAAAAAAATATTAAATAAGTTTATATTAAGTTTAGCCTAAAGAAATCTTATAGGCTCTTTGAGGAGTTAACATTAGGTGATTTTGTATAGGGTATTGTGATACTCTGATGAGGTGACTTTATTAGGAATTTGTGGTCCCTAAAATTTTTGAACCTTTAGCATGTGACTTATTTGAATAGCAGACTCGTCCTCTCCTTTATAAATACAAACTCAGAGTTTGTATTAAATCAAACTATAAATTAACATTTTATATTGAACTATTTTTCTTTTAGAAAGCATCTAAAATTATACCAAGACAACCCCCTCCCAATTTTGAACCCCATTTAAAAAAATCACCATTTTGGGGGCATGTTGCCCCTTGAGTACTCTTTTTCTTTGGATAAATATATCCATACCTGTGATATATATATATATTTTTTTTGAATGCCAGGAACAATCCATTTTCTGCTGTTGTAGGTCTTTTCTGGAGCTGACTTGAAGAAAAGAGTACATCTCTTTACCCTGCTGTTTGTCCAAGAGTGATACATTTATTTGGGGTAAACTTAAAAATTAATTTATTGCCATTTAAATTTCTAACGATGAAAAGACCAGGGAGCAACACCTCCCTCACAATTACTAGCCCCTCAATAACCAGTTTTCATATCTTCAGCATGAGGTATGTGAAGATTTTTAGGTCTGCTTACCAAGACAGACTTGTATCTACGCTTTTCAGAGAGAAGAAGCCGATTGGCTGGGACACGGATATCTCCTGGCTTACTGGAGAGGAATTGCATGTAGAAGTACTGGAGAACGTTCCACTTACAACACACAACTTTGTATGTACCTTCACCTTGTTTTTTTATGTTCTTGTGAATGAATATTTAGGAAATATAAAATATGGGTGAATAATTTGGGGATTATTTTACTGAAGTTAAAAATCAGTTCTAGGCACACTTGTCCTGTCCTTCCCCCAGGCACGTTGCCTTTGCCATTGCCTTTCTCAAGGGCCCTTCTGCCTCTGTAACTTGTGTCCTGAGCCGACGTGGCCCAGCTGGCTCACTTCTTTTACCTCTCTTAGTTTATAAATAAATTTCTCTTTAAAAAAAACCAAAAGAGCCTGACCAAGCAGTGCCGCAGTGGATAGAACATCGGACTGGGACACAGAGGACCCAGGTTCGAGACCCCAAGGTCGCTGGCTTGAGCCCAAAGGTCGCTAGCTTTAGCAATGGGTCACTTGCTCTACTGTAGCCACTCCCCGCCCCCATCAAGGCACATATGAAAAAGCAATCAATGAATAAATAAGGTGCTGCAACAAAGCGTTTATGCTTCTCATCTCTCTCCCTGTCTATCCCTATCTGTCCCTCTTCCCCCCCCCACTCAGCATTTGCATGTAATGTAATAGAATAGAAAATTCTATGTGCGTTATATGTATATAGTTAGGGTAAGTGTTGTCATATGAATATAGTTGTGTCCTGGATCATAATATAAAATATATTTTTTACTGTCATTTCTGACTAAAACTGTCTGAAAAGTTGAGATGAATTGAGAATATGCAACAAAGGACAAAATAGAAGTATGCTCTTATCACTCTGAAATAGCCATTATTAACATTTTAGTATTTGTTTATTATTATTATTTTTACAGGGACAGAGAGAGAGAGTCAGAGAGAGGGATAGACAGGAACGGAGAGAGATGAGAAGCATCAATCATCAGTTTTTTGTTGTGATACCTCAGTTGTTCATTGATTGCTCTCTCATATGTGCCTTGACCGCGGGCCTTCAGCAGACCGAGTAACCCCTTGCTCGAGCCAGTGACCTTGGATCCAAGCTGGTGAGCTTTTGCTCAAACCAGATGAGCCTGTGCTTAAGCTGGCGACCTCAGGGTCTCAAACCGGGTCCTTCCACATCCCAGTCCAACGCTCTATCCACTACGCCACCACCTGGTCAGGAGTATTTGTTTATTCTTATGTTTTCTGTTTATTATTTTCACAAAACAAATATTTTTCAAACAATTTCTACCTTTGGTAGTTGTCAAAGTAGAGCCTCCTTAAAAAAAAGAAAATAGAACCTCCTTAGCACAGTTGTGTTTATGTGACCCGTGTTGTGACCCAGGTTGTAAATCCGGTTTTTAACCAGTGTGTCGTGGCACACTGGCGTTCCTCAAGAATTCTTAAAACATGCAGTACCTGACTGTTCAGTCAGGAGCACTGACTTCCTTTCCCCTAGACTGTCAAATAAAAAAAAAATGGCCACAACCAACACAACAGTAGATGCCTGGTGTGAATGAATCAGAATTATATCCTTTTTTATCTTAGTTAAGAAGTTTAGGTAGGGTTGTTGTGATTTTTATACAGTTACTATAGTTTTTTCTTTTATAAATAATTGTTTTTACATTTTATACTCAAAGTATATTTATATTTTAATCAAAAGTATATATAGTTTTGCCCTGGCCGGTTGCTCAGTGGTAGAGCGTCGGCCTGGCGTGCGGAAGTCCCGGGTTTGATTCCCGGCCAGGGCACACAGGAGAGGCACCCATCTGCTTCTCCACCCCTCCCCCTCTCCTTCCTCTCTGTCTCTCGCTCCCCCTCCCGCAGCCAGGGCTCCATTGGAGCATGGTTGGCCCGGGCGCTGAGGATGGCTCCTTGGCCTCTGCCCCAGGCGCTAGAGTGGCTCTGGTCACGACAGAGCAACGCCCCAGGTGGGCAGAGCATCGCCCCCTGGTGGGCGTGCCGGCTGGATCCCAGTCGGGCACATGCGGGAGTCTGTCTGACTGCCTCCCCATTGCCAGCTTCAGAAAAATACAAAAAAAAAAAAGAAAAAAAAAGAGTATATATAGTTTCAAAAGTAGTCAGGGCCCTGGCCGGTTGGCTCAGCGGTAGAGCGTTGGCCTGGCATGCAGGAGTCCTGGGTTCGATTCCCAGCCAGGGCACATAGGAGAAGCGCCCATTTGCTTCTCCACACCCCCCCCCTCCTTCCTCTCTGTCTCTCTCTTCCCCTCCCGCAGCCAAGGCTCCATTGGAGCAAAGATGGCCCGGGCGCTGGGGGTGGCTCCTTGGCCTCTGCCCTAGGCGCTGGAGTGGCTCTGGTCGCATCGCCCCCTGGTGGGCAGAGCTTTGCCCTCTGGTGGGCGTGGCCAGGTGGATCCCGGTTGGGCGCATGCGGGAGTCTGTCTGACTATCTCCCCGTTTCCAGCTTCAAGTTAGAAGATTTTTTAGAAATATTAAAAAAAAAAAAAAAGTAGTCAGAGGGGCTTATAATTAAAATAATCTGTTGCTCCATCCCTCACTAGCCTCTATGCCACTCTCGAGAGGAAATGAGTCCTGTTTCAAGCTGTTTTGATGATTATTTTCATATTACTAAATAGTAACTTGAAGCCACAGTTCCTTGCTTTATCAACTTTAGACATCGTTTACTGATTCCGTTTGGAATTAGCTCATTCATGTCACTACTTTTCCTCCTTCCCTCCTTCAGTGTGTTTTTCTGTGGCACCTCTATTGGATACCTTTGTGACTTTAAATAGTACCTTTGTTTCTTATCCTCTTAACACCAGTAAGCATCTTGTAACTCCTTTCGTTGTATAGTTATTAAATTTTACCCTTATCCTTCCTTCTGTTCCCTCCTTTTATCAAATATTTACTTTTATTTTTATGTAGTCAAGCTTGAAATTAGTTTCATGTCTTTCATTTCTCATCAAGACTTCTGAGTTTTGTAATTGGATATTGGATGGGAGATAATACATATAGTCTATCAACTAACTTGAACCCACTGGTTTTTATTTTAGTATCTTATTCTATAAGGCAGTTCTCATGATATAAATATAGGAAAAATTTATTTTAAACAAGAGAGTAAGTTGACTTCTAAAAAGACTCTTGGCAGGTTTTTGAAACCCTGTATGATGTTTTATTTTGCAGGTACGGAAAACCTTTTTCACCTTAGCATTTTGTGACTTTTGTCGAAAGCTGCTTTTCCAGGGTTTCCGCTGTCAAACATGTGGTTATAAATTTCACCAGCGTTGTAGTACAGAAGTTCCACTGATGTGTGTTAATTATGACCAACTTGAGTAAGTAACCAAAAAATTTTCTTCTATCTACCATTTTACATTTAAAATTTTAAAATGTGAAACTAGTATGTCTTAGAATCTATGAGAATTTTCTGTCCAATAGAGTTCTTACAGGGGATTTTTTACCTAAGTTTGTCTAGATAATATGTAGTACTGCCTGTACTTTCTGCTTCAGCTACACATTTCACTTATGTTTTATATATTTTTTTAATTAATAAAGGTCCCTTGCCCATAAAATCACTTTTAGATAGTTTTTGGGAGGAGAGCAGATGTTTCAATTAAGTTAACCATTATATATTTGGACCACAGATCAAAGGATCTGATTGTTAGCATTTTGTAAATTATTTCTCTCTCTCTCTTTCTCTCACCCTCTCATCCTCTCACCTTTAACCCTACCTGCACCCCCAGTTTTTTAAAAGTAAGATATAAAGTCTTTGTACCCAGTGTATTTCTTTCTAAAATATCTATTTGCTTTTATGCTAGAGTTTCTCTAATAGATGAGACTGAATCTGTTTTAATCTTTTTGTGTGTTGCTGCTGCTGCTACTACTGTTAAGGTTTTATTACTTTGCTTGATCACTTGAGCAAACAGAATTCAACTCTGTGTTGTAAAGTATTTTTAATGATGTAATCTGACTTTGCAATAGTTGCATTTTCTCCTAATTCCTTAACAATAAAGCATGATTTTTTTCCCTCTGAAAGGTAAAAATGTGCTGTTTAGAACAACTAGTTTTAGATTCTGAGCTTGCCTTTAAAAATACAATGTAATTTTTAAAAATAAGCTTTTAGACAAAAACGCAACTAATTGAATTTAAGTCATTTCTAAAAATGGAATTTGATCTCAGATATTTCTGTTAACTCTATAATGTATTCTGATGTCTGAAGCTTCTGGGTTTTGCACAAGTTAGGTTTGTTTTGTTTTGTTTTTGTTTCTGCCTCACAGTTTGCTGTTTGTCTCCAAGTTTTTTGAACACCACCCAATACCACAGGAGGAGGCCTCCCTGGCAGAGACCGCCCTTACGTCCGGATCGTCCCCTTCCGCACCCCCCTCCGATTCCATTGGGTAGGGTTTGACTCCTGCTGTTCCGTGACATGCTGTTTGAGCTGATTTCTTTGGGATATTTGGTTTATTATAAACTTTTCTAACATTTGGATTATTAAAAAGGGACTTTTTTTTAGATAACTTATTTTTATTAGACCAGTCGGATATTTAACGTGCATTTGGTAGAGATACATGGCATTACAGCTGACACAGACTATTTAGGGACCAGTCCTGAAAAAAATCAAGGAACAGATAATATACAGACTCTGTCTTATGCCCATCCCTTTATCAGGTCATATCAGATATAGAAGTACACAACTTTTTTTTTGAAAAGTAGCATTAACATATGAGACAGTAACAAACAATTTAAAAATAGTATTTAATTAGCCCAACCAGGTGGTGGCGCAGTGGATAGAGCATTGGACTGGGACGGAGAGGACCCAGGTTTGAAACCCCGAGGTCGCCAGCTTGAGTGCGGCCTCATATGGTTTGAGCAAAGCTCACCAGCCTGAGCCCAAGGTCACTGGCTTGAGCAAGGGGTTACTCGGTCTGCTGTAGCCCCCCCCCCCCATCAAGGCACATAAGAGAAAACAATCAGTGAACAACTAAGGTGCCGCAACAAAGAATTGACGCTTCTCATCTCTCTCCCTTCCTATCTGTCTGCCCCTATCTGTTCCTTTCTCTGTCTCTCCTTGTCCCTATCCCCCCCCCAAAAAATAGTATTTAATTAAAATAGAGTGTGATAAGGACAAATATTACCATAGTTCCGGAAGAAGAGGATAATGAGAGAGAGAGTAGTCAGGAAAATTTAATGAAGAAAGTGGGATTTGAATTGGACCTTAAAGAAAGAATTCTAAAACCTGAATAAGCCTAGGGAATAAAATAATGGTGAGTAGGAGACAGGCGGGGGTGATGGACAGAATCAATAAAGGGAATGGCAATGGTATATCTAGGAACTTGTAAAGAGAACCTAATCTAAATCAGGGAGAGGCTTATGTAAGACTAGATTATGGAGAGTCTTGGAATTTACACATGACGTAAGAGGGGAGAAAAAGATTAAATGTTTTTGAGCAGAAGATTAACCTGACAAAGATGGTTTTAAAGAAAGAACCTCTTGGCCCTGGCTGGTTGGCTCAGCGGTAGAGCATCAGCCTGGCGTGTGGAAGTCCAGGGTTCGGTTCCCAGCCAGGGCATACGGGAGAAGCACCCATCTGCTTCTCTACCCCTCCCCTTTCCTTTCTCTCTCTTTTTTCCCCTCCCACAGTCAAGCCTCCATTGGAGCAAAGTTGGCCCGGGCACTGAGGATGGCTCCGTGGCCTCCACCTCAGGTGCTAGAATGCCTCCGGTTGCAGCAGAGCAACAGCCCAGATGGGCAGAGCCACACCCCTTGGTGGGCATGCCGGGTGGATCCTGCCCAGTTGGGCGCATTCAGGAGTCTGTCTGACTGTCTCCCCGCTTCTCACATTGGAAAAATACCAAAAAAAAAAAAAAGAAATAACTACTTAAGAGTGATACACAGATTGATTGAGAAACATCTCTGGTAAAGAAGGCCAACAAGAATGCTGTTGGTTGTGAAGACGGTGGGAAGCAGTGAAGACTTGAACAAGAGTGGTAGCAGCAGTCAGAAGGAATGGTTATTCAAAAAGTGTAAAAGGTGGCCTGACCTGTGGTAGTGCAGTGGATAAAGCGTCGACCTGGAATGCTAAGGTCACCAGTTCAAAACCCTGGGCTTACCAGGTCAAGGCACATATGGAGTTGATGCTTTCTGCTCCTCCCCCCTTTCTCTCTCTCTCTCTTTCTCCCCCTCCCTTCCTCCCTCCCTCCCTCCCTCCCTCTCTCTCCCTTCCTCTCTCTGTTTCTCTTCTCTAAAATGAATTGAAAATTTTTTTTAAAAAGTGTAAAAGGTGTCTGACCAGGTGGTGGCACAGTGGATAGAGCGTCGGACTGGGATGCAGAGGACCCAGGTTCGAGACCCCGAAGTCGCCAGCTTGAGCGCGGGCTTATTTGGTTTGAGCAAGTTCACCAGCTTGGACCCAAGGTCGCTGGCTTGAGCAAAGGGTTACTCAGTCTGCTGAAGGCCCGCGGTCAAGGCACATGTGAGAAAGCAATGAACAACTAAAGTGCCACAAAAAAACTGAAGATTGATGCTTCTTATCTCTCTCCATTCCTGTCTGTTCCTATCTATCCCTCTCTCTGACTCTCTGTCTCTGAAAAAAAAAAATGTAAAAGGAAAATAATTAACAATGTTATTAATCGATTGTGGAGGATAAAGGAGAGAACTCACTTTAAAGATGATAAAGTCATCCACACATTCAAGCTTCATACTAGGGGAAAAAAGAGATGATGCTGAGTCTAGAAGATGTTTGTTTGCTTTGGAGTATTTCTTGCACAGGTCTGCTTACTCTTTCCCTGTGGGATGAGCGGAAGCATAAATTATACTATACCTGGAAGCATATGGTTTTTTTTAAAAGTCCCCGTACATTATTCTGTTCTAGACTATTTTAAAAATAATGTTAAGATCTGAAATATTGTCAGTTTTAATCCTACTTTTCATTCTTCACAATGTAATGCTATTTCTTCTATCTAGAGAGATTAAAAAAAATAAGTTGAAACTCCCAATAGACCTATAATTTTTATGAAAACAACCTTTCTAGAGGATTTTTAGGCTAGAAAAGTTAGGAAAAACTTTGGTGTTAGAGAGTGGATGTATTTATGTCTTTTGGGCCACTGGGAAATGTGACCACTGTGTCTTCCTGACAGGTTATAACAGTCACCCATTCTACTGGAGTCGTCTTATTCCTACTGTCTGTCATTATTTGTATACAGCTGTGTTTCGTAAAAGATCAAATCAAAATTTTGTTATTGTTTTGATTTTTAACTAAACTTTTGACTATGTCATTTACTCCTGACAGATTCTGTCGGCTGTGGTACCTCCCTTAAGGGCAGGCACCCGTTCTGTGAGCAGAGCTACAGAGCATCGTAGTGAGGTTAGCTTGGCCTCTCTGGAGGTTTACAGTGGCGATGATCAAGACAATCTGCCCACCAGTGATGGCAGTGCTGGCTTTAAACTAAGAAACCATTTACCTGTGCCATAAGTACTTCACCCATAGCTAAAGTGGAGGAGATTCTGGTCTTGAGCAAATGATGAGAAAGAGGTTCAGACTTGTTGTCCTGATGCTCCTCTGTCACAAGTGTACGTGCCTGTGAAGAAACAGAAGCCAGTCCCGCTCTCTGTCAAAGTCCCTGTGTATTTTGTTAATAATCTCTGATGACAGTCCCAGTGGTCACAAAACACATATATTAATAGATGTGACCAAGATATATTGGAGAAGTGATACATTGCCCAGTTTGGATTAAAAGTTAGAAGCTACCTACTTTGCTACTTCTAAAAATGCTGTGGAATGTATAAATTTATGAAAAGTCAGCGTTTTAAAATTTGAATATCGCTGAACAGAGTTAATCCCTTTGCTTCAAAAATTTTAATATTCTAGGTTTAAAATGAGACCTAAACTAACTGGTAATTTGCTGAAGGGTGTTAGAGGTAAAAAATTATTTTTATTTGTAATTTGGTACTACTTTAAAGAGATTTGCAGCAAGATGGGTAGAAATATTATGAGGAGAAGTCAGTTTACCAACTGTTAGCATACTTCACAGGGTATAAATCTCCCTGGTCTGATTAAAGACTTGCCAGCTTGGAAGCTCAGTTTTATCAATATCCTGAAATGATGAGAACTAGGGATATACTGGTTTACATGAACTAGAATCAGAAAACACTAATTCAGAATACAGGTAATTAATTTCGGTCAGCAATGGGCCTGTTATATAAACCAAACTCCTTGTGTTGGATGGGCCAATATTCACACTGCTTTTTTTTTTTTTTTTGGCAGAGACAGAGAGAGGGACAGATAGGGACAGACAGACAGGAAGGGAGAGAGATGAGAAATATCAATTCTTCATTGCGGCTCCTTAGTTGTTCATTGATTGATTTCTCATGTTTTACTCTGAAATTTTAATATTTCAAAAACATATAAGTTTGAAGAAAGAAAAGCACAATTCTGGAATATAAGCAAAAGTCTTACTTGATAATTACCATTGTAAGTATATATAGATTCAGGGACCAACAATGCATCATTTCAAAGGTTTTGTTTAGCTCTTACATTATGTAACATTTCTTCAAGAATTTGGTCTGGCATATTTAAGTAACAATATCAGATCAAAAACAATTTTCTTTTTGTGACAGAGACAGAGAAAGGGATAGACAGACAGGAAAGCAGAGAGATGAGAAGCATCAATTCTTTGTTGCATCTTAGTTGTTCATTGATTGATTTCTCATATGTGCCCTGACCAGGGGGCTACAGCAGACTGAGTGACCCCTTGCTCGAGCCAGCGACCTTGGGCTCAAGCTGGTGAGCTTTTTGCTCAAACCAGATGAGCTCGCGCTCAAGCTGGCGACCTCAGGGTCTCGAACCTGGGTCCTCCGCATCCCAGTCCGACGCTCTATCCACTGTGCTACCACCTGGTCAGGCCACACTGCTTTTGAAAAATATTTACTAGAAACCAAATTATAATCAAAAGTTTGTTTTTGTTAAGGACAGAATTAGGGCGATGATCCAGATGTTTAATTACATCAGGATATAATGACTTGAAGTGTTCTCCAAAATTGTAAAATACTTGCCCTCAAATCAAGATAAACCGACTTTGTAGAACAACACATACCTTTCTGTGGTATAACAAATTATAGCCTTTCTCACTTTGTTAAGCAGATATCCTTTTTGTCTAATATATTTATTTATTTTTCTTAAATTTATCAGATTAAATCCAGGTTTTTGTTTTTCTTCTGGACTGATGTCTTTTGCATATATATTTCTGATTTGATATACACTACATATCACTGTCTTAATTCAGTGAGTTTCAAAAATGAGTGCTGTCACGTATGCCTGCATCAAGTCAATTATATTAACTACTAGACACTTGTAGTTAAGTCAGGCTTTTTCTGCCTTCAAGTCCTACCTTAAAGTATGCTGTTACATTGAGATTTCAAATCAACCTATAAAAAAGCTCTTGAAAAGTCTGCACTTTCTGAAACGTTTTTTTTAAAAGCCAGTATTGTCATTTTACATTCTTTTATTTGCTCCCAAAATCTTTTAGCAAAGGGCTTATACTTGGCTGCCTAAAGCAAAAATAAAGACAGCCGTGTCACAAACTAAAAATTTCTTAATAGTGGACCAGTAGAGCATGCTGGCTTTCCTAAAGGCCACTTTTATCAGTCTTACTACAATTCTCATTGGACTGATACTAGTTTTTTAAAGTACATAATATTTTGCCTGACCTGTGGTGGTGCAGTGGTTAAAGTGTCGACCTGGAAATGCTGAGGTCGCCGGTTTGAAACCCTGGGCTTGCCTGGTCAAGGCACATATGGGAGTTGATGCTTCCACCTCTTCCCCCCCCCCCCCCGTTCTCTCTCTGTCTCTCCCTCTCCTCTCTAAAGAAATGAATAAATTAATTAATTAATTTAAAAAAATAATAAAGTACATAATATTTTATTATTTTTATTTTATTCTATATGGGCTCATTTAGTTACTGTTAACAGGTAAAGTGCATATATTTCTTTCCCTACCCTTAATAGTGTGCTTCAGAGAAGTAAAACTATAAACTGGTATGATTCAGATTGTGTTAACATGCTGTATTCATAAGTTTTTTGTCACCGTTTGGCTTCTTTTTGGCCTTTCAAACTTGTATTCCTTTTTACTATATTTTTTTCCCATTTCTCTTTTGAAAGCCTCTTTTCTCAGAAGTATCTTTTTATTCCTACAACAGTATCTTTCAGGCTGTGTCTTAATAACTAAATAATACTGATTAAGTACAGAGTTTGTATAAGATGGGGTACAAGGATAGCCTGTCTCTCAGGATAGGCTGTTAGCACTGAGTCACTCACTGGTCATGCTGGAGCTCTCTGTGACAGCCACCCCTTGTCTTTCAGGCGACCCCTCACTTCCAGCTCCCCTGGATGACTTTTCTGAGGGGAGTAGACTCCTCATGGGTATTTATAGCCTCCTGTCAAATCTTCACTGTACTTTGTGATTTATTTTGGGGCAACGATGAGAGAGTCTGGACTTGTTATTTATCTACAGTACCAAAATATAAACCACTTTGTAGCCTATTTTGTTGGTTTCATCAAAAAACAATTTTTATAAATATTTGTTTAAATTTTGTATTTGAATGTGTCTCTTGTCAGTTTTGGGTATGGTAAAAACTTCAAAACAGGAGAGACTGGCACTTATAAGGATCATCTTTTGAATTTGGAAATAATAAGTGGCTGTTGTTCAGGATTTTAATTCACCTCTTTTAATAGGTATATCTTTCAGGTCCTGAAATACATATATGTAGTCTCAAAGTATTTATAATTGCCTAACACGTTGCATAAAAATTTTATCTTAGTAACTTCAGCTATCAAGAAGTGGCAAGGATAGGAAAAAATGGAGGATTTTATTCACTCAGTCTCTGCCTAGAGCATTTTTGTGTACCTTTAAAAGACAAGAGTTTCTTCAGCTGATTAACATCATCCATTTTTTTATGTTAGTATCTCTATAAAGTTACTGTGAGTCTTATATTCCAATGACTTGATTTTTCCAGGCCCCAAATCCTCACCAGTCCGTCTCCTTCAAAATCCATTCCAATTCCACAGCCTTTCCGACCAGCAGATGAAGATCATCGCAATCAGTTTGGACAACGAGACCGGTCCTCATCAGCTCCGAATGTGCACATAAACACAATCGAACCTGTCAATATTGATGTAAGTACCCAGCATTGTGAGAACTCAGACAATTCAAGTGTATTTGTTTTCCTGTTTCAGATATAATATAAATCAGAAATAACTGCTATCATTTTTTTTTTTTTTTTACAGAGAGTCAGAGAGAGGGATAGATAGGGACAGACACACAGGAACGGAGAGAGATGAGAAGCATCAATCATTAGTTTTTCGTTGCGACACCTTAGTTGTTTATTGATTGCTTTCTCATATGTGCTTTGACCGTGGGGCTACAGCAGACCAAGTAACCCCTTGCTCAAGCCAGCGACCTTGGGTCCAAGCTGGTGAAGTTTGCTCAAACCAGATGAGCCCGCACTCAAACTGGCGACCTCAGGGTCTCAAACCCGGGTCCTCTGCATCTCAGTCCAACACTCTATCCACTGCGCCACCACCTGGTCAGGCGGCCTGTCATGTTTTTTTGTGTGTGTTTTTTTTTGTATTTTTCTGAAGCTAGAAACGGGCAGAGACAGTCAGACAGACTCCCGCATGCGCCCGACCAGGATCCACCCGGCATGCCCACCAGGGGGCGACGCTCTGCCCACCAGGAGGCGATGCTCTGCCTCTCCGGGGCATCGCTCTGCCACGACCAGAGCCACTCTAGCGCCCGGGGCAGAGGCCAAGGAGCCATCCCCAGCACCCGGGCCATCTTTGCTCCAATGGAGCCTCGGCTGTGGGAGGGGAAGAGAGAGACAGAGGAAGGAGAGGGGGAGGGGTGGAGAAGCAGATGGGCGCTTTTCCTGTGTGCCCTGGCCGGAAATCGAATCCAGGACTTCTGCACGCCAGGCTGACGCTCTACCACTGAGCCAACCGGCCAGGGCCCATCTTTTATTAATCACAGTTTTAAGTGATAGACTCCTCTAAATTACAGATCACAAAAACCTTGTCATATTATCTGATGGCCAGGAATGCGTAACTGGATCCAAATTGCAACCTTAAGTTTGATTTTTTTTCCTTATTCACTGTCCGTAAAAGTAAACCAGTGGTTCTCAAAGTGTGCGCCAGGGCACACTGGTGCACCCTAGAAGATTTCCAGGTGCGCCCTATGGCATTCCAGAGAAATATGTGCCTTTTGGGGACCAAAAAACCAACAGGGGTTTTGGAGTTTAGATTTTTGGGGGACAGAGGTGTGGTGAATTGTCTGCCAACTCCCCACCTCACTTGCCTGATTAGGTTGCAAAAGGCTGTCAAGTTGTGCTACTAGATTGTTTACACTACCCCCCATGACTGGAGGGAAGACCCCCTGGAAAGACTGGAGGCAAGTTTCTTCTGTCCTTTGGTGTCAAGTTAAGATGATATGTGTGGTGGGGGTTTTCTTTTTTCTTTTTTTCTTTTTTTACAGAGACAGAGAGTGAGTCAGAGAGAGGGATAGACAGGGACAGACAGACAGGAGCAGAGAGAGATGAGAAGCATCAATCATTAGTTTTTCATTGTGCGTTGCAACACCTTAGTTGTTCATTGATTGCTTCCTCATATGTAGCTTGACCACGGGCCTTCAGCAGACTGAGTAACCCCTTGATTGAGCCAGCGACTTTGGGTTCAAGCTGGTGAGCTTTTGCTCAAACCAGATGAGCCCGCGCTCAAGCTGGCGACCTCGGGGTCTCAAAAGCTGAGTCCTCTGCATCCCAGTCCAACGCTCTATGCACTGCGCCACCGCCTGGTTAGGCGTGGTGGGGGTTTTCTGCACTCAACGTAATAGAGAGTAAAAAGAGAGGAATTCTTTAATGTATTGACGAGGAAATGAGTTTGCCTTTCAAATATATGCCCAAACATTGATAAAATCGCTAGGACACATCAGGCTGTTTCTGATAAACACAAGAATGAAAAAACTTAACACTTCGTGCCGGGACCTGCCAAATTTTCTAAATCTTACTAAGAATGTATCTATATATATAAAAAGATAATGTTTTGTCATTTTTTTAATTTTTTAACCCCTCTTTTTTACAAATTCTAAAAAGCATAACTCAGAAAATGTAACATAAAAATGTTCTTTATCAGAATAAATTTAATTTTTCATATTTATTTCATTTAATTACCATAAAAGCATGCTTGGACTTTATATATTTTTTTTAATATTTGACTAATTATAACATATTTCTCAGTAGTTTGTATATAGTGCGCCTACAATTATTTGTAGGATTTTAAATGCGCCCCGACTTCAAAAAGTTTGAGACGTGCACTGGTCTAAATCTTCATTTAACAGATAATCTCCACTTGGCCATTTTATGGTACAGAAAAAAATAAGAATACAATTGCGGGGTTTTTTCTTTAAATCAATTGGAAATCTTTACTTAAATTTCTAAAAGTATAACTTTAAGTTAAATAACAGTTAAAGGCTAATCATGTTTTAATATATCTTCTTTACTTTCTTGCATATACCATTGTATTCTGTCTCTAGACATCTTAAATTTGGGCATATTCTTTTTATGTAAAGTTTGTCATTAAGTTTTTTTAATCATTCATTTTTTTTAAAATGCATCTTCTCAGACTCATCATCATATTGTAAACTCACCTGTCCAATGATTTTTGGCTAACTTCTGGCTGGTCATTGTTGATGTTTTTACTTTACTAGTTTACCTTGCAACACTATAACTTAATTATGTATATTTGTGTCATTTCTTCAATTTGATCTTAAGTTCTGGACAGCAGAAACTATTCCTAATATAGCTCTGTTGGCACCTATCTTAGAACACATAATAGGTCATCAAAAATAAATTTGTTTCTGTAGAAGAGTTAGAAAATAAAGTAGAGGAAATTCCCATAATATATACCAGGGGTTGGAGAGGAGAGAGATAAAGAAAGGGGGGGATGATCAGGAAGTATCAACTCTTATATGTGCCTTGACCGGACAAGTGCAGTTTTTTGAACCGGCAACCTCATAGAGTTCCAGGTCGACGCTTTATCCACTGCGCCACCACAGGTCAGGCCTTAAATGAGTTGGGGTTTTCTTTGTTATTTTTTTAAATTTATTGATTTTAGCAAGAGAGCAAGAGAGAGAGACAGGAACATAGAGCTGTTCCTGTGTGTGCCCCAGCCAGGGATTGAACCAGCAACCTCTGTACTTTGGGGCGATGCTCTAACCAACCGATCTCTGGCCAGGACAAACATTTTCTTAAAGGACCAGATAGTAAATATTTTAGGCTTGTAGGTCATATAGTCTCTAATGCCAACTATTGAACTCTGCCATTGTAGTGTGAAAGCAGCCATAGGTAATGCGTTATAAACAAGCGAGTATGGCTATATTCCATGAGAACTTTACAAGAACCGGTGACCATCTCACTGTATTTTGCCAGTTGCTGATATAAACAGAGGAAGAGATGAGAAGAAAGATGAAACACACAGGATCAGTCCAAAAGGACGGTTCATTTCATTGATTCACCCGATAACTGAGTCACAGAAGAGAAGAAAGTACCCTTGCTCTCTTAGCTGTGGTGGGCTGGGGTCCTTGGAATAATCTTGGAATTAGATATCATGTTTTCCTGGACTTGTGCTTTTAAATACAGAGTGTAGGTTTTTCTTAATCTCTGCAATAAGAAACAAAACTGAGGAAATCCAAGTTTTTTTGCTTTTAAAGTAGTTATATTTAAAGAGGAAGTTGAAACTGTTTCTCCATGTAAACAGGACCTTGATGGATGAAGTCCTCCAAAATTTTTCTTAAAATTATTATTGTGATGTAGAAGATGAATTTAAAATTGAGAATTTCAATTTGTGCTATCATATAAGCTTGGTATTATGACCAGTAAAAACTTAATTCTTTCTGTGTTTATTCTAAAAATTAGCATATTTTTGAAATTATAACTTAAATTTTGTCTAATGTAAAAGAAATAAGCCTTATTATAAATTTTTATTTCATTTTTAAAGGTAAATTCCCAAATCACACTTTTGTCCTACTTTTTACTATGAAATTTTTTCTGTGCTTTTATTGGGTTCATTTTAAGTGACCTTTTTCTAATATTAATTTTCCTCAACCAATAAGGTGTTCCTCAGTCTAGCTGGACCTGAATACAAAGCAAGAAAGATATAGGAGAGGGGAGTACGGAAATAAACAGATAGTGAAATAAGAAGACAAATCTTGCCCTGGCCGATTGGCTCAGTGGTAGAGCGTCAGCCTGGCATGCAGGAGTCCCGGGTTTGATTCCCGGCCAGGGCACACAGGAGAAGCGCCCATCTGCTTCTCCACCCCTCCCTCTCTCCTTCCTCTCTGTCTCTCTCTTCCCCTCCCACAGCCAGGGCTCCATTGGAGCAAAGTTGGCCCGGGCACTGAGGATGGCTCTGTGGTCTCTGCCTCAGGCACTAGAATGGCTCTGGTTGCAACAGAGCAACGCCCCAGATGGCAGAGCATCGCCCCCTGGTATGCAGAGTGGATCCCGGTCAGGCTCATGTGGGTGTCTGTCTGACTGCCTCCCCGATTCCAACTTTCCACCTTCAGAAAAATACAAAAAAAAAAAAAAGACAAATCTTATTTCTAGGTTAGGTCTGTTCTTAGCTGTTCAAAATTGTAACCATTTTTACTTTCAAAGTGAACATTCTTATAGACTGTTTCACTTTGTCTATTATCACCACCGTTCTCCTATTCTCATAGGCTTAACATTTGGGGTACCATCTTTATATCTTGAATTTTCATTCTCCCCTGTAATCAAAGACTCATGAGGTATCATCGTTTCCTTTTGATGTGACACCACCATTTGGGCCCGTATTTCTTCATTTGAACTATTATGCTTACTACACTAATCTCCTAAATGGATTTCCTGCCATTGATTTCTCCCTCCATTTCCATTCTTTATGCTACTACCTGATTAATTTTTTACAACACCTCTATCATCTCTTTCCTTTTTCCAAACTGTCATTGACTTCTCATTGATTATAAGATAAAATATAAATCCTTTAGTATTGTCATTCAGTGTCAATCATTTCATTGAATTTAGGACATTATTTATTATTTATTATTCCACTAAACAAGATTCAGTATTGACTCTGGGATAGACAGGGTGTCAGCATTGGGAATTAAGGATGAATTAACACACAATCTTTGCCCTCAACGAAGTCATAATCTAATGGATGAATCAAATATATAATTAAATAATCACAAAATGAATAATGAAAGTTTATTGAAGGGGGTAATAAACTCTACCTGGTTGGATCTAGGAATATTTAGCAGAGAAGGAACAACATTTAAGATAGGTTATAAAAGATGATTGAGTAGGAGTTTATTAAGTACATACACTAGTTGGGGTTTTAGGAAGAAAGGGCATTTGCTAAGGAAATAGTATGTGCAAAAGTATGGAAGTACCTTTACACAGAAAGTTATGAGAGCACCAGGATTTTATATTTATTGGAAGCCACACAACCTTCAATACTTAGCACCGTATTTAAAGGTATAAGACTATTTGTTGATAGTCTATAGAAAATGTCGAAGACTTTATATAACACATTGAATGTGATAGAAATACATTTGTAAAGAATTCACCGTTGTTTTAACCCATAAACAAAAAGCTGCCTATTTTCAAAGATCCTGTGAGCTTGTTTAGAGACATTTGGGGCCATTCAATCCCTCACATTCAAGTTATACTAAGGAAACACACTAATCCAAGTTCTGCCTATTAAGGTCGGAATTGCATCTCATTACCAGAAGACTCTTCCCCTGACCCCCAGCATTGCTCTAAAAAAATCTGTATTTTAATGATAAGGACAAATTTTAACAAAACCTTGGTTTGAGCCATTTTGATTTATTTTCCCTTCTAGCGTGTCCTTACACATCATATTTTTATGATTGTAATTAGTGTACATTTAATTTTGTATTTTTTTAAATTATATTGTAAGCATGTTTCATGATTCAGTCTTCATAATTATTTTAGTAGTTGCATAATAATTGTTAAACTGATACACCATAATTCACCTAACAAATATGTCAACAATCCTAGAAGAGGGATGTAATTATTTCTGATTTTTTTTTCAATATGATGGATAATGCTGCACTAAACATCTTTGTGCATTTTTTTTTTCTTCTGAATTATTTCCGTAGGAAATATTCCCAGAAGTGGAATTACAGGACCAAAGGGTATGAATGTTTTATGGCTCTTAATGTGGGCCAGTAGAAGTTTTTTAAGAACTGACGCAGCCGTTGGTTTTGAATGGCCTGAAATGGATTTCAGCATTTGATCAGTACTAATAGTTTCGTCAGTATAGGGTTAGGTTGGCAAATGTTTCAAATTTTGGTTTTCTCATGTTCACTAGCTAATTCCATATTATTTCTTTTTGTGAAGTAGTTATAAGACTGTTATTATTTTGAATTAACCTTTCTATTAATGCTTAGTGGAAAATTCAGTGTTGTTTTTACTTTCTTTCCATGTGCTTTGAATAAAATATACATTACTATTTATTTGTAGGACTTGATTAGAGACCAGGGGTTTCGTAGTGACGGAGGTAAGTGGTGATCTCAGTTTTTGAAAACTCAGGGAAAATGCAACCGCTTTGCTGCTTATCTCCTTTTATATTTGCTTCTTCCATGAAACACAGACACAGAGAAAAATGTGTAGAGAAAACCCCAAATTTTTTTGTTTTTATCATTTATCTCATTTAAAATTTTAACTAATTTATAACATGAGTAAAGGAAAAGAAAACATGAAAGAAGTGTTAAATGTACTACGTATTGGTTTTAAAAGGTTTTCGAGGAGAGATTCTTTAGTTATTACTAATTCCAACCATCTCCAAAGCTGGAGCTGCAAAATTTCCTTTGGGTGCCTCCACTGATACTTATATAGTAGTTTGAGCTGAGAATCAATTAAAACTTGACTTTCCTAAATCATTTTAGGAATCCTTTGGATTGCCTGTCACAACTTATCAATTTGTTAGATACTGTCAACTGTTTCCCTTCAGTCCCCTAAAAGGGTTTGAAACGTACATTTTGTAGCATGGATCACTAATACTAAAGAGCCTTTTTTTTGGTTCGGTATACAGTATAAAATAAGTGAGAAATTAAATTGAGATTTCTTACAGAGTTTCCATCTGATCTTCACCCGTGTAGCACCTCATAAAAATAGGGGGCATAAGAAAACACTGCTAAAGAAAATTCTTTTTAAATAAGAATTGACCCCCATGTAATGTTTTCTATGAGATGGTATTTGAAACTATTTTAAAGTTTTGTTCCAGATGGTTCTCCAGACTTACCTTTTCAGCTGTCCTCCGTCTAATAAGAAAGACCTGGACTACCTGCTTATCTTGCATAGAGTTGGTCTCTTCTCTGTGACCTGCTTTACCTTCAAAATGTCTAAGCCCAGTCTCAGAGATATTTTATATTGATTAAACATTGTATAAACCATCTTTTGCTGTGTTTCTATGTACCTGTGGAGCTACCAAAGTAATTACCTTGCATTGTGTACTCTGGACTTAGAATTAATATAGCACATAGTTATAAAAGTGGTTTTTTTTCTGTTTGTTATTCCATGAACCCACCAATTAATGTTTCCAGTTTGATGTTCATATGTCTTAGTAGCTGTGGCTTTTGAAAATTTTGCCGAATACATCAGCATTTAAATGTTGCCATCATTTTAGCATCACAGAGTTAACTTAGTCATAAAAACTGCCTGCTTAGTACCTAAAATGAAGTGGCATTTCTTGTCCTTTATAATGAGTCACTTTTTAAAAAAATCATTGGGATTTTATGAAAATAAGCAGATTTTAAACATTCAGAATTATTTTGTGAAGCAGGCATCTTATTTATTCCCCGTGACTTCTTTCATTTCTTCTGTGTGTCTGTCTTCCTGTGTCTGCCTGCCCCTCTCTTTCTCTTCTAACAGCCCCTTTGAACCAGCTGATGCGCTGTCTTCGGAAATACCAATCCCGGACTCCCAGTCCCCTCCTACATTCTGTCCCCAGTGAAATAGTGTTTGATTTTGAGCCTGGCCCAGTGTTCAGAGGTAGTTGGGCTCTTCTTTCTTGTTTTCACCCAAAGCAAACTAAACTACAGACACTGTTTGTGCTTCACCCTCACAGCGTGTGTTTGTCAGTGTGCGAGTTTTCAGTGCTAAACTTCTGCTCGGCCTGGCTGGAACGCTCTGAATGTGCTTCTCACACATCTCACTACCACGGGCTTTCCATATGCAGTCTGTCATACACTGTAAAAGTGAAAGTCTCAGATTTCCATTGTGTCTTGTTACATTACTTTTTGGTCATAATAACTTCTTAAACTCAGTGGGTGGCAATAAATAATGTGGGCGGAGGGTGTCCTTTGATTTGAATTCTCTTTATTTTAATCCATTTTGGTGGTTACCCTGATGACTGTTAATATTCGTTACCAATTTTTGTGGCTTTTAAAAAAAAGTAAAAATGGAAATCCCTATTATGAGACTTTACTAGATTTGGCTTTATTTTTATCTATAGTATCAGCAGTGCCCTTTTTAAAATATATAGGGCATTTATATTTTACATCAAAAGTAGGGAGCTTTTTAAAAGATTTTAATATATTTGGGGTATTTCAGCTTACTTTAGAAAATCTGAGGCTTGATACTTTCAGCTGTGCCTTAATATCAGGGAAAAGTTAGCAGTATAATTTGTCTTCTATTTTATCTTGCCATAATTTGGTAGTTGAACCAGTATTTTAAAATTTTAAGTCAGAATCAAGACAGACATTTATATAGATAGTTTTAAAGAATTATTGGCCTTTGTTAATTAGGTCCGGCCACTTCATCTGCCTATAGTGGTGGTGGTTTAGATTTTTGCTCTGCCAGCCCAGCTGTTTCTCAGTAAATCCATAGACCTGGCTGGAGGTCCTACAGTACCAGTGGTATAAGTAATAATGGTACAGTACCAAGTAGATCAGAACTGCAAGGCCTGGGCAAGAAGTTAAGGCTTCATGATGTTGAACATTATCTATTAATAGAAGGTAGAAAATGGATTGTGCTGTAGTTAATAAACGTTCCAGATACCATTTTCTTTTAGAAGTTTACATATAAGATCATGGAAATTGCACATGATAAGTAATGATAAAATTTTACACGCATTTAACATGCAAATGTGCCTTTGGTATCCTTGTTCTTTGAAAGATAGTGACGTTCCCTGCTCTCCAAAGAATAGAAACTTTCTTTTAAAAAAAATTCTTTTGGAGTCTTTTTGTTCTGTATGTGTAAATATTTTTTGACACCTCAGTCCTACTTAACTATACTCAGGCCCCACTAGATGTCATTAATTACCCTGAACCCCTCTGAACCAGGTCCTACTCTATGTGAACTTAAGAATTATTGCCACTGAGCCAGGATTTAGAAAAGTACCCATTGTAAAGGTGTGCAGCCCTACCAACTGAGTCCACTTTCAAAGAATGCACCCCTTGGGCTCAGTTGGCTGATAGAAAAGTTTTCTTTGTAGGCTAAGAGGCCATCTTACTTACTTTGCTCTCACTCACAAAGACGGGGATTTTTCAGAGAGTCTTCAGGAACTGATGAAACTGACCAGCGTCTCTCTTATGTAGTACAGTATGTGGTGTAGGATTTTTTTTATTTTTAGTGGCTAATTTGAAAAAGCCAGATATTTTTAACATTAAGGCCATTATTAGAGTATGTTTCCATTTGGGGATTTCCATCTTCTTTTATGATTGGCTGCTGAAGCAACAAAATAATTGAGTTTGTTTTTTATTTGGACCTTTAAATTGATTTTGCTTTTTGATTTTTTAAGTCAAACAAACAGAACCTTGGAATTTTTTTTAATATTTATCTCTTATTTTAGAGAGATTCTTTTTCTTAGACTATTGGCCAGTAAGCAAAGTGTATGTCTGTAATCAGATGTTTTAAAGGTCATTAAATTGGCCAGAAAACTAAAAGAATTAATAATTCAAATCACTAAATCAGGCCCTTTTTTGGCCTATCCTTTCTAAAAAGTCTGTACTTGAACGTGCACTGCATTTTTAAAATAAGTCTAAATTTCCCCTCACCCCCTGCCCCTAATAAATTGGTATATTTGATCTCCCTTTAATGGATACATTTTTCCTTTCACCAACTTAGGATCAACCACAGGTTTGTCTGCCACGCCCCCTGCCTCATTGCCTGGCTCGCTCACCAGTGTGAAAGCTCTACAGAAATCTCCAGGACCTCAGCGGGAACGAAAGTCATCATCCTCCTCGGAAGACAGGAATCGGATGGTAAGAGTAGATAGATGACAGTTCTATTCTGTGTTCTTTCTACATAGAAGTCTTAGCCAAATCTAATGTCACCTTCTGGATACATTGTGTGTCCATATGGGACACAGAACTCCCATAGTCAGATAAATCTTAAGAGCTGATCATTGTTTGCCTAAAGCATATTTGCACAACACAGATTTTTTTCTCTCAACTCTAATGCAGAGAGTAAAAAGGCAGTTTTGAAAGAGTAAGAATATAGTTGATCCTTGAATAGCACTGATTTGAATGGCATGGAATCCACTTACATGTGGATCTTTTTTTTCAATAAATACCCAGTTGGCTCACCATATCCCCAGGTTTCGCTTCTGTGATTCAACCAGCCGACGATTGAAAACAGTATTGGTGCCGGAACCAATCCCATCAGTTGCCAAGGAACCTTTATAGTTAAGTTTTGGGGGAAATCAAAAGTTATACACTGATTTTTTTATTGCACTGGAGGTCGACACAACTAAATCCCACATTGTAAGAGGGTCAACTCTAGTGTTCTGTTTCTAAAAGGAAGGAGAATAAGCTAGTATTTTAAGAAGCTTTTATTAGGCATATATGTTCTAAAGGGCTGGTCTGAAATTCAGATATCTACTGAATGACATTCTTTCCTATTTAAAAAAACAGCTTTCTGCTACATAATAAATCTATATTAAAAACTGATCATTTGATTTTAGCCATAATGCATTAATAGCATATGTTGGATAGATTCTTTACCCTACCAAAGTGATTGTGTATGCTGACAAATTTTTAAGAGACTGGATCAGGTAAGATGTATGAGGAAATTTAGCACTGACTAGGAGAAAGTAAGTAGATAAATTATCAACATCTACCATAGTATATTAACTTAAATTTTTGGCCTTTGGACCCAGGACTAGTCATAGAAGTATAGTAATTGTCTTGCTCATAGTAGTCCTCCAGATTATAAAAGACTTTTATTGATTTTAGTTTTATATATATTTATAAAATATATATAAGGACCACCGGAAAGTTCTGTCCGTTTCTATCACAACAAGTTTCGACATGTAAGCACATATTTTTTGCTGCATGTGTGCCTGTTTTTATCATTTAATGTATACATACTGACGTAGCAAATTAACTAAAACAAAGTTGATTCACGTTAGTCTTATGTGTGAAGCCATAGTGTACCCATGGCTACTGGTAAAGTTCATTTACGCCACTGTAATTTTTACGAATTTCAACAAGGAAGAAATGCTACAGAAGCATGTCTGTCGCATCCACTATATTCCCCGGACTTAGCACCCTCTGACTATCACTTGTTTTTGACCTTACAAAATTTTTTGAAGGGCAAAAAATTAAAAAATGAAGAAGATATCAAACAAGCACTGGTTCAGTTTTTCGCATCAAAAGATAAAACATTTTTCAAAAATGGGATATATAAATTGCCCTCACGCTGGCAAAAAATCATTAATAATAATGGCAATTATATTATTTAATAAAGTTTATTGACGGTAAGAAAAATTTGTTTTATTCCAAAAACAGACAGAAGTTTCCGGTAGACCTGATATATATATATTTCTGTTCATACCCAATAATTAATTTTAATAAATTGTTTCCATCTTAATGCTGACTTAGATCTTCAGTTTAAGTTCTGTATTATAAGAATCATACTTCCATTATTCTTCAGAGTGTGTTTTGTTTTCCTTAAAAGATATTATTTTTTTTCTAACTTACGTCCCCTTTAGACATAAGGGAATGCACTTAGTGTGAAATGTGAGGTTTTCCTTTTTTGTTTGCTTTGGCTTGACTTTTGCACTCTTTTTTATTAAGAAAACACTTGGTAGACGGGATTCAAGTGACGACTGGGAGATTCCTGATGGGCAGATCACAGTGGGACAAAGAATTGGATCCGGGTCATTTGGGACAGTCTACAAGGGAAAGTGGCATGGTATGTGTATAGTGACCTTGTCACAAAGTATAAAAATAGGATATATTGAACAACTTTTATTTTTTAAAAGTCAAAGGGAGTATTCACTCTTTATGTCATTAAACTTTTTTGATCGTATTCAAGTTTCCAAAGATTTGTAACAAAAGTTATAGGAAATTAAAACTGGGATCACAGCAAACAGGTCTCCTGTTATTATATTAGTTACAGTTTTTAAAGATGATTCTCCAGATAAGCTAACCCTCAGGATTTATTTTTTATTATTTATTTATATTTTAGAGCGAGAGGAAGGGAGAGTGACATCGATTTGTTGTTTCACCCATTTATGCATTCATTGGTTGATTCTTTTTTTTGGTTTTTTTTTTTGTATTTTTCTGAAGCTGGAAACGGGGAGAGACAGTCAGACAGACTCCCGCATGCGCTCGACCGGGATCCACCCGGCACGCCCACCAGGGGGCGACGCTCTGCCCCTCTGGGGCGTCGCTCTGTTGCGACCAGAGCCACTCTAGCGCCTGGGGCAGAGGCCAAGGAGCCATCCCCAGCGCCCACGCCATCTTTGCTCCAATGGAGCCTCGCTGTGGGAGGGGAAGAGAGAGACAGAGAGGAAGGAGAGGGGGAGGGGTGGAGAAGCAGATGGGCGCTTCTCCTGTGTGCCCTGGCCGGGAATCGAACCCGGGACTTCCGCATACCAGGCCGACACTCTACCACTGAGCCAACCGGCCAGGGCCGGTTGATTCTTTATATGCCCTGACCGGGGATCAAACCCACAACCCTGGGGTATCAGGACAGTGCTCTGTCCAACTGAGCTACCTGGCCAGGGCGAGATGGTTTTTTCCTTTGAGAATCTTTCTGCTGATAATTTTATTTTTATTATAAACAAGTATATTAAAAGTGTATGTACCAAAGGAGGAAATGGAGTAAAAACATAATAAAATGTGTTCAGCCTGACCAGGCGGTAGTGCAGTGGATAGAGCGTCAGACTGGGATGTGGAGGACCCACGTCGAAACCCTGAGGTCGCCAACTGGAGCAAGGCTCACCAGCTTGAGCCCAAGGTTGCTGGCTTGAACAAGGGGTTACTTGCTCTGCTGTAGCCCCCCTGCCCCCGTCAAGGCATATGAGAAAGCAATCAATGAACTAAGGTACCGCAGTGAAGAATTGATGTTTCTCATCTCTCTTTCTTCCTATCTGTCTGTCCCTATCTGTCCCTCTCTCTGTCTCTGTCACACATACAAAAAAATATTCAACCTCTATTTAATCAGAATTGCAAAATTAAAAAAATAGAGATCATTATTTGCTTCTCAATTAGACAGATTTTTTTTCTTTCTTTCTTTTTAGAGAGAGAGAGAGGGATAGACGGGGACAGGTAGACAGGAACAGAGAGAGATGAGAAGCATCAATCATTAGTTTTTCGATGCGCGTTGCAACACTTTAGTTGTTCATTGATTGCTTTCTCATATGTGCCTTGACCGCGGGCCTTCAGCAGACCGAGTAACCCCTTGCTGGAGCCAGCAACCTTGGGTTCAAGCTGGTGGGCTTTTTGCTCAAACCAGATGAGCTCGCGCTCAATCTGGCGACCTCGGGGTCTCGAATCTGGGTCCTCTGCATCCCAGTCCAATGCTCTATCCACTGCGCCACCGCCTGGTCAGGCTAGACAGATTTTTAAAAATTGGTTTTATGTAGAGTTGTGACTATAATGTTGCTGATAGAAAAATAAATTGCTACAAATTTTCTGGAGAGAAATTTGGCAATATATATATTGAACCATTTACTCCATTTGTAGAACTTTATAATGAGGAAATAATTGACAGGAACTAACATGTGTGTAAGTATATTAGAGACTTAATATTAATGAAAAATGGAAATAAATGTTAAGTACGTGTTGATAGAGTATTAAATTGACAACCTCTACATACAGTTATGTAGAAATTAACATATGTTAGATTTATATTTTTGGTTATGAAAAGATATCTGTGGTATATTAAATTTTATAAATAGCATGTATAATATCACATATTATGGTACTACATAGAAATATATATATACTGATACTAGTTTTAAAAATGACTATCAGTATTTGAGTACATATCTTTTTAGGTTATCTTTTCATATGTATTTATAAATATTCACACTGATACCTATAAAAGCCTAGTAGAATATACATCAGTATATTAACATTGTTCATATCTCAGTGACATGATTTAATATATATGCAAAAAGTACACATACATGTTCAGGTAGCTGAACTCTCACAGAGTGAACACATTGATAGTCAGTAAACAGAATGTTACCAGCGTTGTGAAGTCCTCCTCATGGCCTCCTTGCCCTGTCACCTGCAGTTTATAGGAGCCATCTGTGTTATGTGTAGTTACAGGTCACTTGTGCTCTGTATAGGACTCCGAAAAAGCGTTCCCTTTTTTGTCTACTGTGTGATGAGCATTTGAGTAGTTATATTGCAGATACCACTGCTGTGAATTCTCACACGTACATGTTATCTATGAATGGCTCCATTGTTACTGGGTATATACTGAAGAAAGAATTGCAGGGCCACTGAATATGCATGTGTTTAGTGTTAGAAGATATTGCCAGTAGTGTTACAAGTGGTTGTACCAGTTTACACACCTAGTGGCAGTGTGTGTGAGTTCTACCTGTTCCACAAAGTTTTTTTTAAGTAATGATTACAATTTTAATAACTTCCCAGCAAAGCAACAAATGAGCCATGAATTTGAAGAAAATGTTAACTACTCTGATAAAGAAGTTTTCTAGTTTTCTGTTTCAGGCAAGCTCCACTGGGCCTGTCATTTGTAGTTTTTACATTTAGTTATTAGTAAGTCAAATTTAATATTATTAAATAACCAGGAAACTACCATGGGTACGTCATTGATTAAACTAGATTTCCACGAGAAAAACAGAGGTAGCTTTTCTTTTGGATTGGTATTTTGAAATACCAGTATAAGAATATTGTTGTTGGCCCTGGCCAGTTGGCTCAGTGGTAGAGCGTCAGCCTGGCGTGCAGAGGTCCCGGGTTTGATTCCCGGCCAGGGCACACAGGGGAAGCGCCCATCTGCTTCTCCACCCCTCCCCCTCTCCTTCCTCTCTGTCTTTCTCTTCCCCTCCTGCAGCCGAGGCTCCATTGGAGCAAAGATGGCCTGGGCACTGGGGATGGCTCCTTGGCCTCTGCCCCAGGCGCTAGAGTGGCTCTGGTCGCAACAGAGCGACTCCCCGGAGGGGCAGAGCTTCGCCCCTGGTGGGCGTGCCGGGTGGATCCCGTTCGGGCGCATGCGGGAGTCTGTCTGACTGTCTCTCCCCTTTTCTAGCTTCAGAAAAATACAAAAAAAAAAAGAAAGAATATTGTTGTTAGTTTAGTTTTTATGTTTAGAAAATTAATGCGGTTAAGGTAGGTGTGGTATAATTTGTTGCGTAGTAAGTTACACTGTAAAGCAGTTAATAATGGTGTGGGCTTAAGGATGTGGTAAGTAGTGGAAATACCTAAGAGTTTTTATAAAGCCAGCATGACATTTGGAATGACAATTACCTTCTAGGCGACGTGGCAGTGAAAATGTTGAATGTGACGGCACCCACACCTCAGCAGTTACAGGCCTTCAAAAACGAAGTAGGCGTACTCAGGTGAGTTCGTGCGAGTGACCGCTGTCCGGAGACCTTATCTCCTTTAGCTCCCGTTTTCCAGTGACTACCCTTGTTATAAAGACTTACTCAGTGGATAAAACAGAGCTTGGGTGTATTTTGTTTTTAAACATATCCTTATAAGTAGTATGCAGTGTTATATTGTACAGCTAATAGAAGAATTAAGCCTAGAGTGAATTAATGCAAATGTAGTATTCTGATTATGAGAAATAACACTTCCACTTAGGGAAATAATACTCTCAAAATTCTAATCTTATCAGAACATCTTCAGAGATTATATCATGCCCTGTAACTTGAGAAACATCAGCAAACGGGAAGATGTGTAGGCCAGGACAACTTGAATGAGGATGATTCTAGAACTAGAACTTCGGAAGGACTGAGGATATTGGGGCCGTGGAAGGCTGTTGTGTTCCACAGGGAACAGACTTTTATTCCAGGGAGCAGAACAGGGGAGCCAGTGGGGATGTTGTAGGAAAATGATTTTTTCTCAACTCAAAAAAACTTTCCAAAACTAGAATTACTTAAAAAAAAAAAGGAGTGGGAGAAATTAGCTTTAATCTCAGTGACGAGCTTCCCATTATTGAAGGTATTTAAGCAACCCCAGGTGCCTGCCTGTCAGTTAGATTAAAAAAGATATTACTGAAAAGAGTAGAATGTTAAAGTAGATAATTATTAGAGTCTCTTCTAAATTTATCCTTCTTTTGCCTTTTTAAAAAAATACCTTTTTCTGACATCTTACTAATAAGTAGACTGCTTTGGCCTCTCTTTTTTAAGATTTGCTGGAGTCTATTGACATTTACTGTTTACTGTCACATTTCTTTTTATAGGAAAACTCGACACGTGAATATTCTACTCTTCATGGGCTATTCAACGAAGCCACAGCTAGCTATTGTTACCCAGTGGTGTGAGGGCTCCAGCTTATATCACCATCTCCACATCATTGAAACCAAATTTGAGATGATCAAACTTATAGATATTGCACGGCAGACTGCACAGGGCATGGAGTAAGTTCTATTCTATTAAATGTCTTGTAAATTACTTTTGAAGACCATTGAGGGTGGTTGAAAGATTTTAGCTGATAATCCTTTGGATTGCTTTTTAAATTACTGTCTAGCAACAAACATATAAACACTCTTAACTAATTGCTAGCAATATGATATTAAGAAATAAAATAGACACCTAACCAGGCGGTGGCACAGTGGATAGAGCGTCAGACTGGGATGTGGAGGAGCCAGGTTCAAAACCCCGAGGTCGCCAGCTTGAACACAGGCTTATCTGGTTTGAGCAAAGCTCACCAGCTTGGACCCAAGGTCGCTGGCTCCAGCAAGGGGTCACTCAGTCTGCTGTAGTCCCCCGGTCAAGCCACATATGAGAAATCAATCAATGAACAACTAAGAAGCCGCAACGAAGAATTGATGTTTCTCATCTCTCTCTCTCTCTCTCTGTCTCTATCTGTCCCTCTCTCTGACTCTGTCTCTGCCACAAAAAAAAGAAATAAAAGTCTATACTACCGTCTTCAGAATATAAACATGAAGTATTTGATAATAAATATGTGACTACAAATTTCTGCCCCTGGCCGGTTGGCTCAGGTAGAGCATCGGCCTGGCGTGCAGAAGTCCCGGGTTTGATTCCCGGCCAGGGCACACAGGAGAAGCACCCATCTGCTTCTCCACCCCTCCCCTCTTCTTCCTCTCTGTCTCTCTCTTCCCCTCCTGCAGCCGAGGCTCCATTGGAGCAAAGATGGCCCGGGCGCTGGGTTTGGCTCTGTGGCCTCTGCCTCAGGTGCTAGAGTGGCTCTGGTCGCGGCAGAGCGACGCCCCCAGAGGGGCAGAGCGTCGCCCCCTGGTGGGTGTGCCAGGTGGATCCCGGTCGGGCGCATGCAGGAGTCTGTCTGACTGTCTCCCCGTTTCCAGCTTCAGAAAAATACAAAAAAAAAAAAATTTCTGTTTTGTATGCAGTGATTTAGCTAAGCAGTAATGATTCAGAAAATAAAAATAGGTGAGCAAAAACACTAAAAAATCATTAGAATATAACCATTTCAAATTATTTTCAAGTGCCCATCTTTTCTATTGCAAAATTGTCATTTGCATATAATAAAGTAAAATGAGCATCTGTATTCTGATCCTTTTTTTTTTTTTTTTTTTTTTTTTTTTGGTATTTTTCTGAAGTTGGAAATGGTAAGGCAGTCAGATAGACTCCCACATGCGCCCAACCGGGATCCACCCAACATGCCCACCAGGGGGCGATGCTCTGCCCATCTGGGGCGTTGCTCTGTTGCAACCAGAGCCATTCTAGCACCTGAGGCAGAGGCCATGGAGTCATCCTCAGCGCCCAAACCAACTTTGCTCCAATGGAGTCTTGGCTGCAGGAGGGGAAGAGAGAGAGAGAGAAAGGGGAGGGGGGGGAGGGGTGGAGAAGCAGATGGGCGCTTCTCCTGTGTGCCCTGGCCAAGAATCGAATCGGGACTCCTGCACACCAGGCCGATGCTCTACCACTGAGCCAACCGGCTAGGGCCTATTCTGATCCTTTTTGAGGATTTCAAGTTGAGTTGCTCATATCCAGTGAATTTTGCTCTATAATTTAATAAACAGTAACATATAAAATTTACCGTAGACCAGCCTGACCTATGGTGGCACAGTGAATAGAGAGTAAACCTAGATCACTGAGGTCACCAGTTTGAAACCCTGGGCTTGCCTGGTCAAGGCACATAGGAGAAATAATGTACAACTAAAGTGAAGGAATTACGAATTGATATTCCCCTCTCTCTCTCTCTCTCTCTCTCTCTCTCCCCCCCTCTCCCCCTCTCCCTCTCTCCCTCCCTCCCCCACATTCTCTCTCTAAAAGTCAATAAAAATCTTAAAATTTACCATAGACCAGAATCTGAATCTGCACAGATCTGAAAGATTATGTTAAAATCTTGGGAAGAGTAAACCATGACAAAAATAGAGTGAGAGACTCAGCTTATTCTCTCCCACCAAGCACACTCCCTCCTCAGGGCCTTTGTGCTTGGAATTTCTCTTTGGGATACGCCTGCCACAAATATCCACAGAGCTCTGTTCAGATGTCACCTTTAAAAAAGAAAGCGGCTTTGATCACCTTATATAACTAACTGATGTCCTACCCAGCCTGTCACTCTCTATACCCTTTTCTTTGTTTTTGTTTATTTTTAACACCCAACTCCATGTGACATACTTGTTTATTGTCTGTCACTCCTACCAGAATAAGAAGCTACATGTGCGCAGCGGCTTCGTCTATTCCGTTTTATCCCGGATGCCTAGAGCAGGGCCTATGATAGGTCCTTAGTACATATCTGTGAAATAAAAAATGAAGGATTACACACAACTGAGTATTGCTGTTAAGTTTACCATTTAGAATAAAGAAGCCAAGTCCTCATACCAAAATTGAGAAATGTCAAGGAAGGGAAAGATAGCCAATGAAATAATGAAAAAATAGTAGAGGGGGAAAGGCTTTTACTATAATCCGTGGCAGCAAAGAATAGTAATAAAAATTATTTTTAGAACCAGTGATGGGAGAGTCAAATTCCAGGATTGATTAGGACAAGAAGTGAGAGTAGAGAAGAACACTGTCAGACGGGATAGTTCTGCGGTCTGGGGATGGTTGGGAGAGTTCCATTGCGCCCAGTTTGGCATCTGTGAGTCTGAGCCTGGTTGTCTGTTTACTCTGAAACACTTTGCTGACATTTTTTAAGTAACACTCACTATACAATGAGGATACCTGGCTATGAACATAGAACATGATGGTGTGGCGGTTACCAGATGGGGAGAGGGTGGGGAGTTGAGGAGGGGAAAGAGGGTCCAATACCAGGTGACAGAAGGAGACCAGACACAATAGAGTGTACAGGTGTATTATAAAATTGTACACCTGACATTTATAGAATGTTATGAACCATTATTACCCCAGTTTAATGCTGAAAAACTAAATTAATTTTATAAAAAGAAAAGAATTCCATTTCTGTCATATCAAAAAAAAACCATCTAGGAATAAGCTTTGCCAAGAAGGTGGAACATTGCACTCTAAATACAAAACACTGCTGAAAGAAAGGAAAGAAATATACGGGATTTGGGATCATAAAAAATTCAGGATAGATGGTGGTGGGTTCCTAACATTGAGAGTGTATGTAACTTCATGCCACTTAACTGTACACTTAAATGTGTTTACGTAATTCTACGCTATATATAGTTTACTGCAATAAATTTAAAAACAAGTTGGCTATATGGGTTTCAGACAAAGTGACAGGGTTATGCTGTCCTTTGAAACTCCACTAACACTGTAATAAAAGATTGGGGTTTTTTTAAGTATGAACATATAAGGTTGGAAATAACAGAGAGGAAGGAAATAATAGCAACAATATTTTAAAGGCTGAAACGCAGATGGAGAAGTGATAATGGGCTCAGTCAATCCAGAAAAGCTAACTCGTTTGTTGGCAGTGGGGAAATGAACGCTAACCTGCCCTGGAGCACAGGGCCTACAGGTAGGTCTCTGGGACAGGCTCCGGAGCAGAGCGAAGACGGGAATGAAAAGGCCTGTCTGAAAAGCTGCCCACATCTCGTCTCCTGCCTGTGCACTGGGCAGCTGCATCCCTACTGCGGCAGGAGACTGGAAGGTTCTTCTCTAGAGAGAAAACAAGAAAGGCACATATGAGAAGCAACTACAAGATACGATGCTTCCCCCTCCTCCCTCTTTCTCTCTTTCTCTCTCTCTCTCTCTTCTCTCTCTGAAAACCAATAAATAAAATCCTAAAAAAAATAAAAACAACTACAAGACACAGTTACACACCCAGGAGAATGCTTATAATTGAAGCAGCAGTACCATCTCTGGCAAGAACACAGAGCAACTAGAACTAGAACTCATACATGACTGGTTAGGATCTTAAATGGTACAGCCACTTTGGCAGTCTCTTTTAAAGTTAAAATTACTACATGAGCCATTCTGATCCTACCTGTGTCCCTAAAAGAAATGAAAACATAAATTGACAACAAAGACTTGGACGTAAATGTTCATAGTATTTTGTTCATAATTACAAAATCCAAGAACAGCCCAGGTGTCCAACAGTATAAGGATAAGTTGTGGTTTATCCCTAAACACTTTGACTGCATGCAACCCATGTACGAATTTCAGAATTGTTATGCTGAGCAAAAGAAGTTATGTGATTTTGTTCATATGAAATTCTAGAAAAGGAAATCCTTATCAGTGGGTAATATATGATATCAGCCTGAGGAGGCTGGTATCAATTGCAGATTTGTGTGAAGAAACTTGGGAGCAATGGGTGTTCTTTGTCGTGATCATGGCAGCTCATTACACAAGTGTGTGTGTATATATATATATATATTTAAGACTGAAACTATACATAAAAAACTAAACTACATAAAAATTAGGTGCATTTTGTGTTTTATACAAATTACACCTCAATAAATTTGATTTTTTAAAAGTGAGAGAAAATGAAAAATCTAAGTAAAAATAGGATTTAGGCCACTGAGGAGCACAACTGAAAAATATGTGAACTGAAGGGATTTTAAATCTTTGAAGTGATAAGCAGTTACTGACTACACTGTAGTCCCAGAATGTCATTCCCTTCAATCTTGCTCCCTTTCCACATTGTGATTTGTGATCAGGAGGGGAATGGAGGGCAATCACATATGGAAAGTAAACTATCATTTCAAACTGTTTGCATAACAATGACATTTTTCTCACCACTGTCACACCTACCAGTTCACAGTCAGTTGCTAAATTCTCTGTGGGTGTCTGAGGACAGATTAAGTTTGCTACCTGAGTCTGATGACCTTTTTGAAATTGTGTAGTGTTAGGTGAAGGGACTAGAATGTTAATGTCTACATAGGTCAGTTCCTTAGTTTTAGAATGAGTTGGAAATACAAGAAAATAGCAGCAAACTTAAGTAAGAGACAGTTGGGATCTTATAGATAAGGCTGGTGAATCAGGCAAATGGTATAGCTGTAGTATTCAAATCTCAGCAGGCATTTAAATGATGTTTCATGATATTCTTGAAGGTGTAAGACACATGGAGGATTTAACTAGGTTCATGACTGATCTTTATACCTGAAGCCCTCAAGCTGGGAGATTTTCCTCTTCATTCCTCTATTGAATATGATTAGCACACTTACAAGTAACATCAGCATACTGAAATTTAATAAGCTGAAATTATAGGCCATACCTACAGAATATGAAATATTTGAGTCCAAAAAAGAGAAATATACAAATGTTGGGTGAGGAAAATGCCTCGTAAGAGCAGTGCAGAACAGCAAGTTCTAAGGTTGTAACTGAGTACGATTTTTTTTTTTTTAATTTTATTTATTTATTTTTTACAGAGACAGAGAGTGAGTCAGAGAGAAGGATAGACAGGGACAGACAGACAGGGACGGAGAGAGATGAGAAGCATCAATCATTAGTTTTTCACTGTGCGTTGCAACACCTTAGTTGTTCATTGATTGCTTTCTCACATGTGCCTTGACCACGGGCCTTCAGCAGACCGAGTAACCCCTTGCTGGAGCCAGCGACCTTGGGTCCAAGCTGGTGAGCCTCACTCAAACCAGATGAGCCCGCACTCAAGCTGGCGACCTCGGGGTCTCGAACCTGGGTCCTTCCGCATCCCAGTCCGACGCTCGATCTACTGCGCTACCACCAGGTCAGGCTTTTTTTTTTTTTTTTTTTTGTATTTTTCTGAAGCTGGAAACGGGGAGAGACAGTCAGACAGACTCCCGCATGCGCCCGACCAGGATCCACCCGGCACGCCCACCAGGGGCGATGCTCTGCCCACCAGGGGGCAATGCTCTGCCGGGACCAGAGCCACTCCAGCGCCTGGGGCAGAGGCCAAGGAGCCATCCCCAGCGCCCGGGCCATCTTTGCTCCAATGGAGCCCCGGCTGCGGGAGGGGAAGAGAGAGACAGAGAGGAAGGAGGGGGTGGGGTGGAGAAGCAAATGGGCACTTCTCCTGTGTGCCCTAGCCGGGAATCGAACCTGGGTCCCCCGCACGCCAGGCCGATGCTCTACCGCTGAGCCAACCGGCCAGGACCCTGAGTGCGATTTTATAGGAGTTAGTAGAATGACTGTGACTGCCATAAAAAATCACAATAATGGCTGATTTCTTAAAATTTTCTTACCCACCATAAGAAGCATGAAGATGAATTTGTTTTTAGATTGATTGCACATTTAAGTGAGATCATACAGTGTCTGTCTTTCTCTGCCTAAATTCCCTTAACAGAAGGAGATATTTAATTGTCCTAAATAATGGATAGACTTCTGTATCATCTGCAGCAAGTTGAGTTCATTTATTCTTGTTTTCTTCCCTACCCTCAACCAGTTACCTGTTTTTTTTGGCATCTGGTTATAATGGGTAGGTGCCTGGGAAGTTATGTTCCAGTGTCAGTCTGTGTAGTAATTACTCTGGAACATTATGTTATGTGGGGTTGGGATATAATACTCAGCCCATGTTTTCAGCTGAGGACTTTGAGCCTCCTTTCTTTCCATCCTTCTATCATATATAGGTACCTGGGTTTTGTTTTGTTTTGTTTCTGTTGCTTTTATTATAGAGATGTCACAGAGAGGTTTATTAAATAAGGATTAGGGAGGCAGAGTGTAAACAATAAAGGATTATACTGGATAAGGTAATATTTCAAGTTACAGTTATATGTGACTTTGACCTATAAATGGATTTAACAATTTCTAAACAATTTCTACTAGGGTTATATCACTAGCTCAGCAATTATATTTATTTGTTGTTAATTATCTAGTACTTTCCTGGTCAGAAATATTCTCTTCTCAGCCCTCTAGTTATATTTCTATCTACCTTATTCTTACTATATTTCTTTGTATCAGATTTGTTGAAAAAATGACAGCACCATCCATCAAGAATCCCCTTATCTTCCCTGGTAACTTCATCATGGCACCACATTTTCATAAGAACCACCCAATTGTTCTTTTAATTTCAAAGGAGACAGAACCTGTTCGAAGGCTAAGCCTTTCCTGTGGCCCTAGTGCTACCTCTGGCTGACGCACAGAGTCTAGTCTAGTGACTAGACTGTCATCTTTTACCCCCTCCTTCAAATGGAACAAGGTTCCCCATCCAGAGGAAACTGTAGATTCAGGCCCGTTTTTCTACCATCTGTTTTTACCTTTCTGTGCCACTGCAGAACTTTGGGATTCTAAGTAAACTTCTGTGTTGTAAAACAACACTGGACCTACAAAGTCATGACAAGATAATTTTAGATCCTGGTAAATGCTAAGGAAATAAACAGTGTGAAGTAAGAGTAATTGAAGGAGAAGGGGTCACTTTGTATAAATAGTTATTTGAAATGAAACTTTTGCCTGAGAAAAAGGTTTCAAAATCTTGATCCCTGGGAGGATGTGGAAGTTTAAATGAAGATGAAAAAGCATAAATTATGTGTTTAATGTTTTAAAACCTTCTATTTTCAACAGTGATTTTATAATCTTATTTTAAAGCAGAACTTATTTCCTGATGGTCATTGTCAGGTTGCAGAAGTCTCATATATCTGTTCTCTCCAGCATTAAATGAAGAAAAATAACCTGACTAGGACATTATGCGCATCTCACTGTAGTTGATTCAGCTGGTGTGCACAGAATCTTTTCCCGTGCCAGGCACTGTGCTCAGCGCCAGGGACAAGCAGAAATAAACCAGACACAGCCCTTTCCCTCAGGAAACTCAACTAAAGCCGTTTTTAGGGTAACAAAATGATTTAAATTTATCCATTACTTTAAAATAGACTCACTGTAGCCAGTAAAGAGGAAGTTTGCTACTCCCTAGTTTTAAGAAGGTATTTTAAGAATATATTAATACCATAAAGAATGGTCTTGTCAATCAAACTTTTATATTCCAGTAGAGTTTTACATTATAAATAGAAAGTGAACATAGGTGAAAAGACACATGAACCAAGCTGTTAAGAAGACTTTCTATATAACTGAACAGTGAGAGGTCACTTGCAGTTGCGTCAGTCATGGGACAGCCCCGCTCCAGAGTTGGGATGTGTGTCCAGTCTTCAAGGATGGGCACAAGAGCTGGAGAAGAGAATGGAGGCTGATTGGGGGATGGGTATAGATGGGGGATAGTTAAGGTATGTCTAAAAGACGTGGATAGGCCCTGGCCGGTTGGCGCAGTGGTAGAGCGTCGGCCTGGCGTGCAGGGGTCCCAGGTTCGATTCCCGGCCAGGGCACACAGGAGAAGCGCCCATCTGCTTCTCCATCCCTCCCCCTCTCCTTCCTCTCTCTCTCTTCCCCTCCCACAGCGAGGCTCCATTGGAGCAAAGATGGCCCGGGCGCTGGGGATAGCTCCTTGGCCTCTGCCCCAGGCACTAGAGTGGCTCTGGTTGCAACAGAGCGAGGCCCCTGGTGGGCAGAGCGTGGCCCCCTGGTGGGCGTGCCGGGTGGATCCCGGTCAGGCGCATGCGGGAGTCTGTCTGACTGTCTCCCTGTTTCTAGCTTCAGAAAAATACAAAAAAAAAAAACAAAAAGATGTGGATAAGTTGGCTTGCCTGGAATGAAAGGTTTGTATTGGTAAATAGTAAAAGATAAAGCAAAGTCTTTCAGTAGAAAACAAGGTTTTGGCTGTACCATATCAGTAATATGTTCCTCTAATTCTAAATTCATTTACAGTCTATTTTAATATTTCTTATGTCAAGGGGTTATCACATTGTACAGTTTGCAGTTGTGTCATGATTCTAAATATGTCTTTATTTATACTCCAAGATACATTCTATAAGTTTTGAGGTCAGAGTACTTAACCCTGCTGAGGTTAAAATGATGTTTTGTTTTTCAGTTACTTACACGCCAAGTCAATCATCCACAGAGACCTCAAGAGTAATAGTATCCTTCCTGAAATTTGTCTGCAACCTTTGAAAACATCCTGACTTTTCTCCTGCCTTTTGTCTTCACATTGTGTGAAAACAGTTCACGCTAAGTCCAATGTGCTGTAAAGAGAATTAATAAGTGGGTTTACATAAGAGGGTAGGGAGCAAGGTGCCACAACCTGCTTTTGGTTTCTGAGCAGCTGAATTTTACAACAAAAAACTGCCACATCTTTGAGGGAGGGCTGTTTTTGATTGCATGCTTACGTCCCTGTTTATAAAACGGGTTGTTTTGTAGCTTTCTATTAGTTTCTTCTAGCACTCTGACCCTGCTCAGCAGTGGGTAAGCTGTAACTGAAGGCTCTAGGTTATGGATAACATGAGGTGAAAAGAGCATAATTTTAACATGAGGTGACAAGAGCATAATTTTCCCTCTTTATAAACTCAGATTAGGATCCTGTTTGCCACCCACCTTCACTCCACGTAAGAGCCTTTGCCGCTTCCCAGCGTTCCCATGGATACCTGGTCCTGTGTCACCCAATGCTATGGGCAAGTGTCAGGGCCTCCCCTAAACTGGGAAAAGCAGCTCACCTCATCCTACTACATTTCAAGCCCTCAGAACCTTAAAAGCAGGTCATTCGGGCCACATAGACCTAATTAATATAAAGTGCTATATACTATTTTTTTAAAGAATATCATATTACCGAATTATAGAAATTCGATCTCTTCTTACCTAAGTTTTTCGTGAAGCTTGCTCTGACGGGAGAAGGAGCTCTGTTGTTTTCCTTTACTTACTACACCACAGATATTTTTCTTCATGAAGACCTCACAGTAAAAATAGGTGACTTTGGTCTAGCCACAGTGAAATCTCGATGGAGCGGGTCCCATCAATTTGAACAGTTGTCTGGATCCATTTTGTGGATGGTAAGAATGAGGCTTTTTTCCATTAATTAATTTTTTGGACCCTGAGATGCTGCTGAGTACCGGAAAGTCATGGAAGGTTTCAACTATATAGTATTTTCATAGTTCTCTCTATTCACTGAAGCCGATGTTGATTTAATTTCTTATGTAAATGGAACTTAACTTCCTTCTTTATCTTTAAAAAGAATATTATGAAAGCAGTTTCGGTATCTTTCAAACAGAAAATGTGTATTTTTTAAACACTGTTTAAATCTTATTCAAAATTGTCTCTGGAATATTTTGTGTTGCAAGTGTCCCTTTGTACTCTGTTTCAAAAAAAAAAGTATGCAGTTTAAGCAGATGTGCTCTGCAGCCATTATTAAGGTTTTTCAAGGATAACTCCTTTTAAGAGAGAGGCTGTTTCAGTCTTATTTAAGCCTAAATTGGAAAGTTACTTCCTTTAGACTAGAAAGAACCGTATAATTATGGGTCACTGGCAGAGGAGAGACAGAAAATGAGAGGTAGAGTTTTCACACTCCAGCTTTGTGCTGCCCTGCGTAGCTCTTCCTTTCTCGTTATTCTTAGCTCTTCTTTGCAGAAGAGAAGAAAGAGAACATGTGAAAGGAGAGAAGCAAAGCTTTTATGCTGTAACCTTCAGCAGGTTCTGAACAGGACAGTCTAGGAGTCATTCTCTATGCTAGTAGTTCTCAGAAGGGTCCCTAAGACCCTTTTAGAAGTCCCCAAGATCATCGCTGTGTGAGACCGATTGCTCTCCATGTTCTTCAGCTAGAACAGCACATCCCGGTGGATGGAGGGCAGAGCCGACGGGCCTCACGCTGGCCCGTTAAGCCAGACCTTCAAAGAGGATGGCTGTTCCTCTCTCTGAAGGGTTTTTGTTTCTGAAAATATAGTGACATTTCATTAAAAATGCATGATTTGTGTTAGCATCAACAGATTGTTTTATTATTTAAATGAATTAAACATTTTAACAGTTTCTCAGTTAAGTTTTAATATGATAAGTGTCCACAGATAAAATCTACTTAAGCTCCTTAGGGGTCCTCAGTAATTTTTAAGACAGAAAGAGTACTGAGACCAAAATATATGAGAACTGCTGCTGGTGTCCCAAAACTACTAGTGCAGTTTTTAATAACAGAATCTACACTTTGGGACACCCTGTCAAAAACAGAAAAGCTATAAGGGGCTTTCGAAGCCGTGTTTCCCTAAATTCTTTGAATTCTCTGTAGCAGTCCCCAGGAAGGGAATTGCAAAGTAGGATTTGAATTAGTCAAGATAAGCCTTGGGTAAAATTGGGCTTTGATTTCTTGTAGTAATAACTGGAATTAAGGCAAGTTGCAAGATGGGAGGGGGGTGGGACCTCGAGTTAGGAGGTGTATACTGCTGCTCTATGTGACCTGCTGGAGGAGGAGATTTCTCTACCTCCTCCAAGTCTCCATCTCTGATCCCGGGCGGGAGGGATGGATTCCAATGCCATTTCTGTCTCTAAGATTTAGTAGTTAGAGCTGGCAAGACTTTTTCTTTAATGTATATTTAACTGTTTTAATAAATGATTATGAACAATGAATGTGGTGCAGATCTCAGGCACCTTTAAGATACATACCTTATAAAAAAAAGATGGCAGTGTTCCTTAAAAAGAGGGGGGACAAAGATTTTAAGCACTGAAATTGCAAAACTATTAAAATTATAAAGAAATAATTGATTCATGTTTTAAAGGTGTGGTTTTTTTAGAGGCTCGGTCAAGTCTTCAGGTTTGCCCTTCTCAAAAACCAAGTAGATAATTACATGTGAAGTGATAAATATTTTCTTCTAGTTTCCTTTTTGTTGATACTTGGATAGATGAATTTATTTTTTATTCCACCCAGCTGAGTTTGAGGATAAGAGATTAGCCAGTAGTGCACTAACTTGTTGAATAATTCCTTATGGGTAGATACTGCCTTCAGGAACAAGTGTAGAACATCTGTGGAGTACGGAAAGAGAGTTTGGGCAGAACTGAGGTTATATTATAGAATTTTCTGAATTATTTACTGTAGTCTTATCAGCCTTGTTTTATTTATATCTTAGATGAGAAAGACTCCTTTGTTAAAAATTTTTCCAAATATATCACTAAGTTAATGGAGGATTAATAATGCATTTCTTGTGAATAGATGACATACAACTTGACTTCAAGCCTTCTACCAACAACAGTGAAGTATAACTAAATTTAAAGATAATTTTTCATTTGATTTATTATTCTGTCTCTCACACAAAAAACTGTTCTATCCTTGAAAATTATGTCTGTATCATAACCAGCCTTTCAGTATTCTGGCCTGTTCATTACCTCACTGTTGTATGTGGTTTGTTCTGTACTCTAAAAGCTATCTCAGTGAAATGTAAGACAAAGGCAAGTAGGTACAATCTTCTCCTTCACCCCATCTTTCCCTTCCCAACAGGGTCTCCCTCCCGCACACCTTCCCTCAGTGGTTCTCAGCCTTAAAACCATTGGGGAGCTCCAAAACTAGCCAGACATCCCCAGATTCTGCTGCGATGTTATCAGGCTGACATGTAGTCGGGGCCTTGGGGGGTTCGAGGCTGCCTAGGTGACTCTGACTTGCAGGTGAGGCTGCGGGTGGTTCTTGCTGCCCTTGCGCGGTAGTCTCACCTGCTTCCCTCTGACCAGTAACCAGGACTCTTGTCCTAGGTCTTTCAGCCATTTTTGCAGTTAGTCCTGGTTTTGGTATCAAATTAATATTTTCACAAAATTTTTAATACCCTGGACTTTCTCTAATTCCTTCCAAATTAAACAATGCAGAAGATTGACGGTAAAAGAACTCTTTAAAGCTAACATTTAACCGACCATTTATTGTATTTCATGTAAGTAACCAGTAAGAAATCTGCCTGTAGAATAAATTGACTGAAATGTGTAAAAATGGAGTAAATATGATTTGGTCTGTGTCTTTGCCCAAGAAGCAGCAGCCAAAAGACTATGCTATCTTCTACTAGATCTACCCACTGCCTACTGCTCTTGTTCATAAGACATCCATGCCCTGTTGATACCACTTTTGGAGGAAGAAGGGGTTTGAATTTATCAGTCTTGAAATTGTACCGTTACTGTCTAAGGCAGCGGTTCTCAACCTGTGGGTTGCGACCCCGGCGGGGGTTGAACGACCAAAACACAAGGGTTGCCTAAAGCCATCGGAAATACATATTTTATTTTAAAATGTATCATATAATAAATATGTATTTTCCAATGGCTTTAGGCGACCCCTGTGTTTTGGTCATTCGACCCCCACCAGGGTCGCGACCCACAGGTTGAGAACCGCTGGTCTAAGGTGCCCTGAGATGAGGAGAAGCATTTGTACCAGTGGGGGAACTTAAACTCTAAGGCAGTTACCGTCGTGGTTGTGCCGCTCCCAAACATCGTACAGCCACAGGGTCATGTCTCTTTGCTGGATCAGGAATGGGAAGTGGGAACTAATTCTTGGTACATAAGGCAAGGGAAGAATTTAGATGGCAACGATGATACTTTGTGTAAGAAGAGGGTAGCTGCTAAATTATAAAAATGGTAGTAATGCCCACAAAATCTCAGCTAAAACTGCCTCTTTTAGAGTTTACAGAGCATTTTTTTTACTTCATCGGTTTTATTTCTTTGATCGTTAATAAGAGAATTAATTATACATTAGATGGGTTATTTAATGATAAAAGCATTTTTCAGAGAATTGTAATAGTTCAGTTTTCAGTATTTATTCAGTTGAAATAAAAAAATAAACAAGAATACTTTCCTTTTTATATTCTAACAGGCACCAGAAGTAATCAGAATGCAAGATAAAAACCCTTATAGCTTTCAGTCAGACGTGTATGCATTTGGGATCGTTCTGTATGAACTGATGACTGGACAGTTACCTTATTCAAACATCAACAACAGGGACCAGGTGAATACTGACCGGCGTCTGGGGTTTGTGTTAGCATTCATATAAAGTTCCAGTTCATTGTAGAAAAGAGTGTTAAGTCCTGGTAAGTGTGAGCGGTGGATCTCTTGGCCTCTGTTCCCAGTGCAGGCCCCTTTTGTAAACCTTCAGTAGTGACAGCAGCATTCAGGGGCGGCCCCTCCCTGAAATTGCACCCTTAGTCATGTGTGGTGCCAGAGTGACATTCCTCCTCTGCTGGCTGAACACAGGGAGCCACACAGGGCTGGCCCTCCTGTTTCCCAACTTCGGCTCTGTCGGAAGCTCGAGCTCCGCTGCTGCAGCGTGCAGGCTTCCGACCTTTCACCCTGTGGCAGGCTCTGCTGCTTAAACAGGTGCAGCAAGGTAAATGGAGGAACTGGAGCATCCTGATCTCATTTTTCTATAATGAGAATTGAGGTAGGAGGGAGGTATTTTACTCCTCCCTTCCTATCTTCCTGTTCTCTGTCCCTTACCTTCCCAGTGCACTAATGCATCGTTCTTATGTAACTCTGCCTTTTCCCACCCATCCTAGTAAACTCACCTAGGTTATAACACTGGCCAGGGAAAGGGGCTTGTCTTTACTGCAGTTACCTTGTACCCCTCAACATTTTAAAAGAGAGTAAGTGTGTGGCATAGAGGGGATGAGATTGCAGCAAGTACACTGTTAATATATTAGAAAACAATAGCTGACATAAACTGTAATTAAATAATATTTATACTTTATGCTGTGGTTTGTATCATAATCACCTGGGTAATTTATTTTAAAAAGTGGAGATGCTAGGTCAGATTTCTGTTCATTGAGGGGGGGTGTTCCAAGCACCTATATTTTTAATAAATTCCCCAGGTGGTTCTGATGTATACCAAGAAGCACCAATCTGAAGAATTTTTTTAAGTGCAAATATTTTATGTTTTTTATCATAACCTCACAACCTAATGAAATGATAGTTTTATGTATCATATAAATGTGTTTTTATTTAACTATAGTGTGTGTTTTTATTTAAATATAGTGTGTGTTTTAGTCATTCAATTTACAATCTTCTCGGTGATAGATCTGAGTAGCTTTCTCACCTAAGAACTTCCACTGTCCTGAGATAGCAGAGAAGTAATCTAAGTTACCGTGTACTTGGTATATGCTCATTGAATCACTGTGTGGCCCTTACCCAATAGTGGTCTTAATTCTATATTTTGAAATTTGTTTAAATGACTGTATCTCTACCTAAGTCAACACAAAACTTAACTTTTTGGTTGCTGTTTAGTCTTTCTATTTTCTACCAGAATTTCAAACCAAGCTACTGATTTTGTAGTGTAAGTATCATTTAAATCTTCTATCCACGGAGTGCATCCAAGAAAGATTCTCTTTCAATTTAAATAATTGCACAGAATGTAATACCTAGTGTATTGTATTAACATTTCAAAATAAAGCCATAAAAGCCTTATTTAAAATGTACCCAGTAAAATCTAAAATCGTACCGACATATACCTAGCATTACGTTTTTTTAAATACTAAAGCTCTTAATTAATTATTGGGAGTTTTGCATAGCTTTTTATCCTCTTTGAACTATTGGTATTCTACTTTTTCCACAGAATTTTTTTCTAATGTAACATTTTTATGCTTTAAAGTCTTTTGTCAATCACTCACATTACATCTCTGCCACAACAAAAATATTTGAATTTAGAATTAAAATTTTTTTCTGTGACTTCATTGGTTCTTAATGTTAATTTTTTAATTGTGAAATATGCCATTCATAACCATTAATTTATAACTGATGAAAATGAGTTCTGATTACAAAGAGACATTGTGGGTAGAATTAGATTGGAAATGGGTGTCTTAATGAACAACATGGGCCTTTCTTTCCAGTTCATTCCTGTCTCTGTGGATAAATAGAACTTTTGCTAGAATGAACAGACTTCTTGTTACTGGGGCTAAGTCACCTAGATACGCTTCATTCACCACCTCTGTGGCGACCTTAGTTTTCAGTCTCTTCAGGGGGCAAGCTGATATCACGTGAGTCTAAGCCTCCTCTATAAATCACACTGATAGCATAGACTGTCTGGTCTCTCCTAGGGTCTCAGGTAAACAGAGACGCTCTTATCAGGCAGGACATTCCTGGGGATGAGGGATTGCCTCCCAGGAGCCAAACGTAGAGGCCAGCCCTCTGGGTGGGCAAAGTTAATTCTTCACTGTACACCATTCCACTCAGTTTCGTGAACTCATTTCTTTAACATAACCAAAAATTGCATAATAACTTGTTAATAACTTAATAATCAGCTGACAATTCAATTATTTTTACTGAAAATGAAGAATTATAAGCCAGCTGTCCTACAAAGGGAGTGTCATCTATCCATTGGAGCACAGAGACCAATATTTGGAAGTGTCCCTTTGGCACACCAGTTTTGCACCCTGGAGTCCTGTGTACTCTAGTGAGATTCCATATTGTCAATGGTAGCTTTCGTAAAGTGGGAGGAAGAGGATAAGCTTTATACCTTCACTTTTGAGGTACGTACGGCACCAGACAGGAAGTAACATAAGTAGGATATCTAACTTGACTGTCCAAAAATTATCACTCTGCCCTGTCACAGTGATCTCTTACTGGCTCTGCCTTAGCCTGTAGTTTGTACCTTTTGGACCTGTTCCCTCCCTGAGTCCCAAGACTCCTTAACATCTGTTTCTGTCCACTAACAAAAGAGCTGAAAATTAAGAAATTAGAAAAATTAAAAATCTCGACACCTGGGAAGACAAGCCTTTTTACTTATTAAACAGAAGGTTTTAGTTCTCTCTGGAGGAGACTGATTCTCAGATTTATGTAACAAAACGTCCTGTTAGAGTTTCCTCAGTAAAAGAGTTTAAAATGCAGATGTAAAGACAGCAGCTAAGCCTGACCAGGCGGTGGCGCAGTGGATAGAGCGTCGGACTGGGATGCGGAAGTACCCAGGTTCGAGACTCCGAGGTCGCGCGCGGGCTCATCTGGCTTGAGCAAAGAGCTCGCCAGCTTGGACCCAAGGTCGCTGGCTCCAGCAAGGGGTTACTCGGTCTGCTGAAGGCCCACGGTCAAGGCACATGTGAGAAAGCAATCAATGAACATACTAAGAAGTCGCAATGCGCAACGAGAAACTGATGTTTGATGCTTCTCATCCCTCTCTGTTCCTGTCTGTCTGTCCCTGTCTATCTCTGCCTCTGTAAAAAAAAAAAAAAAAAAAACAGCAGCTAAAAAGGTTAACATTTTTGGTTCCTGCGCTCGCATGCGCGCTCTCTCTCTCTCTCTCTCTCTCCCTCTCTCTCTCTCTCTCTCTATATATATATAAAGGTTTTAGTATGATGCTCCATAAATTATTTAAGTGGGAAAAGAGACATAGTCTAATCTGTGTTGTAGAACAGTCAGTGACTCCATCAGTGGGAAAAGGGGTTAGATAAGGAGAGACTGGAGCCCAGAGAGCAATTAGGAGGCATCCACAATAGTCAAGGGTCCTGAAGATTGCAGCTCACAGCCCCTGGAGCATTGGTTCCGTCTTTATGTAGGCATCAGAATATCAGCATTGTGTTTTTCAACTTTTTATTGAAGTGTCCTGTACATACAGAAACATGCACATGGCACAAGTGTATAGCTTGTTGAATTTTCAATGTTTATGTCTTTTTCAACTTATCTACAAATTTTATGATTTGCCTTTTTTTTTTCCTTCCCAGATAATCTTTATGGTGGGACGAGGCTATCTATCTCCAGACCTCAGTAAGGTACGAAGTAACTGTCCAAAAGCCATGAAGAGGTTGATGGCAGAGTGCCTAAAAAAGAAAAGAGATGAGCGACCACTCTTTCCCCAAGTAAGAACAATCTTTGTTCCCTGCATTTTTAAACACTCTTCCTCAGAGCAGCGCACACAGTTTGTATCTCATGGATTCAGATTCTGTGTGAGTAGGTGCAGACGCCAGATAAGTAAACACAACGGTGATTTCATAGAGGCCGAGCAGGGGTGCGCCTAGAGACGGCCCCAGTTCAGGATATTCAGGAAGACTTTGCTTTTGTAGCCGTTCTCAAACGTTCTGGTCTCAGAGCCCTAATACACACTTCAAGTGATCGAGACCACCAAAAAGCTTTTGTATGTAAGTCATAATTACCATTTTAGAACATGAAACTAAAAAGTTTTTAACTAAGTTTATTTAAGCATAATATGACTGTTATATGTTGAGTAATGTTTTTATGAAAAATATATTTTCCTAAACAAAACAATTAGTGAGAAGAGTAGCATTGTTTTACATTTTTTGCAAATCTCTGCAAAAAGAAGACAGCTGGATTCGCTTGTTTGCATTCATTATGGTGCAATATCTTATGACATATAGAGTCTGAAAATGTTGCTTAACGCTTCTAAAATAATAACAGTGACAAAGGCAAGTAATATCTTAGTGATACTATGAAAGTAGTTTTTCCACAGACCACACTTTGAGAACTGCTGCTTTAATTCTTCCTGAAAGAAACATTTCAAACTCCCCTTTAATCCTTGGTCTTTTTGAGGGGCATTTCCATCTAGGGCTAAAGGAAAAGGAAGCTGTCAGCACTGTCTGCCTTTCTCTGATTTTTGGAAAATTTCCATTGCTTTTCATCTGTTTATGTTGTAGGGCTAACGGCCTTAAGTTAACAGTCTTTCAGTAAGCCTCGCAAACTGGAACTAAGAACCTGAATAAGCTCAGAAAGTTTAGCTACAGTTGATACTGTAATATAATATCTCACTGGTAGTGTTTGTGATGCTTAGGAGGGTCCTGGTAGCACTGTATAAATGTGTCTCAGTCACTCAATACAGCTCTCAGGTGGGAAGCACTGACTCCCGTAGTGACTCAGCTACCATAACTACCAAGCTGGTTCTTTCTAAACCTATGCCTTTGAATACCCAGTCCTGGCTGAGTTTCTGAGACAAAGGTCACTATCACAGGAATAAGAGAATCTTTTATTCTCATCTAAAGAATTAAAGATAGAGCCTGAGCTGTGGTTGCACAGTGGATAAAGTGTCAACTTGGAATGCCGAGGTCGCTGGTTTGAAATGCTGGGCTTGCCTGGTCAAGGGATGTATGGGAATTGATGCTTCCTGCTCCTTCTCCCTTCTCTCTATCTATCTCTGTCTCTTTCTCTGTCTCTCCTCTACAAAAATGAATAAATTTTAAAAAAAGAATTAAAGATAGAATGTCTAGTTTTGCCAGGTCTCTCAGAGGGTGCCTCAGAGTGGGGAGGGGAGGCTAACTAGTTGGGTGGGTCGATATATGTTTTACAAATTGGAGCTCTAAGTTACTATTCTTTTGAAGAAAGAAGAATTTGTTTATTTTTAGTCTAGAAAAATCACTGCTTTAAGACTGCCAAAGTAAAAAGACCAGTATTGTTTGTCATTGTTATCAGGACCCTGGACTGTTCTCAGTTCACCTCCCAGGTGTACGGGTCCTAGTTTAACACTGCTGATGTACGTTAATAATGCGAATTATATACTTAGGCCCACTTTTTAAAAGATATTAAAAGGGGCAAAATATTAAAATTCCTAACATAAGTAACGTTTCGGTATTTTTGTGGTTTCAGCAAATGAAATACATTTGTGAATTTTCCAGATTTTGAAGGCTCCCTTTTCTAAGTATTATTTTAAAATTTTTATTAGAGGATCTCTTTTCATACCATATGCCAGTGGTTCTCAAACTTTTTGAAGTTGGGGCGCATTTAAAATCCTACAAATAATTGTAGGCGCACTATATGCAGATTTCTGAGAAATACGTTATAATAATCAAGTCAAATATTAAAGAAAAAATATAAAGTCTAAGCATGCTTTTATGGTAATTAAATGAAATAAAAATGACAAAAATAAATTTATTCTGACATTAAAAAACATTTTTATATTACATTTTTTGTTGTGCTTTTTAGAATTCAAAAAAGGGATTAAAAATTAAAAAATGACCAAGAAAGTTATCTTTTTATATATATACATTCTTAATAATATTTAGTAAATTCAGGAGGTCCCAGCATGAATGTGTTAAGTTTTTTCATTCTTGTGTTTATGAGAAACATGAGCCTGATGTGTCCTAGCAATTTCTTCAATGTTTGGGCATATATTTGAAAGGCAAACTCTCATTTCCTTCTCAATACATTGAAGAATTCCTCTCTTTTTACTCTTAATTGTGTTGAGGGTAGAAAATAAAATACTAATTCACATAAATAGGATGTTGAAAATTATAGTAAAATGTTCAAAGCTTTTTTAGATATTGCAACATATTCTTCTTTTATAGAAATCCAAAAGGCTTCAAGAGACAATTCCTTATGTTTAATCATCAATCCAAAACCCCCACCATACATATCGTCTTAATTTTACACCAAACAAAGGATAGAAGAAACTTGCCTCCAGTCTTTCTGGGGAACATGGGGGGTAGTGTAAATAATCCAGCACCACAGCTTAATAGCCTTTGCAACCTAATCAGGCAAGTGAGGTGGGGGTTTGGGCATACTGTCAGCTTACAGCCAATTGACCACACCTCTGTCCCCCAAAAATCTAAACTCTAAAAACCCTGTTGGTTTTCTGGCCCCCAACAGGCACATACTGCTCTGGAATATCATAGGGCACACCTGGAAATCTTCTAGGGTGCACACTTTGAGAACCACTGCCATATGCAAACATAACTTTGAGATGGCTAAAAGTTTACATGTAAAAAACAAAATTATAAAAAAATAAAGTCATTTCTATAACCTTGAAGTAGGAAAGGCTTTCCTAAGCAAGAGATAAAATCCACAAGTAATAGAGAAAGATTAGCAGTTTTTAAACCTTTATATAGTAAAATAATATTGAAAGATAAACAAAAATAATTATAGCATATATAACAAAGTTAAATATCTGTATTATATAATGGGCTCCTTCAAATCAATAATTGAAAGATAATAAGTAATAAGCAAAGGATGCGAACTTGCAGTTCACAAAAGAAATACAAAAGAAAAACAAGATATTAAAAGTTCAGTGACAGCCTGACCAGGTGGTGGCGCAGTGGATAGAGCATCGGACTGGGATGCGGAGGACCCAGGTTCAAGACCCCAAGGTCACCAGCTTGAGCATGGGCTCATCTGGTTTGAGCAGAGCTCACCAGCTTGGACCCAAGGTCGCTGGCTTGAGCAAGGGGTTACTCGGTCTACTGAAGGCCCACGGTCAAGGCACATATGAGAAAGCAATCAATGAACAACTAAAGTGTCGCGACGAAAAACTATTGATAGATGTTTCTCATCTCTCAGTTCCTGTCTGTCCCTGTCTATCCCTCTCTCTGACTCTTTCTCTGTCTCTGTAAAAATGAATGAATGAACGAATGTATGTATGTATGTTCAGTGACAGTAGTAAAATGCAGCATAACCCAATAGTGAAAAATATTTTGATTTGGACGCTCAGATTGGCAATAGGCAGCATAGAGAACAACATTGAGAAGTGAGGAAGAGCCTTTCTTTTAAATTTTAAGTTTTGATGGAATGTAAATTGGTTAGGCCTTGTGAAAGAACTTGGTAGATTTCATAAAATTAAAATACATATGCCCTCTGATAATTCTACTCCTAAAACCTGTATTACAGGACTTGCTTCCACAGTATTCAGATATGTATAAGAATGTTATTTACTGTTAAAGGAAAAATTAAAGACATAAAGATCAAGGTAGCTCTATAGATGGCATGGATATTGTTAGGGGAAAGAGCAATGCAGAAAACTATGTGTGATACCACTTTAAATGTTGGTGGTGTAGGAATGAGCTGTTCTCATATGTGCATGTTTATGCATAGGAAAGATCCAGAAGAAAGTATAGACTCTCTTACAGTGGTTTCTCCTGGAAGATAGTGCCGTGAATCAGCACAACTAGTAATTCCAGATCCTGAATGGGAACGGCACCAAATTAAGAAAAATAGGCTTAAAGAGAAAAGGGATGGACTTGGGAGGTCTCTTTGCAAGGCAAGAGATAGGTTGCAAAAAGGGACCCTCCGGACCTGACCTGTGGTGGCGCAGTGGATAAAGCCTCGACCTGGAAATGCTGAGGTCGCCGGTTCGAAACCCTGGGCTTGCCTGGTCAAGGCACATATGGGAGTTGATGCTTCCTGCTCCTCCCCCCTTCTCTCTCTCTCTCCTTTCTAAAATGAATAAAAAATAAAAATAAAAAAATGCAAAAAAAAAAAAAAGGGACCCTCCGCTCCCCTACCTGCTTTATTTATATGGCAAAGTGAGGCCATTATCAAATCAAAGAGATCATTAAAACAAAGTCACATTTCCAAGGCATCCCAAGAATTCTACCAAGTGCAGAAGACCCCCACCATATATAACATCTAATGTCACAAAACAAAGGATTGCCTTTAGTCTTTCTGAGGGACATGGAGGGTAGGACAAGTATAAACAATCCAGCACCACAGCTAACATTAAGGTGTGGTAAAAATTGCCTTTAGCAACTTCACAGAACAAGTGAGGGTGGGGGGTTGGGCAGATTGTCAGTTTACTGCCAGTTAGTTCCCCACGCCTTTGTCCCCCAAAAATCTAGACTGCAAAGACCCTGTTGGCTTTCTGCCCACAATAAGATAGGATTTATACTTTACTTTATTATTTGAATTTTTGTGTGTGGTAATTTTTTAAAATTTGTAACATTACTTCTTTGCCTTTTTATACTAAGCATTATACAGATTATAGTTTAATATTAAAGAGTTTTGGTAGCTCTGAAAATAATAGTAATAATAGTGGCTACTAAAGTACTATTGAATACTTGCTAGGTTCCAGGCATCATGCCAAGACCTTTATACATGTGTCATGGCTGTGTACATACATTACCGTACTGTATGCCTTGAAGAGCCATAACCTGTTTCTTTATACCTTACAATATGCTGAATTTCTGTGTTTTGTGTGTGGGAGTATTTCTGTAAAGTTTTCCTGTCTTCTTCCCTCTTGGGTTGTAACCTGTCACTTTTCACTCCTATGTCGCTAGCAGTCTGGGTCTTTGGGTCCTACTTTTAGTGATTGTGTGGAACATTTCCCATTACTAAGTTTCTGTAAAGACTGAGTTGCTCTGGTGGCTCTGTTACAAAGTCACACAGGGCTTTACTTCTCCGTGCTCCCATCTTCCCAAAAGGGACGCTGGTCTATGAGAAATAGGCACATAATTGGTTTAAAAGTTATTATTTACTGTTCCAAAGCTGGCAAAGGATCTAAAATGTAAATACAGCTATCTGGAGGATTACTTTCCCTATTCACTTTATAAAGATTAAAGCTGTAGTAGTTTGGTCATTTTCTTTTTAAGGAAAAATATTGGTTTCTTAAGTATTTTTCTAGGCATTTAGGATAATATGGAAGACAATGGAAGATTTCAGGTGCTTTCCAAGTATTAGAGTACCCTTCTTTTTTTATTTTGTGCTTTTTTTTTTTAGATTCTCGCCTCTATTGAGCTGCTGGCCCGCTCATTGCCAAAAATTCACCGCAGTGCATCAGAACCCTCCTTGAACAGGGCTGGCTTCCAGACAGAGGATTTCAGTCTCTACGCTTGTGCTTCTCCCAAAACACCCATCCAGGCCGGGGGATACGGTGCGTTTCCCATCCACTGACACACGTTAACGCCTGCAAACACACAGGCGGGTAGGGACAAAGGAAAATGGACGTATGTTTGCTTATATATTTGTTAAATTCAGTAGGGTGTTTTTTAAAGGTGAGTCAAAGAACTCTTAAGTTTTTAAAAACTGGATGCAATTTTTTCCTATCTAAAAATCTATACTTAATCATTGGATTGTCAACATCCAAGAGATTGTAAAATACATAGACATTGCGAAACTTTGCAGTGTCTCTTCCAGGTGCTTTACTCTTTGTTCCAGGATTGTTTTGTTTACTTGGTTATTCTAATTATTAAACTTGGATTAAAGTTTTCCCATGCACCTTTTGTCTTTAGCTGCCGCCCTTCCGCCAGGGTCTCCCAGTGTGCAGGTGGGAGGTTGGCAGGGGCTTGCCTGAGGCAAGTTAGGCAAGCCGGACCGGACAGGTCACATGCAGGAGGTCACTAACATTGAATAACGTCATTCTTATTCTTAATAGTTTTCCTGTAACTATTTATTTTTATTAGTTTGGAAAGTGTGGATGTCCTTTATTCCCTTAACTCAATAGACTAGACAATTTCTTTTTATAAATTGTGGGTTCAGGTAACAAAAGCTGTTGCTGAGGAGTGGCATATTTGACATGAGTAACATGGTTTAACTTTGGATCTTTAGTGAAGAAGTGTTATAAAGTGAAGTTCCTCTTAAATATTTCTTTATATACTAAGGATATCTTACATATGTAGAAGCCAAAATTCCTTACAAATTTCCTCCCTGAAAAAGCTTCACACAATCCTGTGAGAACTCTTAGGTTTGTTTGTTTTTCTTTTAGATATCTCTGGTTGCCAAACACCAGGTAATGGATTTTTTAAAAACTATTACTACTTTAAATTATATTACTTCTCATTATGCCCAGTTTAGCAATCACCTTATCCATGTGTCTTATAAAGTTTGTGTTCCTTATAGTCTTTCCTAGCAATTCTGCTTATTATGAGTGAGTGCCATTCTTTTTTGTGTGTTCCATTGTACAGTGTGTTTGTTAGTGCTTTCTAATATGTTCACTGTCTTGTATAGAAAATGACTGTAATGTGGCAGTCACTATATTCTTGCTGTGAACCATAATCTTACTAGGAAACATTGCCGTCCTCTTATTAAAAAATTGCCATCTTTTTTACTTGAGTCAGCCTAAGAACCGTAAGCAGCCTCTTGAATGTCTCTTCATTTGTTCAGTTGGGATTTGTGCTGATTTTTAAATATAGTTGACAGTTCAAAGTTATTCCGGCACACAGACAACATCAGCATAAATGCTATCCTTTGAAGCCAATAAAGAAAATCGGAAAGACTTTAAACTAATAATAACTTAGTTTTTAAGTACCACATATTTTTTTAATGCTTTTATTTTTTTCAGTGAGAGGAAGGGAGGCAGAGACAGACTCACATGTGCCCCGACTGGGATCCACCTGGCAAGCCCACTATGGGGCGATGCTCTGCCCATCTGGGGTTCTTGCTCCATTGCAACTGGAGCCATTTTTTAGTGCCTGCGGCAGAGGCCATGGAGCCATCCTCAGCTCCGAGGGCCACCTCTCTGCAATGGAGCCATGGCTGCAGGAGGGGGAGGGGTGTAGAAACAGATGGGCGCATCTTCTGTGTGCCCTGTCCAAGAATTGAACCCAGGACATCCACACACCTGGCCATTAAATACTTCTTTTATTCAAATAGTTTAGATTTCATCCAGGAAAACTTCTCAGGGATAAGTGTGGCATGCCTTTTGCCCCTCATTTGGGTAGCTTAAGTAACCATTGATTTTTTAGAAGTTGATTCATGGTTTTCAGTTTAGGCAAGAGCAGTTTAAAAATTTTTTTTTCTCATATTTTAAAGAATATGAAAGAGCCTGGCCTGTGTGGTGGCGCAGTGGGATAAAGCGTCGACCTGGAACACTGAGGTCGCCAGTTCGAAACCTTGGGCTTGCCTGGTCAAGGCACATATGGGAGTTGATGCTTCCTGCTCCTCCCCCTTCTCTCTCTCTCTCTCTCTCTCTCCCTCCCTCTCCTCTCTCTCTAAAAATCAATAAAGTATTAAAAAAAAAAGAATATGAAAGATACAAGATAATGTAACATTGGGAAACATCAGAGTGCATGATTTCTAAATCATTCAGTGGACGCCAAAGAAAAGATTATTAGTAATTATTAAGCAGGGTTTTATTCATAAACTGAAAAGCAAGCAAGTAGGAATGCTCAAAGACTTGGGTATTTTGAGGCACAAGAGTCGAAGGATCTTTTATTGATAGAGCTCTTTCTGTAATTCTCCAGTCTACTTGCTTTACTTCTGTCTTACTTTCTTTGGACACTGTCCTTTTTCTGCCCATGAACACCTGTCCAGCCCCCACCATCTGCATTTGACTCCTTTCTTTCTTTGTCAGTCTTCTTTGCCAGAGGCATTCAATGCTAAGCTCTTAGAACTGCCATCCCATAAGCATTAAAACATGCCTCCAACAAGTCACATGGTAATTCTTCTTTCCAAATGGACCCACTGGACGTGTTAGTGGGTGTTAGTGGAAGAACCATTAAAAATATAGTAAATGAGATGTTCAGATAACATGAATCTGGAGATGTGGGAAACATTAGAATGATATATGGTAGTTTCCCTTTCTATTGTTGTTTTGTACTGTTTTAGATATATTCTCCAAACAAAGAAAACCATTTTCCTAACCACATGTAAAGTTAATCGCTCTAACCAGGCAATTGGAACAGGATTGTCGCTCTCTCATGACTGCTTCTTTCCTAAAACCTAAGATCCACAGATGCTTCCATTGAAGTTCATTTCTTTCAGCCCTGGCCGGTTGGCTCAGTGGTAGAGCGTCGGCCTGGCGTGCAGGAGTCCCGGGTTTGATTCCCGGCCAGGTTGACCTGGAATGCTGAGGTTGCCAGTTTGATTCCCGGCCAGGGCACACAGGAGAAGCACCCATCTGCTTCTCCACCCCTCCCCCTCTTCTTCCTCTCTGTCTCTCTTCCCCTCCCGTAGCCAAGGCTCCATTGGAGCAAAGTTGGCCCGGGTGCTGAGGATGGCTCTATGGCCTCTGCCTCAGGCACTAGAATGGCCCTGGTAGATGGGCAGAGCATCGCCCCCTGGTGGGCATGCCGGGTGGATCCCAGTTGGGCGCATGCAGGAGTCTGTCTGACTGCCTCCCCGTTTCCAACTTCAGAAAAATACAAAAAAAAAAAAAAAAAGTTCACTTCTTTCTTTAGGAGCAGCCTTTTCATAAAGTTTGTTGCACATTGTAAAAGTTTTACTAGTCAATAATGAGGAATGAGATTTGTGTTGATTTTAAGTTGGTTAGGTATGACAGCATTTAATTAAATGTTTCAGGTTTATTTATTTCCCAATATTACAGTAGCCATTTAAATACTGACCCAGTAGTTAAAATCATCCTCTCTAAACAGTAACTATTTAATATACCAGCTTAAATGGCCTTTCTCTCAAGTTGGCCACTCTCTTAATGACATGATCTACTTTTCTTTTTTTTTTTTAAATAATTTTTTTTAAAAAAATATTTATTTATTTATTTATTTATTTACAGAGACAGAGAGTAAGTCAGAAAGAGGGATAGACAGGGACAGACAGACAGGAACAGAGAGAGATGAGAAGCATCAATCATTAGTTTTTCATTGCTCATTGCAACACCTTAGTTGTTCATTGATTGCTTTCTCATATGTGCCTTGACCGCGGGCCTTCAGCAGACCGAGTAACCCCTTGGTGGAGCCAGCGACCTTGGGTTCACGCTGGTGGGCTTTTCCTCAAAGGAGATGAGCCCGCACTCAAGCTGGCAACCTCTGGGTCTCGAACCTGGGTCCTCTGCATCCCAGTCCAACGCTCTATCCACTGCGCCACTGCCTGGTCAGGCTACTTTTCTTTTTTAATTCAGTATTATGAAATGGGTACTTCGTCATTAAAGCATTTTGTCAGTCATAGGCTTATTTGAGAATTATTGAGCATGTCTGTACTACTTTTTATTTTACTAAATATTTCATCTCTCCTCTGATCATTTCTCTAAAGAATTTAAGAAAACCAGTGTGTCTATGCCACCATACTCCTTATCCTTTTGAAACTGCCTGAAAGGTCACCACAAAGAAATAATGGGGCAAATTCTGGCTACAGATGACTGTTCCCCTCCATCTAAAGCAGTGATTAATTTGTACAGAATAACATTATTAGAGTTTTCATAGCATATCTTATCTTTAAGGGGAATTTTTATCAAATTATATGTATAACAGTTACTGAAAAATACATTCAGTTCTGGAATAAAAGGTAGTTATTTAGTAATATCTTAAAACTAGTTAATAAAATTCTTAGTTTTCAAATAAACAAGCCATGATATTTGAGGTGTATAACATCACAGCATCTTCCCAAGAGTTGTGTGCCCTAGTCCTAAATTAAAGTCAAATGGGAAATAGACCTTAGGTTTTTCTTCATCAGAAAAAAGGTAAAAAAAAAAAAAAAGTTTCATTTTGGCCTTTGGTTGACTTTTCAGTTAACAATTAAAATAATATACTGAGGTTTTCAGAAAATCTGAGTATTTCACTTAAAATAACTTCATACAAGCAGAATTGACTCTTCAAATAAAATAAGGCAGGCAGTGGGGTGATTGAGATTTCCAGACAATGCAAGAAAGAATAAACAGGAAAAAAGTTTTTCACCCCCAAAATGATAGAAAGATCTACCTTTTCTAAAACTTCTTTATGATTTCAGGAACATACATAGAGTTTATTGATCCCGAAATTCTTAAGTTCTTTTTGTCCTTATTTTGTAATTCTGGGCCTGAAGTCTAATTATGAAAAGATTTGCATTCCATTAGAAGCAGTAGATTCGGGTAGGAAGATCTTTAGTGTTTATTGGTATTTGATTTGGATTTTGTTGGTAAGATTTTGTGCTTTGGGAGGTGGTTTTGGGTGTTTTTTATTTTTAAGGCTAATATTCAAGTTTGTATAGCAGTACACTTCAACAAAATGGAGTGTAATTGTAATAATAAGAAACATTGAAGATTTTTTTAAAGTTATATTTTAATGTAAGATTTGGCTTAGAGTTATCATTTTCTGATATTCTCACTTAATAGATTAATTCTAGCCATTTTTTATAGATTTCTGTTAAATAAATCCTGTTTTTACATTGGCTTCCTTCAGTGAGATTTAGGTTCTGCTTCAGTGACTACTCATAAGAATGTTGAAAACTGCTTTAAAGAAATGTGTTAAAATACTGAAAAAAAAATAACCTTAAAACTATAAGGTACTCAAACCATAATGAGAATATTTATATATTTCTTGAGTCTCTGTTAATATAGAATATCCTCCTGTGGTTATGCTCTAAATGTTTTACTCTTCAAGGTCTTATTTTTATCAGTACCAAACTTCCTAGTCCTTTTAAATTTAAATATGAGGTAATCATTCTTTTAACCCTTCCTTGTTCTTTTGGCTCACAAATCCTTGGCTACTTACTTGTTAAAAAGAATCTTTAGATGGAAAGAGTAGTTGTATTCAGAATGGAGAAACAATGATTAATTATTGAAAATTGTTTAGGGGCGTGTTTGGAGTCAGCACTTGGCTTTGCATTCTGACTCTGCCATTTTCTAACTGAGATCATGGGCAAGTTACCTAACCACTGTAAACCCAGCTTGTTCCTTTGTGAGAGAAAGGAGGGTAATAGCACTTGCCTCATAGTTTTGATGGGGATCAGGTGCAAACATACATGAAGTAGTCAGTGAGGCACCTAGTGTGCAACGGGCACTCAAACAGTTGCTAATATTAGCAACATACAATTTGAGGGTTCACTCAGCCAGCCATTAACAATCTGTCGGTTGTTGGAACATGCCAGCATTCTCTAGTAAACAGAATCTATCTAATAGCAGTCAGAAAATGAGTAGGTTATTCCTAGATTAAATAGTGTATTCATATAAGTGATTGGTTGGATCCTCATCAGAAGTTGCTATTACTAAAAAATAGTAAGTAAGCCTGACTAAATTCTGATAGTTCTCAGTTATTAACCAATCCCCAGAAATCAACTATAGTATCTCTAATAAGAAGAACCAACAGAATGGTAGGAGAGAAATAATGGCCCCTCTATTAAGCTCCCAAGTTCAGTAAGCTAAAGGAGTGTTATACCTCAAATAGACTTCATGGTTTAAAAAATCTTATGCTGAGAGTTATGTCCAGTGACAGGTGCCTATATATAATTTGTTGGTAGTTTAAAAGGCGAAATGAACTAGAAGATAAAGGGTCTGCATTTTCTTTCCTTCTGTCAAATGTGTAATGTGGACAAATTATTTGACTTCTTAATTTTATCTTTTGCAAAATGAGGATAATTTCTACTTCTTCTAATAGTGGCATTATAATGAAAACGAGTTGATAATTCAAGGGCTAAGTATGCTACAAATCAGCCTTACTATTTTACAGTCAGTTTTCAAGATACTTTGTTCATTGGAACTCTTTTCAGCTTGGTTAAAACTACAGCAAATAAATCCCAGCTAGGCAATTATCTGCAGACGTGGTGTTTAATTGATGTAATTGAATCATAGTCTACGTATTGTGTAAGTTGTCTTCTGTCATGGGTTTCAGCCATTTTTGCTTTTTGAATTGGTGATGGTGTTGCTAGATATGTGATAGAGAGCTAGTCCCCTCTCAGTGAAGTGTCACTGAGATTTTGTGTCCCTAGGTTACTTGAGATAACTTTTTTAAAATTAGCTCTTGTCCTCCCTCTACAGGAGAATTTGCAGCCTTCAAGTAGCCACACCAACATGGCAGCATCTACTCTTATTTCTTAAGTCTTGTGTTCGTACAGTTTGTTAACATCAAAACACAGTTCTGTTCCTCAGATCTTTTTTTAAAGATACAAAATTCTCAGTGCATAATCTGGTGTGGAACAGAATGGAATTTCCCATCCAAGAAAAGAGGGAAGAATGTTTTAGGAACCAGAATTCTCTGCTGCCAGTGTTTCTTCTTCAACACAAACACCACGTGCATACGAGTCTGCCCACTCCCAGGAAGAAAGAGGAGAGACCCTGAGTTCTGACCTTTTGCTGGTCGGGCATGATGGAAAGAAACTGCTGCTACAGCTTGGGAGATTTGCTCTGGAAAGTCTGCCGGTCACCTGTGCCCTTTTAACTGCCAGATCAATGTGTGGCTGATCGTCTGATGGGGCAGTTGCAATCACCAAGCATCGTTCTCTTTCCTGTTCGGGGATTCTGTTGTGGAGCTCTTTCCCCTTGCCACCACTGGTTAATTTCTAAGGGACGGAACAGAAATGCAGCATGCCTTGTCTGTAGGGTGCACGTTCAGTCCTTGACACATTTATCAAAATGAAGCTGTTTTATTTAAATGGAGGATGAGGGGGAGACGAGCTACGTGTTGGTGCAGAGGAAAAGGGGATGCTGCATCTGTTTCCTGACCTTCTGAGTCTCTGGCCTTTTGTTGCCCTGCTCGCTGCGGCGCCTGCCTACCCCAGCAGGCTGGGCGTGCAGGCACACACCGCCTTCTTTGCTCACTGGGTCCAGCAATGAAGAGAAGGGTCTGGGGATTTTTTTTCCCCTCCACAATATAGCAAGTTCTCAGGAAAATCTTCCTCCTAAGCTCTTCCAGTCACCAAGTACTTATGTGGCTACTATGTCCAAGGCACAAAAATGCCATGGTGGTATCTAATTAAAAGCCTAAAAATGGCTTGATAACAGTTTTGAATGTGAGACATTTATGTAATTTAAATGTAAGGTACAAGTTTTAATTTCTGAGTTTCTTCTATTATATTTTTATTAAAAAGAAAGTAATTTTCAGATTTAATTGAATTGGAATACTTCCCACTAGAATTATATATCCTGGAAAGTTGTATTTTTGTTATATAAACAACTTTTAAAGAAAAATCATTATCCTTTTCTCTACCTAAATATGGGGAGTCTTAGCATATGCCTAAATATTTACAATTTTTAAATTAATGGTACTTGCTGGATCCACACTAACATCTTTGCTAATAATCTCATTGTTTCTTCCAGTTTATTCCTACACTACATCCTCATCCTCTTTCTAGTCTTTTATCTAGAATATGCAACCTAAAATAAAAATGGTGGTGTCTCCATTCATTCTCCTCCTTCCTTTTTTCCCAAGCCTGGTCTTCAAAAGGTTGGGTATTTTGGCAGCTGATTCCCAGGCAGAGGTTGGCGATTTTAGGTCTGTTGGGACTGAGAGAGGATGTGTGAGGTGTAACATCAGTTTTTATAGTAAGAACTGCTGTGACATTAAGAACCTCATTCTTTATCTTAGTGTAAGTGACAAATACAACCTAGTCATAGCTTACTTTGGCCTTTTCTAAAAGGTGGTAAAAGTCAGGGCGGTGACAAAGTGAATCTGAACATATTAATGGCAAAAATACCTCCCTTTTCATGAGTCTAGAATCTCTTATCAGGATTTAGGAATGTAGATCAAATCAAATATACTTAGCCCAACCAAGCTAGGTAGCCAAGGATCTGAAAGAAATTAGACAGGAACTGTAAAATGAATCAGGGAATTGGAAATTGTTATTTTAAAATTTCAGATTGTGACTCCACCCGCTCTCTTTTTCTCTCCTAAAAGCTCTTATTAGCTGATGTTTGCTAACATACCTGTGTTCACAGGAAGACCTACTGAGAATTCCACAGACTTGGAAAAGGTTGTCCAGCACAATGAAAAATAGACTGAAATTATTAGTGAGTTTGAAAAGTAGTATGTTCTCAGGTCTTATACAAGCAGAGCAGTAACAAATTTTTCCTTAACAAAATTCAGAAATTGCAAAGATGGAAATGGTTCATGCTCATTTGAAGAGCACCCTGTGTGTGTAATGCTGCCTCTTTTAAAACACATTGCTTTATTTTTCTAAATGTATTCCCGTGGATGCTTATAAACATGCCTGTGTCCCGTTACCGACATGGCAGAGAGCTGGGCTTATTTACCCATGTCTTCTGAGCAGGAAGAGCCCACCAGAGGCCCAAGTGCAGGGCGACCTGGGGCGGCAGGAGCCAGCACAGGAACTAGTTTTGGAGGACGGTTAGCATTGGAGTTTTCCAAACAAAATTCAAGGGGATACAGTTTCTTTTTCCCTTTCTTTTTAGAATAGGTTGCTGTCTCATTTTAAAAGGAGGAACAGACTTGATCTCAAATCAGTGCCTGGAAGTCAGGCTCAGGGTATTCTTGAGAGATTTTTAAAAAGACCTTTAAAAAAAATAAGATTTGAAAATTTCCCTTTTCTTCCTTTTTTTCCATCAAATTGTTTTTTCTCTAGTTTACAATTGGCACGTAAAGGGATTTCCCTCGCTTTATTTTTTGATGCTTAAGAGAAAAATCCAGTGTGATTATTTGTACTGACGTGCACCTTAAAAGATTTTGCCTTGCTGGCCAATTCTGGGTCCTGACCATGCAGTCCCTGATTGTATGTGAGATCTGGTGGGGCGTAACTGGGACACGCTAGAAGATTAGAAGATGAAGTCACATATCTAAAGTATATGTGTTGCAGTCATGTTGGTGTTGGAGAAGAAAGGGCACTATGTAGTTAGAATTCAGGACTTCAGCACTGTCCACCTGAAACAAGATACTTCCTAGATTCCCGTGGGACAGGTCACAGCTCTGTATCATGTGATGTTCTCTTTGACTCATCAGGTAAGGCAGGAAGTGCTGCACACCCCCCAGCTCTCACTTAGCCCCCACTCTTGCACTTAACCCTCCATCTCGGTCAGACCTCATGTAGCTTTAGTTTGAAACATACTGCAGAGTTCAGGTGACCTCTTCAAAATACTACCTCAGAATGAGGTAATGAATCATTATTTATTTTAAAATATGAACAGTCAGGAAGGAGCTCTAGAACACGAACGTGATGTAGGATTTGAACTTTCACGTATGCTTGTTTGCGAGCGCTGTCATCTTGTCCTGAAGGGCCGTGTCCGCATGCACAGTAATGCTGGAAAGGTAGCTCAGAGTGTCTGAATGTTGTCGCGAGGGGTGCCGGAACCAGTTCAGGGGCACCTTTCAGAATCCCAACCTGAAGTCTGTTGCATGCAATTAAATAGCGATGGTATCACTTCACTAACAATTATATAATTTTAATTTTCAGTGGGCTCAGCAAGACATCATACCTTCACAATGAGTTAGCCACAGCTTTGTCACCTGCACAGGCATCCTGATAGACTGCCCAGTTCAGAGGGTAAAGGATGATGACCCGTTTTGCAAGATCCTCTCCACGTTAGCCTTGCAAGTGCTAAGCATAGCAGCACATTGAGGTGGGCAGATTCCAACCGTTGGGCTGTTTTACAGAAACACACAGCCAGACATGGAAGGTTCACTGTGAGGATGAACAGGAACTAGCTGATAGACCATACATTGAAATGGTGTAGATGAGGCTCTAGAAAAATACCTTGACAATTTGCCAAATGATCTTACTGTGCCTTCATGATGCAATAAAAAAGCTAAAATTTTCGCAGAAATCAGTGATGTGTGAAGAGAGCAGCCACTCTGGTCTAACTCAGCTGTGTCAATATTTTTTAAGAGCGCAATTTAGACTGCAAAGATCAATGCACTAAAGAGTTTATAGCCAAAATCACATTTAAAAAAGGACACCAGTAAATTTTCAGTGAACAAAATTATTTTTTTAAAGCGCATAACCCCTAGTGTAGTCAGATATATTTATCACGTAGAGCAAATAGGTTCATGTTCTAGTTCAATGACATTTCTAGAGAAACTTTTTCTACTCCCATTGATTCTTCAAAGCATGGAACTTTTATATAACAAATATTTGACAGACATTTTAAGAAATTACTGTAGTTCAAGGCTGAAGTACTGTAAGCTGGGCAGCCATCTTATGTGTTGACTTAGTGGGAAGAGGGAAGGAAGTGAAAACAAGGGACAGAGTTTGATTCTGTGTTTCCAGAATACTGCTGCCAACCTAGACACTGATTTTTCAGAGTTTGGAATATAAACTTGCCTCCCAGGACTGCTTGCAAATTAAGCGGAACTGTGCTGCTGATACTGTTTGGGGTGCTGTGCAGGCAGTGGGGTCCCTGGGGCTGCTTTATGTGGAGGCACGGACTAGTCAGTGACCTGGCCATGGGTGTGAACCGGCCACTCCCTGATAGCTTCATGTGTCTGTTTCATTCCTCACCGCCCCCAAGAAAGTGTGCTGTCCTCGGCGAGTTTTCAAGATGTTGTACTAAGGTGTGTGACTAAGGTCCACGGGGCACGGAGCACCCGAGGAGTCCAGTAGCGTCGCTGCCTGATGTGTGCGCTGGCCAGCAGAGAGGGAGGTGGCCAGTGTTAGTCATGTTCTGTGTTGCTAGTTCTGGTAAAATTGAAAATACTAGTAAGATGTTTGTTATATCAGAACACTAGACAGTAAGCTTTGTTTTGTTTCCAGATAACTTATTTTTACTTCTGTTTGGACAAAGACATTTTGGGCTGTTTTACAGAAACACACAGCCAGACATGGAAGTGAAATTCAGTCCTAAATTTTATCAGTTGTAGAAAGGGTAATTAACAGTTTTTCTATTAGTATTTTTAATGTAGAGGACAAAATCTTAAGTCCTAACATATTAAATTAAGGTAACAGTGCTTTATTGAAAAATGCATAGGGACCGTTAGTCCCCACCTCAAAGAAAATGTTTAAGTAGATCTTTTATTTCAGCATCACAACTTCAACTGTTAATTTAGTCTTAATTGATTACTAAATCAGTTTCATTGGGGAAAAAAAGGTTTTTTTAGCTGTTCTGACCCATTAATTACAACGGTATCAGCAGTTGTGCATGAGGACACAGCCTGCATCTGGTTTTTTGTGTTTTTTAAATAGAATTTTATAGATTGAAATACTCCATAAAAACAACTGAAATATGTTTACTCATGTTAGTATCAAAAAAGGATTCATGCAAGCTGTCACGCCCCCTGGCACACTAAGCAGGCCACCCGGCCCCGTGAGCAGCTGGTTCTCATCCTGGTATCTGTGTACGGAATCAGGCTTGAATTCCACGCGAGAGACACGGCCAAGGAAGGGTTCCAGTTACCGGGGTGCAGGTGGGGATTAGGAGCAAGTTGCTTAGTGCCAGTTTTCTTTTGAAACTGTTGTTTCATGTTGCGTCTGTGTGTTAAGCTTCTTTAACTCGTGTGTTTTGGTGGAGTAGGTGTTACATAGGAGGAAACTTCAGACTAGCATAAGCAACAAAGCTCATGGACTAGGCCCAACTGTAGAAAGAAATGGACCAAATAGGACAGGGGGAGAGTGTGGGAGTGAGGGTAGGAAGAAGTGGACAGGGTGGGAAACAAACCGTAATTATCTGAAATAACATGTAAGAGTGCAATAAGTATGCTTTTTATTCTAAGCTGTGAACGGTTTTTTTAAAAAAAATCATTCCTTCCTTACACATTTGTGTATGTTCTGGGGATAGCTGATTAAAGCAGCTACGAAAATATCATGCCTTTTTATTCACATTAATTAGCAACACAAGTGGCTAACCTTGATGTCTTATTTATCTTCATGTTTAGTTTACATACAGGGTGTGTGTGTGTGTGTGTGTGTGTGTGTGTGTGTGTGTGTGTGTGTTTGAAAATGCATTCAGGTCCTGTGTTTCCTTGGCCATGCTCCATGCTGTAGTCTCGGTCTGGCCTTCATGATGTCGCCTGATCAGGAGGACTATCACAGTAACATCTTCTTGTGGTAACCTCATTTGTCAGTTGTAAGGTCTGACCCTTTCCTCGGCCATTTCTGCTTCTAAAGCAGGAGTGTACAGCTGATCAGGGGATTAACGTAGACCGTTTACCAACATATTCCTTTGAATTCTCTACAGTAGTTATGATTGCTCTTTGGTTTAGACCGAGAAAAAGGACATCACACACACCCCTTTCATGTACTTCTTGGTTTGAGGACAATTCTTCTACAGGCAGAGGAAAGGGAAATCTTCCTGTTATAACTGAGGTGACTTAGTGGCTCCAGGTTCACCACTCCAACCTTGTGGCAGTTCACACACACATTCCTCTCGCTGCCAAAGGTTCGGGTGTGGTTCAGTTCCACTCAGCGTTGAAAGGGTTCTTGTGGAGTCTGGGGCGTGCCCAGTGAACAGACAGGGACGTTTTAATTGTCCACAGACCTCTCTCTACCTGCTTTGCAAAAATTAAGGAGTAACTATTTTTAAAACTTATTTTTCAATTCATAAAAAAAAGATTTATTTTCAGTCAAATGGATGTCATCTCTCTCTTGTCCCCTTATCCTCAGTGTTTGCTTGAATCTTATTTTTTTCCAATTTTTTCATTTCCTGACACTTTGGTTCTCTTTCCTGCTCAGGTCCCTTCATTTGTACTTTGGAATTTTTCTCATGTAAATTTGTACAATGGAAAATATTGTTCAGTTTGGGTAGAAAAGCATGAAGAATTTAAAAAAAAGATAGCTGAAATTCAGATTGAAGAAATTTATTTCTGTGTAAAGTTATTTAAAAAAACTGTATTATATAACAGGCAAAAAAATTCTATGTACTTGATGTGAATATGCGAATACTGCTATAATAAAGATTGACTGCATGGAGAAGTCTTTTTCAACATTATTTTTCTAGCACCTCCCCTTCAATAAGGAAAGGGGGCAGGGTTCTGACACTTCTTCCAGGGAGGGGAGGGTTTGAGAAATGGACACTTTGTTTCACACATACAGTGTCGATTTCTGCTTGCTGGGTAGAGATTACTTAAGGAATAGTCAGTTGTCAAGAATTGATGCCTGCTACAGTAGTGGTGACGCTCAAGTATTTCAGTACTGCGACCTGACTCCCCTCCACATGCTCCATTCAAGTGCATCGTTTAAGGAGTCTTGTCTGGAGCTTTTGAACTTTTTGGATTAAACATCCAATAATACATTTTTGTAGGAACATAGATTGTACACATAGAATGTATATATATTTGAAACTGTGCACTCTTTGTTTTTTACAGGGACAGAGAGAGAGAGAGTTAGAGGGATAGATAGGGACAGACAGGAACGGAGAGAGATGAGAAGCATCAATTATCAGTTTTTCGTTGCGACACCTTAGTTGTTCATTGATTGCTTTCTCATATGTGCCTTGACCGTGGGCCTTCAGCAGACCAAGTGACCCCTTGCTCGAGCCAGCAACCTTGGGTCCAAGCTGGTGAGCTTTTTGCTCAAACCAGATGAGCCCGCGCTCAAGCTGGCGACCTCGGGGTCTTGAACCTGGGTCTTCCACATCCCAGTCCGACGCTCTATCTACTGTGCCACCGCCTGGTCAGGCTGTGCACTCATTTTTTATTTCATTATTTTTAATGCTGGTTACCCCAAAGAGTTGGTTTTGTGCATTTGATTTGAAAGACACATAGTATGTCTTCAAACTATGTCAAATTACTGAGCAGTTTCCAGAAGTAGTTTTGAGACTTCACAGGGAAACACATTCCCATGCAGTGGCACCTTAAATGTCTTGTTTTAGGCAGAGGGGAGGGGCAGTACCGCATCTGCTGGGATGTCCAATTACAGCAAAGTCCGAATGAGAGCTTTTCTATAAAAATCAATCTGGGATTGAGGAAGTCGCTGTAAATGTAGCTTAGACCCAGTTGTCCAGAAGTAACAGTTACTTCCATTTACAGGGTATTTCCTTTACGCCAGACATTCTAAGGGCTTTACGTGCTAGCCCATTTAATCTGTTTAATCCACGTACAGATGAGGAAATTGAGGCTTAGATCAAGTAAATCGTCTGCCTGCTCTCATTGCTAATAACAGGCAGAGCTGTGAGTCAGAGCCACAGCCTGACTCCAAAGCCCGGGTTCTTTTTTTTTTTTTTTTAACTTTTTTATTTATATTTTACAGAGACAGTGAGTCAGAGAGAGGGATAGACAGGGACAGACAGACAGGAACGGAGAGAGATGAGAAGCATCAATCATTAGTTTTTCATTGCGTGTTGCAACATCTTAGTTGTTCATTGATTGCTTTCTCATATGTGCCTTGACCGCGGGCCTTCAGCAGACCAAGTAACCTCTTGCTGGAGCCAGTGACCTTGGGTTCAAGCTGGTGAGCTTTTGCTCAAACCAGATGAGCCTGCGCTCAAGCCGGCGACCTTGGGGTCTCGAACCTGGGTCCTCTGCATCCCAGTCCAACGCTCTATCCACTGCGCCACCGCCTGGTCAGGCAAGCCTGGGTTCTTAAGCACAGTGCTAGTCGTCCAGGCGGCAGGTGACTGGTGAGTGGTACAGTCAGTTCCTCAACCATTGTGTTATATAGAATGAAAGAGAAAACGTCAGTGTACCACAGGTAAATACTGTTACATAAAACTTTTGGATTTTTTATACATACACGTTATTTATATTTTAGGTCACAATGTACAGTTACTTCTTAGGACTAGGTCATGCTGAACTAACTCTGAGATAAGCTGACTTAACCTAGAGCAGGGGTCCCCAAACTACAGCCCGCGGGCCACATGAGGCCCCCTGAGGCCATTTATCTGTCTGGCCCTTGCAGCACTTCCGGAAGGGGCATCTCTTTCATTGGTGGCCAGTGAGAGGAGCATAGTTCCCATTGAAATACTGGTCAGTTTGTTGATTTAAATTAACTTGTTCTTTATTTTAAATATTGTATTTGTTCCCGTTTTGTTTTTTACTTTAAGGTATGTGCGGTGTGCATAGGGATTTGTTCAGTTTTTTTTTTATAGTCCGGCCCTCCATCGGTCTGAGGGACAGTGAACTGGCCCCCTGTGTAAAAAGTTTGGGGACCCCTGACCTAGAGCCAGCTAGACAGGATTTGAACCTCAGTGCTCTAATTAGCTGTATGACAAGGTACCTACCTTGCCTGTAGACCAACTTCCCTGCCTAGAGAATGGAAAGACTGAGGATCTAATAAGTTAACATATGCCGAGTGCTTACCACAGTGCCTAGCCCATGGTCGGCTTTCGCTCTGGTTTATGTATAGCCACCATCAAAGGTACCAAGTGTCTCTCCGGGACCCTCCCACTAGGTCTTTTCCCATAAACTGTAATAGCAGCCTGTTCCTGTGAGAGAAGGTTAGGGACAATCTCTGCATCCGCTCAGACTGGCTTCCCGGCCGGAGTGTGGAAGAGGCCCCAGTATGTGGAGGCCATGCTGCCCGAGTTTAGAAGACTGCTGTTTATAAGTTATCTTCTATTTCAAGGCAAGCTATTCTGATTGGTTTCTAAGGAAAAGGGGTAATGGCATGATCCTCTTTGAGTTAACTGTTACGATTTGTCTTCTTCCCCCAAAACTTGAGTGATAAGGCCAGGCTTGGGGCAACAAAAGGAGACAAAAGTACAGAGATCTGATGGACTTTTAGACTAAACAGTTAACAGCTGAGACGACTCACTTTTATACAGATGAATAAGCACAAAACCAAGGAGAGTGTCGCCAGGCCTGACCAGGCAGTGGTGCAGTAGATAGGATATCGGACTGGGATGTTGAGAACCCAGGTCCAAAACCTGGAAGTCGCCGGCTTGAGCGCAGGGTCACTGGCTTGAGTGTGGGATCATAGACGTGACCCCATGGTTGCTGGCTTGAGCCCTAGGTCACTGACTTGAGCAAGTGCTCACTGGCTCTGCTGTAGCCTCCCCCACCCCCCACCCTGTCAAGGCACATATGAGAAAGCAATCAATGAACAATTAAGGTACCGCAATGAAGACTTGATGCTTCTCATCTCCCTTCCTGTCTGTCCCTATTTCTGTCTGTTGAAAAAAAAAACACACAAAAAAAGGTGTCACCAGCACCCCCTGCAGCAGGCTCAGAGTCCCTGGAGCTTGCTTCAGCTTTGTCATTATGCCCACAGACCATTCAGAACCAAAGAGGGAGAGCAACCTAAGGACCAGGAATGCTCAAGCCATACCCCCACCCACCCGGCTCAGCCTGCAGTAGGTTCTCACTGCACTGCACATAAATCTAAACCTGCAACCATGACCTATAAACTCATCTACCCCAACCTCCTCACCTGCTGGAACCCCACCAGACTTTCTGTTCCTTAAACACAGTGACTCTGGTCACATCCTAGACTTGGTCCTTGCTGTTCCTTGTTCCTACAGCACTCTCCCAACACCCTCGCACAACCAGTTCCTCCTCCCAGTTCAGGGTTCAGCTCAGATGCTTTCCCCACCCTCCCAAAAGACCACCCACCTTTAGCACAACACCCAGGGTTACTTCCTTCCTAGCACTTAGTAAACCTTACTGTCTCCCCTCCCTAAAATCGAAGTTCCCTGTGAACAGAACCATTCCTGTGCTGCTTGGCACTGTATTCCCAGTGCCTAGGATCAAAACCCTGTATTAAAAATATGCACAACCTGACCAGGTGTGGCACAGTGGATAGAGCATCGGACTGGGATGCGGAGGACCCAGGTTCGAGATCCCGAGGTTGCCAGCTTGAGCGTGGGCTCATCTGGCAAAGCTCACCAGCTTGGACCCAAGGTCTCTGGCTCGAGCAAGGGGTTACTCGGTCTGCTGAAGGCCCACGGTCAAGGCACATATGAGAAAGCAATCAATGAACTAAGGTGTCGCAACGAAAAACTGATGATTAGTGCTCTTATCTCTCTCCGTTCCTGTCTGTCTGTCCATATCTAACCCTCTCTCTGACTCTGTCTCTGTTAAAAAAAAAAATACACACACACACACACAGTCATGCTTCTTGGCATGTCATTAAACCCCTCTGTGCTGCAGATTTTTATCTGTGGATAGAGGAAAATACTGTCCTGTTGAGTCTCAGAACTGTGATGTCACAGAAAGCTGCAGAGTACTTGAGACAAATTTCAGAAAAAGTAGACACTTCCCCCTTGTCTCCCATTCCTCCAGCCCTAAGAATTCTCAGTTGAAATTCTTTTGAGCTCTACAAATTGCCACTGAATACAGTGCCCAGCCCACAAGAGAGATGTAAACAAGAGACTGCCCTGATCACTAACTTCTGTACATTCAGGGGAATACGTCAGCAGCAGAGAAATGGCAAGTTTCTACGTTAACTGTTAACACATGTATGGCAAAGATATTAGCTCAGGAGGCTGGCGGTATGGCACCGTAGTTAATTGTGGGGTCAGACCTAATGTTGCCCCTCAATGTGTGACCCTAAGCAGGTTGCTTCAGCCCCCTGAGCCTCGATGTCCTCAGGGATAAAGGGTGCCTGAGAGGACCCAATGAAAGGGCCGGTAAGCAACTGACAGGAAACAATCCACAGCAGGGGGCTGTCATCAGAAACACCCATACTCAGTTCCTTGTTCATGACCGAAACGCTTTAATTTACAACTTCAATTATAGAATATGAAGTCCACGACTTCTGGAAACTCTCACCTGGCCCCTGCGGAGAAACAAAAGTGGGAAGCTGTCAGTGCTTTTATTTTCTAGAATCAAACCCATCATTCTTTTCATCCAATCAGCAAGCACCGCCGGGCACCAATCACAAGAGCGGCCTTTCAGGGGGCGGAGCACATCTCCGTGCTCTCTCCCAGGGCTTACACTCCAGTTGTTAAACAAAATGAATGACGGTGTGTGGGGAACACAGGAAGCCTGTGCGAGGACCGCAAGGGATCAGTGGTACAGACACACCACCCGGGGCAGCAGGGCTGGGAAGCGCTGGGGCCTCTCACTGTCCACAGCAAACCCGGAGACACGACAAGCTGTAAAACAACTTTACCGCCTGCCCTGCCCTTCGGTGACACTTTTTCCATCCCCTCTCCCTAGATACCCCAAAACTGCTGTAACTTTCATGTCAGTGAGCTACTTCTAATTAAAATTATAGAGGCAATACTAAATAATACAACTTAATGGAAACACTCCACTATCATTTGATGCTTCCTATCCTTTCAAACAATTTCCACGGTATTTTGAATGATGGCAATGAAATTGTGCAATGATTAATTTAAAAACATGTTAAATGAGAATGTCTTAACTGGAGGGGCTGTAGGGAAAGGGACTCCTCTTCGCACCTTCCTTTTGAAAGGACAACTGAGCTGACCTCCAGAATGAAGGGCAGTCACCCTTGACTGTTCGAGGAGCTGATTTCCATGCAATCCACAGCATAACACGCCCCTATGCTGGAACTCTCTATGTAAATGCTAGGGGTAGAACACTAGTATTTTCACAACTACAAACATACACATAAGCTCCTATCTGCCTTGTTCCCCTGTAGTCCCTGTGGAGAGCTGGTACTTAAAATAGGAAAAAAGAGTTTTAAAAAATATACAATAGAAAGGAATGAGAGCAAATCAGGGGGAGGGGCAGTGACGGCAGCAAATGTGAAAATACTAAATTCAGAAACTGAACATAGGACATAGTCAACTGTTCTTCATGTTGATAGAAAATGTACTATTTCTTCAAGACTACCATAAGTACAAAGTCAATTACAAAGTTTACTGACAAAACGTCAATATAACTTTAGAACAACAGAAATCCAGGGCCTGCCTGCTTGTAAAGAGCCGGGTCCACACTCTCAGTCTTCATCGTCAGGAAGGATGCCCAACTCTTCATCCGTCCACTGGGAAGGATCTGGATACGGAAAGTGACCCTGGTGACATTAAAAAAATTTTTTTAAGTCAATCTATACTCCACACAATACATTTAAAAAGAAATCTTGAGAGAGAAAAAACGTGGTCAGGCTGGAACACACACAGCCCGTGACATGCCACAGGAACAAACCCGACCACCTCACTCGGTGGTCCACTCACGCTTCGATCTGGTCAATGTCAGCTGCAGCCTGAATGTTAAAAACTTGCCCCTTCGGAAGCTGTCAGCAGGAGTTTGAGTCTGTCTGTGACGGAGTGATGGAGGGCAGGGGGAACGGAGACTCCTCCATTTCAAAGGTACTCCACATCTCAACAATGTCCTAAAGCCCTGGCACAGCATGACGAATGTCCCAAACTGTCCTATCATTGCTGGGCAACAAGGGCACAGAAATGGTCTACAAGAAATGGGCTATTACTCAACCTGATGATTCTAAATGCTGATTTAATTTTTAAACCTGCTGCTGTTTATTTTATTTTATTTTATTCATTTTAGAGAGGAGAGAGAGAGGAGAGAGAGAGAAGGGGGGAGGAACTGGAAGCATTAACTCCCATATGTGCCTTGACCAGGCAAGCCCAGGGTTTCGAACCGGCGACCTCAGCATTTCCAGGTCGATGCTTTATCCACTGCGCCACCACAGGTCAGGCCAAACCTGCTGCTGTTTAAATTTAACATTTTTCCCTACCCTAAAAACAAACTAAATGTGTTAAAATGCAAAGCATCCTGGATGAATAAGCACAGATTTCCGTGCCTTACAGGCACCACTTCCTAGAAAACAGGGTCTGTGTGGACACAATAAAAGCTCTGTTGAGGCCAGTGACGTGAGAAAGTCACCAGTAACTAAGCTCCCACCTTCAAACAAAGTAGCCCACATCTGTCCCACCCCAATATGGCTGCCTGGGGTCCCCTCTAGACAGACTAGATAATAGATAACATCATTTAAAGAATTTAAGTGTGACACTTAACCCACCCATGAACCCCTGGTTCAGAAGGTAAAGGAATTAAGTTTCTAGTCTCCTTCCAGTAGGGCACACTAACACAAACACAAGACTTAAGATGACCTGCATGCCCATCCTTTAGTAGAAGAGGTAAGCAAGAATAAGTCTCACAGGCCCTGGCCGGTTGGCTCAGCGGTAGAGTGTTGGCCTGGCGTGCGGGGGACCCGGGTTCGATTCCCGGCCAGGGCACATAGGAGAAGTGCCCATTTGCTTTTCCACCCCCTCCTCCTTCCTCTCTCTCTTCCCCTCCCACAGCCAAGGCTCCATTGGAGCAAAGATGGCCCGGGCGCTGGGGATGGCTCCTTGGCCTCTGCCCCAGGCACTAGAGTGGCTCTGGTCGCGGCAGAGCGACGCCCCGGAGGGGCAGAGCATCGGCCCCCTGGTGGGCAGAGCGTTGCCCCCTGGTGGCGTGCCGGGTGGATCCCCGTCGGGCGCATGCGGGAGTCTGACTGTCTCTCCCCGTTTCCAGCTTCAGAAAAATACAAAAAAAAAAAGAGTAAGTCTCACTGAGTAACAGAATTCCTGCATACTCACAGGACAAACCCCCTTGTCACGGGGATACATTCCAAAACCCCTGGCAGATGCTTGAAACCACAGATCGTACTGAACCCTACGCAGACACATTTTTCTATACACACATGCTTTTTCCCTTTAAGGGAGCACTTTACAGCTTCCTTTTGGAATATCTGAATTGCCAGCACGATGATTCTCATGCTTTGGGGCTATTATTAAGTAAAATAAGTGACTTGTACTGCCATACTACAACAGTCGGTCTGATAACTGAGACGGCTACTAAGTGACTGGCAGTGCCTTCGGCGTGGTGACGCTGGACAAAGCCTGGGACAGACACAGAGGAGGACAGTACAAGATTTCATCCTGCTACTCAGAATGGCGCACAATTTAAAACTTCTAAATTGTTTATTTCTGGGATTTTCCATTTAATATTATCAGACCACAGTTGACCCAGGTAGATAAAACCAAGGAAAGCAAAACCACAGGTAGAAAAAGTCTACACACAGATTAAAGAAAGACAAGCTAGGCTATTACTCCCCTCCACCCCAGAGAGAACATTCCCCAGCACTCACCAACACGGCGTCTGAGTCGTGCCAAAAGCGCCAGAGGATCCAGAACCACATCATCCCACTGAAGAACTCGCCCTTGATCACCTGGGATCTGGTGAGCTGGGGGAACTGTCGGTACCGGGGCTCAATGTGCACGCCGCCGCCAGCACTGTGGGACAGAAGAATGCTGAGCAGCCTGCTACACCTTCAAAGTGCTCTGTCATCCAGAACTCGGAGTTACATCCAGAAACTACTACTGACATCTCACCTCCTCCACGAAATACAGGATGACAGTGCTCCACAATCCCTCAAAAAAAAATTTTTTTTTAATCACTTCTCATAAGCTCATTTTAAACTTATATAACGGCAAGGCCTGAACTGACAAGAGGCCAATAATGATTTTCCTTTAGTGAATATTCATCTTACACTGGAAATATGAATGTGTCAAGAATGATATACTGGCCCCAAGAGTTTGGGTTAAGGGATTGTGACCCTATAAGTAATCACTAGTTTATCCAGAAAAACAGATAACACATTTTGTTCTATTTTAGCCATTTATTTCAAAGGCAAATTATGCCCTCTGCTCTATTACAATCTTTACAAAAAGACCACTCTGTGAGAAAGAGGATGCTGTGTCAATAAGCTTCTTCTTTGATAAGTTTTAGATGCTATCTAATTATAAGGGCCCATCCACTAAACTCATGAAATAAGATTTAAGAATTATAGTGCAAACTATTTTCAATCTCCACATTTCATTATTGCTAGAGTGATGTGTTGTTTTAACTATAACGACATAAATAGGTGTTCAAACCAGGATTTTAAAGTGTCCAGTTTAAACACAAAACTGTACCATAACTTTCTGTGAAAATAACATTTTAAAAACACAAACCAGATCATATTACTCTGAGGTTTAAAGCCCTTATAGCAGCGATTCTCAACCCCCGGCGGGGGTCAAACGACCAAAACACAGGGGTCGCCTAAAGCCATCGGAAAATACATATTTATTATACAATACATTTTTTAAATAAAATATGTATTTCTGATGGCTTTAGGCAACCCCTATGTTTTGGTCGTTCGACCCCCGCCGGGGTTGCGACCCACAGGTTGAGAACCGCTGCCTTATAGCTTTCCATCCCATTTGTCACCTACAAGGCCCTCCCTAATCTGGCCCCTGGCCTGTCTCTCTGACCCCATCTCTACCACTTCCCTCTGCTCCCCCTACTCCAGCCTCCAGGGCTTGCGGGACCATCAGCAGACTCAGAACCTCTCTGCACGTGCTGTCCCCTTTGTGGGAGGGCTCTTCCTGGCATCTCTGCATGGCTGACTTCTCATCACTCAGGTCTTAGTTCAACTCAGTCTCTCAGGCAAGCATTCCCTCATCCTGCACAGTAACCTACCACCCCCCTCCCAGACACTCTATCAGGCATCCCCAAACTGCAGCCCCCTGAGGCCATTTATCCGGCCCCCCGCTGCACTTCTGGAAGGGGCACCTCTTTCATTGGTGGTCAGTAAGAGAAGCACTGTATGTGGCACTCCAACGGTCTGTGGGACAGTGAACTGGCCCCCTGTGTAAAAAGTTTGGGGACCGCCTGACCAGGCGGTGGCGCAGTGGATAGAGCGTCAGACTGGGATGCAGAGGACCCAGGTTCGAGACCCCGAGGTCACCAGCTTGAGCGCGGGCTCATCTGGTTTGAGCAAAAAAAAAAAAAAAAAAGCTCACCAGCTTCAACCCAATGTTGCTAGCTCGAGCAAGGGGTTACTCAGTCTGCTGAAGGCCCACAGTCAAGGCACATATGAGAAAGCAATCAATGAACAACTAAGGTGTTGCAACAAAAAACTAATGATTGATGCTTCTCATCTCTCCGTTCCTGTCTGTCTGTCCCTGTCTATCCCTCTCTGACTCTCTGTCTCTGTAAAAAAAAAAAAAAAAAAAAAAAAGTTTGGGGACCCCTGCCCCTCTGCTTCCTTTTCCTCATGCCACTCAACAGTGCCTACACACATTCTTTCTTCTCTACGTGCATGTGTCCTCTCTCCAGAATGGAAGCTCCATTATCTATCTTGACATTGCTCAGTCCCCAGCACCCAGAAAGGATCCTGGAATCTAGAAGATGCTCCATAAATATTTCATCACTTAATTCCTACTCACACTGTGAAATCAGCATGTAGTACAGAAGCACTGAGACCTCAGTGAAGAGGAGCAGCCCCCAGTCTCCCCATGCAGGGTCAAGGGCGACTGCTGGTAGTTCTCCAATGCTGTCTGCTCAGGTCACCTGGGCCTTTTCCTTCTTCCCATCCCACACCTGTCCCAGCTCCATTTCCATAATAAATACGTGACTTTAAGCAAGTCACACCTCTAATTTCCCTGAGTCTCAGTTCCCTCACAAGTTAAATAATACTTGTATGGTCCTTACGATGCACAAACAACTATCCTAAGACACTTCAGAGAACTGTAATTTAATTCCCTAGAAGTCAACATTATCCCCACTGTATAGGTGAGAAAACTTAGGTATGAAGAGATCAAGAAACTTCCCAGGTCATAACAGCTCGTGTGCAGGCACTGGCCCGCACTGCCTCTTGGTCAAGAGTAAATGATGGTCCAAGGAGTCTGAACGCCACCTGGAGAAGTCCAAGGTACTATTTTCAGCCCCACTCTTACTGAATCTCTGCACTACCAGTTTGTTTTTTGGCAGGTGTACTCTCCCTTGGCATCTCAGCGCTAAGCTCTCCACTTGGCTTCTTGGGCTACACACCTCACCAGGTGACTCTTTTGCTCACTCTCTTAAATGCTGGTGTTGCAAGAGTGAACCCTAATGTAAAATATAAAATTTGGGTGGCAATGCTGTGTCAATGTAGGATCACCCTTCCCAACAAATGTACCACTGGGACGGAAGATGTTGACGGTAGAGGAGGCTGATGCATAGATGTTGGAGGGATTATATATGGCAAATCTCTGTACCTTCCGTTCAATTTTGCCCTGAACTTTAAACTGCTTTAAAAAAGTAAATGTGCCTGACCAGGCGGTGGCGCAGTGGATAGAGCGCCAGACTGGGATGTGGAAGGCCCAGGTTTGAGACCTCGAGGTCGCCAGCTTGAGCGCAGGCTCATCTGGCTCGAGCAAGGCTCACCAGCTTGAGCCCAAGGTCGCTGGCTCGAGCAAAGGGTCACTCAGTCTGCTGTAGCCCCCTGGTCAAGGCACATATGAGAAAGCAATCAACGAACAACTAAGGTGCCAACAAAGAGTTGATGCTAGCCTGACCAGGTGGTGGCGCAGTGGATAGAGTGTTGGACTGGGATGCGGAGGACCCAGGGTCAAGACCCAGAGGTCGCCAGCCTGACCATGGGCTCATCTGGCTTAAGCAAAGCTCACCAGCTTAGACCCAAGGCCCCTGGCTTGAGCAAGGGGTTACTTGGTCTGCTGTAGCCCCATCGTCAAGGCACATATGAGAAAGCAATTAATGAACTAAAGTGTCGCAACGAAAAACTAATGATAGATACTTCTCATCTCTCTCCGTTCCTGTCTGTCTGTCCCTATCTATCCCCCTCTCTGTCTCTGTAAAAAAAAAAAAAAAAAGAATTGATGCTTTCTCTCTCCCTTTCTGTCTGTCTCTCTCTCATTAAATAAATAATTTTTTTTTAAAAATGGTGGTTGCTACTATTTAAAAAAAAAAAAAAAGTAAATCTATTTTTAAAATAAAAGAAAAGCCCTGGCCGGTTGGCTCAGCGGTAGAGCGTCAGCCTGGCGTGAGGGGGACCCGGGTTCGATTCCCGGCCAGGGCACATAGGAGAAGTGCCCATTTGCTTCTCCACCCCCCTCCTTCCTCTCTGTCTCTCTCTTCCCCTCCCGCAGCCGAGGCTCCATTGGAGCAAAGATGGCCCGGGCGCTGGGGATGGCTCCTTGGCCTCTGCCCCAGGCGCTAGAGTGGCTCTGATTGCGGCAGAGCATCGCCCCCTGGTGGGCAGAGCGTCGCCCCTGGTGGGCGTGCCGGGTGGATCCCGGTCGGGCGCATGCGGGAGTCTGTCTGACTGTCTCTCCCCGTTTCCAGCTTCAGAAAAATACAAAAAAAAAAAAAAAAGAAAAAGAAAAATTCTGACATTGTCCCTGCATGCACTTTAGCTCTCTGCTCTCCCATGCTTCCTGACTCCTCTCCCTCTCTCAGTGATCGCCTCCACTTCTATGTCTTAAGAGAACTAATTCTGCAACCTGCAGCCAGAGTGATTTTTCAAAATGAAAGCCTGGCCACATGACAGCTGATTGAAACTTCTCAACGACCGCTGTCGCCGTTTTAAGTTCTTCAGCCAGGCATAATGACTCTCTACCACTTCCTCCTTGTGACCTAAGGTCTCCAGCCTCACCACTGCCACTCCTGTCCTCACATTTGGCTTCAAAAGACACAGCGTACATACATACAGGTTGTTCCCTCCGCCTGGACCGCCCTGGCTTCCCCAGATGTGTCCACATCGAGATGTTAATTTCCCGAGGGCAGGGTCACCCTGGTGCAGGGGTTTGTTCTCCCCTCGCCCTCCACTCACCCATATACACGGTGTTTTATATATGCCAGACTAAACAGCATCCCTACTCTCCTCCCCCGTAACCAGCTCTGCCCAACCCGGGGTCGCGGAGCAGGAGAGAGGCATCGCCCACCCTGCCCAGAAGGACTACAAGTCCCAGCATGCCTCGGGGTGGAGATCACTGCAGGACCTGAATCCGCCCCAGGCGGCCAGCGTCAAGGTGAGGACGTCCCGGAGACGGGCGCTATCCGTTAGAAGCAGGGGAAGCCCCAACCCCTGGCCCACACTCACTGACGGACTCCACTCCCAGCCGCCCGCTCGCGGAGGCCTCTGAAGAGGCTGCCTCCACCGCGAACGAAAGGCGCCACCCGCGTCAGAGCCGACATGCCAGTCCGAGAGTTCGCACGGCCGCCCCCAGGCTGCACCACTGCGTTTACGTCACTTCCCGGTGCCACCCCCGGGACGTCAGCGGCGTCGCCCCGCCCCTCCCCCTTATGGTGACTTTCAAGGGGAGGGAAGCAAGCAGCCGTTCCTCTCTCTAATAGCATTTCAGTCCCGCGGCTGGGGAAGGCCGCGCGCTGGGAGGGACCCGGCGTGTAGCGGTTTAGAGGAGGCGCCCTCCGCCCCGTGAATGGTGTAGTAGTCGGCCTCAGGCGTTGCTAAGGAACGGCTCTGACGTATTCGGCTGGGCGGGGCCGCGCCCCTCGTGATGAGGGTGCGGAGACTGGGGGGGCTGGGGGGTGAGCGCATCCCGGGATCCCGGTCTCGGCGCCTCGCTTAGGTGCCCCTCTGTTCAGCGTATGCCGAGAACCCCTGACGCGAGTCTGAACTCGCTCCTCCCTACCTGTGCTGAGCGGGGCGGTGTTTTCCCACCTGAACCTGCCGCTCTGCCTGCGCCGCCTGACTTAGCTGCCTTCCAGACACTCTTTAAATTGCCAAATCCATTGTGAACCAGTGGTCCTTCCCAAAGCTGGGTTTTTTAACTCTCTGCAAGAGGCTCACAGCGACACCTTTAAGTTTTCCTTGTTTTATTGTTCTACCAACCGGCAGACAGTGATTCCCAAATATCAGTACGTAGAGGGACTGGTTCTATCAGAGTCACCTGAGAAGCCCCACCTAGGACAAGGAAGGCTGCATTTTAGCACAACCTCCAGTTTATGCAGTGCTAATTCCCTGATCCTGAGCCAGCCCTGGATTCTTGGCATTTGTCTCTTTTATTGTTATATTTATTTATTTATTTATTTATTTATTTATTTATTTATTTATTGAGAGAGAGAGAGAGGGACAGATAGGAACAGACAGGAAGGAGAGAGATGAGAAGCATCAATTCTTTGTTGTGGCACCTTGGTTGTTCATTGATTGTTTTCTCATATGTGCCTTGATTGGGGGGGGGGGGTGCTACAGCAGGAAGGTCCTCAGCTTTAATGTTTTACATCACAAATTCTGATATTTTACTATAAAAATTTTATGGTTCCAATCAATAAACTATTTTTATCTCCAAGGGGAAATATGTCTTACTGCCTTTTGTAGGTGGCACGATGGCCCTCTTTGGGGTTCTGATCTGAGCACCCCACTTGAATGGATGGATTTTAAAGATTTTACTTTATTAATTTTTAGAGAGAGGAGAGAGAAGGGGGTTAGGGGGAGAGCCAGAAGCATCAACTCGTACTAGTAGTTGCTTCTCATATGTGCCTTGCCTGGGTAAGCCCAGGGATATGAACCAGCAATCAGCATTCCAGGTGGATACTTCTATCCACTGCATCACCACAGTCAGGCTGAATGGATACATTTTAGTAAGTGAGGGAAAGAATGCCAAGCCCTATCCCTGAGCTCTTGGCTTCTAAGTGCAAATCAGATTCCCAGTCAAACTTTGACAAGCTGTGAGAACAGACTCTGAATGAATTAATATCGAGCATCTAACCCCAAACCTGTTATATACCTATTCTATAGCTGGAAATAAAAAACAAAGCAAGGGGATGATTAAAAAAAAAAAAAAAGATTTGAGCCCTGGCCGCTTTGCTCAGTGGTAGAGTGTCGGCCTGGTGTGCAGGAGTCCTGGGTTCGATTCCCAGCCAGGCACACAGGAGAAGCGCCCATCTGCTTCTCCACCCCTCCCCCTCTTCTTCCTCTCTGTCTCTCTCTTCCCCTCTCACAGCCAAGGCTCCATTGGAGCAAAGTTGGCCCGGGCACTGAGGATGGCTCTGTGGCCTCTGCCTCAGGCGCTAGAATGGCTTTGGTTGCAACAGAGCGATGCCCCAGATGGGCAAAGCATCGCCCCCCTGGTGGGCATGCCGGGTGGGTCCCAGTCGGGCACATGCGGGAGTCTGTCTGACTGCCTCCCCATTTCCAACTTCAGAAAAAAAAAAAAAATTTGTTCATAAAACTTCATGTTTATTTCATTTCCTCCTTTTAAAGACTTGTGTGGGCCCTGGCCGGTTGGCTCAGCGGTAGAGCGTCGGCCTGGCGTGCGGGGAACACGGGTTCGATTCCCGGCCAGGGCACATAGGAGAAGCGCCCATTTGCTTCTCCACCCCCCCTTCCTCTCTGTCTCTCTCTTCCCCTCCCGCAGCCAAGGCTCCATTGGAGCAAAGATGGCCCGGGCGCTGGAGATGGCTCCTTGGCCTCTGCCCCAGGCGCTAGAGTGGCTCTGGTCACGGCAGAGCGACGCCCAGGAGGGGCAGAGCATCGCCCCCTGGTGGACAGAGCTTCGCCCCTGGTGGGCGTGCCGGGTGGATCCCGGTTGGGCGCATGCGGGAGTCTGTCTGACTGTCTCTCCCCGTTTCCAGCTTCAGAAAAAAAAAAAAAGACTTGTGTGGTCTCGCTTTCCCTGTGAGTCTGGGAAAGAAGAAAAGAACTGGGCTTTCCAGTGGTTTCGGTAACAGTGAAACAAACCTGAACTTTCTACCTTAGAGGAGATTGAGCTGTGATCACTCTCCAGGGGAAACAGCACGCTGCCACTTTATCCACTGATACCCAAGAATGTAGTTTTTCCTCCTTAAAAAGATTTATAAATCAAATTTACCATTTTTAAGATTCTTATTTTAAAAATCAGCACATTATATATATTGAAGCACATCCATTAACCATTTTTCTCCTCTTTGATACAGCCTGTGTTCATTTTCTGTTGCTGTGATAATGGCTGCTGAGAAACTGAGGCTGCCAGTCCAGCAGCCCATGAGGAAATGAATCATGCCAACAGTCGCACAAGTGAAGTTGGCATCAGACCCACCCTCGTGGAGCCTTAAAATGTCCATACAAGACTCTGAGCAGAGGACCAGCTGAGTTGCATCCAGACTTCTGACCTGCAGACACTGTGAGGTAATAACTGTCATTGCTCTAAGCCAGTAAGCTCTGGGGTAGTTTGGATGCAGTGGTAGATAATTAACACATACCATAGATGGCGTGATTTAGTGCATTGGCTCTAAGGAAGGGCTTGGGGGAGCTGGTGCAGACTCAAGGAGGCACCTGCTCTGTGTGTGCCCCCCCCCCCGCCCCACAGTATAGGTGTATGCACACTTGGCACAGGGGCTGTGTGTCTGGCTGGTGTACCCATGAGGAGGGCCGAACAGCGCCACTTCCCTGCCAGCAACCTGGAGCCACTCAGGACCTCCCTGCCTGATTAGGACGCCCTCCCCTCAAGACTTGGGGGAGGTAGAAATAACATCACCCCTCTGGAAAACAGCTTCCCCAAAGGAACCTCGGCCCAACTAAACGTTACTTGCTCCCGAAAAGATGGCAACGAGGAACTTGATCCTTGAGAAGGAAAGAATGGGCAAATCTCGTCCTGTGACCAGAGCAGGACTCCCAGAGAACAGGAAGGCTCAACTCTCCACTCCCTGTCCAAATCAGTGGTCCCCAAAATGAGCTAGAGAATCAGTCCACTGGAGTGAAGGAGAAAAGACTATTTTTTATTTAGAAAAATAAGCAGTTAAGCTTTATGAATATCCACTCTACAGGCTGACCCTGGGATCTTCTCAGTCCCTGTGGGCCATCCTCACTCAGGTCAGCTTGAAGGGAACAGTCCGTGAGTGGGCCCAGCACAGAGAGGTAGGCCGTTGCCACCACCCTTTAATTCTCTACTGGAGTGTCACTGGGTGCTCCTGCAGATTCCAAGCCCTGGGTAAGAGGCTGTGGTGATTACATTATTTGTGTATTAATACTGACCAAAATTAACCCTGGGCGATTGGACAAGGGCCTGAGCATGTCTCAGAAGCCACCGTCGGAATACCAGTATGCAAGCACAGCAGAATGTTAAGAGGGCAGAGCTAAGTCTTCTCCTATCCCTAATGCATCACATTAATTGTTGCTTTTCTTTTTTTGCATTTTAATAACATTTAGCAAGAAGTCAGCAAAAAATCTTTAAAAGTATAAAGAAGATAATTAAGTTCAGTGAAATCTGCTCTAAGTGTATATTGTGCCTCCAGATATTAGCCAGCAGTGGTATTGCCTGTGTAAAATGTTTTAATGAATTATATACGTATATATACCTAATATAGTCAACATTTTACCAATAAGGATACATTTAGCCTGTCCTGTGGTAGCACAGTGGATAAAGAGTTGACCTGCATTGCTGAGGTTGCCGGTTCAAAACCCTGGGCTTGCCGGGTCAAGGCACATATAGGAAGCAACTACTACGAGTTGATGCTTCCCACTTTCTCTCTGTCTCTCTCTTTCCTCTATCTAAAAGTCAATAAATAAATTTAAAAAATTAATTTTAAAAAAAAGGATACATTTAAACATTGGAAGCCTGACCAGTGGTAGCACAGGAGACAAAGTGTCAACTGGGGACACTGAGGTCCCAGGTTCGAAATCCGGAGGTTGCTGGCTTGAGTGTGGGCTCATCCAGCTTGAGCGCGGGGTTGCCGGCTTGAGCGTGGGATCAAAGGTTGCTGGCTTGAGCAAGGTGTCACTGGTTCCACTGGGAACCCCCGGTCAAGGCATGTATGAGAAACAATCAATGAACAATTACAGTGCTGCAACTACAAGTTGATGCTTCTCCTCTCTCTCCCTCTCCTCCCTCCACCGCCTCTTAAAAAAAAAAAAAAAAAGGAAAGAAATGTTGGAAGTCATGGGTCTACAGAATTCTGTGACATTTTCTAACCTAATTATCAGAGACCAGGAGGACCCACCTGATGAGGAAGTGCAGAGAGTTAAGAAGAAACGAGAGACAGAAGAAAACAAAATAAGTTTATTCATCCTCCTCCATAGACACTTTTCCCTGAAACAGTCTTCCGCCAGGCCCAAGTCCTTCCACTGAGTGGGTAGGACCCTTTCCTCCCTGGACTTCCCCAAATAACCCAAAGCTGTTTAACCAGGTGCCGGAAGCCAACTCGGAGTGAAAAGCAAAGGTGTGCCCTCCATACATCCCAGACTGCAAATGTTCTGGCTGCCCCAGGAGAGGCTGTGGGAGTGGCCTTCGGCTCTGAGAAGGCCCACTCACAGCCACTGCCACAGTCAGGGGGAAGACGCCAGTCCTTTGAGCAGGAAGGGCTTGGCTGCCTCCAGGATGTCCAGCTTGGGGTCCAGCGAGCGGCCAAGACCCTCTAGCACCATGATGGCAAACACAATAGAGGCAAAGTTGCTCTCAAGCTTTACCTGAAACAGAAAATAAGTGGTTCTTCCCAGAGCCCACTGATAAGAGTTCTGTCTATAACCATGTTGCTATCTGCTCTCAGCCTCTCGTACCCTCCCACGTGATCTTAATGGCCACCTGAAGTGCTTTTCCCACCCTATCATGTTCCCCACCATCTTATCTACTCCCCCAACCTCCCCTCTACTTGTATTACTACGGAAAATGTGGGGGATGTGGTACTTCTTTCTAGGGGTGAGTGTGTGTGTGTGTGTGTGTGTTCATATACAGCGTATATATATGACTTAAAAGTAATAAAATTAATATCTCAGAGATAAACCCAAAACTACAAATCTAAATAAGGGTCATTCTTCTGACCAGCCAACTTTCTGACTGTTAATTCTATGTATGATCCTTGCCAAGTGGCTGCCTTTTCCATGCGGTATTTCCTAATCGGATGCAGAACCTCCAGAGAAACGATGGGGAAGGCCATCTTCAGACAAGAATCATCCTTCCCCGCCCTCAACTCCTCATACTCTTGGCTGGCAGCTTTTCTTGGAAGAATAGCCCAAGACCACACTCCAGCACAAGGAGATAAAGGCCAAGGTGGAGAACTGTGAGGCCCCCTCCCTCCCAGGGATGGGGGCAGGAGGCAGGGGCCAGGACAGCCGTGCAGGGCCTCTACACACACCAGGACAAGCAGCACCCCTTCTTGGGCCGCCCCAACCCCAGGACCTCACACCACACAGGAAAGAGCTGTCTTGGTACCACTTGGGTTAATACCAAGCATCATTATTGTGAACTGAGGAGGCAGAAGGCATGAAAGTTAGCTAGACTGTTTCTATATTTGTAAATCCATTCTCTACAGCTCAGTGTCACAGATACTTATGGCCGAGGCTGACAGAGACAGACCAACAGTGTGGCAAAGGAAGAGCCTGCTATACCTAGTTAGTGCACAGAAACAGCACTCTCCGTGCTAATGAACTGGCATGAAAAATATGTTCAAAGTCAGGAGCTCGTATAAGAGAAGTACTGCTCCCCTCCCTGTGGCCACCGCTGGCTTCCCAGAGGCCTCCGCTCCAGGCTGACCAGGCACAGAGGCTTAGCTCTCCCTGGGGCCTCACCTTGTGAGTCATCAGCAACTTAAAGACATTTGAAAGAAGGCTGGACACTTGAAGCTGCAAGAGAGAAGAAAGCTGACTTCAGTGAATGCGGAAACCCCAAATCTGCTGCTCCCATCCAGGCCCCTGTCCCTTCGCTGTCCCCATCTCTCTTTCTCTCTCTCTCTCTCTCTCTCTCTCTCTCTCTCTCTCTCCCTTTCTCTCTCTCTGTCTCACACACACACACACACACACACACCAGTGACCAGAAAGGGATCATCTGACAAATTTTAGAAGCCCAACTCCCACCTCGAGTCTAAGGAGGATGAGTTCAGACTCCTTCCAGGAAGAGGCGTGGAGGCCTGCCTACCCCAGTGTGTGTCTCCCTGCAGCACACACAGAAGCCACATCTGGCTAAGGAAGGTCCGCAGTGCCTGGTGCCAGCTGCCGCTCCTCACTGCCAATGGGCCACTACTTGCTCTGACTCAGTTCTGCTACTGTAAGCCATGAACTTGGGGTAAAAATACTGAGGGTTTCCAGAACTGAGTGTAAAGTATAAATTGGATTCTGGCTCAGGTCTAAATAAAGTATGTGAACATTAGGTATGTCCTTTGGCCACTCAGAGACCTTAGTCGTCCCTCCCTCCAAGCTTGGCTGAGCTCCAGATACCAAAGAAGCCACAGAACAGCTATACCAGACAGGGAGGGTGTGACACTCTAAATCTCAACACCTTGCAGCCGCCCTGGGGAGCCTGGCCATGGAGCCATTCTTGAGAGCCAGAGACTTCAGGGGGCCTCTTCACACCAGGGAGAAATGGACAGAGGAAAGGTTTGCTTTTTTTCTGCCTTAAAACTCCAACTCCCCCCTTGCCTGACCAGGTGGTGGCGCAGTGGATAGAGCGTCAGACTGGGATGCGGAAGGACCCAGGTTCGAGAACCCGAGGTCACCAGCTTGAGCACGAGCTCATCTGGTTTGAGCAAAGCTCACCAGCTTGGACCCAAGGTCGCTTGCTCCAGCAAGGGGTTACTCAGTCTGCTGAAAGCCCACGGTCAAGGCACATATGAGAAAGCAATCAATGAACAACTAAAGTGCCCCAACGAAAAACTGATGATTGATGCTTCTCATCTCTCTGCATTCCTGTCTGTCTGTCCCTATCTATCCCTCTCTCTGACCTCCCTCTGTCTCTAAAAAATATATAATAAATAAATAAAATAAATAAGGGCAAGGCCAGTACATAAGGCCCCTGTCCCTCAAGTGGCCTGCTCACCTTCTCCAGGGTAACAGTGTTCTTCCTGGCCTGGGTCACTAGTGTGGCCATCTCGTCCTTGAATCGCTCCACGTCCCTGCACTCGCTGGCCCGAGCGTGGTGCAGGATGAGCTCAGCCACCCTCCGGCCCTGGAAGATGCAAAAGAAAAGAAACCCGGTAGAGTCGGGAGGGCACAAAACTAGATGCTCTGCCCCAGACTTATTCATATCCTACTTGTTTCCACTGAATTCTTCTGCTATTCTGCCTTTGGCCACTGCTGGCCAACCAGCCTGGCCACAGAGCCACCAGGACCTGCCACCAGGCTGGACCAGTCCCCGCTGTCCTCTTGGGCGCCCTTCCTGGCCCAGCAGAGCTCCCTCCCACAGCTGGCCCGCCTCTGAGCTGCAGCCTTCTTGCTCCTCCTCCATCTGGGACACCCTCTGCCAAAGCCTCCATGGTCCCCTGAGCCTGTGCTGGTGATCACTGCTAACGCCTTTCACCTCCCATAGTACTGTCCCAGAACCAAGCTCTCCCTCCTCGGGCTGTGACCTTCCTCTGCCCAAACTGTGCAGGGGAACGTGCCCTACCCTACCTGCCATGGTGGCCCAGGGGACATTCTTAAACTGGCTCAGGCTCCAGACTCAGTTTGTCCCTCCGAAGCCTCCTAAGCAGGAGCGAGCCTCTCCAGGGCCCACGCATACGCTTGCTGATGAAGGGCAAGAAACTACCACACAAACAACCACAACTGTACATGGGCATTTGGGAAGGAGGTCTTTCTTCCCATCCCAAACCAGGGGCTGCTTGGAACCGGCCTCGGTCATGGGCACCTGCACATTCTGACTACAGACCCGTGACATTTCTGTCAGGGCACCCTTGACACACACAGGCATTTACAAGAATGAGCAAGGCTAAGGGGCCCTAAAGTTCTCAAGAGCCTAAAAGATTTGGGCCCAACTCCCGAGGACCCAGTGGGTCTCACCTGGCCCATCGCCACGGCCATGAAGACTGCCCGGAAGTTGCTCAGGTCGGCAGCCTGCAGCTCGGCCACGATGCCCGCATCCAGGAGCACCAGGCGCAGCGGGCACCGGGCAGGCGGCACGGACACCACCAGCGTGTCGCAGACATCCACCTGCTGCAGCCGTGCCTCTGGACTCTCGGAAAGACCGTCGGCACCCTGGACCAGGATGTTCCCAGGGTGAAGGTCCGCGTGGACAAAGTTGTCCACAAATATCTAGAGAGAGATCAGAGCTAAGTCACCCTCCTCACCCCATCACCACCAGGCCACATGCAGAAAAATCTCGGGCAATGGTATGTCCCCAGTGATCTGATGGCAGAGAAGTGTAGATTTGATAGGGCCTCATTGTTTGATGTCATCAGTGCAGAATTTGTACAAGGATAGGGCAGGTTGTTGTTTTCAAAAGTTATTTTCAAAGTCAAGAGTTAAAGATTACTGAAGCCTGCCTGCTGGTGGCACAGTAACACTGAGGTCCCAGGTTCAAAACCCCGAGGTCACCAGCTTAAGTACATGATCACCAACATGATCCAAAGGTCACTGGCTTGAGCAAGGGGTCACTGGCTTAGCTTGAGCTCCCTGGTCAAGGCAAATACAAGAAAAAAATCAATGAACAACTAGAGTGAAGCAACTACAAGTTGATGCTTCTCCACGCTCTCTCCTCCCTCCCTCCCTCTCCCAAAATCACTAAAAAAATATTATAGGAAACATGAAAAATTGAAGATCATTATGCATTTCAAAAGACTTATTTTTACTCTATGATTTGAGCAATTAACATTCAAATTAAAATAGTCATTGTTTAAATATTTTCCCCAAACCTCTGTGCTCTTAAAATTCATGGACCTTCCTTTCTTTCAAATATTTCATAAATCAGACTTCCCCTCCATTACCTCCATTTGTCCACACAGTGACTTCTAACAGAGATACAACTGCTTTCTGATGCACAGAAGTAGCAGGGGGAGATAGCTTTGAACCTGCTAAGCAGGAAAGAAAGCCCCAGGGACTGTGATGGACAGGAAGTCAGGTGTGACTTTGCGAAACAGGAATCTGCCTCCCGGGAAAGGGCGTCCCAGTGGTCAGAATCCACCAGCAATTCTCTATAAAGGGAAAATGGGGAGGCCCAGCAGAGGTGCCGACAGGTGCGTCTGGGGAGGTTGTCAAGGGGACTGTTCCTGGGTGCAGGCCACAGACACGCTGCTCATCCAGGTCCTGGCTTTGCTGGACTTAGGGAGGTAGCTACCCTGGTGAAAACCCTGGGAACGGAGGAGGCCAGGGCTTGAACCTGACGCTGACCCCAAACCTCCTGGCACCTTGCTGCCAGCTCATGCCCGCGGGGCCCACACGCCCATCTTTGATCCCAGGAGCTAGAATACCCCCATAATACCCCCCCTCCTGAGTGCTGCTTACTGTTGCTCCTACCCTGGCCACTCCCCACTGCGCCACCCCCTCCGCCCACAGTGCCCCTTGGAGCCCTGTTGCTGGGGACAAAGTCCTCTGCCCAATGAGCTTCCACTGCATTGACGAGTGGAAACCTGGCTCTCCCACAACAGCACACTTCTGCGGGAGCCCTTGGGTGGGCCCTGGGGCTGGAGGTGGAGATAGGCCTGCTCAGCCCTCTCCAGGCCCGAGCCCTCTCCACGGGTGTGCTTACAGCCTCCCCGTGCCATCCGCTTGTGCCACACCAGCATCCTGCTCACCTCGGCCCCCTGGCTCCATCTCAGTCACACCGATCCCTTCCTCCTGCTCAGACCTGTTTCCTCCTTACCCTGATTCTGCACCCTGCAGACCTGGGCATGCGTCCCGCCGATCCAGCCTAGATTCTGCCATCCACCCCATAACGAGCCTCTCCTGTGCCAACCACCAGAAAGACCTCAGACCCTCAACAGTTGTCAGTCCCTTCTTTCTCTGCTCCTGCGTGTGAGCTGCTGATGATGCTGGGTTGCTACTATTACTGCTAATGATGCCGATAACCAACATTGTTTAGGATTTACTATGTCCTTTTTCAAGTGTCAGTTCATTTAAATTGTCAGGCTGCCCTCTCATAGGTAACACCTAGACTTCCTTCACATTCCAGCTGAGATGGAGCCATTTACTGAATAAACCCCTGGGCTAGCACAGCCCCTCATATGACCCTTTGGTGCCTGTCCTTGCCCTCATAACTGACTTATTCATGGCCAGCCTTCCCACCGAACAGTAATTCTGTGAACATGTTAATCACATCTACTTCGCTCACTACTGTCAAGGCAGCATGACTGGCACATACCAAATGCCCCATAAACACGTGTGGAACGAATGAATGAAGTAGCATGTAACATACAACGTTGTCTTAGGCTGTTTGTCGGCACCCTGGGCAGGCCCTTCCCACAGCACCTTGCATGGTGACAGAGAACAGGCCACTGAGAAAGTGCTTGTGGAGACCTTTAGAGTGAGTGGGTGTCTTGGTCGGCTCAGCTGTTTTTAGAGCAGACTCTATACTTGGCTTGCCCTCCACCCAGGGTGTCCCCGCCTCTTCCCCATGTGCAGTTCAGCCACGTGCTGGGCCTGAGCACCCCTCCCAGCCCACAAGCTCACCATCTTCAGGAGCATGTTGATCCCCAGCCGAGCAATCTTCTTCTTCAAGTCAGCGGGCGTCCCTGCCTGCTGGTAACTGGACACGGGCACACTCTCCTGGAAGGAAGATCAGGGAGGGAGCGCTTTACCCTGGACAGCCCAGCTCCTCATCCCCACAGGACACGTGGCCTTGCCTTCCCATCCATCAGGAGGTGACCCAAAGAGTTGTTCCTTTCTTAGAACCTCTATGAGTCTGTCCGCCACAAGTTGATTTCAACTTATTTACAGTGACCTTCCCTAACACTTCTCAAAGGAAAACAAGCTCCAGAGCAGGGGTCCCCAAATTACGGCCCGTGGGCCGCATGCAGCCCCCTGAGGCCATTTATCCGGCCCCCCGCCGCACTTCCGGAAGGGGCACCTCTTTCATTGGTGGTCAGTGAGAGGAGCATAGTTCTCATTGAAATACTGGTCAGTTTGTTGATTTAAATTAACTTGTTCTTTATTTTAAATATTGGATTTGTTCCTGTTTTGTTTTTTTACTTTAAAATAAGATATGTGCAGTGTGCATAGGAATTTGTTCATAGTTTTTTTTATAATCCGGCCCTCCAACGGTCTGAGGGACAGTGAACTGGCCCCCTGTGTAAAAAGTTTGGGGACCCCTGCTCTTATTAGAGAGGAAGCCCACGGACTCTGCCACCCACAGGCCAGGGTGCTGCAGTGTGGTGGGAAGAGACCGGAATGGGCCCCAGAGAGCTGTTTCTGGTCAAGAATCAGCCAATAACCTGACCTGTGGTGGCGCAATGGGTAAAAGCATCAACCTGGAATGCTGAGGTCGCCGGTTCAAAACCCCAGGCTTGCCTGGTCAAGGCACATATGGGAGTTGATGCTTCCTGCTCCTCCCTCTGTTCTTTCTATCTCTTTCCTCTCTCTGTCTCTTTCTCTCTCTGTGTCTCCTCTCTCTAAAAAAATGAATAAATAAAATTAAAAAAAAAAAAAAAGAATCAGCCAATAGAGCCTGGCCTGTGGTGGCGCAGTAGACAGAGTATCGACCTGGAATGGCAAGGTTGGTGGTTCGAAACTCTGGGCTTACCCGGACAAGGCACATAGGACAAGTAATCAATGAACTCAAGTGAAGCAACTATGAGTCAATACTTCTTGCTCCCCACCTGCCTCTCTCCTCTCTCTGTAAAATCAATAAATTAAAAAATCTTTAAAAGAACCAGCCAATAGCATGACCTGTGATGGCACAATAGATACAGCATCCACCTAGAACACCAAAGTCACCAGTTTGAAGCCCTAGGCTTGTCCAATCAATGAACAATTAAAGTGAAGCAACTACGATATCTCATTCCCTCTCTCTTTCCCTCTGCCTCCTTCTCTCTCTAAAATCAATAAATGGAATCTTTAAAAAAATCAGCCAGTAGAGACAGGAATGAGTTCTGTGACCTTGAGCAAGAAAATGGGAAAAAGAGAGCTCATAAGTAAGCATCTCCTACAGCAGGGGTCCCCAAACTACAGCCCACTGGCCACATGCGGCCCCCTGAGGCCATTTATCCGGCCCCCGCCACACTTCCAGAAGAGGCACCTCTTTCATTGGTGGTCAGTGAGAGGAGCATAGTTCCCGTTGAAATACTGGTCAGATTGTTGATTTAAATTTACTTATTCTTTATTTTCAATATTGTATTTGTTCCCATTTTGTTTTTTTACTTTAAAATAAGATATGTGCAGTGTGCATAGGGATTTGTTCATAGTTTTTTTTATAGTCCGGCCCTCCAACGGTCTGAGGGACAGTGAACTGGCCCCCTGTGTAAAAAGTTTGGGGACCCCTGTCCTACAGGTTAGTTATTATTGTCAGACCAGCCCACTGAGATAGAGCTGGTTGCCCCTGACTAACAAGTAAGAGAACTAAAGCCCAGAGTGTAAGTAACTTGCTCAAGGTCACCCTCGTAACTTTGGGAGTTGGCATCACATCCCTGGATCTCATATTACTATTTTACAAAGAAGGCTGGACCAGGAGACTGCTGAGGCTGGACCAGGAGACCGCTGAGGCCAGACCAGGAGACCGCTGAGGCCAGTGACACAACACCAACACTTGTGGAGCCCTTTGTGCAAACTCCCGTGGAGGGCATTTTGCATTCTGTGTGTCACAACTTCCTGGGACAACCTGTGAGGTAGGAGCAGCTGCCCACAGTCATGCAAGAGGAAGCCGAAATCACCAGAAAATAAAGTGGCAGAGCAGATTTTCAGATCCAGAACGTCTGAGGCCACGTCCAGGCTCTCAGCCACCTCGCTATGCTAGTGCCCACCCTCGCGTCACATATGAACTCCTCCCACATGTGATCCCACACTCTCTGGACTTTTGTCTTTTCAGGAGAAAACCTTCAGGTGAAGCAGAGACGGCCCAGCTGGGAGGGAAAAGCACAGCCAGGTAAATTCTGGCTCTTACTTCATACGTTTCCACCAAAACGTCCCTGGTGACAAAGGGGTGCAGGGGCGTGGGGAACCGCACAGATGTCACATTCAGGAAGTTGCACTGGAAGTGTTCTAGATTCCGAGCTTCATAACGCAGGTCGATCTACAGGGGGATGGAGAGAGGAGATGGGGTAGTCGGGGCCCAGGGATAGCAACATCGCCGAAGAGCTAACAAATCCTTGAGAGTCCCCTGCCTGCCTTCTCCTGCTTCTCCTGCGCAGCTCCCCAGGAGACAGGAGGCATTCTGTGACCAGAGGCCTCCCCAATGCCCTGAACTTGCTAGTGAACTCCTCTAGGCTACGGACAGCACACAGCCTTGCAGTACCTGGGCTTCGTGGCTCTCCACCCTTCCTGCCCTGCCTACCCCCTTCCCACCAGCCCCCCTTCCCACCAGCCAGGCCCCTGTCCTCACGGCCCCCCTCCAGTCAGCCCTGCCCCCAAACTCACAGGCCTTTGGCCTGCCAGCCTCAAAGGCCCAGGCCCACTTTTATCCTAATTCTTTTTTTTTTTTTAATTCATTTTAGAGAGGAAAGGGAGAGACAGAGGAGAGACAGAAGGGGAGGAGGAGCTGGAAGCATCAACTCCCATATGTGCCCTGACCAGGCAAGCCCAGGGTTTCGAACCGGCGACCTCAGCATTTCCAGGTCAACGCTTTATCCACTGCGCCACCACAGGTCAGGCATCCTAATTCTTCCTGAGCCCTCTTCTCTTCCCCCTCCTGGCTTCCGCCCCAGCCTCCCAGCTGCCCCGGCTGGGGCTGGTCTCCTGGCGGCCCTCAGACGCCTGCCCACAGACCTAATGTCATACTCCTGACCTTCACCAGTGCCTGCTCTCCCTCTCCATCCCCTCTGGTCCTCAGCCAGCACCTCCTGATGACAGAACCTGGTCCCCTAGCCCAGGCCCCCTCTGCGAGCCTCCGGACTATACTCAAGCACACGTGGACATTGTAGAGGGCCAGAGACCCTCACACTCAGTGTCTGAACAGAACTTCCTTTCACACACACCTGCCTGCACTCGGTTACCCGGAAGCCACTGCAGGTCACTCCTCTTACCAGCCACCCCCATCAGTGCTCAGTGCCACTACCTCTGCTGCCCTAACCACTCGAGGATCTATCTCCCTGTCTGTCCCACTGCCACTCCCAAGGTGACTCCCAGGAAGTCACCTAAATCCTACCAGCGGCATCTGAGTTGGGCTCCCTGACCCCACATCTGCCCTCTCTGGAAGATGACCCTGTCCACCCGCCATTGTCCCCTTCTACCTGTGGAATTACGTCTGCATTCTCCAGGATGGCATCCAAGGGGCCGTGGTTTGGTCCCACTTCTCTCTAGGTCCATCTCATGCCTCCCCTTCCTCCACCACCCAAACCCCCAGTGTGTATGGTAGCTCCCTCCAGTGTGTATGGTGTGGAGCACCCCAGCCTTCCTGATCCAGCCCCTCCTTTGCCTTCCGATTCCCTCTGATTGCTCCCATTTGGTCCAACTGTAAATGCCACTCATCATTCAAGCCCCAACTTGAGCCAAGGGTGCCTTGACCCTCAGGATAGAATGTCTACTTCCTGTTTTGAGCCCCAACTAAACCCAGATCAACCTGTAGCAGCTCCTCCTGTGGCTCTGATAAAACTCTGTCTGCAAGTATTGATAGGTCGGCCCCTCTGCCTGCAGTACGTTCCTGTGGACAGGAACAGCTCACTCATTTTCTTAGCGCATCAGCGCTAACAGCCGCCCACTCACATATCCAGACTACAGTTTCTGTCGGGGAATGTGATAGGACCAAGGTACAGCTAGCAGGCAAAATGGGGTGAGACGTAGAGATTTAAGTTTAATCTGAGAGGACCCCATGTCTGTCAGACTTCTAGAAGGGGGACTGAAGCTCAGAAGGGCAGTAGAACTGAGAGTAATTAATGCAGAGATGGTTATTAGACTAGAAGCTATTTTCTCTGTTTTAATTTTCTTTTATTATCAAAGCTATACTCCATAGGAAAAAGCAAAGATTTCTAACGCTAAAACTTTTTATCCAAGGGCCTAAATGACTTGGCACACAGCTTCGGAAAGCCTGCACTTCCAACAGGGAGCCAGGGCAGAGACCCCAAAGTGTGTTTACCAAGTCTGGCTACTTAAGCAGGTGTCCCAAAGTCCTGGACAGGGAGGAGGCCCTTAGCTACTGAAAAGCCCTGGAAACAAAGCAAATCAAAGGCAGTGTGCGACTGTGCTAATTATTCTTATCACCCTAGAGTTCAGCCATTGATGGTGGCACTTAGAGATAACGTTGTGTTCCACTGGAATGGTTTCACTTTTCTCCTGAGGACACTGAGGAAGAAGGTATTTCCCAAGCACTCTTGCAGGCTGAGTGGCCCGCAGACTAGGAAGTGATGTCCATCACTTTCAGGCATGGCCACAGAATACCTCACCTGGTCCTCCATGGTTCTACTACCAACTCCACACTGACCCTCTATGACCCAGGCTGAAGGTGGCAGAGCCACACTGCGGAGGAAATTGGGTCCCTGAATAACTGTAGTAGAGCTTCCTCTCTCTCCTTCAGTTCACCTGCATGGAACTTTGATAGAAGCAGTAACCTTGTTGCATTAAGCTACTGAGATCTGGGTGTTCTTTGTTACATCAACTAGTGTTACCTACCCTGACTAACATACCATACTAGCCATGACCTGCCAGGAAATTACTCATTCATTCAGCATTTAGTAAGCAGCTGCTAATGGCAAGAACTCTTGTTAGGTGCTCTTTATAGCTGAGGGATGGAGAATTCACCTGTTGGACCATGAGCTTCTCAAATTCCTCCACTATCTCAGGCAAGCTCAGCCACTTGATTCCTGGCAAAAGCGCAAGGGCTCGGCTGCCCACCTTCATCAGCAGCAGGTCCATTCGCACCTGAGAGAGCAGGCCAGGGTGCAGCACCTGCAGGAAGAGGAACAGTGGGACAGAAGAGGGGTCAGGAAGGCACATTCACTCAGCCAGGGTGGGGTGCCCCATCAGAGGAGAGCCAGCTGGCTTCTCACACAGCAAAGGAGACGTGGTCCCAACACCCAGGAAGCTGTTGCCTCCCTCACTCCAGGTGACTTTCCCTGAGGAGATGCTGCCAGCCCTCCCCACACTCACTGCACTTAGCTTTCCAGGGAAAATAGGTGTTCTTTCCTTCCCAAACACACTGCATTTAGATCAGTGGCTCCCAGAGTGCGTAAAAGTCACCATAGGGTGCTTGCTGGAAATGTGGGAGGGATTTTGCTGAGGGGCTATAAAGAGCAGCAGGGGTACCTGCTACCCATGTCTGCTAGATCCCCTGCGTTCTGCTGAACGGGGATAGAAAAGTGTGGACACAGGAAATGATGGTGCCCAGGCAGGGGCAACAGGAAGTGAAGAAGAAAGCCACGTCTATAAAAACGAACACTGCCATCGTGGGCTTGCCACAGCACACTAACCTAGTCTGTCTCGATCTATCCTGACCCCAGTGGAGCAGGTCAGCTGGACGGTGGTCCCTCCACCCACAGAGGCAGTGAACACCAAACCTTCTCCATTCTCCCTTACCAGACTCCTTGCGCCTCCTCTCCCTCAAGCCAGAAACAAAGCAGCTTGCACAGCACAGGTGGTCAGAAGTCAGTGGAAGGCAACGTGGGGATTTGCAAAGGAGCGTTCCTGGTCTAGGACAGCCCCGTGGGGTCAGTGAGATTTTAGAGATGAAATGGGCCCACTGAGGACATCAGAGCACTTACTTTCACTGCTACGGGGATGAGGTGATGTGGTTCAGGTAGGTAGGCTGATGCCGAGGCCTGAGACATGACTGTGTCTGATCCAACCAGGGCAGCTTTAGGGAGAAGCAGCCTTTCTAGAAATGACTGGTCACCAAGACTTCCTAGAGACCTGCACCCCTTCTCCAGGTGTCCAAAGAGCTCTCTCAGCCCCGCAGCCATCCCAGCTTCTGAAGAAGGCTGCAGCCTGGAGGCCTGGGCAAGTCTCTGGACGCTGTTGTTCTTCAGGAAGACGGGATCAGCACGTGCCTTGTACACCTGGGCCACGCAGCCCGAACCCACAGGTTCCCGCTTCTCAAAGCAGAGGACCTTCGCCCAGTCCTCCCCAAATGCCTGCTGCAGGACGAGTGCAGTGTGGGCCCAGGGGTGCGGGGTAACCTGGATGTGAAGCTTGGAGAACTGGGCACAGAAAGCCTCTGAGAAGAGGTCTCGTCGGGTGCTGGCCCACTGGCCCAGTTTGATGTACGTTGGGCCCGAGGACTCAGTGGCTTTCAGAAGCAGGAGAAGCCAGAGGCTGGAGATGCTGGGAGCCAGATAGGTGAGAGGGTAGAGCAGCAGGAGGGGGAAGAATTTCACCAGGAGCATCCCGGCCCTGAGCCAGATGCGGAGGTGCAGGAGGAGGCAGCTTAGCGGCCCCCCCTGGTAGACTCTCTCCAGGGGCCCATTTTCAGCCAGGGCGCTCCAGCTGGGCCTTAGCTGACACAGCTTCTCAGGGACCCTCTCACCAATGTCCCCAGAGACAGAGATGAGTTTGGGCAAAGTGCCAAGCAGAAACCAACAGAGTCTGGCATTTCGAGGGCATCCAGAGAGTCTTAGCAGACTGAGTTCCTTTCTGAGCTCAAAGCCCCTTAGGTGCCACAAGCAGACCCTGACAGAGAAGCGCCAGGGAGTCACCATACCCTCTAGAGTTCCACAGCCTAGGCTGCCCGCTCTCAACTTAAAGGACACCTACCTCTGTTCACACTTGGCAAGGCTGACATGAGTCCAGGACAGCAGCATACCCCACTTAAAAGTGGGGCAGCTGCCTGATTCCCTAAACTCATGTGCAGGACTTGTCTAAGCCCAGTCCTGCTCCCAGCCCCCTGGGGGAGACACGCTTCCCCTTAGACTGCACAGTCCTGCCCAGCCTTGGCCATCCGCCCCCCACCCCCACCCCTCCTGCTCCACAGCTCCTTCCCTCCCGGTATCTGGCCTTGCCTTGACCCAAGGCCAGAGGCTGCCCGGGGCCTACACCCGAGAACGGCTGCTCCTACGGGGGCTTTCAGAACCGAACCCACTGTGAGAACCGGAGGGGCCAAGCCAGACACGAAGGCAGGCCCAGGGCGGGGACGCGACTTGCGCAAGGTGGCCGCGCAGGCGGAGACAGACTCGGGCGACCGCTGGGTCACCGCGCGTGCCAGCGCCGGCACGAGATCGACGGTGTGTCCGGGCACAGTTAAGGGCTGCAGTGCGGAGGGGCCGGACGGGGCTGGAGTTGGGTCGGGGTTGAAGGTGCTGCAAAGGGTCGCGGCACTGAGGCTAGTGGGGGGCCGGACGCCAAGGGCGGGAGAGGGAGAGCAGAGGATCGAGGTGCAGAGGGCTTGGCAGTTGGGTGCGGAAGGCCGAGGATCCTGCGCCGAGTCGGGAGGGAGTGCGGAGGGCCGGGGATCGGGCGCCGAGAGCCGGAACGGGGAGCAAAGCGCCGGGGATCGGGCGCCGAGAGCCAGGACGGGGAGCGGAGCGCCGGGAATCGGGCGCCGAGAGCCGGGATCGGGCGCAGAGGCCGCGCGGCTGGCGTCTTCCGGGAGCGCCCCACCCGCCAGCTCTGGCACGGCCCCTTAAAGCGGACGCGCGCGGAACGGGCACCGCTGAGGCTGTCCTGGGTTCCAGGTATAGATTTAACACAAAATGCAAATGCGCGCTCTTTCCACTGACTTCTTTGTAGCTTTCTATACAGAGAGCGTGGAAACCCTAAACTAGGTTATGAACTACAAGCCGATTGTATGCAGGAGTTAACCATGATCGCATAAAACGAGTGGAACAACAAATCGATGTCTCTGTCCTCTCCCTTCCTCTCTTTCTAAAGTCAATTTTTTTAAAGTGGTTTTGTTTCTCTTCCTACTTCATATGACTCATATGACAAACATATTTTCACAAATCTGGAGGATTCCTTGTGGAAGGTCTGACTTAAAATAAGAAATTCACCTAAAGCAGCGCTCTCAACTGTAGCATCCACTAGAATCACCTGAGGGCTGTCCGAGTTTCCAAGTCTGGAGCAGGGCCTGAGAATTTGCATTGTTACTAATTTCCCACATGCCTCTGCTGCTTCTGATCCTGAGAACAAAGTTTGAGAACTGTTGACCCAGTGGTGGTGGAGGTGGTGTTTGTCATGGTGGTGGTGTTGGTGGTGGTAGTGATGGAGGTGGTGGTTGCCATGGTAGTGGTGTTAGTGGTGGTAGTGATGGAGGTGGTGGTTGCCATGGTGGTGGTGTTGGTAATGATAGTGATGGAGGTGGTGGTTGCCTTAGTAGTGTTGTTGGTGGTAGTGGGGAGGTGGTGGTTGTCATGGTGGTGGTGTTGGTAATGGTAGTGATGGAGGTGGTGGTTGTCATGGTGGTGGTGTTGGTAATGGTAGTGATGGAGGTGGTGGTTGCCTTGGTAGTGTTGTTGGTGGTGGTAGTGATGGAGGTGATGGTTGCCATGGTAGTGGTGTTGGTGGTGGTAGTGATGGAGGTGGTGGTTGCCATGGTGGTGGTGTTGGTAATGGTAGTGATGGAGGTGGTGGTTGCCATGGTAGTGTTGTTGTTGGTGGTAGTGATGGAGGTGGTGGTTGCCATGGTAGTGGTGTTGGTGGTGGTAGTGATGGAGGTGGTGGTTGCCATGGTAGTGGTGGTGGTGGTGGTAGTAATGGAGGAGGTGGTTGCCATGGTAGTGGTGTTGGTGACGGTAGGGGTGGAGGTGTTGAGAACAGAGGTGGTGAAGGGCAGCACCCCAGAGTTTACTGCCCCAAACAAGTGAGGCTAAGGGATTCTAGGGGCCCATGTGAATGTCCAGTAGTCGAATAATGTCACACACACTAAGGTGCCATGGACAAACAGTCAAATCAAGTATGAACCCGAAATCAAGATGTGTAAGAGCAGCCTTTAAAAAGCATAGATGTTGATTTGCAGTCCAGCTGCCTCATGGCAACTTTATGCATGTGGTAACTTCATGCAATGTTTCAGGATTGTCTAACAGCAAGAACGCATTAAGAATAATTAACGAATTACAAGACTGAATACACAGACACTGGCCAGACCATATATGCCAACAGAACTCGGACCCTCAGCCTCTGCAGTAGCGGGCCCAGACAGTCAGGATGTGGCCAACAACTGCCAGCTTCTCTCATTTTCATGCCCACTTCCAACTCAGGACCCACTCCTACAAAGCCAAATATCCTCTCCAAACCAACCACACAATATGCTGGGTCCCCAGCTTCCCGGAGCCACCAACCTGCAATTAGTGCACACTTGAAGCCTTTATTCTTTAGAAACTTTCCCACTAGCATTTGAGTCTTCATTTGTACTTGAGCCTCTGCCAAATGCAAGTGATGGTAACTGACTCCTTTGCTCTAGAAAGATCTGAATAAATAGCCTTTGTTTGTTCTCCTCTGAGAGGAGATTTCCATAAAATCTCCACAGCAAAAGCCAGGTAATTGATTAATAGTTTCCTGTTTGTGAATCTGTTCCTGTTGGTGTTGTTAACTCTAGTACCACTAGGTGGCACCATCCACTTGTGCCGTGCAACCAAAGGTGTTGGGTTCCCAACCCTGGCTGAGAAGAACTGGGTGGGCAGGGAAAGATGCAAAGGCCTGCCTGGCTGGGCATATCTTGTCAGTGACCCAAGTGACAGTGATTTTAGCATCTTCCTTGTAACGTTGTTACATAGCAGATGCCAGCAGGGCAAGTACTCGCTGGAGATCTTGGGAAAGGAGGGAGGGATAGGGAATTGTCTGGCTCTGGGATTCTCTACCTCTGCACTTCAGACATTTGGGGCAGGATAATTCTTTGCTGTGTGTGAGGGGAGTGGACCAGGAGGAAGGGAAGCTGTCCTGTGCACTGTAGGATGTTTAGTAGCATCTCTGGCCTCTACCCATTGGTTGCCAAAACACACACACACCCGCCGCCCCCTCTCCTAACTGTGACTTCAAGATGTCTGCAAACATTGTCACATGTTTCCCAGGGAGCAAAGTTGTCCCTAGGTGAGAACCTGGGTTCCTTGTTGAGGACAGTTCTCTGCTGAGACCTTTTCAGCTCCCCTCCCCCCACACTCACTTTCCTTATAACACAGAATATCAGTGCCTGCCACAGCCTCCCCTCTGCCGTCCCCCGATACAAGCTGTACGCTAGTGTGTCTTCAGTAGGGGGGGAATCGAGCCACCTCCACCCAAAACACCTGGGGCACTTGTAAAACTGCAGACTCCCGACCCCCTGCTTCAGTGTCCCTATGGGGAATATTGGATTCCCTGACCCCCAACAAGCCAAGAGGATTATCAGGCAAATAAAAAGTTTGAGAAGCACAGACCTCACCTTGCTCCCAGGTCCTGCTTAGTACACCTGGCCCACAATTAGCTCCTCAGAAAGGTGAACCTGAACATGGAAATTCTGGCCCTGGGCCACCCACACGCATAGAAAATATCTGACTCAACACTGGGAAGAGAGGAGGCTGTGGTAGGCATACCTGCCTCCCCCCACTTGCTGCCAGGATCTTCACACCCCTCCTGGAGCAGGCCTCCTTGCTACCTTCTCCCTTTCTCTTTTCTCTCCAGTTGAATTGTCCCCATTACTTCTCATGAGAATTTCTCCTTCTTTGGTTTCCACCTTCTGGTTGTCTAGATGGGTTGTTCCAGCACTACCCAGGTACAGGTGCTGCTCCTGTGCTAATGCATGTGGCCCTCCTACCTGAGGGGTGTGGTCGTGCCTGTAGCTGAAGCCCCATCCAGCTCTGCTATACTATGTCCCACCATGCTGTGTGCTGCTCCACTGCTCCTGGTCCTTTAGTGTCTCTGTGCTAAAGCTACACAAAGTGACTGCAGCCAAAGAGAGACCCTTGGAAACTAGGGGAGGATGTAGGAATCCTGGACTCTCAGTCTGGACCCAGCTCTACGTGCTGCGGGTGTCCTCAACTCCCTCCTCCCCTTCTACCCCACAGCTCCTGGATGACTTTTGATTGGGACCAAGAACAAACCAAGGCTGGGTTTGAGGTTTGTGTGGGATGCTTGGCTTGGTTTTGTTTCCTCAGAGGGAGCCAGCCGGGGACTGTGGTGGGACGGGACGGGCGGGACTCACGCCCAGTCTCTCTAGGAGGAGAAAATGGGCAAGGGAGGGACTGGCACTGGCATAAGAGAGGGCAGGAGCAGGATGCCCACAAGAGACAAGAGGAGCCCCGTTGCTTGTCCAGATGGCCTCGCAGGCCCACAGCCTTGGTCAGCTGGAGGGATGACGAGGATCTTGTCCAAGAGCATGTCAAAGTGACTTTTCTCTGCTCTAATAAGCTCCTTCCTTGCTCTACCTCATCCAAATGTCAAGGGCCTGAGCAGAGATAAATGATTCTTCTTTCCATGCGAGCTTTATAGATGAAATAATCATCATAAAATAACCCAACCTGTCATCCATCCTATGCTGTGTGTATACCTTTCAACTATGCACTGTCAGGGAGAGCAATGATCAGAAGCAGGTTGCTATCAAGGGGCCAAGAAGGAATGGGTAACAGTGACCCAAACAGGGGTACCTGATCTCTAGGGAGGGGAGTCAGAGATGCCCAAGGAACCGCACTGCCTGTACCTTCCAGAGGGGGCAGCATAACCAGGTCCGGGATTGAATGCTGACCCAGAAATGCCCCTCCAGAGTAAGTGGGTGTGGGCGACACTGGGTAGAGCCATTGCTCTCAGGCAGACTGGAATAACAAAAGAACATGGCTTGGGCCAGACCAGCTTGGGCCCGTGTGACCTCAAATAAGGTATCTAACCTCTCAGAACTTGGGTTTCCCACCCATAAAATGGTAGGGATAATACAGACCTGTGGGGAGGATTACATGACGTGACATATTTAAAGTGCCTGGAACCAAAATTTAGCATCCAAAAGGAACTTAAATGCCCTGGTCGGTTAGCTCAGTTGGATAGAGCCTCATCCTGATGTCAAGGTTGCAGGTTTAATATCCCTGGTCAGGACACATACAAGAATACAAGACTCAATCAGTGAATGCATATATAGGTGGAATAACAAATCAATGTTTCTCTCTTTCTCTCCGGCTCTCTCTTCCTCTCTCTCTCAAATTAATGTGGTTTTTTTTTGTTTTTTTTTTATTTATTTTTTGCATTTTTCTGAAGCTGGAAACAGGGAGAGACAGACAGACTCCCGCCTGCGCCCGACCGGGATCCACCCGGCACGCCCACCAGGGGCTACGCTCTGCTCACCAGGGGGCGATGCTCTGCCCGTCCTGGGCGTCGCCATGTTGCGACCCTCCTGGGTGTCGCCATGTTGCAACCAGAGCCACTCTAGCGCCTGGGGCAGAGGCCACAGAGCCATCCCCAGCGCCCGGGCCATCTTTGCTCCAATGGAGCCTTGGCTGCGGGAGGGGAAGAGAGAGACAGAGAGGAAGGCGCGGCGGAGGGGTGGAGAAGCAAATGGGCGCTTCTCCTATGTGCCCTGGCCGGGAATCGAACCCGGGTCCTCCACACGCTAGGCCGACGCTCTACCGCTGAGCCAACCGGCCAGGGCTCAAATTAATGTTTTAAAAAAAGGAACTTAAGTGGAACTTAAACCATTTTTGGAGAGATGTTCAAAGGCTCCTTCACAGGCTCTCTCCTGTCTTAAGCAGGCTAGCTGTCGGCCATCCCACGGTCTCCTTCACGTGGCTTGTAGCTAAGATGAAGCGGGCTCTGTGCTGCTGGCCAGGCCCTGGCAGAGGCCTTGGGCCTAAAAGGGCTGGGAGGGAGGGGAAGCTCGGCCCTAATGCAGGAGAAGAAAAACTGCCTGCTCCCCCTTCTGAACCCTGAGCACCCTGTGCTCCAAAAAATGAAAGAAATTAGGAAAAGAGGAACAAAAACACACTAACCTAGAGCATCCCCTGTGGGCCAGGCCCGGGACAATACCCTTTACTTGATGTGCTTTAATCCCCAGATGAGGAGATGGGGCATAATCTTCGCTATTTCCACTTTACAGATGAAGACTCTGAAGGTTCGAGAAAAGTTAAAGACAGGCAGGAAGGGCAGAGAGAAGCACTGTTGGAGCAGTTGGTTTCAGGAGCTGAGAGAAGAGGGGACCACTGAGAGGGTCTTCCAGACCCCAGTGCACAGCCCCCACCTTGGAGGGCCACCCTTCCCGTGGGAGCTAGAGGACCAAGGCTTGGGAGGGACCAGGGGCAGCACCATCTGGGAAAGTTCCAAGGAGCCAGCAGGGCAGGGCCACACAGGAAAGGAGGGAAGGGAGTCCTGTGGAGGTCCCCTGCCACCGTGACATACTCACTGAATGACCCAGAGATGGAAGCAGCCAGCCCTGAGGACAGTGGAGCTGGAGCCCTGGACAAGTAGGCAGGGATGGTAACGTGCAAAGCTCAGGCGCCAGCATCGCTCATCTGAGTCTAGAATGAGGCAGGAATATTTTTCTGAACAAGCTAGTGCTCAGAACTCAAAGGAGCAGCCACCTGCCACCCTGAGTTGCCACTGAGGGCCTACCTAGCCTCCTCTCTGGCCTGCCCATCTGAGATGTGGCTGGCAATTTGGAAGCCACAGAATGGTGACCGGCCTGTTCTGTGCATTGGGTTGGGGGAGGCAGCCACCTGGGCTCTCAGCTCAGTGCTCCTTCTGCCATTCTCTCGACTTTGCCAATTTGCCTCCTGACACCTCAGTCCCTGGAGTCACTAACTCTCAAGAAGCCAAGTCTCTGGTATTTTTTCAGAAAGTAAAAATTATTGAATGATACTTCAGCAAACAAAGCAATTTAAATGCTTATACTTTTTTTTTTTAATGCTTGAATCTTGCCAGTTGGTATTCTAAAATTTACTGTGCATAGTTGAAATGTGTGTGACAATGACAGAATTTAGGGAGCTCTAACAAATCCTAGAAAAGCTTCAAAGATCTTATAGAATGGGCTAAACTCTCGACTAAGAGCTTTTCCCCTGCAACTTTGATATCTGAATATGCTTCTTCAATCTCAGGCCCGTCTGTAGGAGCTGCCTAGGCAGTATGTAATGCTCCCCATGTTCTGGTCCTTTATTTTCTCTTTCCCCGCCCTCTCTCCTACACACACCTTTTGTGGATTAGTAGTAGGCTAACCCTCTTTCTTCCTCCCCCGCCCTTCTCTGAGGCTTTAGGCCCCTCCCCCTAGGGGCCCTTGAGCTCCAGACAAGAATGACATTCCTTCTAGTATAGAGATGGGCCTGGAGCCTTCCCTCCACACCCATAAATCACCACTGCCAGGTCGCTCTCCCTCTCATCCGTGCTCACCCCACCCCACCCCGTTGTCCTCGGCATGAAATGCCCACAGCATTTTCACGTGTACTACTTAGTTGGTAGTCCTAAACCCTGCGATCTGTGTGCCTTGATTGTCCTACGTCAGTGGCGGCAGCGGGCACTATAAAGTGCTTTCTCCTCTGGGAAGCTGTCCCTGACTTCGCCACCTTTCCGGGTTTGAGAGTTCTTGGCCCGGCGCTCCGACACCCTGGGCTTTCATTGCCTGGGTGACTGCCAGTTGCAGGGGACAAGGTGGCTGTGGCTGACTCCCTAGTCCCCGCCTCCAAAAACGCGTTCAACTACTGGAGTGAACTGAAGGCAGGGAGTGTCGCCGCCACCTCGGTGCATCTGTCTCAAGGTCTCGGCCCGGGCTGGTGGAGATGGAGAATGCCATTCGGTGGTCACCAGCAAAGAAAGGGTTAAGCCACCCTCTCCCCACCCCCAAAAAAGGCGAGGGGAAGAGTCCGGCAGAAGGTCCTGTTTACGGGAGCTGCCTGAGTCCGCGCGGCCCTCGGAGAGGCGTTGCCGTGGCTACGGGCCGGGCGCCCGCCAGCTGCGGATGAGCTCACTGGAGCGGCGGACAGGGGGCGACGGGCGGGGGCCGGCGGGCGCGCGGCCGGCACAGAGCCGCCGCGCGGGCGGGGAGGGGAGGGCGCCGCGGCCCGAGCCCGCCTTGCACTCGCCCACGGCCGCGGCGGGGCGGCGGGGACGCGAGCGCAAGGAGCGCGGCTCTCCAGCAGAGGCCCGGCCGATCCCAGGGCGGAGGGCTGCGGGCCATGGCGCCCCGGGCCCCCGCCGCCTGCAGCCCCCGCCCGCCTGGGCGCCCCCGAGCTGCGCCGCGGAGCCGCGGCCCGCCTGGAGGTAGGACTGGGCCGGGGGGCGGTGCGGGGGACGCTCTGGGGACCGAGGACCGAGAAGGGGACGCGCCGAGGGAAAGGGAGGAGACCACTGGAGCTGCCCCAACCCGGGGCTGGGAAGCGGCTGTTTGCAGACCGCAGCCTGGGTTTCCCGTGTGCGGACGCGGGACCGAGGTGCTTCAGCCCGACCTGCAGGACGTGAGCACAGTGCTGCGCAGACTTCCCGACGGGGGCTCGGGGTGACTTCCAGGTCCGAGCCGGGAAGCCCCGAAGACCTGCATGCACTGGGCAGAACCCCCTCCCTGAGCCGTGCGGGGTCCCAGGGGGCGTGAGAGAGTGTGTGTGTGCGTGCGCGCGCGCTTGTGTGTGTGTGTAGAAAGAATCGAGTGTGGCTGAGCAGCCAGCCCTCCCTCGCCGAGTCAGGATCTACCGTCTTGGGAAAGCAGGAAGGTAACCAGGATGGAATGATCTTGCTCCTGCTCTTCCCCTAAGGACAGTTGGGAGCCCATGGAGCCCGGGGGAAGCTCAGACGAGGACGTGATGATATTTACGAGCGTCGCAGAGAAGTTGGTTGAAACTGAGAACAGCCAGACCTCGCCGGGGAATCTGCCCTTGAGGGGAGGGTGGGAAAGCTGAGCAGTGCCCTCCGGGGGCACAGATCGGGGCTAGGAAAGTGCGGCGGCTGCTTGGACCAGTGGGTGCTGGGGAAGGAGCTGGCGACTCTAGCTGGTGTTGAGATGTGCTTCAGGCATGTGACTTCTCCAGTACTCCAAATTACACAGGTAACGATGGCCCGGGCAACAGAGTTATAACAGGCACTCTCCAGTGATTTTGTTATTAAACTCTTGCACACTCGGTGGTTACTACATAAAAGAAAAGAACAAAACTCCTTCTGCTTGTGCCCTGCCTGATAGTTTGGTTCAAGCGTTGCCCTGACTCACAAAGATTGCGGGTTTGGTCCCCAGTCAGGACAGATACAGAAACAGATTGATGTTTCTGGGTGTCTCTCTCTCTTCTCTTTCTACAATAAATAAATTTTATTTTATTTTATTTTTTCAGAGACAGAGAGAGGGATAGATAGGAACAGACAGACAGGAACAGAGAGAGATGAGAAGCATCAATCATTAGTTTTTCCTTGTGACACCTTAGTTGTTCATTGATGGCTTTCTCATATGTGCCTTGACCGTGGGCCTTCAGCAGACCGAGTAACCGCTTGCTTGAGCCAGCAACCTTGGGCCAGGTTGATGAGTTTGCTCAAACCAGATGAGCCCGCGCTCGAGCTGGCGACCCTGGGGTCTCGAACCTGGGTCCTTCACATCCCAGTTCGACGCTCTATCCACTGTGCCACCGCCTGGTCAGGCTATAATAAATAAATTTTAAAAATTACTTTTAATCCTTTCTGGTTGTATTATCAGATATGAAACATAGCAAAGGAGTGGAGTAGGAAGTCTTTAGGGTATCTGCTTAGGGCGGAGAAGAATTCTGCCGAAAGTCAAGGGCAAACAGTGACTGTTTTTGAGGAAGGGTAGTGAAGAGGCTGGTGGCTTCCAGTCCTTTTGTTCCAGAAGATTTGAAGTCTGCCTATGTTGTGTATTCATTGACTTAACATATATCTATGTGCCAGGTGTTTAGGACCCAGTGACAAATATCCCCCTTCCTTCCAGGAATTTAGCATCCAAGTTGGACAGTCAAATGAAACACCAAAACCAGTCCTGGTCTGGCCTGGCTGTGAGGGTGCCATGCCTGGACGACCCAGAACAGGGCTGCCCAGCTCAGGGAGGCCCACAGAGCCGGCTGGGCCCTGACAACCTCTTCAAGAGGGCAGGCAGGGGACAGGCGATTGTGGGAAGAATTCGTGGCTGTAGTGCACTCCGGGCAGCAAGCAGGCTCTCAGTGAAGCGGGAGTGATGGGATCTGCTTGGCATCTTAGAAGGTTCACATACGGAGGATGGTGAAGCCGCAGCCCTGTGGCACCCAGGCAGGACGGTGGCGGTGGTGAGGTGTAACCGAAGAATCCAAGAGAGAAAGAGGTAGAATCTGGTGACAGGCTTGGGCACCGAGCGAGACAGCTTAGACTAACTCAGCGTGGATTAGCTCAGGGGAAAACAAAGCAAAGCAGGAGGAATGGGTATTTTGAATGGCCTGAGTTGAGCAGATCACAACACTTGGACAATGCCTTTGGCTCGCGATTTGCTGGCAGCTTAGAGACAAACAAAAATACACTGGATTGCATAGTTTTGGATTTGGGACAACAGAAAGCATACAAGTTGATTTTCAGAACAAAATTTTTCCTGTAACTGAACTCAGCTGGGAATTTGTCTTGTAGCTCTTTGTGCAAAGACTAAAGAGCGACAGAGGAAAAAAATGCTCCTGTCCACTTTACAGAAGATAGGAAGATAAAATTCCACACTACTATCTTCCTATACCATCTTCCTGTTATGACCTGGGGAAATACTGCATTTCTGTGGGGGCTGAGTGTCAGCTCGGGCTTGTGGGCAGTAGTGGCAGAGGGTAGCTAGGGCCCAGGAATCCTATATGGAGGAGCCATAGCCCCGTAAATGTAGGAAGAGGTGATACCGACTTCAAGGAATGGTACCACCGGGGTACCCAACCCTGCAGGCTGAAACAGGCACACCATAGTATGGCTCATAGATAGGTGGGCTGAGACTCTAGTCTGAAGAAGGGGCCACACAGGGAAGGACCCTGTTGGGAAGGACAGCATCCGGAAATCCTGACCAAAGGGAAACAGAGAGAGTGGGAACAACATTTGAGGATTCTCAGATGAGCAACTCCATTTCCCCAAGTGGTCCGGTCTTCCTGCCTTCAGACCTGATGATAAGCCTGCTTCTCAGGGATGAGGAGAGGATGAGACTCAGGAGATCAGGAATCCACTCCGAGAAAAGCCAGGGAGGGTTGAATCTTGTTTGCTGCAACACAAGGAATGTTGCAGAAGAACAAGGAATTCGAGCGAAGAGCTGACAACGTTCTGCGGACTCAGCCACAGATCTCCCAGCTGGGCCCTTCCCTATGGTTTCTGCAGAAGGGACAGGGCCTGCAGAATCTACGTCACTGTGTTCCTATGTGCTTTCCAAAGTTTAAACCATTTCTTGCCAACTATAGATGTCTTAAATTAACAGTGATTAGGTATGAGGATTCTACTGTTCTCCCATGCCCCGTCATATAACATTTTAACTTGGGGTGCACATTAGAATATACATTGCAGAGCCCAGAAACAATGATGCCTGGGCTCCACCCCAGACTAGTTCAGTCAAAATCCCTGACAATGGGCCCTGCACATCAGGATCTTTGAAAGGTCCTGCGTGATTTTAAGGTAGAGCCAAGGTTGAGAGTGGCTTCTTTAACAATCACCTAGAGAGCTCATTAGAGCCAGAAGGGGACAAAAACCTGAGTCCAAAAGCAAGGATCCCATAGAAGTTAAAGTTAGAAAGCCTGCCTGACCAGGCGGTGGCGCAGTGGATAGAGCGTCGGACTGGGATGCGGAAGATCCAGGTTCGAGACCCCGAGGTCGCCAGCTTGAGCGCGGGCTCATCTGGTTTGAGCAAAAGCTCACCAGTTTGAGCCCAAGGTTGCTGGCTCCAGCAAGGGGTTACTCGGTCTGCTGAAGGTCCGTGGTCAAGGCACATGAGAAAGCAATCAATGAATAACTAAGGTGTTGCAACGCGCAACGAAAAACTAATGATTGATGTTTCTCATCTCTCCGTTCCTGTCTGTCTGTCCCTGTCTATCCCTCTCGCTGACTCTCTCTGTCTCTGAAAAAAAAAAAAAAGTTAGGAAGCCTGTTACTCATAATGAAATCTACATAGTCAGCCTTCAACAGGTGCAAGATCTAAAGCCATCTGAACAGGTGCAGATCAGGAGGCTGGTAACAAACATATTCGTGTGAAACTGCATGTGTGTGTGTGTGTGTGTGTGTGAAGCATTTTTGAACAGAACCTCTAAAAGCATAACGACAAGCCTTCTGCAGGTGGAGCTATCTAGTCCAATATGACTATACACCAGGGGTCCCCAAACTTTTTACACAGGGGGCCAGTTCACTGTCCCTCAGACCGTTGGAGGGCCGGACTATAAAAAAACTATGAACAAATCCCTATGCACACTGCACATATCTTATTTTAAAGTAGAAAAACAAAATGGGAACAAATACAATATTTAAAATAAAGAACAAGTAAATTTAAATCAACAAACTGACCAGTATTTCAATGGGAACTATGCTCCTCTCACTGACCACCAATGAAAGAGGTGCCCCTTCCGGAAGTGCAGCAGGGGCCGGATAAATGGCCTCAGGGGGCCGCATGCGGCCCGCGGGCCGTAGTTTGGGGACCCCTGCTATACACAGTGCTGCACCATGCGCCTTTGTCTTTTCATCTGGAACCTTTTTAAAAAAAAATTATTTATTCATCTTAGGGAGGGAGAGAGAGAGAGAGAGAGAAGAGGGAGGAGCAGGAAGCGTCAACTCCCACATGTGCCTTGATCAGGCAAGCCAGGGTTTTGAACCGGGGACCTCAGCGTTCAAGGTTGACACTATCCACTGCGCCACCACAGGCCAGGCTGGAACCTTTCTTGATGGCTGAGCGTCTGACCTACAGTTTCCTTCTACTTCCCTCCTGATAGTCAAGTGTATTTGTTCTCTGACCCATGCCTTCTAAATTGGAAAGAAGCTAGGGGAATTATAGTTCACAATTTCTCGTGCTTAAAGTCTCAGTAAAAAGGAATGACTCTCTGTTGAATTTTAGCAACTCTGACAGGATAATCAGGCAGCCGTTTTCAAGGTCAGGGACTTTCCTAACAACGCTCAAATATACCTTGCAGGCAGTTGCTTCTTTGGCAATAGGCAAAATTGACTCGGGCTCACCCACTATCTCAGGAACCTCAGTTCCTTTTTTGCTTCCTGAAGGTCCATGGACTGCCTCACAAGTACTCACAAGGCTGACCCCGGCTTGTGCCTTGTGTCACTTACAGTCTTCCGTGCCCGGGCATGGATCCTTCTTTCTTCACCAGAATAAGGCAGCCTCCGCAAGTATCGCAGGCTCTCTTGGAATCCTCCACACTGGCTACCTCTAACACAAGGATTGACAGGCACATCTTCCCCTTTAATTACAGGAGGCAAGTCAGCGCCTGGAACTGAGGCAAGTGATCAACTCACTTCTCTACACTTGATGTCCAAAACACAACAATGTATCAGGAAGCAATATATCAGACTATCTTTTCCCCTTGTGTTAGAATCATTGTCTGATTTGGGCAACATCGTAGCCGGACTCTCAGTCTGCCTAGAAGTTAAGCTCTTTGCCAGCTGGAGCCCAGAGTGGTTTTGTCTTTGGTTTCCCTTTGACACGCTTGTCCTGGGCCTGCAGCTGGCTAACAGACAGGTTAGCCCGAGACCCCCTTTTCTGGCTGAACTACCGAAAACCAAGTTACCAGTTTTCCCCCTGACCTTAGGGAAGGGAGGGGCAAGTCACCCTCACAGCAGGCTTAGGAAAGAGGTTAGCCTCCCTGCTCTTCTTCAGGAGGAATGGAGAGCAAGATGGACCTGGAGAGTGGGGTCAGGGCAGGAAGCCTTGACTGTGGCCGTGACTATGCCCATGACTGTTCTTTCATGGTACCCAGGCCTTCCATGGACTCTGTCTTATCAGGAGGGTTTGTCAGACTGGTTCAAGCAGAGTATCAAATGCATTTTGTTGTTTTAATTTCTAAAAAATTGTACTTAAGCTTTTTTTTTTTTTTACTGATTTTAGAGATGAGAAGAGAAGGAGAACAAGAGACAGAAACATCGATCTGTTCTTGTATGTGCAAAAACCGGCACCCTTTGCATACCGGGACAATGCTCTAACCCAGGGGTAGTCAACCTTTTTATACCTACTGCCTACTTTTGTATCTCTGTTAGTAGTAAAATTTTCTAACCGCCCACCAGTTCCACAGTAATGGTGATTTATAAAGTAGGGAAGTAACTTTACTTTATAAAATTTATAAAGCAGAGTTACAGCAAGTTAAAGCATATAATAATAATTACTTACCAAGTACTTTATGTCTGATTTTCGCTAAGTTTGGCAGAATAAATCTTTTTTTTGTTTGTTTGTTTTTTTTGTTTGTTTTTTTTTTTTTCATTTTTCTGAAGCTGGAAACAGGGAGAGACAGTCAGACAGACTTCCGCATGCGCCCGACCGGGATCCACCCGACACGCCCACCAGGGGCGACGCTCTCCCCACCAGGGGGCGATGCTCTGCCCATCCTGGGCGTCGCCATGTTGCGACCAGAGCCACTCTAGCGCCTGAGGCAGAAGCCACAGAGCCATGCCCAGCGCCCGGGCCATCTTTGCTCCAATGGAGCCTTGGCTGCGGGAGGGGAAGAGAGAGACAGAGAGGAAAGCGCGGCGGAGGGGTGGAGAAGCAAATGGGCGCTTCTCCTGTGTGCCCTGGCCGGGAATCGAACCCCGGGTCCTCCGCACGCTAGGCCGACGCTCTACCGCTGAGCCAACCGGCCAGGGCGGCAGAATAAATCTTTATGAAACAACTTACTGTAGTTAAATCTATCTTTTTATTTATACTTTGGTTGCTCCGCTACCGCCCACCATGAAAGCTGGAATGCCTACTAGTGGGTAGTAGGGACCAGGTTGACTACCACAGCTTTAAACAACCAAATTATCCGGCCAGGGCTATTTCTGATTTTATCCACCAGAAATACTCTCCAGCACTTATTCCATTATTTCTGTAAAATAAATTCCTAGAAGTGGAATTGCTAAATTGAAATAGATTTCAAAGCCAAATGTATGGTGAATATATTTGTGCCCAGTGATGGATGTTTTTAAAATGAGATTCCAAACATAAGAAAGAAAAATGAGATTCTGACGGTCAATCTTTAAAAAATTATAAAATATATTACCTCTCTCCCCCCTAACTAATTCTCCCCACCCTAGTTCTCCACTGAATTTACTATTTGTTATAACAATTAAAATTCATAGTGTGGCACATTTGAAGAGGCAGTCTCTTATTTTGAGTTGTGTTAAGTTTAAAAAGGCAAAGTGTTAAAATTAGAGTTTCTTCTTTGTTTTTCTTTTGTTTTGTTTTTGTATATTTAATGGGGTGACATTGACCTATAAGGGTACATAGGTTTCAGGTGGAACATCTCTATGGAGTTTGAACTGTTGATTGCATTGTGTGCCCATCACTCAAAGTCAAATCATTTTCTGTCACCGTATATTTGTCCCTCTGTGCTCTCCTTCCCCTAACCCTGCCCCCAAAATTAAGAGTTCCTAAGACATTTTTTGTTTTATAGAATGTCACCCAACAAATTACCCAGTTTTGTCTCTGGTTGCAGGTTTCGTGTCCCCGTAACCTTGACCCCACCCCACCATGGTTCCACATGCACACAGGCTGAACCCTGGGGTCGGTGGGTGACTTATCCACAAGAGCCAACCCAGGGGAATAATCTAAAGAACCTCCCTCTTTCTTCCTTATATTGATACTTCCTAGCTTCTCAGAAGGGAAGATGTAGTAAGAGTGGAATTTGATTTAGCACTTAGTGCTCTGCAAATTCACGGTGGATAACAGCTGGCGCAACTGTATATGCACCTGGGACGCCTAACAATAAGTGGTCCAGGCTCATTGACACGGGCAGACATAATTTTATACCATCCTTCTGTCCTCACCCCCCCAGCCTGTTATAGCCCCCCTAGAGTAAAGTAGAGGCCTGAGCCCAGGGAAGAAAGTGGGTCAGGTGGACACCCGATGCTGCGTGCAAACTTCTCGTCCCCACTGAGTGAGTCAGAGGAGAAGGGTGCCACTCTGCCTGCCACCGCAGATCACCATGGAAAAAATAACAACTGACTGCCTTTTTCCAGCAAATTGGAACCATTAAAACGGGATGCTTCTATAATTTTATTTGTGCTTCTCATGTTCCTGGGAAGTATAGGCTCAAGCTCCTCAGATGACCAAGCAGAGGCACTTGGATGGGATCATGAAGCAAATCAGGGTTAAAATCGACCTTGCATAGTCAAGGGAGAATTCAGTTGGGGAAGAAGCTGTAGAGCTCTGATTTGGTCACTAGACAGGCACGATGGGCAGGCTGAGATGTAGAACTGCGTCCCCTGCAGATGGAGTGGGAGCAGTCCCTCAGCCACAGACTCGGTCAGGGTGTGGCAGGGAAGGCACAGGACCTTCGCAGCAGCTGGCCCGTGCTCAGGCTTCGGCCAGGCAGTGCCTCTTGCTCTCCGGAGCTCAGAGTGATCTCCACTTAAAACCCGGAGCCATAGGTGAGATTGGCTCAGATTTGGAATGAAGTGTATGGTCCCAAGTATGACTGGCTCCCTGGCTTCTTGTGGTGACTGTCATCCTTTACATCTGGTCCATTTCACCATCTGTTTGTGACAATCAGCAGACACACACACAAGCTCCCAGGACATCAAAAGGGGGCCAGCACTCTCTGTTTACCCTCCAGGCTGCCCTGGTGCATGTGACCTGGTGGGAACCATCAGGGAGGAGAGGGCTGCTGATGCCTCCCAGACAACAAGACTCAAACGCAGAGAGTCAGGCACTTTATAAAGCAACAGGGCTGGGAGAGCTTTTACTCCAGGCTCTCCTTCCACCCGAACGCTGGATGGCCAGCATCCTGGGAGAGAGAAGAGGGAGGTAGGAGAGAGGATCAGCGAGGCCCTGCTAGGTGCACACACAACCCTGGGCTTGGGCTGCCAGGTGGCTGGAGTGAAAAGGAGAATGCTGCCTTTAGGACTGGAAGACAGAGCTGTGGGCAGAGCCAGTGCCTGGAGGCAGGTCTGCAGGCTCCTCCCATCCCTGAAATCCAGCTGCCATCCCCGACCTCCATCCCTGACCATCTGCTGGGACGTTTTCCTAGGTTACTGCTGCTGCATAATGGCCAGGTTTCCCTTCTCGTTGTTTTGGCGCTCCCTGCTATAAGCAGAGCAAAGGAGATGTCAAACTGGGGTGTACAGACCCCTCTGTGCTGCTCCCCCAGGTGCTGAAGTGCTTCTGTGCTATTTGGTCCTGAGCTTGACTATCCCACACTCCCTGGATTTTTTTTTTTTTTTTTTTTTTTGTATTTTTCTGGAGCTGGAAACGGGGAGAGACAGTCAGACAGACTCCCGCATGCGCCCAACCGGGATTCACCCGGCACGCCCACCAGGGGCTACGCTCTCCCCACCAGGGGGCGATCGAAGCTCTGCCCCTCCTGGGCATCGCTCTGCTGCGACCAGAGCCACTCTAGCGCCTGGGGCAGAGGCCAAGGAGCCATCCCCAGCGCCCGGGCCATTTTTGCTCCAATGGAGCCTTGGCTGCGGGAGGGGAAGAGAGAGACAGAGAGGAAGGAGGGGGTGGGGGTGGAGAAGCAAATGGGCGCTTCTCCTATGTGCCCTGGCCGGGAATCGAACCCGGGTCCCCTGCACGCCAGGCCAACGCTCTACCGCTGAGCCAACCGGCCAGGGCCCTCCCTGGATTTTTGAGACCTCCCACCAAGATTCAACCACTAAAGAATTAACAACAAGGCCATTCTGATTGGCTGGTGTGTGAGCCACACCTCTGTTAAGTATTTTAAACATTGCCTCCTCATCTGAGACACCATACTGTTTTGGTTGTCCTAATTGTCTTTCAAAAAAAAAAATCTCCACTGTTTTTTTTTTCTTCTCATTTAACATATTCGTGCCACACCCAGAGCAGACCAAGATCTGGGCTAGACACTGAAGGGAAGAAAAGAAGCCCAAAGCATGTTTTCAGCCATCAGACCACACCTAGTCAGAAGGCTCCAATAAAGAAACTGAGTCAAGAGCTGAGTGAGGGCCACCTGGGAGTAACCCCCAGGGCTCCATTCTCCACTCTCCTTTTCCTTCCATTCTCCCAGAGAGCTCATTCCTGCTCTCGGGATCTCCGGCTCCCTCCCAACCTCACACCTCCAGGGCTGTTCCTGCACCATACCTACTTAGATCTTTACCTCTGATTGCCTACTCTGCATGATTCCTCTTGACTGTGACATTTTAACCTTACCGCCTTCATCATGTCTCCTCTTTATTTTCCAAAGGTAGCCAACCTTAATTCCTCCCTTCTACTTTCAGAATTTCCCCAAGCCTCACCTGACCAGTGGTGTCACAGTGGATAGAGCATTGACCTGGGATACCAACATCCCAGATTCGAAACCCCAAGGTCACCAGCTTGAGCATAGGGTCATTGATGTGATACTGGCTTGAGCCCAAGGTCGCTGGCTTGAGCAAGGGATCACTGGCTCAGCTGGAGCCCCCTGGACAAGACACATACGAGAAAGCAATCAATGAACAACTCAAGTGCCGTAACTACAAGTTGACGCTTCTCATCTCGCCCTGTCTCTCTCTTAAGAAAAGACTATCCCCCAGCCTAGCCCTCTAACCAGTTCCATTGCACATGCCAGTGCTCCGGTCCCACCAGCCAGTCTTTGTCCTGGGCAGGAGCACCCCTGCTTTTGTGGGGGGGTTTTAATTAAGCTGGCCCGCAGGGAAATAACTAATTACTCTAAATATAGACTTTTTTTTCTTGTACCATTTTATTTTACTTTTTTTTTTTTTTTTTAACAGAGACAGAGTGAGAGTCAGAGAGAGGGATAGACAGGGACAGACAGACAGGAACGCAGAGAGATGAGAAGCATCAATCATCAGTTTTTCATTGTGGCACTTTAGTTGTTCATTGATTGCTTTCTCATATGTGCCTTGACTGGGGGCCTACGGCAGACCGAGTGACCCCTTGCTCGAGCCAGTGACCTTGGGTCTAAACTGGTGAGCTTTGCTCAAGCCAGATGAGCCTGCGCTCAAGCTGGCAACCTCGGGGTCTTTTTTTTTTTTTTTAATCTTTTTTTTTCTTTTTTTCTTTATTCATTTTTAGAGAGGAGAGAGAGGGGGAGAGAGAGACAGAGAGAGAGAAGGGGGGAGGAGCTGGAAGCATCAACTCCCATATGTGCCTTGACCAGGCAAGCCCAGGATTTTGAACCAGCGACCTCAGCATTTCCAGGTTGACGCGTTATCCACTGCGCCACCACAGGTCAGGCCTACCTCGGGGTCTTGAACCTGGGTCCTCCGCATCCCAATCCGATGCTCTATCCATTGCGCCACCGTGCAGTCAGGCCATTTATTTTTTTTTAATTGACTTCATTGCGGAGACACTGGTACCCCTGCATCTCTTCTTGCTCCTGCCTCCCGTGAACACACCCTCCTTCCCCTGCCACTGGAACCCAGTCTAGCCTTTAAGGACCCAAACACGCCGAGCAATCCATGATACTTCTGACTTTCGTTGCTTACTTCTAAATTCTTCCCGTTTATATTGGTTTTGTGACATTTACCAGTGCAATTCAATTTAGTCCTGAAATCAATCTCTATATTGTGACTCTTGGTAAACATGTGTCAGGCATTTCCTGGACTGATCTTGTCTTTTTTTTTTTTTTTTGTCTTGAACAATTGCCATCTTTTATCACTCTTTGGTTGTTTGGGTTTTGTCGATCTAAGGACCGTCCAACATGTAGAGAATTTTTATGAGTTTGTTTGAGCCAAAACTGAGGACAACTGCCGGGAAGCAAGATCCCAAATGCTCTGGAAAGAGACGGTTTTGCAGTTTCTTCTATGCATTTGAAATTAGAGAGGGATGGTAAAGTTGTATGGAGGTGGGGGAAAGCAAGGCTGGGATTGGTTTATAAAATCGTTACCAAGATTATGGGCTCTCTGGAGGGTGGTTACTCTTATTTCAAAGGGGGATTAACTAGATGTGCTAAAACAATGGACAGGGCTTGCTTAAGGCAAAGATAAATAAGCCTCTCACTAAAGTGATAGGCCTGGGGCTTGACTGCCTCGTGACCTGCCCAGTTAGGGGTTTATGAACGGATCACCCTGTGGGGGTTACTTTCCATAGAACCCCTTTCCCTCCACAGGTTGTATCTTTAGATCTAAGGCAGGGACCGAATATTTGTGTATTTCCCAACAGCACCTAACAGGTAGTACTGCATCCAACTCGTTGAGTGTTTCATTGATTAATTTAAAATCCATCCATGCTGGCTCAGATTAACTACCTAAAGTCGTAGGGGAAGGACCATTTCCCATATCTCCTAATTTAGCTAAACGAAAAGGATGCCTTCCCAGGCATTGCATAACCTCTGAGTACAAAACCCCAGGCATGTATGGTAAACAAACAGCACGACCTCAGCCTGTGAGGAGCCTGCAACTGGGTGGAGGAAGGGCCGGGAAGGGAGGGGAAGGGAGTCAGGATGAGCAGGCTGTGCTGACCCGCACAGGCTCTTCCTCCCTGACCCCTCTAACATTGTGGCTGAGCACTAGTGTGCCCAGGCTTCTCCTGGGAAGGGAGGGGGTCGGCTCCCCTTCCAATTTCAAAATCCACCTTGACAGGTGACATTGTGACAGCGAGGCGATGTTTGAGTGCGTTTTACAGCTTTCTCATACTTGTGAACCATTTAAACAGGGTAAGCAGCCGTGCAGATGAGTTGAGGAGGTGTTATTATTATTAAAATCAGGTCCTGTGTCATTACTCAACCTGGTATTATCTGTCAGAGTTAAGTTCGCTTGATAAGGACAGAAGATGTGTTTGTGAGTGCTTTTCACGGATAGGCCTGGGCCGAAGGCTTTAGAGGTGTGATCTCACTCAATCCCACTGGCTTTCAGAGGAGGTGCTGCTATTAGCACTTTTTCAGAGGAGAGAACTAAGGCTTAGAGAGTCACTCACCCCAGGTCCTGGACTCTCAAGTGGCAGAGCCTGAATTGGAACCTGGGTCTGTCTGCTTTGAACCTTTTGCTTTTGACCCTCACAATGTGCCATCCCTGAGGCCCCAGAGCTGGGATCAGGGCCTAGCTGCCCCAGCCCCCTCCTCTCTCTCCGGGCCCGGAGAGCCCTGGTGCCGGCCCCGGGAAAGGGGATGGGAGATGACGTCTCTCTCTAAGATTGCTGCCTTTTGTCCAAATGTGCTGGCCAGGAGCCAGGCTGGAAACTCTCTGCTCATGGAAAGAAAGAGAACAGAAGCCAGCAAAAGAGGGTGGGAGAGGGTCTGAGGGGGAGGAAAGGAAGAAGAAGGCAGGAAGGAGAGAGGGAGAGAGGGGGTGGGGGACTGAGGAAGTGAGGGGCGCGGTGCAGCGGGAGCCAGAGATGCACAGCTGGGAAGCAGACAGACCTGCAGGTGCACCCCGTCAGGTGCTGCTTCCGGGGCGCAGGGAGCATCAGCCCTGGCAGCCCCAGCCGGTTCTCTAGGGCTCAGAGGCCAGGACGGATGACTCAGGGGACCCTGCCGCCCCCACACCCCTCCCCCCTCCTGGGAATTACTGTTGGGTGAGGTCCGGTTAACATGGACATCAGAAAAGCCTTGAGTTTGGAAAAACAAGTTACAAAATGACAGCCCGCAGAAGGAGAGGGGATGGCCAGGTGGTGCCTTGGTGCCAGGGTGGGAATGGTGGGTGTAGTCAGGATGGAGAGGAGGGAGGAAAGTTGATAGGGCTGAGCACTTGGAGAAAACTCAACCGCTGAAATTTACTAAGTGGCTACTGTGTATTCAGGAGAGGAGGCTGTTTCCTGTCCCCAGGTCCCTCATTTGGTCATCAGACAGTAGACTCTTATGTCTGACAACCTGGGTTCAGGCAGCATGCAGGTGGCCTTGGAAAAGTTCATCTCCCTAGGCCCGGCTTCTGTATCTATAAGGGGTAGGTGTGAGGATTCAGTGAACCGACATGTAGAATCTTTCCTAGAGAAGAGAAAGAGCTCAGTCAACGTTAGCCATTCATTCATCATTGTAGTTTCATGAGCGGTGCCAAACATAAATATGTGAAACCTTGAATAAAACATATATAGCCTGATTGGTGGTGGCTCAGTGGATAGAGCAGGGGTCGGGAACCTATGGCTCGCGAGCCAGATGTGGCTCTTTTGATGGCTGCATCTGGCTCGCAGACAAATCTTTAATAAAAAAATTAATAAGGCTTGACCTGTGGTGGCGCAGTGGATAAAGCGTCGACCTGGAAATGCTGAGGTCGCCGGTTCGAAACCCTGGGCTTGCCTGGTCAAGGCACATATGGGAGTTGATGCTTCCAGCTCCTCCCCACCTTCTCTCTCTGTCTCTCTCTCCTCTCTCTCTCCCTCTCTATCTCTCTCTCTCCTCTCTAAAATGAAAAATAATAATAATAATAACGTTAAAAATATAAAACAGCCTGACCAGGCAGTGGTGAAGTGGATAGAGCATTGGACTGAGATCCGGAAGACCCAGGTTCGAGACCCCGAGGTCTCCAGCTTGAGCACAGGCTCATCTGATTTGAGCAAAATTTCACCAGCTTGGACCCAAGGTTGCTAGCTTGAGCAAGGGGTTACTCAATCTGCTGAAAGCCTACGGTCAAGGCACATATGAGAAAGCAATAAAAGAACAACTAAGGTGTCACAACAAAAAACTAATAATTGATGCTTCTCATCTCTCTCCGTTCCTGTCTGTCTGTCCATCCCTATCTATCCCTCTCTCTGACTCTTCTCTCTCTCTCTGTAAAAATAAAAAAATAAAATAAAATGTCTTTTAAAAAATATATAAAACATTCTCATGTATTACAATCCATTCATTTTCTACTGCTCATGTTCATGGTTGCGGGTGGCTGGAGCCAATCACAGCTATCTTCTGGGACAACACCAAATTTTTATTGGATAATGCCTAACGTACATGGGTCGTTGTATGGCTCTCACGGAATTACATTTTAAAATATGTGGCGTTCATGGCTCTCTTAGCCAAAAAGGTTCCTGACCCCTAGGATAGAGTATCAACCTGGAACACTGAGGTCTCAGGTTCGAAACCCCAAGGTTGCTGGCTTGTGCTCAGGCTCATCTGGCGTTAGCACAGGTTCTCTGGTTTGAGCCCAAAGGTCACTTGCATGAAGCCCAAGGTCACTGGCTTAAGCAAGGGGTCACTGGCTCAACTGGAGCCCCCCAGTCAAGGCATGTATGAAAGACAATCAATGAACCACTAAAGTGATGCAACTAAGAGTTGCTGCCTCTCATCTCTCTCCCTTCCTGTCTCTGTCTGTGTCTCTCTTGCTCTCTCTCGCTAAAAACAAAGAAAAAACCCCCAAACCATATGTAAGGAACAAAGCTAACCATAGAAGAGATAGCACAAGGTCATGCACATTTAGTTAAGTAATCAAGTGTAGATAAATTAATAACTGCTATGGAAAAACAGAGGAGGGGGAAGAACTTCAATTTGTGGTGGCCAAGGTAGGTTTCATGCAAAACTTGAGTAGTTAAGCCAGACTTTGAGGTAGGAAAATATTAACAAGGAAGGAGCAGGATGACAGCTGAGGAAAAGAGGATGAACCAAAGTTGGGGTTGGGAAATTCTAGTCCATAGAAGCCCAGGAGTGTGAGGACTTTCTAGCCATTGTCTTGCCCACGATATGCACGTGGACACAGTATTTCATTTACTGTATACCATATTTTTCACTCCATAAGATGCACCTGACCATAAGATGCACCTAGGATTTTAAGGAGGAAAGTAAGAAAAAAGAATTCTGAACCAAATGGTGTGTTAAAATATTTAACAAAATATACCATAATAATATTTGAACAATGTAAACTCAACAGCAGTATTAACAACCATTAGCACTGTTACTAACAAATGAGAAGAGACTTTAATGTTCAAATACTCTTCTAGTTGTCTGAGAATCCGCAGCAGCTAAAAAAACAATGAACATTCACACGGACATGTTCCACCTCCACTTTTGGGGGAAAAAAGTGTGTCTTATGGAGCGAAAAATACAATACATTCCAGCTGCAAAAACGTTGATGACCAGGACCCTGCATCAAATGGAGAGGTGTCTGGCGGTGGCCTAGCATAGCCCCCTGCTCAGTCTGTGCCTTGGTGGGTGTTTTGGTGGGTTTCATGGCCTTTGTGGCTCAGGCTGTTTAAGTATCATTCTTTCTCTGTTTCTTTTCTTGTCAGTCTCTGTGTCCTTTTTTGATTCTTTGTCTTACCCTCAGTCTCCAGTTCATTTCCTTTAACCTGCTAACACTTAGACTGTTTTCCCCTCTGATAGTGGGCAGAGAAGCTCCAAACACCGTATTTATTTTTCCTAAAAGAAGGAAAAGGCATTCTGTAGGACCTAGTGGCTAATATTACCTAGACACTTTGAGACAGATGTTTTTGTTTTTTGTTGTTTTATAAAAATCTGTCAACATCCTAATAACAACAAAGAGTTTCAGGTACAGAATTGGGCACCTGAACCTGTATAATTGTGTTAACCAGTGTCACGTCAATAATTTCAATTAAAAAAACCCACCACCAACAAAAAGAACACTAGCCCCATAAATCTCTCTAGGTTTCTGAAGAGGTAGGCTCCTCAGCTGACCAAAAAGAAAAGAAAAAGAACTGCCTTCATCCAGAATAGTAACCAGTATACCCAGGTTCTTCATAGGAACGTGGGTCACCTGGCGAAGGGAAAGGAATGTGGAGGAGGTACATGAGCTCTAGATGGCGCGACAGGAACCTTGGTCCTACAACTGGCTTTGCCACACCAGCCAGCCAGGTGACTGGTGAGCCACAAAACTCCTGGGCCACACTGTGATCATTTCTAGCCCTGACTGCTTTCCTGTCACCTTTTTCTGTTCATATCTTGGAGCTTTTCCATGCCAGGGGCTTTTCTAGCTTTATTATCTTTCCCCCCCCTCCGAATTTCCTCACTAGACTGGGGCCTCTAGGAAGCACTGTCATTTACAGGCTGGGTTCCCAGTGACGGACTGGGTCACGAGGGGAGAGGACTGAGGCCAGGGGGAGGATGTGAAAGGCTGGGTCAGCCAGTGCAGGCGTCACTGCCAGCGGGGTCCTGGGAGAAGGGGCTCTGCATTTCCTGAAGGGAAATGACTCCCATAAATAGACAGAGGGATGGGAAGAGGATCCTTCCATCCCTTCCGTTCTGTCAACTCAGCTCTTCCTTCTTGTGTCCAGTCTAGGCAGCCTCTTGCACATGCCTGTCATTCAGTTGTGTCACCATGCGTGTGGGAAATGTGAGAGATACGAGCTCTGCTTTCTTGTGAATGGTAGATTCTAAATAAGAATTAAAGAAGACACATGCTTTTTTTTTTTTTTTTTTTTTTTTTTTTTTACAGTGACAGAGGGATAGATAGGGACAGATAGACGGAACAGAGAGAGATGAGAAGCATCAATCATTAGTTTTTCATTGTGACACCTTAGTTGTTCATTGACTGCGTTCTCATATGTGCCTTGACTGCGGGCCTTCAGCAGACTGAGTAACCCCTTGCCAGTAACCTTGGGTCCAAGCTGGTGAGCTTTTACTCAAACCAGATGAGCCCGCACTCAAGCTGGCAACCTTGGGGTCTTGAACCTGGGTCCTCCACATCCCAGTCCGACGCTCTATCCACTGCGCCACCGCCTGGTCAGGCGACACATGCTTTTTTTTTTTTTTAAAGATTTTTTTTTTTTTTTTTTTTAAAGATTTTTTTTTTTAAGATTTTATTTATTCATTATAGAGGAGAGAGAGAGAGAGAGAGAGAGAGAGAGAGAGAGAGAGAGAAGGGGGAGGAGCAGGAAGCATCAACTCCCATATGTGCCTTGACCAAGCAAGCCCAGGGTTTTGAACCGGCAACCTCAGTGTTTCCAGGTTGACGCTTTATCCACTGCACCACCACAGGTCAGGCGACACATGCTTTTTATTTGTCCTTTTACCCACAGTAACCTCTCATTGGTTCATTCAAATATAAGGCCAGAGGGGGTTTTTTTGTTTTTTTTTTAAAGACTTTATTCAATTCTTTTTTCAGAGAGGAGAGAAAGAGAGAGGGAGGGGGAGAAAGAGAGAGAGAGAGAGAGAGAGAGAGAGAGAAGGGGGAGGAGCAGGAAGCATCAACTCCCATATGTGCCTTGACTGGGCAAGCCCAGGGTTTCGAACCAGTGACCTCAGTGTTCCAGGTCGACGCTTTAACCCACTGCGCCACCACAGGTCAGGCGCCAGAGGTTTTTTGTTTGTTTGTTTTTCTTTTTCTTTTTGGATTGTTTTTGATTATTTTTTAGAGAGGGGAGAGAGAGAGAAAGGGGGAGAAGTGGGAAGCATCAACTTGTAGTTGCTTCCTGTATGTGCCTTGATCAGGCAAGCCCAGGGTTTCAAACCAGCAACCTTAGCATTCCTGGTTGACACTTGATCCACAGTGCCTACACCAGCCAAGCTTTATTTTACTATTTCTTAAAGCCAGAGTTTTTTTTAGCAGGGTGTCATTGCGAAGGATGGAAAGTGAACACCTAGTAATACCACAGCCTATTTAACCTTATCAAAGGGTTCAGCAGAGCTTTCTGTAGTGATGCTTATTAATCCGCTGTTTGGGTCCTCCCAAAGGCCAGGTCTCCTGACATCGCTTAAGACTTCAGATGTTCCCAGCAGCTCCAGTGTCATGAAGAAGCTCCTTGGGGAGGAAAGGGACTCCATGATTGCTGCTCTCTGACCTTCAATAATGTAATGGAAATGATCGGATTACACCCAAATGGGGGCTCAAGTCCTAGCTGACTGGTTTGCTCAGCTTCAGCCGTATGGATGCAGACTCATGTTGAAAACTCATCCACACAATAGCTTTCCTTTCTTCTCTTTGGAAAAGCAATTGGACACAAATTGAACGTGACAGTATATGTTCACAGGGATTAAGTTGCTTAAGAAAACAGGGGCATGCAGGTATCTTGGGGAACCATAGTTAGGACTACAGTCTGGCCTCAAGGGGATTGGAGCCAGTGAGGATAAAGCCATCTTTCCACTGACGTCACTCGCCTCCCCCATAGCCTAGCTCGCTCTGCTTCTTAGTCCACAGGGTGGAAAATGGCTGCCTCCCAGCGCCAGCTTCTGTGTTGGGGCCACGCAGATCAACGCAATTCCTCCTCTACAGCCAATCAGCTGTAGCTGGGGGGTGGGGTCATAGTTCAAACATGGCGGCCCACGTTCCTGTGACCACGTCAACGATGGAGAGAGCAGTTTGCAGTAAAAGAAAGGGGCCTCCTTGTGAGGTACGCAAGCTTTGGCGGTGCCTACAGTACTATTGCTTGCGTTACATTTCTGTAACCGTTCTGTGCTCATTTGCCCTCACCACTGTGTTCATAAGAATCGTGCTTCCTCAGAGGCTTTTGCTGAGTGCTTGCACAAAGATATTGCTTGTGACAGACATAATGGAATACTAAAGAAAAGGCTGTGGGGCTGGACACAGGGCTTCATAAATGCCGGTGATACGGCTTTGTGCCTTGGTTTCCTCACTGTGAAGTTGATTTCCTATTATGTATCCAATATGAGGCACCAGGTGCTTTGATGGGCCCCCCTTCCCTCCCTCTTGTGGTAATAGCTTTATTGAGATATAATTCATGGACCATAAAAATTCATCCATTTAAAGTGCACAGTTTATTTTGTTTTATTTTCTTAATATTCACAGTGTAAGGCATTTTCCCCCCGCTGAGGAAGAAGGAAGAGGCCGGAGCCACGAAGTGTGGAATAATAAAAGGCTTTATTGAGTACAGAGCGCATCCGTCCGAAGAGGTTCCCTAGCCCTGGGGACAGAGGCTAGGGAAGTCGCATAGGGTGACCCGCGTGGGGGTCTCTAGGTTGGTCGAGCTAATACGACGTGGTGAAATCTCACTGGCTGGCGGACAGTTGCTTTTTCCCCAAGGACTCCTGGGGAGTTTCTTTTGGTGCACTTGGTTGTAGGCGGTTCTAGTCAAGTTCCTGGGTCTGGGTTTCTCACATGACTGTCCCCCATTGCTGACCAGCGCACATTCCAATCTTTTGTGTTAATTAGGGGCATCGCTTATTCGTCTGGCTACTTCCTGTTGATTAGGGGCATCGTAGGGAGGGAAGATCGGAAGGTGGTGGCTTTGAGGAGAGTTGGGAGGAACATCTCTTAGACCATGACTGGAGAAACTTCATAGATGCGGTCCTGTAAGAATTTAAAAAAAGAGGAGCAAATATGAGTTATACGTTGATAATTAGAAGAAGATTTAGGATAGGGGCAGCCCATGTGAGGATGGGTGGCTGCCACTAGGAGTTCAGCAGATTGTAGGAGGAGAGATTCTTGCTCAGTTTCCTTCACAGATGGTTGAAGAGATTGAAGTTTCTTTCATCAGGCCAGGCTTACTGAACAGTATTGCTCCCTGCTTCAGCTCACTCTGGTGGCAGGTTCCTGGTGGGAGGGACAGGAGCAACAGGAGGGTCTGCAGGACCCAACCTTTTGGTGAGCTGGAGATGGGTAGGGCCCAGTGGTTCCAAACTGCCAGCAATCCTGCATGAGGGTAAGCTTGAGGTGAGAGACATGGTTAGAAATGAGGGTAGCGCCTGACCTGTGGTGGCGCAGTGGGATAAAGCGTCAACCTGGAACACTGAGGTTGCTGGTTCAAAACCTTGGGCTTGCCTGGTCAAGGCACATATGGGAGTTAATGCTTCCTGCTCCTCCCCCTTCTCTCTCTTTCTCTCTCTCTCTCCCCCCTCTCTCTAAAAATCAATAAATAAAATAAAATAAAATAAAAGAAATGAGGGTAGCATTGATTATGGGTGAGCCCTTGGTAGAGAGGAATTGTAGGAGTAAGTGGGAAGGTGCTGTCAGCTGGATAGTGACTCCGAGACTGTGTAGAATGTCTCGACCCAAAAGGGGTACAGGGCATGATGGCATAACTAAGAACGAGTGCGAAAAGGGGATTCCGTCCAAACTGCATGTCAGGGGAGGCGTGTGAAGGGGAAAGGAAGGGGTCCCATCTATTTCTATAACCAAGACCTGTGAGGGAACTAGAGGTCCAGAGTGTGATGGCAAAACAGAGAAGGTAGCTCCCATGTCCACAAGAAATGAGATGGACTTACCCGTTTTTGCAGCATTACCTTGGGGTTTGGTGAGGATGATGAAGGTCTCTAAGTCCAGGCTGTGTCAGTCATCCATGATGTCTAGGAGTTCGAGCGGTGGGCCCGTCTGGCTGGCTTGGCCTCCCATCTGAGTGGCTCGTCCTCCACATAGAGACGCTGAGGTTGAGCCTGCTGCCCAGAGGGGCAATCACTCTGCCAGTGACTGGGCTGCTTGTAATTAGGGCAAGGCTTAGTGGGTGGCTGCAGGCAGGGGCCCTGCCGGGACCAATGACCTTCCTTGCCACACTTAAAGCAAGCTGCTGGTGGGATTCCTCTTTGCAGCCAGACTTAGGTCAAGCACCTTCTGTGCCTTGCCCCTGTTGCTCTGCCAGCCTCCGGGATGCCATAAGTGTCTGGGTTTGGAGAGTTACATTCTGCTGCATGTGGGCTTGGCGAGTAGCCTTGGCCTTTTTCTGCTAGTTGGGACCATTAAAAACTTTAAATTCCGCCTGACCAGGCAGTGGTGCAGTGGATAGAGCGTCGGACTGGGATGCGGAAGACCCAGGTTCGAGACCCCGAGGTCGCCAGCTTGAGCGAGTACTCATCTGGTTTGAGCAAAAAGCTCACCAGCTTAAGCCCAATGTCACTGGCCCAAGCAAGGGGTAACTTGGTCTGCTGAAGGCCCACGGTCAAGGCACATAAAAAAAAAAAAGCCTGACCAGGCGGTGGCACAGTGGATAGAGCGTCAGACTGGGATGCAGAGGACCCAGGTTCGAAACCCCAAAGTTGCCAGCTTGAGCGTTGGCTCATCTGGTTTGAGCAAGAGCCCACCAGCTTGAACCCAATGTCACTGGCTCCAGCAAGGGGTTGCTTGGTCTGCTGGAGGCCCACGGTCAAGGCACATATGAGAGAGCAATCAATGAACAGCTAAGGTGTTGCAACGCGCAATGAAAAACTGATTGATGCTTCTCATCTCTCTCCATTCCTGTCTGTCTGTCCCTGTCTATCCCTCTCTCTGATTTACTCTCTGTCTCTGTAAAAAATAAAACAACAACAACAAAAACTTTAAATGCCATGTTCACAGATTTCAGATAGGGGCTTGGGGGTTAGAATAAGAGGAGGGGGCTCCTGGGGAGCCCAGCACCCAGATCTGGCCAGAGATGCTAGAGCCAGAGGCAGGACAAGGCCAATGGCTGGCAGAGAGTGACTTGACAGAGAAGGAGCTTAAGAGCACAGTGGAGAAGGGAGGGGCCCCTGGCTGGCAGGGGAGGAGAAAGAGAGACTGGTATTTGCAGGTGAATGAGAAACAGGATTCAGCAAAGGGAGGGGAGGAGGCTCTAAGAGACCTGAGTGAAAGAAGTCCACAGAGGGACCAGAGAAGGGGGCCCGAGAGAGGGGTGCCCCCAGGGGTCAGGCAGGAGGGGGAGAGAGTTAGGAGTCGGGCAAAGGAGGAAAGTTTTGGACTGGAGGTTTTAGGTGAGGTTTCTCTGGCCAGAGAAAGGGCCTGCATGGTAAAACAGGTGGCACAGAGATTAGGACGGGAGCACGAATAATTAGAAGCCCTGAATGTAAGGGATCTTCAACCAGCTCCCAGTTCTTTTGGTGATAGTTAAATTGGTGAGGGTGTTAAAACCGAAAGTCCCTTCAGGAGGCTACCTGGCTCAATTATCCAGTGGGTCCTGTGGCCTGGCCACAGCATAGAAGAACAGTTTCTTCTTTAGGGAGAGAGAGATTTTGGATAAGAACTCCAGGAGTGTTTTTGGATTAGGTTTAGATTCCTGTGCCTCTATGGCCACCCTCAGTTCTCAGAGTGGTCAGAGTTGAGCATGGGCGTCCCGCAACTCAAGCTCTGCCACTGGACGGATAGATAAAGTGGATGTGTTCGGGACGTCTCCACAGGCACACATGCGCACCGAACGGAACAGAAAAGAGTTCCCTGATGCAGCTGCGGTTTTGGACAGGGAATCTCAGCAGAAAGAACTGAGGGGAGGCTGGAGGCAGGGGACTTACCTCACCGTGTGCCAAAGTGGGTGAAGGGTCAGAGGTTCTGGTTCTTTCTTGGAGGGGAAGGGGAGAGGAGCAATCCTTGCGGACTTCTCCTGGGTTTCGGCACCAAATGTAAGGTATTTTTCCGGGTTTTGCCACCAAATGTAAGGTATTTTTCCCCACTGAGGAAGAAGGAAGGGGTCAGAGCCACGAAGTATGGAATAATAAAAGGCATTATTGAGTACAGAGCACATCCTGTCTGACGAGGTTCCCTAGGTCCGGAGACAGGGATCAGGGAAGTTGCATAGGGTGACCCACGTGGGGGATATTTAAAGGGTCTCTAGGGTGGTTGAGTTAATATGATGTGGTGAAATCTCACTGGCTGATGGACAGTCACTTTTTTCCCAAGGACTCCTGGGAAGTTTCTTTTGGCGCGCTTGGTAGTGGGTGGTTCTAGTCAAGTTCCCGGGTCTGGGTTCCTCATGTGACCATCCCCCATTGCTGACCACCCCACACACAGAGTTGTGCAACCTTCACTGCAATTTTATTTTTTTATTATTTTAAAGATGGGAGGGGTGGGGGAGGAAAGAGAAAGAGAGAGGAGGAGGAAGCATCAACTCCCATATGTGCCTTGACCAAGCAAGCCCAGGGTTTCAAACCAGTGACCTCAGCATTCCAGGTTGATGCTTTATCCATTGTGCCACCATAGGTCAGGCTGCAGTCAATTTTAAACCGTTTCAACACACCAAAGAAGAAACCCCTTCTTCTTAGCAGCACCCCGTCCCCTGCGGTCCTAAGCAACCACAATGTACTCTCTCTGCAGAGTTCCCTGATTCAGACATTTTATGTCAACGGACTCATACAACATGTGGGCTTTTGGACTGGTTGTTTCTCTCCTCTTAGCGTAGTGTTTTCAAGGTTCACCCATGTTGTAGCATGTATCAGTGCTTCATTCTTTTTATGGCTAAGTAATACTTCACTGTAGCAGTTTATCCCGTTTTGTTTACCTATTCACCAGTTGATGACATTTGGAGTGTTTCTTCTTAATGGCTGTTATGAATAATGCTGCTGTGAATGTTCATGCAGAAGGGCGTATGTGGACTTACATTTTCGTTTCTCTCAGGGGATATATTATTTCTGTGATTATGTTTGTAAAAGTACTTAATACAATGCCTGACAGACCATAGAACACAGTGCTAATTTCTTTACTCTGACCTTCCCAAAGGTCATGAATGAAAGCTATTTCCTGCCCACTGCCCCTAGAAGAAAGACACTAAGGTTACTGTCCCTGGGGTCTTGGCATCACTGAGAAGCAGAGTCTTGCATCAGGCTTGTGAAAGGCTAGATGGAGGGTGGTTCTGGTTAAAGGTACTGTGAGAGAAGAAAACAAGGTTTGAGGGTCAAAATATAAAATTTGGAGCCGAAAGATAAAGAATTATTTTCCCCGTTCTGCTACTTAAACACTGTGATTCCAGGCAAGTCTCTGAACCTTGATCTTTTCACCTTCCAAATAAGGATAACAGTAACTACATCTGGAAATTGTTGGGAGGGAGAGGGCTTTTTTATGTTATGATGTGTGTATAGTATAGAAACCAGGGGCTTTAAGTATATTCTGCACTTCAGTGCTGCCATAGAAAAAGAACCAGATGTTGGAACCTCTGTTCTAGTCAGAGCAGGTTCGGGGTGGTTGGAGCTCTTTAGGAGCACTGGTCAGGTTCTCCAGGGGCTGCTGTGAAGCCCTCCCGGCTGCAGCCCCTTTGGGGAATGAGTTCTTGCCTGTAGCTGGTTTCCTGGCTCTGAGAAAGACCTGGATCATCCTCAGTTCACCAGGACAGTGGACACATCACATTTTCAGTATGATCTGACTTGAACATCTTTGGGCTCTTCCTTTATCCCAGTGCCATTTCTTTTATTTTATTTTATTTTTTATTTTTTTTTATTTTTTTACAGAGACAGAGAGAGAGTCAGAGAGAGGGATAGACAGGGACGGAGAGAGATGAGAAGCATCAATCATTAGTTTTTCGTTGCAACACCTTAGTTCATTGATTGCTTTCTCATATGTGCCTTGACTGCGAGCCTTCAGCAGACCAAGGAACCCCTTGCTCGAGCCAGCGACCTTGGTCCGAGCTGGTGAGCTTTTGCTTAAACCAGATAAGCCCGCACTCAAACTGGCGACCTCGGGGTCTCGAACCTGGGTTCTCCGCATCCCAGTCCGACGCTCTATCCACTGCGCCACCGCCTGATCAGGCTATCCCAGCACCATTTATTAAAGTCCATCTTTGCTCTAGTGATTTCAGATGTCACCTTTTTCGTATATAAAGTTCTGTCTGTACTTGGGCTCATGTTTGGACTTTCTATTCGGCTCCACTGGTCTGTTTATCTATTCTTATGGCAGTTTTAATTCCAGAGGCTTTATAATATGTTTTCATATCTGGTAGGGCTAGTTGCCCCCACACCCTTCTCCCCCATTTTTAAATTTTTCAGTGTTTTCCTAGGTATTCTCACATGTTTGGCTATCTGGTTTTGAAATGTTCACTGACTGCCTGACCTTTGGTGGTTCAGTGGGTAAAGCATCAACCTGGAATGCTGAGGTCACCAGTTTGAAACCCTGGGCTTGCCTGGTCAAGGCACATATAACAAGCAATCAGTCAATGAAACTAAAGTGAAGCAACTAGGCCTGATCTGTGGTGGCACAGTGGATAAAGTGTCGACCTGGGAACGCTGAGGTCGCCGGTTCAAAACCCTGGCTTGCCTGGCCAAGGCACATATGGGAGTTGATGCTTTCTCCTCTTCTCTCTCTCTCTCTCTCTCTTTCTCTCTGTGTCTCTCTAAAAAACAAACAAACAAACAAACTAAAGTGAAGCAACTACACTGCTCACAAAAATTAGGGGACATTTCAAAATGAATATGAAGCAATAAAATATCCCCTAATTTTTGTGAGCAATATACAAGTTGATGCTTTCCGCTCCTCCCATCGCCTTTCTCTCTATCTCTCCTCTCTCTAAAATCATTCAAATAAAATCTTAATAAATAAATAAATAAAGTATAAGTATTCACTGACCTGGGAGGTTGTGGGGCTGGGACAGGGATGGAATTAGGATTAGGGTTGAGTTGTCCTTTAGATCTGGCTGCGCTTACCTATTTCAGTAAACTGTTTTTATAAGATTCTGAGGGGTTTTTTAGATTCACAAGCACCGAAGAAGGCTTCTAGTGGCTGGATAGCACTCATCTTCCCAAATTTCCCAAAGAACTTTTAAAAACAGTCTTTAATTGAGAGAAAGTGTTAAAATTTAGTAAATTTGAACAAAAGGTTATAGGAGAGCTTTCTGTACTATTCTTTCAGTTATTCTACAAGCTTGTAATTATTTAAAAATAAAACTTATTTAAGGTTGTTATGCTTCTGGTAACATCTTGGCAAAAGTTTTCAGAAAGTCTACACAAGCTCTGTTCGCAGATTCTGCCTTGGTTCACATGTTGATTGACTCCTCCCAAGAAATTCAACAAATCAGTTAGGTGTCATCTCCTTACAGGAGCAGCATTGCTTTTCATTCAGTGATCTGTGCTTCCTTGTCTGACAGTGGGGCAGAGATGTAATGGCCACCATATGGAGAAGGTATATTCAGACCAAAAGTCAACACAAGCAATGCCATAGAATATAACAGAGTTGATTGCAGGGTGATTTTCTTTCAGGGTTGTAAGGTTGGAGTGCACAGACTACACAGATTATTTTCTACTAACAGACCCCTGTTAACAGTAATTTTTTTATAGTATAATGGAGATACCAGTGATTGACAAGACAAAGGGACAAAGAATGCAGTAGCGCCAGGAGTTATACCTCCCAGTGGTCTTATGATGGATGATTGTTTATAATTGATACTATCTCCAGTTTGATATTTATATAGGATATCATGCCATCGCCCCGTTACTAACAAAAATATTTATGGTTACATTTTATGGAACACAGATAATCATCAACTAGAAGGCTTTGATGTGCTTGCTAAGGACAGTGAGGTTGACTAGAGGTCATAACATGAAAGCATTCCAGGACACAAAGATGAAGTTAGTTTTGGTCACATCTACACTGCTTCCTTATGCATTTATTTATCCTGAGATTATGCAACC